>NC_042617.1:344915140-346242361 GCF_901001135.1 Rhinatrema bivittatum
TGGGTGTGCTAAAGTATTGATCAAGGAAGAGCACTCAATGTGGTTTATTTGTATTTCAGCAAGACCTTTGATACAGTATATTTATTTATTTATTTAGACATTTTATATACCGCCGTTCCATATAAAGATTGCAACGGTTTACAAAAGTAACATTCATGGCTATAAACCAACAAGTAATGATGGGTTATAGATGTAGTATTAATAAACAGACATTAACATCTATCAAACAAATTGTTCTAAACATTTGACTAATGATCTAAAACATAGTCAAGGAGTACAGAAAATAAAATAAAATGATATAACAAATTTCACATTTCAGTCAGTATGTTGTATTGGTTCTTACATTATCTCACTAAATTTATTCTTCATGCTTCAATTAGTATCTCTTGTCCTTCTTGTTATTGTAGATTTCTATGTTCTGATGTTTTAAGTTAGGTTACATGCATTTTTGAATAACCATGTTTTTTTTAGCTCACATTTAAATCTCTTTCTATCTGGTATCAAGTGTAACATCTCAGGTAGGGAGTTCCATAACTTTGGGCCTGCTATGGAAAACATATAATCTCTTACTTACGTCAGGCATGTGCTTCATATTGTGGGTACAGTCAATAGTCCTTTATTTTGAGATCTTAGTGTTTGCTGAAGTGTGTATGGTTGAATTGTCACATCTATCATACCAATGTTACTGGAATGAATGATTTTGAATATTAGCGTTAATACTTTAAAATGGATTTGGGCTTGTACTGAATCCATTTGCAGTGAGATCAGCGAGGGTGTAATGTGATCAAATTTCCTAGTTCCTAACAAAAGTCTTGCTGAGGCATTTTGTAATAATTGTAACAGTTTTAATAGACATGCAAGAAGACAGAGTAGTAAAGTAATGCATGGGATACTCATAAGTAAAATTAGAAGCCTGAGATTAGGTCCCAAGGTGGTGGATTGGATTACAAATTGGCTGACTGAGAGATGCCAGTGAGTAGTGGTAAATGGAACCTACTCTGAAGAAAGAAGAGTGATAAGTGGAGCTCCTCAAGGGTCAGTCCTAGGACCAGTTCTGTTCAATATCTTTGTGAGTGTCACTGCTGAGGGATCAGAAGATAAAATGTGTCTTTTTGTGGATAACACTAAGATAACCCTTCTCTTTCATTCCCTCCTCTACCATGTAACCCGTTATGCAAGTTATTGTTCTCTGTAATCCCATTCCCCTCCCCTGTTCATTGAACTTTCTACCTATAGTTTGATGTAAACCCACATGATGTTCCCACTAATGTCGGTATAGAAAAGCCGCTAAACAAACAAACAAATAAATAAATAAATAAATAAATAAATAAGATCTGCAACAGAGTGGACACACCTGAAGGAGTAGAAAGAATGAGAAGTAACCTAAAAAAAACTTGGCAGTTGGGATTCAATGCCAAGAACTACAGAGACATGCATTTGGAGTACGGCAATCTGAAGGAGTTACATGTGAAGGCGGGAGGGGGGGGGGGGGAAGTAATAGTGTCTGATGATCTGAAGATGTTGAAACAATATGTCAAGAGGTAGTTAAGGCCAAAGGGATGCTGGAATGCATATAGAGAAGCAAAACCAGCAAGAAAAAGGAGGTGATAATGTCCCTGTACAGATCCTTGGTGAGATCTCACCGGGACTACTGTGTTCAGTTCTGGAGTCCTCATCTAAAAAAAGATGAGGACAGAATGGAAATGCTCCAGAGAAAGGCAACTAAAATGGTGTGGGATCTGTACGATAAGCCATTTGAGATGAGACTGAAGGAAACAACCTGCCAAAAGCCCCCATTTTCTTGGGGCTTCCTGACAACATAATGAGACTTTTACAAGTGGCCCAGAATGCAGTTGCCCACCTGATAGCAAGCGTGTGGCATCAGGTACACATTTCACTTATGTTAAAATTTCTATATTGGTTTTCAATTATAGGATATGTCAGATTTAAGGTTATACTAATGATTTTCAAAGCCTTACATGTTTGATGCCTTCTTGCTTTCAAATGACATGTTCCAGGACACCTTCTTTGATCACAAGGTTCCATCCTTTTACCATATCTGACTCTGTGAAACAAGGGAGTGGCTTTCACTATTTTTGGTCCTGCACTTTGGAACTCTTTACCTGATGATTTATGGGCTGAGACCTGTATTAAGACATTTAAAAAGAGGTTAAAATGGTTTCTATTTGAGCAGGCATTTAGGGATTCTTAATTTAATCTTGTTCCCAGTTCAGCACCTAACGATTGATCATTCAGCTGCCCCAGTGATTTTGGTTTAGTGTCTTGCTTGTATTAGCATTTTTATTGCATCTGTAGGTTTGTTTTTTTCTGACTGTATTTGTATTTATAGAATCCACCTATGGATAGGCAACATATACATATTTAAAATTAAATAAGAAACTATAGTCAAGGAGTCATATTAACTAAGCGGGTTTATTTCATGGGAAGAACTTCCTTGTTGTGGCAAATTCTTATTTGAGGTGAATTGAGGTGATCACAGTTTTGGGGTGGGGGCTTGGACTGAGCTAATCTTATGGGATCCACATGAGATTGCTGAGTTGCTGACCTTGTGCTGATCCCAGGGTTTCACCCCTCCATGGTGACATAAGGAAGCCTGCAGATACTAATTGAAGGAATGAAGATTTCAATCGGCATGCTGCAATTTCTTTGGCTGCTGGTCAGGTTGCATGGTGCATTTTTCCTCTAGGAGCTAGGACAGACTTAATCCTTTTGTAGATCCTCACTGAGGCTGCTGAGTTGCTGACCTAACACCGAAATTGTGGCCCTACCCCTCCACAGTGACATGACCAGAAAGCCTGAAGGTTTTATTTAGGTGGGGCTTTGCGGGCAGGCCTCTCCCAGTGGGTCAGCACCTAAGGATATGCTGAAGGGTGAGACCCTTTAAGCGCCCCCTTCAAGTACAGTTCAAGCAATCAATTTATTTGAGGCCAATATTCAAAGCTGCTGGTCTGGATAACTTGTAAGTTATCCAATAAACCTCAAAGGATGAATATCGAGGCCAATCATCCAGCTAAATTTTTCCTGGATATGTCATTATTTGGGTAAAATATAACTGGATAACTTAGAGGCATTTTGAGGGTGACACAAGGAGAGGATGAGTTAGCCAAGTAACTTATCCCACTAATTTCAATACTTGGAGTTAGCCAACTATGTTATTCACCCAACTCTAGATGTCCTGAGGAGCAGAATTAAAGTTATCTTTGAGACATATGTTGCCTTGACAGGCTCTGTTTTCTCTTCCCTTTTATTCAACTTATAGTAGCCCCTGATGCAGATCATATCCAGTCCTTTAACATTCATTGTTATATCTTTGCCAATGACATTTATTTACTAACTCAAGTTGGTGAAGATCAGGTAAGTTATATAGAATTTTAGAAACATGGCAGCAGAAAATGACCATACAGTCCATCCTGTCTGCCCGTCCACACGAGTGCTAAGTTATACAATCCCTATCACTCCTTCAGATATCCCCAGTGCTTATTCCATGCTTTCTTGAATTCAAGTATTGTTCTTACTTTCCCCACCACCACTGGAAGGCTGTTCTATGCATCCACCATCCTTTCTTGAAAAAAAAAATACTTCCCTAGATTAGTCCTCAGTCTATCCTCTTTTGCCCTCATCCTATGAACCCTCCTTCCAGAGTCTCATTTCTGTTAGAGACCCAACTCCTGTGCATTAATACATTTGAGGTATTTAAATGTCTCTATCATATTTCCCCTTCCAGCCTTTCCTCTAAGATACACATGTTTAGATATTTAAGTCTGTCCCATATGCTTTACAATTGTTGCAACCGTCCCTTTCTGATGGCTTCACTCCACTTACCTCTTTGTTTGCTCCTCCTCATGCTGCGGATGGATGCCTGGCTACCGCGGCATCTGCCTGCTTTCCTCTCCGGCGTCCCCGGACTGGCTTGGGCGCTGCTTTCCCACCATGCTCCGCTTGTACCATAGGGCACGCGCGCCGCGCAGCCCTTCTTATTTCCTACTTGGCGCGAACCTCCGGGGTGTTCCCCCGTGATGACATCATGCTGCCCGGATATTTAAAGCCTACAGTGTTTGCTAGCCTTTGAGTTACCAAGGGTTATCCTATGGGAATCCTACGGATGGGATTCGCTCTCCGTACCCAGCTACTCTGCTTCTCCAATCTCTATTGGATTCTCTAATGCTAAAGGGGTACTCGCTCCTCGGGGGCCTCACTTGCTTTCCAGGTCGCTATCAGGAAACCGGTACTTGCTCCTCGAGGGCCCATGTTCCCTGACTCGCTGCCTACTCTTATCTTCTCTTCTGCCTGGAAGGATTCGCTAATCTTCAACATCAGTGAGTTCTACTATCTCCACCTCAGAGCTTTCCCTGGAACCAGGCACTCGCTCCTCAAGGGCCTGCCTCTGTTCCAGCCCCAGTGCCATCTCCGTGGAACTGCTGCGTGAGTACATCATCTGCAAGCCTCCCAGCTCTCAGGGTTCAGATACTCACTCCTCGAGGGTCTGCTCTCCCTACCCTGGGGATCTCCATACTGGGGTCTTGTATATTCTTCACTGTACTCATTCTCTCAGTTCTTTCCACTACAGCACTGCTACCAGAAGAGTCACTGTTCCAGCACCTGAGGGATACCAGCCTTGCTGGGCTATTCCAGCTGCTAACTACTGCCACCTCTGGTGGCTTCCTTACACAGTCTAATAAAAGATCAAACTCTTGTGTTTGTGTGTCCTGAGCTAAGCCTGACCTGTGGCCCCTCACAGGAATTCCCCCCGTGGGCGTGGTCAGCTGACACAGTGTCCAAGGGTCCACCCAAATCTCACAATTTACAACAACAATGAAGACCTCTGACCATTTTAATAGCTAAACTCTTCATTTATTTCATCCTATTTATTTCCTTTTGAAGGTGTGGTCTCCAGAACTGTACATATTCTAAATAAGGTTTTACCAGGACTTGTACAGGAGCAATATCACTTCATTTTTTCTTCTGAGCATTCCTTTCCAAAAACACTGCATCTTTCTGGCTTTTACTGCTGCCTTATCCACCTATTTGGCCATCAGATACAATCACTCCCAGATCCCTCTCTTGTTACATGTATTACTCCCTCAGTGTTTTGCCGCCCAAATGCATTACTCAGCATTTTTTAGCATTACATTTTAGTGGTCACACTCTAAGCTATTCCTCAAGCTTCACTAGAACCCTCTTTATGTTTTCCACAGCTTCCTGAGTGTTACCCTATTGCAGATTGTGGTATCAGCCACATAAATGCAACCTTTCCTGATAGCCCTTCCACAGTATTGCTTATAAAAATATTGAGAAGTACGGGACCAACAACTGATCCCTGCAGTACTAGTAACCCCTCTCTGCTTGGAGTTAGCTCCATTTACCACTACCCTTTGTCACCTCCCACCCAACCATTATCTAACCCAGTAAGTCACCTTAGGGCAAATAATAAGGGCACTCGGTTTATTTATATGTTTCTTGTGTGGAACCATGACAAAGGCCATACTAAAATCCCATGATTTCCCCTGCTCCAGCCAAAGAAATTGATCAGATTTGTCCGATAAGTTCTACCTCTGGTAAAACCATGCTGTCTTGGATCTTGTAATCCTTTGGATTCCAGAAACTGCACTAGCCTCTGTTTTAGCAGTGATTCCATTACTCACATAGAGATCAGATTAGCTGGCCAGTAGTTCCCAGCCTTTTCCTTACTTCCAATTTTATGAAGAGGAATCACATCTGCCTCTCTCCAGTCCTCCAAATCTACTCCCAACTCCAAAGAAGCATTGAAAAGATCAGCTCACGGAGCAGCCAGAAGTTCTTCGAGTTCCTTTAAAAATCCATGAATGCAGCCCATTTGACTCCCTCACTTTCGGGCTGATACAGTAAAAATCGCGGGCGTTGGTGCGTGCACAGGATACTCTCCAGTGCGCGCGATACAGTAAATTAATTTATTTAAATTAGGGTCCATGGCAAAAAGAAGCGCTAGGGACACTAGCGCATCCCTAGCGCCTCTTTTTGGACAGGAGCGCGGCTGTCAGCGGGTTTGACAGCCGACACTAAATTTTGCTGGCGTCAGTTCTTCAGCCCGCTGACAGCCACGGGTTTGGAAACCAGACGCCGGCAAAATTGAGCTTCCGGTTTTCAACCCAAGAGCTGCGGGCCCATTTTACTTTTTTTTTTTTTTACTTTTTTACTTTTTTAAACTTTTGGGGCCTCCGACTTAATATCGGAGCATGCACAGAAAAGCAGTTTTTACTGCTTTTCTGTACACTTTCCCAGTGCCGGCAGAAATTAACGCCTACCTTTGGGTAGGCGCTAATTTCCTAAAGTAAAATGTGCGACTTGGCTGCACATTTTACTTATTGTATCGCGCGGGAATGACTAATAGGGCCATCAACATGCATTTGCATGTTGCGGGTGCTATTAGTCTCGGGGGGGGGGTTGAACGCGCATTTCCGACGCGCTATTACCCCTTACTGAACAAGGGGTAAAGCTAGCGTGTCGAAAATGCGCGTCCAAATGCCGGTTAACAGTGCACTCCGTCGGAGCGCAATGAATTGTATCGCCTGTTTAACTAAATTTAGTTTAGCTAGCTCCTTACAAATAAATTTTTCTGAAAATCCATTGAGGTTTATCTAATTTCCAATCCTGTCTGTGTCCGTATTCAGTGGTCCTACTCCTGGCCCTTCCTCAGTGAACACCGAACTTAATTATTTGTTAAGAAATTCTTCTTTTTCCTTGCTAGCCAAGATATATTCCTTCCTTTCACCTCTTAGTCTCATAAAGCTACTTCTGCACATCTTCCTATCAACTAACATATCTTTAAAAAAAAAAAGCATCCCCCCATATTTCCATATTTCCTATTTTTTCCTTCATTTGCATCTTTGCTCCCATGACATTCCAGCTTCTTTTAACTTTTCCAGATATTGTTGCCTGCCTTCCTCTCTTGTACTTTATTTTATTTTTATCTTTCCAGCTATTTCTTTAGAAAACCATAGTGGCCTCATTTTCCTCTTCCCTTTATTTACTTTTCTATCAAAAAAGATTAAATTATAGTAGGGGGCAAGATGGCCGCCCAATAGGATGCAGGCTCACGGCATCTCTTATTAAACATTCTTACTGGAAAATGCCCCATACAAAGAGGAAGGGGAGAGTCAGGGGAGCAATATCAAGCTTACCTGAGATAGATCCATTCCAGAGACGCATCAAAGTCTTCCTCGCAGGAGCAAATTCAATGCCAGACGGGCTGGTCGCTGGGGGGACGACAGAGGAGCGAACGCCGTCCCCCCTGACCCTAGACATCACTCTGAGCCCAGGTGAGCTGATTAGACTGATGCACCCTGTACAGATTGAAGGGCCTCCTGAAACAGCTGAAGCCCAGAGAGAGAGCGGAATAACCATGAGCTCTTGGAGGCAGACTGGTCAGAAGGAGGGAGAACCCTGGGAAGTGGAGGCAGTCAATCAGTGCAGAAGCCTGGCCACTCAGGAGAAGGGAGTCAGATGAAAGAACAATGGCAGGCACAATGCATTTGGCAACCATTGGGGAACTGAGAGAAGACTAGTCGGACCTGGTGACTGTGAGTATTAATCTGGGCCAGCCTGAGAAAATAACTTTGTGGACTACTTGAAGGCAATTGTGACAACATTGAAATCTTTTGTGTGAGAGAGAGAGAGAGAGAGAGAGAGAGAGAGAGAGAGAGAGAGAGAGAGAGAGAGAGAGAGAACCTTCCTATAGTGCCTATGCCCTAGACAGGTATTTGTATCCCTAGGATAGGCCCACCTAGTAACTCGAGGTGGGGATTAGGTAAGAGTGTAGGGGGTTAGGGGCCGCTTTCACATTGTACATGAGACGTACGAACAGAACAGTGGTCTCTTGTGAAGATTAGCTGGCGTTCGGAATGAGGAAACTCACTCCAAGATGAGATTTGGGCAAGGGTCTCTCAACCTAGCTTGATGTTACCCAGGTAGAGAGTCCATCAAGCTAGGTTGAGAGACCCTTGCCCAAATCTCATCTTGGAGTGAGTTTCCTCACTCCGAAGGCCAGCTAATCTTCACAAGAGACCACTGTTCTGTTCATACGTCTCATGTACAATGTGAAAGCGGCCCCTAACCCCCTATACTCTTACCTAATCCCCACCTCGAGTTACTAGGTGGGCCTATCCTAGGGATACAAATACCTGTCTAGGGCATAGGCACTATAGGAAGGTTCTCTCTCTCTCTCTCTCTCTCTCTCTCTCTCTCTCTCTCTCTCTCTCTCTCTCTCTCTCTCTCTCTCTCTCTCTCTCTCTCTCTCTCTCTCATTGAAAAACAGGTCCCCCAGTGGTTGAATGCAGGAAATACATCAGGTTTGGCATGTATCACAATGTGCACTAACTTATCTCTTCACATTTTGATAAATCCAGGCCTAAGAGCTCTCCCTTATAGATACATTTATTTGATTTACCTTGTTAAGAAGTTGTCTGCTGTTACACCATCCTTCTTCTATCTTAAGTGTGCCCCCTGCCCACCCTGTTTATTAGCCCTGTTATATGTATTTTCAACCATTTTGTTACAATGTAAACCGGTATGATGTACCCACGAATGCCGGTATAAAAAAAGGTTTTAAATAAATAAATAAATATACTTAATGTCTTATAGTATAAAGTTGGATTGAATATGTATGTGGAGAATTTATGCACTTAGTTATATGTACCATGTTCTAATAGAAAACATTACATGTAATTATGTGAAATTTGAAAATTAAAAATAAAAAAAAAGGTTCAATTATTATCTGCAATTATTAATCTCTCATCCTGAGGTTTAAGCTCACCTCTCCTTAGCCATTCCTGAGTTAGGTTTTCATCCATGTGGTGTTTCTGAAGCAACTCTCTGAATTTCCCCTCTAGATTCGTTTTTGTTTTTTTGTTTTTTTTGCCAATTTGTTTTCTATGTTTGCTGATCAGAGTCTTTAAGGACGTTTTCATAGTCTGAGAGAACTTCAGTACCCCCAAGGAGAGGGTTTTACATTCTCTTATTTATAAATTTCAGACATGTGATTCAAATAAAAAACTTTTGAAACAGAAAAAAAAGACACATTAAAAATAAATAAGTGACAAAAAATGCAAATGAGAAGACAAAAGGATCAGTTTTGTCTACACACAAGTCCATAATAAAGGAGGGAATCCAAGTCATGAAAGCTGAATGAAAGAAAGGCCAATAAAAACATAAGATCATCTATGGGCTATACATCTTATATTACCCCAGCCAAAGCTCACCACCCAGTTATAAGAAATTAAACAGTTCAAACAGCAGGCCTGCCCTGATGCTCTTTTAGAAAATTATCCAACTTTAATAGTTGAAAGAATAAAGACCATATTTCCTGACAACTGATAAAGCATTTGGAAGGAAACTTAAAAGAGAGCCTTCCCCCAGCTTGAAACATTCACTGGAGCAGATTCAGATGTGCCTTCTATCTCTTCTGGGTAACTTTAAAAATGAGAGTTTTGTACAGCATTCATTCACTGTACTGTGAGCAATTAGCGCTTTCTAAAATTCTCACTGTGGAGTGTCGCAAATTAGCATTTACCAACTTGGCTACTAATGATAACAAATTGGCAAGGAAATCCTGATTAATCAACTTTTCTTCCTTTAAAGCTCTTCACATTTGAAGAATGCTTGGAAACAAGTTAAAAGACCAAGATTGATTCCTATATTTCTTTATTAACCGCTAGTGCCAGCATGCACAAATCTTTAACTTACTACTCTTGAATATGAATGAAGCATGTTTCCCATAAAACCATGGAGAGCATGAGATCAAGAGAAACAAATACTTTTCTAGAACAAGAGTGGAGAAAGGGTTTATTGGGTGTGATATCCCGTAGGTGGTCAAGCATGTATGTCTGACAGCTGTTTGTTTGTTTGTTTTTTTTAAATTTATTAATCGCTTAACACAATTGGCCTAAGCGATGTACATAATTACACACACAAAATTAAATCTAAAAGTTTCACAAAAACTAGACTCAACAATAAAATTTAAACTAACAAATATTATAAACAATAAAAATCATCAAAAATAAGGCTAACAAACAAACCATTGTCACATTTATATATGGAGTCAGATGACATTAACTTCATTACAATACATCTCAAGTACACTATTAAGAAGAAATTCTTAATCAGTTAGATAACATTAATTTCATTACATTACGTCTCAAAAACACGGGTAAGAAGAAAATCTTTGTAGGTGTGATATCCCGTAGGTGGTCAAGCATGTATGTCTGACAGCTGTGAGATATCCTTAGCACAGCAGGTGGAGGATAAGAGTAAAGAAGGATTCATGGCCCTGGTCAGATTAGTGAAGGTGGTTCAAGCATGCACAGCTTCCAGCTGAGAGATACCTTCCATGACAATCGTGTAGGCGGGCCAATTGAGAAAACAGGTGGGCTAAATTGACCTTATCTGCCTAGAATACAGGTGGTATATCAATAATGTAAATAACCAAACACAATAAATAACATCTATTACTACTGACAAAACAGTGATATAAGATAGCCATAAAGAATGGAGACAAGTAGCCTTTCCCTTTCCCTAAATCCCTGCTGCTCTCATACCCCAAAATATCATGCACATCAATTAAAGACATATGAAAGCATCACTAAGTCAATCCACAGCAGCATGCAACATTTTCAACAGAAACGGGGAAACTTTACAGCGTGCTAAGTTTCCATTCCCAGGGAAGAAAAATGTACCATAATTTTCTCTAATACAAGCAGGCTTTTATTCCAGAAGCAATTCTAAAGTCACACTGCACATATTATAATAGTGTTTCAGTAATAATGGTGTTTCTATAACAGAGGTGCTATTATTATTTTTTAAAAAATGGTATTATAATAGTAGTGCTATTATTATTAAGGAATCACTGTAAGTCTGCTTGTATTACATAAGCCATTTTTGGTATCTTCTTCCATGGCAAGGAACATTTTTTCTCTTCTTCTATCCTCCCTTCCTATCACCACCTCGACTGTATATTCCACTGCCCAGAAATCTGAACTACAGTGTCTGAAAAACTTAGAGCCACTGCCTACCTGTAATAATGTCAGTATCAACTCAGAGAATAAACCTATTGGATACTAAGAATGATTTACATTTCCTTGGTGCTTTTCGACCAAATAAGATCTATAATGCAGAGTTGTAGCAGCTACAGTATATTGATCCTGGATAAAATGGGAATAAGAATATAAGAAGTTGACATACTAGGTCAGAACAAAGTTACATAAAGCCCAGCATCCTGTCTCCAACGGTGCCCAATCCAGGTCGTAAGTACCCAGCAGAAACCAGAGAGGAGATCAAATTCCTTATAGTTTAGTCCCAGGAATAAGTAGTGGCTGACCACCTGGCTAATAATTATTTATGGACTTTTCCATCCAGGAATGTATTCAAACTCCTTTTAAACCCTGCTATGCTAAATGCATTGACAATATCCTCTGGCAACAGCTTATTTGTGAACTGAGTGGAAAAATACTTTTTACAATATGTTTTAAACCTATTACTCGCTAATTTCAGGGAGTATCCTTAGTCCTAGAACTATTTGAAAGGGTAAATAACAGTTCCCTATTTACCTATTCCATCTCTTATCTATCTATCAAAGGCTTGTGTCAGTTGGTCAGTCATGCGTCTTGTCTGTCTGTGGCCACTGTGCAAAAACATTGTGGCCACTGTGCAAAAACACTGCGGCCACTATGCAAAAACACTGTGCAAAAACAATATGCTCTGTCTGCAAAGCACTGTTTCTCACACACACACACGCACACACACATATACATACAGAGGCACACACACACACAGACAGGCACCCAGAACCACAGGCACAGGCACACATATATAGGTGCACACACACAGGCAGTTATTGACCAGACAACTCAAGAAATGTAATATTCACTTATATGCTCTTTCTGCAAAGCCCTGTTTCTCACACCCCAACACATAGGGACAGTTAGGCACACACATATAGGTGCACACAGGCATGCGAAAGCTCATGCAAGTGCACACAAGCTCACACAACTTGCAAAAGCATGCACAGGCTCACACACACATAGGCAGTCACAGGCAGACATTCATAAAGCTATAGGCAGACACACACACAAACACACAAAGGCAGTCACAGGCAGACATTCATACAGCTATAGGCAGACACACACACACACACACATAGGCAGTCACAGGCAGACATTCATACAGCTATAGGCAGAGACACACACACACACACACACACACATAGGCGGTCACAGGCAGACAGCAGACATTCATACAGCTATAGGCAGACACACACACACACACAGGCATTCACACACATAGACACTTCCCCAAACACACACACATGCATGAACAGTCAAAGGCACCAACACAATCAGGCAGAGGCATCCATACAAACATACAAGCCCCCAAACCCACAGGTAGAGGCACACACATAAAAGCATAAGAACATAAGATATGCCATACTGGGTCAGACCAAGGATCCACAGTGGCCAATCCAAGTCACAATTACCTGGCATGTACCCAAATATTAAATAAATCCCAAGGTACTAATGCTGATAACAATTAGTGGCAATTCCTTATTAATTAATAGCAGTTTATAGACTTCTCCAGGAACTTATCCAAACCTTTTTTAAACACAGCTACTTAAACTGCCTTAACCAGATCCTCTGGCAATGAAATCCAGAGCTTAATTGTGCATTGAGTGAAAAATAATTTTCTCTGATTTGTTTCAATTATGCTACTTACTTACTTCATGGAGTGCCCCCTAGTTTTTCTATTATCTGAAAGAGTAAAAAACTGATTCACATTTACCTGTTCAAGTCCTTTCATATATTCTCCTCAGCCATCTTTTCTCCAAGCTGAAACACCCTAACCTCTTTGGTCTTTTCTCATAAGGAAGCCATTCCATGCCTTTTATCATTTTAGTCGCCCTTCTCTGTACTTTTTTCAGTACAACTATATCTTTTTTTAGATGCAGCGATCAGAATTGTACACAGTATTCAAGGTGGGGTCTCACCATGGAGCAAAAAAGAGGTATTATTACATCAACTGTTTTATTCGCCATTCCCTTCCTAATAATTCTGAACACTGTTTGTTTTTTTGAGCCACAGCACACTGAACCAACGATTTCAAAGTATTAGCCACTATGACGCTTAGATGTCTTTCTTGGGTGATAACACCTAATATGGAACGTAACATTGTATAATTACAGCAAGGGTTATTTTTCCCTATATGCATCACCTTGCACTTATCCAGATTAAATTTTATCTGCCATTTTGGCACCCAGTCTTCCAGTCTCACAAGGTCTTCCTGCAATTTATCACAATCCGCTTGTGATTTAACTACTCTGAATAATTTTGTGTCATCTGCAGATTTGATCACTTCACTCATCTTACCCCTTTCCAAATCATTTATAAATATATTAAACAGCACCAGTCCAAGTACAGATCCCTGAGGCACTCCACTGATTACCTTTTTCCACTGTGAAAACAGACCATTTAATCCTACTCTCTGTTTCCTGTCTTTTACCCATTTTGCAATCCAGAAAAGGACATTTCCTCCTATCACTTGACTTTTTACTTTTCTTAGAAGCTTCTCATGAGGGACATTGTCAAACGCCTTCTGAAAATTCAAATACACCACATCTACCAGTTCACCTTTATCCATGGATTTATTTACCCCTTCAAAAAAATGTAGCAGCTTTATGAGGCATGTCTTCCCTTAGGTAAATCCATGCTGACTGTTTCCCATTAGATCATGTCTATCTATATGTTCTGTGATTTTATTCTTTATAACATTTTCCATGATTTTTCCCAGCACTGAAGTCAGGCTCGCTGGTCTATAGTTTCAAGGATCACCTCTGGAGCCTTTTTTATATATCGATGTTACGTTGGCCACCTTCCAGTCTTCAGGTACAATTGATGATTTTAATGATAGGATATAAATAATTTGTAATAGGTCTGACATTTCATTTTTGAGTTCTTTCAGAACCCTGGGATGTATACCATCCCATCCAAGTGATTTGCTAGTCTTCATTTTGTCAATATGGCCTAAGAATCTTCCAGTTTTACCGTGATTCAAGTCAGTTGATCTAAATCATCACTCTTCTATCATGACAGTGGACCCTTGAGCTGAGACGAGTATGGCCCTACCTAAGAAAGGACTTCCCAGGCACTCGTCATCGGTAGGCGGATCTCAGTGCCAGTCTGGGTTCGCGGCCAGCAGCAGACAGGAGGATCCAGACACCAGTCCAAGATCAAGGCAGGCGGTTAGTAGTGGAATCCAACAAACAATCCAGGAGTTGAGACGGGCAGCAGACAGGCGAATCCAGATATCAGTCCAAGGTTGAGGCAGGCGGCTAGCAGCGGAATCCAACAAACAATCCAGGGGTCGAGACAGGCAGCAGATAGGCGAATCCGGGTAACAGTCCAAGGTTGAGACAAGTGGCTAGCAGCAGAATCCAACAACAATCCAAGGGTCGAGGCCAAGAAACAGTCCAGGAGGCGAAGAGCAGGACAGATAAGGAGGGGAACAGGAACCAGGGACGAGGAGCAGGATCAGAAAAGCCAGCAGCTTCAGAAGACCTGTTGCAGAGGCAAGGCTAGAGAGCAGGGACTGGGCTAAATTAGTCCTTGCTCAATGACGTCAGCTGGGAACAGTGGGAACCGTTCCCCGCCACAGTCTCTTTAAGGCCCGATGTGAGACACGTGCACACACCTATGCTGGAGTCAGGTTCGGAGGCAGCATCCACAGTGGTCATGAGGGATCGCAGCTGTTGCGCTCCACTGGCTGGGAGTGCTAGGGGTGAGATGTGTGCCCCTTGCGGTAAGACGGACCTCGTCTAGCGTTGAAGCTGGCCAGGCCCCTGCTGACCTGCATGCCTGGATGAGGCCAACCACGCAAGGTTGGTCTCTGAGTGGTCCTCCGCCTACTCCCAGCCCTTTCGGACCTGCTGCAGGGAGCAGCACAGGCGGCAGGCCAGACAAGAGACGAGGGCGGACAAGGGCTGAAGCTTGAAGGCTGAGACGAGGGTTTCACAGATGAGGGCTGATGCAAAGACATCACAGACGAGGGCTGATGCGAAGACATCACAGACGGGGCAAGAAGCTGGGAAGGTAGACATTGGCACTGTCTCTCATGGCGCCCTACACAGCCCACCTTCATGGGCGGACCTAGTGGGCTGGTCGCAGACCACCCTGTCCCACTGAACGCCCTACACAGCCTAAAGAGACTGGTCACGGACCACGCGGAGAGCAGGATGAGTGCAGGAAAGGAATCCAGCTGGCAGAGGCTACAGTGACCAGGAACAGGAACCGGACAGAACGGATTTACCCTCAGGGTGGCCACCTGGAGGACTAGGAGAGCTGGAACATTGCAGGAACAGACATCAGGAAGATCAGGAACAAAAGGATCTCTAGCCATCAAGGACATCAGGCCTTCAGGAACATCTGGAGAGCAGAGACAGAGGAAATCCGGAACATCAGGATATCAGAGACCGGAATCAGGAACAGCAGAGGCAAAACAAAGAGGGATCCCTTGGAATACTGGAACACCAAGCAAGAGCAGGAACATGGAGTCCAAAAGGAGGGAAAGGCTCCTCAGACGACTGGCTCAGACAACTGGCTCAGGCTCAACTGACTCAGACAACTGGCTCAGGCTCAACTGGCTTACTGCGAAGGCAAAGCTGACTGGAAGTTGAAGTCCTTTTATAGGGCTGCAGACAGGCAACTCCCTGGGAGGAGTTTGGATGGGCCACACCTAGCTGGCCCTATAACTGAGGAGAAGTGCTGCGGCCTGGCCCCAAAGGAGAAGGGCGTGGCCCAAACCAGGAAGTCCATGCAGACATAAGCAAGCTTCAGGCAGGCCCCAAGGACATTGAGGCCTCCCAGGCCCTGGAGCAAATCCTGGATGGTTCGTAGGCAAGATCCCGACTTTGGAGCAGCCTCCAGGAAGAGGTGAGGAGCCTCCCATAGCACCGCTACAGGAGGATTCATAACAGTACCCCCCATGGAAGGGGGTCCCCCTCTCTTTTGGGCAGACCAGGAACACAAACAAACAACAAACAGCACAAACAAAGAACAAAAATGGAAAACAGCACAAACAAGCACACAGCACAGCCGAGCGACAAACAGAGCACAGCACAAACGAGCAAACGAACCAACAGCACCAGGGAACACAGAGAAGACAGCAGAGATGAGCAGGACCAAGGACAAAAGACCAAGAACCAGAGACAGAAACGAGAAACAGACCAGGAACAAGAAACAAGGGGTGGGAATCCAGGATGGGGACAGGCTATAGTAGCAACATCAGGAGGGGCACAAAAGCCTCCTGCAGGTCATGGAAGCCCATCCTGGAATTGTCAAGAAAATGGAAAAGGTCTGGATGCAGGCACCTCCTGCAGGTCGTAAGATCCAGACGGCTGGCGCCTCCAGCAGGTCGTAAAGAAAGTCCCCAAACAAATTTTTTTTTCTGGAAGTCAGATGTAAGTCCAAGAAGACACACAAAACAAGGACAGTCCCACTGGGCACATGGCCTTCGCAATCTGTTACGCTCCACTGGCTGGGAGTGCTAGGGGTGAGATGTGTGCCCCTTGCGGTAAGACGGACCTCGTCTAGGGTTGAAGCTGACCAGGCCCCTGCCGACCTGCATGCCTGGATGAGGCCAACCATGCAAGGTTGGTCTCTGAGTGGTCCTCCGACTACTCCCAGCCCTTTCGGACCTGCTGCTGGGAGCAGCACAGGCGGCAGGCCGGACAAGAGACGAGGGAGGACAAGGGCTGAAGCTTGAAGGCTGAGACGAGGGTTTCACAGACGAGGGCTGATGCAAAGACATCACAGACGAGGCCTGATGTGAAGACATCACAGACGGGGCGAGAAGCTGGGAAGATAGACATTGGCACTGTCTCTCAGGGCGCCCTACACAGCCCACCTTCATGGGCAGACCCAATGGGCTGGTCGCGGACCACCCTGTCCCACTGCATGCCCTACACAGCCTAAAGCGACTGGTCACGGACCAGCTGGCAGAGGCTCCAGTGACCAGGAACAGGAACCGGACGGAACGGATTTACCCTCAGGGTGGCCACCTGGAGGACGGAGAGCTGGAACATTGCAGGAACAGGCATCAGGAAGATCAGGAACAAAAGGGCCTCTAGCCATCAAGGACATCAGGCCTTCAGGAACATCTGAAGGGCAGAGACAGAGGACATCTGGAACATCAGGACATCAGAGACCGGAATCAGGAACAGCAGAGACAAAACGAAGAGGGATCCCAAGCAAGAGCAGGAACATGGAGTCCAAAAGGAGGGAAAGGCTCCTCAGACAACTGGCTCAGGCTGAACTGGCTCAGGCTGAACTGGCTCACTGCGAAGGCAAAGCTGACTGGAAGTTGAAGTCCTTTTATAGGGCTGCAGACAGGCAACTCCCTGGGAGGAGTTTGGATGGGCCACACCTAGCTGGCCCTATAACTGAGGAGAAGTGCTGCGGGCCGGCCCCTAGGGAGAAGGGCGTGGCCCAAACCAGGAAGTCCATGCAGACACAAGCAAGCTTCAGGCAGGCCCCAAGGACATCGAGGCCTCCCAGGCCCTGGAGCAAATCCTGGATGGTTCGTAGCCGAGACCCCGGCTTCGGAGTGGCCTCCAGGAAGAGGTGAAGAGCCTCCCTTAGCACCACTACAGGAGGATTCATAACAGCAGCGGCGTCTTCCTGCCACTACAAGAGAGGGCTGCTCAGCACCAGGGCCTCCAGCGGGTAAGGTTGGCCTGCCGCACATTGCCACGGCCAGCAAGCATAACACCTTCAAAACAGTCTTTTCAGAATGGGTATTTCCCCAACATCCTCCTCAGTAAATACTGAACCAAAGAATTAATTTATTCTTTCCATGATGGCCTTATCTTCCTTAAATGCCCTTTTAACCCCTTGATCATCTAATGGTCCAACTGACTCCCTTGCAGGATTCCTGCTTCAGATATATTTTTTAAAGTTTTTATTATTATCATTTTTTGCCGCTATGGCCAACTTCTTTTCAAATTCTCTTTTAGCTTGTCTTATTAATTTTTATATTTAACTTGCCAATGCTTATGCTTTTTAAAACTTTTCTTCAGATGGATCCTTCTTCCAGTTTTTGAAGTAAGATCTTTTAGTTAAAATAGCCTCTTTCACCTTACCTTTTAACCGGTATTCGTTTCGCCTTCCTGCCTCTTTTCTTAATGCATGGAATACATCTGGACTGAAGCTCTAAGATGGTATTTTTTAACAATGTCCAAGCCTGTTGTACACTCTTAACCTTTGTAGCTGCTCCTTTCAGTTTTTTCTAGCTATTTTTCTTATTTTATCAAAGTTTTCCTTTTGAAAGTTTAGTGCTTGAGCTGTGGATTTACTTATTGCTCTCATCCAGTCATTAATTCAAATCTGATCACGTTGTGATCACTACTGTCAATCGGCCACACCACCATTACCTCTCTCTCCAAATCCTACTCTCCAAGAATTAGATCTAAAATAGCTCCCTCTCTCATTGGTTCCTGAACCAATTTCTCCATATAGCTGTCATTTATTCCATTAGGAACTTTATATTTCTTACATGTCCTGGTGTTACTTTTACCCAGTCAATATTGGGGAAATTGAAATCTTCCATTATTACTGCACTACCAATTTGGTTAGCTTCCCTAATTTCTCTTAGCATTTCATCTCCATACCATCATTTTGGTCAGGTGGACAATAGTATACTCCTATTGCTATACTCTTCCCCAACAAACATTGGATTTCTACCCATAAAGATTCTATTGTGCATTTAGTCTCTTTCTCTGCCTTCCTGGACATAAAGCACCACCTCACCACCAAGTTGCTCCTCCCTATCATTGCGATATAATTTATACCCTGGTACGGCAGTATCCCATTGGTTATCCCCCTTCCACCATGTCTCTGAGATGCCAGTTAAGTCTATCTGATCATTCACTGCTATACACTCCCATCTTACTTCTTACACTTCTGGCATTGGCATACAGACATTTCAAAGTGTGGTTTTTGTTTGTATTAACCACCTGTTTTTCAGTTGATA
The DNA here is from genome assembly GCF_901001135.1 of Rhinatrema bivittatum. Taxonomy (NCBI): domain Eukaryota; kingdom Metazoa; phylum Chordata; class Amphibia; order Gymnophiona; family Rhinatrematidae; genus Rhinatrema; species Rhinatrema bivittatum. The sequence continues at coordinate 344,934,206 of NC_042617.1, forward strand.
TTGATAATTTGGAATTCTTTAGCTCAGGTGATTCTTTACTTATAGGCATATGGATTACTTTTTCTTTTATTGGATCCTCTCTGTTGGGACGCCCTAACTCTCCTCCTTTATTAGAATCCTTCGATGATACCTCCCTCTGAATCATGCACTGCTGAGTGACTGTCGGCTTTCCCCCTTTTCTAGTTTAAAAGCTACTTTAGCTCCTTTTTAAAGGTTATTACCAGCATCCTGGTTAAAGTGGAGCCTGTCCCTTTGGGCACACACACACAGGCACAATCCCCCACACCCACAGACAGAGGCATAGGCACACACACACACACACACACACACACACATGTAGGCTGTTATAGACTAGACTGCCTGAGAAATTCCGGGCACTTTTTGATAGTGATTTTAAAAACCTCTGTCATATCCCCTCTCCGTTGTCTCTTCTTCAAACTGGAGATCCCTAACTTGTTTAGCTTTTCTTCAAAAAGAAGCTGTTCCATCCTGTTTATTATTTTCGCTGTCTTTCTCTGTACTTTTTTTTAGGAATCTTTTATACATAGTGACTCTAACAAAAATAGATGTGTTTTATTGATCCAATAAAAGGTGTCACATCTTAAAAAAAAACAAAACACAAAAAAAGAAAATCCAATTAATACTACAATTAATATGAAAAACAACAACATATAGACAACTCTGTGACTGGCAAACAATGTAGGTATATGTTCTTCTAAATAGAAGTAGAAAAGTGCATATATTATATTATACACAGAGATAAGCAACAGTGACACCGAGTGGACCTTTTTGCTGTGTTCTGTATTTCTTATTTTATTTTTTTAACTTGTGTTTCTGATGTTAAATGAGTTCTTGCTTTGAAATAAAGATGAGTCCTTGGACAAAATGCTTTTTTTTTTTTCTGGTGGGGGAGAAGGGTTTCTTCCTTAGGGCTTCCAGCTCAGTCAGAATTGGTCTTTACTAGAGCTAGAGAGCCAGGATCCCTCATTTATAACTACAAGGGGACTTTCCCACACAATTTTAATCCCTCCTTCTACCTAGTCCAACCATTGAAGTGGTGGTCCTTTAGCCAAGAGCTGGAGATCAAGGTTCTTTCCAGAGCCCAATATGCACATATTCCAACTCTGATCGGTAGGGATCACTACTGCACAGCAGCTCATCATTGATGAGTAATAAAATTAATTTTAACTCCTAAATTCTTTATTATAATTGAATGCTTTACATTCCACCACTGGAATCGGATAGTGGGGTAGATATCACTGCTGCACACATTTGCAGCCTTTTTGCAGGATGCTGCAAAGGGTAGAAATCTTTTGGATTCAAACATGCAATATACAACAACAACAACAACAACAAAATAAAAACTTGTCAGTCTAATTTCATATTAACGAAAGCTATAGGAATAAAATCAGCAATGGGAATGGCAGAAAATAATCTTCACTGAATTGAAAACTGTTCAAAATTTGGATCTTGATTCTGTGCACATGCCCAAGATAACTTTAAAAAAACAAAAGTCTTTATCCTAAGATAAGAAAACAGCAACACAGTGGATGTCATCAAATAAGGGAAATTTGACCCAGCCATTCTATCCAGCTGCCCTACCTGTACTAGTCCAACCAAGGGCATCTACCAGCCATCAGTCACACAATCCTGATTGCCCTACACTACTGGTTCACCATTCTTCAACTGGCCATGAGCAAAAAGTACCATTTCAGAAGAAAGCAGGTTCTCACCAATAAGTGCTAGTATAAGACACATGAGCCTTCCATTTGTAAAGCTAAGTTAGGCACCACAAAATATGCGAGTTGGGATTCTGCATGCCAAACCGCCAACATTAGCATCATCCTCATTCATGAAGGGGATCACCTGAGTCTATTTACTGTGTTATGAGTACCAAAAAAATGACACCATTAAATGGGCAATTTTCAAAGTGTCCTCATAGGGTCAAAGTATCGACCTAGTTTTGCTTTGAAACTTGACAGGGCCACAAAGGTCCTCTTTCTTCAGTTACTTTTTTTTTCCCATTGAACATAACACAATGTAGATTTGAAAATGTCCTCTGTGTGTGCAATATTCCTCCCCACACCCCTGCAACGCCACCACTCAGTGTCGACGACTAAGAGCATGCACATACAGGCCGATACAGTACAGTGCGCTCCGACGGAGCACACTGTTAGCCGGCATTTGGACGCGTGTTTTGGACACGCTAGCTTTACCCCTTATTCAGTAAGGGGTAATAGCGCGTCCAAAACGCGCATCCAACCCCCCCCCCCCCCGAACCTAATAGCGCCCGCAACATGCAAATGCATGTTGATGGCCCTATTAGGTATTCCCGCGCGATTCAGAAAACAAAATGTGCAGCCAAGCTGCACATTTTGCTTTCAAAAATTAGTGCCTACCCAAAGGTAGGCACTAATTTCTCCAGGCTTTTCTGTGCATCCTCCGACTTAATATCATGGCAATATTAAGTCGGAGGTCCCGAAAGTTTAAAAAAGTAAAAAATAAAAAAAAATAAAAAATTTAAAATGGACTGGAGGGTCGAAACCCAGACACTCAATTTTGCCAGCATCCGGTTTCCGAACCTGTGGCTGTCTGTGGGCTCAAGAACCGACGCTGGCAAAATTGAGCATCGGCTGTCAAACCTGCTGACAGCCACCGCTTCCATCAAAAAAGAGGCGCTAGGGACTCGTTAGTGTCCCTAGCGCCTCTTTTTACTGCCGGGCCTAATTTTAATAAATTAAAATACTGAATCGTGCGCACAGTACAGTGGCCTGTGCACGCACCGGGATAGTGGGCGCTCGCCAGCTCTCCCGCATTTTTACGGTATCGGCCCGATTGTGGGGGAGGGCGCATACCTTTAACTGCACTGGGCAATTTTGTAATAGATGATTAACGGGGGTAAAACATTTCTTACCCATGTGAATCATTTAAAAAATTGTCCTTCCCTGATAAGAATCAGTGTTGCCGGTCAGCTGACATGAAGGGAGATACTGGTGTCAATTTGTCAGTCATTCCCGGTGAAGAGAAATTACCAGATTACATGAAATTAAAAAACCCTGTAAGATGAAAACAAGCAACAGATATAATAAATCCACCTTATTGTAAGCTCAGTATGTATCAAATGTCAATTCAAGACCAATCTCTTGTTTTGGTAGAGCATCATACACCAATACACTTTGCTATATAAACCGAACTACTTGCTACTGTCCTCTATTATAATCATCGGTCTATGTGCAGTTACATATGTGTTCAAGTCCCAAAAATATTGCAAGTGCAAAGTTACTTATCTTCATTAAAATAAAAAAATTAGCTTCACGCCAATACCTGCTCTTGTATGTGATCTCCACAATGAGTCCCGACATGATGCCATGTTTCGAAAGCCTCTTTGCCTCAGGGGAATGCTCCATCTCTTAGGTCTGATATTGCCTGCACAAAGAGAAGTTATGTACATGGAAAACCGATAAAGCAGAAAGGTTAATACTGCTTGGGCAGACTGTTGTGAAAAGCAGGCCGTAGTGTTTATAGCCAAAATCAAGGAACAATCTTGGAGTGAGCACCAGATTGATTTTGCAGAAAAGATGAGCCAACAGTTCTTTGTAATATTTTATGCTCTTTCCAAACTTGCTAAAAATATCTATATCTATCACAGCAAAATCCTAGTCAGATGTTTCATAATATGTTTGCATTATTTTGACTGCCAGTAATAGTGGTCTTTGGCAATTCATTTCAACTGAAATTACATATTCTGTGAAAAATTAAAGCATAACTATATTGTGCTATTCTTTCTAGTACCGAGTGGCTCTTCAGAACATTTTGTCCAGGTGCTCAAGCAGGCAATAAAGAGGAACTATCTGATACCTGCCGAAATTTCCTCGCAGAACATATGATGTTGTAACAGAAGGAGAGGTTGGTGTAGAAGTAGTAACTAGGTGTGTGTTTTGTTAGATGAGGTGTAAGTCGTGTGCGACATAGTAGGAATATTGTGTAGTGAAGATATATGTGGATATATATTTTTTACATGATGTGAAAGGATGAGCTTGATATTAAAAACAGAAGTTAGCAAGCTAAGTGGTGCTGCTGAATATCAGGCTACGGTTAGAGGGCTAAATCACTTTAACCACTTAAGTGACTTAGCCCATTAAGTATTTAACCAGACAAGTCAGAGGCGGGGAATGGGTGGATCAGGGAGGAGTCGAGTTGGCCGGATAAATAAACCAGCTAACTCGATATTCAGCCGGCTGATTTATCCAGCCAACTCTGGATGAGCCAAAAAGTTGTCCTAAATTTTGTCCGTTATACTTTAAGATAGGCAGGTATATTCAGCGGGGCAGCTATGTTGCTGACTGTACAGCACTAATTAGCTAGTTATGTATAACCAGCTATCTAGAAGAGCTACACAGCAGTTGAATATGCACTTCAACATGTTCAGTGAGGTAGTGAATGGCAGGAGTGGGTGTGGGTGTGAGAATGAATGTAAGAAACTGTATAGAAAAGGAGATTGAAGGAGAGAACATGAGAGTGAAGCATGTGTGTGTTTGTATGTGGAGAGGGAGACACATAGGAGAATGTAGGGTGGTGTGTGTGTGTGTGTGTGTGTGTAAGGCTTGAGCAGGAGTTTGGAGGGTGAGTGTGGTAATGGATGGGGGAGGCAGTTTGGGGGTGTGTGTATGTGTGAAGGGCAGGGAGACATAGGAGTTCCTGGACTGTGTGTGTGTGTGTGTGTGTGTGTAGGGGAAGATTGTGGAGGGGAATGTGTGAGTGCACATGAAGAGGTGTATGTGTGTGCAGTGACATGAGGAGGTGTATGGAGTGTGGCTGTCAGGAAAGTGGTGGAGGAGACGTTTGAAGACTGTGTGTGGAGGGAGTGGAGAAGCCCTGAGGATGTGTGAGTCTGTGAGTGGAGCGAATAGAGGAGGAGTCTGAAGTATTTGTGTGCTGTTGGGAAGAAGGAGGGAGATGATGGGTGTCTGAAGTGGGGGTAGGAGAACTGTCGAACCTGGGTGTTAGTGTCTGAGTATGTGTGCTTGTGAGAGAGCGGGAGTTTAGAGGGTGTGTATTTGTATGTATCTATGAGTGTGTGTGTGTGTATGTATGTGTGTGGGGTGGGAGAAGAGTCTGTGGCAGGATGTTAGAATGATTGCATGCAAGGAATGAGCGACAGTGGCAATGAAATCAGGTGAAAAAGCATCCTTAGAATGGTGGGTTTTGGATGTATGTGGAGGCCAATTGACCAAGGCAACATGTTTGGAGGCATTCCCCCCCCCCCCCCACCCCTTATTCCATGCTGGCACAGACAGAAGACAGCCATCAAGAGGTGCAGACATGGGTGTCAGAAAAGTTCTTTGCATTTCTTGAGTGGGGCCATCCGTTCCAACATAGCCAATCTGTAAAGACAAGACAAATCTGCTACATTTTTTTTTTTATCATAGATGTAGATAAAGGTGAGCCGGTAGATGTAGTGTATTTGGATTTTCTGAAGGCGTTTGACAAAGTCCCTCATGAAAGGCTTCTAAGAAAACTAAAAAGTCATGGGATAGGAGGTGAAACCCTTTCATGGATTACAAACTGGTTAAAAGTCAGGAAACAGAGTAGGATTAAATGGTCAGTATTCTCAGTAGAAAAGGGTAAACAGTGAAATGCCTCAGGGATTTGTTCTTCGACCAGTGTTTTTTAATAGATTTATAAATGATCTGGAAAGGGGTATGACAAGTGAGGTAATCAAATTTGCAGATGATACAAAATTATTCAGAGTAGTTAAATTATAAGTGGATTGTGAAAAATTGCAGGAGGACCTTGTGAGACTGGAAGATTGGGCATCTAAATGGCAGATGAAATTTAATGTGGACAAGTGCAAGGTGTTACATATAGGGAAAAATAACCCTTGCTGTAGTTACACGATGTTAGGTTCCATATTTGGAGCTACCACCCAGGAAAAAGATCTAGGCGTCACAGTGGATAATACATTGAAATCATTGGCTCAGTGTGCTGCAGCAGTCAAAAAAGCAAACAGAATGTTTGGAATTATTAGGAAGGGAATGGTGAATAAAACGAAAAATGTCATAATACCTCTGTATTGCTCCATGGTAAGACCACTCCTTTGTTTACTATGTACAATTCTGGTTGCCGCATCTCAAAAAAGATATAGTTTCAGTGGAGACGTTACAAAGAAGGATGACCAAAATGATAAAGGGGATGGAACAGCTCCCCTAAGAGGAAAGGCTAAAGAGGTCTGTTCAGCTTGGAGAAGAGACGACTGAGGGGGTATATGATAGAGGTTTTTTAAATCTTGAGAGGTCTAGAATGGGTAAATATGAATCAGTTATTTACTATTTCAGATAATAGAAGGACTAGGGGCCACACCATGAAGTTTGCAAGTAGCACATTTAAAACTAATTGGAGAAAATTCTCTTTCTCTCAACGTACAATTAAGCTCTGGCATTTGCTGCCAGAGGATGTGGTTAGTACAGTTAGTATAGCTGAGTTCAAAAAACGTTTGGAATAGTTCTTGAGGAGAAGTCCATTAACTTCTATTAATCAAGCTGACTTAGGGAGTAGCTACTGCTATTACTGGCATCAGTAGCATGGGATCTACTTAGTGTTTGGGTACTTGCCAGGTACTTGTAGCTTGAATTGGCCACTGTTGAAAATAGGATGCTGGGATTCATGGACCCTTGGCCTGACCCAGTATGGCAATTTCTTATGTTCTTATGCAGTACTGGGATTAGTGCTTCCATAACATCTATACAAACCAGCATGTAGCAAATGTCGCCCATCGCATTTAAATTGCATGTAAATGAGCCAATTAGCTATTACTCCCCATGCAGTAATGTGCACCCAAAAGTAGTGCATCCATAACAAGTTTTTTATGAATGAAATTTACCACCAAAGCTATCCCTGTCATTATTGTGGCAGTACTATCGGTAGCAGATGGTAGCAGATAATCCTGAAAGGTTTCTGTGTGATTTCTACCATTTCAACAATGGATTATATTCATTTTCTTATCCTGATCACCTTTCTCTTGTGAGTGCAAGTGAGAATAAGGTAGAGGAGAGCGATTATTCAAGCAAACAATCCGGAGAACTTAAGACAACAGGACCTTGTGGTAGCACAGGCACAAGTAAGCAAATAACTCCGTTAAACTTGAGATAGCTGTATGTTGACGAACAGACGCCCAAGTTCTGGATATCCAAGTGAGGAGTGGGACCCAGGTGACTGTTACAAGCCTGTACTCGGGTGCCCAAGTCCTGGACGTCCAGGCCTGGAGTGGGACCCAGGTGCCACTTACAAGCCTGTACTCAGGAGCCCAAATCCTGGACATCCAAGTGAGGAGTGGGACCCAGGGGACCATTACAAGCCTGTACTTGGGTGCCCCAATGCAGGCTTGGGCTGCACGTCCTTCAATTCAATGTTGGTTTTCTGTTTATATTATCCACATGTGACTTATTCCTTTGTCCTTCCATTTCCTCCGGTTGTCCAGGTTCGTAGGAGTCAATTGGGGAAAGGTATATTTACATCGATTAGTGGACAGTTGCTATTCCTACCTGTTATCTTTAATTGTGAAGTAATGGTGACCAGGAATGGCCACTGTTGAACACTGGATGCTGGGCTTAATGGGCCCTTGGTCTAACTAAGTATGGCATGACTTGTGTTCTTATGTTCCTTTTTGTTTATTGGTTTGTAGGAATAGTCTGGAGCCATCCGTAGACCCTGCCGGCATCGTATCATTCGTCCAAGGACAACCCTCCTTGGATTGTTCAAGACAAATGTGGTACAAAGATACTGGCTTAGCTCTTGGGCAATTTTAACCCTTTATAAGGACCTGCACAGTGACCTTGATCCCGTCGCCTATCACAACCATGCCGTGCCTGAATTGGTGAAACTGTTGTATGTGTTGCAGTTTTTTACCACTGGAAGTTTCCAAAATATTGTTGGTATTGCTTCCAGGATGGATCAATCCTCTGTCTCCCATCACTTAGGACAAGTCTTGACGGCGATGATGAATCAGATGAAGCAGTGCATCTACTATCCTGAGGACCCAGAGCAACTTCAGGAGATCCAGTGTAGTTTTTTCGAAATAACTGGGATGCCCAATGTGTTGGGTGTGATAGACTGCACTCATATCGCATTGACGCCAAAGTGGGAAAGGGAGAATGCATTCAGCAACCACAAGCAAGTCCATTCCATGAATGTGCATGCTGTATGTGATGTGAAGGGAAGTGGGGTAGATGTAAAATGAGTATATGCCATATGGATTTCTGTCTGTGTTTATTAATGTAATATTTATTTCCCCTTTTATTGGTGATGGCAGCTATGGCAGTAAGCCATGGTTGCTAACTCTACTCCTGTCCCTGCTCACAGCGGCCAAAAGGATTATAATGAGGCACATACCAGCACATGAAATATCATTGAGAGTACATTCGGTGTGCTGAAAAGTCGATTCAGATGTTTGGACTGGTCTGGTGGTGCCCTGTAGTACAGTGCAGAAGAGGTTGCAAGCATTTTTATAGCCTGGTTCATGCTCCATAACATTGCTTTTTGCTTTGGGATAGAAGCGGAGGTTGCAGAACATTTGCCTCCAGACCTACCTGTAGATCTGGCAGCTAAAGTGGACAATACCATGAGAGGCTCTGAGGTTCACCAAAGGATCATCAATGATTATTTCTCATGTAAGTTAGCTATGAAACCAATATCCCCATTCCACTTTTGAATATATTGATTCTGTAATAGCTGTAAAAAATAGATCTATTGAATTAATTGATCAGATAGTATTAGCGGTTACTTCTTTAAATATCTTTAATTGAGCCAGTCCTGTGGATTTATGTTATCTGTGATCCATTATGTCCTTAACATCCTCGCAAGCGTGGGCATCCCTTTTACAAGCTTACAGCAACTCCCATCACTGGCATGCGACCCTCCCCTCACCCTGCTGCCAACTCACATCACTGGCCTGTGAAAATCTAAATACAGTTTTGTGTTTTATTTCAGGAGCTGTAATTGGAGGCTGATGGATGGACCAGAAACACATTTTTTAGATGTGTTTTTGTTCATTTATTTCTAATTGTACAAATAAATTCACTTGAATTTCTATTATGGACTATATTCTCAAGATTAATGTACATGTGATCCATATGTCCATTCCCTTACCCTCTCACAAGCCCCAAGCATTGTATCCCTCTCCTTGTAGCCTCTCACCATGCATGAGAACCAGTTGTGTGTGGTGGGACACTTGATGAAACATGTCACCCATGACGTAGTAACAAACAACACAATTGAATTTAAAATAATCAACTTTTATTACCCAAAAAACAACCTGGGATATAAACAATGCAATGTTAATTAAAATTGATTGAATTATGTGAAGCTGGTTTTGATAGCCGGAGTTGCTGTGGTAGGTTATAACATGTGTAATTTATGTTTCTTGATGGCCTAAAGTGATATTTATGTCTGCTCAGTGTTTTCCAGCTGTATTTTGTATTGTATACCACGGAAACTTACTAAATAAAGTTATAACAAAAAAAAATTAAAAAAAGGCCCACAAGTCAAACGCCTTTGCAGGACATCTAAAATTTGGGCGAGTGTGGACAAAGGTCTGTAGTGGATGCCCAAGCCCTGGGTGCCAGCAAGGCGTGGAGTTTGGGTGTCCATAAACAGATCTCACAGCCATGTCCATGCCTTAGGCATCTGTTTAGGGCTCTTGTGACTGATGCTTAAATCCTGGACGTGACGCAGAAAATGGACATCCAAACGGATGAGGTCTTTTCTACGCATGATCTAGGATATCCGTCCTCTGTGGTCATCCTGTCAAGATCACCCCAAGAGCTAACCAGAAAATCATCCATAAAGTCACAAAGAACCTGTTGCGTCCGTCGGTCCTAGACGGCTTCGCCACGTTTGCCTCACCTTATTAACAGCTCCTCCCGCTTACCTGGGCAAGATAGCTACCACCGCATCTACAAGACAACCTCTCTGGCGTCCCCGGAACGGCTATGGTGCAGCCTCCCGCCATTGCTCCTCCCAGGTATCTACTAGGGTACGCGCGCGTAACCCACGTCTTTGTACCACCCTTGGCGTGAACCTCGAAGGCGTTCCCTCATGCTGACGTCACACTATCCGGGTATATTACCTTCACTAATTTGCTAGCTCATTGAGTTAGCAAGGACTAAAATCATTACTTGTCTACGCTACTCTGCCGCTTCCGTGCTGCCGCAGGAAGCTCTCTCTCTGCCCTTCGGGGTAACTGCTAACCTGGGTACCCGCTCCTCAGGGGCCCTCTGCTTTATTTCAGGTGCCTTACAGGGAACAGGTACTCGCTCCTCAAGGGCCTGCTCTCCCTGCCTCGGTGCCTGTACCTTCTACAACATACCTGGTGGAGTCGCATATCTACAGCAAACACCTAGTGAGTACTCTAACTCTCAGTCTATCTCATCCACAGTATCTCCTCGCTGGGAGACCTGCTGCGGAACCTCCTGACGTCATCAAGGAGAGAAGGGCTCCCTCTGCCGAGGTCCCTGAGACTGCAACTACTAGACTGCCTCACTACTGCCACCTCTGGTGGTTCTCTTCAAGCTGTCTAATAAAAGAACTTTTGTGTTTGTGTATTACGAGTCTAGCCCAATGCTGTGGCTCCTCACGGGGCTCCTCCCCATGGGCGTGGTCACCTTCACAGCACCCAAGGATCCACCAAACACACATAACCACAACAGAACCCCAGTTTAACATTTAAAGATCTTCAGACCTCTCTCACAGTATGTTATCTGAGGGTTTATGCATGAAACATCATGAAAAAACTGAAGGGGAATGGACCCTATATTATTACCAAATGCAAAAAATGCCACCCAAAAATTCCCAAATTGAGGTGAATGGATATCAAACAGTATAAAAGACTTAATCCACTACAACTCTACAATCATAAAAATTTCAATCTTTCTAAATTATTTTAGACCGTCATACTAGGCATCATAAAAGTGATGTGTTTAAACATACACAAGTTTCTGCCTTATATCTAATTATCGGTCTAGCAAAAGAGTCCGACTTTGTTTTATGTCCTTATGGTGATTATATTTTTTTACTTTTCTTCATGCACGTAAAACAGTTCTCATTACTCATAAAGAAGTAAAAACCACACTTATCTTATATAGATCCAATCACTTTTAGCAGACTATCAAATTAATCACCGCATGCCTGTTTTCTTGAAGAAAAGTCTACTGAAAGTGATTGGATTGCATTTTGGTGCTAAGTCCAAGGCCACTGTTTCTCAAAAGGGAAACTACAAACATACTTCCATTTTGAAAATTACCCCAAGAAAAGTATCTGCAAAGATCTGCATCTATTTTTTCTGTGGATACTTCTGCCTTTATAAAAATGCAAGTAAATTAAAATTGCAAGACTACATGCATTATTGCCTCCTAAATCTTACCTCACCACTAGGAATGCCTGTCTTATGTACATTTAAAATATTTGTGTTGTGGAACCTCATGCATATTTTTAGGTAGTTTAGGATACCAAGTTTTCAAAAAGCCCTTTTACCCTGGTATTTACTGGTGCAGTTGAGGACGTTGGTCTAAATATTAAGTGGTTACCTATATAATGCGCTGCTGTGGGATGTTTGAATATAAGACTGCCACATCCAATGTAGACGTCAAACAACCAGTGGTATCAAAATGAAGTTGCTCTAATTGAATGATCATATTTTGAGAATCCTGGATTTATGATGGCAGAAGTGAGACAAACGGAGCCAGAAAATGATTGACAAATTTAGAAAGGGTTTCCAAAAGAGAATCCCTTTTCTGAGATAATTGGACTTCCTGGCGGGTTATCTAAGCTCTTATGTATTGTAGGAAGTGCTTAAAATACTGGAACCTTTGGATGGGATTTCTTCAGAAATGCTGCCTACTGTGTGCCTTTGTCTTTTTGGGTGCATTTGATGGAAATAGCACTCACAAAGAATTTTTTTTTTGCTTTAAATCATCATTTCTAACAGCACTGCAACGGATGCCAAAATGGCCCCAGATCTAGCAAACCTATGTATGGTGACATTTGAAGATTCTTGGAGATTGAACCATCCTTTCAACAAGATTTGACATTATAGAAACAATATATAAGACAAGTTGTTCCAGTTATGAAAGGGGACATGGGCACACTTTCATGAATTTATACAGTGGTTCAGCATTCTTTTGTATGTTTGAATTTCTCTACACTTAGGGGCGGATTTTAAAAGGCGCGCGAATAGCCTACTTTTGTTTGCACTCCAGGCGCAAACAAAAGTACGCTGGATTTTAGTAGATACGCGCGGAGCCGCGCGTATCCACTAAAATCCTGGATCGGCGCGCGCAAGGCTATGAATTTTGTATAGCCGGCGTGCGCCGAGCCGCGCAGCCTACCCCGTTCCCTCCAAGGCCGCTCCGAAATCGGAGCGGCCTCGGAGGGAACTTTCCTTTGCCCTCCCCTCACCTTCCCCTCCCTTCCCCTACCTAACCCACCCGCCCGGCCCTGTCTTAACCCCCCCCCTTACCTTTGTTGGGGGATTTACGCCTCCCGGAGGGAGGCGTAAATCCCCGCGCGCCAGCGGGCCTCCTGCGCGCCGGGCCGCGACCTGGGGGCGGGTACGGAGGGCGCGGCCACGCCCCCGGGCCGTAGCCACGCCCCCGTACCCGCCCCCAAAACGCTGCCAACACGCCCCCGAAACGCCGCGACGACCGGGCCCGCCCCCGAAACGCCCCCGACACGCCCCCCTCCGAGAACCCCGGGACTTACGCGAGTCCCGGGGCTCTGCGCGCGCCGGGAGGCCTATGTAAAATAGGCTTCCCGGCGCGCAGGGCCCTGCTCGCGTAAATCCGCCCGGTTTTGGGCGGATTTACGCAAGCAGGGCTCTGAAAATCCGCCCCTTATTGAAGAACATCATGTTTCTTATTTGGAGTTAGTCATCATAAAGACGGAAAATGGTTTTTATAAATCACTGTATCGTAAGTCTATAGATAGTAATTAGTTTGCTAAGATATGACAGTGCACACCCAAGAGCATTAAAACAGAGTTTGCCTATTAGTCAAATCCATAGATTGTGCTATATTTGCTCTTTACCTGGTAACTTTCAGGCAAAGTCTAAGATTATGTTTGACTATTTTTAATCTTGAGGCTATCCTCAGTCAGTAGTATAGAAAGCCTATTTACATGCAAAAATATTGTCATTGTAAATGTCTTTTTCTTGGGAAGAAAGAAGTTGATACCAAGATCACCTGTGTTCTACCTTTACCTGCCCAACCTAAAGAAGTGAGAGCATTCATTTTGTCTGGATTGTTTTTGAGGCAAGCTATTCTCTAGGATAATTTCTTCAGAGAATCAAGCTAAATGCTTGTTTTGATTCATTTAGTGAAGACTGATGTCTGAGAAGTTATCATTTAATGTCCATAAGAACTGTTTATACCTCCAAAGAAAGATGATGGAGTTACTACAAGAACACTGAGAAAACTATATTTAAATGCAAGAGTGAAAGCTTTAAAAATATCTAGGGTATTAGGCAAGTAAAGATGGTCAGCACATATAGCTAAGAAGAGAATTCAGTACTTTTAGCTACTCGTTTGATGCACTTCCACAAATTTAAAGTCAATTTGAATGGCTTATGTTTGCAAAAAAGTTTATATAACAATCAAGAGAATCTACTGTTGGTATATTTGCATGTTTTATATAGATTTGTTTGTTTCTCTTTTTGAGATTTATTGTTGTTGATTTGTTTTTTCAAGTCCGGTTTAATGCACATATATGGTTCTTACAATATAAACTGGGGCTCTGTGTGCATAAAAGTATGTTATTTATTTATATATTTATTTATCTATCTATCAATTCTTAGAACCTGCTAAATCAGGCAAAGTCTGTCTAAAGTGACATAAAATTAAAAAAATAGAACACAATCAAATGCACATCATAAAACAAATAAAATCTTGTTAGAAACTTAAGCAACCTTCTTTAAAAAGGGGTGAAAAACCACCCAAAACATTAGATCTGCCCAAATGAGAATAACCTTCTTACTTTTCTTCCTAAAGGATGGATAATTTGATTCCATTCTTATATCCAGCAGCATGGAATTCCACAACTCCAGGCCCTGAGTTCCAAATATCCTTTTCCTGAATGCTATCGTTCTTGTGTTACACATGTCATTTTATGCAAACTGATGAGAGGCATTTCTGGAGAATGGAGTTGGGGCAGACTTGGAACTTATGTGTGTACTTCTTGATTTAAAAAATGTATGCGTGCGAGTTAACCTACATAAATTACCCTCTTGAAGAGGAAGTGTAACTTTACATGAGTTAATCTAAGCGCATAGTGGGCCAATTACCCGAGCATTTTCACAATAAACTTATGTGCTTAAGTTTCCTTGGAAAACGTTGGCTTAAGCCTGTGTGTACAAGTTTCATGCAGACTTTAGCCTTACCTGCAAAGTTATAAAATTACCCTCTATAATAGCAATTCCAAAGTATTGTAGAGTTTTAAATTGCATTGACTACATCTTTCAGAAACAGAGCTCCTAAAGAAGCCGGAGTAGAGCACCACAATTTTGGAATGCAGTTTTAAAGTGATAAAATGGGGCATGGTAACATTTAATCTCATTTCCAGGGAAGAAGAAAGGAATACTTTAGCAGAAATCTTATATCCACATCAAATTTATTAATATAAAATGTCTTTCCCCATTCAATAAAGGATATATTGCTTTTGCCACACACCTACAAAGCATTCATCTGAGGAGTTTCACAGTGTATGGAAGAGATGAATAAGTAAATTTAAGTTTATAAAATTCAAGTTCTTTTTATTAAAGTTATCAGGCAAGCACTCTGGTGCAGAAGCTTCCAGTGCACTACAGAAGGCAGGAACAAATTTCTGTTCCACAGCTACTGACCTTTTTAACATTAAAATAAAATCCTATATTCTTCCTGCTTGTGACAATTAAATTACACTATGTGGTTAGGATACAGCCTGAGAAAGCATGAAGTAAGGAAATTCAATCAGCTCATACCCTCTCTGGGCACTTTTACATTTTTTTTTTTCGACTGTCATGAAGTTTCAGATATGCATTTGGGCAAAATGATCTTATTTTAGTATTTGGTTTGGGGCAGAAACAAGTTTTAATGGGAATATTCACCAATATTTTGTTTGCATCTGGTGATGCCAGTTTTTTTTTTAACCTAAAGACTGTGGTAGTCAAAATCACACATGAATGAAATCTAGACTTAATGTCCTTAAAGTTAAAAGAAAATATAAATATTGGCTTTCAATAAGAAACTGTTTATTACACTAGAATATTTAGCATGCATTTTTAAGAAAACAGATATATTCTTTTTTTAATCTATATTTTATAAAGATATAGATAATAATTTGTGTAATTTTTGGGTCTTCCCAATGATCTGCTTAGGGATCAACGCTAACACACATTACATGTTCTCAATGGCAAGGGTTCATATTTCATTTTCTTTTTAAAATATTTTCACTAGAAATCTTTTAAAACTTTGCTACCTAAAATAAAATCAAACAGATTCATCCAAACAAGTAGAGTCATGCATTTAGGGGTGCTGAAATCCAAAGCAACATTATGTGAGGGAGGGTAAGCTACAGTCAGGCCCTTCTTGGCTTGAAGTAGTGGCTCCAGAGGCAAGGAGACAGGTATTTGCCATGAAAGCTCTATCAGCTATGTGAACTATGGGGCTGGAGGGAGCATAGTTACCCATGCTCTCATTTTGTCCAGCAGGAGATCCACCCCAGACTGAGCAGAATATTTAAGCCCAGGGGTTTCACTCTTCCATTGCTGATATAACACAGAATTCTGGAAAACCTACTGGAATACTAACCACCATGACTAACCCACCTAGACCTCACCTCCTTGTACACCTGCCTGGATTCTTCCTGCCTCGACCTTCTATACAGTAGATTTGATTATACTTTGACTCCATCTACTCAGACATTTGCTTTGGCCTGTTCTACCAGAACCCTAGCCACCTGGCTATTGGCCAATCATCATCAAGCACAAACAGGTACCTGTATTTTGTTTCTGTTGTCAGTCCCCCAATGATCATGGCTGATCAGACATCCATTGATGTAGGCTAAGTAGGAAGGAGACTTTGAAGTGATTATATCTCATGATCTGAAGATAATGAAACAGTGTAACAAGGCAGTAACCAGAGCCAGAGAAATACTTGGGTGCACAGGATGAGGCAGAACAAATAGAAGGAATGAGGTGATGATGACTCTCCAGAGGTCACTTGCAGTATTGTGTCTGGAGACTACAACTCTAAAGTATTATAGAAAGTATGAAGACAGACCAGTGGAAGGCTACCAAAATCATGCAAGCTCATAAGAACATAAGAAAATGCCATACTGGGTCAGACCAAGGGTCCATCAAGCCCAGCATCCTGTTTCCAACAGTGGCCAATCCAGGCCATAAGAACCTGGCAAGTACCCAAAAACGAAGTCTATTCCATGTTACCATTGCTAATGGCAGTGGCTATTCTCTAAGAGGTAGATTTTAAAAACATCTTCGTGCCGGTGGCGCGAACAAAAGTACACCAGATTTTATAAGATAACCGTAGCCGCGCTTATCTTATAAAATCCAGGGTCGGCGCGCGCAAGGCTGTGCAAAATCGGCAGCCTGCACGCGCCGAGCCGTGCAGCCTGCCTCCGTTCCCTTCGAGGCCGCTCCGAAATCGGAGCGGCCTCGGAGGGAACTTTCCTTCCGCGTCCCCCCACCTTCCCCTCTCTTCCCCTATCTACCCCACCCCCCGGCCCTACCTAAACCCCCCCCCCCTTACCTTTGTTGCTTGAAGCAGGTGTAACTTGCGCGCGCCGCCCTGGCATCCCCCAGCACAGGCTGCAGTGCTGGGGGACTCAGGACCGCCCTCCCCGCCCGCCCCCGAATCATTGCCACGCCCCCGGACTCGCCCCGGACTGCCCCCTGCTCCGGACACGCCCCCAGACACGCCCCCTCCCACCCCTTTTACAAAGCCCCGGGACTTACACGCGTCCCGGGGCTTTGCGCGCCCCGGCGGCCTATGCAAAATAGGTGCGCCGGCGCGCGAGTGCCCTGCGCGTGTAAATCTGGGAGGATTTACATGCGCAGGGGTTTTAAAATCAACCCCTAAGTGAACTTAATAGCAGGTAATGGACTTCTCCTCCAAGAACATATCCAATCCTTTTTTAAACACAGCTATACTAACTGCACTAACCACATCCTCTGGCAACAAATTCCAGAGTTTAATTGTGCGTTGAGTAAAAAAGAACTTTCTCTGATTAGTTTTAAGTGTGCCCCATGCTAACTTCATGGAGTGCCCCCTAGTCTTTCTACTATCCGAAAGAATCCTATGGAATGAAAGAATTAGGGGCCTAAACATGTATGCCCTAGATGAGAAGTTGGACAGAGGAGATGTGACAGTGAAAATTCCAGATCCTTGCGTTTGATGGGAAGGGGATGTGAGTATACTGCTGACCAAGAATATTTGGTACCGTTCAGTCATTCACTCCCATCTCCAACCTTCAGTCATACATCCTCCACCCCAACTTACCTATTGGTGGAAATCCAGCACAGTGCTCCTTTCTTTGGCAGTTTTGGTTTCCCCCTCTGGGCCTCATGCTGGTGGAATTGTGCTGCCCCCGAAATTTTGCTGTTCTAGGCAACCACCTAGTTTGCCTAATGGAAGCACCAGCCCTGCTGGCTGAAATGAAATGATAATATATACTTTTGGAGAAATAAAAAAGAGTCCACTAAACATCCTCATGTCACTTTTCAAGATAGTTCTGATGAGTCAAGCGGTAGTAGTGGGGATGGTGATACAAGGAAACAGACACAACAGACACAACCTTTTTTAGGTCCATCAAGAGGAGCGTACCGTTCTCACCCATACAGGGGCAGAACAGGGTTCAAACCACCGGATTGGGAAGGTCCTACAACAAGAGCTCATGGTATAAGGGCTCAACAACAGCGGAATCCGCAGCAGTTTTGAAAGTTGATTCTATGGCGGAGTCTACCTCAGTGGTAAATTTGTCCCGGGTTGACTTGTCGGCAGCCACCATTGTGGCTGTTGGATAAAGGTCTTTTATATGTTCCCTGTTGTAGATATGATCCATTTCAAACACGGATCGGTTTGTACGGGTTTTTCAGACGGTTACAATTGAAATTATTTTTTTTTGACAGGGAAGTAAATGATAGCTCTATTATCACCCCACGATCAACTTGGGTCCCTCCCGGACCAGTTGATACTACTATTGCGACATTTATACAGCTGGTATTGAAGGATCTTTCCCTCCTGGAAGATCGAAAGGTTTTTGACAAAAGATGTTTTTCTCCTGATTGGTCTCAGATTCAATATCGAGCAATTAAACAGCTGTCCAACAATCAGGAGATAATAGTAAAACCTGCTAACAAAGGCGGAGCTATTGTGATTCAGGAAGTTAATGATTATTTGATGAAGATCCAGAGACAGCTACAGGATCCTGTATATTATCTTTTGGTAGAAGACCCGACTCAGGATTACAAGACCAAATTGAGATATTGGTTGAAGAAGGAGTACAAAAGGAGTTCATAACATCGAGGGAGGCTAGGGTGCTTAAAGTGCAACACCCTGTACATCCGGTTCTATATACCCTCCCGAAAATACATAAAAATATGTCGAACTCCCTGGCCGTCCAATTGTGGCCGGCAGAGGTTCAGTGTTGGAGCCTCTGTTGACTTATTTAGATTTTTTTCTGACGCCGTTTGTTAAGGACTCCCCGTCGTTCATACAGGATACATCGCATATGTTGCGATTATTACAAGAAATATCGGATCTTCCTGATGACTGCTGGTTGGTAACTTTGGATATTTCATCTCTATATATGAATATTCCCCAACATGAAGCGTTTATATTGATGGAAAAGATTCTACAGTCACGTCCACGCCCACACAAAGTTCCGTCTTCTTTTCTGTTGGAATTTTTGAAGCTGGTATTGTTCAAAAACTTTTTCAAGTTTGATGATAGATTCTATCTTCAGACCCAGGGTGTTGCTATGGGGGCTATAGTAGCCCCCGACATTGCTAATCTATATGTCGCACATTTTGAGGACCGACACTTGTATCCTTCTAGTTGGTTCTCTAATATGTTATTATATAGATGATATATAGATGATGTTTTTTTCATTTGGCTATCATCATTAGAAAAACTTCAACATTTTCTACAATGGCTCAATAATCAAAATTCACATTTACAGTTTACGGCTCATTATGATCAAAGATAAATACCCTTTTTGGATATTTTGGTGGTACGTGAAGGGAATACCATCAGTACTACCTTGTATCGTAAGGACACAGATCGCAATAATTATTTGCGATATTCAAGTTTTCATCCTATCAGATTGAAGAATGGGTTACCAATATCCCAATTTTTATGACTACGGTGGATATGTTCCACTACGGAAGAGTTCCGGATGCAGGCATCGTATTTATGAGATTTGCCCAGAGGGGATATCCAAGATCTATATTGAAGAGAGCTTTTAAGAGGGCTCTCTGCAAACAGATTCCTGTTGCTTCAATATCAACAATGTCCATTTTCCCAACAGCTCATATGTACTTTAAAATACTCTGCCCAGATTAATGCAATTATAAATGTAGTGCATACCCATTGGCACATTTTGGCGCTTCATGATGTCTTTCAAACAGGACCAAGATTTTCATTTTTTAGGGGACAAAACCTATGAGATCTGGTGGTCCGATCTACATTTACTTCCACGTTGGGACAATCTGTGAGTGGTGGACATCTTATTTGTGGACATTGTGACATGTGTGCTCTATCGTTAACTGGGGACTGTTGGCAGGTTCCTCATTTGGACATGGTGGTGGATTTATGGACCTTGACCACATGTGACTGAGGGAGTGATCCACGTCATCCAATGTCCTTGTAGATTGATCTATGTTGGCAGAACGAAAAGACAGATTAGAACGAGGTTGATAGAGCATAGGAGTTGCATGAAGACATCCAAGGTGACTGCCCCGCTAGTACAGTATTGTATACAACATCAGCATGTGTTTACTGATTTACGTTGGTTGATTGTGGAAAAGGTACATTTGAGTCATAGGGGTGGAGTTATACAACATCGCCTCAATAGACGGGAACATCATTGGATCTATAGGTTGAATTCTATGGACCCCTTTGGGCTGAATGAAAAAATTAATTGGTATTCCCTGATCTGAAAGGTTTTCTGTGGGGTGCTTGTGAGCCAACTCATTTGGATATCTGAGATGACCTGTTTGGAAATTGTAGAGACGGTCTGTCATTTTCGGGATTTTGGGGGATTTTTTTCAGTGTTGTGTATTGTCTGGCCGATTATAGTTATGATCGAGTGTCGGTTTTTAACAACAAAATATCTCCACATGTTGGATTTCAACAATAATGTCAGTGCATATAAAATACAGTTTGGTTGGATGTTTGAAGGATGTGCAGTCATTTCCTGGACTTCCATGATGTGTGACCTGATAGAAGACTAGTGCGTTGAGGGAGTATTGAAAAGGCACGACCTGGTTGAAAACTGATACGACCCAGTTGGAAACTTAGGCATCTGACACAACTTCCGGGACTTCACCGATGCTTGACCTGATAGAAGACTAGTGAGTTGAGGGAGTATTGAAAGTGTACGACCTTTTTGAAAACTGATACATCCTTGTTGTAAATCTAGGCATCTGTCGTAACTTCCGGTTTGAGGAGTTTAAAGGGTCCAGTTGGTTGCGGTGTTTTGAAGCAGTGCGAGTCTAAATGTAGACTGCGAACATAGCTTTGGATTAAGGAATAGCTGTTGGTTATTATGAATTGAATACTGATGGATTCCTTGCTGGATGTCACAGATGAATAAGTCTGAAGGAGCTACTCCCCTGAAGCAGGACCCCTGTTTTGGTGGTCTGAAACGCGATCGTGTTGGGACTGAGTGTAGATGAGTATCATCGTTACAATTTTGTGATTATATTTGAATGTGTGACATCATTATTATTTCATACTGTGACTGTGTTTACCAGTTCAGCTGGACAAAAGAATTGTTAAATCTATTCGAATCTTGGAGTTTCCATCATTTTTCAAGTTTTGGACTTTATATAAAGAAGTAAAAATTGAAAATTGATAAAAAAGATATAAACAAAGTAAAGTGACCCGATACCACAAGAAGAGTCTGGTTTATTCCATTGACTCCATGAGTAAGGGTCCTACAAAATTTGTATATTTCCTTCTGAAGCCTGACAGCTTGAATATGATTGTATGAATGATATACCAGTTTTAACCATACATTGTGATACATTGTTTACAACTTTGGTTACTGGAATACACAGTTTGTGTTTGAGGGCCTTTTTTTGTGATTGAAATGAAACAGCAACATGAAAAGACAGGGGGGAACATATAAAGACTTCTGGCAAAGATAATATGAAGCTGTCAGATTGGGAGATTTACATAATGTGGAAAACTGCTGATTAGCATTTTTACTTCACAGTAGCAGCACTCTATGGTTCAGACCTCTGATAGAAAGTGAAATTTCTTTTGGTAAAGAGTGGGTAAAATTTTTAGAAAAACTTTGGCCATGCAGATAGATTCTAAGCTTGAGAGTATAGCGATACCCTGGGCAGCGAGATTTCAGAAAGCCAAAATAGATTCCAAACAGGAGGGGAATGGGAGTGGGAGGGCTTCATTCTCTATATGTATCACCCTGCTTGGGTTTTAGCCATGAACTAGTCTCACACAGGCTTTCTCAGCTTCACATCCTAAACTGTACATTATTCTTTTCTGAAACCTAGAGCACATGCTCATTTCAAACCACATGGTTTGCACAACCTGCCAGATGGGTGAGAAGGGGTGTGGCATGAAGGAACTATTTTCAATAATGAAGGATTAAAATTAAGGCCTTTCATAGCACCCATGCACTGCTAATCAAGCGGTATGAATGTTTTCAATCTGCTTGTTAAAGTAAATATGATGACCCAATAATTGAGATTCCATTTTCGGAATTATGCTCTGATGTCTAAAACATTATCCTTTATGTACCATTAATATTTGGTATTTTGCTTTTTGGTTTCTGTGAAGCTAAAATTTATCATCTGTATTTTATTTTTGCTTTTATTATGTATGTATCTTTGTATATCGCCTAGGCCTTCTAAGTGTTAATAAATTTTAATAAATGAAATGAAATGAAAATCAGCTAAACCAGGTACCTAACCTCTAGTTAAGACACCTTGCCTAAATTCCAACAGTGTTTATTCCAACAGGTTTAATGGTTGCAGTTTTGAGGGGGAGGGAAAAGGAGAGGTTGATCTCAGGTTCAGAGCACTGACTTCAGAGTTGAAACAGCTGTTGTAGGAATTGTAGAGATTTAAGTAACCATGGGCGTTAACGCCATAACGCATTTTGATGAATGACCCTGTTAATTTGTTGGACCCCTATTTGTGGTTCTCCATGTCCTATCATACTGACCAGATTTCTTATTTAGCAATCACCAGTATGAGGCCTGGGACATGTTTAAATATGATACATTTTTGCAACTGACAGACCACAATAAATCTTTTATGTTACAACAGCTATCACCCCAAGCAGTTACACTAAGGGCTTCCAATTAGTCAGGTTTTGCACATACATAGGTTGTGCTCTTCTACTGAGGAGTTCAAGGCAGTTTTTTTTAACTCACATACAGATTTGTGGTCCACGATTATCCACTTTCAGTTTTAAAAAAGGTTTACCAAAGAGCCCTATATTCCAATCGGGATCTCTTGTTTCAATTCCACCAAACTGAGCATCTGTCTAACCTTTTATGTGTCTTGCATAATTCTCACAGGTCACCAGCTGTGGCAGCTATCATCCTAAAACAATGGCATAATTTTTCCTTGCATAAAGTCCTGGCTGAACGTCCTCTAATGGTGTATATCTGGGAACTGAATATATGCAATTATATTATGAGAGTTGATTTCTTCCTGATGCTACCTTCTGATCTATCTGCAGTCACCAACTGCAGGTATGTGTGATTTTTGTGCAGCCACTATCTGTGGCACTCAATGGATTCATCCTAAATATAAACAATGTTTAAATTAAGATCCAACACCAACAGTACCTTGACCTTTGTGATATATGCCATACAGTAATCTTACTTATGTTGTTGGCAGGACCAAGCAGCCAATAGGGACTCAGTTAATCAAACACTACAGTTGTTTGCATACAACTAAGACCTTGGCTCCTATGGTGCAGCACCATATGAGTAATGGTCACACTTTTGACACTTTACATTGGTCTGTACTGGAACAGATTCCTAAGCATGTGCTACCATGGAAAAAGGCACTGACCTGTAAAGAGCAGTTTGGGATTTTCACCTTAAATTCTGTTCAGCCAAGTGGCATGAATACAATGGTCAAGTGGTATTCACTATTATGATACATGGGAGTTTTCTCTATGTAAGGCTTATTTTTTGCTGAATGTTATTGCTTGTAGTATTTTACATTAAAATGAAGTCACCTCTGGTATATTGTTGCATCCGGTATATAACACTGCCATTGGGTTCACTCTTTTTCAGTGATGTCAGCACTCCAGAAGTATGAGCACCTTAATCAAGCTACAATCCTTTGATGTATGCTAGAAAATCAGTTTGGCAGTTAATGTTTGGGAAATGACCATCCAGAATGTGCTTAATGACATAGCCCCTTTTACATCATTTAGGACTCATCGTTCTAAAGACAAGAAATGATTTACAGAAGACCTATGCAAGTCCTGTCAACTCTTGAGGAGAGTAGAAAGGCACTGGTGTCACTCTCAGAAACTGGAGGCCCTTCAAAATTATCGATCCCAGCTAAAAATATATAGAGAACAATGTGATGATGCCAAAAAAGAACTGTTATACTACTCATTTATTACAAGTTGGCAATAATACCAAAGATTTATTTTGCCTTGTCAAAGTGTTAACCTGATCAATTATCTTGAAATATATCTGTTCCAGTTTCCTGTGATATTTTTATATCATATTTTTCTCAGAAAACTTCTAATATTCATGCTACAGGTCATTGGATTCCTTAACTAATATCGAGATTAAATGGGATAATTTTCAGATTGTATCTCAGATTGAGGTTCTTCAGATCATCTAAAACATGAACTCATCATCTTGTCGACTGATTGTCCATGACATCTCAATTCTAAAAGAAGTAAAAGATCAGATTTGTTCATCTCCAGTTTCCTTTATAAATCTTTCATTAGCTATAGGGTTTTCTGAAGCCTTTGTTCTTCCACTCCACAAAAAGCCAGGGTTGGATACTTTAAGACCCCAGTAACTACCACTCAAGTTTCACTAAAACCCTATTACTCTCCCGCACTGAATTGTTTAAAAGAGGTTTTGTTCAAGGCCAAGGCTATGTGCTGGTACTATTGGACATCTCTGTGGCATGTCAGATGTGCCTGTTTACATATTCCTGTGTCAATAGGAGCAAAGCAGACAGAGAGGCAACGACTTAAGCTCCTAAGCTAGTGTCAGGGATGAGCCAAGTTGAGTCCATAGGTCAGAGAAAAATGATAATACTGGCAAGACAGCTTGACATATGATGTGATGTTCTCCCCCTGAAAAATGGGGAGGGGGGAAAAGACCTGCATAACAGCAAAGACCCTCCACCCACAATGAGGTTATGCATGAGATTATGCATATTCATCAGCTAGGAAGTATAAGGCGGGGGGGGGGGGGGGCAAAGAAGAAAAAAGGGAGGCTAAAGCAACGGACCCCCTGGGGAGAACAACCCTGAAACCAACAGGAGAGGAGAAAGGGAGCACAAACCCGAGGAGAAAACCTGTAGAGCGAACCCTGAGCATCCCTGCAAGCGAAAGTCTTGTCAGAAGCAGACCAGTACTCCCTGCTATCAAAGGGAGAAGCCTGGGTGGGGCTTGGAGACTGGAGAGATGAGGTGCCTGCTCAGTGTGGAGAGTAGGATGGAGTCTGAGATAGTAAGAGGCAAGAGTAAGCCCAGACAGCCAACAAGTACCAGAGCCAGAAGCAAGTCTCCTTCCAGGACCACCTGCCCGCTCTGCCAGAACCAAGTCCAGGAAGCAAACCTCTCTTCTGCCCACATTCTCCAGCCCTCCAGTCAGAGCCCGCTTCAGAGGTGAACAGAGATATCGTCTGAAGCCTAGACCAAGGGTAAGTAAGTTGGCCATAAGTATGAATATAATAAGCAGTCTAAGGTTTATGGCATGTGTGAAATCACTCATGGTACAGATGTTTAGTGACCAGGATGTTAGCGACAGGAACTGTTGTTATTTTCTAAATGGTATATGATGTCAAATCTGATAAATAAAAGTCTATTTCTGGGAAGAATACATGTTATCTTTTTCTTGACTTAGGATCCTAAGCAAGGTGGGATGGCAACTGGCGGTGTCCTGTAGAAGACAGATCCCTGTACCCCTAAACCTGCTTACAGTCCCACTTTGCAAATTATTGACTGGACTTTGTGGAGGTTATCAAATGTATATCAAATTATATCCAGCTTTTTATCCCATTTTCTTCTTTATGATTGGCTTCTTTTGGGATTGTATCCCTTTGTTTTTCAGCAATCAAACAGTGGTCGGGGCATAATGATGTATTTGTTTATTTATTTGATTTATATTGTGCTTTTTCAGGCACTTCAAAGCAGATTACATTCAGAAAATGAAGGTATTTCCCTATCCCCACAAGGCTTACAAGCTAAGGGGGTCATTTACTAAGCATTTTTCCCATAGACACAGAAAGGGAAGAAACCTTTAGTAAACAGGCTGCTAAATGTGTTCCTGTGGCAATGGAGGGTGACGTGACTTGCCCAAAGTCAAAAGGAACAGCAGTGGGATTTGAACCCTGGCTTCCAAGCTCTTTTATAATCAGCAAAATAAGTTACCTAAGCCTGGAAAGCACTGGTGCATCTATAAGCAGGACAAAAACAAAAGAAAATTATAAAATGAATGTTTTAGCACATATTCAGGCGATATATACAGAATGGAGTGAGTAAATGAAAAGTCTAGCACATGAAGCACAGGGAAAAGATATTTTTTTAAAAAAAGGATTCCAGGGCACAGGGAAGAGGCGAAAAATAAAGAGGGGCTAAAGCAGCCAATTAATGGATCGAGTAGGAAGTCAAGCTTTCAAAAAGAAGAGTGATAATTTTAAGCAACAGGGACGATATTAAAATAGTGAAGTGTTAATGGTATGCAGGTCGGCGAAGAGATGGTAAAGAAGAAACAAGGCTGAAACAGAATAAATAAATCCTAATACTTTTCTGAGCAGCCGAAATTATCATTCCCTTTTTTAGTACTTTCTTACCTCCTCAAAGCAATTTTTTTCCACCTCCGCTGATCTCTTTGGCTTCTTTTTGCAAGCAAACTTTTATCGGCCCTTTGTTTTGCTTTTTTAATTCTTCTAACTTGGTGCCACTTGTGTAATGAAAGGAGTAGTAGTATAATGTACACATTTGTCCAGCATATAAAGGCTGTTTTTATTTGGGCAGTGGCAATGTGTCAAGATACGTAAAAAAGTTCAATCCCAAGGTTCTGAGATATTTTGAGAATGTCTCGATGTTAAAATCCTTGAAATAGATCATGCAGGACTCCCAGTTTTCAAATACCCCTGCATAGTTCCAAATTAAGCAGGCACGTTTAACAGGCAGGCTTTATGCAAATTTTCAAAAAGGAAACTATCCCTCTTCTTTCCCTTCGGAAATAATTTGCAAAGCACCTGTGCTAAAGGTGCCTGCACACTTGGCAGCTGCCATTTGAATAAAGCAGCAGCATTTGAAAATCCAAATGCATGCAACTGTTGCCCCATCCCCCCCCCCCATCACACCCACCCCACTCCCTTCCCCAGAAATGCCTCTTTTTCCCACAGATAAAAGTAAGTGTGCTCACAGAACTGCACCTGCTTTTAGCTGCACTGGGGAAGGGCAATTTTTTAGTCAGGCTATCTTACCCTTAGTTAGGCCTTGGAAAGTTGTCATCATCACCAAATATTTAATGCAAAGGTCAGGGTGACTTAGATTCTAGAACGGAGAGAAACGTATTCAAACTATCGGTTTGGTGCACTAACAGTATTATTTCCTTAATGGGTAGTTTTAAACAGTATTTATTTTGATCCATAGAGCTTAGCTGTTTTCTATCTTCCGACAGGATAGAAAAGAATGTCTTTTGAAAGGTCTGCTCTGATATCAAGTCATGCATGTAAGAAAGTTGCCTGCCTTTTCTGCATACTTTGGGTTGGGTGCATTTGATTTGTCTCGTAAGTATTTCCATAATACAAGAGATACTTTTTCAAAGGCATGCAGTTCTGCATTTAAATCCAATGTTCTGCTTTTTAAAATGAGGCACATACAAATTGGAGAGAGAGAGAATCTCCCGCAAATTTTAGCTTCCCAATCTTAGGGCTGGATGTTCTATCTTTGCATGCCTTCCTGAATCGTGCGGTAACGGGGGACGGGGGGGGGGGGGGGGGGGGGAAGGGAGGGGGGGCGAAGCGGGGGGCGGGCCTGCGAAAGCCGGCAGAGATCGCACCTCCGCGGTGTTATCGCTGCCGACCTTCGCACCCAATAAGCGCCATCGTAAAAGGTGGTGCTATTGGGCGTGCTACTAGCAGCGATAAGGGGTCTTACCTTATCGCCGCCAGCAAAGTTTCCGCAGAGTCCGCCCCGACGCCGCCTCGCCTCCCCCTCTTCCGGTGCCGATGCTGCCCCTACTCAGCCCCAGTCTAGCAATTACACACGAAAAGGGGCTTTTTGCGTGCGAAAAGTCTTTTTTCGCGTGCGATAGGGTTAGAAAATAACCCCCTTAGTGCTGAAGATTTCCCCCACTTAAACGTATAAGATTGCAGATGCTTTAAATAGAAAGTAATTATCTGTGATAAGCATCCACTTGAATAAACTTATGTGCCTAGCATCCTTAATCAGCATATCTTCATAAGAACATAACATTTGCCATACTGGGTCAGACCAAGGAAGGTGAAGCCCAGCATCCTGTGTCCAAAAATGTCCAATCAAAGTCAGAAATACCTGGCAAGTACCCAAACATTAAATAGATCCCAAGCTACTATTCCTTATTGATTAAAAGCAGTTTATGGACTTCTCCTCAGGGAACTTATCCAAACCTATTTTAAACCCAGTTACACTAACTGCCATAACTATATCCTCTGGCAATGTATTCCAGAGCTTAACTATGTGCTGAGTGAAAAGACTGTTCTCTGATTCATTTTAAATGAGATGTTTGCTAATTTCATTGAGTGCACTTTAGCCCTTCTACTTTCTGAGTGAGATAATAACTGATTTACATTAACCTGTTCCTCTACCATATTGCCTCTGAGCTGAACGGCCCTAACCTCTTTAGCCTTTCCTCATAGGGCAGCCCTAACCTCTTTAGCCTTTCCTCATTTTGGTTGCCCTTCTCTGTCATAACTATATCTTTTTTGAGATGTGCACATAGAATTGCACATAGTATTCAAGCTAGGGTCCCACCATGGAGCAATACAGAGGCCTTATAACATCCACTGTTTTATCTGCCATTCCCTTCCTAACAATTCCTAACATTCTGTTTACTTTTTTGGAATGCCAGAGCACACTAAGCCGACGATTTCAATGTATTATTCGCTATGATGCCTAAATCTCTTTTCTGAGTGATAACTCCTAAGATGGAACCTGTTACATCATGTAATTACAGCAAGGGTTATTTTTCCCTGCTATTTGGAAGCCCAATGTTCCAGTGTTAGAAGGTCCTCCTGCAATTTATCACAATCTGCTTGAGATTTAACTACTCTGCATAATTTTGTGTCATCCGCAAATGTGATCACCTCCCTTGTCTTATCCCTTTTCATATCATTTATAAATATCTTAAAAAGCACTAGTCCAAGTACAGATCCCTGAGGCACCCCACTGTTTACCTTTTACACTGTGAAAACAGACCATTTAATCCTACTCTCTGTTTTATGTCTTTTAACCAGTTTGTAATCCGCAAAAGGACATTGCCTCCTATCCCATGACTTTTTAGTTTTCTTAGAAACCTCTCATGAGGGACTTTCTCAAATGCCTTCTGAAAATCCAAATACACCACATTTATCGATTCACCTTTGTCCACATATTTATTCACCCCTTTAAAAAATGTAGGAGATTTGTAAGACAAGACTTCCCTTGGGTAAATCCATGCTGGCTGTGTCCTATTGTTGCAACCGTGGGGGTGTGGTTGCTTGCTCTGGATAAATGTGAGCCCTTGGGCCATGGTGCGGCTCAGGGAGGGGCCCCAAGGCATGCACCATGGGAGGTGAATGTGTCCAACTCAGGCTAGAGCTGGAATAATACTGAGCGAGAAACATCACAGGAACTGGTACAATGCAGGCTCAGACCTCCACTGGATCCACACGCTCCAGTGAGACCCAGCAACGCAATGCTGATCTCAAGAGTAGCCCTCTGGCCACTCGGTAGCCCTTCCAGACCCGCCGCTTGGGGACAACAAGTGTGTGAGTCCAGACGAAGACTGAGGGCAGGAATAGACTCTGACTTGAGTCTTGGGCATTGATGGAAGCAGGAACAAGGAACTCCAAAGAACATGAACAGGATTAGTTTTCGGGTACTTGCCAGGTTCTTATGGCCTGGATTGGCCACTGTTGGAAACAGGATGCTGGGCTTGATAGTCCCTTGGTCTGACCCAGTATGGCATGTTCTTATGTTCTTTTGGTTCAAGGATTCAAGACTCAGGATTTAAGGATTCAAGACTTCGGATTCAGAACTCGGATTCAGGAACAAACCTCGGAGTTAAAAACAAGGGCCTTGCGAACACTTGTGCTGCAGACATGAAGACTGGCCTTGTGCCACGAGGCACCCTACACATCCCGACATGGGCTGGTCATGGACCACGATGGTGGCATGCTAGGAAAGGTGGACAAAAAGGAAACCTGGAAGCAGGATGAAGAGCCGAAGGCTGGAACATCAGGATCCGTCTGGAACATCAGGGACATGGAATATCAGATCTTGGAAAAGGTGACGAAGGAGCTCCGAAGAGGAACAAGAACAGGGATGTCCACAGGAAACCTGGAACATCAGGAACATTCAACAAAGAACCATCTAGACACAAGAGGACCACAGAGGACCTTGACCGGAGAAGAGACCACAGGCAACTGTGAAGATCTGATGCGAAGGCCCCCGAGGAAGTGGAGGAGAGCCCTTTTATAGGGCTGAAGAAAGGATGAGGTGATGACATCATCAGTTGGGGGCTGCTGGGCTTTCCCGCTGCTTGCTCTTTAAAAGTAAAGCAGAGGTGCCCGTGCACGACTAGAGGAGCCCAATGTAGGAGAGGAGAGGAGCAACAGCATCGGCGGCATTCCTGCTGCAAAGAAGTGGAATCTGTGGTGGCCTTCCCTACCGTAGAGGAGGAGACAACAGTGGCAGCCCTCCCCACCATGGAGGAGAAGATGTCAGCAGTGGCAGAGCTCCCCTGCTGTGCAGGAAACCAGGGCCAGCAGGCAGCAGTGGCGCCGGGTTGCAGAAGAGGACCCTGAGGCGTCAGCAGCATCCGGGACACACAGGATCGGCTGATAGCAGCGGTAGTAGCGGCGGCATCCGAGCTACATCAGAAGTGGCGTATCGGCAGCATCGCACTGGAGGGTGAGTGAGGCTGCACACAGTTGGGACCCGTGAGCAGTGAGCGCAACACCCATTAAACTATCTAAATGTTTTGTGATTTTATTCTTTAAAAATGTTCCATGATTTTTCCCAGCACTGAAGACAGGTTCACTGGTCAATAGTTTCCTGGATCACCCCTGGAGCCCTTTTTAATTATCGGCCACCTTCCAGTCTTCAGGTACAATGGATGATTTTAATGATAAGTTACAAATTAATTGTAATAGGTCAGACACCTGGTGTGTATATCATCTGGTCCTGGTAATTTACTACTCTTCAGTTTGTCAATCTGACCTACTACATCTTCCAGGTTCACTGTGATTTGGTTCAGTTCATCTGAATTGCACCCTTTGAAAACTGTCTCTGGAACGGATATCTCCCTGAGCATATACAGATTCTTCTCAAAAAATTTAGTTTTTTATGAAGCTTATAGGAGTATTATTAAACAATTCAACAGTTACAGATTTACTCAAACCTAAAGTCTGCATTAAAAATACTAAGCAAAGCTTAGTAGTATAAAGATAGGATTCAACTACTAACTATCTAGATCAGTGGTTCTCAACCTTTCTAATGCCGTGACCCCGCAATACAGTTCCTCATGTTGCGGTGACCCCTCGCCCCGCCCTCGCCCCGTGAGGGTGGGGTGAGGGCGGGGCTTTGGTCATATGGGGGCGGGGTTATGGATGGGGTTGGATTTTAGTGCACACTTATCATTTAATTATGACATTTATAATGTGAATGTAACTCAACTCACCATAGGTTCTCACATGCATGGCACACTGACCCATGATCGTCACGGGGCTAGATGTAAAAGTACAGTTTGTATCCACAGGAACCCCCCTGACCCACAATAATGGATGTAAAGCAGAATTATGACATTCCCCATACAACTCACCCTACAAAAAAGATATTCTGGTTCTAGTGACATCTCAGTAACAGCAACTCAAACTCCTTCTATTTCCAGGCTCAATAGCCCTACTTATGAAAAGACAGCAGTTTACCACCAATGCATGTCCTCTGAGAAAACACAACAAATAAGACCGATACAAACGCTTACATGCTAGCAAAATATCTCATCTCGGTAACAGACACAGAACCGACCTAACATACTCCCAGGATCTGTAGTAATGCACATAAACTAATCCGCACACAGTTACACCTGTATTATGGAATACACTCAAACAGGAGCAACCCTATCTATGAAAAGGCAACACTACAAATATTAAATCAGGTCCTAAAAACCAATACACCTCTTATTAGGAAAACAGAACTAGCAAGCAGCTATAGATCCCCACACAGAAATAATTGTAAAACTATACTAATAAACAGAATAAATGTTTCAAAACAGCTATGAACATCTAACAATTAAAAACGCATAAAAACTATTAAACATTCTCCAAACACCAATAAAATATTTCAAAAAAGCAGACATCACACAATTAAAATGGCAGTCAAGAAAAATAAACTTAAAAAGCCACCTTTACTTACCCCCTCCAGCAGCTCTCCTACTCCCCTTCCCTGCAGGCCGTGGCACTCACCAGAAGCAGCAGTAGAAGCTAAGCTCTATACTTATGGTCCTCTTCCTTAGTGCCCATGTCTCTCACACACACACACCATACCAGTCATGCCCCCATGACCAGTTTCTGTCTCTCACACACCAATCATCTCCCAAACAGTCTTTGGCACACACACACCAGTCACCTTCCTGAACAGTTTCTCTCATGCCATACACACACACACACACACACACACACAGGCTTCCCACTCCCGTGTTCTACTTACATATACGGGCTTCTCACTCTCATAATCACTTTCTCACACACACACACACCAGTCACCTTCCTGAACAGTTTCTCTCATGCCATACACACACACACACACACACACAGGCTTCCCACTCCCGTGTTCTACCTACATATATGGGCTTCTCACTCTCATAATCACTTTCTCTGTCTCTCTCTCTCTCTCACACACACACACTCACTCACTCACCAGTCTCTCACTCCCATGCTTGTTCTCGCCACATGCACAGGCTTCTCATTCCCATAATCACTTTCTCTCTGTTACACACACACCAGTCTCTCTCATTTCCATGCTCACTCTCCACGTGCACAGGCTTCTCATTCCCTGAATCACATTTTCTCTCATTCACACACACACACCAGTCTTTTTCTCTCACACACACCATCACCTTACCAAGCAGTCTCTCTCTCTCATGCATGCACACTCACCCTGGTTTCTCACTCCCATGCTTTCTTTCACCCCCACAACACCAGGCTTCTTACGCCCATGCTTTCTCACATACCCAGACTTCTCCCTTCCATGCTTTTTCTCTCTCTCACACACACACATCAGTCACCTCCCTGACTGATGTCTCACACTCTCACATACACATCAGTCATCTCCCTGAGCAATCACTTTCATTGTCTCTCACATACACACACACATCAGCTCTCTGACCAGTCAATCACACACAGGCTGGCTGGCTGCTTCTCTCTCTTTCTCTCACTCACTTCCTCTTCTCCCCCGAGCACAAATGGGAGCTGCAGCAGCCTCCACTGGCCAAGAAAGAAGAATCCCATCGGCCGCGGGAGGCTCGTGCTGCTCTCTCCTTTCTCCATTACCGGCTGCTTCAACTGCTCGGGGGCCGATGCTGCAGCCGCCGCTGCTACTTTTTCGCGCGGCTCTCTCTCCTTCCCGCGCACCACGATTCACTTCCTGTTCCGGGTCACGGGAGGGGCAGGCGCAGGAAGAAGAAAAGGCCCAGCCGCGGGTGCAGGGCTTCTTCTAGCGCCGCTGCCGTTCCCGCTGGGCTTGAATGTGCTGACAGCCCGGCGGCAACGGCAGCGGGAGAGACCGGGAGCGCGCGACCCCTGCGTTTTGGGCGTTCGACCCCCGCCGGGGGTCGCGACCCATAGGTTGAGAACCGCTGATCTAGATGTATATTTTATGTGCTTAGAAGGAAGTAGTGACTGCAGCAGAGAACTAGAAGGCTCATTTGCATACTTTATCCAGTAGCCCCAGCAGAGGACTCTAGAGGACATCATGAGCCACCTAGCATTCAACAACCTTTCCAGCAATAGAGGACCAGAAGGCTTATCTGCATATTTCTCCCAGCAGCCCCAGCAAAGGACTTGGACAGTGTGAGTCATCTAGATTTCATTTTCCATAGCAACCCTCCCACGCTATCCAACAGCAGAGGACCTGCATACTAAGGGGGGTAAGTTATATGGGATGGGGGATTTGTGTGGTTATGAGTTAGCATGTAAATAACAGGTAATTTTGAAGCTAGCTATAAG
This sequence comes from Rhinatrema bivittatum, assembly GCF_901001135.1. NCBI lineage: Eukaryota > Metazoa > Chordata > Amphibia > Gymnophiona > Rhinatrematidae > Rhinatrema > Rhinatrema bivittatum. The sequence continues at coordinate 344,968,127 of NC_042617.1, forward strand.
GCTTGCAAGCCTGTGAGTAGATTATACCTGCAGATCTGTATGCTTATTTTGAAAGGGAAACTCCCTGTGGAGTTACCCTTTGAAAATCTGGGCTGGCCTAGGAATGTGAATAGTGTTTTGAAGGAGGTGTAAAATGTGCATATGAGAGCACACATGGGGATTTTATTTCCCTGTGGATAGAAGTGTGCACACTATTCACAGCATTCATATTTTTATCCTCACCTAGAGGGGACATTTTCAAGCACGTATTTTTCCATACAAAATGATTTGAAAATTATCCACGTAACCATCTGCTCAGGGAAATGCGTACCTGATTAGTTTTAGGGTTCATTGCTCAGTGATCTATTAGATGGTATAGTGGACGGCGAGTGGAGCTCACTCACTGTGAAGATGAAAACCCTCTTTGCAGCTAACATGTCCTGAATTCCCATAAATACAGATGTGCTTAGCTGTTGTGGTCCTCAAACTAGTCTGACTTTATTTACAGAAAGAAAGATCAAATGAGCAGCTACATTCTACAGGAAACTGTGAGTGGTAATGATTTTTCAGTCTGTGAGTTGAGCAGTGAGTAAATTCCAGAGTAGTCTTCTCAGGCACTAGCTGTCTCTGCTCCCATTAGGGAAATTTCAGAATCAGTAAGGGAATTACAGCTTTAGTTTGGGTTTTTGTTTTCCTCCTAGGAAAAGGTTGTCACTTTTCCCTGGCGCACAGCTTTCTATTTAGAGTTTCTACTGACCTTCAGGGGTTACCTTAGATAGGCTGCCATTTTACTCACCGGTCTGGAGTTCTTTCAGGCTACTCCTCCAAAGGTTAGAAGTCATGGAAGGCTGTTCTTCATGAACCTTCCCAGCAGCATCTAAAGGTCCAGCTGGGCAAGTAGATGGATGGCGGTCACTCGCCCCATGCCGCTGCTCTCGCTCTCCTCTCTTTTGTTTGCTGTCTTTAACAACTCTGCTCCCCCTGAACTCTTTAAGGCATGTCCAGATCTACTGTCATTTACCACTAGGGCTCTACACACCCACAGGGTCTCCTAAACTATACTGCAGGGGCCTCTAACGCAGGGGACCCGTATACCTCTTTGGAGTGGCTACATTGATATGGATTCAAATATTTAGTATATTAAAAGATAATTAATAAGAAATGTGGCCATTGGGGCTGTTAAGCGTAAAATGTGTTACGAATGGGTCTCTTCCTATGATATATATGGCATGAGTGATTAGCATTAACTGATCTCGTTGAAAAATGTAATAATATAATTCATTATAATGACCACAAAGTGCAATTAGTGAACTATAGTGCAAATGACTCTGATGTTCATGGACCTACCCACAGGAGTAATTATATTTTCAAACGCAGTATGTGAGAAATGGATTGAATGGCTCCTATGGGCATAGGTAATTAAGACAAAAATATGTAAACAAAATGCCTATTAATGAGCTTTATGACAGACTCATATTTATAGTTCTTAGCTAGTATCAAGTTTTCAGAGCTTCAAGTGGGTATTTTTACATTGCAGAAACATAGACTGTACATTTAATTTCATTTATTTTCCAGCTTTCACGACTGGTTAGCCACTTCAGCGTGAATTGCTTTCAGGCAATGGATGCATTTCCCCGTCCCCAGAGGGCTTACAGTCTAAGGGGCCTATTTATAAAGGTTTCTCCTCTTTGGTATCTATGGGAAAAAGGCTTCATAAATAAAGCCCTGTGTTTGTACCCAAGGCAGTGGAGAGTGAAGTGACTTGTCCCAAGCAACAAGAAGCAGCAGGAAGCCTGGCTTCATAGGTTTACGGCCTCATTGCCCCTTTGCCAACTTTCATTGAGGCTCCAAAGGCTGGCAACTCTGTGCATTTTAGTACAGTTTTGTTCTTTTGTTAGAAGCTTGACACCATCTATGCTGTAGCTTTGGTTTTTCCTGCACTGTAATTCCCTTCCCATCCAGAGAATCAAATCCATTTTAATTCTGAAAACCTGTTTTTGCCTCCTAAGTAATAGTATCCCAACTTTTAAAGAAGAAAGAAAATCTATTTTTGAAGTCAGTTAATGTCTAGCTTCATAGTAGCCAGGCTTTTCAAGTGGAAGAGTAGCCCAGTAGTTAGAGCAGTGAGCTCATCACTAGTGAAATTGCAGTTCAAATCCCATGGCTTCTCCTTATGACCTTGGGCAAGTCACTTCCCTCTCCAGTTTTTTTTTTTTTACCCTTCGTTAACTGGCTTTAATTCACCTGCATTATTAATTTATTTTTTTTTTTTTGCTGACTTTTATTTAGCTATCTCTTTCCTGGTTGCATGATTTCATAAAGTGATCACCTCAATTTAGTCTTCTGGCGTGACTCTGCTCTTCATAAGCATGAGAGGCCTTCACTAGCCAGTAACTGTGTTATCTGTGGCCCTGGGAACATGACTCTGATGAGATGTGGCCTCTTAGGTGGTGTGAACTAGAAAAGCAATTGTATTTGGTGTTATGACATGACTGCCAACCTTAAAATATGTATTTATGAGGGCCCCCTTAAAAATTGAGAAACAATTATGTTTGTCTTCTGTTCAAGTCTTCGAGAGCCTGATCTGTTGGTTTTCAAGCTAGCGATAAAGAATATCCCTGAGATAGAGTTGCATGCCATGCACTGCCTCCGTTGTATGCATATATACTTCATTCATATTACATATAGCTATCCTGAAAACCAGGCTTTTCTGTGGCTCTTGAGGACCGGAGTTGGCCACTCCTTCTCTAGACCGTGGTACGTACATTTTAGCACAGTTTTGGAGGAGGGGCTTTATAGACCTGACACCACCCATGCTGTGTAACTCATTTTTTTCCTGCCATGGTGCAAACCGTTGCAATGCATGCTCATCGGCACTGTATTATGACGGCACAGGCTTCTGTTTTTCCTAGACTGCAGACATAAAATGAAAAAATCTTAGGTGCTTCGCTTGACCACAGGAACGTGGCGACTTTGAAGCTCCTGATAAACAGATATTCCTACAGACTCTTTCTCCCTCCAAAAGAGGTGATGCCGATCTCTTGCAATCGAAGCTGTGATCCCCTCTTCATGAGAAGGCAGTTAGCAGCTCTGACCCCATTTTTCAATACAAGCCAACTGGGTGGCTTCGGTTCTTTCGTCTTCCTTTTTTTTTTTCCTGGACTAACAGTCCAAAGTGCACTTTCAGTGCTGCCTGGAAACTGCTATTGCAATGAGATATCTGTTTCACGCTCTAATTTTGGAATTTCTGTGCAGCTGGCTCTAAGATTCTGTGGTTTGTTGTTTGTTTTTTTTACATTGTTGTTTGCAGTTCATGATTCTCATTTTTAATTTGAAATTTTGGAAGGGGGTAGCCTACAGCTCAGAGCAGCAGGCTGCACAACAGGGAAGCCAGAAGTCAAATCCTGATTAGCTCGCTGATGCTCTTGTGACCTTACAGCAAGTCACTTAATCCTTCCATGCCTCAGGTACAAATTTTGATTGCAAGTCTTCCGGGGACAGGGAAATACCTACAGTGCTAGAATGCAATCTGCTTTGAAGTGTCTGACCAGTAGCAAAAGGCAGAATATAAATCATAAATTAAATTGCACATATACAATTTTGGTGGTATCCTTGGAGAGGAAAAGAAAACATCTCAATGGGGCAATTTTTTAGGCCTCGTTGGCTGTGCACCTCGTGTGAGGAATATAAACATCAAGCTACTTGGACGGGACAAAGATTCATGCAGAGGGGATATCCTCGTGAAATAATTGTGAGGGACCTATATGCAAATAGGGATCTTTTCTTACAACCTAAGCAGAAAAGTTCTTTATCTCAGGCAGTATGCAGCACGACTGTGTTACAAAGGAAGCAGTACACACTTTCCTTTGTCCCTACCAGATTTGTATCGGCTACACAAAGGATTCAGTAAAAAATGGTATTAATCAATAGAAGAGTTGTATTAGAACCAACAAATGTAACGCACCTCTTGTTAGACACTGGGTAGAAGAAAGTCACACTTTAGACCAGTTACAATTTTTTGTAGTGCGGCAGATTTTTCTATGTTGGGGGAGGGCGTGGGGGCCATTTCACTTCAATTGCAGCCACGTGAACAATCTTTTATTATTAATTAGAATACTGTGCATCCATATGGTTTTTTATAGGAGCTTATGGGGCTTTCAGACTTCAGGATGGTACTGATTAGGCTCCATTTTAATTTTGCAAACAGGTATTTTCATGAGCCATTATGTTTCGCTCAAGTTTGTTTCCACACTGCGGAGGGAGGGGCTATTCATTATTGCTTCAGTTGGAGGTTAGGGTTTTTTTTAACTTAAGTGTGTCTTATTTTCAGCTATACTGGAAGTGGTGGGCAGGATCAGGCGTTTTTAAATAACAAGATTTCTTTTTTTTTTCAAACCTTCCTTATTGGTCTTTTATAAACTATGACACATGGAACAAGGAAAGATTCACTTAGAACAAACAATCATACAGAAAAACTTGGCTCTTTCGACAAGCCTTCCCCCAATGACCCAATACCCCCCCACCCCCCAGCCCCCACTCCCACCTCCCCCAGTATCACCTCCTTAGCTCCTTGGCCCTCCCTACCACACCCTGTCTCCCCTGAAATGCCTCCCCTGTGCCCTCCCTCCCCCCACATTCCTTCCCCCTTGTCCATTCCTCGCCCCCCATGTCCTAAAGCCTCCCCGCCCTGTCCTGACATCCCTTATTAGACCTTTGTTCCACATAGTTTCTTGTTTTTCAAGTTACCCATGTTATAGGTTGATTATGTTTATTACGTTTATTACCCATGTTATTGGCTGATTATGTTTATTATGTTTCATTGTAAGAAATAATACACCCCCCCCCCCCGCCCCGCTTATTTCTGTTCTGTTCTCTGTAAACCGATATGACATCACTGATCTAATGTCGGTATATAAAAATGTACAAATAAAATAAAATAGACAATTGAATTGAACCATTCGCAAGTCCATGTGTCCCCTCCCATCCTTCCTTACTCCTCCTCCCCCCCCCCCCCCCCCCCCCCCCTCCCTGCCCTGGTACATTCACATCGTGAACTTCAATTTAAATATTTATGGCAAGTATATATTTCTCAGGCAAGAGCTTATCGAATGGGCATAACGTCCTCTGATAAGTGTATGAAGTGTTCATTAATGGTGGGAGACTGTGTTCATAGCTTTTGGGGGTGCCGCTGGATTCAAAAATTTTGGGTGAACTTGCAAGCTATCACCTTTAAGCTATGGAGTAGACCTATCCCATTGGAGAGAGAGTAAAGTGAGGGACAGAAGGGCTTTCTAGACATGAAACAAGTTATCTTAGTTTATCGGATTAGAAAAGAAGTGCCAAAAATAACCAGACTTTTAAAATCATATCAAGATGGCTGCTAAACTTTGGAAATACAAGATAGGACCTTTTTGGAATTAAGAATATTTGTTTTATATAATTCCATAACATTATTGATTGTTTTTAAGTTTTTCCAGATGTTTGACTGCTAGCACAAAATTTTGAATGTGGCCAACGCAATAGATTTTTGTTAAGATCTAAGGTTAATAGCACAAGACTACATATAGGGGTACATTTTAAAAAACAGCGCGCGCACGTAGTTTTGTTCACGTACCACGCTCGCAAGGGGGTGCACATTTGTGCAACCTGCGCGCGCCGAGCCTGGCGCGCGCTGCCTGTTCCCTCCACCTCCCCCTCCCTTCCCCTCCCTAACCCACACCCCGGCCCTATCTAAACCCCCGCTACCTTTGTTGGCAGATTTACGCCTGCCAGGCCGGCGTCACGCCCCCGACATGCCTCCCACCCCGCCCCGAAATTCGCACCGCCCACCCGACATGCCCCCAACACGCCCCCTTTGCAAAGCCCCGGGACTTACGCGCATCCCGGGGCTTGCGCGCGCCGCCGAGCCTATGCAAAATAGGCTCGGCGTGCGCCGGGGCCTTTTAAGAGGGTTACGCGCATAACTTATGCACGTAACCCTTTTAAAATCCGGCCCATAGTGTATAACTGATGCAGTGTTTTTTCTTAATTTTGTTCAAGTACAGTCTCTCTGAAGAAGTCATTCTTTAAGTGGAACAAGTCAGGTTTGGGATGTGTAGTAATATTATACATTGAAATTTCCTTTTCCCTAGTGGGCAGTGTGTGTGCATCAAATTTTCCGCTGGTCTATGTGCAGACTGCCCCTTTCGTGGTGTGTGTCTGCTGTTTTTTGTTTCAGCCTAGTTTACAGAAAGTTTGAGTAAAGTTTTTTTGCTAGCAAGGATATTTTTTTGCCAGTTATGATTAGATGAATTCCTGTCTATATAGCAGTTATTCACATACTGATCTTTATCAAAGTGTTGGCTTTCAATTGAGCTATGAACTGTTTTTTTTTCATCCTTTGTTTCAAACTATGAGATTGGATATTATTTATATCGGTTATTCATCTGACCTTAGAATAGGACAAACGTATTATTCAAAAAATGTTCCCTAATTTTTTTTTTTTTCCAGTGTCCACCACATTGTCGGAACCACAGTCAGGGTTTTTATGACTTCCTATGGATATGGATTATGGATTTAAAATTTTGGGAAGCGCTTTCTATGCTTTAATCAATAATTTTGCTATGCATTACTATTTGGAATTCCTTTTCCCTGGCAGTGAGAGAAGTATCAAAATACAAGACTTTCAAGAAGCAGGTGAAGGTGTTTTATTCTTCACAAACTCTCTTCCTTGTAAATTTAGGATGATAAAAAAAAATTTAAATTTTTGAGTATCCTTCAGGTTTTAAATGTATTGTCTTATATGTGGTTAGTGGTATTTTATTGTCATACGTTACACTGATTGTAATCCACCCAGAATAAATGTATTGAACTATGTGGAATATAAGAATGTTTCGAATAAATAAAAGACATAGATAAAAGTTTAAGCCTATTCTGTGTGACTCTGTATCTCACCAGTACTACGTGGCCCTGGGCAAGTCACTTTCTCTCTCTTTCGGTCATTTTTAAGTAAGTGTAATTGAGTAATAATTATTTTGTCATTTGTTTTGTCCTCAAACCTTTGATAGCCACGCCAATATTTATTTATTTAAATTCTGCTTTTCAGAACTGCCCAGAACATCTACCGTGCAGCTGACCGTAGGATTTTTTTTCCTAATAAACGGCAAATTTCATCAGGATCCTACACTTTTAAAAGATGCGAAGCTGTACCATGCAAATTGTTATTACATTGGAAGCAGGGCATGGTAAAACTTTTTGACATGACTACTAGTGCAAAAAATGAACAATAGCAACCTTCATAGATGAAATGAAATATTTCCCAAGTGAAACTGTTTTAAATGTCCAAAAATCTGTACCGGTAGCGCACAAAGCTAGTGATATAAAGGGACCTGTGTGAAAAGCATTTTCCCCATAACAGGAAAATTAATGCACACAATAGGAGAACTCCTTTAGTGTATCGGCCCTTAAGAGTGCTTTCATGATCCTTAATTTGACTCCATTTCTGTCATTTAATGAGCAAGTTCAACTGCACGGATTTGTTTGGGAGAACTGAATTTTTTTTTTTTTTTTTGAGGCTGTGATACTTTTATCATGCAAACTTAACAACAATCAAAGATGCCCTGAAACAAGTGGTTATACAATGGTTTTCTGGAATAAAAGGTGCCGGGAATCACATGCAGGGCTCTCCTGGGAGCAGTGGAGGTGACAGATTAAGCAGGACTGCTATTGATCCCTACGCTGAAGCTATCCTCTAACACCTATTTAGGTGTTATCCTTGATACCTCACTTAACTATGAGACCTCAGATCAAGGCAATTGCTAAAACTGAATTTTTTAAGCTTAAAAGCCGTTCACCAGGTTAAACCCCTTTTCTTCAAAGCAGATATTCCTACAGTTCTTCAGGTGATATTTCTTTCCCACTTAGATTATTGTAATGTGCTTCACTTGGGCCTGTCTGCTTGTCTACTCCATGCGCTCCAGTTGATATAAAACGCAGCTGCTAGGTTAACAACTGGGACCTCATGCTTTGATCACATTACTCCCAGTATATTTGTCTTGCACTGGCTGCTTGTATCCTGGACCCATTCAATTCAAGTTCATTTCTCTCATTTTCAGAGCTCTTGCTTGTGGCATTCCTGTGAATTTGCATTCTTCTCTTGTTAAATATAGCCCCTCGTCTTCTTTGCAGTCCTCTGGGTCCCATGCGCTAGATGTTCCATCTTTTAAAAAGTATTGATTGGCTGAAACCAGAACATGTACATTTTCTATTGCTACTCTAATTTTATGGGACTCAAAAATATAACCATTGCCATGCTGGATCAGACCAAGGTCCATTGAGCCCGGCCTTCTGAAAATCCAAATACACTACATCAATTAGCTCACCTTTATCTACATATTTATATACACTTTCAATAAATTCTAAAAGATTGGAAAGACAAGCTTCTCCATTAAGTCATGTCTATCTATATGGCCAGTAATTTTGTTTTTAAGAATGGCTTCTACCATTTTCTTTGGCACTGACATCAGGCTCACCACTGTATAATTCCCTGGAATATCCTGGAGCATTTTTAAAAATTGGTGTCACATTGGACACCTTCCAGTCTTCAAGAATCATGACTGTGTTGAATAACAGGTTAACAATTTCATTTTTTAGCTCTTGTAGAACTCTGGGGTGGATACCATCTGGTCCAGGTAATTTGTTACTCTTTAGTTTGTCAATCTAATCAATTATATCCTCCATTATCATAGATATTTGTTTTAATTTCTCAGTATCTCCACCATTAAATACTATTTCAGATGTATCTTCCGTACATCACTGAGCACCCTTTTTGACAGTCACTAATCTAGCAGCACAATTGACTTCCTCATAGACTTTTTGCTTCATATATACTTGAAAGAAATGTTGTTATTAGTTTTTGCCTCATTGGCAAGCTTCTTCTCAAAGTTTCTCTACACCTAACTTGCCAGTGCTTATGCTCTTGCCTATTTTCACCATTTGTGTCTGCTTTTCATTCCATGAAAATTTCCTTTTTTGCTTTAACTGCCTCCTTTACTTCACCATTAAACCACACAGGTGTAATAGTGAGCCCACTTCCATTTAGCAGACCACGCAATTGCACAGGGCAGCACATCTGGGAGGGTGGGAATGGCAGCAGCGTAAGAAAAATCCCCATGGCTCACAAAAAAGGAGGATAGGCCTTCCCTCTTAGGTTAGTGACAAGCAGTGTCTTTTTCAAAGTGCGTGCTTCCACCACTGTGCATGGCACACCTCAGACTCTGCACTACCTGACCCGGGAGAAGAAGAAGATGAAGGAGCCTGGGCCGTTTCACCACTCTTCCTTCCTCATGTCGGGCCCTGTAATATTCAAAAGTGACGAGGGTTTCACTTCCTCTATTCTGATCTCACAATGCACAAGATCAGCATGGAAGAAGTGCAAGTCCCGCCAGTTTTGAACATGATAACAGGTTAGGCACAGGGGAGGAGAGGCAGCAGAGGTAGCTTCTGCCACGGACAACTGATGCTTCTCTCTATCACTGTGTGATCATTGCCATTGCTAGGCCAAGCCTGGCATGAGAGAGGGAGAGAATCTCCGATGAGCTGTCAGCAGAGCTCATCATGCCAGAAGCCAGAGAAAGGAAGGAATGTGACTGAGAGACCTCCAGCTCTGTGAGAAAGCATGTGTACGTGTGTGTGTATGTGTGTGTGTGTGAGAGAGAGAGGAAGCCTGCCTCTGAATATGCATAAGAGAAAGGGAGTCTGCCTGTGTGTGTGGGGGGAGGGGGGGGGGGAGAGGGAGCCTGCCTGCCCATGTGTGCGAAAAAGAGGAAGGGAAGGTGCCTGCCTGCCTGCCTGTGTGTATGAGTGTGAGATGGCATCTGCCTGTGTGTATGTGAGAGACAGAGAGGGAGCCTAAGTCTTCCTGCCTGCATATGTGTGAGAAGGAATGGAGAGAGTACCACCAACCACCCCACCATCATCACCACTACCACTACCACCAACAGCTAATCCACAATAAGATCAGGGTGACTGGAAATCAAAAGTTCACAGGAATGGAGTGTGGGAGATTATTCCATCCTTAGTAGTTTTAATTGCTGGATATTTAATGTGTCTGCTATTTTGAAATATTTGGAAAGGTTTTACATTTTTGTATGCGTTCTTAATTATTGATTATTATATTCAAGAGCTGTTTGGAAATATTCTTTTTATTAGTATGGTTTCAATATACTGAAGTTTTATATTTCCTGATTTTATTGTTTGTTTTATGAGGAATGGTGTCATTTCCGTTTTTCCATTGTTGCACTGCATACTGGGTCAGGCTTGCTGTGGTTTCCAGTTCATTTTTTGTCTGTGCCTTTCTATTTATACTTTATGGTCTCTTTATTCTGTATTTGGTGAGGGTCTGTCTGTATTCTGCATGTGTGACTGCTAATGTGTTTCTTCTGTGAAGAGATCTATAGCAGCCTGGCTTGATCCATTTTCTTACTAGGAGGTAGGGGTGTGCGTTCGTTCCCTACGAATAGGTAATCCGCAACGTATAGGGCCATATTCATTGTGTTTGTGGGGAAGCAAAAAGTACCGTGATTCCCCACGAATACAATGAATCTTCGCCAAATTATTCGTCCGCCTAAAGGAGCCAATTTAAACAACCCCCCCCACCCTCCTGACCCCCCCCCCCCAAGACTTATCAAAACTCCCTGGTGGTCCAGCGGGGGGTCCGGGGGCCATCTCCTGCACTCATACCCTCGGCTGCCGGTATTCAAAATGGCGCCAATAGCCTTTGCCCTTACTATGTCATAGGGGCTACCGGTGCCATTGGTCAGCCCCTGTCACATGGTAGGAGCACAAGATGGCACCGGGGGGCAGATACATTGCATTCGGCAAGGGGGCCCCCCGATACGTTTATACGTTAATTCTTATTCGTTTCCTGGCTAAATTTAAATTAACTACAACCCCCCACCCTCCTGACCCCCCCAAGACTTACCAAAAGTCCCTGGTGGTCCAGCGGGGGTCCGGGAATGATCTCCTGTACTCGGGCTGTGGGCTACCAGTAATCAAAATGGTGCCGATAGCCTTTGCCCTTACTATTTCACAGGGGCTACCGGTGCCATTGGTCAGCCCCTGTCACATGGTAGGAGCACAAGATGGCGCCAGCCATCCATTGCTCCTACCATGTGACGGGGTTGACCAATGGCACCGGTAGCCCCTGTGACATAGTAGGTCAAAGGCTATCGGCACCATTTTGATTACTGGTAGCCGACAGTCCCAGTGCAGGAGATCACTCCCGGACCCCCGCTGGACCACCAGGGACTTTTGGTAAGTCTTGGGGGGGTCAGGAGGGTGGGGGGTTGTAGTTAATTTAAATTTAGCCAGGAAACGAATAAGAATTAACGTATAAACGTATCGGGGGGCCCCCTTGCCGAATGCAACGTATCTGCCCCCAAACAAATACAAATCCCGAATGCAACGTATGGCGTCCCTCTGCACATCCTTACTAGGAGGTGCATTTGTACTTTAGAGTGTCATGTAGTATTTGAAATGTTGCCTTTTCATAAGGAGGGTTGTTTCTGTTTGAGTCCTGGAAGTTAGTATTGTTTTGTTATGGGAGGTTTATTATATCATTGTATTTCAGTTTACTCATGGCTTTCTGAGAGCCAAACACACACCCAACAACAACATACCTTACATGAGGCCTAATACTATATGAGTTCCAAGTATCTATTTTAGTAGGGTTTTCTGGTTGGCACCATAGCAGTGCATGTGCTTCTGTACAACAAAATGGTGCTGGCTACAGGGCTAACCGGTGCCATTTTTACATTCCAACAGGTAGGGCAGGAGCATTTGGGGATCACCGGAGGGCTTTTTTCAGCTGGAAAAAAGGAGTCTGGGTCAGAGGTTGACAAAAATTTCTACTGTGTGTTGGTTATTAGGGGAACCCTCCCCCCCCCAAAAAAAAAATTTTAAATGTTTAAAAAATTGAATGGAACTAGGGTGCAGCACAGTAATTGTATGTACAGGTCAGCAAACATACTAGCATCAGCCCTGAGAATGCAGAGGACTGTTCTTTGCTGATTGAGATTTCAGAGCGACTGGGAGGCAATAAATCTTCAGCCAGCCTTGCTGCTCTCAGATTTCTACTACCATAGGCCCAACCCTAGTGTGCCTATTGGCAGATCCAGGCCTGAATCTCTATCAATAGATCCCGTAGGCTCCATGACCCTGGGTATCCTTTGGGATTGCATAAAGTGCTATAGTGAAGACTTACTTTTATTGATGTCCTGCTTCCCTCTGGTTCTCCCAGCCAGCCTATATCATAATCCGTTCTGCAAAAAAAAAAGGAATCTCCTTTTCATGGCATGCTCCATGCTAATGACTGCATAAACCAGAGCACAGCAGTCACACCGAATTAAAATGTAACTTTCAAAATGGTTCCACACCAACTTGAAAACTTGTCAGCAAGCCACCCATATCTTAATAATAGAAGATAAAGTGACCCAGTGCATACAGTATTATAAGCATGGATCATCTCAAAAGCTTATTCCAAGAACAAACTACCACCATGTGAAAAGAATGATTGATCAGGACAGAAATTAAAGTTGGACAAAATCTTCCAGTTTGCGACCCGCAGGAGCTCTGGCACAAATTAATTGTTTCTCTGTTTCTAAGGCCTTCATCAATCAGCTGTAAATTATAGCATGCATGATTGGCTGCCTTTCCAATTCAGGGCTCCCCATAGAGAGAGTCGCAGGCTGCCAACTGCTACTGCCGCTGAAAAAGAAAAAAAATATGAAAAAAAATCCAGAGCCGGCCCATCCACGGGCCCCCTGGGATTCTGACCATGAAACCAGAAGAGAAGGAGTTCGCTCACTCATAGTAGCAGCAGCAGCAGTAGGCCTCGTGAATTCTGGGTCCAGAAGCCGCACTCGCAGCTCTGGCACTAACTCCTGTAAGGCATCAGAGGGCCACTGAAAAGCTGCAGAGAAAGCCAGTTAAGCACAGGGCTGCCGCTTATCCCTGTATAGAATATTTGTCCTAGATTTTTGTGTAACGTAAATGTTTGGGTCAGATCTGACGAGAGGAGAAAGGAGTACATGCAGCAATAAAGGAGATGCAATATTCATTCATTTATTTATCTGTTTACTTCTTGCCATATATTTCTGCAGTGCCTTTCCGATAAATACACAATAAAATAAAATCAATAAAATAAAATCTGGGTGAAATTAAGCTCAACTGTATTTTTTTCCAGGATTTTTCATAACTGGTCCCTTCCCTGCCCAGTTGATTGCTTTGCGGATAAGTCTTTGTTGTACTTACTTGTGGTTTGTGTGTTGTATAGGGAGGAAAGAACGTGCTCTATCCATTGCAGGGCCCTCAATATGGAACTCTATGCCCCCTGACCTGCGCCAAGAACATTGCATCCAGAAATAAAAAAAAACAAACAAACTAAAAACCTGGTTTTTCAAACAGACTTTTGCATAACACTACCCACACATTATTGACCTTCACACTTTATGACAAATAACCCTACAGTTACAACTTTCAACACAACTGTACATATAATCCTTGATATGTCTATCACCCACAATACATGCACAACCCCCTTATCATCGCTTGCTTCAAATTGTTGCATCCTGCCTGTATTGAACTTGTAAATAATCCCTCCTTGTTGACTAATTTTTTAACTTTGTTACTTCTTTCTATCTACCTCTTCCAGTTATAGTTCTACCAGTTCCATGTATTTCTCTCACATTGTTACACCTGTTCTCTGTAAACCGATATGATGTGCAAACGAATATCGGTATATAAAAAACTTTAAATAAAATAAATAAAATAAATAAATGAGCCGAGAGGGTACTTGACTCCAAGGATAGAATGGATTGGGGGGAGAGGCACATTATTGCAAAGCAGATTATGGTATGCCATTGAACTGCTATCATTTAAATTTTCTTCTTTTATGTAATTCACCTTGAGGTCTTTGGAATGTTAGGTGGGAGAGCAAATAAAGGAATGAATAAACAAATAAATCAAAGAAGCATTCCTGGTGAATCAAGATGGAGAGAATGATAATGTCAATAACCTAGAAAACTAGCAGGCAGCAGACTTAAATCACAGAAGGTATTTTTTTCACTCATTGAACATTTTCACTGTGGAATTTGTTGTCCAAGGATACGGTCAAGGCAATTTAGCATAGCAGGGTTTAAAAGGGAATTGGACTAGTTCCTGGGGTAAAATCCATAAGTAATTATGAGTCAGATGGACCCGAGGAAAGCCAACAGAAAATTAGATCTACTCTTTAGGATCTGCTATTGACCTGGATTAGCCACCATTGGAGAAAGGATGCTGGGCTTGATGGACCTTTGGTCTGACCCAGCACAGCACATCTTATGCTCGTTAGCCAAGGTCTAATAAGGTTAAAGGAATGCATCTCTCTTTTGCGCATGCATTAACGCAACATTTTCCTCATAAACTTCCTCATTATTGCTCTGCTTTCGGTTGTAAGCTCCATGGAGCAGGGCCTGTCTCTTGTGTGTATCTGTAGAGCACTGTGTATGTCTAGTGGCGCTATCTAAATGATAAATAGTAGTAGCAGTCATAGTAGTGTTTTAAACGCCTGCTATATATGGCTAACCTGGGAAAATCAATCACAGGAACGTCAAAGTTGTGGAAACTGTTGCCAGAAGACATTGTCAAGGCGACTAGCATCGCGGGGCTTAAAAGAGGTTTGGACAAGTTCTTGCAGGAAAAGTCCATAAGGCTTGTTAGCTAGGTATCCTAAAGAAAGCTATTGCTACTCCTGGGAGTAACAGGAACTAGATCTATTTTAGGGATCTGCCAGGTATTTGTGATCTGCATTGGCCATTTATTTTTATTTATTTATTTATTTTAGATTTATATTCCGCTTTTTCACACTTTTTTTCAGCGCTTCAAAGTGGATTACATTCAGGTACTGTAGGTATTTCAGACATTGTCAGACTTGATGGATTTTGGTCTGACCCAGCATGGCAATACTTATGTTCTTAGTAAGGACATATTGGTCTACTGAAAATAATTCCCTAAGGGATCTCAGTAGCTTCTCTCTAAAAGCACGGGTTAGGCTAAAGGCAGCTAGTGTACTGGCCCATCAAAAATGACAGTCAAAAAGACTGGTGCACGTATAGACTCAGTCCCCCTGACCTCTTGCCAACACAGGGAATGTACTGTTACTCAGACACATATTCAATAAGGGGTGAATTTTTAAAACATTTATTCACGTAAAATTAACATATACATGCATGAGAGGCTTGTACTCATGTATACGCCATTTTATAAACATCAAATGTGGATGCGTATTTTCGGTCTCGTGTGCACATTTACTTTTGCAAAAAAGAGGCAGTCTAGGGGCGTTCCAGGGCGGACTGAGAGGAATTTGCAGAAGTTGTTATTTTACAAGAGACATCTGCACGTACAATTGACAGCGTATTCATTTAATTTTGTATCTGATGCTGATCTTGCGTAATTGATATCAGATTCGTGCATTGTTTGCTATTAGTTGGGTGGGAAGTCTGGGTGAACTGGAGGGGGGGTTTCAGTGAAGAACTAGGAGGGTCTCAAGGACCTGAGGAAAGACTGGGTGAACTGGTGGAGGTTTCGGCAAACCGGTGATCTCAGTTCCGTACTCCACCTTTTAAACCATATACTTTGGCACGTAAACAGTGTTTTATGCGAGCAAGTCACAATTTTTTTTCGCACATAAAATACACTCATTTTAGGGTAGATTTTAAAACATGCGCACGCGCATCCATGTGCACATGGTTCCCAATGCGCACATGTTATAAAATATGTTTCCCACTCACGCGTGCACATTGGATTTTCATGTTCGCGCATGCATGTGTGGGCGAGTGGCCTGCTCCACGCACGGGGGCGGGGGGGAATTTTAGAATAATGCACGCGGCGACGCAAGTAGGGCGACCCCAGTTACCTCCAGTCTGCTCCAATAAAGGAGCGGAGGGAACTTCTTTACCCCAACCCTATCCTTCCTCCTTCTTCCCCTCTCCTCCCCGACCCCTAAGCTAACCCTATCTATCCCCATTTTTTTTTATTTGTGTACTTACTGCTCCTCCGGAGCACAAGTAAACTCTGCCGGTGCGCGCTTCCCCAGGACAGGGTCTAATGGTGCTGAGCTGGCCTACCTCTCACCCCAAACCTCCCTGCCCAGATCCCACCCCCCAGTCCACCCCTTTCAGCAGACCCGGCACTTGTGCTCATATTGGGGGCTGCGCACATGGCCGGGCCCATTCTAAAATGTGCACAGCACGTGCAAGGCCCGGCCTATAGAGTTGTTTGAAAGTTACCCTCTAACTAGTGAATTTTCTAAGGAGTTACACATGTAAATGTAACATACTATCGGAGCAATTTTCAAAAACTATTTACGCGGGTAAAACCTATTGACAATTCAATGGCATGTATTGTATCAATTTTCAAAAGCCCACTCACACAGGTAAAGTACATTTACAAATGTAAAACCCAGTTTTAAGCATATAAATTCTGTTGAAAATCAGGCCCATATGTGCTTACTTTTCAGTTTTTACTTAGAAAAAAAAGTTCATTTTGCTTTGTTTAGCTAAAATCATGGAAAAGGTGGTTAATGCACAACTTACAGACTACCTCGACATCCATAACATTTTACACCCGTCCCAATTTGGTTTCTGTAAGCATTTAAACACAGAAACCTTACTACTCGCTCTTACAGACACCCTCCTCAAAGGCACTGTCCAAGGTCAAGGCTATATCCTTGCCCTCCTTGACATCTCAGCCGCGTTCGATATGATCTGCCACAAACTCCTCCTCTCTCGTCTCTCTGACATAGGCATCTCAGGTACAGCCTACCTCTGGTTCAAATCCTTCCTCAACAATAGACAATACACTGTAAAATTAGGAAACTCCGAATCCTCCCATAGCTCCCTCGCCCAAGGCGTCCCTCAAGGTTCCTCCCTTTCCTCTACCCTCTTCAATATATACCTGTTACCCCTCTGCCACCACCTTTCTGACTTAGGCCTCAAATTCTTCTTATCTGCTGATGACGTCCAAGTCCTTATACCCATACAAGAATCCATCACCCACTCCTTAAAGTTTTGGGAGAAATGCCTCTCCTCCATAAGCACCCTCCTCGTGAATCTCCATCTATCACTCAACACCACAAAAACTGAGTTGCTCATCATATCAAATCCTTAGAACACTAAGCTAGCCCCCTCCAATAACCACTCCCACAAATCGACCTCCACACAGCCGTTTGTACGTGACCTTGGTGTCATAATAGACCAACAACTCACCTTTAAAAAACATATCAGCACAGTCCTAAAAGAAGGCTTCTATAAGCTCCACATCATGAAGAAACTCAAACCCCTCCTCCACACACATGATCTCCGCACTGTTATACAAGTGACCATCTGCCCAAAATTAGATTACTGCAATTCCCTCCTCCTGGGTCTCCCCTACTCTACCATCAAACCCCTTTAAATACTGCAGAATACTATCGCCAGAACCCTCACTAACACCCGTAAATCTGATCATATAACCCCTGTCCTCAAAGATCTTCCTTGGCTCCCAATACCCTCACATATACTATACAAAACCCTGACTATCATCCATAAAACACTATACTATCACAACTCCAACTGGGTTGAAGATCCCCTGCGCGTCATCCACCACAACCGTCCCACAAGAACTTCGCTCAAAGACACCATTCATACCCCCTCCCTCAAAATTGCTCATCTTACATCCACCAGTGAGTGTGCCCTCTCTGTGGCCGGTCCCTCCCATTGGAATGCTCTCCCCTCTGAACTCCGCTCAGAGCCCTGCCAGTACAAATTTAGAAAAAAAGTTAAAGACCTGGCTCTTTAAGCAGGCCTTCCGAGCATAAGTCTCACAGCAACTCCTCCCCCCCCCCATTTTATTATTTTTTCCATTTATATTCCCCTCTTTTTTGGCGTCCATAGCTTTCCCTTATATTATTAGTTTGTTTATGCTTATCTCTCCATAGTGCCCTTGTGTACTATTTTTACATTCTTTTTGTTAATCTATATCTTCGGTAACATTCTTTCTGTTAATCTATTTCTACGGTTATTTGCTCCCCCTCCCTTTTGCCCTGTTTGCTGTATTTCTCTTAGTTCTTTGTAACTGATATGATGTGTCTTCGAATGTCGGTATAAAAAAGTTGTTAAATAAATAAATAAATAAATAAATACATACATACATACATACATACAATCTAGGTACCTCTGATGTATGCCACATTGTTAGAAAGACTCATCAATAAATATCTCCAAGGTAACCCCAAATGCTCTGAAAGAAGATGTGCTGGTATGTACAATTTTACATACTTCTATGAGTCGTATTTCATTCCTGAGGCAGCCCCTTTCTGTACCATTAATTGAAGGCTCCTGCTGTACTGATTATCATCATTTAAACCTATGCTAACAACACCTTGATATATCTAATGTTCTTAACAATGGAAATTTCAAAACAGGGGATATTGCAATTAGAGCTTTTATACCAAACTAACCAAAGGAAAATCTCTAGGCACAGGCGAGCAGTTAATCTAAGGACCATATGTACTAGAGTAGCAGTGTTTGAACTTGAAGGAACACATCATTTTTCATCGTCCTCTTGTGCTGTACTGCAGCAAGATGTATCTCTATTGAAACCTCCACATATCACACATGAGCTGCTGTTTAGGAGCTCCCTGATGCGATTAACACTTGGTCTGTGCATGCAATTTGAATTAAAAAAAAAAATAAAACAGTAAAAATATAATGCTAATATTTTGCAAATTTTTAGTGGTGAATTTGACCATGTAGAGGTATTTGCACCTGATTTTTTTCTTTCTGGCATCCCAAGGTACCTTCTAAACATATTTTTTAAGAAATGCTTCACAGGTGATGTCTTGCATTGCACCTATGTAACAATTAGTTATACATCTTGATCTAAGCGTGTGTCATGCTGAGATTGACCAAATGTTTACTAAGCCCGGCATCCTGTCTTTGACAGTTGGCAATCCAGGACACAAGTACCCAGCAGATCCATGTCTTGTGCTAACTCCAGGGTTATGTGATGGTTTTCCCAATCTTTAACTGGCTAACAATGGTTTTTTTTTTGGACTTTTCTTCCAGGAACTTGTCCACACAGACTCTTCTAAGTCTGCAAAGAACCCAATGATTTTCAGGAGCACTACAAATACTGGAACCAGGGCAGGATAGATCCTAGGTAAACATAACATAAATACATTTTAAACCCTCCTCCCCAAATGTATGAACACCAGTGTGTTAGCGCCTGCAATCACGTGGCAGTGATGCAGGACGTCTCCTTCACTACTGAACCATAGTCGTGTCCCTGCTGCAGCTGACCTCGCCTCCCGACGGTGGAGACCTGTGGGGTCCAACCCCTCAGGTAGCATCAGCCTCCACCTCGGGCCAAGCGTTCACGAAACCCACGAAACCTAACAATAACCTTCAGCCAATTATGTTACAGTAATGTTAATGTAATCACATCACTCCCGGGTAGGAGTCGTCGAGCAGCTCCTCTTACCTGCTGCTGACTCCCTCAATGCCGGCTTCCCTCTGCAGTTGGGAACACGCAAGGCGAAGGCCAGTGGGTCTCACAAGACTATGAGGCTCCACGCAGTCCTGACTACAGAGGAAAGCCAGCAGGGGTGGAGGCAGCAGCAGGCAAGAAGCGCCGCTCGCTGACTCCTCCTGCTGACTCGAGGGCAACAAGCAGAAGATAGGGAGGATAGGCAGGAAGCCTTCCACTCTTGCTCTTCTCTCTGCAGGGTAGCATCTAACTTAACAAGGTAAATTGCCTTAATTGGACCCTGACTGAAACTCTGGGATACTTTCATCACAATTTTTTTTTTTTTTTAAATAAATTAAAATATTGCCTTAACCTTACATGTGATTGACTAGGTTGGAAGCTGCAGCTGGCGTTCATGTCCCACCTTACAGAAGCGACAGAGGCACCGCCTTTGTACAGCTTAACTAACCTTCAGTTTCAGGGCCATATAGACAGAAATGATTGCAATAGCTGGGCTGAGTTGGCTTAATAAAAACCTGCAACAAAAGTTTGACTTTTAAACACTTTCAAGAAATGGCTGATATAGTGCAAGACAAATTATATAATTTATGGTTCACAGGATGCAGTGATTCTGTTTTACATAGAAATTTAATCAATCTGGCAGGCTTGCAGACATATCCCAGCAGGAGGGATTTTTGACATTTCATGGTGAGATAAGCATGATAAGAAACGGGTGCATACCTCATTGTCTTCATATAGGATGTCAGTGGCTTTAATTTTTTTTTTCCCAGTAAAACCATCCAGCTTAGAACTCTGCTGATCGTCACATACAAGGATATGTGCATTTACTACAACTTGCATGCAAAGTGCACATGCAAGGGACTTGAGTCATCCGAATGTATTTTTTTTTACCTCTGGAAAATGGATGGTAAAGAAAAAGGCGACTGTGGTAAAAGGGGATGTTCAGGAGTTATTCATCGGGAAAACAAGATATTTGGGATGATGTGAAAAATGATGTTCGGAATCCACAGGAGGAAGAGCCACTATAGACCAAGGCTTCCCAAACCTGTCCTGGGGACCCCACAGCCAGTCATATGTTCAGGATATCCACAATGAATATGCTAGTGGGGTTCCCAGGACAGGATTGGGAAGCCCTGCTATAGACACTCAGAAGGGTAGGCGAGCTATTCTTTTGAGGAGAGTTGGAGAGAAAGGCCATCAGTAGACCCCCGACCAGAGTTTCTACCCTGGGATATGGGATGCAGGAGGTGAAGATCGGGAGTGCCCCTCTGGAGTCAGGTACTGTTTGGGAAAAGGGACATCCGCCCTGGTTAGATTGCCCCAGCACCTTGGGACAGAGATTCATTCTACACCTTGGATGGATTACAAGTTTCAGTAAAAAGGGACAAGTCCACAGAGGGCTCCATCATTTAAACTTGAACTACTTCAAAGACAAGGAATCTGGACATATTTGGACATTTTATTTATATATTTTAATGATTTTCCTTCAAACAATATCAGTAAATATTATTTTGAACACCTATCCATTGAGTCCTGCCTATTTTGTCCAGGTACCTGTCCCAAAGAGCAAGAGTAACACACACACACACACACACACACACACACACACACAAGGATTCCCTTGCCTGAGCCCTGAAGATTATTCTTCAACCCCACAGAAAGAATTCCCCCACCCCCTCCCTGGGAGAAAGAAGAGTTAGAGAAAAAACAGAAGAGCTAGCCCATGGAAAGAAATTATTTTATGGCCATTTGGAATCATCACTATTCCCCCAAAAAGGGTTACACTCATTTAAAAATGAGATGGGCCAGAGTTATTCCAAGGTGGGGGCCAACATTTACTCATATAAGTTGCCTTTTATAACCTGTGAATGTGACCTGCATATGTATGCTACCTATGCATATTTATGCCTGCTAACAATCTGGTGTGAGAATTAAATTCTTTTTATTTATTTATTTATTTATTTGGACATTTTTATATACCTCCGTTCCATGTAAAGATCGCAACCGTTTACAAAAGTGACATTCATAGCTATAGATCAACAGATCAAGACATATTACAGAGGTAGTATTCATAAATAGGCATTAACATCTATCAAATGAAATGTTCCAATATACCTTAACTAAAGATCTAGGACATAAAGGGAGAAGTGCAGAAATAAAATAATATTACAAATTTCATATATTAGTCAGTACATTGTGATGAGATTCTTACATTCACTCATTAAGGGGCGGATTTTAAAAGCCCTGCTCGCATAAATCCGCCCGGATTTACGCGAGCAGGGCCTTGCGCGCCGGCGCGCCTATTTTCCATAGGCCTGCCGGCACGCGCAGAACCCCGGGACTCGCGTAAGTCCCGGGGTTTTTTGTCGGGGGCGTGTCGGGGGCGTGTTGGGGGCGGGGCCGACTGACGCGGCGTTTTGGGGGGCGGGACGCGGCGTTTCGGGGGTGGGCCCGGGGGGCGTAGTTTCGGCCCGGGGCGGTCCAGGGGCGTGGCCGCGCCCTCCGGAACCACCCACAGGCTGCGTCTCGGTGCGCCAGCGGCCCGCTGGCGCGCGTGGATTTACGTCTCCCTCCGGGAGGCGTAAATCCCTGGACAAAGGTAGGGGGGGGTTTAGATAGGGCCGGGGGGGTGGGTTAGGTAGAGGAAGGGAGGGGAAGGTGAGGGAAGGGCGAAAGAGAGTTCCCTCCAAGGCCGCTCCGATTTCGGAGCGGCCTCGGAGGGAACAGAGGCAGGCTGCGCGGCTCGGCGCGCACTGGCTGCCTAAAATCGGCAGCCTTGCATGCGCCGATCTTGGATTTTAGCAGATACACGTGGCTACGCACGTATCTACTAAAATCCAGCGTACTTTTGTTTGCGACTGGTGCGCCAACAAAAGTACGCGAACGCGCATTTTTTAAAAATCTACCCCTAAATGTATACCTCATGCTTCAATTAGTATCTCTTGTCTTTCTTATTATGGTAGCTCTCTGCATTCTGATGATTTCAGTTAGGTTATATGCATTTTTGAATAGCCACGTTTTTATCTCACATTTAAATCTCTTTCTATCTGGTATCAAATGTAACATCTCGGGTAGAGAATTCCAAAGTTTTAGACCCGCTATGGAAAATGCACAATCTCTTACTTGCGACAGATGTGTTTTTCGTATTGTGGAAACAGTCATTAGTCTTTATTTTGAGATCTTTGTGTCCGCTGAGGTGTGTATGGTTGTAATGTCACACCGATCATACCGGTGTTACTGGAATGAGTGATTTTGAATATTAAAGTTATTACTTTAAAATAGATTTGGGATTGTACTGGCAGCCAGTGCAGTGAAATCAGCGCGGGTGTAATGTGATCAAATTTCCTACTTCCTAACAATAGTCTTGTGGAGACATTTTGTAATAATTGTAATGGTTTTAGGATACTTGCAGGATGACCGAGTAATAAGGAGTTACAGTAGTCTAGTTCTGAGGAAATTAGAATTTGCAATACAATATGGAAGTCCTCAATAAAGGTTTCAACTGATGTAATATACACAACTTGGCAAAACCTGTATTAATTTTTGATGTGCTTTTTCATAGTAATGTTCTCACCTAGCTGGATACCTTACTGGGTGAGGGTCTGGGTAAACTGGGGGGAGTTCAGGCTGAAGAACCAGGGGGCTCTTGATGACCTAGAGATAGACTGGGCAAACTGGTGGACTAATTGGTAAAACTGGCAATTTCCTTCATGGGTGCATGTTACAAAATTTGGTGACTTACAGGGGTAAAAAACCAACAAGTACTAAGAAAGAAACCCACATGAAAACTTAAAATTAAGAACACAAATACTCGCATATAGGAGGTTTGTGCCACTTATCCAGATAAATATTGACTTCTCCAGGTAAGTGGCGGATTTGCTGTCACTTAGCCCAATAAATCTAAAAAACTACTACATATCCAGCTAAGTAATATAACCAGAAAAGTGTTAAATGCTACTTATCCGGCTATGGTGGAAATACTTGCCATGAGCATGCTGTTGGCTAGATTTAAGCATATTTTATGTAGGGTGCGCATATTTGCATGCATGATTTAAAATACATGAGCATGACTGCGCGCACCCCTATACATGCATATGCAGGCACATGTTTTAAAGTTATCCTCCCTATATATTTCTTTTGTTTTTGCTTTTATTTGTTCACCTTTCTTTCTGTACATGGAAACGATGTAAGACTGATATGGAATTGAATTATTCAGGGCAGTGGCAGGTCTACAATGCCAAAAAAAAGAGGTTAACATGACTTCTGAGAGATCTGGAGCCTCCAAGACAAGTTTTTAAACATAGGATATGATTATTTTTATTCAAAGAAGCCAGCGAGTACTTTGCTGCTGGAAATTTTTTTTTCTATATTCCCTAACTTGGCGAATTCAGCCCACAGAAAAATGATGTCATTATCTGATAATAAATTAAAGAGCACAGAGATAGTCGGTGATGCATCACAATGCATTACACTAAGAATATTTTATTCAGTGGTGTTGGCATGCCTACAGTGCTTGTGGGCCCATGGATACAAGTCCATTTTCAAAGGAAAATCCCCATGCTGGTGAAAAGCACACACACGGGGGGAAAGATTGTATGGGGATTTCAAAATGAAATAACTGTGTATAATTCACCAGGCCCATCCTAACCTTTATTTTTATCCTTATCTCTATTACAGATTTATCAATCATTTACGCAACAAGGCTCTAAGCAATGTACATGTGATTAAATACATAATTCTAAATAGAACAGATTAAAATATCAAATATAAAAAACAATAAAAATAGAACAGGAACATAAGATAGCACAAAAAACATAAAACAAAACACAAGATAGAGAAACAAAGGCAATAAGATATAAACATTAAAAACAGCTAAAAACAGACTTTCCTAAACAGATATGTTTTCAAACCTGTTTTAAAAGTTTTAAAACTTTCTTTCTGACATAAAACCTGTGGCAAGGATTTCCAAAACGTTGGGGCTGCAATCAAAAAAGAGTATTCTCGAGTGGACACAAGCCGTGCCTGCTTCACAGAGGGTTTATAGCCAAAAAAAATCTCTTTGTACAGATCGTAACTTACGTGTGGACTGATGTACCCTTAAAAGAGAATTTTCCCAACCTCACTCCTGACATCACCTAGAAAAAAATGATCACTGTAGATAGTGCATGTTAGAGATGTGAATCGTGTCCTCGATCGTCTTAACGATCGATTTCGGCTGGGAGGGGGAGGGAATCGTATTGTTGCCGTTTGGGTGTGTAAACTATCGTGAAAAATCGTTAAAATCGTGAGCCGGCACACTAAACCCCCCTAAAACCCACCCCGACCCTTTAAATTAAATCCCCCACCCTCCCGAATCCCCCACAAATGCTTTAAATTACCTGGGGATCCGGCGGTGGTCCAGAACGGCGGCGGTCCGGAACGGCCCCCTCAATAGAATCGTGTTGTCTTCAGCCGGCGCCATTTTTCAAAATGGCCGCTGCAAAATGGCGGCGGCCATAGACAAAAACGATTCGACGGAGGAGGTCATTCCGGACCCCCGCTGGACTTTTGGCAAGTCTTGTGGGGGTCAGGAGGCCCCCCCAAGCTGGCCAAAAGTTTCCTGGGAGTCCAGCGGGGTTCCGGGAGCGATTTCTCGCCGCGAATCGTTTTCGTACGGAAAATGGCGCCGGCAGGAGATCGACTGCAGGAGGTCGTTCAGCGGGGGTTCCGGACCGCCGCTGAACGACCTCCTGCAGTCGCCATTGAAAAATGGCGCCGGCTGAAGACAACACGATTCTATTGAGGGGGCCGTTCCGGACCGCCGCCGTTCTGGACCACCGCCGGATCCCCAGATAATTTAAAGCATTGGGGGGGGTTCGGGAGGGTGGGGGATTTAATTTAAAGGGTCGGGGGTGGGTTTTAGGGGGTTTTAGTGTGCCGGTTTTCCTGCCCTCCCCCTTCCCCCGATTTACGATTTTTTAACGATAAATCGGGGGAATTGGTATTGTATCGTGGCCCTAACGATTTTTTGACGATTTAAAATATATCGGACGATATTTTAAATCGTCAAAAAACGATTCACATCCCTAGTGCATGTACTTTTTCTCGCATGGGGTGGGGGTGCACTATTTTCAAGGGGGGGGGGGTTTGCCAAGGTAAAGTCTCATTTATCTGTAGAAACACCTTTGAAAATTGCCTCCCAAATTGTGATAAGATATGACCTGGCTCAACAGCACACCTATTGATATAATATGGAATAGTTCACACAGCCTAATTTGCAAATAAACACCAAGGGCTGAATTTTTAAAAAATGGTTTCCAATGGCAAGATAGCTGGCTAATGTTACAGCCCACTATCTTTAGATGAATTTTAAGCTTCAATCTCCCCTAAATCTAGCTAAATTTAGGCCCGCTGTTACCAGTCAGTAATGGTCCGAGCTGTTGCTACAAACGTCAGATCAGACAAATGGCAAGGATTCAGTCCCTTAGCACACTACTCATGCAAAATTGCTAAAGTATTGCACAAAACCAGAGAGAGGACTTTCCTGATTTGTTCCTTTTCATAACACAGAAAACCAGAAATATTCACAGATTTATGCATTTATAAACTATTCAAAACTATGCTCCTTTTTACTCATATTGGTAAGTTAGATCATTCATTTTAGGCCCTTCTAGTATCTATGAAACACTGTTCCATCCTATTCAGCTAAGCTCAGCTCACTCTCCAATCTCCCTCCCTTTCAATTTTTCCCTCTCCAACTAATCTCACCTTACATGCTCCTTGGTTTTCACATGCTACCAGTCTCCGATGCTCACTGCACTAACGCTCCATCAGGACCCATATGAAATTAAAGCTTCTTATGCATCCCACTTTTACTAAATTTAAAATATTTATAACCCATACTAATTGCAAAAAGTTCAAGATGGGATACAATAAAAACATCCATAAAAAATACATCTAAAAAGAACATGATTACACAGACATGGACTACTCCTGATGCATAGGAGTCATCTTAATGCAATAATTAAAAAAAAAAAAAATCTGACAAGATAAATATATAACAGAACCAAAACCACCACGTTACACTTCAGTGCTGCACGGGAATGCCTTCATAAACAAGAATTTTATTTTAAGTGCTTCCTGAACAACTGAGTGCAAGCTGTTCTGCGCAACCGCTCAGGGAGAGAATTCCAAAAGACAGGTCCTGTGACAGAGAACGCCCTGCCGCAGTCTCAGGAAGGTGTGCTGGCCGGATTGAGGGAATTTTAAGAAGCTCCGATTGTGAGGCCTGCAGTGCATGTAAGGGATTATAGATGTGTAGCATTGAAATAACTCAGGGGGATACACGCCTAGAAAGTAATGTACATGTGGACACAACTGTTTTGTATTTTATTCTCCTTTCCACTGGAAGCCAGTAAAGATTTAAACAAAACAAGGCTAATCTGCTCAGGAAGACTGGAACCAGTTAGAATCTGTGCTGCTGTGTTTTGCACAATTTAGGGTGGTCTTAAAATATAGGACGAGATACCAATATATAGGGAGTTAGTCATTGAGCTCTGAGAATAACGATGCTCGGAGTATTGTCCGAAATTCGTAATGACCTATCAGGGGCCAGAGTCAACGTAAAACACGGAGTTCAAAGAAGGCCGCTTTGATAACTGCTATGACTTGAGCTTGCACTGATAAACTTGAGCCAAAAATCACCCTGAGGCTCTTGTGTTGCAAAGGATATCTGATGGCCTTCAACATTTTCCCTGGCAATCAATCCGTGTTAATCACAACCAGACAAACAGCAGAACAATTAGTGGGAAAAAATGATTCCTTTTTTTTTGCCCAATGATTTTCTTTGTTTTTTTGTTGGTTATAATAAACACTAGTAAATTTCTTGAGGAAAATGAAATAAAAACTGAAAACAAAGGTCCTTTTATATTTTCTAATATATTTGACGCTAATTCCCCTCAGCTACTGATTGTATTTTACCCACTGTTTTCTTAATTATGTTTTGGTCAAAAGTATTATACAAACAACACTTCATACTCTTTGCTCCAAGAAAAATCATGACATTCTTTTGGTCTGGAGGAATGACAATGGATGCGGGGATTCGAGAAATGTAGATATTTCCCTGCATCTATCAAGCTCCTTACAGCATAAAAAGCAACGTAGTTCTCGCTTTGTGGCTTTCTCAAGAAACAGGATTATCAGGCTGAGGTGGTGGCTCAGTGGCAGGCTGTTCTTATGTGAACGACCCCTGCTTTAATTCCAGGATCGAGTCTTCTGTTCCCAAGTTGGCTGGGGGCCGGGGAATGCTTCAAAGACAGTGTTCACATCCCCAGAGGGAAGAGGTCCAGTAAAGATGTAACACCTGCTGTTCGCACCTAGTGCCCATCATGCAAGGTTCTAGATGGAGTCCTGCTACATGGATCATGGCCTCAGGGCAATTGCTACAATGGCAAGGCTAGGAAGAACTTAAAAACAGGGGGAAATTCCCTGGTTAGAAACAAATGAAATCGCATGGTACCAGGATCCCAACTCTGGTTCCAACTGAGCAGGAAGAAAAAATGAGGTTCCAGGCAAAAACTAAACAAGGGAAGAATGATAGGGGCATTTCCTCTATTGTTCCATTGACATTAAGCCAGAACTGTCCAAGATCTTTGGCCAAACTGTGTGTGGTGTGTTTTCCGTATGAAAAAAAAGTATTGAAAGTTACAGATGTGCAACCCCAAAATGTTAGGCTTGGTTTGTTTTTTTGTTTTTGGGGGGTGGGGGTTCATCTCAATTTAATTTTTTTCAGTTCAGTTCATTTCCCAATCTCAGCATCAGGACCAGGCCTCAGCACTGGGGTCCTTGCATTTGTTCTAGGCTTCAATGCTGGGACTAAGCCTTGTCACCGGCCTTGGCACTGAGCCCCATGCTAGGGCTTGGTCTCACTGGAGGCCCATTTTTGCTTCTTTTTTTAAAAAATGCAATGAATTCATAAATACCCAAAATTTTCTGGTATTTTCATAGGAAACCATTTTTGTATTGTTCCATTTAGGATGAACCAGAAATGGCCTCATTTGTTGCATTTTTTGCATTTATTAAAAATGTTACCCTTAGCAGGGTTGTTAATCCCAAGGGCACAAACAAATTTATTTTTCTTCAGGGCTGCTCCAGCCAGCAAATTCCATCCCATGCTTGACTTCTAATCCTTAGGGGGGATTTGTTTTTATGGGGGTAAGCTCTCACTTGTGGCCCAGATGATATTCTGCTGCTCGCAGTGTGTGTAGACAATAGATGCTTCTCATGAGGTTGTGGTTCTCATGAGGCTATGATAAACCAGAGAGGACCAGGGTCTAGGTGTTAAATAAAGTTTACTGATTGGTAATCATAAATTAAAGTTCATTTGTCAATAATGTTGAACTTACATCTGACTGAGGGTGAATAAATTATTTTCCTCTGTAGGTAGGCGTTCTTTATTCAAACTTTTGGATAGAGCCCCTTAATGTGCAAAGCTCACCCAGCAGCTATCCAGGAATCCTAGTGGAGGGGTCCCCAACTTCACAGAAAAAGTCCTATCTTAGTTCATCTTCTCCTTGGACACCCAACCTATCCTGGTCTCATGGTTGGAGGTCTGGATGGGGTCTCTTGATCTTGTTCTTTGATCCTTCAGTGAATTTTCTGGGGGGAACTTCTCATGGGGAAAAGTCAAAGGGGATCAAGTTACCTCAGCACTGCATCCCAGTGGGGAAGGGGGGAATCCAAAAACCTCCCCACTCTGTTCAGGTCCAAAAAATACTTCTTAAAGTTTAAACTGGATCCATCTTCTGCCCTCACGGTCTCTCGCAGCAGGATCCATCACTGGTATTTGCCCACCTAGGATTTAGAGTAGGCTCATAGGTCTTTGGTCCTCTGATGATAACCCTTTTGCCTCAAAAGGGTATCAGGGACTGCATGACGAGAAGTCACTTCTAAATGAAACTCCATCTGGGTGAAGCTGGGAGGCTTCCTCAAACTGATTCCAAACTGATCCTAAAATGGCTGGGCTAAATAGTGTTTGCGCATCCAATCCAGTCCCTCCAGGTGGGAGGGACTGAGGGGGATGGATGGCTCCTTATAACAAATGCACATTCTTATCGACTGTACACACACATTTCAGATACTGGATTCACTTCAGGAAGTGAAACTCTATATCACTGATCCAGCTGCGGATGTTGCGTTCCTGATAGTTTGTCATTGCCCTAAGATTTTTGTGAGTAAAACTAACAGACATTTTTGACTGAGGATGCTGAAACATCAGAAAAATAAAAGAGAAGAGACTCCCATTCTTACTCATTTTATTATGTGTCTTGTAGCATGAGGTCGCTGATGTATGACTTTTGGCTATGGATCAGATTGACTTGGGTTGGAGGGTTGGGAATGAAGTGAAAAGCCTACTTAGGTTACAGTAGAGGTGAACTTTTGAACTGAATTTGATGAAAACAATTGATCTGAATACTGACATTTTTATATAAAAAAAAAATTCAGAGTTACAACTAAAGCTTTTGCCATAGAACAGAAGGTTGTAGAACATCTCAGACTGGCACAGAACCACTGATGTTTGCTCATGTTTACAACTTGAATTAGTATATCACCACTGAAGTCTGCCCATGAGTGCAGATTTCTATTGCAGGAATCGTTTGTGCAGACTAGCTGATAAATGCCATTTGAAAAAATTGCACTGGAGAGAGATGGTTTAGTGGGAGTTCTGCAAGGAGCACGTTGTAGTCGTCTAAGCAGTTGCTGAGGAGAGAAAGGATAAGCCTTTTGGTAGTGCATGGATGGTGAGAGTTTGGGTTGGTTGCGTTTGGCACAATGTCCAGGATGCTGTTATTGCCTCCTTGTTCTGATTCTTCTACACTCATATTTTTCCTCTTGCTCTACATTCTCTTCATCCTTGGCAGACCTTTTAAAGCACGTGCTTTTGGTCTGATTTCCCCTCTTCTGAAAGTCTCTTCTCCTCTGTTACTTCCTCTCTTGAAATCCAGATGCTTTCCCACTTCTGTCCTCAGCACTGACAAGTTCCAAGTATGAAGCTTGCCTTATACAGGTTTGTAGTATGAGGCCTGAGCCATGAGGAAAAGTGGACTCTGCATGCTGAGTTTTGAGAAATTGTGCTAATTTATGCAGTATCTCCAAGCTATTTAGCAATCACGCAACTATAATGTGGAGACCTTATGCTGTTTGGATCAGTGTGCATGTTAATAGCAGATGTATGCTACTGAGGTACATTTTTGGTTTGTGAGCTAAATGATTTTGTGCATCATATGTTAAGTGACATTTTAGCATACATTTTAAACCTTTTAGCTTGTGCATGCTAAAAACAATTTAGCATTATTTTTAGTGCATAGGCCCCTGTGTGGTGACTTATCTCATGTATCTTTATCTGCTAACACATATCACATAATTTGCGCTGAGATGGACCACACCAGTACTCTCATACAGAGACTGTTTTCCTGCTGCTATTTCATTTCATTGTGTTACAGTCTGGAAATCCAAACAGGGTCCAGTTAATTAGAAGGCAAGCACAAGCCCCCATAGACCGAGGTGCCCTCCTTCTGCCTACATTTCCTCTGGGATGATCAATGATATCAGCTGGAATCATCGCATCAGTAAGAGTAATAGGAAGGTGCATGCAGAAAATTATCATTTCGGGGGGGGGGGGGTGGCGGGATGGTTTTTTTCAGTTTGGTTCATTTGTTTTCAGAGTTTATGCCTGAAAATGCACAAGATCTGATTTTCATGCAGGTAAATTATACTTGCGCGCATGAAATCAGATTTTATACACCTACAAAATTCACATGCTTAAACTCTGAAAACAAAGGCAAATGAATACAACTAAGGACAGGTAAGACAGGTTAACTAGTTAGCTGGAAATTTTCCAGCAACGTGTTACTCTATACCTCAACTCTAATACAATGCTAATGGATTTTGCAATCTCCTTTCTCCCCAAGGCTCAATGATAAATTAGTTGATGTGACTAGTCGGTATACCCTCCTGCTTACAGAAATTAAAAAAAAAATAAATCTGCTAACAGATTGCTGTCAGCTCCATTTTTGCAAATTTCTATCCCCTGGAATTTAAAGCGAGAGGACACCCTGTGAGCCTTGCCATTTTCCGATTCTTTCCTTTCACAAATCAAGTTTAATAATCTTCATATAGAACAGCTACAGGTATTACTGGCTATGGCGATCGTATCATGCCATGCCAATAAGACAATTTTTAAGGCTAATGTTTTCCCCTATGGACATTGCCATCTATTTTTGCTGCTAATAACACATAGTAACATCTATAAATTGAGCATCCTTGGTATGGACCCTAAACTGATTGACTGGGTTAGGAACTGGTTAAGGGGCAGACAACAAAGGGAAGGGAGGAAAGACTGGTTACGAGTGGTGTGCCACAGGGATCAATTCTTTGCAACGTTTTTCTAAGCGATATTGTGGAAAGACTGTTGAGAAAAGCTTGTTTTTTTGTGAAAGATACCAAAATCTGAAACAGGATAGACAACCAGTAAGAAGTGGAAACCATGAAAGAGGTTATAGCGAAGCTTGAGAAATGGTTTAGAGTCTGGCAGCTAAGCTTTAATGCGAAAGATGCAGTCATGCATTTGGGCTGCAAAAACCCAAGGGAGTGGTACCGTCTAGAGGATGAAATTATTCTACCCACAAAAGAATTACATGTCATTTTATAGAGAAGTGAGATGGAGGTTCGAGTTTATAAATGACACCCTGATGCAGGCGCTAGAACGCTGAAATGCTGCAGCATCGGGTATTTGGGAATCTGGACATAGTAGTGCCAAGCCGTTTGAAGGATTTGTAGTGCAAGATCCAAGGACTTTATTAAGCAGAGAGCTGGAGAACACGGACTCTTAAGAGAAGTTTCTCTTTAATATGAGATAAGTAACTTAAATGTTAGTGATTACAAATTGAGTGTGACACAGCCAATAATAATAAGGCTGTGGAAATTGAGATTGGCACTGATGACTGGGAGTCTAGTGAGTGTGACCTTTAGCTCACTACCAATGCACCTTTTTAAGACACCATTAAATTTGTACTATTTGGGAGACTGGAGGAAGAATATTTCTTCAGGAATATATTCAAATTTATGATCACTGTTCCCTTTCTTTTATGATCATTTTTGTTTTGCCACTGTGCTCATTAAGGCGAATTTTAAAAGCCCTACGTACGCCGAAGCCAGGAGATATGAGCAGAAGTTGGATCGGCGCAAGCAGCACGGATTTTAAAAGGCACCCAAATACACGTGTGTATCCCGGTACGTGCATAAAAATGTATTTACAAAAATGGGGTGGGCCGGGAGCATGGTCTGGGTGGGGTGGCATTTCAGGAAATATGAATGAAACCAGCACATGCCGGGATCCCTATCCGCATAACATTATTTCTGCTATGGATGGCGTGTAATTAATAAAACAAAAAAAATGAGGCAAGTTAGCAACATTTTAAGAGTTGGGAATAAATGGTAAAAGGGAGGCTTATAACTTGGGGGATTAGGAAGTCCTATCCTTTAACTGGGTAAACTGGGAACAGACTGGGAAAACTGGAAATTGTGTACGCACAAGTATGCACCAAAATCCCCACACACGTTCATGTCCATATAAAATTGCGGCGGTATGAGGTTGTGTTAAATCGTGACAGTTTGAAGAGACGCGGAGTCGTGACAGTATGAGGAGACGTTGAATCATGCAGGCGCTGAGTTGTGGTATGTAAGAGTTCATGCTGGGCATGTGTGTTTTGATATTTGAACAAGAATAAATAGTATATCATGTTTTCCCGGGTTATATACATATTTTTCATGTTTAGGAGAAAAGGATATATGAGGCTAGAGGTCCATTTTTCGGAGGAAATTGGAGATTTGGTGGTGTCCTCCGTTGAAGATAATCGTGAAATCATAATCTTTTGTTATTTAAAAATTATAGACACGTGTGAGTATTTGGTTTGGGATATTATTAAGATAATTTTGTTGAATAGGATTGATATGGCTACTGTTAAAGAATTATGACAAACATAGCAGATGGGTAGAGTTAAAATAAACTTTTGTGTTTAGGAATTTGGCATGTTTCATAATTAATTGTGTTTGTGGTAAATGTAATTGGTTTTTACATTAAATGTATTCTGTATTATAGGTAGTGTGGGTACCGATGAGCTAGTGGAAGATTCAGGACATTGGAGAATTTAGCTCCTATGTGAGAGGGAGTACACAAGAGAAAATTATGTCAAAATATATCCCCTGAGGAAGCTTAATCGTGAAACAAGGTCCTTGTCGGGGACTGAGAATATAGCACATATTGAATACGCGGGGAGTGTTAACAACTGTTGAAGAATTAAAGATCTACATTAAAAGGAGATATTGATATTGGATATGTGTAGAAATATCATATGAGAGTTCATTGATTTACAATTTTTGTACTGTAATCTTCCTGTATGTAAAATATGTATTTGGGAAATGTGCAATATGGTGGGTATTTTAAGTAAAAGTATGGTTGGTGTGAGTTAATGGTTAGTATATTTTATGGGATAGTGTGTTATGTATATTTATGAAAAAATTGTTGGGAATTTTGGGTATCCACACAATGTTAAAATATAGAAGAAAAAATTAAAAATGAGAAAATATGTTTAACATGTTAATACAATGGTTATATGGTATATGGTGATCTGTGATAAGATGTATTGGTAATAAATTATATTAATTTTAAAAAAGAATATCTATGAGTTACTAAATAACTATAATTAATGAGCAGATTGTGCTTTACATAACAGAAATTTATGTCCTTATGTGATGTTGGGCATATAAAATTGCACACATGAACGCACGTACATGTGTGCAATTTTATGTCATATGTGCATGTACATGTGTGCAATGTTATGTCATATGTGCATATACACGTGTATGTTATAAAATGGTCACGTCCATTAGCACAAGCTGGCATACACATGTACACATGCACCCCGTGGCTGTTTAAAAGTTACTGCCATTTTTTTAAAAGCTTCCCAATTTAACTGGGTGTTCCATGAGTTATAAAAGCTTGTGAACTGCACGCTTTAGGCGAGCCACTCCTATCAATGCCCTTGCCCTCTATCGCCAACTCCTGACTCTTTGCTTTCCACCTGGTTGCACCATATGTATGGAATAGATTTCCTGAGTTAGTGCATCATGCGCCCTCTCTTGTCTTATTCAAAACCTGCCTAAAATCCCACTTTTTTGAGGCTGCTTCTAAATCTTAACTCCTGATCACTCCACTTACAGCCTTCTTGATTTTAACTATTTTCTTAGTAACTGAAATTTCCAAAGTCTCTTTTGCCCTGTACGTTTGCTTTCTTTAGGTTGCAAGCTGTACGGTCTCTTATATGCTTTTGTACAACACTGCATAGGTCTAGCAGGGCTATAGAAGTGATAAATAGTAGTAGTAGTAGTAATAAAAGCTATAAAGTTGCTTTTCCTAGAAGTTTAACTATTGAGCAATAGCTCTGCACTATTAGGAATATCAGTCCTTGATCTTAATAGCTAAATATATTTCAGCACTTTATCCTGATATCCAAGTGCCCTTCCCTAAATGCTGTTTTCAGGGTACTCTCAGACTGCTTTTACAACTTCCTGTAAAAGTGCATATGCTTCACTTCGTCATGAAATAAAATAATTGTGGCTGATCTCCCAGTCCCTATTTATTTATTTATTTTTATTTATTAAGCTCTTATATATCATCTTTCAGACTGGCCATCACAACGGTTTCCATGTGTAAAACATAAATAACAATAATAATAAAAGAGCAATTATTCATAACATATAACAGAATAAAAACAAAAATAAAAATACAATAGATAAAATTATAAAAATGAAAATCATACATAATTAAAACATTTCATTTGTATGTTAAAAATGTTTCCTCTCTCTCAAATGATCAAAGGTTAAAATTAAATGCCTCTTGTTTGTACAGTACTATTGATTAAAAATGTTTATGCTTCTCTCTCTCAGATGTTTATTCTTGCTGACAAACATGTCTTGTGCATATACAAAAACAATTGAATAGCTTTTCTTGAAACCATTGTCTTATATGGAGAGGGCAGTCATCCTGTTTGCTATAAAAGGTTTATATGGTATTCTGTCTTCCAGGAACAGAGCATTTCCCCAAAGGCTCAGACTAACACAGTGTCTAAGTGTTAACAAGTGTGAGTATGCTCATTAAGGAGGTGTGACATACCTATAATTTTTACTGTAATTACCCTTTAAAACAACACTGCTAAGCAGCGTCTGTTTGAAAGAATGGAAGGGCATCCTTAGCATGAGATCTAAAAAGAATCTAAATTATGAGCTGCCATTCTGCTCTGCAGTGGTGGTGCATTTTGCTCATCCTGAACTGCACACAAAGGGGTTTTGTGCCTCTGCCATCATGTGTCCATCACACGGGTGATTTTCAAGGGCATTTCCGTGGATAAAGCAGGGCATTGCTCGCAGACAAGGTCTTTTTTTTTTTTTAACTTTGCCTTCCCCGTGTGCCAGTATACGCACACGCCTAGCGCCACTTCACGTCTTTAACCTTACCCGCGGTGAGAAGAGGCACTCTCAAGGGCGGGTTTAGGGAAGGACAGTAAGGACTTGCATTTGTGGGCAATCTTTTGGATTTTCAGATATATGCGAGCGTTGGGGAAAATTACCCGCAGAAAATTAGCAGATGTAAATAAGTGCAACTACTTTTCCCGGGATAATTTTCAAAATGAATGAATGTGCAAACTTTCACTTGAGAAATTAGAGCTAAGTCCAAGGGTTAAAAAAGTATCCCGCATCCTTTCGGCAATGTAGTCAGTTAGAAAATGTCTCCCAACATGCACAGATTTTTCATATGGTGAAAGAATATGACAGCATTATTAGCTGAACTGCACAGGAATAATTAACACCAGAAACCACACAGTTGCTACTATAAATGAAGGAAGAGCTGTAGTTTACAATGAGCGAGCAAGACATAGTAGATGTCAGCAGATAAAGACCATTAAACCCCGCCCTGCCTACACTGAATTGGCCAAGGAATATTTCCACCTGCAAGATATCATTATTTCTCCTTTTTTCCTTAGGTGGGAAGAATAGCCAAGTTATTATGTGACCGGCTCAATCTGACACAGGCAAAGCAACAAAGGTTCGACGGTCCACAGCTGCCCCTGTGAATTATTGCCAGTCGAAGAGCAGGTCCCAAAAAGCAAAGAGGTAGGTGATCTATAATGGCCGTCAGGTAAACAAAGAGAGATAGATGCCTTGATCTTTTTCAAATATTTATTAAAGTAGAGACGTATTCTTAAAATTGCCCAACTCAGGCCGAGTTTTGCAGCTCAACAGCCGCTGCCTCGGGGGCTTAGACAATCAAGAGTCTCGAATGAAATACAATGGTGTGGAATCATCAAGGAACAAATAACTGTGTATCAGCAATGCAAAGCAACTTGCAACACGCCATCAAGAATTCAGTCTCTACTGGATGACCCAGTTTTGACGCAGGCCATTCATTGCTCCTTCCATATGACAGGCATGGTAGCCCCTGTCACATGTTAAGGGCAAAGGGCCACCAGCGCCATTTTGTTTACTGGCTGCCAATGGCCCGACAGCGGGAGATCACTCCTGGGACCCCTGCTGGACCACCACGGATTTTAGGTAAGTTTGGGGCGGGGTCCAGAGGGTGGGAGAGTTGTAAATAACTAAATTTTAAGGGTTGGGTGGGGGGGGGGAGGGTTTAGGTGAAAATTGCCAAGAAAAAAAAATGACCCGATGGAAAATGAAGTTTTCCACGGGTTGGCCGACCCGTAGCCCAACCCGGGATAAAAAAAAATGAAGCACATCTTTAGTAGCAACACACACTACTAAGTGGCTGGCCTGTTGCTAAGGCAGTGAGGGAGAGGCAGAAAGAGCCCTTTATAGGGCTGAAAGTATGAGGTCATCAGGAGATGCTGCAGGACTTCTCCCGCCATGGCCCTTTAAGTAGGATGACGTCGGGCGCGCACGTGTCTAAGGAAAGGCGTGGTGCTTTGAGGCTGGCGGCATCCTGCCACATGGAGTTCAGCGGTATGTCAGCAGCATTTTGCCATGTCGAGCAGCAGAGTGGCCAGTCTGGCCATGAAGGTAATGGCAACGGTTCACAGAGACAGCCGTGTACTATCAAAAGCAACAATAGCAACTGAATATGGATCTCATAACTCATTATCCAGCTTTATTTTAGCCATATAAGAAGGAGACATTTTCAAAATTCAGCATTTAGACGGCTAAATGCTGTTGAATATGGACCCCATAGTGTATATAGGCAGAAAGAACAGCTAAATAACTTATCCAGTTAACTTTGCTCCTGTCTTAGAGCAGTCCTAAAGTTAGCTGGATAAGAATATTTAACCGGATAAGTTATCCATTATACTTTTAAAAAAATATTGGCTTCAATATGTCCATGCTAAAACTTTTTCTCTTTCCTTCCAAACCTACTTCAGCCCTTTTCCCTTTTCATTTCTTTGCAGATAACACTACTATCCCCCCAAGTCATCTCAGCTGCAACCTTGTGGTCATGTTTAACTCCCCTCGCTCCTTCTTTGCACATTCCCCAAATACTGCTAAAACATGTTGCTTCTTTCTCTATGACATCACCACAACCCATCCCTACTTTCCTGAACTCACTGCCAAAACTCATACATTCGCTCATCATCTCCAGCAGTGACTACTGAAATTTGCTCCTACAGGAGCACTAGGAATAGCTCGCTGGTTAGACCAGTGGACTGAGAACCAGGGAAGGCAGCACCGTTCACATCCTTCTTCTCTCACTGATGTACCTTATGACCTTTTGCAAGTCACTTTAGCCTACATTGCTTCAGGTACAGCTTAAATTATAAGCCCTCTTGCAAAGGGACCTTCTTACAATACCTGAAGTGTAACTTGCCTTGAGCATGGTTTTGGTAATAAAATCCAAATCTTTTCCCATTATAGTCTATTCAAAATTCATATACATGAGTTATTTTCTTACAATGTTGTTAGGACCACGTACTGTAAC
This sequence comes from Rhinatrema bivittatum, assembly GCF_901001135.1. NCBI lineage: Eukaryota > Metazoa > Chordata > Amphibia > Gymnophiona > Rhinatrematidae > Rhinatrema > Rhinatrema bivittatum. The sequence continues at coordinate 345,006,672 of NC_042617.1, forward strand.
CCCTCTTCTCAAGTCACTACAATGGCTCTACATCTACATCCACATTTAGTTCAAGCTTCTCTTATTAGCCTACTAGTGCATTGACTCTGCAGCTACTCATTTCTTTCCATCTCTTATCTTTCCATACATCCCTCCTTACAAGCTTTCTTCATCAGGTGAGCTGCTCTTATCTATGCCTTCTCCTCCATTGCTCGATCCTGGCTCCATGTTTTTCAGCTTGCCACACCATTAGCCTGGAAAAGCACTTACTGTGTTGGTCACTCATGCTCCATCCATGGCCATAGTGAAATCCCACCTAAAAGCTCTCCTATTTGAAGCTGCTTTTAAATCTTGACCCTGGCTCTCCATAGTCAGAGCTTTGTAGATTTGTAACCATGCTTTCTATAATAAATACAATTCATGACATTTCTTGTTTGCTTTGTCTTTATGTTGTGACTAGGTTGTTAGTTCCAAGGAGCAAAGACTGGTTCTTATGTGTGTCTGTATAGTGCTGTTTACATTATAGAAATGGAGAATAACAGTAATAGTACCTTACAATCAGAGCAATAAACAATCAAATGTAATAAGCTGTAGAGGTAAAAAGCCATCTAAAACCACCCAGGTATCTCTTCGACAGCCAGAGGCCAGATATAGAAGTGGTGATGCATCTTCAAGTCAGAAGCTTGTCCTACAGACTGAAAAATTCATCCATGGGTGCAGCATTTTTCAATCTTTCAGCCCACAAGCTCAAAGCCTGAAGGGAAAGCAGGGCACAGAAATCTATATAATTTTTGACAAACAGCTTATTTTCCTTTTCCTCGAGTGAGGACATTCAAGTATAGCAGCTGTACTATGTGCAACACAAGAAGCTATAGAGCGTGCAGAAGCTACAAAATCATTCATTGATTCACCCTTTGGGTACAGTGCACTAAATGATAGATTGAATGGCACTCATCAGACACTTGTCTAGATTAGACTGGGGAAAATGAAATTCTGCATGGTGCCCTGCTGCTTCACTAAATCAACAGATCTTTTAGTCTGTCTTCCTGACCAGAAGAACGCCTTCCAGGTATGCTGGTGATGGCACCTTATCCAACAATCCCAGTGCCCAGAGCTTGCCCCAGTCACTTGAAATCCTATCAAAATTGATTCTAAGGCAAAATTGAATTTCAGCCATGGTGCAAGGTCTGCTTTAACAGCAGATGATCTCCAAGTGACTGTTCACCATCTGTCTTTGCTTCTGCATTTTACTGACATACTCCACCTATTAACTGCACTATAGGGGTGTATGATGTTTATTATATATCCAGGCATTTCCTGATTTTCCACTACAAGATTTTGGGCTCTCACAAAATCTCTGACACAAGAATAAAACATCAGAAACATAGGCCCACGTTAACAAGGTATAGTTTGCCTTGAAATGCTTCTCTAATAGTCTTTACTTTTCAAAGACCACATACCAGTGTTTGGAGTATATTTCTCCTGATTTATATTTGGTTTCTTGCAGAGTGTAAAGCTTTGACCTCAGCAGTATTAATACAGACTTTGTTTTACAGGGATACTTAATTCAAAGCTCTTTCAATGCGCCCTCATGCAAATCCATGGCACACCTATTTCCATACATTTCACCCTTCCATTCTTATTCCTTTTTCTTGGTCAGGTATTAGAACAAGCTCTGGTAGCTGAAGGAATAGACTACATCCTCTATTCAGTCTTGTTGCCAACCAGAAGGCATATGCATATCTGAGGGAGTGAAGCTGGGTAGTTAAGACTCCTTCTCCTCCGAATATTTTTTTAATTTGTTACTTTTATTTGGCTCCTTATTTGTCACCCAAACACACCAGATTACATGCTCTGGTTACTCAGCACCTTTACAAACCCTGAGAGTTGTAGATAAATCTCAGAGCCAATCCCTTGGCATTACTCATTGCAGGAACAGCCACCATCTTCCCTTTATCCTGGGTTTGAGTGCATCATCTCTGCCTCAAAATATATTTTCACGTTTAGGTGATACCGTAATCAGTGCATCATACAAAATTACAAATGGTACAAAAATAATGAGAAATGGGAAATGATTTATAATCCACTGAGCGACCCTCTCTCTGAAAAACAGGAAAAAAATAGACTTTGTAGAAGAGATCAAGAAACTAGCAGCTTAATTTACCCAAAACCCAGGCTTAAAAAAACTTACAATTAAAACATATTTGTTGACTCAGGCAAATTAAAATAATTTAATTCTATGTTTTCTCAGCAAAAATTGTGTTTTTTAGACCAATATCAGCCCTAACTCATGCAATATATCATCATCATCAGCTTTACTGCAATATGCTTGGGTCTCATTGTATCTTTCCCCAATTGCAGAATTGCTCTTCAGACATCGTCAACATCTGGAATTGTGCTGAGGAAACTAGAATCTAAAATTACTTGTCCATACTTCAGTCAACATTCTGTCTCATTTAAATATGTCAAAACGCATTTACACTCCATAACTCTATTGGAATCAATAAGGGGAGAGGAAATGAAAAATCAGAATGAAATCTGTGAAAATATAATTGAAAAGACTTTAAGATTTATAATGATGTAACATAGAATGTTCTATAGAAGTTAGAGAAGGCTCCCACTTTTCATAGAATATTATGTAATCATGTCAAATGTAGTGAAATGCTGACTGTGGAGAGTGGGGAGCAGCAATGAGGTACACCCCTATGGAGTATAATTGTGAATATTCCTTCATCGCTAGGTTCCAAGGGAGAGGTGGCCATTTAGGAGTGGTAAGAGGGTCCATCCCCTAAAGAGTGAGCCAATAAGCAAGAGTCTATAACGGTGTCTCAGATTCATTAGGGGGATCATGGACAACAGTGGCGTAGCGAGGGGTGGGCGGGGTGGGCGGCTGCCCCGGGCGCCGGGTCTAAGGGGGCGCCAAAACGCGTGAGGGATACGCTCTAGGAATCACAAAGCTCTGTTACGCTCTCCGACCAACGTTTTCCATTCCCAAGCGCACCGCCTCATGGCAGCAGTTTACCATAGCTCGTCGCGCACAACTGGAAGGAACCCCAATCGTTCCCGTCGCCGGCACGCACAGACTGTAGCCAAGAAAAACTGGCCGCGAAGCCTCTCCAACCTCGCTCGCGCGTGTCCCCTATTGGCGGCAGTCTCTCATCTGTCTTTGCTGCTGCTGCCATCTGATTGGCGGAGCCGGCCGGCAGTCAGAGGTGTTTCCCGGGAGACGGCGAGTGGACTTGCTTGGAGTAGACCGCGGCGGGCGGAAGCTCATTCGAGCTTGGTTTCTGTTTTGACTGAGGCGGTGGTGGCGCCGCCTTTCTTTTGGGAGCTTTCCCTGTTAGTCAAACGAGAGGAGTCCAGCAGCGTTGTTGCAGAACTGCACTCCTCTTTGTAGCGGCCAAAAGGAAAGGGGGGTGGTACAGGAAGAAGGCGTGTGGCCGTGGAGGGCCCCTGCAGCACCGCGTACTGAGTGCAGGTCAGACACTGAAAGTTGTGTGTTAGCCGCCGGCAGCGGGGAAATCAGTATATCTGTGAACTGAGCTGGACTGGGATCTTGGAGACTTCCACGGTGATCACATGCGCCACTATCGTGTTTCTCTTATGTTTCAGAAGGTCTAATGGGGGCGGGGTGATGCTGCTATCTGACAGGCCAATGTAATAAGACTGCTGATTTTTCTGCGTGGATTTTTTTTGTGCGCATCCTGCAAAAACTTGTGGAAGTACGGGATGTAATAACAGCCATGTATGCTAATTAGACACTGTATAAACTCCATGCACACTGAGCATATGTGCCGGGTCTAAGGGGGTGCCAAAACGCCTGGCTCTGCAGAAAAATAGCACCGATTTCAATGCAAATCATTGATGGAGGGAGGGGGCGCCGAAGAAGTCTCTTGCCCCGGGTGCCAAATTGTCTAGCTACGCCACCGATGGACAAGGGAACTGGAGAGGGGCAGCAGAGGTCTGCTTGCTCTCTGTGCTCCACAATATGAAAAGGCAAGTGGCCTTGTTTTTTGTTCACGTGAGAGACTGTATGTGACATTCTCATCTTGGTGAAAGGAAATTCAAGGAGATCTAGCCACAGGACTCTGTAAGATTTCTTTTCCTGAAATCTACTGGAAAAAGAGATTTATTGGGATGACTAAGTGCACCACCAGGTATTTGTTACTGTTTTCATCAGGAACAGGATTTCCTGAATCTGGAGATGTTTCTGAGGAAGGGTCTCCTTTGGAAGTTAAGGAAAGATCTGATTTCTTGCCAGTGTAATACTCAAAGTGCATAAGAACTGTGAGCTGGAAAAGGAGCCCTAGCTTGATAGTAAACAGGTAGAGATGCATTAAGCTAGGGTAAGAGAATATTGTAGAAATATCATCTTTGTGTATCTTTCCTTATTCCAAATCACATCAAATCTTCACTGATGTGTACTGTGCTCTTCTACGTCTGGCTGTGCATGTAAAACTGGCCCCAAAACCCTAGTCCACCACCAAAACGTCACCTCGAGTTACTAGATGACTCTCCTAAGGTGCTATAAATAGTTGACTAATATGTGTGCCACCCCAGAGGCTCTCTCTCTCCCCCCCCTGAAATTTGTGATAAATATTGCAAATTCCATTTATAACATGTGTTGCGCTTTTGCATGTAGTTAATGCCCCTCATTTTCATTAACCCTGCCAAAACTCCTCCCCTTTGACTAAAAATTAAAAATTTGCATTTGCATCTTGTGATGCGATAAATAACACATGCATTATCATGGGTAATAGGGCCCTAACGCCCGCAATAACGGCCTAATGCATTTTGATGAATGACCTTGGATATTTGCTATTTCTTGTACTTCGACACTTTGAACAATTTTTACTATTTCTATTTTTGTACTGCTGTAATTTTTTATTTGCCTTCAGTAAACTTTACCTCTTATTTTGAAACACGACACTTGGGGGGGTCATTTACCAGATGGATCGCACGCGATACCAAGATGGGGGCGGAGTCGGCCCTGGAAGAGGAGGAGTCGGGGCGTCACCGGGGCCAACTCCGCGTAGACGCCGCGAACAACAAAAAGGTAAGGGCCTTTTCGCGTCCTACTTCGCACCCAATAGCTACACCTTCTATGGTGGCGCTATTGGGTGCAAAACCAGCAGCGATCGCACCGCGGCGGTGCGATCGCTGCCGGCTAGCGCAGGACTACCTCCCCGTTTCAGCCCCCGCCCCTCATTAAAATATTGCAGGCCTGTGATACTTTAGAAAATGAGGCCCTTGGTGTGTGGATTTAGGGTTGCCAACTGGCTCCAGATTTTCAGGACAGACTAATCAGGTCCTTGTTTTACCCTATCTGCATGGCCTTGTAGTCTTCCTTTTCCAAGGGACTGCAATAAAAAAGTCAGAGCACAGATCTCAGCATGGATTTAATTGGAGCTGACTGGGAGGAACTGGGAACCGGCCAGTTGCATCATCATGCATATTTTTCAAAGATTCCCCCCAATGCGCACATGCGCGTGTGTACATTAGAATCCACTGCACATATGCGCATGGGAATCATATTTAATAAGATGCACATGGTGACATGCACATGTTATAAAATCGGTGCACCCATGTGCCCACATACGCATTTCTGAAAATTGACCCCATAATCTTTGGTGTCCAGGTTATTACCATATATAGCAATATTTAAAGTTGACTATTAGATTACATAGGCAACACGTAAGTTTATGCATAGGTAATAGTTACAGGAGGTTAATGAATATTTAAATATAGTATTAAATACTGTCAGCTGATTTGTTGATTGATTATTATCATGATCTGTATAGCCTATATAAGAATTAAAACTGCGACACTAGCTCACAACAGCTTCCTAATTTTGATAGTAACCTTTTTTTTTATCAGAGTGCATGCATCTGATGAAAAATAAAGGAAGTTGGATTGCAACCTGTTTCTGATTCTTGTTTTTCAAAGCATTTTTTGTACAAATTCAGACAGTGTAATACAGAGCTAAGAGCTTGGGCCTGATAAGGAATTTCATAATGGCCAGATTTTATATAGAAATTCTTCAGGAGCTGTCCCCCCTTCTCATCTGCAAGGTGTTGTGGCCTGTACATTGTCCCAGGGAACACCATAGCATGTTGATGATACAGTGCAGCTGGCGGCAGAAGAGGCCATCATTGCTGGAGCCACAGGCTCTGAAATTGTTGCTTTTGTGGATTCCTCAAGCTTGGTCTCGGGTGAGATATTAGGCCAGGTCAGTTTTTCAGCAGGTAGGTGCTGTTAATTTTAACAATGAAGAAGGAAGGGAAGAGTTCCTGACTGTGGTTATGGCATCTCTACCTCCTGTTCTTATGTAGATACAATTTATTTTGGCCATTTTACCTCAACCTCCTTCAGATGTATCACACGGGGACATTTGGGCACTTTTCCAGATATGGAGTCCTCATTAACAAGATATGTTTCACATTTATGTGATTTCTCCAAGTCGGCTTCAGAAAAAAAGTCCTCTGAGAATAGAATTCTGACTAAGCAAGGTGAAGGCCTTAGGAAGTGTGAGGAAAATATTGAAATTTTGGTGGCGTCTAATTCAACTCTTATTCAGGACCATTAAAATTTGCATAATAATTTGGAGATTAGGGAAAAACAGATCAGGAGGAAGAATTTACATTTCATTAATTTTCCTCAGACTTCTATTGTTTCCGCAATGGATATGTTAAGAAAATATTGATGTTTTTAAGAATCTCTCTAAAGCTTTTCCTTTGATAGCTCAGGGTTACTATCTCCCTAGTAGGAAGAGAAAGACTCAGGCGAGTGAGACCTTTGGGAGGAATTTAAATATTGATAATGAATGAATTCACTTTCAATGCATATCCTGCTTCAACGGCAGGGGAGAAGAAAAACTGATACTTCACGCATATCCAGCATAGCTCTCTGCTTCAACGGCAGGGGAGAAGAAAAACTGATACTACACGCATATCCAGCATAGCTCCCTGCTTCAACGGCAGGGGAGAAGAAAAACAACCAATAAGGGCTGAATAACACAGTCTGGGTAAAACAAATAAGCATGGGTGTAGCTTGCTTATTGCAGCGGTTACTTCCCCTACTACCCATAACTAATCAAGCTTGATATTTCACTTGGTTGCAGCTCCATCACTGCTCTCTACATTAATGGTGGGGGTGGAAGGGAAATAGAACCAAAGAGCTAAGAGAAACAGATAAGTATGAGAAAAAAAAATGTGAAGCTTGCTGGGCAGACTGGATGGGCCGTTTGGTCTTCTTCTGCCATCATTTCTATGTTTCTATGTTTCTATTTCTGGAATTATCTTCAGAGCTTCCTATGACAAGAGCAGCTTTTTCTGGCATCGTTTGCCCTAAAATCTGATTGGGACTGAGCTTTGACGTCTTTCTTTCAGAACAGAGAGGCTGAGTTCTTCAATGTAAAGATTAGGGTTTTTCCAGATCTTAGAAAGCAAACTCAGGATAAGCATAAAGTTTAGTTGGAAGACTCAATCTGCTATTGGGTTGGGAGCTGATTTCTTTTTGAAATATCCTGTTAAATGTTTAGTAAAGCTTCAGGGGGGGGAGGGCACATATCTGTTTTATGATCCTGCTCAACTCCAGAGGCCTATGGAAGGTTGGTAATGTACTGGTGGAGGGTTGTGTTTAAATTCTATATTTGATTGCCCATCCTGATTTTCTATTTGATCTGTATTTCCTTATTTCTGTTTCTCTCCTCCCTCTCTTCCTCGTGTTGTGGACTTAATTTTCTCTTTCCACATTAATTTTGTGTTATGATGAAGTTTATAATATGCTCTGGAAAGAAGTCATTTCTGTGAATATATATTTCTTCTGTAAATATTATAATAATTGCATAATTAAAAAAATGTAATGCAAAAAGATGCAGGGTTATGCATTTGGGTTGCAAAAACCCAAGTGAGCAGTAAAGTATAGTGGGTGAAGTTCTTCTGCACATAATATAAGAGCGGCATCTGGGGTTGATTGTATCTGATGATCTTGAGGTGGCCAAACAGGTAAACAAGGTGACATAAAAAGCCAGAAAGTTTCTTGAGTGCACAGGGAGAGGAATAATCAGCAGGAAAAATGAGGCAATAATAAGTTTCTGGTGAAACCTCATTTGGGGATACTGTATACTATCCTGGAAATTGCACCTTCAAAAGTATATAAACCAAATAGAGTAGGTCCAGAGGGCAGCCATTAAAATGGTCATTGGCCTTCATAATAAAGCATATGGGAACAGACACAAAGATCTAAACATGTATTCCCTGGAGACAAGAAGAAAAAGGAAAGATATGATAGAGACATTTAAATACATCCAAGGAATAAATGCACAGGAGGTGGGTCACTTTCAATGCAAAAGAGGCTCTGAAACAAGGGATAATGAGGAGAGTGAAATGGGGTGGATTCAAGAGTAATCTAAGGAAATTGTTTTTTTTACTGAAAGGGTAGTGGATGCATGGAACAGTCTCCCTGTGGATGTGGTGGAGAAAAGAACTGCATCAGAATTTTATAAAACACGGGACACTCACATTAATGATATTGACTTGGCGATATATTTATGGGATAATGCACTGAAGAGTGAACTAGATGATGTTGCTTCTGTTTAGGTCTTTTAGCCATGGCATAAGTGTGGGGTGTGGGGGGTGGGGGGGAGAAGCCCGATTCAATAATGACCTTTATGAAACAAGGCATGCTCTTCACAAACTTCAACAAAGATGGTATCATAGTCGGTCAGCTGAAGATCTTTAGAGTTATACAAAGAAGCTCTGTCTTTATAAGTCCTCTGTGGATAATGCTAAAAAGCCTTCTATGGCTCCCTTATTGATAGTGCTAGGAGGAGCTGGAAGGAACTTTTTAGAGCGGTTAAACGCTTGGCCTCCTCTCCAGATACATGTGCTTTTCAGGATTTTTCCAGCCTTCCCAGTTGTGATATTTTATGGATTTTATTTTTCCTCTAAGGTTGTAAAGGTTTCTGAGTTGTTTTCAAATGTTGCTCCGTGATTTTTATTCCCCCCTCCCCCAGACTATATCGTTGAATGTTTGTAGTTTGAGGAAGTGTCCGTAACTGAGGTTACTCATGCAATTTCTTCTGTAAATTCTTTTTGTGCTCTAAATCTCTCTAATGTTATGCTTTTAAAATTGTTGAAAGATACCATTGCTCCTTTGCTGAGGGACATTGAAATCTTTCTTCTACAAGTGGTATGGTCCCCAAGATTTAAAGCAAGCTCTGGTCATACCTTTATTTTAAAAAAAATCTGGGCATGACCCTATTGATTTGGCTAATTATACGCCAATTTCTTCCCTGTCCTTTGTTTCAAAGATCATACAATTTTTAGCACTGTACCAACTTAATACATTTATCAATGATAATCAAGTCTTAGAGTGGTATCAATTTGGCTTTAGGAAGTCCTTGAGTACAGACACAATACTATTATCTGCTTTGGATACTATCAAGAGGGAGCTTGATTCCGGTTAAAGTTACACCCTAGTACTCTTGGACATTTCCTCAGCCACCAGATTCTCATTTACCAACTTAGAAAGTGTGGAATTGCTGGAGTTGTCTTGCAGTGGTTCTCTTCCTTTCTGTCTGAGTGGTCTCAGCAGGTCCATCTAGCCAGCTTGGTATTCCATCTGAATTGGTGTCCTCCAGGGATCAGCCATGTTAGCTGTTTTATTCAACATCTATCTCGCTCCGATTTGTAAGATACTGGCTGGTCTCTGTGTAGGATACAGGATTTATGCTGTTGATATTCAGTTCTTTTTCTGCTGTGTCCTGCCTGGTCTACTACTGCTGAGAGGATTTCAATATGTTTATTTTCTATCAGGTACGGGATAAGGAATTCATGAACAATCAAAGGGCTGTCTCTGGTATCACATATCTTGGAATTTGCCACAGTGTTGGCTGTTTACCATTTAAATATAATCATATACCGCTGTAGAACAACTTCTTTTTGTTTTCACTTTTTTCTATTTTTTCTTTACATATAAAATCATTTAAAATTTTCTCTCCCAATTACTTTGTCACAGGGTTTATTCTTATTGTACCCAATAGAAATCACTTATCTTTCTTATGAATATGAGAATCTTCTGTTATAATTTTCTTCAATATCCGTTCTATTGTTCTCGCTATCTCTGCTGCCTGACACTGCCAGCATTTTGACAGATATCTGCTTCAGGGCCTAGGGAGAGCTTTACAGAAAAGTGAGAAAGTTTGTAAGACATCTCGTTCAAAACAGAGACATTCAGCAGCTCTTTTTGCTTAGTTATTGTCAACATTTTTCATCACTCAATTGGTCTCCATTTTACAGAGCATTTGTTAAGGAAAAATAAATTATTGTTTAACCTAAGACCAAAGTTATTGTTTTGCAATGCTTAATTGCAGAGAACTCTGTTGTTGAGAATATCAAGGTCCCTATACTGTCACATGTAAAAAAAAACCTCAGTGTTCTTATCGACTCTGATTTGTCATTCATATGCAGATAAACTTAGTTAGGAATGGGTTCTTTTGGTTCCGATTATTGCATAGTTAAAGACCTCTTCTATATGTACCTGATTTTAGAACTGTTGTTCAAGCCATGATTTTTCAGCTTTTGCATTATTGTAACTTGATTTATACTGGTCTGCCAGCCTATGCTTTAAAAGATGTGAAGGGTAGCAGGTGTGTGAGCCCTTAGTGCTGCAGTGTAGTTGACGCAGCTTTGAAAGTGAACCCCAGGCCTATGTCGGCAGTTAGCGAATGTGCCCTGCAGCGGGACAATCTGCAGCTTCAACTTTATCAGACACCTCCACCACAGATTGAGCCCTTGGGGTCTGGCAGCCAGCAGGTCTTAGGTCAGTCCCTAGGGCAGTAGTGATAACTAGAGGTCCAGAGACACATAAGAATCAGGGCAGGCAGCAGGCTAACTGAGTCAGAAATGGGCCAAGGTCAGGGCAGGCAGCTAGCAAGAACAGTCAGTGCCAGGCAAGGGGTCAGATTCAGGTGGCAGGCAAACATGGTCAAGTCCAGTCAAGGGGTCAAGATCCAGAGAGGCAAGCCAGGGGTGGACAAAGACACACTGAAGAGGTGAGTAAGGGAGGCAAGGCCAGGCAGGATGAGACAAGGTTGGACAAGACAAGGTTGGAAGAGAAGGCTGGGCAAGGCAAGGCTGGATGAGGCAAAACTGGACAAGTTAAGGCTGGAAGGCAAGGCTAGACGAGGCAAGGCTGGAAGTCAGGAACAAGGAATGCAGGAAGTAGCAACATTTACTGCAAACAGGAGACCTGTTGCTGATGCGTCTATTCTGCCGCAACACCAAGGCTTAAATAGGAACCTCGGTGATGTCATTAGGAGGTGCTGAGGATTCCCACTGCAGACCCCACAAAAGGCGATGCCCCTAAGGAAAGTTATGGCAGGGCAGCACAGTGGAGGCTCTGCCATAAAGATGGGTCCATTAGTGTTGGCAGCTGACTGGGGTGAGTGCTTCAACTTCTAACAGTACCCCCCTCCAAAGCTCCCTCCACATTCTTCTGGGCTTGGTTATCCTGGGGAATCTCTGATGAAACTCCTGAACAAGTTTGGGAGCCTGGTGCTTGAAGAATGGCTCCCAGGAATTTTCCTCTGGTCCATAGTTTTTATAGGCTATGAGGTATTGCAACTGGTTCCATAGTATATGGGAGTCCAAAATCTCTTGCACCTCGAATTGCATGTCCTCTTCTGTGGCAATTTCAAGCGTCTGGAGAGGTGGTCTGCCTGGCCAAGAAAGGCAGGTTTCAATAATGAGATGTGGAAATCATCGTGGATTCACCATGATGCCAGTAGTTTAAGTTTGTAAACCACAGAGCCTAGTTGTCGTTCAATGAGGACTGGTCCCATGAATCGTGGAGCAAACTTCATAAGAGCATTTTTAATCATAGATTCCTGGTACTGAACCAGACTAGTCTTCATGGGCGAAGCTGAGGCGCAGGGCAATGTTTCTTATCAGTGGGCCTAGTGGGTCCGCCTACTAGGCTGTGTCAACCACACCACAGTGCAAGGGCTCACATCCGTGACTGTTACTAGTAGATTCTGGTATCTGTTGAAAAAAATGAGAAATACCTGCCAAAGACCCTGCCTTTTCCTCATCTGATCTGCAAGTAAAATTATTTAGCCTGTGGAATCTAACTTCCATCTCTCCACTCAGAATATCTGCTTATGGTCATTTTCACTTGATTAATTGATGTATGTAAGTATGAAGTGTTTTATCATATTCTTTCAGACTACAGGTATGTATTTTTGGGTTGTTCCCTTTTAAGACTCTTGTTGCTGAGGATATAAAATTAAACAGAGCAACTAGAAATCATTATTGCCATATGATCTAATATGATGCTACCAATTAGCTCACAAGAAATGTACTTATGTTCTATTTGCAGAAAACACAAAATGGCCTAATTCACTTGCTATCCCTCCTCTTTCTTTTACCAAGCATTGATGACTAGTAATTTATCCTGAAAAGTAATTACCTGAAATATAAGAACATAAGAAGTGCCATACTGGGACAGACCAAGGGTCCATCAAGCCCAGCAGCATCCTGTTTCTAACAGTGGCCAATCTAGGTTATAAGTACCTGGCAAGTACCCAAACATTAACAGATCCTATGCCACGAATGCCGGTAATAAGCAGTGGCTAATGCTATTTCCTAAATCAACATGACTAATAGCAGTTTATGGACTATACTATGGTATTACTAATTACATTCTCCCTGAACGTTACATAAGTGTTTTATTCCACAAATGACAACATTTATCTAAATTACTTGCTTGTTATACTCTGCCAACCAATGTCAGGCTATTCTGTATAGTCCAACCCCCTAATTAGTGGGTTAGCCTATAAAGTTAGAATTGAATGTAGGGATGCAGGGTAAGAGGGCTCTTCCTTTTACTCTTTCTTCCTAATGCTAAGTAGAAAAAAGTCCAGGAAACAAAAAAGCAATGCAAAAAATTCACTTTTTAAAAAAATAAAAAGAACAAAAAAGCAATTAATAAAACATATCTGTTACGGTCTCCTTCTCTAAAGAGGAGGAGCTAGCAATCTGTTACGCTCACCTCCTCCAGAGGGGAGGAGTTAGAAATCTGCTGTAGCTCACTCTGCCAGGAGGGTGGAGTTGGCAAGCTGTTCTGCTGTGCTCCTGAAAGGGGAAGGAGTAGCGATATGACATGACCTGCTCCTCCAGAGGGGAGGAGTTAGCTATCTGTAATTCTGTTAGCGAACTGCTGTTAGATACTCCTGTAAGGAAAGGAAGTATCAAACTGTATCAATCTGCTAAGGAGTAGCAATCAGTTATGGATCAACTCTCCAAGGAAGAGGAGTTGGCAATAGGTATATAGTACTTCTCTATGAGATAGCAATCTATCATGCACCCCGCTATGGAGTAGCAATCTGTATATATATATATATAAGCTGCTGGCAAGTCTCAGAGAAAGAGGAGTCGCTGAGTGTCTATATAATACTTCCGTGAGCGGAGTCAGTGGTCTGTAGTGGTTGGCTCCCACAAGGTGACAATAGTGAAAGGAATAACCACTTGGAGGGAATGGTGAATCCATGGGCCGATGGCAGTTGACAAAGCCCCCAGGAGGAGATCCTGAGAGGAACCACCAGCTAGGCTAGAATATGAGATAAACACAATAGTTCTTTATTAGACTGGAAGCTGGACCAACAGAGGTGGAAGTAGTGAGTCGCTGTGTCCGGCAAGGCTGAAGTCCTGATACTGGAATATAATCTCTGGGTTGCTGAGCTGTAGAGAGAGACTAGAAGTAGTGAGTAGACAGGGTATACTGGATACAAGATGGTACACTCACAATAGTAGATGTCTGCAATGGTCTCTATGCCACAAAGAGTCTTCAGTACACTCATGAACAGGAGCCTTAGGCCGCACTGGTTCCCACAAACAGTCTGTAATAAGAACTCACAATTGCTGTATATGAAATGGCTTCTAGAGTAGAAGAGAGTCTGTATAAGATTCTAGGAAAATGGGCCCTCGTGGAGCGAGTACTGGTTCCTATCTGTAATCTTGCCAATATAACTCTTGATCTCTGTACCTGCGATAACATCTTGGACGGAAGGGAGTCTTCAGAGCAATAGGAATGTAGGCCCTCGTGGAGTGAGTACCGATTCCTATGTAATAGAACTCACTGTGTTCACGTCCGCGAACGCTTCCAGGAAATGAGGAGTCTTCAGAGTGTTCTGGCAAGCTGAAATCAAGAACAGAGAGCGGAGCCCCAGGGAGTGGGTACTCCTGGTAAGTTTGAAAAGGCCGAGGAGTGGGGACGGGTTCCCCGGTTGACTCGGATCGTTGGTGCAAGTATCGTGGACTGCCGAAGCAAGTCCCATTGGAGTTCCTTGCTAACTCGTTAGAGGTTAGCAAACAAAGACCTTTTAAAGTGCAGATGGATGATGTCACTACGGGGATACCATCCTGAGGTTCGTGCCCTTGCTGGTACAAAGTTAGCGCAAGCCTGCGATAGCTAGTGAACGTAGCACAGGCCTGTGCTACTGAAATTGGGGCGGAGTCGGCCATGGAAGAGGAGGAGTCGGGGGAGTCACCGGGGCCGACTCCGCGAGGACGGCGCGCCGAGAGAAAAGGTAAGGCCCTTTTCGCTCGCTATTTCGCGCCCAATAACTACACCTTCTATGGTGTAGTTATTGGGCGAGATGCCGGCAGTGATCGCACCGCGGCGGTGCAATCGCTGCCGGCTAGAGCAGGACCGCCCCCCCGCCCAACCCCCCGCCCCAGAGTAGCGCAATTTTCTAAAGAATCGCAGGCCTGTGATACTTTAGAAAATGAGGCCCATAGTATTGAAATAAAAAAATAAATTGTTGTTCTATCCTTAGAAGATACTGGTCAAAATTGCCTCCTCGCCAATTTTTATTCAATTTTTTAATGACACAAAATCTATATTCATCAAATTGATGTCCTGCTTCAATACTATGTGCTACTAATGGTTTTCCATCAATCTTTCTATTTACTGCACTCTTATGTTCTATTATACGTTTATGAAGAGGTCTAATGGTCTTGCCTATGTACATCTTTTTACACGGACAGATAGCCGCATATATTACTCCATCGCTTTTACAGTTGGTGAAACATTTCAAAACATACTCTTTATCTGTTGTGCCTATTTTGATACTTGTGGTTTTCAAATTAACATTGCATACACTACATTTTCCACAAGGTCTGTGGCCTGCTGGTCTTATGTCTTGCGGTCTAGCAATTGGTAATGAGGAAGGTGACAAAATATCTTTCAGATTTTTGTCATGCTTGTTTGCAATCATCACTTCTTTGTCTTTAAAAGCTGGTAAAATCTGTAGAATGTGCCAGTGCTTCTTTAAAATTTTACTAATGTCGTTGGTCATGCCTGTGAATGTAATGGGGCAGACAACTTTTGTTTTTTTTAATTATTTTTTGTTTTTGGAGTTAAAAGTGTCAAACGATTGCAACTGGCTGCCCGTTGGAAACCATCATTAACACAGGTTTCTGGATAACCTCGTGCCATAAACCTCTGTTTCATCTCTACAAATCTTTCAAAAAAAGTGTCATCTTTTGTGCAAAGTCTCTTGAGTCTTAAAAACTGTGTGTAGGGCAAGTTCTTAACCAACGGCCTATTGTGGCAGCTGTCAAATCTTAACAATTTGTTCGTATCTGTGGGTTTCCTAAAAATGTCAGTTAAGAAGCCTTCTTTAGTATGTGTGATTAGAATATCTAAAAATGGAATGCTACTTGAACTATAGACCATGTTGAATTTAAGATTTTTATCCAAATCATTAAGCCAATCTTTGATTGCAAACAATTGTTCTTCATCCCCCGCCCATAACATAAATATGTCATCTATATACCTTTTCCAAATTATTATTTGATCCTGAAACTTATGAGTGTTCAAATACATTTCCTCAAATTTAGCCATGTATAAATTGACAATTGAAGGTGTCATAGAGGAGCCCATGGCAACTCCTTTAGTTTGAATATAGTAATGCTTATTGAAGGCAAAGAAGTTGTTGAATAAAGCAATTGTGGCAAGATCAATGATGAACTGAGTAGGTATCCTTTTGTGTGATTTCCTATTAACCAATTGATCTTCAATGATTTTTAAAGCTCCTTCTAATGGGATGTTGGTGTATAGTGATTCAACATCTAATGTTACCAGAATAATGTTATTACTAAACTTAGGTAATGCTTGTAACATGGTAATTATGTGTGAGGAGTCCCGTACATATGATGGTATAAGTGGTACAGCCAGTCTGAGAAAAAGATCAATGAATTTAGAAATGGGTTCCAAAAAGGGAACTATTCCCTGAAATTATTGGTCTCCCCGGAGGGTCAGTGAGGGATTTGTGTATTTTGGGTAGCACATAGATGGTGGGCATCACTGGATAATCTACTTGGAGATAACTTGACTCCTTTTTAGTTAAATACCCAGAAGCACAAGCTATAGAAAGTAAATTGTCAATTGATTGTTTAACTTTTACTGTCGGAGCTACAGCTGATTTACTATAAAATTTTCTATGTGCAAGTTGCCGCTCGATCTCTTGAATATATTTCTGTCTATCAAGAACCACTACTGCCCCATCCTTATCTGCAAATTTGATAATAATACTTCTATCATTGCTAAGTGATTTGACGGCAAGTTTCTCATTCTTAGTCAAATTATTCTTAAATTTGATTTTATTCTCCTTTTCTTCTATGTCTTTAAGTACAAGTGCTTCATAGGTATGTATAACTGGATTGACTGGTCCATTTGGTATCCACTTACTATTGGGTTTAATAATTGACATATCTTGTGTATTCCATGTGCTATTTGAGAAAGTGTCCATAATTTTCAACTTCCTCGTGAATTTGAACAAATCTATGCATGTATTGAAAACATTGTATGCGGGTGTGGGAACAAATGACAACCCTTTATTAAGGCCAGAGAGCTCATCTTCATTTAGAACTCTACTAGAAATATTGATTACTCTATTGAGGTGATCCTTACTAGATTTTAATATGGGTGGTTAAACCCTCTGCCTTTCCCTCTCCCTCGACCTCTTCCTCTGCCTCTGTTTAACTGGTCCCATTTTTTTCATAATTTGGTTTTGGCTACCGGTGGCGGAGTGCTTGTGGTGGTTGTATGAGAACTTCGCCCATGGGAATAGGGACACCCAATCATTCTGCAGATCTCCTATGAAGGACCGGAGGAACGTTTTCAATGTCCGGTTTGTACGTTCCACTTGACTGTTAGCTTGGGGATGGAAGGCGGTCGTGAAGTCTAGCTGGACCCCAAACATTTTACAGAGCGCCCTCCAATACTTCACCATTAATTGGGAGCCCCTGTCTGAGGCGATGTGTTGGGGAAGTCCATGAAAGCGGAAGATGTGGCGGGTAAACAGGTTCACAAGTTCTGGTGCTGTGGGCAACTTAGAGAGAGGAACAAAGTGATCTATCTTGGAGAACCTGTCAGTGGTAACCCAGATCACTGTTTTCCCTTCTGAAGCGGGTAGATCTATGATAAAATCCGTGGACAAATGAGTCCATGGCTCAGTAGGCACAGGCAGAGGCTGAAGGAGACCCCAGGGGCAGCCAGTAGGAGTCTTCTGCTGGGCACAGGTCAGGCAGGAGCCAACATAGAGATGGACATCCTTCTTAAACTGAGGCCACCAGTAGAACTCGGAGAGTAACTCCTGGGTTCTAGCTACTCCTGGGTGACTGGCGGTCAGGGAGTCGTGGGCCCAAGAGAAGACCTTTTTTCGAAGGCGGAGTGGCACCACCATCTTCCCCATCGGGGCCACGTCAGAGGCTGCAAGGAGCACTTTGGCTGGGTCAAGGATGTACTGTGGTGGGTTAGGGGTGACCTCCATTTCTGCTGTACAGGAAAGGGCATCCATCCAGGTGTTCTTGTCTGCAGGCCGGTAGCGGAGGAAGAAGTCGAAGCTGCTGAAGAAGAGGGACCACCAGGCCTGCCGGGGATTAAGGCGCTGGGCGCGGCACAGATATTCTTGTGGTCCGTATACACAATCACCGGGTGCTGGTCCCCTTCCAACCACTGGAACAGCTCCCCTATGAGGAAAGACTAAAGAGGTTAGGACTTTTCAGCTTGGAGAAGAGACGGCTGAGGAGGGATATGATAGAGGTGTTTAAAATCATGAGAGGTCTAGAACGGGTAAATGTGAATTGGTTATTTACTCTTTCGATAATAGAAGGACTGGGGACACTCCATGAAGTTAGCATGTGGCACATTTAAAACTAATCGGAGAAAGTTGTTTTTCACTCAAAGTACAATTAAACTCTGGAATTTGTTGCCAGAGGATGTGGGTAGTGCCACTGCTATTACTAGCAACAGTAATATATGGAATAGACTTAGTTTTTGGGTACTTGCCAGGTTCTTATGGTCTGAATTGGCCACAGGATGCTGGGCTTGATGGTCTGACCTAGTATGGCATGTTCTTATGTAGAATGAGATGATGCAGCAATCATGTTACTGGTAAACAGCATGAAACCAGAAGCAAAACACAGAGTCCTTTGACACAAAGTACTGGGCCACTGACGGTGCATTTCTTCTCCATTGGCAAGTTTCCTTTTGTAGTGACTTGTTGAGAATTTTCTTTGATTACCATCCTTAGGGAAATCAAAATGGAGAACTTGTTCTGGTCCATGTTCCACCAAGATTTGTCGCACACTACCTTCTCATTTGGGTGGCAAATTGACTCAAGTAGCAGGGTCACCATAGTTGAAACTGCACTTTCTTCTTCACAGCCTCTCTAAGCTTGATGCTGTTGGACCTTACTCGGTTCATCTTCTACATTCTTATGTTCCTCAAACTCTATTTTGTATTATGAAACTGTAGATAAAACTGTCATTTCTGCTTCAGTATCAGGCAGATTACTTTAACTTCCTGCATCTCAATGCTGTGGATGAAAATATTTCCACAAGGAATCTTCTTGCCTCGCCTGATCTTTTTCCTTGGCAGCCCTCTGTTTACAATTTTTTTCTATCTGCCATGATGTCACATGACATCAACTGAAAAATTTACATTTTGTACCAAATATATATTTTTTACAGATAAACAGGATATTTTACTGCAGAGCACATGAATAAAGAAACATTCAAATTGCATCTTCTGAGCTAAAGCTGTCACTTACTATGATATGCATATTATATTTGTATGCACTGCTGCGGTGTCAACAGACCATATATTGAAAAGCCTGTGAAATAGATGCTCTGAACTATGCAAAAAAAAAAAAACCTGACACTAGCTCCCATGAAAAATACTATCCATGAAAAATATTGCAGCTGGAGCTAGATCACAAATACACCTCCTTCTGGAAAACAGAACAAGTTGAATTGCTGTATAGCAGAGTACTTCACCTTGGTCACGCATGCATCACAAAGAGACAGACCCTCACCCCATGCAATATATGTGTCTGCAAATTAGAAATTAGAAACCTGAGTACAAAACCTGAAATGGAAACCACGAGAAGCCAGACTCTGCATGCACTGGAGAAACAGAAACACATTTCACTCCTGAGGGAGTTCTGTGC
Organism: Rhinatrema bivittatum; assembly: GCF_901001135.1. Lineage (NCBI taxonomy): Eukaryota > Metazoa > Chordata > Amphibia > Gymnophiona > Rhinatrematidae > Rhinatrema > Rhinatrema bivittatum. The sequence continues at coordinate 345,026,170 of NC_042617.1, forward strand.
AACTGTGCAATGCAGAATTTGGCAGAATTCTCTCCTGCACAGATTTCTAAAATTCTGCACAGAATTGTCAACTATGGCTGGGCGATAGTGAAGACGGCATGGTATGTGCAGGCTGGAGGGAAGCATTAGCACATTGCTGTAGCCCATGCGGGCCAGAATTAAGACATGAGGCTGACTCTGCAGCCGCCCATGCACGCTAAAATGGAGCTCATAATAACCTAAAGGAGAGAGAAAAAGTGGAGGGAGTGGGCCTGGGGAGGTGAGAGGGAGAAAGCAGAAGGTTCAGACCTGCAGGAGAAAGAAGAGAGAGAATAGAGATGAAGAAGGGAGGGAGAGAGAGAGAGTGGATGGGTCAGAACAGGAGGAGGAAGAAGAGACAGCCTGAGAGAGGAGAGAGGAAAGAGGAAAAGGGAGTCAGGGAGAGAAAGAGCCCCGGGTCAGGCCTGGGTGAGCAGCGGAGAATCTGGCTTGGGTGCAGAATTTTATGTTTTCCCAGGAGTAACATTTCCTTTTACAGTGTGCAAAATACAAACATAAAAATTAAAATATTCCAATCATTAAATCTCTACTTTGTTATCTGGATACTTTATTTTCCCAAACACATTGGTCATGTTCTCTTTTAACCACTTTCCTCATCAGTCTAGTCCCCTCCACCCACTGCCTGAATCCCTGCTCTCTCAAGTCTCCACCCAGTCCCCAAATTCCCACTCACCCCCCACCCACACCCAATCTGATTTCTTACTCTCCCCTCTCCACCCAGTGCCTCTTTCTTCCCCCTTCCAACTCAATTCAAGAGTCTCCACTTGCTCCTCCACAGGCATCTTTCTCACCCCATCCCAGCACCCAATCCTGACTCTTCCTTCATTCCCTCCATTACCAACATTCCTGCTCTCCAACTCAATCCCCCAACACTAAGATCAGTGTCAGAAGCATGGTTAATGGTTCCATCAATTAAAGAGGCTGGTCAATCCAGGATTAGAAATAAGAACGTCTATGTGGCAAAGGTTCATGGAATAAATTGCCTAATATCTCTGAACAAGATTATGCCTGTTTAAAAAGAATCTTAAGAGCTGATTGTTTGTTCAAGCTCTTCCAGATCAGTTGGGGGTTTACTGGTTGAGGTACAGTATTTTAAGATGTATATATAGGGAATCTGAGGGTGTGGGCTCAGGATGGGCTTGGGTGGGGGTATATTACTAGAGTTTTGGAGGATAGGGTATGGGGTGGGTCTGGAAGGATGCAGATGTAGATGTGAAGTAGTAATGTGTAAAAGGTACCAATCAATCCAACGTTCTTGTATTTTATAATCAACGAACCTGTGTTAGCTATAAATGACCTTCATAATAGGCTTCATTGTATAGTTTTCAAGAATAACTTTAGAACTCAGCCTTATATGTAATCATTCATCGGTCACTGAATGTTCATTTTTTAAAGATTTTTTTAAAATTAAGCCACTTCTCCTTGTTTGTGAAAATAGGCTGTACTGTGTACTATATCACATGCGCTACGCACAAAAATTATCACTTCATGCAAATCTGGATAAATTCTTCAATTCACACATCACTTCCATTTCCGGTATCAGCTGATCGTTAATCCGAAACATGGTTCCTTGTCGGGCAGTTACTTCTTAGGACTGATACCAAAAATGGAATGCCATCATGCCATATTTGAACAGTGACTATTGCAATATGATTTAAGTCCTTGAAAAAGGATCGTTAATCCGAAACATGGTCCCGTGTCGGGCAGAGTTACTTCGTAGTAGAAGGCTTCTATCATCAAGGCATGATTACACAACAATTTTAAGATAAGTGATGTGTGAATTGAAGAATTTATCCAGATTCGCATGAAGTGATAATTTTACAGCCATAAAACAAAGGTGCTGGTCTCAGGACCAGAAGACACCATTTTAAAAGTGGAAGCCAGTGGGGCAGGAGCAACTGGAGATCTCTCCTGTCCCTTTCTTTAACAGAGATCCATGAAGAAGGGGTAAGTGGGATAAAGGTGGATCTATTTTTTTTTGTTTATTTAGAATTTTTAATATTATTAGCAAAGGGGGTCCACTGTCTGCTGGAAATGAATGATCCAAATAAATTTCAAATTTTTTGGATGGGTCAATGTTTTGGTATGTTTGAAATAAACTGAACTGAAAATCAACTCATTTGTTACATTTTACCATTCATTTTTACAAGAAGTTACAACATTCCTAGTGCACACTTATGAGTGAACCCATGGAATAATACCATAAGAACATAAGAAAATGCCATACTGGGTCAGACCAAGGGTCCATCAAGCCCAGCATCCTGTCTCCAACAGTGGCCAATCCAGGCCATAAGAACCTGGCAAGTACCCAAAAACTAAGTCTATTCCATGTTATTGCTAATGGAAGTGGCTATTCTCTAAGGGGCGGATTTTAAATACTTGCGCGAGCACGTACTTTTGTTCGCGCAGCAGGCGCGAACAAAAGTACGCTGCATTTTATAAGATACGCGCGTAAGCGCGCATATCTTATAAAATCCGGGGTCGGCGCAGCAAGGCGGTGCACATTTGTGCAACCTGCGCGCGCCAAGCCCAGCGCGCACTGCCTGTTCCCTCCGAGGCCGCTCCGATTTCGGAGCGGCCTCGGAGGGAACTTTCCTTCGCCCTCCCCCCACCTTCCCCTCCCCTCCCTTCCCCTACCTAACCCACTCCCCCCCCGGCCCTATCTAAACGCCCCCTTACCTTTGTCGGCAAACTTTGCGCGCGTCGGCCGGCTGGCCCGCTCCGTGGTCCGGTCCCGGGGGCTGTTCCGGAGGCCGCAGCCACGCCCCCAGAACGCCCCTGGGCTGAAACCACGCCCACATTGCCACCCCCGAAATGCCACGCCCCGCCCCCTAAACACCGCGTCGTCCCGACACGCCCCCGACAAGAAGCCCCGGGACTTACGCGCATCCCGGAGCTCTGCACGCGCCGGCGGCCTAAGCAAAATAGGCGCGCCAGCGTGCAGGCGTTTTAAAATTCGCCCCTAAGTGAACTTAATAGCAGGTAATGGACTTCTCCTCCAAGAACTTATCCAATCCTTTTTTAAACACAGCTATACTAACTGCACTAACCACTAGGGATGTGCATTCGTATTGAACATAAATGTAAAAAGCTACTTTTTTTTTTTTTTTAACTTAAAAAAGTGATAAGACATAAACGATCGGATTTCCAACTTATTCAACATAGCTATGTTGAATAAGTTGGAAATCGCGATTGTTGATCCAAAATAAAAATTTAAACCCCTCACCTTCCTTAATCCCCCCCAAAAGACTTACCACAACTCCCTGGTGATCCAGCGAGGAGTGAGGACGCCATTTCTGAAAGCCTTTCCGAGGAGCAAGTGACGTCGGCGCCACGTCAGCATGACGTGGCGTCATGTGATTCCCCGCGGGTTCGCGCCGGAACGCTCGTTCGGCCCAAAAGGAACTTTTGGCCAGCTTGGGAGGCCCCCCCAAGCTGGCCAAAAGTTCCTTTTGGGCCGAACGAGCATTCCGGCGCGAACCCGCGGGGAATCACGTGACGCCGCGTCACTCCGACGTGACGCCGACGTCACGTGCTCCTTGCAAAGTTGGTCAGAAATGGCGTCCTGACCCCGCTGGACCACCAGGGAGTTGTGGTAAGTCTTGGGGGGGGGGGGATTAAGGAGGGTGAGGGGTTTAAATTTTTATTTGCACATATGGACATATACTCAACTCATTGAATTCTGTTTATGTCCATATTGACCGCAAATGGGACCCCCTTTGGACATATGGACATATTAACTTAAACTTTTGCTCTGCACATCCCTACTAACCACATCCTCTGGCAACAAATTCCAGAGTTTAATTGTGCGTTGAGTAAAAAAGAACTTTCTCCGATTAGTTTTAAATGTGCCCCATGCTAACTTCAAGGAGTGCCCCCTAGTCTTTCTACTATCCGAAAGAGCAAATAACCGAGTCATATCTACCCGTTCTAGACCTCTCATGATTTTAAACACCTCTATCATATCCCCCCTCAGTTGTCTCTTCTCCAAGCTGAAAAGTCCTAACCTCTTTAGTCTTTCCTCATAGGGGAGTTGTTCCATTCCCCTTATCATTTTGGTAGCCCTTCTCTGTACCTTCTCCATCGCAATTATATCTTTTTTGAGATGCGGCAACCAGAATTGTACACAGTATTCAAGGTGCGGTCTCACCATGGAGCGATACAGAGGCATTATGACATTTTCCCTTTTATTCACCATTCCCTTTCTAATAATTCCCAACATTCTGTTTGCTATTTTGACTGCCGCAGCACACTGTACCGACGATACCGTTGTCTAACCCCTCATTGCCCCTGACCACGACTCTCTTGACATCTTCTGAAAATGTGGTGTGGATTGGATGCAAAACCAGAGTGACATATTAGGTGGCATAATTAAATACGTGTTCATGGAATACGTGGAAATCCCCAAAAAATCTCCTTTCATGATCCTTGTATACCCTCTGACTGTTACAATTGTGGACCCTTGGGCCGGTTGGAACAGAAGATGGTTCGCTGTGGAGGACCACGGCAAGCGTCCCAACTGGGAGGCGGCTTGGAGGCCTCAGAGAAGGCTTCGACACTGAGACACGGTGGAGTCCTATGCGACCAAGGACTCGCAAAGGCTGAAAGGACGGACGACGTTGGGCCCTGGTGACTGACGAGTCTTCACCCTGGAAGCCGGTACTCCCCCAGGAGGAGCCCGTAGGAGTCCAGCCACTGGGACTTTTGGAGATTCACCCTGGAAGCCGGAGCCCCCCCAGGAGGCGCCCGTAGGGGCCCGGCCGCTGGGACTTAGGTGAATCTTCTGGGCCAGCGAAGACCAGGAAGCAAGCTGAGTCGGAAGCCGAGAGTCGGAAGAGAAACCAAGCCAAGGATGAGGCAGAAGGCGGAGTCATGGACGGAGCCGGGTCGAAGCCAGAGGTCAGAGCAAGCCAAGCCAGGGACAGAAGCTAGAGGAGAAGTCGTGGACGAAGCCGGGTCGGAACCAGAGGTCAGAAGCAGATACCAGAGCCAATGGACGAAGATGGAGAACAAGTCAGGAGTCAAGTCGGGTCAAGAACAGAGAGCAATCCAGGAGAACGCAGCAACTCGAGATCAGGAACCTGAGGAACCTCGTTGCAAGGCACTGGAGTGATCTAGATGCAGGGTACTTATACCCTGAGGGCGTCTGATGTCATCCACAGCAGAACAGAGGGTTTTCCCGTGCTGGCCCCTTTAAGAGGAGCTCCTCCCTGCGCGTGCGCGTCAGGGGGCGGGGCCAGCCGTGCCGGACTGTCGGCGTCTCTCCCGAGGAGGGAGAGACGTGCTGGAGGGCCTGCAGGCCTGAAGAAGCCCCGAAACGGCCCGGGCCGCCCCCGAGGTAGGTGGAGGGACCAGGGCACGGCCCGGGACCGTAACACTGACATGTCCTGAAAATTTGGTGTCCATCCGATAAAAAAACAAAAAATATATTAGGTAGTATAATTATGCATAGATATTCATCGAATAAGCAAAAATGCAATTTTAAAAAAACAGTCATGATCCTCGTTGACTGCCTGGTATCTCCTGAATATTAACAAGTAAATTTTAAAAGCCCTGTGTACTTGAATTACAGGAGTTACGTGCCGCAGTGCCGGACCTTTCAAAAGGGGTAGGATGGGGGTGAGGTATGAGCAGGACAGGAGGCTGGCCGGGACAGCGCCATTAGATGCTATTCTGGGGAAGCATGTGTCGGCACATGGGGTTTAGTTCTGCTCCCGAGGAGCAGTAAGTATAAAAATAAAAAAAAATGGGGCTAGGTAGGGTTAAGTTAGGGGTCGGGGAGGAGAGGGGAAGAGGGAGGAAGGATAGGGCTAGGGTTAGGGAAGTTCCTTAATTGGAGTGGACTTGGAGGGAACTGGGAAAAAGGGCGATTGCGTCACCACACATAATTTGAAAATCCCCACCCTGTACGCGAGTCGCAGGCCGCCTACACATGTGCACATGGATGTTAAAATCCAGCACCTATGAGCATGTGGGCATCATATTTTATAACATGCGCACGGTGACGCACGCATGTTATAAAATTGACATGTCCATGTGCCCACATCGGGAACCATGCGCACATGGATGCACATGGGTCTTAAAATGGACCCCTTATTGTGGAACAACTGCAAAACAAAAAGTTATTAGGCCATGAGGTAGATTTTAAAAACATAGACGTGCATGTACTTTTGTTCGCGCCGGTGGCGCAAACAAAAGTACACCAGATTTTATAAGATACGTGCGTAGCCGCGCATATCTTAGAAAATCCGGGGTCAGCGCGCACAAGGCTGCACAAAATCGGCAGCCTGCGCGCCGAGCCGCGCAGCCTGCCTCCGTTCCCTCCGAGGCCGCTCCAAAATCGGAGTGGCCTCGGAGGGAACTTTCCTTCTGCGTCCCCCCACCTTCCCCTCCCTTCCCCTATCTACCCCACCCCCCAGCCCTACCTAAATCCCCCCACTTACCTTTGTTGGGCAAGTTACGCCTGCTTGAGGCAGGCGTAACTTGCGCACGCCGCCCCGGCATCCCCCGGCACAGGCCGCAGTGCCGGGGGACTCGGGACTGCCCTACTGGCCCGCCCCCGAACCGTCGTCACGCCCCTGGACCCGCCCCGGACCTCCCCCTGCTCCGGACACGCCCCGGACACGCCCTGGACACACCCCTCCCGCCCCTTTTACGAAGCCCCGGGACTTACACGAGTCCCGGGGCTTTGCGCATGCCGGCGGCCTATGAAAAATAGGTGCGCCGGCGCACGAGTGCCCTGCGCGCGTAAATCCTCCTGGATTTACGCGCATAGGGGTTTTAAAATCTACCCCCATGTGTTTAGGCATGCAAATTCATGGAATATATGAATCTGATAAAAAAATACCCCTGTTAGAATCCTCATGTCCCTCCTGACCTGCCCTGAAAATATGATAGTGATCACAATGAAAACCAATCAAAAATGAATTAGGTGTGTGGATGAATTCATGGAACATATGTATCCCTCCCAAAATATCAGTGTCATGATTCTTGTCCATGCCCTGATGTTTTTACAAGATAGTATAACAGGCACAATTATCAGAGCAGGACAGGTAAGTATTACTGAAGGTATAAAGGTCCTGTAATCCACAAGTTTATAAATATTTTAGTACAACAGCTTACGGTTATGGCACGTTACCCCACAGTTGTAAACTATCCAATCATAACATTTAATTGGCTCTACCAATGCAAATTCATCGCGGGAAGCTTCAAACATGAGCAAGGGATTTTATATAAATCCTATGATATTAATGTATAATATAATATCCATACCAATTGTAGTTGCAAAATGCTTATAGTAGAAATGCTTGCCATTTAATCTCCCAAAAAGATGCATAGTCCGCCACTCATAAATAAAACACTGTTCTCAACAAGAGAGAAAAAAGGCAACATCTCCACCAAGAACAAGATGAATCCTTTCTAAAATGACTCATCCAGTGACTGTGATGCTTTTAACTAATGCTGCACTAGAGGTATGTGGTGACTGCATTTGATTCCTCACTGTCTTTACAAGGCCTCTGTCAATTAGGGGTAACTGTTCACCATTTTAAACCCACAGTCTTGGAGCTGAATGGCCATGTGTTGAATTAAGTTTTCCGGTTGTTGTCACAAAACACATTTATAAATCAATTAAGATTTGATAATATCTGCTCTTGTGTTGTTTCATGTCTTTTACTTTTTTTTCTAAGTTTGTCTACATTTGTAATCTATCATTAAGATCATCTATTGTACCTGAAGACTGGAGGGTGGCTAATGTAACCCCAATATTTAAAAAGGGCTCCAGGGGTGATCCAGGAAACTACCGACCAGTTAGCCTGACTTCAGTGCCAGGAAAAATAGTGGAAAGTGTTCTAAAGATCAAAATCATAGAACATATAGAAAGACATGGTTTAATGGAACAAAGTCAGCATGGCTTTACCCAAGGCAAGTCTGCCTCACAAATCTGCTTCACTTTTTTGAAGAGGTTAATAAACATATAGATAAAGATGAACCGGTAGATGTAGTGTGTTTGGATTTTAAGAAGGCATTTGACAAAGTTCCTCATGAGAGGCTTCTAGGAAAAGTAAAAATCATGGGATAGGTGGCAATGTCCTTTCGTGGATTACAAACTGGCTAAAAGACAGGAAACAGAGAGTAGGATTAAATGGACAATTTTCTCAGTGGAGGGGAGTGGGCAGTGGAGTGCCTCAGGGATCTGTATTTGGACCGGTGCTTTTCAATATATTTATAAATGATCTGGAAAGGAATACGACGAGTGAGGTAATCAAATTTGCAGATGATACAAAATTATTCAGAGTAGTTAAATCACAAGCGGATTGTGATAAATTGCAGGAAGACCTTGTGAGACTGGAAAATTGGGCATCCAAATGGCAGATGAAATTTAATGTGGATAAGTGCAAGATGATGCATATAGGGAAACATAACCCATGCTACAATGTTAGGTTCCATATTAGGAGCTACCACCCAAGAAAGAGATCTAGGCGTCATAGTGGATAACACATTGAAATTGTCGGTTCAGTGTGCTATGGCAGTCAAAAAAGCAAACAGAATGTTGGGAATTATTAGAAAGGGAATGGTGAATAAAACGGAAAATATCATAATGCCTCTGTATCGCTCCATGGTGAGACCGCACCTTGGATACTGTGTACAATTCTGGTCGCCCCATCTCAAAAAAGATATAGTTGCGATGGAGAAGGAACAGAGAAGGGAAACCATGAGGAAAGAATAAAGAGGTTAGGACTTTTCAGCTTGGAGAAGAGATGGCTGAGGGGGGATATAATAGAAGGGTTTAAAATCATGAGAGGTTTAGAAGAGATAAATGTGAATCGGTTATTTATTCTTTCAGATAATATAAGGACTAGGGGGCACTCCATGAAGTCAGCATGTGGCACATTTAAAACTAACAGGAGAAAGTTCTTTTTCACTCAACGCACAATTAAACTCTGGAATTTGTTGCCAGAGGATGTAGTTAGTGCAGTTAGTGTAGCTGGGTTTAAAAAAAGGATTGGATAAGTTCTTGGAGGAGAAGTCCCTTACCCGCTATTAATTAAGTTGATCATTTTTTGATGGCACAGTATATACAGTAAATTATTCAAATAAATAAATAAATAGGGAGACCCGCATTCAGGCACGGTGCACGTGCTAAAAGGCCCCTGTAAGCGAGTAACTGCAGGACCTTTGGACCCGCACCTACATTCTTATCCTAAAAGCAGTGGAGAGAGCCAAGAGAACCATGTATACATACCGAAGACCTGCCCACCAGTTTAAGGCGAGCGAGAAGGTCTGGCTCAGCACCCTCCACAAATTTTAAAAGCTGCTAATTCGGGTGCACAGATGCGCGTGCACAAGCTAAAGAAAGGGGGGGGGGGGGATGGAAAAGGGGGCGGTGCTTGGATGAGACATGGGGCATTCCAGGGCGAGGCCAACAGGTGCGCGCGTAAAATCCATATTTTAAAAGCGAAGGCCGCAGCGCATGACGGCTTTTTAGCTGCACACATTTGCTGCTGCGCCTGATGAGGTGTAAGTCTAGGCTGCAGATTCCAGCCTTTGCTCTATTAATTACAAACACAGTTATTTCTACGCCCGCCAGCCAAATTTCTAAAAAACACATGCAGCAAGAGAGGAAATATAGCAGATAATAGGACAATGTCAGCAAGAAATCAGTCTACATTATGGCTAACAAGTTAAAAATTAAACTTCTCTGGCCACAAGCTCAGGTTTGTGTGCCTCTGGAGAAGCATCTGAACAATTATTGTTATTTCTATATGTACTACTTCTTAATGAACCGCTGCAGTGCCTTGTGAGTCACCAGACCCAGAGGCAACCAACTTTTTTTTTTCTTTAAACTGAAAATTCTAGTCGAAATGTGGCTGCTCAGGTGACTGGGTCTGTCTGGTAAGCTGTGATTAAAGAATTAGCAGGTTGGTCTATCTGGATAAACTCGGCGGCCGTTTTCATTACTGGCAGACAGGCAGGTTATAAAAACCGAGGCCGAGTTTACCGGCGTCGGTCTCCATAACCGGCAGCCGCGGCGGGTCGCGTTAGCAAGGAGGCGCTAAGGTCGCGCAGGCCCTAGCGCCTCCTTCCTAGCACGACCCCCCTAATTTACATATTGCATGGCGCCCCCCCTTGCAGGTGCCATGCGTGCGTTAAGAAAGCGGGCGCTGAAAAGTCAGCGCCTGCTTTCCGCGAAGATTATTGCATCGGCCCCCTTGGATTGGCTGAATCTGTCAGGCCCCTCTCCCCTAGAAATTGACATCTGACATCAGAGAAGGATAGCCCCCCCCCCCCTGAATTCTCATCAACGGAGTGAGGACCATTGCTATGCCACTGTCTGTCTGGCAGGCTGCAAGTACAGTAACAACTAGTAAAAAGCCTTGGTGGAAATAAAGGTAATCATGTAGATTGCTCCTTCTGGCAGGCTGCAGCGATAGAATTAATTAACAGCTGGGTCTGTCTGGCAGGTCTGCAAAAGCAGTGAAACCGGGCAGTCCTAACGGGAACGCAGGTCTTCATGCAGCTGCGTCTGTCTAACAGGATATACACACACCTCATGCTGTAAGAAAAATTGCGGGGCTCACTGTTAGTTGGACACCATCCAGAAAAGCCACAGGGACCTGGGAGACAGCTGCTAGAGTTGGTGGCTCTTTGGATTATTGTGAGACACTGCGGTTTGACATGAGAAGGGATGGGAGGGGGCTGGGCATGAACTAAGAAGGAAATCGTCATGCTCTGCTAGGCAGAAAGGTGTAGAACAATTGATTAAGATGGCAAAAGCTGTCTTGAATATAAGGAGTAATATCTTACAAGCGGGCGAGCTATATGGCAGGCAGCTGGGGTGTGTTGTTGCCAGTGCAGATAGGAATAACTGTGCAACTTGGCTTAGACAATTGGGGGTTTTTTTTTCTGCCGTCTTCTACAGTGTTGCATGGTTACCACGCTACAATGGTACTATGAGATACACATTTCGTAAGCTGGGGAGTGGACAAGTTAGTCGGATAACTTGTCATGGATATTTAGCAGGACAAATATCCCACTGAATATAGCTGGCTAAAGTTATCTGGATAGGTTTACCCAGATAACGCGGAACTTAACAGTACACAGCCAGTTAAGTTAAGCAAAAAAAAAAACCAATCCTCTGGCAGCAGGTCCAATCCTTTACTATCCTTCCACCCCAAAAGAATTAAAACGTATGGGGGCATAGCCTTATGGATGGGCATTCGGATAATCTGAGTTTGAAAAATGAAACAAAAAGGGCCAATTTGTTTATTTTGAGGGGCCAAAAACAAATTGATGGTCCCCCCCCCCCCCCGAATCAAACAAATCCTATTCATTTCCTTTGTTTAAAAAAATCTCCCATTGGTCTTAGGCACGAGGCCAGAGCCTTACCTAAGGAATACACCAAGGCACAAAGCAGGGACTGTAGCCTATGCCTGAGTACCATGCTGATGCCTCGGCCTAGGCCTGATGCTGCGGATTTCTCTAGGCTTAGGATACGGCCAGACATAGGGGTACATTTTCAAAAACAGCGCGGGCGCGATCAAAAGTACGCTGGATTTTATAAGATACGTGCGTAGCTGCACGTATCTTATAAAATCCGGGGTTGGCATGTGCAAGGGGGAACTTTCCTTCCGCCTCCCCTCACCTTCCCCTCCCTTCCCCTACCTAACCCACCCCCCCAGTCCTATCAAACCCTCCCCCTACCGTTGTTGGTAGATTTACGCCTACCCGAGGCAGGTGTAAATCTGCGCGCGCCAGCGGGCTGCTGGCGCGCCATCTCCCGACCCGAGGGCTGGTCCGGAGGCCTCGGCCACGCCCCCGGGGCCTTGGCCACGCCCCTGGACCCGCCCCAAACCGCCCCCTGACCCCCAACACGCCCCCAGACATGCCCCCTCCCGCCCTTTTTACAAAACCTTGGGACTTACGTGCGTCCCGGGACTATGCACGCGCCGGCGCGCGAGTGCCCTGTGCGCATAAATCCGGCCGGATTTACGCGTGCAGGGCTTTTAAAATCCGGCCCATAGGGTCCGCAGCCTATGCCCAAGCACCACACTGCGGGTCTGGGCCCAATGCCAGGGTCTCATCCTAGGGACTCTTCGGTGCATCCTCCTTGGCGGGGGGGGGGGGGGGGGGCAATTTTCCTGTATGGCTGCCCTCCACTGAGTAGGATTTGCAGAGTTAATTTACTCCAGTGCATCTCCTTCGGATGGCATCATTTGAAGAAAGATGACTGAAAAAAGAAGAAGAACAAAGACTTCTATGAGGCCTGGGCTTCCAGATTTGGGCCTGACCCTGAGCTGAGGCCCTGGCATTCGGACACACTCTCTGGGCTGGGGCCAGTTACCAGCCTTAGGTCTGTGCTGGGTCTTGGAGTCATGCGCTCAGGCATCGGGACCTGGACTTCAGCATTGGACCTGGTCCTGGGCTCTGGCCTAAGTTGAGCCTCAAGCATCAGTACACTGCCTCCAAGTCCCGGCGTCAGGCCTAGATCTGACATCTGGCCTAGGACATGACTCAGGTATTAGGACTGAGCCTCCGGACTGAGCCCCAGTGTCAGGCCTGAGCCTGGGCTGAGGCTGAGGCTCTGGTATCCTGCCTAGATCCCTGCATCAGGCCTAGGCTAAAATGTCAGGACCAGGCCTTCAAGCCAGGGCCTTGCATAGCACTTAGGCCAAGGACACAGTGAGCTACCGTGGCCTAGGCCTACGCAAAGCGAGGCTTCAGCCTGGGCCTTGTCTTTGCCAGTGGATGCCTTCCCCAAGACTGGGTAAGTTGGGATGGGGAAGATCCCTGACCCACCATTTTTCCAGATGGGAGGGATGGGTGGTGTGGGCAGTGAGCCTCAGATAGCCCCATTTCTTTTGTTCCCATTTTTTAGTTTGTTTTTTTCAATGTTTATTTTTGTTATTTTAAAACTAAAGAAATGAAAATAAACATTAATGAATTGAAATTTGTGGGGCAAAAATGTTTTACCCCTGCATATCCCTACATAACACTCAATCTTGCAAGCCCCTCCATCCACATTCGTAAAAAAATTTTTTTAAAGTTGTGGACTTATGCTGTTATGGATCAGTGCTACCTAGCTAAATTTAAGCCCAGTCCCCAGAAATACCCTGCACCACCTCTTTTGCTGTCTGGCTAAGGAATATGCATGGTCAAAATTTTCGGTTCAGTTTTCTTATATTCGTTAATGGCTCCTTTTTTCGAAGGTTTGGATTTGTATTTATATTAATTTTAGAAAACAGTATGCATTATTTGCAAATCATGCATGCTGTTTTCCAAAACTACCAACGAAAATGTTTGCCTTTTTTGAAGCCAATATGAACACATTTCTATTCAGCAAAACATAAATGGCCATTGGAAACTTAAAGTAGCCATACTGCCGTTCACTGCACATCTTATATTCTCCCCTTTGGGCCTCCAAACTTCAGTATGACTGAGCAAACATCTTAAATGCTCCTTTCCAGTTCCTCTTTATTTTTCTACTTGGTTGCTGCTACCTCTGCTGATAGGTTATTCCAGGTTTCTACCATCCTTTTAGTAAATGTTTTTCTCACATTTCCTCTTAACCCTCCCCCAATTCTTGAATTTCCTTTTCTATGAAAAACCTCACTTTTTCTATACTTAATGAGAAGTCTGTCAAGTATTTTTACAGTACATTTTCAATGAGATACCTACCAGACAAAATGTATGCATACTTGCAGCCCACATGTTTGAAGATCGGATGGTTATGGGGATAAAAAGTACTTCCAAATGATGCTCAAGGCAACTTCCAGTCTAGGTGCTTACAACCTGAGGTAATGGAAGATGAATTGCTCCACATTCAGCTGCTGTGCGGCTCTGCTAGTTAGCCGGATACACTTATCTGGCTAAATAGCATTGTATATTCAGCAGCACAGCAGCAGCACCACTAAATAATACCCAGCTACCTTAACTCTTAAGACACCCCTGTGGCCCAACCAGAGTTAGCCAGAAAAATTAACAGGCTAATTCTGAATATTGGAGTTTACTGGGTAACGTTATCCAGCTAACCTGACTCCTCCCCGATCTGCCCATTCCCCGACCCTGAGTTATCCAGCTACGTACTTAGCAGATAAGTCACTTAATCCAGCTGAAAGGTGCCCGCAGACTGTAGCTGGATATTCAGCAGCAGCAATTAGCTGGATAAGTCCAACTTAGGGGGACCAGAAGAGGACCAGAAGAGGAGGATTCGGGGAGGCATCGGGGCGGACGCGGCGGTAACTTCGCTGGCGGCGATAAGGTAAGACCCGTTATCGCCGCCAGTCACGTGCCCAATAGCACCACCTTTCACGGTGGCGCTATTGGGTGTGAAGGCCAGCAGCAATAACACCACAGTGGTGCAATCGCTGCCAGATTTCACAGGCCCACCCCTCGCTTTGCCCCCCCCCCCCCTTGTTACCGCGGAATTCAGTAAACTGTGCAATGATAGAAAATCCAGGCCTTAGTTTGTTATTTTAATATCGGGCTCAAAGTGATTTATGTAAGGTCTCAAGGAATGTCAGTGGGGGGAAATAGAAGTCAAACCCTTGTTTCTCTGCTTTTTAATCCATTGATCTAACCACTAGGCCACTCCTCCAGTTTCCAATTCTTATTATAAATTTTACAAAGAGCTTGTTGTGTCTGAAATGCTTGATTCTACACCTAAGCTTAGATATTCATTTTCCAAACCCTTGACCATTCTTCCTCTTTATTCAAGCCCCCCTTTCAGTTTTTTCCACTCTGTTTGGCTCATCCCTAGCAACTCCATATTGGCAGAAGTGGTGGCTGTCAGCGGCCTGAATGTTCTATTCTATTCCCATACCATCCAACTTGTTTACCCGTCCTCTAAACAGAATGGTGTCGAAAGCCTTACTAAGCGTCAATAGGTTACATCTACTGAACCACCCCGATACACCATTTTTATCCCCACATTAAAGAACTCAGTCAAGTTTGTCTGATAGGATCTTCCCTTTGTGAACCCATGCTGCCCAGAGTCCTGTAATCTGCTCGTTTTAAGGTGCTTTGCTAACTTTTTATTTATTGCTGTTTCCATAGTTTTGCCCACTAGTGAAGTTAGGCTAGCAGGCCTGGAGTTGACGGCATCCTCCCTGACCCTGCTTTGGTGAAGCTGGCCTACACCTGCTCTCCTTCAGACCCTCAGAATCGCCCCCAGTCTTCAAGGGCACGTTGAACAGAGCTGCAAAGAATGCAGACAGTGCATTCTTGAGCTGTTTTTACTATCCCCGGGGTCCCGTGACACTTTCCTTTCTCATTTGTGTAAGTATTTGTAAATGGAATACTCGTACAACAGCAGTCTCCTGATAAATCCTTAAAATATATGGGCATCGTTTGCACTGGTTGAGCTGAATGACCTCGCTAACTCACTTGAATTAGGTTATGATATAAAGCATGCTTTTATTCCCTCCTCCCCCCCCTTTCTCTCTTCCCCCTTTCCCTCTCTCTCTCTCTCTTGGTAGGTGGTAATGCACTTTCCATGAAAGGTGAACCCGCGGGAGCTCTAGGGAAGTCACAGGACTGCAAGATGAAAACGAGCTGGCTCAGAAATCTGCCCTTACGTTCAATGGTGCATTCCAAGATGATACATTTTCAAAAAAATTCAGCATGAGAAATGTTCTATCCAAAACTGTTTCTTTTTTTTTTTTCCTCTCTCCCACCCAGAGCTGCAGCATACATTTTGGCTCACACGCGCGCGCACCGCAAAATCTAAATCATGGCAGCGAGAGGAATGGTGCCTTGAGGTGCTGTGGCAGCTGCGAGGCAGGCTGCGTTTGGGGGATTGTCTCAAGCCCTTTGCTCCAGCATCTTATCACTGCCACTCGTGCCTTATCACTCTCAGGGGTGGCTTCCTTTCAGTCAAATGCAAAGCCAAGGTTGAATATTAATTTTTTTTTCCATAAAACCTCTATTCAGAAAAGGGAAAAAGGGGATGGAGGAAGTAGAACACAAAATAAGCAGAGGACTGCCAGTTACAGTCCCTACAGCCCCGCACTTCTACCCTCTGGCTCCAGCGACTGCATCTGCGCTTAATATCTCCAAGGCTTTAGGGGAGATTCAGATCTCATCTTGTGCTTCCCATGCAGCCAATCTCTTGCGTGGGATACAGTGCAGGCACGGGATCAGTAGTAGTAGTAGTAGTAGTAGTAGTAGTTACATGGTCATTACATTTAAGAAAGCCTTATCTCAATTAACCAAAATGTTAGTTTCCATCTTTTTTTTTTTTTTTTTTTTTAAAGGAGCAAGTTACTTGCATAAGAATGATTTCATCTCTTTTTATTGCTGCTGCTGCTGCTGCTGCTGTCGTCGTGTTTGGCATCAGCTCTGGCCGAGCAGTGCCACCTAGGGGCCGTGTGCCAACATGGCTCCGCTTCGCTGGCTTGCCAAGAAAGCCCCTCTCAGAGCCGCTCTGCGCCTTGTCCCGGGAGGGCCTTAGCTTCCTTTCCCCCCCCACCAGCCTTTCATCTCCCCGCAGAACCCTGGATTCTCCCAGCAGCTCCTGTGTCCCCCTTCTATGCAGCAGTAAGAAAAATAAGGTGGAAAGGGAAGCCCAGGACCACCCAGAAGGAAGAAAACAAATGACATTTACAGAGTGACAGCGCCGGCGTCTCATCCGAGTGAAGGAGCCGGTACGGGTGGGGGGGTGGGGGAGGGACTGTCTGCCCGGTTCCCCAAGTAAACGTACGTCCTTGTTAAAATAAAGGCAAATCCAGTATTAAAAAAAAAAACAAACAAGAAGGATCCGGCACAAGATTACAGACCTTACTGGGGGAGGGTTTGATAAATGACACTCGACTTCCCTCACTGCTTTATTGTGTACTTCGTAGCTCGCTCCTGCATATGGAAGAGAATTTTATTAAAGATTTAGCCACGGTGGTGTTGGAGACTGACTCATAGTAATTTTCCTACAAAGTAGTTTAATCTATCACAGGGCAGACAGTGCACCTTCTTACCATGTATCATATCTGTCTATTGAGTAAGTGCTATCCCAATCCAATTTCTTTTCATTTTTTGGAACCTGTGATGCATATTCAAGATTATGTGGGCTCTCTCGGCCCCCGCCCCCCCCCCCCCCTCCCCTTTTGCTGGTTTCATTGAGGTGCAGAATAAAACACGGGAGGAGCTCCTGAAGGAGAATTCTGCCCTCTGCGTTACAGTTTATTAAATACTGGACAGAAGTCGCACCGCAGCATAATAGCAGGATATTACAGGCCCCCAAACCTCCAAGAGTGGCATCGGTTGGCAGTAACAGTGGGAAGGGGGAGTTGCGCGTGTGCGAGTGACCAGGTCTGGGGCATATAATCCAACCCGAATCTCTTACTTTCAGAGTGCCCTGGGACAAGATATGGTAGTGCATGCATAAACCAACTACTTAATGCAGAATACTTGTGGTGGGGTGGGGGGGAGCAATATTAAAATCCTTTTATATGGGTTAAAAACTGTTTACTAGCAGAAACATATAGTTCATATACTAACTGCACCTCCACTTCCTGTACACACAAAACACACATATACACGTACTTGGTGTGGGCAGCAAGAGAAGACAACTGGTCGCGGGAGAGAAAATAGGCGTGGTGATTTCATTTTGAAATCACTGCACATACCTTCTGGCGCATACTTTGCACCTGCTTCCAAAAGGTTCCTGTGGTGTATGTGTGCCACCTGAATTTTCAAGGGGAAACTCGCTTTGAAAAATTTCTTGCAGGCCTGCGGGAATAAACCTACACATGGGGTCTGAATTATTGCCCTCCCCAACCCCAAGGGCGAGAGGCACTAAGCCTTAATTCCAAGGCCAGATGTTCTAAAAGGTTTTCCCCAGTTTTTTGGGAGAAATACTTAGTGCATGAGGCCTACGGAGAGAAAATCCCTTTAAAAAATAATGCCCTATACTTGGTAAGAGCGAAAGAAGTCAGAGTTTCATCAGTTTTGACTGTCTTCTGATTGCCTACAAACTCTCCCTGTATTGTAACTCATGTGTGTTGGGGGTGAGGGCGGGGATGCAGTTTGGAGGAAATATTGTGCATCAGTAAGCCTGCTCTGAAGCAATACAAAAATATAATTCCTTCCTGCCCCCAAACATGGCAAATGTCTAGGTCATGATAGTGTATTTTGCAAAAGTCTTCACATTCTGTTGTCTAAAAAGAAACAATGTACTTAAGTACAAGTTTGTTTCATTGATCTACGGAACATATTCTACAATTCCTTTGAGGGAAAAAAAATAGAAATCTTGATTGCGTAAGTCTTCACACCCCCTTGTCATAGCAAACCCAAATTAGCTCCATTTCAAAACATTGCCTTAACAAGGCCGTACGTGCAATTTGTAGAAGCATGGGAGGGAGAGGCAGTAATGCCCCCCCATGCTCCATGTGCTAGTGATGAATCTGCCTCCTCTCCCTCCGCCAATATGATCTCCCTAGCCCCGCGCCACCTCAAAGTAAGCAGACAAATATCACCCATGGACAAGGCCCATAATAAGTTAAATAGAGACCAGCTGTGTCCAGTCACAATAACAGAGCTGATTCAAATAAAGCCTGGATGAAGAATCAAGCCTGTTCTGTTGCATGAAGTGAATCTGAAGCAAAGGTCAAAACAAGCCAAACGAGGAGCAGCCAAAAGAACTCTGAGATAAGTTTATTCCAGAGGCACAGACTGGGGAAAAGCTAAAAGAAAATTTCAATATGTCTGAATAACCCTTGGGGCACTTTCAGGTCCATTACTGTGAAGTGAAAACAGTCTGGCACCACCAAGACACTGCCACAATGAGGCCATCTTTTAAAAAATAGCTGCCATGGATTACGTAAATTGCCGCAGAAGAACACTATGAACCCTAAGATTACTTTAAAAGAACTACAAAGATCTCTGGCTAAGACTGTGGACATTTTATTTTTTGACTTTTTATTTTTTGTCAAGAGACCATAACAATAACCAATATTGTGCATATTTCTGAAATAGCCCAACTGATAACATTTCAAGGGCAAAAACCTGACACGATTATCAAAATACACTATATATGTACTCCATTGTCTCCTACCTTTAGCCATTCCCATATCTCGCCTACATTAGTACATTTTTAAATGTCCAAACTGCTCCCCCTCCATGACCAATAAGGACCCCAAATTATTTCATAGCTGTCTGTCGGGTTTCGTAGCATGTAGGTCAGTTTTCCCATGATGGCAATCTCAGCTACCATAGTCTCCCATCCTCTCAGGTCGGGAATACATTTCCATTGGTGCGCAATTGTCAATCATGCAGCATGGAAGTGATGACCGACCAGCTTCCTGTGTCCCTTCATCGACCATCTCTTGGGCCACTGACCCAAAAGATATAGCTCTGAATTCTCTTCTAGCCGTTGGCCACAGATGTAAGAGATACGATCAGTCACTTCAGCCCCACCACATGTGTATGTACATCCCGATCTACCTACACCCTTGCCAGCAGTTTCTACTTATATTACTAAATTTAGCAAAATAAAACAGAGTATGGTGCATTCCATGCAATAACTTATACAGCAGCTCTTGACCTTTACTACAAGTTGTAATATTTCTAGTCATTCTTCATATTGATTTCCATACGTTTTTATAATAATCACAACCCAGGTCCAGATTCCACATACAAATCAATTTGTTTGAAGTACGTTTTTCACATAGGTTAGCTCTACATGTTTTATAAAGCAGTGAAATCAAATGGCGTGCTCTGACCTTACAACTAAGTGCTCCCTCTTTCCCCTCACTCTCTTCCAAAGAGTCAGCTATAGCGACCATAGGAGTATGTGTCCAGTAATCGGGTGGTTCCAGGCAATTAACCGCACCATTTAAGTCACCCTTGGCATATGTAGTAGTGATGCCAAATAATATCCCCTGATCTAACCCTCCTGCAGGGAGACCCACGATTGTAATGGATCTTTCCCCAGCCATTCACGTAGACAGGTTAGTCTGTACACCCAATAGTTCCATTAGAAATTCAAGAGGCCAAGCCTCCCCCCTCCCCCGCCTCCCTTGTCTTAATCAAAATATATTTTAACCTGGGCAGTTCCATATAAAACGTTCCATATAAAACATAGCACTGCTCCTCTTAATGCATGCAACACTGTTACAGGGACATGGCACGGAAAATGCATGAAAGAGTATATCAGTTTCGGCATCATAACCATTTTTACCAGATTTATTCTACCTAACGACGAAATAGGCAAGGAGGACCAATTCTTCAAATCCGTCTTAATTTGAGTGATAATGGGACTATAATTTTCTTTATATGTTCATAAATAATTTTTGGAAATCCAGATACCTAAATACTTGAATCCGTTTCAGCTTTGTGAAATTTCTTAACCTCTCTAGGAATTTTCCTGTTTGGGCCCACCAACATCAGTTCTGATTTAGAATAATTAATAAATAACAGACCCTGGAATTTCTCCAAATCTATCTGTAAGCTCCATCAGCGCTGGCAGCGATTTTGTTAGACCTGTCACACACAATAGTGTATCATCCGCATATAATGACATTTTATGATTGAATTCATTGTAACAAAAACCCTCAATGTCTTCTGATCGCCGAATTGCCTGGGCCAATGGCTCGACTGCAGGATCAACCAGGAGAGGGGACAGGGGCAGTCCCTGCCTCGTCCCTCTCTCCAAAGCAGCCATGTTGAGAAAGTCTGCCTTGGCCTCAGCATCAGTGAATCACCAGTGCTTTGGCTGTTACTCTGCAACAGGCACACAGAGCAAGGTAGGAGAGTACTACGTTTAGAAAGTGTCCAGTATTGCTGTGAGCATCCATATTGGAAAGCTCTAACATGAAAAAGCTATTGCAATAAGAATCCCAATCTGAAAGAGCGCTTGAAATCAGCTGATCAGGGCTCTGCACATATTGCTGCCATGCTGCTTCACCTGAGGGCAATGAGCATTAGCAGTAGGGGCGTGCATTCGTTTTGAACGCATATGTAAAACGCAACATATTTTTAAAAGAGAAAAAAAAGGTTTAAGGAGAAACGCATCGTGAGTTCCAACTTATTCAACATAGCTATGTTGAATACGTTGAACCTAAATAAACACTTAAACCCCCCACCCTCCTGACCCCTCCCCCCCTCCAAGACTTACCAAAACTCCCTGGTGGTCCAGCGGGGAGCCAGGAAGCCATCCCTGCACTCCTTTGCGATTTCCTCACGGCGCCGATAGCCTGTGACACAGGGGCTGCCATTGGACAGCCCCTCTCACATGGTCACGGCGCCATCTTGTGCTCCTACCATGTGACAGGTAGGTCATGTGGCAGGAGGTCGCTCCGGGACCCCCGTTGGACCCAACCGGAACTTTTGGCCAGCTTGGGGGGGCCTCCTGACCCCCCCAAGCTGGCCAAAAGTTCCAGTTGGGTCCAACGGGGGTCCGGGAGCGGAGGCGCGGAGGAGCACGTGACACCGACGTCATGCCGATGGGACACGGGAAACGTATGGACAGATCCACAACTTATGGATTTCTCCATACTTCCATATTGAACAGAATCGACCCTCACCTTCAACGTATCAACGTTTCACTGAAAACCTTTTGCCTGCACATCCCTAATTAGCAGTTCGGAGTCGAAAGTACCAAATATTAGGAAAGATATGTGTATAGATGAAAGATCTAAAAACAGAAATCTCAGGATTTAAACATGAAATTTCCCTGATGCCCTCAAAGTTGAGAATAATGAAATTGGTAACCAGTTAGTGAAAGTGGAGCACAGAATGGAAGGAACGCAGAGATGAAATAACAGTTGATATGAAAGTTGGGGCTGAGAATAGTAGGGATTATTTGGTGGATTTAGAAATTTGTGGGAAGCAGAAGCGTATATGAATTACTGGGGTGACAGAGTCTGCCAATAATGTCAATAAAACTAATTAGAGAAAACTCTTTTTCACTCAGCGCACAATTGAGCTCTGAAATTTGTTGCCAGAGGATGTGGTTAGTGCAGTTAGTGTAGCTGGGTTTAAAAAAAGATTGGATAAGTTCTTGGAGGAGAAGTCCATTAACTGCTATTAATCAAGTTGACTTAGGGGTAAATTTTAAAAGCCCTGCGCGCCAGCGCACCTATGCTGCATAGGCCGCCGGCGCACACAAAGCCCCGGGACGGGCGTAAGTTCCGGGGCTTTGCTTGGGGGGCGTGTCTTGGGCATGTCAGGGGTGGCACGGCATTCGGGGGCATTCCAGGGGTGCGGCTATGGGCGTGGTGCCAGCCCGGGGCATTCCGAGAGCGTGGCCGAAGCCTCAGAAGCAGCCCCCGGGCCGGGGAATGGTGCGCCGACAGCCAAGTTACGCCTGCCTCGGGCAGGTGTAACTTTTTCGACAAAGGTAGGGGGGGATTTAGTTAGGGATGGGGGGTGGGTTAGATAGGGGAAGGGAGGGGAAGCCGGGGGGCACCGGAAAAACAGTTCCCTTCAAGGCCGCTCTGATTTCGGAGCGGCCTTGAAGGGAACGGGGAAAGCCTTCGGGGCTCCCCTCAGCTCGGCGTGCGCAAGGTGCATATGTGTGCACCCACTTGTGCGCGCCGACCCTGGATTTTATAACATGCGCATGGCAGCGCAAGCATGTTATAAAATCAGGCGTAGATTTGTTTGCGCCGGGTTGCGCAAACAAATCTACACCCACGCGTATGTTTTAAGATCTGCCCCTTAGGGAATAGCCACTGCTGTTATTGGCATTAGTAGCATGGGATCTTCTTAGTGTTTGGGTACTTGCTAGGTACTTGTGGCCTGGTTTGGCCTCTGTTGAAAATAGAATGCTGGGCTTAATGGGTCCTTGGTCTGACCCAGTATGGCATGTTCTTATGTTCTTATTAAGAAAGAGGCAGAAATTATACCATTAGATTCTACCCTTGCCACCAACAGCATACAAGGCTCTCAACCAAGCAATATATGTTCCAGGAGGCCAAAATGCTGTAAAATATAGAGCAGATAAGGTCAGGATACCCAGTCGAAGGCCTTGTGGGCATCCATTGAGATTACAGCTCCCGCAATTGCTTTTTTTGAAGCTCAGTGAAGCATATTGAGTATCTACCGCCTATTATTTCTGGAGGAGCACCCTTTATGAACCCTGCCTGATCGAGATGGACCAAGTGAGGCATGACCTCCTCTAGATGATATTGTAAAATTTTTGCCAGGATCTTCATATCTGTGTTGATAAGTGAAATAGGCCTGTACAAGGCGCACTCCATCAGATCATTAGCAGCCTTAGGAATCAGTACTATTTTTGCCTCTGTAAAGATTCCCATTCTAGCACCTGGAGTTTGTAAATAGTTAAACAAAGAACACAGCTGAGGACATAACTGTTTTTCAAAAGCCACTGCGGAAAATTTTGACTGTTCAACAATTTCAAGATTACTGCGCAAATACGGCCTATATGGGAGGGTGACAAGAAAGAAACCCAAAGCTGAGGAAGAGCCAAATGAAGTGCTGCATAATGTTTGCAAAGAAACAGGCGACACTGCAAGCACGTGGGAGGTAGTCTGATGAGACTAACGTGGAATTTTTTTGTCACAATGCTAAGTGATATGTGTGGTGTAAAACACGCTAACATCATCCCTATTTTGAAGTATGGTGATGACAGCAGTGGGAACAGGGAGGCTTGTGAAGATTGAGACAAAGATGGATGGTGCAAAATACAGGTAGATCCTGGAGGAAATTAGGAAAACCTGTTCCAGTTTGCCATAGGCCTGGGATTGGAAAGAAGAATCACCTTTCAGCAGGACAATGATCCTAAGCACAAAGCAAAATCAACAGTGGAGTGACTCAGGAAGTAAAAGTGAACATTCTTAAGTGGCCTAATCAAAGCCCAGATCTGAATCCAATAGGCTTCAAGACCATGGTCCACAGATGATCCCCCCAAAAACTTGAAAGAGCCTGAGAAGAATCGGGAAAAAAACTGTTATCATCTCACTGTGTATGCACAGTTAATGACATTTGCCCTAACCAACTCATGGCTGTTATTGCTGCAAAAGGGGCCTCCACCAAGTACTGAGTCAAGAGGTGTGAAGACTTATGTAATCATGGCTTTTGGGGGTTTTTTTACCTTAATTACTTTTGGAAATATTTATATAATTGTTCTTTCATAAGGAAAGTGTAGAGTAGGTTGTGTAGATCAGTGAAACAAACCCCCAATTTAATGCATTTTGATTTATAATATGTTAGACAGCAGAATGTGAAAAATGTAACAGGATGTGAAGGCTTTTGCAAGGCACTGTATCACCAAGACCACCAACATTGTTTTGATTCTATCTTATGTCACAACCTTGAAGTGGAGGTGGTAGGGGTTAAACACATTAACAAGGATTCAAGAAATCACAGAATAAGCAAAGAAGATGCTTAGTTCTGCAGAAGGAAAGAGAAAGTCAAGAGACAATCTGGAGTCTGTTTCGTTATTACAGGAAATAAAGTTGGGAGACGAGATGGTCCTTCACAATCCTTACTCTATATTCCTATTAAAGCGGTAAGGATCGGTAAAAACAAATAGTGAATCGCGGGTTAGACTTACGCGGCGAAATTGTGAGTACACAGCGGGTTAGAAACGGGGTAACTGCGGCCGCGCCTTACTGTATCGGCCTGAAAGTAACTTACTCTCCCCAGAAAGTAATGTCCTGAGATGCAGCAATTCCTCATTGCATCAGTCTGTTATATCCTGGTAAAACCCCATCACAAAGCTTCACAATTGTTTTGCAGTTCGATATGGTCCGTAGTGTTCACTTTTAGTTATTTTACATAGATATAGAAGGAGACTCTAAAAGTCAAGTTAGACAAATTTTTTATGACTCCTGTGCAACCACCAAGCATTTCCTGTCTACTATTTGCATAGAGAAGGTAGGTTTTGTACCCAAAATCACAAACAGACAGGGGTGAGGGAAGAAAAAGAACACAGCAGAATTAAATCCAAGCTTAGTCAGTTCAGAAGGTCATACCAAATTGAGCAGGATGTGCTGTGGACAGAACTGTGGCAGTGATGTTTGGAAAGAACCACTGATGAAAAGGTCAAAAGAGAATTCAGCATATCTAGAAAAGCACCACTGCAGAACAGATCAAGATATTGGATCACAAGAACATAAGACTTGCCATACTGGGTCAGACCAAGGGTCCACCAAGCCCAACAGTGGCCAGTCCAGGTCACAAATACCTGGCAGAATCTCATGATCTGGGCCAGTCAGAGCTTGACAATGCATCCTGACAGAGGCAGGCGTCCCCTGGAGTCAGAAAAACCAATCATGTGACTATATGAACTGTCCAGAGCTGCCTAGCACCCAAAGGGTAGCCAAATCATGAACTAGATATGAATGATGACAAGCTAAACTCTGCTCATGATGACCACATATCAAAGCACCAGCATGGAAGCCCAAACTGGGAAGACAAAGAAGAAGACTAGGAAAATTGCAACAGGCAACAAGAAGTCCTGAGACATTGCAGAGGGTTCCAGCAGCAAAGAGCCATGTCCTGCCAAACACTTTTCTTCCTAGTTGGTTAAAAGACTTCTGATATAACTAAATTTCAGGTAATACAAGTCTTAGATGGGGATTAGATATTTCTCTGACCACTTTTGAAGGGTAAGCAATGAATGTGATGAACTTGTATGATAAACCTTACAACTACATTATTTATTTATGTATATTCCTCTTTTTGGCAGTGCAAAGAGGATTACATTCAAGTACTGTAGGATTTATGTAACCCCTCCTTAGTTTCAAGTTAGGTACAAAGAGGGACATAAAGTTATTTGTAAGTTCTTTGGGGCAAGGACCCTGGCTATTTTTTTTCTTCTCTTCCCATCCCAAGGTGTAGGTCCTTTGGACTAGGGGTGGAAAGAAGTCCTCTCCATTCCCAGTACAGGGTGGCTGGAGTGTTTAGCTGATTTTCCCTCATTGTACTGTGAGCTGTGATTTGTGTGCCAAACAAACCACACTCAGACCATGTAGGCATTGTCCAAAATAAATCTTTATCGACACAGTTTCGTTGAATAGCACAGTTAAATATAGCAAATCACACACCACAGTCTCTGCTGCACTTTTTCCAATGACAGCTCTTTTCTCCTCTATCTGTGCATTAGTCTTTATTAAGCCAAGGATCCATCCACACTTCTGGTCACTCTGGGCATGGGACCCTTGACTGGATGGAAATACCCTCCCAATAGCACAAAAATCTATTTTGGCATAGAATTTAATGTCTCTATCCCTCAGGGCTTTGGTAGACACTGGATGGGTGTCGTCCCTTGAATGTGGATCTTATACTCACAGTTAGTACATTAATCTTCTGGTGGGATCCCAGGTAGTAGGAACCCTTGCAGACTGCAGGATTTGCCAGTCCCCTTGATGGGCAGGAAGAGGGGCAGAAAAACACTTCCTTCCAGATGTTGGAAAAACAAACCTTTCCCCAATTTAGATAATCAGGAAATCATCTGCAGCGGGTCATTACCTTTGTTTGGCAGATCTTCCCTAAACACTGGGTGTCTTCAGCTCAGGGTTCCCCAATCCCTGGCCTCAGAAAGGCCCAGGCCTCCATCAGGGCTCCTCTAAATAAATGCAGCCACTCTGCATCTCATGAGGAGAGTACAGGAGTGGAGACCCCTTTGGCCTGTCCTGGAGGGGTCTTGGAGGCTCCAGGTAGACCCAAATCCAACTTCGGAAAAATACAACTTCTCTCTTTGACTTCCAAATAATACTGCTCCCAGAGCCTATGTCAGAGCTCTGCTATAAAACCTCAGGACCAGGGGTAACCGTTACAGCTTTGTCCAAGGGAGAGCTGTCCATGAATGGATACTCCCCTAGTTATATCTCTAACTGCATTAGGACATTGCAGAACCTATTAGGGATGTGCAGCAGGGACGGATTTGTCCCATTCGGTATTTGTATTCGTTGGGACCCGAATCCGTTGCATCCGTTCTCGGGGGACCCCGATCCATTCATTAGTTACATATGTATTTCATTTCCCAAAAAAAATCCCATCCCAACCCTTTAAATTTAATTAACTACAACCCCCCACCCTCCTGACCCCCCCCCCCCCCCCAAGACTTGCCAAAAGTCCCTGGTGGTCCAGCGGGGGTCCTGGAGTGATCTCCTGCACTCGGACCGTCGGCTGCCAGTAATCAAAATGGTGCCGATAGCCTTTGCCCTTACTATGTCACAGGGGCTACCGGTGCCATTGGTCGGCCCCTGTCACATGGTAGGAGCACAAGTGCTCCTACCTGATAGCCTTTGCCCTTACCAGATTTCTAGGTGCTGTGTAGGGGGGGAGGGCTAGTAAGATGGGTTTCCAGACTCGTGCTAGATAAATTTTATGGACGCTGTAAGGGGAGGGGAGGCAAGTTGGGTGCCATCTTTTGGCAAAGTCTGGGAGCTGTGCAGAGGTTAGGCTGGAGCGCCCAAATCGACGGGCCGATGGAGCCCTAGCTGTTGCCGAGCCAGGAGAACCGGGACCTGCGCGGGGGGGACCGCTGCGAGCCGCTTTCGCCGCCGGCTGCCCCCTCCGGAGGGCGGCAGAGAAGGGAAGGGGCTGAAAAGCAACAAAAGGTAAGTTGCCACATGTCGAGCCGCTTCGGGAGGAGGGGATTTTCGGTTTCTTTTGGGGGAAAGTTTGCCGTCTACCATTACCCCTGCCTCTAACGCAGGGGTAAGGGTAGGCGGTAAGTTAGCAGGTTAAACGCACAGCAAAACGGCAGGGTAAAATAGCGATAGTCGGGGCGCGCTTTACTGTATGGGAGGGAATAGCTAATTTGATCGTTTACATCTGATATACATGCCGCGTGCGGAAGGGGTTACCCGGGGATTTAAAGAGGCGGTAAGAATGGGTTAAAGGGGATAGTGTATCGCGGGTTGGACTAACGCGGCTGAAAAGTGAGTAGAAAGCGGGTTAGGAGAAGGGTAACCGCGGCCCCACTTTACTGTATCGAGCTGCATCTTGGGTAGATG
Organism: Rhinatrema bivittatum; assembly: GCF_901001135.1. Classification (NCBI taxonomy): domain Eukaryota; kingdom Metazoa; phylum Chordata; class Amphibia; order Gymnophiona; family Rhinatrematidae; genus Rhinatrema; species Rhinatrema bivittatum. The sequence continues at coordinate 345,054,129 of NC_042617.1, forward strand.
AGCATGCAATATCCCCTACACACACACACACACACAGACACACAAATGCACACACACACACCCTGTCTAACCACAATCTACTGCTCAGCATTTGCTGTGTGCATGGTTTAAAAAAAGCTGGAAATAAATAACTAAATAAATGCCATTACTGGATCCCCTGCTTAGCCTGACAGACAGATCTGGCTAAATATAATACCTATAACAATATTAAGATTTACTTTTGATCATATAGTTTTCATGCAGTTGAGATAGCATTTATAGTTTGGTTTCATAAATATTTGTTTATTTATTATTGGATGCTGCCTTATTGGGAGGTTTGAAAATTGACATTTTTTAAAAGTCTGTGAAGAGATATTGGAAATCCAAACAGGCATTGCAGTCCTGGAAAGAACGTGGAGCCCCCGTGGGATGATCTTGATCTGGAAAAATGAACAGATACTCGGTGTGTTGTTTGGATAAGACTTTCTCTACTATTTCAATGCTGTGAAATGGTTGGTCTCTTACAGGGTAATTGTACAACAGCCCCATATATATTTACAGGGTGTCATGCACTGTTACAACAATTTTCAAAGAAAATGTAAGCATGTAAGCTCACTATGAAAATTATCCTGACAAAACTATGAGCACACCATGACACCTGCTATTTGTCACGTGTAGCTTTGCCGAGAAAAGTCACATGCATACTTTTAAAATCAAAAACAGTAGGTGGCTAAGTTCCCACACTGCTCAGACTCCACTCCCTGGAACTCCTCTCCCCCCTGCACATAAAAGTGTGGGCATGCAGCGTGCATGCAGGTGATAATACGCATGTATCGGTCGCACAGTTTCCTAAAAGGCTATTTATGCGCAGATGTCTCTTTGAAAATTTGCAATTTTTTAAAGTGGCTGCATCAATGTAAAATTTTACCAGCACTCCTGGCACCAATTTTCAAAGGGAAAACATTAGCATACCTTCCCTTTGAAAATTGCCCCTGCTGAAATGTAGCTGCAGAGATTTGCACCTGCTATTTCCGTGGGCACTCTTTTTCCCTTGAAAATATATAATGCCCGAAGATTTGAAAATTGAATCTATGTAGTTTATTTTCCATGCCCCGGGTCCATTTCCTTTTTATCCACCTAAAACTGTGCGCGCTGTCTTTCTCCACACTTACCTTTAGCCAGGTAAGGGCTGCTCAGTTTTCAGACAGTGAAGTCATCCCATTTACCTGGATAAATGGCTCCTGAAATTGACACATACTTTTTGAAGCATTATTAGGTACTGCTTAATAGATGTATTGCCCCTGAGGCAGGAACGTTGTGTTCCGAAACAATGGCTGCTATTGGGATTACTCGTGACCGGCAGCCCTTTGCATTTGTTCTTGCTCTTTTTAAAAGGATCGAGATGTTTGGTTGAGGTCTTTCTAGATTTTTAAATAAGATCCGTTTTATTCTTTTGAAGCGTTAATAAAGCTAGTTTTTCTCCCAGGGCAGATGATTACTGTAAACCCAGCAGCTCAAGCGGCACTTTTTTTTGTTTGAAAACCCTATTAATTAAACATCACGGTTGCAGCTCATAGCTATTTTGACATCATTTTTAAAAAGGTTCCCCTCTTCTTGTTGCATTTATAAAGGTGTCTTCAAAGCCATACTCCATCTGACAAACGCTTCGGACAGTCTTTTGTGTAACTGGGGTATTAACAAAGAGCGAGGCACCTAACTGAAAGCTGCAGTTTCTACAAACATCCTAACGGGGGTAGACAAGATCTGAATATTGAGTGGCAGATAGCAGACAATGGCTCCTAGATGGGAAAGTCTATAGCTGATGCCATGGGAAAGACTTTTTTTTTTTTTTTTTTTAAATAACTTAGAGAACCAAAGTTAGAACTTTTACTTTTTGCCTTATTCCCGCTATCAGTACAATATACCAGCAAATGCCGAGCGTGAAAGGATAGCAGAGCTCACCGCGTCCTCGCCTGCTGTAGAAATTCATATGCGGTTCACGTGGCCCAAGGTGACTGGTATTGCTGGCGAGACCGAAAAAATAAATCAGTGTAAACTGAAAATCCTTCCACTCTCTCCAGCTCAGCTGCTTCAGTTGCAGGAGTGGGAGTCCCCTACTGTCTATCCCAGCACTGAAGCATTAGAGTGTGGTGCGCCATCAGTCATGGTGACACAGACCACTACAGTTGTTCCATGATTCAACTCTCTCTGCTGGGTGATGAGAAGTCCCATTGGGACAATGTGATTGCCTTTTTAACATTCATTCATTTTTATTGATCTTATAAGCTGCTATTAGACAGTCTGTTAGCTCTGGTTTCCGGCTCAGTTCACAGACTGATTTTGAAATACTAGATTGAGTGCACTGGCAACAAAACACACCTGCCAATCTAACAAGGAGCATAAGGTACACGAGACATAAACTGCATTGCTGTTATTTGATGCTTTTCCGTCGCCAAGCTAATGCATGACTAGAGATGATCTCTAGACAAATTAAAATCACTTTGTTTTTGTTTGTTACAGTGATTCTGTATTAATAGCCACCTTTTTGCGGCAAACAAGTCAACTTAGATGCTAATCTGCTTTGGCAATTGTGCAGTCAAGCAGCCTGTACCCACCTGCAGCTGGCCACCTGCGTCTGTGCCAGCCTCAGCAAACGCCTTCCATAGTCAGACTTTCTAGGCACTAATTCATTAAACCAGAAAAATTAAGACCAGGGGCAAAAAGAACTGAACTGTGCAGTCTGTGTGCGTTAGTTTTAGTTGAAGGGCTAAGTTATTGCTTAAATGAACCTCTACAAACCTGTAACAATGACACCCTACACGCATCTCTCTATTAGCTAGAAGAAGTAAAACCTATGTCCAAGCTTCTTCTCAGGCTGTGCTATGTTCTCTTGGACCAACATAAGAATTATCCTATGTGGTTCCACATGAGTTTTTGAGAGCTACATACACCCCTTCTTCACCTATGAAAAAGTGATATCTGGCCAAAGTGCCTATATGGTCATTTACAGCATTTTGGGGTAGATATGTGTAGAGATTCTGTTGGATCCCTAACAGGAACAAGACAGAATAGTTTGTTTGTGTAGGGAGGAAACAGTAAAAATGTAGGTAGGTAGCTTCCCCCCCCATGTGGAAGAGAGCACATGGTGAGTTTGTCATATAAATAACTCTGACCACCATTTTAGAGTGTGGATTTTCTCAGTTTCCTTTTTCCAGCGGCAGCATGGCCATGGTTGTCCCTTATGTCTCCATTGTTTAAGTCGTAATGCCTTCAGTGAGCCTTTTATTTGGATGGGAGTTTCTTTCCACCTTCCCTATCCTTTTCCTATTTTAAAATTGATTATTTAATTTTGAGCACCCAATAACTAGGGGCTCGGCTACATTCGGTTTTTCCTGTTCTAACAACAAAAGGGAGGGGTCCCTTCACTAAGAAGGAACCCGAGGATCGTCAGTGTCGAGAGGAGGGATGACTTGTAGCCATGCAGAGGAGAGGAAGGAAAGAGGGGAAGAAAGAGTTGTGATGGACCCCCTATAGGGCCCAAGAATATCTGCTGGAGATTTTGGGAGAAGAGGAGTAACAGCCCAATCACTCTGATACTAAAAGGGAGAAGAGGAGAATAACTGGTGCCCTTCAGGTACTTTGGTGAGACTAAAGAGTGTGAGAGGACAGCATGGAGGGGTAGGAAATAAATGTAGGAAATAATATTTCACCCAAGCACTTGTAACATCAGTAAGTGAACTACATAAGAACGCCTTCATCATTTCACAACATTTCAGTAAAAGTAATGTTGTAAACCAAATCAGCTTCCAGTATGCTTTTTACTACCTAGTGACTTCAACGCTCCTTTGTGCTGAGTTCATCATTGCTATGTACTATAACTGTGAACTGGGATTTACGAGAGCTGCAATGCACAGGGCCTTGAAAGTTATCTCCCCTCCTCCATCCCCCGCTCAGGGAGATCTAAAGTAAGACACTGTAAAAGGATGGAAAGTTTACTACTTGAAACTGTACTGGAGATATGGCCTTGGTACCAACATCCCAAGAGGTTATATATGTTGATCCAGGAAAAGGCATCACAACCTGCACATATAGTTTTCTCTAGGACCAATAAGGCTACCAGAACATCGTACCCCCTGCGATTTAGGTGCTAAAGTTTACATATTTTAGGACTCAGTAGTATAATAGGTACATGGTCAATCAAACTTATTACAAAAGGAGGGCGGAGTGAACAACACACACATATAGAGAAATCACAACAAAAAAATGTATGGCATAAAGTGTACTGGACAAACTTATTGTCAGGTGAGATTATGGATGACAGCAGCCAATCAGCATTCACTTCCGGTCAAAGCTTCACTCAATCCTGCCCCAAACTCCACCCATGCCCCTCCCATCCCATAGAAGTGGATGGTGTAGCCCCCCCCCCCAAACCACACCCCCTCCCACCCCCAAACCATGCTCCCATCCCCAAACCACACTCTATGATGTCACCAGAAATGACCCTTGACTGCCTTTTGATGACATCACCGAAAGTCCAACCCACCCCCACCCCCCAAAAATACGCTCCCTAGAACATGATGACAAAATTAATGTACCCTGTCTGCTTTTTCATGACCTCCTCGGAAGTCCAATTAGTTGCTACTAAGGGTGGTGACAGAGCCGAACACAGATCTTTCTGACCCCGGATTTAAAAGTTACTAGCTGTGATGTAGCAGGAAGCTCTCTCTCTCTCTCCATCTCTTTCCCCCTCTCCTCCTTCCCTCAGGGTAAGTATGCATGCTCAAATAGCCTGCCTGGATGCCATATAAAGTGAAATTTTACTAGCTGTGATGTAGCAGGAAACTCTGGCTCGCTTTCCCCCCTTCCCTCCTTCCCCTCAGTGCCCAGTGACCCTGCCCGGCAGACATTCAGTGTGAAATTTGAGCAGATCTTTTGTAGTATACTAAAAGAATAATTAATAGCATTGAGTGTGGGGGCTAAAAACTCAGATAAGCAAAAAGTGAATAAGACAAGCCTTGAGTTTTTTAAAATACAGACCACATGCAGAGCACCTACACAGTGCAAAAAGAATGTTTTCAAATTCTGAGAAAATACAGGCTGGGTTGCTTTGTGATTGCAAGCCATGTAGTTCATATAGACATTTCTGACATGTGCAACCAGATGTAGAAATAAACACATGATAACAAACATATGATAGTGGTTATGTGCGAACCAATCCCAGATATTGTGATGCAGTACAACCTGACCCGGGGCAGAAACAGCTTGGATATAGGAAAACAGACGCAGGTAGTACCAAACATAGACACCAGAGGGCGAATAGGAGGGCAGCAGGAACTACAGTTCCCAGGTTCCCTGAACTGGCACCTGACCCCTGGCCGGAGAGTGAGCAGGAACAGGTGGGGGAAACAGGGGCTGATGACTATGACTCAGCAGAGTCCATGGAACTAGAGGAAGAGGACGTGCCAGCGTGGTGGCGTTGGCCACAAAAGCCCAGCTACTCAGAGTCAAAGGAGGAGATGGAGTTTGGGAGTGCCGGGGTTAGGCCGGGCACTCTGAATGGAGGCGTGGAGGAGTCCATAGCAGCGGTGTGCAGGAGCCGTACGGGTGGACAGGAAGTGGTATAGGAGCGGAGAGGGATTCCTTAAGGATCTGTGGAAGGTTTTATCTTTAACACAGTTAAAAACAATAAGAAGCATATAACTTTGTCCTTCATCTCTGCTCTATTGCCTCTATTCACCAGGTACACTCTGTTAGATTCCCCGGCCAAGAGGGGCTGTGGCCATCTCCTCTTACTGCCTCCCCAAGCGCTAGGTCTGCCGTCGGCATCTGCGTAGTGGCAGGGAGACGTCTCCGGCACAAGCCTCTGGCTTCCTCCTTCTTCACAGCTCCTGCTGCCAAACCAATGCCACGCTCCGCGGCGGAAGAGATGACCTCCGGCCTACTCTTCGCCGAATCATGACTCAGGCCAACGCTTATTGCAGCCCACTTCGGGCAGGGCCATCCCTAGGTGCGCAGCAGCGTCTCCTGCACATTCTTAAAGGGCCAGCACCGATTATTGCCACTCAACTTCCTGTATGACGTCAGGGGTCAGGAACTACTTATAGGAGCCTCCTCTTCCTATTCCTCAACTTGGCAACGAGTCTGCTTCGCTTCGGTGAGGTCTTCTGTGCTTCGTTGGTACCGTGAGTCCTGTTCCTGCCTTCTGAGTCCTGTTCCTGCTCCTGTTCCCATCCTCTGTTTCCTTTGGACGGATCTTCTGGCTTCTGACCTCGGACTGGCTATCGGTTACTCTCTGGCTTCTGACTCTGAACTGGCTATCAGCGACTCTCTGGCTTCCAACCTTGGGCTGACTATCATCATTACTTCCAGCTGCAATTCCACCATCTTCACAGGGGTTCACCTAAGACCAGCCGGCCCCACACACCCAAGGGCTCAACCTGCGGGGACCGGGGTTGGTATTGGTGAAGCTCCAGCCGGCCCCTGCATTAGTTCAGCCTCGCCTCCCAGCAGTAGGGACCTGTAGGGGTTTACCCTCACAGGTAGCGCCAACTCCTCCTCGGACAAGGGGTCCACATTTTCCTCCGTGAACACAACAGATTGCCAAGTCCATGAACCTGGCAGAGGCTTCTGCCCTCCAAGCCATTCCAGGCCTAGCTCAAAGGATCCTGGAGCAGCAGAAGGCCCTAGAGACACTTGCCTCTGCTGTAGAGAACCTAATCCGGCAATTGGACTCCACTGCTTCTACGGTCACCGCCATCCCACCGATTTATCGCCTCTCCTTTGGTCCCAGGAGCTCGTCCGGTGATTCCTCTACCTGCTCCGCCCCACTTCTCGGGAAATCCACAGTCTTACAGGGACTTCATTAATCAGTGCAGTATGCACTTCAGCCTACAACTGGCCCTCTTCCCCGAGGACATCAATAAGACAACTTATATTTTGTCTCTTCCTGATGGGAAAACCCTGGCCTGGGCGTCTCCTCTATGGGATCGTGTGGACACTGTCCTGCGGGATTTGATTGGTTTCCTGACACTCTTCTGCACTGTGTTTGAAGACCCCACTCGGTAGGCGGCATCTGGGGCAACCCTTCTCCACTTACGCCAGGGTTCTCGGACACTGTCTGAGTATGTCATTGAGTTTCGAACTCTATCCATCAAGCTCCACTGGGACACTGGTTGTCTGAGGGCCATTTTTCTGGAGGGCTTAAATCCCAGAATAAAAGACGAACTCGCAGCCGTGAGCTACCAGGATCACTAGACGCATTGATCAACTTGACAGGGCGTATTGACCAGCATCTCCAAGAATGCTCCCGGGAGGTCCAATTTTCAAGAAAACACTCCGCCGGTTCCCAACACCCTCAGCGTTCACCTTCCCCAAAGGCCCATTCGGGCACCCCAGGGATTGTGGCAGAGGAGCCCATGCAATTGGGTTGGGGTAAGTTAACCCCTCAGGAACATCTCAGACAATGGCAATGCGGCCTCTGTCTCTACTGCAGTGGAGCAGGACATGTACTAGCATCCTGCCCAGTGCGTCCAGGAAACTTCCAGGCCTAGGACCTGAAGGAGGACTCTTCCTAGGCCTTGCCTCACCCATGCCTCCATTGACATTACCAGTCACCCTGACGATGGGAACCCACAACTTCCATATCCTGGCCCTGGTGGACTCGGGAGCCGGGGATAACTTTATCATGAAGAATTTGGTGGAACATCTCCATCTTCCGCTTCACCACTCCCCAGTCCCGTTGGTTCTCTCATCTGTTCAGGGCGAACCCCTTCTGAGTCGAGTCACCCACATTACCGCTCCCATCCAGATCCACACTGGACTGCTGCATGTGGAACACCTTACCTTTCACGTTCTGAGTCGGGCCATACATCCCATTGTGTTGGGACTCCCCTGGCTACAATTGCACTCACCCAAATTCGACTGGAAGATGCTGCAATTGGTCCACTGGGGGCAGGCCTGTCAAAGCACTTACCTTGAATCCGTTTCTCCTTTATGATGCTTGACTGCTACAGCCCTTCCACTTGGTCTGCTGCCATAATATGTCGCCTACACAGCTGTCTTTTCCAAGAAGAAGGCCAAGACCCTACCACCCCATCGCTCCTTTGTCTGCGCGATCAATTTGCTACCTGGTACCGAGCCACCCTGGGGGTGCACTTATCCTCTCTCACCAACTGAGATCCAGGCCATGTCCCACTGCAACCAAGAAAACCTGGACCGAGGATTCATCCACAGGTCCACCTCCCCAGCCAGTGCCAGGTTCTTCTTCTTGGGCAAGAAGGACGGGACACTTCGCCCCTGCATAGACTACCGGGGATTGAACGCTATAACACTTAAGGATTGCTACCCACTTCCCTTAATTTCGGAGCTCTTCAATCATCTTCAGGGGGTGTGGGTCTTCACCAAGCTGGACCTTAGGGAAGGCTACAATTTAATCCATATTAAGGAAGGCGACGAGTGGAAGATGGCCCCTAATACCCAGGATGGGCACTATGAGTACCTAGTCATGCCCTTCGGTATTTATAACACCCTGGCTGTCTTCCAAAACCTTATGAATGAAATCTTTCAGGACCTACTGTATCAATGTGTCATCATCGACCTGGACGACATCTTAATCTTCTCCAAGTCTCTGACTGCCCACCGCCAGGACATCTCCCGGGTCCTCCAACGCCTTTGGGAGAACCGGCTCTTCGCCAAGCTTGAAAAATGCATCTTCAAGCAAGAAGCTCTTCCGTTCTTGGGGTTTTGCATGGATCCTGCGAAGTTTAAAGCCATTCAAGACTAGCCTCAGCCATCCAGATTATGACCTCTACAACAATTCTTGGGGTTTGCAAACTATTATCGTTCATTTATCTTCAATTACACCTCCCTGGTTACCCCCACTGATGGCACTGACTCATAAGGGGGCTGATCCAAAGCACTGGCCACCTGATGCGGTTTCCCCCTTTCTCTGCTTGAAAGAAGCATTCTTCCGTGAATCCTGCCTCAGACACCCAGATCCTCGATACTCTTTTATCATCGAGGTGGATGTTTCCACCGAAGGAGTTGGGGCTGTCCTCAGCCAATACTTGGCCACTCACATCCTACATCCCTGCTCCTTCCTTTCTCACCAATTCTCTGCAGTGGAATATAACTACGCCATTGGCAATAAAGAACTCCTCGCCATCAAAATAGCTTTTGAGGAATGGCGCCCTTGGTTGGAACGGGCACAGCACCAAATTATGGTCTACACAGACCACAAGAACCTAGAATATTTGCATCAGGCCCAACTTCTCAATCCCCGGCAAGCCCGTTGGGTCTTATTCTTCGCAAGATTTGATTTTATTCTATGATATCATCCAGCTGCCAAGAATCAGAGGGCAGACACACCCACTTGAGCCTTCGATACCATGGACATGCCAGAACCTCCCAGCTTCATCATTGACCCATCTCAGGTCCTACTGGCTGCTACCATACCAGTTCCTCCAGGAAAAACCTTCATCCTGCCACGTCACCAGAACTGGGTGTTGACATGGGCCCATGACTCTCGTAGCTCAAGCCATCCAGGACAACACCGAACCTTGGTCGCTCTCCGTCGGTTCTACTGGTGGCCCGGGATGACTAAGGATACCCGGTCTTATATTAAGTCTTGCCACACGTGTGCCTGTCACAAGAATCCCACAGGTTTACCACAGAGTCTACTCCACCCACTGCCTATTCCCAGTGAACCATGGATACACATTTCGATGGACTTTATCGTTGACTTACCACCCTCTAAAGGTAACACTGCTATCTGGGTCATTGTTGACCGTTTCTCGAAAATGGCCCATTTTGTGGCATTACCGGGATTACCTTCTGCATCCCAATTAGCCCGGTTATTCATCCACCACATCTTCCAGCTTCACGGTCTACCACAAAGCCATCTTATTAGATCGTGGACCTCAGTTCACATCTAAATTTTAGAGATTCCTTTGTCAAAAGTTTGATGTCACCCTGGAATTTACCTTGGCTTATTATCCTCAAACCCACAGCCAAGCAGAAAGAACAAACCGGACCCTCAATCAATTTCTATGGACTTACATTAATAACAAACAGGATGATTGGGCGGACCTACTTCTGTGGGCTGAATTCACCCTCAACTCCCACCAATCAGCCGCCACTGGCTCTTCACCCTTCCAAGTGGTTTATGGCAAGCAACCTCTCCCACCTCTGCCCGTTCCTGTGACCGTCCCTTCACCAGCTACTCAGCTGTCCGCTAGGAAATTATATCGACTTTGGACCTCTACCCAACAAACCTTGCTCAAGGCCAGCCAGGCTGTCAAAAAATTCTCAGACCTCCATTGAAGATCTAGTCCACCTGATGAATAAAACGTAAAATGTCATAATGCCTCTGTATCGCTCCATGGTGAGACCGCACCTTGAATACTGTGTACAATTCTGGTCGTCGCATCTCAAAAAAGATATAATTGAGATGGAGAAGGTACAGAGAAGGGCTACCAAAATGATAAGGGGAATGGAACAACTCCCCTATGAGGAAAGACTAAAGAGGTTAGGACTTTTCAGCTTGGAGAAGAGACGACTGAGGGGGGATATGATAGAGGTGTTTAAAATCATGAGAGGTCTAGAACGGGTAGATGTGAATCGGTTATTTACTCTTTCGGATAGTAGAAAGACTAGGGGGCACTCCATGAAGTTAGCATGGGGCACATTTAAAACTAATCGGAGAAAGTTCTTTTTTACTCAACGCACAATTAAACTCTGGAATTTGTTGCCAGAGGATGTGGTTAGTGCAGTTAGTATAGCTGTGTTTAAAAAAGGATTGGATAAGTTCTTGGAGGAGAAGTCCATTACCTGCTATTAAGTTCACTTAGAGAATAGCCACTGCCATTAGCAATGGTAACATGGAATAGACTTAGTTTTTGGGTACTTGCCAGGTTCTTATGGCCTGGATTGGCCACTGTTGGAAACAGGATGCTGGGCTTGATAGACCCTTGGTCTGACCCAGTATGGCATTTTCTTATGTTCTTATGTTCTTAGACCTGGCCAGAGAGTATGGTTGAGTACACGGTTCATCCACGTGAAATTGCCATCTATGCGCCTCGCCCCTCATTTCATTGGCCCTTTTTTGATACTCCGCCACATGGGCCCTGTGTCTTACGAGCTCCAACTCCCACTCTCTCTTAGATTCCACAACACCTTCCACGTGTCTCTCCTGAAGCCAGTGGTGTTGACATGATCATCCAAAAAAAACCCCGAACCACAGCCACTTTCCTCTGAGGACGACTCCACCTATCAGGTACGGGAAGTTCTTGATGTTAGGAAACGCAGGAGGAAGTGGGAGTACCTGCTAGCCCGGGAGGGTTTAGCCCCGAAGAAAGTAGTTGGGAGCCTCTCGTTCCATGAAGACCACCCTTCCAAACCAAAACTCCCGGGGAGGCACCCTAGAAAGGGGGGTACTGTTAGATTCCCCGGCCATGGCCCCCTGTGGCCAGCTCCTCTTACTGCCTCCCCAAGTGCCGGGTCTGCAGTCGGCATCCGCGCGGCGGCAGTGAGACGTCCCTGGCGCAAGCCTCTGGCCTCCTCCTTCTTCGTAGCTCCTGCTGCCAAACCAGTGCTGCGCTCCGAGATGGGAGAGACGACCTCAGGCCTACTCTTCTGGCATCAGGCCACAGGCCAATGCTTCCTGCAGCCCACGTCAGGCAGGGCCATCCCTAGGCGCTCAGCCGCATCTCCTGCACATTCTTAAAAGACCAGCACCAATTATTGCCACTCAGCTTCCTGGATGACGTCAGGGGTCATGAACTACTTATAGGAGCCTCCTCTTCCTATTCCTCGACTTGACAATGAGTCTGCTTCACTTCGGTGAGGTCTTATGTGCTTCGTTGGTACCATGAGTCCTGTTCTTGCTCCTGTTCCCATCCTCTAGTTCCTTAGGATGGATCTTCTGGATTATGACCTTGGACTGGCTTCGGTGACTCTTCTGGCTTCGGACCCTGGACTGACTATCGGCGACCTTCTGGCTTCTGACCACGGACTGGCTATCGGGCACTCTCTGACTTCCGACCTTGGGCTGACTATTGTCATTTCTTCCAGCTGTGATTCCACCATCTTCACAGGGGTTCACCTAAGACCAGCCAGCCCCATGCACCCAAGGGAACGGAGTTGGTATTGGCGAAGCTCTAGCCGGCCCCTGCATCAGTTCTGCCTCGCCTCCCGACAGTAGGGACCTGTGGGGGTTTACCCTCACAGGAAGCACCAACTCCTCCTCGGGCAAGGGGTCCACATTTTCCTCTGTGAACACAACACACTCTTTCTGTCTTAACCTCCCCTTTCGACCTTTTGACCTTCAACTCTGCTCTGCCACTCCTACTCACCAGCATGGCTGCTTCCATAACATATAAATTTGACCTTCATTTCTGCTCTGTTGCCTCTATTCAACAGCATAGAAACTGCCTAGCCCTTAAACTGCTGCCTCTTAGAATTCTCCATCTCAGTTCTTTTCTTTTCAGTCAGTCATCTGATAACTTTCACACTTAAATATCCTCCCCACACAGCTTCATCCAGTCACCACCACTCTGCTCATAGCTGCTAGGAGACTGACCCCCTGTAAACAGCCACTCCTTTAACAAGCTGTGAGCGTTTTCTGAAAGACAGCAAAGAAGGTTTCATTTGTGAAAAGTATAAAAATAATGTAATTCAGTGATAAAGTATTTCATTTTAACTTAAATGTATTCAAATTATTGATACCAGATGCATTGCACCCCAACTTTTCTCCTTTTTTGAGAGTGTACCCTGATGCTTTCATCTCCCAATCCCGAATATCAGTGAATCATGATTCCATTTCTGGTAAACTACAGTAGATGTACTGGCAAATTATATATTATACAGTATATATATGTATATATATTTACAGTACATATCTTGGCCTATGACAAGTCTATCAATTTCTGAATCAGTGATCATAGCTCTGCTTCCATTTATATTGCGGGCAGGCAACACGATTATAACCACCTGCTTTTCTGATATTGCACACTGCAACACATAAATGGCATTACAGTCGCAGAATTAGTGAAGAATCAGTAATAGCTGAATGGCTATCAAAATCAATTTCATTTTCAACAGTCAGAACTCCCCTGGGAGGCAAGCTAATTGATTTTTGAAGCCCAATTCAACCTCCTACCCTCTTCCTTCAGTGTTTAGCAGATAGTTTTTAGTTCTTTGGAACAAGTGAGTCAATTTTTAAGGAATTTATAATAAGGCAGAAACTGAGGGAATAAAAATCATGTTGAAAGCAAAGTCCTTCATTGCACCCCTAGATTATGACAATGCAGTAGTGAAAACTTCCTAAGAAATATGGAAACAGAGGTCCTAGAATGCAAGGGGACACAAGTTAATAGTGCGGGCCATTTGTTTCCCTTTGAAAATTAGCACACGGAAGCACTATACACTGAAAGCAGACACGTAATTTGCACCTGGTATTTGCACAAGTGACAGAGAGGCGTGGATACATGCATACATTTAAAATACTGAATGCTTGTGCACTTTTTTCCTCCCTTGACATAAACACCCACAGGAGTAGCCTTTGTTTTTTACCTCTGGCTAAAATTAAACCCACTATGGAATCCTGGTGGAAGGCAATTTTCAGTCTGGCCATTTTACCCAGTGAAATATCTATTTCCACAGATAATGTTTTTGAAAATTACACTCAAAAGTCAGATCCAACTCCTGCTATGTAGTGTCTTTACTTTTCAAGTTTCAGTGAACATTTCAGTCTGCCAAATTCCTGAATCACTTCACTGGCCAAATATATATTCAATTTGTGGTGTTTCTTTTTACCTAGGTTTCAAAAATGAAATTCAGGTTATCTCAGGACAGGAGAAGTTATGCGACATTATGAGAATTCGAAGTGCTTCTAATGATAGTATTGATATACTTGTGATGCGTCCCACTGAAGCAGATGACTTCTTGAAATAAAGCCCTTGTCTGGGAATATTTTGTTTTGCATATTTGAATGTTTGCAATTTTGACAAAAAGCTGGGAGGGTAACTTTTAAACCACTCCGCATGGCAGCATATCTATGATAGTATTTTAAAATATCTTTACCCTGGAAAAAATGTGCATATGTATGCTTACATGCAAATACATGCAATGCATTGAAAATGAGTATTTCAATGCATTGAACACGTGTACTTTTCCAATCTATTTAAAAAATATAGGCACATACATTTTACTTGTGAAAACAGAGGACATACTTGCGCATAAGCCAATTTATGCATGTGAATCAGCATATTTTAAAACATGTACGTGTAACTGAAATTAACCAGGTTACCTTTTACTCCACCCATTCAACCAGTCCTTCTTCAGATCATCGATACCCTCCTGGTTCTTCAGCCTAAACTACCTCCAGTTCACGCAGACCTCACACCCAACCAATAATACCCAATTAACCAGAATGGTATCAATCATACCAGATTTTTAGAAAGCATAAAATTATGCAAGTAACTTGCCAAACAGATGGGCATAAGTGCCTTTAAAAATAGCAATTTACCCACGTAACTGTGGACCCCCTGCTTTTTTATACACGTATATGTGTGCACAAAACATAAAGTATATGTGTACTTTCAACTTTTATAGAATACCCATTATATGAGTATAGGCTTCTTAATTGCTTATATGCTACTTTTTATGTGCATATCTCTTTGAAAATTCACCCCTAAGTATTATATACAGTACTTGACATTGAACTTGATCTACTAATAATTATAAATTTGGGGTACTTTTCGATATATTTCCATATTACTTATTTTTCATTTCTTTATATACATATTGTTTCATTTCATTGTTTGTAAATGATATAATTAATAAAGATATAATTTAAAAAAAGATATTGAACTGGAGAATTATTCCACTGTAGTGCACGTGTGAGTGTTTGTCAGGTTTTTACGACACTTCTAAGCAAAGAAAAACATTGACATAAGGATTCTTTGGGGCACGATGATTAAAATGTGCTAGGGCCTGAAATTTCACTTAGAGCTGCATTAAGCTGATATGAGTACCCTTTCTAATTTAAAAGACATGGTGACATGATATTTCTCTATAATAATATTTTGGTTGTGCTATCTGTGAAGAATCTGTTGTCTGGTTATTTCCTAGCCCAGGATGTATTAAGCTCTGGCATAGATACTTACTCATGAGTGTATTTTTACAGGCTTATAAATTTCACAAAACAGAGCCCATTCTGTATGCAGAGTTAGAAGATGGAAGACATGGATTCAAATGCTGATTTTGCATTGACGGGCCCAGGAATTATTTATTTATTTAAAAGGCTTATTGCCTGCATTATCTTCGATTCTAAATGGTTACAAGCAAATAACAATTAAAATCCAAACAATACCTCAGACAACAAGACAAAACTTGAGAAAACTTAACTCAATCAACAAAATGATAACTAGCCTGTCAAAACTCAGCAAAATTTAAAAACCGCCATCTTGGCCCTAACTACGATTCCCACCACTATCTGTTTAGGATGGCTCCTTGAAGGCCTGCACAAATAAAGCTTTTAGGAGCTTCTGAAACTTTAGGATAGATGCTTCAGATTTGAATTCCCCAGGAAAAGAATTTTATAAACCTGGAGCAGCCCCAGTGAATAACCTCTTTCTAGGTTCAGCAAGGTGAGCCTGCCTTATAGAAGGTACCTCCAGTACATTTTGACAGGAGAATCTCAATACACGCACAGCCTTATAGATCTTTAACACAGTGTTGAAACATTTGGGTGCCTTACCATGAATAGCCTTAAATACAAGCATTATAAACTTGAACTCACTTTCCAGCAAATGGGTAACTAGTGTAACGTAAATAGGACAGGTGAAATATGGTCACAGATCCACACACCGGATATTATTCATGCAGTCACATTTTGAATAATCTGCAAGGTTCTTATCATGTAGTATAGTAAACCAAAATAGTTACAGTAATCAAGGGAAGGAGTTACCAATGCATGCATGACATAGATAGATAGACATGGTTTGATGGGACACAGCCAACATGGATTTACCCAAGGGAAGTCTTGCCTCACAAATCTACATTTTTCTGAAGGAATGAATAAACATGTGGACAAAGTTGAACTGGTAGATGTGGTGAATTTCGATTTTCAGAATGCATTCGACAAAGTCCTGCATGAGAGGCTTCTAAGAAAACTAAAAAGTCATGTGATAGGAGGTGATGTTCTTTTGTGGATTGCAAGCTGATTAAAAGACAGGAAACAGAGGTTAAGATCAAATGGTCTGTTTTCACAGTGGAAAAAGGTAAACAATGGAATGCCTCAGGGATCTATACTTGTACCGGTGCTTTTTAATATATTTATAAATGATCTGGAATGGGATATGATGAGTGAGGTGATCAAATTTGCGGATAAAATAAAATAAAATTGTGATGAATTGGAGGAGGATCTTGCAAGACTGGAAGATTGGGCTTCCAAATGGCAGATGCAATTTAACATGGACAACTGCAAAGTAATGCATATAGGGAAAAATAACCCTTGCTGTAATTACACAATGTTAGAAAAAGAGATCTAGGCATCATAGTGGATAATACATTGAAATCGTAGGCTCAGTGTGCTATGGCGATCAAAAAGCAAACAGAATTTTAGGAATTATTAAAAGAGAATGGCAAATAAAACTAACGATGTCATAATGCCTCTGTATCGCTCCATAGTGAGACCACACCTTGAATACTGTGTGCAATTCTGGTCACTGCATCTCAAAAAGGATATAGCTGCACTGGAGAAAGTGCAGAGAAGGGCAACCAAAATGATAAGTGGCATGGAACAGCTGCCCTATGAGGTAAGGCTAAGGAAGTTAGGGCTGTTCAGTTTGGAGAAGAGAAGACTGAGTGGAGATATGATAGAAGTCTCCAAAATCATGAAAGGGCTTGAACAAGTTAATGTAAATCGGTTATTTACTCTCTCAGATAATAGAAGGACCAGGGGGCACTCAATGAAGTTAGTAAGTAGTCGCATAGTTAAGCTCTGGAATTCATTGCCAGAGGATGTGTTTATAGCAGTTAGTGTAACTGGGTTTAAAAAAGGTTTGGATAAGTTCCTAGAAGAAAAATCCATAAACTGCTATTACGGTAATTAATAAGCAATAGTAGCTTGTGATTTATCTAATGTTTGGGTACTTGCTAGGTACTTGTGACTTGGATTGGCCACTGTTGGAAACAGAATACTGGGCTTGATGGACCCTTGGTCTGACCAAGTATGGCATATCTTATGTTCTTATGTTCTTATGACTGTTTTAAGATCAACCTCTGATAAGATCAGTTTAAATTGGCTAAGCATGCAAAGCTTATAAAAGGATTTTTTTTTTTTACCACATTTCTTACCTTCAGGTGAAAAGAAAGAGCAGAGTCAAGCAGGAACTCTTAAATCATGCACTTGCTTTGAGAACGGGACCCTCACATAACCAAAGGCAAGCTCAGATGGAATGTCAAGCGAGGGGAACCTAGCAAGATAAAGAATCTCTGTCTTCTTGACTTTTAGAACTAATCTGTGGTCAGCCATCCAGTCACGCATAAATAAATAAAATATTGCAGCAGGATGCCTAGAAATCTAAAAAAAGAGCCTTGTTGATATTAAAACAAACCAGAGCTCAAAACTGAATGTCATCGGCATAAAATCTGTACCCAATACCCAAGTCCATGAGCAAATGGTATATGGAAAATATATCAATATTATATAAGGACACAGAGGGCATAGAGTCCAGTGTGTAGAGGAAATTTGGAAGAAGGAGACTTCCTATGACTACCTTCTGGAATTTTAATTTTTTTGGAATGCTCCTTTCTGTCCAGCACTGAAGGCGTTAAGGATTTCATTCACCCTGTCTGTAGACAGTGGCATTAATTCTTCACTTTTGCTTTCTACCTGCTGGTGCAGAAAAATCAG
This sequence comes from Rhinatrema bivittatum, assembly GCF_901001135.1. Taxonomy (NCBI): domain Eukaryota; kingdom Metazoa; phylum Chordata; class Amphibia; order Gymnophiona; family Rhinatrematidae; genus Rhinatrema; species Rhinatrema bivittatum. Next base: position 345,072,025 of record NC_042617.1, read on the forward strand.
CAGAGTGCAGTCAAAGCTTGTCTGCCAGCCAGGAATTTCACAAGGGATGCTTTTTCTTTTTTTTTTGTCTCTAAAATTCTCAGGTGACTTAATTCCCCCCCCCCCCCCATCAGATTCTGCTCCTCCCACCTCCCTCTCTCAGTGAACAATGAGCAGTTAAACTCAGGGGAGCAGAGACTGACAGTTCTAAGGAAAGGGGGGGGGGGGGGAAGCATGAATGCCACGCTGCTAGGGGGAAGAGAAGGGTTTTGTTTTGTTTTTTTTGCTTTTTTAAAGAGCACCCAATAAAAATAGAATAGCCCAGCCTTGATTCTTCATTAAATAAAAGGAGCCCTTGTTCCGAAAATATTGTCAAAATTAAAACTTTAAGGGCCGGATTTTAAATGCCCTGCACGCCGGCACGCACACAGCCCCAGGATGCGCTTAAGTCCCGGGGCTTCGTAAAAGGGGCAGGGAGGGGGCGTGTCCGGGGCGGGACCAGGGTCAGGGGCAGTTTGGGGCGGGACCGGGGGTGTGGTGCCGGCCCGGGGGCTTGGTTGAGGCCTCCGGACCAGTCCCTGGGTCGGGTGATGGCGTGCCAGCAATCCGCTGGCGCGCGCAGATTTACGTCTGCTTTCAGCAGGCGTAAATCTGGCAACAAAGGTAGAGGGGGGGTTTAGATAGGGCCGGGGGGGTGGGTTAGGTAGGGGAAGGGAGGGGAAGGTGGGGGGAGGGCGAAGGAAAGTTCCCTCCGAGGCCGCTCCGATTTCGGAGCGGCCTTGGAGGGAACAGGCAACGTGCGCTGGGCTCGGCGCGCGCAGGTTGCACAAATGTGCACCCCCTTGCGCGCACCAACCCCCGATTTTATAAGATACGCGTGGCTACGCACGTATCTTACAAAATCCAGCATACTTTTGTTCGCGCCTGGTGCGAGAATATAAGTACGCCCTCGCGCAAATTTATAAAATCTACCACTAATTGTTTAAAACCTGGTTAAAAAAAAAACGGAGCAAATCCATTTACATAAAAAAATAAGACGGTAACTTTAAAACGAGCGTGTGCGCACCCATCAAGGTGCGTACATGGGCAACAGCATACATGCACTGGAATTTTAAATCCCGTAAGTGCGCATGTATCATATATAATACGTCTTGTGCGTGTCTGCGTGCTCCTAATTTTAAGCTGTTGCATGAGGAAATGTTATTCGAATATGTTTCCTTACGTCTTGTCGGCTTTTACACACACACATGAGCACATTTTAAAACATGCACGCGTGAACAAAATGACCAGTTTGACCAAGTAGTCCACCAGTTTGCCCAGTCTATCGCTAGTCATCAAGACCCCTCCGGTTCTTCAGCCTACACTCCCCCCAGTTTACCCAGACCCCTCACCCAGTCAGTTTTTGACTATAACGAGTTTAATTCAGACTTACACCTGATAAAGAGCAGAAGTAAATACGCGCAGGTAACAGCCCTATGCGCGCTGCGTTCGCCGGTATTAAAATAGGGATTTGTGCACGTAAATGTCGGCTCTGCTCCGGAATGCCCCGACCCACTCCAAATCTACCCCTTTTTTTTACTTGCGTTCTACTGCTTGCGCATGCGCATACATGCGCATAATTTGACGCTTTTAAAATAAGAGTTGTGCGCGCTCAGCTCGTATGCTCACGTATATGGCCTGTCAACATGGGCAGCTCTTTTAAAATTCACCTCTAAATGAATACATTTGACTACCAAGAGGTAAAAAAGAATAAATCTGTGCACATGAATAAAATGTATAAACAGGTAAAGATTTGACAAATCTCTGCTGTAGCCCATTTGAGGTCTTTAGCAGGTAAAACTTGGTGAAGATTGATCCGCTGAGCTGAATGATCGGGGTGGACATGGGGCGCTCGCATCAAGAAAATGAAATTTTCTTGCAGTCTCCAAGGCCTTTTGCCAAGAAAATTTTCTTGCAGTCTCCAAGGCCTTTTGCCAAGAAAGAGAAAACAAAGACGCATTGCTATATGCAGGGCTAGTTACCAGTGCTCCCTCTTTTATTTATGTATTTATTTATTTATTTAGCCAATTTATGTTCCGCGCCTTCGTAAAATGCTGGGCAGATTGCATTGTACTGCTGTGTTTCGCTGTTGAGTTGGTCAAATTGTTAAATGTTTTTGTTTTGGAAGATCTTTCTGTTAGGCTATTAAGTTTGATTTTGATTTTAGTTTATATGTTTTTATATGATTATGTAAACCAATATGATGGTACTTAACCAAATACCGCTATATAAATTTAAATAAATAAATAAATAAATAAATAGTGGGCGGGGAAAGGCAGGTGGGGGAGGGGCCTGCAAGCACACGGCAAGTCTGTTTACAAATGCAAACAGTAGGTCTGGGGTGAGGTATTCTGTCTCATCAGCCTCTCCCAGCAATCCAAATTGCCTCATTCTGAACGGCACTGCTCAAACTTCCAAAGAGGAGTGAAATAAAATACAAAAAAATTCAAACTGTGGATATGCTCTGCAAAACAATCACTTTATCAAACTACTCTACCACATGCTACAACTCATAAAATATAGTTTTAAAAATATCACTTATCCACGTTGACCATAACTGCAGGACAGATATAGATATCACAAGAAATGTAGGATATGCTTTTGCTATTTTGGGTTTATTATATTTCCGTTGCCTACTTCACTCATCAAGAAATGTCCAGTCTAGGCAGAGACCCATACAGGAAGGGATAAGTAGAACAGGACACAGAGCATTAGTGAGGTAAGATGTCCTCTTAGGGCTCAAATCCTGTTTATTAATTAGCAGCCAGAAAGAGCTCCACCGAAGAATCCGAGTGCCAGGGCTCCTCTTCCAGAGGCTGCCTTTACTGCTCTGTCTCATTATCCTTTTCTAGAAAACAGCCCCCATTCACCAGGAGCGCTCTGCAACCATCTTATTGATTACTGTCGTCCAATGTTAATTTGTTCTACAGCTTTTGCTCCTGTGACTCCATCCATGAATAGTAACAAAACCTTCAAACGATGCACAGGATAAAAACAGAACAAAATCTTTGGTACAGCAAAGCACTGCATACAGTACGCCTCGTATCTTGAAGGTTATGCCCGCATCTTGAAATGTTTTAAACTTGGACAGATTTATCCTGGTCTACCGCCCACAGAAAAATGATTTGTAAAAACCAGGCTCCTCATGAAGATTTTAAAGATGAAATGTAAAAAAAAAACCCCTAGCTTTTCAAATGTAATACATTTCCTGAAGTAAAATATTTCCTGAGTTCCAAACTCTGTAGCATCAGTGCAAAAGTGTCAGGAAACCAGAGTCTCCCATATTGTCTGGGAAACTCTCAGGCCATCTGCCCCTGCTTATGCCTCCTTCCACAGGCTTTCCGGCACTCTGCAACCATGGGCCCCCGATCAGGCGGAATCAGTGGCCACAGGTGCCGCAGGGACAGGAATGGTTGAATGTTCACTCTCCTCTCAGGTGCCTAACCTCCTCCTCCTCCTCCCTGTGGTATGTGTCCGGATTAAAGATGAAGCACCACAAGAGCAAAAGGAGGAGGGAGGCAGACACTTGCAGGGATCAGTCTGAAAGTGGGAGATGGAAGAATAAGGTCAGAGATGGAGGGGTGGGCGGGAAGCGATAAAAGATGTGGAAACCTGGAAGGAAAGGTGAGGCAGAGAGACTGTGATGGGAAGAAGCGAGAAAGGCATAGACAAAGCTGAAGACATGAAAGAATCAGTCAGAAGGACAGAGGAAGGGAAGGAAAGCATGGAGAGGGTCTTGGAATCAGATGGAATGGAGAATAAGGAAAATGAATCAGAAGATACAGGATGAAAGCAGAGAACAGTATAGTGAGGACAATAATTATTTTAAAGGATTTCATTTAGAGTGAGTTTTTGCAGTTGAAAATTGTTTTGAAAATCATTTTAATTTTTAAAAATGATTTTCAAAATACATTTTTCTAAATTGTATTGACACATTTTTTTTTCCTGAAGAGATGGATTATGTGAGGTTCCACAAAAGGGGGGGGGGAGGGGAATGTGACTGGTTTTGTAGGATTTTGATTAGGAGTAATATGTTTAATAATTTTCTAGTGACTCTTTTTTAGAGACTCTGGTTTAGAGCGGCGGAGGTTATCAACCTTTTTCCCGTCATGACATACCTGATGGACAGTGCGCACTTGTGTGACACACCACTCACAATCCACAGCTAAATTTAAAAAAAAACAACCCCTCACTATTACTTTTATTGTGAAGAATGACACAAGGGAAAGATAAACGTATTCTCTCTGAACAGAAATAACATAGATTTTTGTACAAGCTGCATTCTCTGCTGCCCATAGGGTCACCAACCGTTTCTCTTCTACTGTCACTCTCGGGCCCAGCAGGGGTAGATAGAATCAGTTATCACTAGCCTGGAAGAGAAAGAGAATTAACATTTCTCACAGGGCTCCAGCAGGAATGGAGGACAAGAGCCTTGCCCTACTGGGCCTAGTGGATGAAGAAGTCTGCCTTGTGAACCGTTCAGCCTTGCGCACCTTCACCTCCCCACACAAATATTATGCATTGAAAATAGATTTAATATGAAAAATGACATTAAAAGTTCAATCTAAGGCAAAAAAATGTCACATGTATATTATATTTACAAGTACTATTGTGGTGCCAAGCAGAAAACCCTGCAAAAAAGTAAAAAAAAGATACTTGGAACTCAATAGGCAATAGGCCTAGTGTGACGGGTTATGTGAGCTTAGCACTCAGAAAGTCATGAGTAAAAGAATTATAACAATTTAGTAAAACCTTCATACTAAAACAACACTGTTAACATGCAAACAGTAACAACCCTACTTATGAAAAGGTAGAAGTGCTAATATTACACCAGGCCCTAAAATACCAATACCCCTCAAATTAGGGAAATAGAACAATAGACTGCTATAGATCCCTACACAGAAACTACACATTGGCAGAATACCTCACCTCGGTCATACATGCAGAAGAACATAGACAGACCTTCATCAAATACAGAATAAAAAGAGCATACTCTAGATATAAATAGAAATATACAGACAAAAACTGAACTGGAAACCACATTGGAAAAACAATCACCATTCCTCATAAAACAAACCAAATATATAAAATTAATAGTAATACAAATCATACTAATAAAAAGAATACATGTTTCAAAACAGCTGAAGAATAGAATAACATCCAACAACTAAAAACTTATAAAAATGTTCCAAACGTAAATAAAACATTTCAAAACAGCAGACACAAACATCCAATAATTAAAACTAATAAGGATAAAAAAAAAAATCCCCTGCTCTCTATAACTGGGAACTTGTGATTTCTGGGTGCCCTGAGATTGTCTTGGACTAGCAAGAGGAGAGGAGAGGGGTTGTTACTCAAACTTTGTCCTCTCTCATATATGCACATACTTTCTCCTTCACTCTCACATGCTCAATCTCACCTACACAAACACACAGGCTGTCGCTCACTGCCTCTTACTCAGTTTTGCATGCGCACACACACACACGCAGGCTGTCTCTCCCTTTCACATGCTCAGCCTCACACAGGCATGCACACACAGGCTGTCTCTTACTCTCATGTTCAGTCTCATACAGGCACACGCACATACAGGCTGTCTCTCAATCTCATATGCTCAATCTCTCTCAGGCAAACACACACAGGTTATCTCTCACTTTCACATGCTCAGCATCACAGAGATGTCTCTCATACATATGCTCAGCCTCACACAGGCATACACACACACACACATACACGGGCACGCATACGCAGGCACACATAAGCTGTCACACTTTCATGTGCTCTGTTTCACACAGGCAAATACACCCACAGGGAGTCTCTTATTCTCACATGCTCAGTCTTACACAGGCACACAAGACACTGTTTCTCTCCTCCTGGAAGCACAAGTAACAGCAGCAGCAGCTTCAGCCTGACCTCCTCCAGCTCCTGTGGCCAAAGGTATGCATTCTTTTTCTTGGGGCTGTGGAGGCTGACGCTGTGTCTTCAATTTTGGCTCACAGTGCTACTCCTCATTTCCGTGTGGGTCCACCTCACTTCCTCTTTTGGGTCATGCCGATAAGGAGGCTATACCATGCGTGGAGCCTCCCACCCCCACCTCCCTGGTGTTTTCTAGATGACTGCTTAGTGCTGTAATCAGTTCTGCTGCTAGCAATCTGCCCAGGCTTGAAAATGCTGACAGCTCGAGCAGCAGAGAAGGAGATCTCTGCATTCCGCTGGAGCAGAGGAGGGGGAGGGAGGCCAAGGAGCGCGGTATTCTGGCCATGGAAATGAAGAGACACCAGCTTGTGCTTTGCGACACAGTGATGTGTCGTGACACACTAGTTGAAAATCCCTAGTTTAGAGGATGGAGGTTAGGAGTGATGGACAGGATGGACCAGTAGAATTATGAAGTTTTATTTTCACTGTTTTTATGATTATTATGTATTAATTATGAGTGTATTATGTTTTATTGTAACCGCAGAGGGCAGATAGCTTTCAAACAAATGCACCATGGCGATATGTTTGCATGTATATGGCCCCGAGTGGATCTATACAAGTAACCTGAATTAGCCACTGCTGGAAACTGGTTGCTGGGCTTGATGAACCCTTGGTTTGACTCAAAAAGGCAACTTCTTATATTCCATGCAGATCATTACGATCAGCTCAGGAAGTGTTCCTTCTATTTCCTCCTTTCAAGGACTGTAAGCTGGAGAAAACCAAGAGACAAACTTTATGATTTGTTGGTCCCAAGTTATGGTATTCAGTGCCATGGGACCTTTGGGGCCGATGCAATTATGTGCGCTGAAAGCGGGCACTAACTTTTCAGCGCCCGCTTTTTTAACTCACGCATGACGCCCACAAGGGGGGGCACCATGCAATATGGAAATTAGGGGTTGTGCTAGGAAGGAGGCGCTAGGGGTCGCTTGCGCGACCTTAGCACCTCCTTCCTAACGCGACCCACCACGGCTGCCGGTTATGAAGAATAACTCGGCGGTCTGCCGAGTTATTTTATTTTATTTTTTTTACTTTAAAAAAGAAGCACAGAAAAGCTTTTTTTTCTGCTTTTCTGTACTTCTTTTCAATGCGCTCAGCTATTAACGCCTGCTCCAGGCAGGCATTAATATCTGAGTGAAAAATGTGCATCTGAGACGCACATTTATCTTTTTGCATTCGGAGTGAATGAGTAATAAGCTGATTCACATGCATTTGCATGTGATGAGCGCTATCTCATTCACTCCATGTCGGACGCGTGTTAAATAGGCGTCAATCCCCCTATTGCATTAGGGGGTGGATTAACGCCTGTTTATCCCGCGTCCAACTGCGGGTTAAGCAGTGCGCTCAACTGAGCGCACTGTATTGCATCGGCCCCTTTGTCTTCTGGATCAATACCAAGCTTTCCGCAAGGCCGTCAAGACCTGATATTTTTGTTCTGTTTGTATAGGTTTAGCCTTTTGGTTTAATAGTGTCTTATCAAACCAATTAATGTTTATATTTTGAAGGATTTTATTAGGATTTGTCCTTTTTTAAGATTTTTATGCTAACCATTCTGTAAGCGTAATATGGCAAGAATGTGTTCTTTATTGACTGTCACAGTGATCTTGTAATCGATGAGATATATACATAAATAAATATAAAAGTAAAAATATCTTAAGTATGAATTGAGATAAGGTGCCATGGAGGAGATGGTTTAGCAGGGATTATTTAATTATAATTTATTGCCTCTTTGTTCCCAGAGAACAGAGATAAACTAGGAATTTCTCACCTTTCCTCTGCTTCTTATGTACTACATGTAACCAGGGGCTGCTGAAGGCAATTTGCTGTCTGATGCGAGGGATGAGATGGCTAAAGGGTATCAGACTCAACACTCCATCTTTCTGTATCTCAAAGTATGAAGGATCCTCTGGCAGGGAGTGCATGGTGAGGTATCCCCTCTGAAAAGAAACTCCTTAGGGCAAGGCTGGGAGGCTCTACCAGAGTGTGGAAAAAAATACATCTTTACTCTCTGACTGCTTACTCTAACTGAACCCCCTTACTGTTAACATGGCTGAGATAAATAACCTGAGTCATCCAATCCAAAGCCTCCTGGTGGGAGGGACTGAAGGGATGGATGGCTCCTACTAACAGGTAGATTTTAAAAGCATTGCTCGTGCAAAAATGGCCCCCATACATATGTATGTGGGCTGTGCATGAGCAACATGAATTTTAAGAAGCCAGGAAGTATGTGTGCACATACCTGCGTGCGGGTCAAGAATAAGGAGGCAGAAAAAAAGGGTGGGGAATGGGTGTTTTGGGGTGGGGCCATGATGTATGTGTGCAACCCCTGAATTTTGCAAGGCTGACCATGGCAATGCATGCCATGTTACCTGTGTAACTTAACTACTAGTCCTGATGAGGCACAAGTCTGGAGATTAATGCAACTCCAACATTGCTCTATGTTTCAACGGCAAGAGGAAATGTGGGAAAAAGGATTTGCATTCACAAAAAAGCGTGGGAGTAGCTTGCTTGTTGCGGCGGTTATTACCCCAAACCAATTAGGCTTGTTACTTCACTTTGATGCAGCTCCAGCACTGCTCTCTACATCAATGGTGGGGTGGAAGGAAATTAGAACCAAAAAGTTATCAATAAGGGCCCTGACCTCAGCGGTCAGAGTAACGGATAAGTATGAGAAAAATAAGTGTGAAAGCTTGCTGGGCAGACTGGATGGGCCATTTGTTCTTCTTCTGCTGTCATGTCTATGTTTCTATGAGGGAGAGAGAGAGAGAGCCTCTTTTAAAGAGACAATCTGCCACTCTATATATATCCCACCGTAAGAGGGGCACTCTCAACTCACAGTGCGCTTTGGGAGGCCAGTGTTACATTGGTCTGCCTAGGGTACAAGGGTCTGTAGACCCTTGTAACACAGCCCTCCCCCCTTTAAATCCAACCTGAGTTGAAAATGCCCCTTTTACAGTGGGAGATATATAAAGTGTCAGATTGTCTCTTTAAAAGATTCTCTCTCGCTTTCTCACTCTCTGTCTCATTTGTGAGTATGCATGTAAAGGCTCCCACACATTTGCACAGTAGGGATATCTTAAATGGTATGCATGTACATAGTTGGGATATTTTAAATGGCATAAATGTACTTTCACACATGATATAAAATTGAGTATATTTTTGCTCACATGCCCAATACGCATGTTTAAGGGAGAATGCATGCACCTTTTAAAATTTACTTGTAAATGTATTTTAAGGACAGGGATAGTGGCATATAGTGGCCAGACCAGGAGGGTCTGCCACAATAGGGGGTCTCTGAAAGCTGGGAATCATGCATGTCAACACCTATTGTGGGAGTGTTGAGCAAGATGGTGATTCCCTGCCTAAATACTCTACTTTGTATGTCCCATCTACAGGGCACACTACCTCGTAAGGAACCCATCGGTATCTTATACACATAATTTCTCTAATGTATGCAAATGAATCTCTTGCGAATACCTTGAGGACCAGATTGACTGGGTGATTGCTGAGGCCCATTCTGAGAACCACTGTTTTAAGGATCTTGGGCCATTCCCGGGTAGCTCTTTCACCTTGATTCCCTTTATTTCATATATTTCTTCTCTCTCTTTCAGTTCTTTACTTTTTACAAAACCCCTTTCTACATCTCTTTCCCCCTACACTTTTGCAATTCCTTGGTCGCCCTATCTCAGAAAAGATATAGCAGAACAAGAAAAAGTACAGAGAAGGCTGACCAAAATGATAAAGGGGATGGAATGGCTTCTCTATGAGGAAAGGCTAAATGGGATTGCGCTCTTCAGTGAGGAGAAGAGAAGGCTCAGAGGAGATATGATAGAGGTTTATAAAATCATGAGTGGAATGGAACGAGCAACTAGAGCATGGTTATTTATTCTTTCCAATAATACTAGGACTAGGGAACACTCCTGGAACTAATAGGTAGTACATTTAAAACAAATCAAATTTTCCTCAACATACAATTAAACTCTGTAATTTGTTACCAGAGGATGTGGTGCAAGCAGTTAGCTTAGCATAGCTGGGATTCAAAAGGGTTTAGACAAGTCCATAAACCATTATTAGCCATGTAGACTGCTTATCCCTGGTTATGAGCAAGAAGGATTGGTGTTATTCTTTTGGATCCTGCCAGGGTACTTGTGACTTTAATTGGTCATTGACAGAAATAGGATGCTGGCCTTGAAGGATCTTTGGTCTGACCCAGAATAGCATTCCTTATTTTCTTAGGATGCTTCTGAATAATTGCCTACCTGTATAATGACTAGGTTTTTATGTGTTTTCCTGGCATTGTTTTTGGAGCACTGTGATTAAAAGTGCTGTCAGTTTTAAAACAACAAATTAACTCTTACTGGTCTGGACTCCCTAAGCAGCTCCTTGATGAGTGCCAGCAGGAAATGTGTCAACCCAGAAGTGGTCCAGAAAGTTACAGAGAATTATATTTTCTTTGGTAAAATGTGCAGTGCTGTATAATGTTGTATATTTGAGGTACATTTCAGTTTAGTCAATAATTGGCAGACAAGAAAGGAATACTGGTATAATTTCAGTCAAACAAGGTCCAGTTCAGTCCAGCAAAATAAATCTGATTGTTGAGTAGTGTTCCACATCTGACTACAATGTTTGAAACACTCAATAATTGAATTAAACAAAAAAAAAACATTTGTGGATCATCCTGTGCTTGTCTGCTTGAGCCTCTATCTGCCAGGACTAGCAGTATGTAGGTACAGGAAGGTGGCGATATGCACAGGCTGCAGGGTGAAAAAGGATGACCCTTGCTTTTGAAAGAGCAGTGTTGATGGGTCTGGTGTCCGAGAACACTTCCCATCCAGTCCATACCAGCAAAAGGGAGCCTGTATCATCTGGGGAGACAAGAGGACAAAATGGGGGGAAAAACCAAAAATATGAAAAAAATCAAAGAGCTCAATTCTTTGGAAGATGTGGCAACAACACAAGAAAATTATGTAAAGACAATGCCAAGCATAAGCTTTGGAGATCACATGGGTCCCTTCTTCAAATAACACTTCCTCTCATATATATTTCTCTTCCATTTATTTTTTTGAATTACTGAATATTTATGCAAAGCCATTTAAAATTTTATTTTCTGCTTTAAACATGTTTTCTTCCGGTATTGCAAGCACATGGACGTACTTGAAAGACAAATAGATGGTGCTGTTATTATACACCAATTACATTCAGAAATCAAACATGGAGAAACTTCTTTATATTTAGTTTATGTATCATAAAGACATTTTGAATTCCAACATATATAAAATAAAATAAAAAGCTGAAAACAAAAAGAAGACAGAATGCAGTCCTCAGTTCACTGTGCGGGGGTGGTCAAAAAAGCAAATACAATGGTAGGAACGATTCAGAAAGAGATGGAAAGCAAAACTGAGAATATGGTAAATGCTTCTGTATAAATCTGTGGTGTGACTGTGATCAGTTCTAGTAGCCCCATCTCAAAAAAGATGTAGCAGGACTAGAGAAGTTATTGAGCAACAAAAATCAGAAAGGGGATGAATAGCTCCCATTGAAGAAGACTAAACAGATTAGGGTTCTTCAGTTTGGATAAGAGATGACTGAGAAGGGATATGAAAGAACTTTATAAAATCATGATTGGGGGTAGAACAGATAAATTGGGAATGATTATGTTCTTTTTCAAATAGTACAAGGACCAGAGGACATTTCATGCAAATAATAGGTAGCAGATTTAAACAAATTGGAGAAAGTATTTTTTTTCCCTCAATGCACAATTAAGCTGTGGAATTTGTTGCCAGAGGATGTGATCAAGGCATCTAGCATAGTTGAGTTTTAAAACGATTTGGACAAGTTCCTGGAAGAAAAGTCCATAAACAATTATTATCCAAGTAGACTTGGAGAAAGTCACTGTTTATCCCTGGGAGTGGGCAACAAGAAATGGATCTACACTTTCAGATATACTAATATATCCTAGAGATATGGATTGGCCACTGTCAGATACAGGATTCTGGGCTTGATTGAATCTTGGTCTAAGTATGGCTCTTCTTAAGGTGACTATTCCACAGATCAACAGTTGACTGCAGAGCCAGGACCTCCAAATCCATCATGGGAAGCACAATATTTTCCAGGGAAGACTCTGGAGAGAGCATTCTAAAGCTGCAAGTTGTCTTCAGAATCAGACCTTGTCACACAATAGGACCAGGGAAAGACAGATGGAATTTGATTAAAAAAAATAAAAATCTTTCCAGTAGAAAGATAAAGCTAGAAAAGCTTTATCTGAAAGATAGCACCCATATCCAAGGAGAGAAAAACTAAATCCACAAAGGTATGACTGTTCACATGACTAGGGCCCACTACCCACTGATGGAGGCCCAAAGAAGTCATTGTACCAAAAGATCTGTAGCATAAGTTGAACAATGATCATCAAACTGTAGATTAAAATTTCCAAGCACCAAAAGGGATTTAGACTCAAGAGCCACCACAGCCACAATTTACAACAATACATACATGCAATGAAATCCTAGGGCACTACAGGCTAGAAAAAGTCTAATTTTGTTGCCCCTTTGAAGTTAACCATAGACATACTGTCCAGGTTGAGGAACAGCACAGCTCTGTAATTTAAAACTTTCTTTGTAGATTAAAGTCATCCCCCCCCCCCTTCGTTTTCCAAACGTCCCTTCATCTAATATTATCTCAGGTCATTCAGTAAAAAGGTGCCATTCAGTAAAATATAGACCCTTCCAGTAGAGAGAAGTTCAGGGGAAGTTCAGGAGGTGTGAGCTAAAGGAATGATGGATGGAAGGTTCCTTCCCCTAAAGGGGATAGGTTTGGAATTAAATATTAAAGTGCCTTCCATGAGGCACTGAGGGAGTGTACTGTGAATTTTTAGAAAATTCTTTAGCGTGTAAAACATCTGGTGGGAGCTCAAGATGGGTATCCCCAGTTTGTTACCTGTCCTTGGGGCTTTGCCAGTCTGCTAGAGAGACCTGTTAAATCTCTCTAGAAAATTGAACAGACCACCTGAAGGGATAAGAACATAACAATATAAGTTTTGCCATGATGGGTCAGACCAAAGGTCCATCAAGCCCAGCATCCTGTTTTCAACAATAGCCACTCTATGTCACAAGTGCATGGCAGGATTCCTGTATTCAATAATTCCATGCTGCTTATCCCAGGGATAAGCAGTGGATTTCCCCAAGTCCACCTAATGATTTATGGACTTTTCTTCAGGAACTTGTCCAAACCTTTTTTAAACCCAGCTACATTCACCTCGGTAGTTCATTGGCAGGTCCCCAGGGTAAAATGATAAATCCCAATGGGGTTTAAAATGATATCAGTGAACTTAATCCACCCCCTCAATCAACCCACTAGTCTTGGGCTGCTGACAGCTAAGTCCAGAGGGGAGCAAGGGATGAACTGGATCACTTTCTCGGTATCCTCTCTCACAGGTGCCTTGGCGGTTCACTGGAAGTGTTTATTCTAAGGATTCTGGGCTATTATTATACCATGAGTGGGGGGTCACTCTATGGCTTATTGTGAGCTTCTTTTTACAGGGCTTTACTGGAACTTGAGACTGTTCACTGTTGCCTATATTGTAAATATGTCCCAATGTGTGTGTTTGTAGAGTTATAGTATTCTGCATAATCTTTTGTTTAATTGATATTCTATAGAAATAGAGCAGCTTAAAGTAAATGATGGTTGAACTATTCTAAACAACAAGATTAGTAAACTTATAGATAGTCATAGTTTAATGAGGCAATGCAAAACATGGATTGAGCTGAGGCAAGTCTTACCTCAGCAAACTCCTACATTTGTATGAAGGCACGAGTAAACATGTGGATAAAGGTGAGCCAACTGATATACTGTATCTGGATTTTCAGAAAGTGTTTGACAAAGCATCTCCCGAGAGACTCTTGAGGAAATTAAAAAGTCATGAAATAGGAGGCAATGTTCTATTGTGAACTGAGAACTGGTTAAAAGATAGGAAACAGAGAGTAGGATTAAATAGTTTTTTTCAGTGAAGAAAGTTGAATAGTGGAGTACACCAGGGATCTGTACTGGGACCACTGCTTTTTAACATATTTATAAATGGCTTAGAGATGGAAACAATGAGTGAGGTGATCAAGTTTGATGATGATACAAAATTATTCAATGTTGCTAAATCACAAGAGTTTTGTGAGAAATTGCAAGAGGACCTTGTGAGACTGGGAGAATGAGCATCCAAATGGCAGATGACATTTAATGTGGTCAAGTGAAAAGTGATGCACTTAGGGAAGAGCAGCCCAAATTATATTTACACAATGCAAGGTTCTACATTAGGAGTCACCATTCAGGAAAAGGATCTAAGCAACATCGTGCCAAGAAAGCAAATAGAATGCTAGGAATTAAGAAAAGAATGAAGAATAAAACAGGGATTATCATAGTTCCTTTGTATCACCCTATGGTGTGACCTCATCTTGAATACTGTTTGCAGTTCTGGTTGCTCATCTCAAAAAAGATATAGCAGAATTAGAAAAAGTATAGAGAAGGGTGACCAAAATGATAAAAGGGATGGAACGATTCCCCTATGAGGAAAGGCTAAAGAGGTTAGGACTCTTCAGCTTGGAGAAGAGTGTTGAGGGAGCACTAGAGAGTGGTCCCGATTCCAGGGAGATTGGTATGCCCTTGGACCATGGCATGACTGCAGAGGAGCTCTGTGGAAGCGCCGAGGCAGGCAAGACGTCTCCAAGCATGGGTTGCCAGGCTGAAGACCAAGAGTCCTGACCTCTGCCAAACCTGAACACACCAGAAGAGACCCAGCAATTCAATGCTGGTCTCTGGGGTAGCCCTCCAGCTACTTGATAGCCCTTTCGGACCTGCCACTCGGGAACGGCAGATGCGACAGGATGGACAGAGGTCAAGGACAGGCGATGGTACTGGAACTGGAACAAGACGAGGATACTTGAAAATTTGGATAAGATGAGGACAAGTGGAGACTTGGATGAGACGAGGGTACTAGGAGACTTGGACAAGATGAGGATATTTGGACGAGATGAGGATTAGAACTTGGACAAGGATTCAGGATGCTCAGACGTGGATGGAGATACAGGATGCTCAGACGTGAATTCAGGATAGTCAGACGAGGACTCAGGATAGTCAGACAAGGTCTCAGGATACAGGTATTAGTGCAGGTTGAGTACTGCACCACAGTGAGCCCTACACAGCCACTCATGGCTGGTCACAGACCACGCCGGAAGCGAAGCAGACTCCAGTGAAGTGAAGACTTGGATGTGGAAACATGGCAGAGATTCATGAGAAGCCTGCACCGAAGCGCACCCTACACAGCCACCATGGCTGGTCGCGGACCTCGCTGAAGTGGAGCAGGATCTGGCTAGTCTAGGTCATGGACAGAAGCAGGCACGAGGTACTCCGAAGACCAAGACTCAGGATTCAAGACTTAGAACTTGGAACTTGGATTCAGGAACATTAAAAGCAAGGGTCTTCCGGAGGATTGTGCTGCAGACGTGAAGGTAGGCCTTGTGCCATGAAGTGCCCTTTGCAGCCCTCATCGGCTGGTCACAGACCACAACAGGGCATGCCAGAAAGGATGGATGAAAGGAACCTGGAAGCTGGATGAAGAGCTGGCAAAGAGGACATCAGGATCAGGACTGGAACATAGGACATCAGGTGCATCAGGACACCGGGACCTCTGGACACCAGGACATCAGGGTATCTGGACATCTAGGACATCAGGGACCTCTGGAGACAAGGACATCAGGGACGTTTGAAACACGGAGCATGGAACATCAGGTACTTCTGGACTGGGAACATCAGGACTAGGAACATCTGAAGACAGGACGAATGAGGACACAGGATCCATTGAGAGACCAGGAAGTACAAACAAAGATGGAGACAAAGGACCAGGAACCACAGAGGAACAGAGTGTCTTGAAGAAGCGAAGATGGATCACGGAAGCCTCCTGGATCGAAGAGCTGGAACAACGGAGAATCAAGTTGCTGACTAGCTCCTTGCAAAGGTGAAGACAGACTGATGAGAGGCCCTTCTTATAGGCTGAAGAGGAGATGCCTTGGAAACATCATCAGGTGGAGCAACAGAGGACTGCCCACCACGGGCCCTTTAAATGAAGAAGAGAGGCGCAGCCGCGCACCTAGGAGAGGGGCAGGACCATGGACAGTGGCGACCGTGACAGCGTCCATGCCGCGAAGCAAAGCCCAGAAGTCAGCGGCTCCCTGCCGTGAAGAAAGAAGATTGATGGAGGCTCCCTGCCATGAGAAGAGGAGCTCCGCAACGGCATCCAGGCCACAGAAGAGGACCTAGTCGACAGCAGCCTCCAGACCTCATGAAGGAGGAACGTCGGCGGTGGCCTAGCCGCGAAGAGCAGGAGGGGGCGGCACCCAGGCCACATAGAAGGCAGCGGCGATGGCGGCGGCTTCCAGGCCACATGGGACCTGGTCAGCGGCAGCAGCAGTGAGGCCACGCCAGAGGTAAAAGGCTGTTTGCGGCTAGGCATGCAAGCAGCATCGCAACAAAGAGATGGCTAAGGGGAGACAAGATAGAGGTCTATAAAATAATGACTGGAGTGTACACTTTCAAATAGTACAAAGACTAGGGAACACACAATGAAGTTACTAGGTAAATTACTTAAAACAAATAAGATAAACATTTTTTTTTACTCAATGCATAATTAAACCCTAGAATTTGTTGCCAGAGGATGTAGTAAAAGTTGTTAGTGTAGCTGGGTTTAAAAACGTTTTGGATACATTCCTGGAGGAAAATTCCATAAACTATTATTAACGTGGACTTGGAGAAATCTACTGCTTATCCCTGGGATAAACAGCATGAAATCTGTCACATTTAGTCAAAAGGGAGGAGTTTATGAAAATGTCCAAACCAGGATTTGTGATATTTAGCACAATATCCCATTTCAGGCAGGAAAGCGAGTGGAGGAGAGGGAGAGAGTAAATGAGTGAGTGAGAGAGAGGAAGCACACATATTAGTGTTATGGTTTTGTAGGAAATTGTGAACCCCATGCGAGGTGAGAGATGTGTCCTCCCACAGGGAGGAGCCCCATGGGCCTCACCGTCGGTGGGCGTGCTCTCAGCGACGTAGGACACAGCTGTGAGAGAGACTTTATTAGCTAGAAAAGATAAGGCATAACCCGAGGAGCGGGAAATGCAATAAACACAGTTCTTGAGCAATGAGATATACCCAAGGTGGTACTGCAGATGAGGAGGTCCAGTAGTGGCCCGCAGTGCAGGTTATACCAGGAAGTTCCTGCAGGCTGGTAGTGATACCTCAGATGTGCAGATCCGGTAATGGCCCGCAGCACGGGATATGCCGAAGATGACTGTACTGTAGGTGATGTGGTAGATGAGGTCTGAGATACAGGAACCAAGCAGAGGATCTTGAGTAGCTGCAGCAATACCCTGAAGCTCAGGATATGTAGAAGCAATAATGCTGAAGAACGGTAGTGGCCCGAGGCACGGGGTATACCGTGGAGACTTCAGCATTGTTGGTATCTTAGGAAACTGGAAATAGTACTCACACAAGGAAGTTCCAGGCGAGAGACCCGAGGAGCAGATCAAGTAAAGTCCAAGGCAGGAAGGCCCTCCGAGAAGCGGATAGTCAAGACGCGGAAGGGCCCCAGTGGAGCAGTTACCCAGTGCATCCAAATGCCACAAGGAGAAACTGGAACAGAAGATACAAACATAGAGCAGATTTAACAATGAGAGAACTCCTTGCTAATTCGTCTTAGCAGCGGACCGGTCAGCTTAAGTATACCAGCGGTTGACGTCATCGGGTGAGGACGCCCCCGAGGTTCCCGCCATGATGTATACAAAAGGAGTCCTGCTCGCACGCATGCACCTAGGTGATTCCAGAAGTAAGATGGCGGTCGGCAGCGCCCACGGCGTCCTGGGGACACCAGGGAGGTCAGCATTGCCTGGCGGAGGCTGCCATTCTTCCCATGATTGATGGTGCAAGGGAAAAAAAGGTGAGCAAGAGAGGTCACAGCCATCTGTGACCGACAGGCGCAACAATTAGTCAACTATTTATACCACTGTAGGAGGGGCAACTAGTAACTCGAGGTGAGGTTTTATTGGTGGTCTAGGGTTTGGGGGCTAGGTTTACATCTACATTCAGAGGTACAAACAGCACAGTACACATCAGTGAAGATTTGATGTGATCAAGCTAGGTCGAGAGTATATTGTACAAATCTTATCTTTGTGTACCTTTCCTCACGCCAAATCACATCAAATCTTCACTGATGTGTACTGTGCTGTTCGTACCTCTGATTGTGCATGTAAACCTTCCCCCCCAAACCCTAGTCCACCACAAAACCTCACCTTAAGTTACTAGTTGCCCCTCCTACAGTGGTATCAATAGTTTCCTAATATAAGAGTCTTATAAACAGTCTCTCTCTCTCTCTCTGCCTTACTCTCTCCCTTTCTCTCTCTCTCTGCAATGTTCATGTGAAATTTATAGCAAAATGATGAATCTAGGTCTTAGAGAGCTAGATAGATATGTACCCATGAAGTTTGCACCAGTGTGAGTAGTTTGATTATTGTCCCTATAAGTACAGTTAGGAGAGAGAGAGTGTATGTGTATTTATACATTTATACATACACACTCTCACAAAAATCCTTGTAGGACAATCATCAAACTACCTGTATTGGTGCAAACTGTGCAAATTGCCATTTACCCGTGAAGCTGGTGTCGATAATCTAAGCTAAAGCACATGTTTACTTTTGCTTCGATTATTGCCCAAGAAAAGAGTACCAGCAGAGAGTTTGTACCTGTTTTCTCCTGCAGGCAAATTTTCCATGCAAGACAAGCATAGTATGTGTGTTGTTCTACAGTGCACAGAATTTTTACCTGTATAGGTGGGTAATATTCAGAGACCCTATTTGTGTGGATAAAAACAACATTTTTACCCATGGAAATAGCTTTGATTATTACCTTCTATTTAACGTTTTCCCAAGTGACCTTGAAAAAAAAAATTTCTGTTTAGGTTTCAAGATCATTAACTCAAATGGAAGGCATTTTAAACAGCTTTGGTAGGTCATCGTTGACTAGTAGTGATTTTCTGCCAGGCCACCAACACAGAATCTTTTTTAATATGCATCCTATTTCCCACTGGGAAAAAGTGGAAGGTGGAGGTCCTCATTGGCTTTGAACCGGTACCTTTTCTTCTATTTGTTTTTAGAAAATACCACTGATACTCTTATTTTTAATTACACTTTTTTTTTCACTGCCAACTAGGGGTCTGCTTTCTTTTTCTTTTCTTGTCATTTTCATTTTGGATTATTTCTGTCTGATTTCGTTTTTAAAATGGTTCAAGGATGTTTATTTCAGATTTCTCTAATTTTGGATTTAATGCGCACTAACTGGTCTTAGTGTGCACTAAGACGAAATACCAATTTTTATGAAATGTCATTTTTTATTTTGATTTGTGGAATTCCTGAAACAAGATGAAATAGACAATTTTGTTGCCAATGTCTATTTCGTTTAAAACGAATGTACATCCCTAGTGCCAACCATTGTTCCCAGTGCACTTTGAACCTCTGGTTAAATATTAATGATACAACCTACAAAAGCAAGAAAGTTCTCAGGCAAATAACATAGCAGGTACCCAAAGGCTTAGCCTACCAACAAAGCTGTCACCACCCTTCTCACTGCTCAACTCTGCACTTGGGAATTTTGGAGAACAGCAGCATTTCATGTTTAACTGTGGCGCGATTAACTTGAGGTCTTGGAAAACATAGGACTGCCTCATTAGGGAAAAGAAGGACTAAGACATAAAACACAACACATTGCTAGAAAAGTTCAAAACTGGGGTGTTTGTGTAAAGAAATTATTTCAAGAGGCTTCTATGAAAGCTTGTTTAGGCAATACTTTTATTTTATGATGATTTGTGTGCAATATAATTACGATATATTTTAGACTGTATACATATATAAATCCTGAAAGGTTATATAAAATGTATTAAATTAAATATTGTTAAGATAGTTATATACTATATATACATATAGATTTAGATAGATCAATATAGATACACACACACACATAGATAGAAATATTGATATAGACATGCACCCAAGTTAATAATGTTTAATAGTATTTATGTATACACACACACAAACACATTTTTTTTCAAATTATTCACCTTTTTGAAAGAGATGCATTATTTCATTGTACTAACAACTGTGTTTCAAAGCATAGAGAGAGAGAGATGGAGAGAGAGAGAGAGAGAGAGAAAGAGAGAAAGAGCGAGAATAATGCTTAATATTTCACAGAAAAATCCACAGGTAGCTTAATGGGTTGCCCGGGCTGTGTGGTAAGGGAGACGGAAGACAGCCTAGCGTTCTTTCTAGGCTGTGTGTTGTGCATGCAATTAAATCTCAAGGTCAAACAATTTACAGACAATTACTTTTCTAACATCTCCAGAAATGCCTGCTTACGCGTCTTTAATTTTAAATGATACTGATATTCCAATTCTCCCCAAAGGTTAATGCTGACTAAATCCAGCTGTGACCTGACACGATGTGACAGCACAGTGCCTAATTATCCTCTGGATAGCAATTTACTGGAAGCCATTAAAAGAATAGGCTGAAAGAAAGATTTAAGGCCCTGGAAAAATGTTAGCCTGACTTTTATTATTATTATTATTTTTATTATTATTATTATTTCTCTTTTTGAGGAGGCTACTGGGCTTGGAAAATAAAAAAATTCCCTTAAAAAAAAAAAAAAAAAGGTTATCCATTTGCTTTGATAGCGGAAAATTGTTCATTCCAACCCTGGCTGTGATTTTTTGGTTGGTGGGTTTTTTTTTTAGTGGTTAAGTTTCTAAACTGGCTTGTTTTATTCATTGCCTCCGGCTGCAGTTAAATGTCAGTGACAAATTTCAGTCTTTGTCTTCAGGAATGAATTAACTTATGCACAAAAGGTAAGGTGCACTTTTTATAAGATGAGAAAATCATACAGGGGGATTTTTTTTTTTAAAGTGCTCTTTTCAAATAATAATTTTTTAAAAAAATGGATCATTTCAATTAAAGGACTTTCCTGTTGTCACAGGAGACAGGTAGTGGTTTAGAGTAATTTTGACAGTAGCCTCCCACAGAGGCTTCACTCCTTTGCTTGGAATTTCTCTAAGTGCACTTGTCATATTATGTGGTGTGATTATTACCATAAGACCATTAGGAACAGTAAGAAACCATCTGTGCATTCAACATATATTCTAAGCAGAAGAAACTCCTCATTTCACAGGCCAGTTTCTAGAGTTCTTGGGCTTGGGTCCAGTTTCATTTTCGGTTTAGAAGAAATGTTCTGTTCTGTATCGTATTGGCTTCTGATCAGTAAAGGTTCTGGAATCAGGGGCTTTTAGCTCTCTGTTAGACATTGGGCTTAGGGAGGGCCCTGGGATCACTGTTTTGGGTGCTGCTCAGATGTGCTTATCGTAAGTGAGGATGGAAAGGATAGATTTGGATTCTGCATGATGGGTTTGCTATTAGTTGGGGTTTTGGAATTGTTGAATTTAAACTCTGGTTTTTTTTTGGGGGGGGGGGGTTAATTTTATTTGTATTAACTTTTTAGTTTCAAAAAGATAATACACAGCTTGTATCCACCATATTATTAATAAGAAACAGCCAGTATCTAATATTTTTACACATACATTCTGTGAAAACCTTGGAAATTGGATTATAAGAAATTATAGGGTCTGGGGGATAAAAGAAAAGAGCAGATATACAAAGAAATTCAACACCAACATTTGTGTCAAAACCATATTTAACTATTTTCCCCAAATTAATTACTAAGGAGGATCTAGGATTAGGATTCAAGGTATGAAAGAAGTTGATTAGGTTGATTAAACACATACCTCATATTTTGATATAAAATTATACAACAGCATGGGAATCGTAAAAGAAATTTAGCCCCCCCCCCCTCCCCCGGTTGAGTAACCTTATCTCTCATAGATAAAAACTCCTTTCTTCTTAACTGTGTATTGCGGGAAATATCAGGGAAAATCCTGATTAACTGACCATGAAATTTGAAGTTTTGATATTTTAAATAAAGTCTAAGAGCAGAATCTCTCTCGGATATAAATACAAATTGCACAATTAATGTAGCTCGTGTCTTTATTTCCATATCAGACGACTTTTCAAAAATTTAAACTCTGTTTTAGATGGGCTTGGGATCATTGGAGATTCTGGAATTGATGACTTTGGGTTCTGATAAGATTTGGCATCAATTACGTGTGACCCGGTTCTCGTAAGTGCCTCCCTTTCTCCCTGAACGTATGTAATACCAGGACTTGGAACTTGGACAGGAAGCCAACTGGGCTTTTTGGGTAGTGCTTCAGATTTCTTTAACTAAGTTTGGAAGTGTTCAGCTGCTAACTGCCCTTGGCACCAGGGAAAAAGAATCAAAGAGTTTTGAAAACCTGGAGTTAAAGCAGTTGATTTGTATCTATCAGCTGCAGTCTACAGCAATGATTCTCAAGCCAGTCTTCAGGACATACCTAGCCTGTCAGGTTTTATAGGATATCCACAATGGATATGCATGACATAGATTTGCATGCAGTGCCTCCATTGTAGGCAAATTTATCTCATTATAGAGCTCCTGAAAACCCTGATTGGCTAAGTGTGTCTCGAGGACTGGGTTGAGAACCCCTGGTCTACGGAATCCACTACAGAAAAACAAAACAAGAACATAAGAACATAAGAAATTGCCATACTGGGTCAAACCAAGGGTCCAACAAGCCCAGTATCCTGTTTCCAGACTAAAAGTACCTGACAAGTACCCAAAAATCTAAGTATATCCCATGCTACTGATGCTAGCAGGGGCTATTTTTTAAGTCAACTTGATTAATAGTAGGTAATGGACTTCTCCTCCAAGAAATTATTCAACCCTTTTTTAAACCCACCTACACTCACTGCACTAACCACATCCCCTGGCAACAAATTCCAGAGTTTAATTGTGCATTGAGTGAAAAAGAATTTTCCCCGATTAGTTTGAAAAGTACTACATGGCAACTTTTTGGAGTGCTCCCTAGTCCTTCTATTATCCAAAAGAGTAAATAACCGATTCACATTTACCCATTCTAGACTCTCATGATTTTAAAGACCTCTGTCATATCCCCCCTCAGTCATCTCTTCTCCAAGCTGAAAAGTCCTAACCGCTTTAGTCTTTCCTCATAGGGGAGCAGTTCCATCCCCTTTATCATTTTGGTCCCCCTTCTCTGTACCTTATCCATTGCAACTATATCTTTTTTGAGCTGCGGCGACCAGAATTGCACATGGTATTCAAGGTGCGGTCTCACCATGGATCGATACAGAGGCATTATGACATTTTCCGTTTTATTCACCATTTCCTTCCTAATAATTACTAACATTCTGTTTGCTTTTCTGACTTCCGCAGCACACTGAGCCAACAATTTCAAGGTATTATCTACTATGATGCTTATGTTTCTTTCCTGGGTGGTAGCTCCTAATATGGAACCTAACATCGTGTAACTACAGCATGAATTATTTTTCCCTATATTACTCCTGGGGGAATTGTAGCAAGCACAGCCTTCAGGGACCAATGGTGTGGGCTCGGCACGCATCACTTAGCTCATGGGAGAGCGGAACCCTTGGGCCACAGGGCGGCTCAGTTCGGGACATGAGTCGCACCCATGGGGAGGTATGTGTGTGGGAATGGGTGGCACTGGAAAAGAGCTGGACGGATCTAGGAAGACAAGGCTAAGACAAGTCTCGGGCAAGGACTAGGGGCTTGGAACTTGAGACTGAGGAGTCTGACGTGGAGCTTGTGACTCTTGAGTCTGAAGTGGAGCTTGGGACTCTTGAGGAGTATGACATGGAGCTTGAAACGTAGATTTGGAATGTAGACTTGGAACGTAGACTTGGACGAGGAAGGCGAGACCCTCAGGCTCCCTACACAGCACATGGGGTTGGTCGCGGACCACACTGAAGACTCAGGCAAAGAACAAAGACATAGGCAGGGATGAGCAAGACCCTCAGGTGCCCTACACAGCACGTGGGGTTGGTCGTGGACCACACTGTCCCCTATGCACCCTACACAGCCGTGAGGCTGGTCACGGACCACGAGGGGAGCGGGGCAAGCTCAGGAAGTTTCATAGCACAGGAGCGAAGCAACCCCTCGGGGCCTCCGGAGTCAGGACTGGATACAAAGAGATAAACTTGGCACTTAGCACTTGAGGACCGAACCTCGGACTTTAAAAACAAGGACTCTCCGGAGGAATGGGTTCTTCAGGACCTGGAGCAACAGGACCGGGACAACATCAGGAAGGGGACTAGGAACATCTTGGAACATGGAACACCTTGGATCATGGAACATCTTGTAACATGGAACATCTTGGAACATGGGACCTCTTGGTGTTATTATTTGTAAGGGTTTTGGGTGGATCCCTGGACCTGTGGCAGTTGACCACTCCCACGGGGGGGAGGAGTCCTGTGAGGGGCCACAGGTCAGGCTCAGCGTAGGAGACACACACACACTAGTTCTTTTATTAAACAGGATTGGTGAACCACCAGAGGTGGCAGTAGTGAGCTGGAAGTAGCCCGGTTGGATTTGTAGTCCCTCAGGCTCTGGAATCCCAATGACTGTGCTGTAATAGAGAGAACCGAGATTGTGAGTAGCAGCAGGATATGCAGAGTTCAGGAATAGAGCCTCGTTGGTAATGTACTCACGCAGCGGTCTCTCAGTGTGGAGCACAGGAGCTGGAGTAAAGGCAGGCCCTCGAGGAGCGAGTACCTAGTTCCAGGGAATAGCTCTGAGGCAGAGATGGTAACTCACAGATGTTATAGGCAGCAGTGACTTCCTGGCAGAAGTGGAGTCCAAGTAGCGAGTCCAGGAACATGGGCCCTCGAGGATCAAGTACCGGTTCCAGACTGCGACCTGAAAGATAAAGAGAGAGAGGCCCCCCGAGGAGCGGGTACCCCAAATAGAGTAGGTCCGAAGGAGGCAGAGTTGCAAGGTATGGAGAGTAAATCCCATCCGTTGGAAACCTGGTTCGTAAACCTGTAGAAACCTTTGCTAACTCGATTAGCTAGCAATCGCGTAGACCTTTTATATCCTGGATGCATGACGTCATCACAGGGGGATGCCCCTGAGGTTCGCGCCACTGAAGGTACTTGAAGCAGGGCCACGTGGTGCGCGCGCCCTAAGGCAGCTGAACAGCATGGCGGGAGGCAACGCCCAAGCTGGTCCGGGGATGCCGAGAGGATGGCAGGCAGACGCTGTGGCAGCCAAACATCCGTGAACCACAGGAGGAGTAGCCAGAGAGGTAAGGAGGGTGGAGTGGAGACGTCGGGCAGCGACAGTCATAATACTTGGATCCTGAAACATCTTGGAACATGGAACATCTCAGAACATGGGACTTCTTGGAACATGGAACATCTTGGATCATGGAATATGTTGGATCATGGACCAGAATCTAGACTCATGGACATCCGGACTCGGAACAGCATCAGGATCTGGACTCACAGACATCCGGACTTGGAACAGCATCAGGACTGAAGAGACGTCTTTAGGAGCATCTGGATAGATGCGAAGACAAAGGTGAAGTGACGGACGAGCCCTTAAGTAGGGCTGAGAGGCAACTCCCTGGGAAGAGCTACAAGGTGGTCCACCCCTGGCTGGCCCCATAAGAATGGGGGAAAGCTGCGGGCCTGCCCCTTAGGAGGAGCAGTCATAGGAAGTCTGCAGGACCCTGGACAGCGGCCCTGCAGATGCTGAAGCAGGGAGGAGCCAGAACTGGGCCGTGCAGGCTCCAACGTGGGAGGTGGAGCAATGCGGCGTCCTACCACTGAAGGAGGACCTTGGGAGTGGCTTCAGCAGCGGCTTCCAGGCCACAAAGGACAGGCATGGGCGGCGTCCCATGCCGTGAAGAATAGAGGTGTCAGCAGCGGCCTCCAGGCCGCAAAGAGGAGCAGCGACCAGCAGCGGCTCCAAGCTGCGAGGAGCGGCGGCTTCGGCAGCTCCCAATCTCTCACACACATATACACACTCCTTCACTATTCCCTGGAACCAGCAATGTCAGCGGCGGCACAAGGCCACGGAGGTAAGGCCCTGTCCGCATGAAGTGCGGCAAGGGCGCAACAGGAATTCTGCACACAAAAAATTAAAATTCTGCAAAATTCAGTACATTTTATATTAGTCAAAATAACACTATTTACATGACAGTCTTTAAGTAATTACATTTTAAATTAATACTGAAAAAAGTTATTACTTAAAGATGCAGAATTTTAAATATTTTAGGCAGAATTTCCCTAGAAATTCACTGTAAGAGTTTCTCTTCCACTCGCTCTCCCTACTCCCCTGGCCACTTTGCCCTCTCAGGCCCCAACTCCTCCACCTGCCAGTATCTCTCCACTCTATCTCTAGGCTCAACCCCTTCCACTCTATTGCCAGTCCCAGAGTTTGACCACATTCTCAGTATTGCCCCTCACACAGGTTCCCTCTGTCCGTCCCTCTCTTACACACAATCACCCTTTCTCTAATATACATAAACACACTCTCATAAAGGCTCCCTCACTCTCTCACACACACACACACACACATCCCCTCATACAGGGCCCTCTTTCTTGCATACACACCCACATAAGCTCCCTTTTTCTCTCACACATACATCCTCACACAGGCTACCTATGTCTCTCTCAAGCACCCCTTCACACAGGCTGTCTCACACATACACAATCCTTTCACACAGGCTAGCACCCTCAAATACACACAATCCCTTTTTCATACATACCAGCTACCAATCTCTCACACACATACACACTCCTTCACAATCTCCTCATATAGGCTCTCTCTCTCTAAAACCCACACTCAAGCATCCCTCTCTCTTACCCCCCATGCTCTCATTCACATCCTCCTGCTTCTCTCTCTCACTCTCCCCTCCCCCACACCCCATCCCCTCATATAGGCTCCCTCTCTCTGAAACCATACTCAAGCATCCCCCCTTACCTCCCATGCTCTCTCTCTTTCACACTCTCCTGCTCCCCTCCCCCACACCCCCTCCCCTCATATAGGCTCCCTCTCTCTGAAATCCACACTCAAGCATTCCCCCCTCTCTTACCTCCCATGCTCTCTCTCACATCCTCCTGCTCTCTCTCACTCTCCCCTCCCCCACACCACCTACCCTCATATTGTCTCCCTCTCCCTGAAACCCACACTCAAGTATCCCCCTCTATTACCTCCCATGCTCTCTCTCATACCGTCCTGCTCTCTCTCAACCTCCCCTCATATAGGCTTCCTCTCTCTGAAACCCACACTCAAGCATCCCCCCCACTATCTCTCACACCCTCCAGCTCTCTCTCACCCTCCCCTCCCCTTCTCCTCTCTCTCATACACACACACACACACACACATACACACACACACACACACACACATTCTCTCTCACCGGAGCCTTCCATCTTCATCACGAGTGGAGCACACTCCGTTTGCGTCACACGGGGGCCTTACATCTTTGCCGCGAACAGAGTGCGTCCCGCAGCACATGCAGGAGCACTCCGTTTGCAGCATGCCGGGGTCTCCTCTGCTATTTTCTGTGCAGAATTTGGCAATTCTGCGCAGAAAATGGCAATTCTGCGCAGGGGGGCAATTCTGCACAAATTCTGTGCTCCACAGTAACACAGAATTCCCCCAGGACTACTATATGCATCACCTTGCACTTATCCACATTAAATTTTATCTGCTATTTGGATGCCCAATTTTCCAGTCTCACAAGGTCCTCCTGCAATTTATCACAATCTGCTTGTGATTTAACTACTCTGAATAATTTTGTATCATCTGCAAATTTGATTACCTCATTCATCGTATTCCTTTACAGATCATTTATAAATATAATGAAAAGAACAGGTCCTAGTACAGATCCTTGAGGTACTCTACTGTATACCCTTTTCCACTGAGAAAATTGTCCATTTAATCCTACTCTCTGATTCCTGTCTTTTAACCAGTTTGTAATCCACGAAAGGACATCGCCACTATCCCATGACTTTTTACTTTTACTAGAAGCCTCTCATGCGGAACTTTATCAAATGCCTTCTGAAAATCCAAATACACTATATCTACCAGTTAACCCCTTCAAAATAGTGAAGCAGATTTGTGAGGCAAGACTTGCCTTGGGTAAAGCAATGTTGACTTTATTCCATTAAACCATGTCTTTCTTATGTTCTATGATTTTGATCTTTAGAACACTTTCCACTAGTTTTCCTGGCACTGAAGTCAGGCTAACTGATCTGTAGGTTCCCGGATTGCCCCTGGAGCCTGCTGGGCCCATGCTGACTTCAGTTCCTGTGCCAGCTAAATGGAAGAAGCCTGCTGGGCCTGTCCTCCCTTCAGAGTTCCTGTAACCACTTGATGATGGTGATGGTCTAATACATGCCACTGTAGTCCTGCAGACTGCTTCTAACACCCTCCTCTTTGCTCTGCCCATACTCCAGCCTCCTTGAGGTCATCTCCAGTCTCGGTTCAGCTGCTGCTGTGTCTCTTCTTGTTTTATCTGCTGCTCCTGATGCTGGTGTCTCATCTCATCTCAGCCTGCCGCTGCCTCAACATGTCTCACCAGCTGCTAGTGTATCATCTCATCTCATCTCAGCCTGCCGCTGCCTCCATGCTGCTGTGTGCTCTCCTGGGTCTCCTTTCTCCATGCTGTGCTCTGCTGCCTTGTCCCTTTGGCTGTCTTCTTGAGTGCACTCTTTCAACATAGGGCCTTTATGTTAACAGCACATAGTTGTGCTATTTACTATCTTGTCCTTGCACAATGTGATTACCAAAGAGACCTAGACTTGCTTTTAATCTGTTGACTAGATTTGTTCAGTAATAAACTGGTCACAGGTTAGAAATTTACATTTTCTGGTTGTGTCTCGTCTTTGTGTGGTTTTGTCTTAACCATTGAGGTGGTCAAAGGTGTGGCCTCCACATGTCCTTACATGCTACTGTACCCTTACACATTTCAACTAGGCACTTATCTGGCAGGCAATACCATATGGCTATACAACTAAAAGCTCAGTGTATGCTCCTAGGGAGGACAGCAAGAGCTAAACCTGAAGCTCCTTACTGTGGAACTTCACTCTTGGCTCCTGTTGCCTTCTTCACTCAGCATACTGTTAGATAAGCATTGGGTGCATGGGCCTGTATGTGAGATGGTGGCTTGGTAGCTAGTGTTCAGCTCCATACGCTGTCGTGTACAATTGGTGTCAAAATATTTGGCTGCAGTAGCTATGTCTTCACTCTGTGGGGGCCCAATTGGTGGTGGAGCTATGCACCCATCATAGTGCAGCTACAAGAAATAATTGCCCTCTTCCATTGTCAAGATATATCACCTATGACCTAACAATGGCCCTTCTCTCTGGCTCTGGGCCTAAATGCTCTCATGACAGCCCTCTTTTCTCAGAGGCCTACTTGAACAGTTACTAAACTCTGAGATTTGGTTCATCAGTAGTGAGCTGAAAGGTGCAGCTGCAGGGGCCAGGGCCAGAGAGTACATTGTGAACATGTCAAGCTTGTGTGGTGTTACTTTACCTTGGGCCCCCTTACTTCTGTCCTCAGTACAGTTAAAATGCTATGTGTACTCATCCCTTTTTATAGTTCATACTACACCAAATAGGCCATCAGTTTGCATGCTGTTATAAAATTGTGCCATCTGCCACGTGACGACGGAGGATGAGTGAGGGAGTTGTGTCATGTACAGAATGGCCAATATGAAGAGCAGATGGTCTGCAGGCTGGCTGCTGCTGTTGATGTTTGGGACCAGGAAGACTGGCACAGATCAGCTGCCACCCCTATACAGGCTATACCTGTTAGCTAAGGATGAGATAACAGGGATTAGACAGATCCACCAGCCAGGGCAGTACAGGAGTGGTAGGCAGTCTGTGCCAGCCTGCCTGGTCCCAAACAGCAGTAGCAGCAGTGAATTCAGAAAGGACAAGCATTGCATTCTTTCTGAAACTGAGGGGATCTCAGGATCCAGGATCCTTTTGGTTACAAAGCTAGTGCAAGGGCGAGCCATGAAAATTACACAAGGGAACTGCTGACATAAAAGGTATCTTATCACACCCACCATCCTAGTAGGCCTTTGGGGAATGGTGGGAGATAGTTTATGCATCACCTTATGAGGTGGCCCTTTTTGGATTGCAATTTCCATAACTTTCCTTGCAGTCATCAGAGTAAAAGAAGTGCTGACAGCCTCCAGGGACTCCCAAGAAGTGGTCAGGCTAAGCACTGTTACCAAAGAGTGGGTGAGACTTAAATTAAAGAGGTAAAAAAATGGATCAGTTTGAGAAGAGGGTTTGGATAAGTTTGAGGGAAAATCAGACATCTACCCCTCAGAAAAAACACCCAGGCTTTTCTGCAGATTAGGCCCGAAAAGGGAGCTGACTTCTTAAAATATAAGGACTGCCAGACCCTCGTGGGATACCATTTGCCAGGCTTCCTAAAGACTAACTTAGGTCACCTTTGGATAAATGATAAGCTTTTATTCTGGATAGGCACATTAATGTAGGGGTTGGTCAAAAAAGTGATCAAAAAACTAGGGCAGAGGTTTGCCAGTTATATTAAGCCCCATCTAGTATTTATTTTATTTATTTATTTAAATTCTTTTACTATACCGATACTCAAGACGCGGTTTTATCGTACCGGTTTACAATAGAACAGGGGAAACCAATTAACAACTATGTAGAAGGTAAAAGTTACATCAAACAGGGAGCGAAAAACTTGGGAGCTGGAGGACAGGGAAGATATTTTAAAACTATGGAGAGATATTTTAAAACGATATCAACTGAAGAGTGCTAAAATAGTCATTGAAAAACCAAGAAAACCAAAGACAGCGATACAAAATCAGCTAGATTAAACTCGGCTGTGGGTTAATCTTGGGTAATTATTCACAATTATTCATAAATCTTGTGGACGGGGGAAGCATGAGGGTAAGCAGGGGGGAGTAGGAGGGCTGGGATGGGGGAGGGGGAGAAGGGAGGCAGTCAAGGGTGAGAGACAATGTGTTTGATAAAGTGTTCCTTCAACCGTAAGCTTGAGTGAACAGCCAGGTTTTCAGTTTCTTTCTGAAGGAGAGATGGCAATGTTCCTGGCGTATATCCAGGGGAAGCGAATTCCAATGGAGCGGGCCTGCTGTCGAAAGTGCTCGCTTATGAATGGAGTTGTGGACCGAGGATTTGTTAGGGGGGGCCTTGAGAGAACCTTTGTAGGTGGATCTGATCGGTCTTGCGGAAGTATGTAGTTCGAGAGGGATGGAGAGTTGGAGTGTGGATTGCTGGTATACCGATTTGTGGATGATGGTGAGAGTCTTGAATAGTATTCTGTAATGGATGGGTAGCCAATGAAGGATTTTTAGGATAGGTGTGATGTGGTCCTTACGATGTGTGTTTGTAAGGATCCTGGCTGCTGCGTTTTGCAGCATCTGTAGAGGTTTAGTAGAGGAGGCGGGAAGACCAAGTAGTAGAGCGTTGCAATAGTCAATCTTTGAAAACAGTATGGCTTGCAGCACTGAACGGAAATCCTGGAAGTGTAAGAGCGGTCTTAGCTTCTTCAGGACCTGTAGCTTGAAGAAGCATTCTTTAGTAGTAGTGTTAATGAACTTTTTGAAATTCATTCTAGAGTCCAGGGTGGCCCCAAGGTCTCTAACCTGGCTAGCTAGCGGAATAATTGTATTATTGGCGGAGGGGTTGTCATTGTTAGGGGAGATAATCAGGAGTTCTGTTTTGGAGGTATTAAGGACCAGGTTGAGACTCGAGAGAAGAAGGTTGATGGCGTGTAGGCAGCTGTTCCAGAAATTTAGAGTAGATGAGATGGTATCCAAGATGGGGATTATGATTTGCACATCGTCCACGTATATAAAGTGGGTAAGGTTGAGGCTGTTTAGAAGCTGGCATAGAGGGATTAGATATATATTGAACAGGGTAGGGGAAAGTGAAGAGCCCTGTGGTATGGGGTGGGATTCTTTGTCATTAATTTTAACTTTGTAGTGCCTGTTGTTTAGAAAAGATTTGAACCAGAGCACTGCAGAGCCAGAGATGCCTATTTCCTTTAGACGGTTGATGAGAATAGAATGGTTAACCGTGTTGAATGCCGCGGAGATGTCGAGTAAGGCTAGCAGGTATGATTATCCTTTGTCAAGGCCCATCAAGATGTTGTCCGTTAAAGAGAGAAGAAGGGATTCTGTGTTAAGGTGTTTCCTGAAACCGAATTGAGAAGGGTAGAGAATATTGTGAGAGTCCAGGTAGTCTGTGAGTCGGATGTTGACCAGCTTTTCCATTAGCTTGGCTATAAAAGGTAGGTTTGCAATGGGGCGGAAATTTACCAGGTTAAATAGGTCCAGATTGGGTTTTTTTAGCAGGGGTTTCAGGGAAGCAATTCTTAACGAGTCTGGGACAGATCCTTGATTGATCAGCTGCCACGTGACGACGGAGGATGAGTAGTAGTGTCTCAAGTAGAAAGTAGTGTCTCAAGTAGAAAGTAGTAGTGTCTCAAGTAGAAAGGGCCCTTGGAGGAGATGAGTAAGCCATGTCTGTACACCTCTCCCTACAGTCTCAGAGCCAGAGCATGAGGTGGGGTTTGAACAATAAGAGTCTAAGGCTGATAGTTAATGATCAGCATTTCCTTATGTCGCTTCACCTTCACCTTCCCCCTCTTTTATTTTAATAGGAAAACTGAAACACACTTGGATCTTAGGTCACTCATGGGTCAAGAAAAGAGCTTTGGAGAGATCTTTGGGAACCACCTAAGTTTATCACCACAAGGAGGTGCAGAGATGATAAAGATCCCAAGGAATGAAACCAACTGATTTCCACCTTACTCCTTGCCCGCTGAACTGTCTCCTTCCTGGAGATCATCCTAATCCATCGGGTAGGCAATGGCCTGGGCAGGATGAAGGGTATGAAACTGGTCAAGAAAATCAAAAGGGACATCAGCCAACTGAAATTGTGGTTCAGTGGCATGTGGTTTGTTTGGTCAGGCATCATTCCCAGGGTAGTATGGAAGGGCTTGGATGACCATAGGGCAATGAACAAGACTAGGAAGCATGTGAATTTGGAAATCAGCAAGTTTTTACCTTGAATTGAGTAATTAGTAGTGCATCAAGATTTAATCATGCATGATTGCCTAGGGCTGTGAAAGCCCAATGGAGTTCACCTGTCAAACACAGGGAACAATTTCCTTTCCAAATACTTCCAGAGCTGAGCACTGTGGTTGCAGAAATGCAGAGGGAAGGGGCTGATGATTAGGGGAGAGCACGAAAAAATGAGTTGCTATCTTTGGTATTTTCAGGAAGCAATTGTGATCACTGTTTGGCCTTTTATCCATCAGCACCTGAATGAGGCTGCACTCAGGTTGAGTTGACAATTACCTTACAGAGATAACATCATGCAGGTCCTGATGGAGAGGACCAATGGGGGTGATTGGGATCTGATTAACATACCCCCTCTCATGTCATACATGCCGATCATCTGAGTGCAGACTAGCAGGAATAGGCAGCGATTAAAGAAACTAATCATTTAGGTCCAGAGAGCCAGGGTGGAGCTCTGACTAATAGGCTGCCAAGAGGCTTGAACAATAATTACAACTGTCATATTTTTTTGTGAACTCAACTGAACCAGTTCTGATCTTTGAATGTTTAATTGTCTGTGTAATATTTGTTTATTATAAGGTATAATTAAGCTGCAGCCACTAAGATGTAAAGTTACATGTACTGAGGAAAAAAGGAGTGTGAGATGAAGTGTGTGCTGGAAACAGCATAGGTTCTAGGAGAGTCCAGGCTATCAGTGCCTTGTTTGAGTACCTGCTTCATTATGTAAACCCTCACACTAACAAAAAAACTTCCATATGTAACCGATTTTCAGCAGGATCTAGGTGCCTAACTAGAGATAAAGCTGATTACATTGAGCGGGGTGAGGGGAGGAATACCTTGGTTCCTCGCCCCCGCCAACAATAGCTAAATTTAACTGCTTAAAAAATGGTCGATTCCTGAGGCCAAATTTTAATTTACCAAATTAATTTCCATATGGTGTGCAAAACCCCATGCATTCTTGAATTTACTCTCCACAGATTTAAAACAGGCATGGTGTGAATCAATAAAATTATGCTTCAGGATTGAATAAAAACTGCAAAGGCTGTTGCAGACTATGTCGGCTCCCTCTATGAGAGACAAAGATTGAAACAGTTTAAAAAAACCCAAAAGATTGATACTATGAACCGAAATGAATTAAGCCTGAGACTTATTTATAAGTAATAATAAAAAAACAACATTAGAAGGAAGAGAAAAGACTTAAGGCAGATAAAGGATGAAATTGAAAGTGTGGGGGAGGGAAAACCGGCTGCTAAACACTGAGAACAGGGGTAAGCAACTACAGTCCTCGAGTGCCATAAGCTTTCGGGTTTTCAAAGAAGTTGCATTGAATATTCATGAGATGCATTTGCATGCACTGCCTTAATGGCATGCAGATTCATCTCATGCATAGTCGTTATGGATATTCTAAGGAAACCTCATATAGAAACATAAACATAGAAATGATGGCAGAAGACTAAACGGCCCATCCAGTCTGCCCAGCAAGCTTTCGCACTCTTTTTTTTTTTATTCTCATACTTATCTGTTACTCTTGGCCCTTAGTAACCTTTTGGTTCTATTTCCCTTCCACCCCAGCCATTAATGTAGAAAGCAGTGTTGGAACTGCATCTAAGTGAAATATCTAGCTTAATTAGTTAGGGGTACTAACTGCCGCAATAAGCAAGCTACACCCATGCTTATTTGTTTACCCAGACTATGTAATTCAGCCCTTGTTGGTTGTTGTCTGTATATAGATCCACTTTTCTTCATCCCCCCTGCAATTGAAGCAGAGAGCTATGCTGGATATGCATTGAAAGTAACGTATCAGACTTTCTCCCCTGCTGTTGAAGCAGAGAGCTATGTTGGATATGCATTGAAAGTGAAGTATCAGACTTTCTCCCCTGCCATTGAAGCAGAGAGCTATGCTGGATGTGAGTGAAGTATCAGTCTTTCTCCCCAACCAGCTTGTGCCAATAGAGACCCAAGCTGCCTACTCTTGATCAAGAGGATAGTCGACAAAGTCATTTCCTTTGCATAAAACAGGGTTTTACTCACAGAAATGTCCTGTTGTAGCATCGCTCGCCTGATACAAGAGTGAAAATATGAGCAAAGGGCCTACAATGGGCGTACATTTACCCACAGTGAGCAGAGGCATGGCCAGGGCTGGGCTGGGGTTATGGAGGGTTTGCACTTATGTGCATGGTTTTTACATTTTTAAAAGTATGCGCATACACAGGTAGATTTTAAAAGCGTTGCTCACGCAAAAACAGCCCCATACATGCAAATTTTAAGAAGTCGGAAAGTAGGTGGAGAGAAAGAGAGAGAGAAAGAGAGACTCTTTTAAAGGGCCAATCTGACTCTTTCTATATATTCCACTGTAAGGGGGACTTTCAAGTCAGGGTGAGTTTTGGGGGGCTGGTGGTGTTTATTTATTTATTTATTTAAGGTTTTTTTATACCGGCATTCATGAACTCGTTCACATCATGTCGGTTTACAGAAAACAGGGGTGCGAAGAATACAACCAAAAAACATAATAAACGTGATGAAAAGAAGCAGTTACAATTAACAAGGGCTAATGAACTGGGATTGTAAGAAATAAAGAGACCCTTGGTGTTACAAGGGTCTACAGACCCTTGTGCTCTAGGCAGACCAATGTAACACTGCCTTCCCCAAAACCCACCCAGAGTTGAAAGTACCCCCCTTAAATGGGATATATAGAGAGTGTCAGATTGGCCCTTTAAAAGAATCTCTCTTTCTCTCTCTCTCCTCCAACACATACATGCGGTAGGGATATTTTAAATGGTTTGCACGTACGATACAAAATTGAGTGTATTTTTATGCATGTGGACACCTTTTAAAATTTACTTGACATTTTCTTTCCCCAAGAAACCTGCACATAAATTAGCAGGAGCAAATGTGTTCAAGTAATTTTGGTAGGGTAACCCCACCCCAATGAGTGGGGACATAAAATAATTTAGACTCTTTGGGGCATGGACCCTGGCTAGCTCTCCAAACCCCCTTATTTCCCAAGGTGTAGGTTCTTTCAATTTGAGGGAAGAAAGGAGTCCTCTCGGGTCCCAGTATGGGGTGGCTGAGTCTCCTCTCCTGACTTCCCAGGGTGAGGTAATAACAATCCTTGTGTGTGTTGGAAGTGCCAAAAAAAAGTCAATGGAGCTGTTGTGATCCCTAATGGGAGGGATCCCCTGAAGCAGGATTCCCTGTGCTCCAGGCAGGAGGTGAGGGCAGTCAGTACTCCCTCCTGGATCTTAAAATTAATCTTTCCAAAAACTGAAGATAACCCCGGAGTGCACCCTTAGAGCAGGTCACTGACTCCCCCTTCCTCATGGAGGGCAGGTCTTCCCTAATCTGCCCAGGCCCAGACCCAGGGTTCCCCCTTCCCTGGGCCCAGAAGCTGAACAGGCTCCAGTAAGGCTCCTACCACTTAAAATGATAAATTCCAAAAAATGAACCCAGAGGGAAAAATACAGACCAGCCAGCGAGTGGACTGAAAAGGAAAAAAAACCCTCCCAACCCTGGTCAGGACCACCAAAAAGGGCTTTCTCGGCTCCTCTGACTGAGCCTGGAAAACAAAAAATGGCTAAACCCTTCTCTACCTTTGTACTGTGTACTAAACAAAACGGTCTGACTCTCAAGCTGTAGCAAGGGAGCTGTTATTTATTTTATTTTATTTATTCGCTTTTTTTATACCGAAATTTAGCTATAAGCCTTCATTCCGGTTTACAGATATAACAACTTAGTACATTATGGTAACAGGTGAACAAGAAAATGGTATAACAGAGAACATATTTTGTGGCATTTAACAGCTTAACTTAACTAACAGCAAATTAACAATTAAGGGGTAGATTTTCAAAAAGCGCGATTTGGCGTACTTTTGTTGGCGCATCAGGCGCAAACAAAAGTACGCTGGATTTTAGTAGATACGCACGTAGCCGCGCGTATCCGCTAAAATCCTGGATCGGCGCGCGCAAGGCTACCGATTCCCTATAGCCGGCGAGCGCCGAGCCACGCAGCCTACCTCCGTTCCCTCCCCACACCTTCCCCTCCCTTCCCCTACCTAACCCACCCCCCCCCCGGCCCTGTCTAAACCCCCCCCCTTACCTTTGTTGGGGGATTTACGCCTCCCGGAGGGAGACGTAAATCCCCGCGCGCCAGCGGGCCGCTAGCGCGCCGGGACGTGACCTGGGGGCGGGTCCGGAGGGCGCGACCACGCCCCCGGACCGCCCCAGGCCGTAACCACGCCCCCGGACCCGCCCCCGAAACGCTACGTCCCGCCTCGAAAACGCCGCGCGGATCGGGCCCGCCCCCGACACGCCCCCCTCGGAAAACCCCGGGACTTACGCCAGTCCCGGGGCTCTGCGCGCGCCGGTAGGCCTATGTAAAATAGGCGCACCGGCGCGCAGGGCCCTGCTCATGTAAATCCGGGCAGATTTACGCGAGCAGGGCTCTTAAAATCCGCCCCTAAGGTTTTAACTGATAAAATCCTAGGAAAACAGAGTTTTAGTCATCTGTTACATATTCTAGCCAGGGGCACGACCATTCCAGACCCCACAGAAGGAGGGGCTGTATTTGAATGGACCCTCCTCACTAAACCATTTACTCTAGCTGACACATAACATCCAGGGCTTACTGGTAGCCTGACCATAGGGACCGCTACAGTAGGATATTTTTTATAGGGAAAGTATGTTCACCATAAGACTGTCCTAAACATAGCCAGATATACTTATCTAACTTAAGATAGCCAGGTATATTCAGCGGTGCAGCCACACCGCTGAATATCCTGATTAAGTTAGCATGATAGGTATATCCATTTAACTTAGGGGGGTCATTCATCAAATCACATTAGGGCTTTATCGTGGGCATTAGGGCCCTAATGCCTGCCATAAGTAATGCATCTTGCACATATGCCGAGCGGATTTTAAATGCCCTGCTCGCGTAAATCCGCCCGGATTTACGCGAGCAGGGCCCTCGCGCGCCGGCGCGCCTATTTTGCATAGGCCGCCGGCGCGCGCAGAGCCCCGGGACGCGCGTAAGTTCCGGGGCTTTTTAAAGGGGGCGTGTCGGGGGCGTGTCGGGGGTGTCGCCAAATGATGCGGCGTTTCGGGGGCGTGACGCAGCGTTTGGGGGGCAGGCCCGGGGCGTGGTTTCGGCCTGGGGGCATTCCGGGGGCGTGACCACGCCCTCCGGAACAGCCCCCGGGTCGGGTCTTGGCGTGCCAGCAGCCCGCTGGTGTGCACGGATTTACGTCTGCCTCCGGCAGGCGTAAATCCATGGATAAATGTAGGGGGGGGGTTTAGATAGGGCCGGGGGATGGGTTAGGTAGGGGAAGGGAGGGGAAGGTGAGGGGAGGGCGAAAGAAAGTTCCCTCCGAGGCCACTCCGATTTTGGAGCGGCCTCGGAGGGAACGGAGGCAAGCTGCGTGGCTCGGTGTGCGCAGGCTGCCCAAAATCGGCAGCCTTGCGTGCGCCGATCCCGGATTTTATAAGATACGCGCGGCTACGCGCGTATCTTATAAAATCCAGTGTACTTTTGTTTGCGCCTGGTGCGCCAACAAAAGTACGCGATCGCGCTATTTTTTAAAATCTACCCCATGCAAATTTAGTCAAATGGGAGGAGTTTATGAAAATGAAGGGTGCTTAATGTTGCTTGCGATGGCGTAACACACACTATCACGGGATTTAACTACACCTTTTTACCTGGCAGAGAGAGAGACCACCTTCCACTCTCTGCCCAGACTATGGCTGACTACTTCCATGACAAGATTCACAAAACTAGTCTTGAGTTTTCAACCAGGTCACCTTTACCCCTTCCCCTGGCCTCCACCACTCTGTCCTCCTTTTCTGAAGTCATAGTGGAGGAAATTGCCCATCTTCTCTCCTCCTTCAAACTCACTATTTCTTCTTCTGATTACATTCCTACCCAGTTCCTCAGCTCTTTTTCTACTTCATCTGTCACATCTTCAATCTATCACTTTCTACTGCTACTGTTTCTGCTGCCTTCAAACATGCTGTGAACATACTACTCCTTAAAAAGCACTCACTGGACCCTACCTGCCCTGCCACCTATCATCCCATCTCCCTTCTCACTTTTTGCTTCCAAACTCACTGCCACTATCCTGACTTTCTTTCATTACCAGTCTGGTTTTCACTCTCTTCGTTCCACAGAAACAGCCCTTGCCAAAGTCTCCAATGACCTGTTTATGGCTAAAACCAAAGGCCTTTGCTCAGTCCTTATCCTCCTTGACCTATCTACTATTTTTTACATAATTGATCACTTCATACTCCCAGGGCTGGTGCAAGGTTATTAGGCTTCCTAGGTGAAACTTACAGCCTGCTCCCCCCTTCTAATCACACCCTCCCTACACACAAATAAAATTATGCATTTATAATTATTTTACATAAACAAAATTAAGAAATATAAATTATCAATAAAGTAAAACCATACTAGTAAAACAAATACATATTTTATATCAGCTGAGAAATAGAACAACATCCAGTAATTTAAAATTTATACAAATTTTCCAAATACCAGCAAACATTTAAAAACAACAGCTACATCAGAGAGCACCCAATAAATGAATAAAGATAAAAAAATATCTTCTGCTGTCCATACAAGGGATCTTTCGAATTCCAGATGCCCTGAGATTATTGTGGACTAGTAGGGGCAAAGGAGAGGGGTTGTTGCTCATAAACTTTATTCTCTCTCTCTCATATGTATACACATTATTGCTCTGTCATACATACAACATATGCCCTCTCATACATGCATACACACAGATATGCCCTCTCATACATGTGCGTACACACACACACACACACAGACATGCTTTCTCTCTCATACATGCACACATACATACCGACATGACCTCTCTCTCTCATACATACACACACACACGGACATGCCCTCTCATACACACACACAGAAATAAACTCTGTCACTCACTTCCCCTCCCGCAGCAGCACAAGGCCAACACCAACAGCCTCATCCTTCAGCCCCCGCAAACCATGGAGCTCTTACTTTTTCTTCAGGCCTGCGGGGGGCTGACATTTCTCTGTTTCCTGCGCAGCTTCCTACAGATGGGCAGAAACCGAGTTCAACGTTATGGCTTCCTGAGTGGGCGTGGCCACACTGCTCGCTGCTGCTGCTCTTCCTGTTCTTCATTGCAGCATGGCCCAGGCCAGTACCACATCTTCTTGTGGCAAGGACACACTCTTCTTCTTCCCACTATGTTGACATCGGCATGGTCTCTCCTCTTCCCACCCACGTGGCTGGAAGAGAATGTGCCATGGCACAGGCAGAAAGAGGGAGAGACCATGCCAATTAGGGATGTGAATCGTTTTTTGACAATTTAAAAAAATCGTCGATATTTTTTAAATCGTCAAAAATCATTAGAGTGCGTGATACAATACAAATTCCCCCGATTTATCGTCAAAAATCGTTAAATCAGGCACAGGAATTATTTGGGGGGAGGGCGGGAAAACCGGCACACCAAAACAACCCCTAAACCCACCCCGACCCTTTAAAA
The DNA here is from genome assembly GCF_901001135.1 of Rhinatrema bivittatum. Lineage (NCBI taxonomy): Eukaryota > Metazoa > Chordata > Amphibia > Gymnophiona > Rhinatrematidae > Rhinatrema > Rhinatrema bivittatum. Next base: position 345,112,620 of record NC_042617.1, read on the forward strand.
CCAATCCCTTACCCTCCCCCACCCTCCTGAACCCCCCCCCCCCCAATGTTAAATTACCTGGTGGTCCAGTGGGGGGGTCCCGGCGCGATCTCCCTCTCTCGGGCCATCTGCGCCATTTTGGCTGCCACTAATATAAATGGCGCCGATGGCCCGATAAAAAAAACCCTACCCAACCCTTTAAACCGACCCCCTTAGCCTCCCCCACCCTCACGACCCCCCCCCCCCAAACCTTTTAAAATTACCTGGTGGTCCAGGGGGGGCACGGGGAGCGATCTCCCGCTCTTGGGCCATCAGCTGCCACTCATAAAGATGGCACTGATGGCCCTTTGCCCTTACCATGTGACAGGGTATCCGTGCCATTGGCCGGCCCCTGTCACATGGTAAGGGCAAAGGGCCATCAGCGCCATTTTTTTTTAGCACAACTGATGGCCTGGGAACGGGAGATCGCTCCCCATGGCCCCCCTGGACCACCAGGTATGTGTAAAAAGTTTTGGGGGGGTCAGGAGAGTGGGGAGGGCTAAGGGGGTAATTTTAAAGGGTCGGGTGGGGTTTTTTTTATCGGCGCGGGCCTCACTAAAAAAAAATAATGATGTGAATTGGAATCGGAACCGATCCCAATTCACATCTCTAACGATCAGATTCCCCCCCCCCCCCCCCCAGCCAAACCCGATCGTTAAAACGATCGGGCACACGATTCACATCCCTAATGCCGATGCTGTCCCCCGACTGGTGACACCCTAGGCGGTCGCTTAGTCTGCCTAGTGCTTCCACCGGCCCTGCATACTCCTTCATTCTCTGTCCTCACTTAGATTTCGGGATTCTGTCCTGTCATGGTTCTCTTCTTACCTCTTCCATCACACTTTTAGCATTTCCTATAGTGGAGCCTCCTCTACTGCCATCCCATTATCAATTGGTGTGACTCAGGATTCTGTCCTAGGCCCTCTTTTCTTCTCTCTCTATACTAATTCCCTTGGTGCTCTGATTTCCTCTCATGGCTTCCAATACCATCTTTATGCTGACAATTCCCAGATTTACCTCTCTACAGCATAAATTTAATCAGGGATCCAGTCTCAGATCTCAGCCTGCTTGTCTGACATTGCTGCCTGGATGTCGCACCACCACCTTAACATCAACATGCCCAAGATTGAGCTCCTTATCTTCCCCCCAAACCCACATCCCTTCATCCTCTTTTTTCTAGTTCTGTAGATAACGCTCTAATCCTCCTAGTCCCCTCAGACTGTAACCTTGAAGTCATCTTCGACTCCTTTCTCTTCTTCCCCACGCGTATCCAAAACACTGCTAAAATGTGCCATTTCTTTCTCTGTAATAACCAAAATCTGTCCCTTCCTTTCTGAACATACTATCAGGATCTTTATCCACTGAGAGGAAAGGATCATCTTGCTGGTGGCTGAAAGGAATCAGTAAGTTTTTCCTTTGGAAATTTTCTTTTTTTAAAGTATTGGGGCAAAGTTAATTACTGGGGATTATTATTTAGTGTGTTTGTGTGCTTGTGCTTTTAATAGTCAGTAAGGCAGCGAATAAACTGAAGTTAGACTCTATTTTTAAATAGTCAGTAAGGCAGCTAATAAGCAGAAGTTAGTGTTTGTATATATAAAAAAAGGTAGCCAGAAACTAGAAATAAGATAGGAGCAGTGTATACCTAATTAAAAAGGTTGAAAAGTTCAGTTCAGTTACTCATCTTGGAAAGGTGTTAAGGTAGTGTGATTTGGTTTGATTAGGTACCAACATTTGTTAATCAAGAGAGCAGTGAGTCACTCTGGCTAACAGAAGTTAGACTGTTTGAATTTCCCAACCCTCCTGTTGTGCCGGGAGGTGGACCCTTAGCCTAGTGCAGTTTGGTAGGCTCCCTGGTCGGACCCAGAGAGTTCCTGCCACCAGAAGGTGGCGCAAAGGAGGAGACAGAGGCTAGCTGGAGCTTCACCACTAGCAACCTGGGGTTCCCTCGGGTTGAGCCCTTGGTTACACGGGCCGCCTGGTCTTAGGAGGGCCTCGCAGGATCAACTTGAGAGAAAGTTCAGAGGTGTGCCCACCACGATCAAGGGTGTGCGGTCGATGTTCAGGCCAGAAGTCCGGGGTGCCTGAGAAGGCCAAAAGAGAGTCTCTGAATGTATGGCAAGGATCAAGGCCATAGTCAAGGTAACGTGGTCAAACAATGCAAGGGTGAGTGCCAGAGATCAGTCCGTGGATAGTCAGCCAAAGCAGAAGTCAAATACCAGTAGTCAGTCCATGGGTAGTCAGCCAAAACAGAGGATACGTTCCAGGAAGCAGACAGACGTGGTCGAGTTCAGGCAGAGGTCAGTTTCAGGCAGCGAGTAGACGTGGTTGTAGAAACAGGCAGAAGGTCAGAGGCAGGCAGCGATCAACATAGTCAAGAACAGGCCGAGGTCAGTACCGAGAAGACAGTCCGAGAGGTACTACCTGGGAAGACGAGGAGACAGAAGGACGCTGGAACAGAAGGATGCTGCAACAGGAGGATGCTAGAACAGAAGGACGCTGGAACAGAAGAACGCTGGAACAGGACTGGAATGAGACTGGAACAGGACTGGAACAAAGCTGGAACGAGACTGGAACACAGACTAGAAATGTAGAGGCAAACTAGAAATCACAATGTGATTGACCTGATTGCCAAGGCAAGGAAGTGATGGCAGGAACTTCCTTTTATGCTGAGACTAATCAGGGCGCGCCGTGGAGCTGGGATCCGCCCCTGGCCCTTTAAGGGGCTTGTTAGTCCATTCGCGAGCACCTAAGGGCAGGGCCAATGCCATGGAGGATGCCGAGCCCCGCCGTGAGGCCTGGCTGGAAGAGGAAGGCCTGGCGACCACCGCCGCGAGACGCTGAGGCCTGGCTGGATTCGCTGCCACTGCTGGGGAGGCTGACCCGGGACCCGTGGGGTCGGACCCGACAGGTGAGCAGGCCGAGCACAGACGGGACACACAACACCTCCCAACCCCTCACCCACCCACCCCGAGCTCATCCTTTAATTTATAGGCAGGTGCCACTTTCACACAACCCCCCCCCCCCCCAAAAAAAAAAAAAAACCCAGCCTTATTGAGAGTTTGATCATTCCCCTGTAGGCCACTACCAGACATATAGTAAATTCACTAATACATTTAAAGGACGTTAATTAGACACATTCTTACTCCCATAGCAACCTAAAACGTAAGTAGGAACTGAACAAATTTGAGATGAAGGCAGCAGTCTAGTAGCAAGAGGGGGGCTCCCCAGTCTTTTGCATCGAGTGTCACATGTATGATTTTTTACCCACTGGTGAGAAATTGTACATGTCCATGCGATGCAAAGAGCTCCTGGCTCTCAGAGAATGAGTCCAATCTCTGGAGGCTAGAGTGACAGACCTGGAAGAGCTGAGGCTGACAGAGAGTCATCCCTATCCGTGAATCATTATCTACAACACTAATTTTCTGGGAGAAATGCCTTGTACCCATAAACTCACTACTCACCTTCCCTACAACTTGCCCTCAATTCCTCAAAAACTGAGCTTTTCCTCATCCACAACCACCAAATCCTTAAGCTCTCTCCTCCCAACGACCCTACAGCCACCTCCCTCACTTCACAGCCTCCTGTACGAAACCTTGGTGTTCTAATTGATCCACATCTAAACCTAAAAAAACACATTAACTCCGTCCTAAAAGAAGGCTTTTACAAGCTCAATGTTATAAAAAAGCTCAAGCCACTCCTCCACACACACGATCTCAGAACTGTCATCCAATCCACCCTTTCATCCAAGCTGGATTACTGCAATTCCTTGTCCTTTGGCCTTTCCTACTCCACCATCAAACCCCTCCAAATACTACAGAATGGCACTGCAAGGATAATCATGAACGCACGCAAATCAGACCACATAACCCCCATCCTCAAAGACCTCCACTGGCTCCCCATCCCATCACGCATCCTATTCAAAACTCTCACTATCATACACAAATCCACCCACATAAATAATTCCTCTTGGCTCAGCGAACCGCTCCAATCCACACAATCCACCCACCCCACTAGAACAAATCTCAAAGGCATCCTACAAGTCCCACCCCTCAAGAAGGCCCGACTCACAGCAACAAGGGACCGTGCTCTCTCAATTGCTGGCCCAACTCACTGGAATGCCCTACCCACAAACCTCTGCCTGGAGCCATGCCCTTTTAAATTCAGGAAAATGCTAAAGACTTGGCTCTTCCACCAGGCATTTCCAGACTAACTCCACGTACCTCTCTCAACCTCTTCTCCTGCTTCTCTGTTATCTTTGACTCGCTCCAAGTAATTTGCATCATGTAAATATGTAAATATGTAACCTCTCGAGTTATTGTTACTTCTCTAGTTCAATTTTCAGGCTCCCCCTAGAGCCTCCTGCCCTCGGGTTTCTACTGTTGTCCCTCTCCCACCCCTGTTCATTGTAATTTCCACCTACTGTTGAGATGTAAACCGATATGATGTGCATTCTAATGTCAGTATAGAAAAGCTGTTAAATAAATAAATAAATAAATAAATAAATAAATATAGATGAGACCTTCAGGGACATAGTAGCCAAGTCCTGGTGCTGCCTTGGAGGAAGAAGGTCTCATGATTGGAAAGCATTAACAGGGTGCAGCAGGAAAGGATCCTGTAGCAAGGACCTGCTCTCCAGGTGGTGCATTGTCCTTTTGCACCAAGGATGTGTCTCCAAGGCCTACTGCCCATGAGGGAAGGGTTAGGTTAGCCATCATAGTTGGTGATTAGATTATTAGGAATGTAGACAGCCGGGTGGCTGGTGGGCGTGAGGATCACCTGGTAATATGCCTACCTGGTGCGAAGATGACGGACCTCACACATCACCTAGATAGGATTTTAGACAGTGCTCGGGAGGAGCCGGTTGTCGTGGTACATGTGGGCACCAACGACATAGGAAAATGTAGGAGGGAGGTTCTGGAAGCCAAATTTAGGATCTTAGGTAGAAAACTAAAATCTAGAACCTCCAGGGTAGCATTCTATGAAATGCTCCCTGTTCCACACGCAGGTCCCCAGAGGCAGACAGAGCTCCGGAGTCTCAATGCGTGGATGAGACGATGGTGCAAGGAAGAGAGATTCAATTTTGTAAGGATCTGGGGAACCTTTTGGGGAAGGGGGAGTCTCTTCCGAAGGGATGGGCTCCACCTTAACCAGGGTGGAACCAGACTGCTGGCGCTAACCTTTAAAAAGGAGATAGAGCAGCTTTTAAACTAGAACAAAGGGGAAAGCCGACAGCCGCTCAGCAGCGCATGGTTCGGAGAGAGGTATCTTTAAAGGATACTAATGATGCAATAGAATTAGGGCATCCCGACAGTGAGGTTCCAATAATAAGAAAAGTAGTCCAAGTGCCTGTAACTAAAAACTCATCTGAGCTAAAAAATTCTAACTTATTCCTATCAATTGAAAAGCAGATTGAAAATACAAACAAAAAACAAACTTTGAAATGTTTGATTGCTAATGCCAGATGTCTAAGAAATAAGATGGGAGAATTAGAATGTATAGCAGTGAATGATGACATGGATTTAATTGGCATCTCAGAGACATGGTGAAAGAAGGATAACCAATGGGACAGTGCTATACTGGGGTACAAATTATATCGCAATGACAGAGAGGAGCACCTGGGAGGCGGTGTGGCATAGAGTCCAACAGGATAAACATTCTGCATGAGATTAAATGCACAATCGAATTTTTATGGGTAGAAATCCCTTGTGTGTTGGAGAAGACTATAGTGATAGGAGTATACTACCATCCACCTGGCCAAGATGGTGAGACCGACAGTGAAATAAGAAATTGCCATGCTGGGTCAGACCAAGGGTCCATCAAGCCCAGCATCCTGTTTCCAACAGAGGCCAAACCAGGCCACAAGAACCTGGCAATTACCCAAGCACCAAGAAGATCCCAAGCTACTGATGCAATTAATAGCAGTAACTATTCCCTAAGTAAACTTGATTAATAGCAGTTAATGGACTTCTCCTCCAAGAACTTATCCAAACCTTTTTTTAACCCAGCTACACTAACTGCACTAACCATATCCTCTGGCAACAAATTCCAGAGCTTAATTGTGTGTTGAGTGAAAAAGAATTTTCTCCGATTAGACTTAAATGTGCTACTTGCTAATTTCATGGAATGCCCCCTAGTCCTACTATCCGAAAGTGTAAATAACCGATTCACATCTACTCATTCAAGACCTCTCATGATCTTAAAGACCTCTATCATATCCCCCCTCAGCCGGACCTTCTCCAAGCTGAAAAGCCCTAACCTCTTCAGCCTTTCCTTATAGTGGAGCTGTTCTATCCCCTTTATCATTTTGGTTGCCCTTCTCTGTACCTTCTCCATCGCAACTATATCTTTTTTGAGATGCGGTGACCAGAATTGTACACAGTATTCAAGGCGCGGTCTCACCATGGAGCGATACAGAGGCATTATGACATTTTCCATTTTATTATCCACTCCCTTCCTATTAATTCCTAACATTCTGTTTGCTTTTTTGACTGCTGCAGCACACTGAACCGACGATTTTAAAGTATTATCCACTATGATGCCTAGTTCTTTTTCCTGGGTGATAGTTCCTAATATGGAACCCTACATCGTGTAAGTACAGCAAGGGTTATTTTTCCCTATGTGCAACACCTTGCACTTGTCCATATTAAATTTCATCTGCCATTTGGATGCCCAATCTTCCAGTCTTACAAGGTCCTCCTTTAATATATCATGTAATATATCTGTACTGGTATCCATACCTTTCAATATATTTATAAATGATCTGGAAAGAAATATGAGTGAGGTAATTGAAAAGTAAGGGTCCCAATACAGATCCCTGAGGCACTCCACTCCACTGCCCACTCCCTTCCACTGAGAAAATTGTCCATTTAATCCTACTCTCTGTTTCCTGTCTTTTAGCCAGTTTGCAATCCACGAAAGGACATCGCCACCTATCCCATGACTTTTTACTTTTCCTAGAAGCCTCTCATGAGGAACTTTATCAAACGCCTTCTGAAAATCCAAGTATACTACATCTACCGGTTCACCTTTATCTACATGTTTATGAACTCCTTCTAAAAAGTGAAGCAGATTTGTGAGGCAAGACTTGCCTTGGGTAAAGCCATGCTGACTTTGCTCCATTAAACCATGTCTTTCTATATGTTCTGTGATTTTGATATTTAGAACACTTTCCACTATTTTTCCTGGCACTGAAGTCAGGCTAACTGGTCTGTAGTTTCCTGGATCGCCCATGGACCCCTTTTTAAATATTGGGGTTACATTAGCCACCCTCCAGTCTTCAGGTACAATGGATGATTTTAATGATAGGTTACAATTTTTTACTAATAGGTCTGAAATTTCATTTTTTAGTTCCTTCAGAACTCTGGGGTGTATACCATCCAGTCCAGGTGATTTACTACTCTTCTCTCTTATCTCTCTCTACACTCCTGCTCGTGCACTCCACTTATCAGGCAAGTGATTCCTATCTGTTCCCATCTCTTCTTCTGCCAATTTCCAACTCCATGCCTGCTGCACCATATGCTTGGAATAGACTTCTTGAGCTGGTGCATCATGCTCCCTCTCTTGCCTTATTTAAATCCCATCTAAAACTCTACTTTTTGATGCTGCTTTTAAATCTTAATCCCTGATTATCCCACTTACAGCCTAATTAATTTTTAACCATTTCCTTAATAAATTAAAGTTCCTAAAGTCTCTTTTTCCCTATATGTTTGTCTTGATTAGACTGTAAGATCGATAGAACAGGAACTGCTTCATATGTTTGTGTACAGCTCTGCGTACGTCGAGTATCACTATAGAAGTGTTAAGTAGTAGAGTTAGAGATCTCACTAATGATTTATGCAGCAATATTAGGTTCTCCTTTTTATTCTATCTCCATATAAATCTGACTATCTCCCTGGTTTTCCCACTGCTTCGCCACACTGTTTCGCTAACTGGCGGTCATCAGATATGTTCATCAGCAGATTCTTCTCCCATCTGGTGGTCATCAGTACCCAATCATGTACTGCTTTCTGTGTCTCTGTGTTTTCAAATTCATGATTCTTTGCTTCTTTTATTAAATGCTAGCTGTCACTCACTTGACTGCTCTTCAATTTATTTAAATGTAAAAGAATATGAATAATGTGGGAGCTTGCTGAAATGTATCACTGTGTTCCATTCTTCACTGGATTCAAATCCTGCTTCAAATTAATAAAGAAAAAAAAAACATCAACACAAACGAGTTAAAACCTGCTGTACTGGATAGGTTGGAGATGATTTCCTGACAACAGTAATCATCAGATTTGCAAATAATGTACATGATGAAGACAGGAGATAATTCCAGTTAAAAACCCAAGGCTATTTTCTCTTAAATATATACAATAAGAATTCTGAGAAACAGGAACTTCTTCAGATGATGTAAGTACTACAAACAGTAGGTATAAACTATAAAGTGCAAGTGAATTCTACTCAACAACCCAAAGTGCCTTCTCTTAAATGTACCTAATAAATATTCTAAAGAAGAGAATTGTTAAAGAGCAATTGCAGATGTCATAAGTGATACAGGCAGTAGATAACAGAAATCACGTGTGACGGGGCTACGCCAGTCACTAACATTATCCCTATGTGATCTTTTTCTATCTAAGGGCAGTAGGAGGGGTTTTAATATTTTTTTTATTTAACCCAGTGCTGTTTCCCACCTTTCTGGAGGCATATAGAATGTTGGAGCATGCCCAGGGCTTCAATGGGTCAGGAGCTAAGGTGAAAGAAGGAGGCTAGAGATTCCTCCAGGATCTCAAGGCAATAGGACAAGAGATAGGAGGGGGAGGAACTGAAACGTTTCCCAGGGTTTCAGGAGAGAGAGACTTGAAGAGCAAGATTTCCAAAAGATCACACAGCAAGGTGGTTGGAGAGCTGGAGATTCCCCCTGGATCTGACAGAAAGCAATTTAAGCATTTGGCAAAAAGTTATCGAGGAAGAAGTTTTGAGAAGATTCTTTTTGGGTTTTGACTGACCAGTGCCTGAGGGAAGGGCATAACCCCGGTATCCCAAAGGACGGGAATCGGTGAACTTTTGACTCATTCGACCAGTTAACAGATTGGATGTAGACTTTTGAGCCAATAACTGGAGACTTGTATTTTTTTGAAAGTTTGGATTACAGTTGAAGAGTTTGACTTTTGTAACTCAGTTTGGATATTTTGCTTGGGGATATTTTTCTTCTTTCAGTCCAGTTCGTGCCAGAACAGGAACTACACTCTAGTTATCCCACTCTCACTGGTGAGGATATTTTCAATCAGGATTGAGGTGCAAGAGCTGGAAGGGAAGTGAGCAGAGTAAGAATGGACAGAGAAATCATTTGGTTTTTTTTATTGATCATTGGATGTATGTTCTTATTTTTGTCATCTTGACCTGGATCCTCTTCTTTAAGTTAGTGAAAGATGATCATTTATTTGAACACCAACTACAAACCAGTGTTTTCCTTGTGTTTTACCCATATGGACTTCCTGTGGAATGGATGGAACCTTTTGTGATTCCTATTTTTTCATGTGGTAGTAATTTTGGCTTCCTTCTTCTTAGTTTTCATTATCTGGCACCTCCTGGAACTATTTGATATAGAGTGTAAAGTGGTCACAGAGATAGTGATAGATGGTGCCAAGGACCCCGAAAGAGAAGTCTTCCTCCCAGTCCGGATCTAAACCCAGATCCTAGCACTGCTAATCTAAGATAAAGCACCAAAGTGGGGGACCAACTACATATGCATTATTTCTAGCTTTGAGTATGAAAGATGATGAATGCATATTAATTATTGGTAGTAGCAACACTATTAAAGCTGCAAAGCATGTAATCATTGAATGCCATCTTTGATATGAAGGTTGGCAACTATGGTGCATGGCCCATGTTTCCAAAAGTTGATCATACAGCTCTCTGCTTTCCTCTATCATATCCTCCCCCTTCCCAGTCCCAAATTAGCTAATTTTCCATCAGCAGCTCTGAGGAACATATTAACCATCATACTATGGAAAAGATTTAAGGATTCAAAAATGAGGGGCAATAACATAATGCGAAAAGTCTGCTAATCAGTTTGCTTGTACAGATTTGAAACAGCATATCTTTTGTCTAAGGATTTAAATTCTTGCAAGCTTCTGGAAGGGAACATAAAATTCCAAAGGAACATTTGAAAAAGCCAAAACCTGTGCTTTGTGGGATTTTTTGCAGAATCCTAAAATTTAGCACTTTGGGTTCTAAGCCCTTTTAACACACATTTGTTTCCTGCACTGTTTTTTCCCATGCAATTTTTCAGAAGTTATAGGAGAACAGTTTCTTGGGTGAAAGATGGACTATTTCAAGACTGGGCATGCTATCTGGCTTTCTGACGTTTTGCACATTTTGGGGACATTTTTTTCTAAACTGCCTAGCTGCAAGGTACATAGGCTTTTTATTAAGAGCATATCTTGAAATTAAGTTTCAAAAGGAAATTGCCCAGGTAATCTCGCTTTGAAAGCGCTTAAGGTATGCACAGAATGCCCTTGCTGTTTCTGTAACCAGCAAAGCAGTGAGGGTAAAAACAACATGCATACATTTGAAAATGCAATTATATTATCAATAATATAATATAATATAATATACCGAGGAGCACATCCCCTTTAACCCCCCCTCCTCCGAACAACCAAATATGCCTCTAGGTCCTCTGATCCCTCCTCCCTCAACCAGGAAAATGAACTCCAGACCCACCCATGACTTCCTCTCACTCCTTACTCCATTTTAAGCTGGACCCCCGGGCTCCATCCCACTGCCAGCATGAGGGAATCCATCCACCTTCTCTCAACATTGTTGCTGAATTCAAAATGACCTACTTGGATGTTCAGGGGAGGTGAAAGGGGGAGACTCCCCATGCTAAATTGACCTTGTACTATGAGGTCCAAACCCAACTCCTCCCCCTCAGGATCCTAAACATTTTAATTCTGCTAAAAGTGCACACATTGTGAAAGCCTGCACATACTTTCTCGGCTACTCTGAGCTAAATAATTTTCACCCTGGTGGATCTAGCTAGATGTCTTCTTAGTTACCCAGCTAAACCCATTTTGAAAATTGTCTGGTTTTTTTTTACCTAATTTTGTCTGTTCCTTCATCCTGACCTCCATATGTCAATGAGAGGTTAGCTTAATCAGGAATTTAATCTTGACTCAAGGAATTTCCATTAGCACACATTCACTACTAGCATGGTTGTTTTTTTCCCCTCAGTCTGCTGTAATTATAATAGAAAGTTAGTTTTATTTTGCAGATATGCACTACCGAGTGCAGACTTTCTGCCTCCCTCTTCTTTGAGTTTTTTTCAGATGCATGCCAGTTTAGCAATCTCAGGTCTTATACCACATAAACTTACTAAAAGCCAGCCCCAAATGTTAAAAAACATATTAAGCCCATCGTGTCAGGCTCTTTAAGACTACCAGAGATTCACCTCATGACTTTCAGACCATAAGTCATAAGCTTAGTATACTAAACACACATCCAAAATGCAAAGGCTAAGGAAGGCTCTGGAGCTTCTACTTACAGAAGAAAGGACAGAAAGTCAGGAAATATACAGAGATTTTTCTAAGAACATCTCCTTCCACATTCAGTCTCATTCCCTACCTTTCGGCAACAAGAACATCATTTTGAAGGGCGAGAGAAACCGATAGAGAGAGAAAAACAAGGCAGCTTGTGCAGATTTCTCATTTCAATACTAGAGGCAACCTGACTTAAAAAAAAAAAAAAGCTCTCAGTGCCAGGTTTAGAATGGAAAAAGGATAGAGAGCAAACTGCTGAGTGCTTGAGAAGAGCTCTGAGTCGACTTTGTGATGGTTAGTATTCAAAGGACAGTAATGACAGTAAAAACATGCAAAATTATCCCAACCTACTGCCATTGGAACCCACAGTCTATGAGCTCTGTTTCTTATCATTATTCAATTTATGACTCCCAGGTGTGGTACAGCAAGAATCAATAAAACAAACATACAAAGATATCATGAATAATATTCAATAAACCTGGAATGAATAAGGAGCAATAGAATAAACAGCATAAATGCTACCAAATACTTTCAAAGATAACATGAAATAATGTCATACATTAGGTTAAATATTCATCTCTTCCATTTGATGTAGATGTTGCTATAGGATCAGAATGGAAGAAGACCTCTAAGTTAGACCCAGTATTCTGGCTGAATGAGCAGAAACGCAGACAACTGTGCTAATGTAATTTCTAGAGATGACATATCAGCGCCACCTCCAAATGTAACATAAGAAGGAAACAGCCCCCAGGGTCTGGTATTGGTTCTAAAAAATGTGGAGTGCAAGCTTATTACAACAGGCACACCTGTACACTGAACTTCTCTCACCAAATCCAATGACTATTATAGCCAGAGGGAGCATGGCACATGTGAATGGTTTGTACAACAGAATGCGAGCCTGACAGATTGGCCTTTTTTTCAAACTTTTAATATTTCCATTGGGTCTCCCATTTTTTTCGCTCTTTCCCAAATTAATTTCAAAGTCTGGGAGTAAGAAGCTTCTCTTCAAATTACTTTCCCTTTCGGTATTCTCAAATATGTGTTTAACATTATTTTTCTTAGGACTTGCACTTTGCTTAACCATACATTCCTTGTGGCAGTTGTGACCTTACAACTTCTATGTGTGGTTTATTTTGCATATCAAGTGCTTTTACAAAATAGCACCATGTTTCTTCATATAGAAATATACAAACTTATAGTCCTAAACAAGAAGGGATAACCTCCAAGGAGTGGCAGATACAACTCTAAACAAGGCGGTGAAGGATTCATCTGCACAGAACGGGAGAGACCACTCTAAATAAGAAGGCAAGGAGGTCACCTTCACAGAGCAGCAGTTACCACCCTAAACAAGAAGGCAAGAGAACTGTTCAGTCAACTGGTAATGGATCCCACATGAGAGGGGGTGATACTGGTCCTGGTGCTTACCAAAAGGGACAGTATTTCTGATGTTGTAATGGATGATCATCTGAGAACCAGTAACCATTAGATGGTGTGGTTCAGTACTAGGATGGAAGAGATGAAGGTTCATTCTAAGGTGAGGTTCCTAGACTTCAGGAAAACTAACTTTCTCAAAATGGAGGAGATTATCTCAAGGAGTCATCAGCTGGATGGGAAAATCTAGGGGAAGTAGAAGGGAGGTGGACAAAACTACAAGGAGATATCAGAAGGGCAACAAATCTTTGTTAGGAATGTAAATAAGAGGAAAAAGAGACTGTTATGGTTTTCTAAAAAAGTAGCTGAAAAGGTAAGAGAGAAATATTTAGCATTCATAAACTACAATAAATCACAAAAAAGGAAGCGAGGCGACAATATCTGGAAAAATTAAGAGAAGCTGAGAAAACAATCAGGAATGCGAAAATTCAAATAGAAGAAAGAATAGAAAATATGGTAAAACAGGGGGACAAAACTTTTTGTTAGATATGTTAGTGATAGAAGGAAATGCAAAAGTGGCATTGTGAGACTTAAATGGGAAGGGAAGAAACATGTAGAGAATGATGTGGAAAAAAGCAAAATTGCTTAACAAATATTTGTTTGGTGTTCACTGTGGAAGGACAGGAGCAGGACCACATAAAACAAAAACAAATAAGATTGGAAGTGAGGTAAACCTCAAATTTCAGAGCAGTGTATTCGTGAAGAGCTAACTAAACTTAAAGTAGATAAGGCAATGGGGCCGGATGGGATGCCTCCAAGGTTAATAAGGGAATTTAGAGATGTCCTAGTAGCTTCGCTGGCTGACCTATGAATGCTTCCTTAGAGTCTGAAGTAGTTCTAGAGAAAGGCAGATGTAGCTCTGATTCATAAAAGTGGAAATAAGGAGGAAGCTGGGAACTGCAGACCAGTTAGTCTGTGATGAGAAAATTAATGGCATCGCTGCTAAAACAGAGGGTAGTACAATTTTTGAAATCCAATGGATTGCAAGATCTGAGGCAGCATGGTTTACCAGAGGTAAATCTTATCAGAAGAATCTGATCAATTTCTTTGATTGTGTGACCAGAGAGTTGGATTAAAGGAGAACTCTAGACGTAGTGTACTTGGATTTCAGCAAGGCCTTTGACACAGTTCCGCACAGAAGACTTATAAATAAATTGTGCGCCCTTGGTAGGGATCCTAGAATGACTAACTGGGTTAGAAACTGGCTGAGTGGGAGGTGATAAATGGTAGTGGTAAATGGAATTTTCTCTGAGAAGGGGGTTGTTACTAGTAGTGTGCCTCAGGCATCGGTTCTTGGACTAATTCTTTTCAATATTTTTGTGAGCAACATAATGGAAGGGTTATCAGGAAAGGTTTGTCTTTTTGTTGATGATACCAAAATCTGTAACAGGGTGGACATTCAGGAAGTAATTAAGTGACTTCCTACACCACTGACCTTTAGAGAAAGACAGTTTAGCTCCAGCTGCCTACAGCTATGCCAAAACATGATCAATCTCTCTCAGGTGCCCCTAAGAATTAGTATTCTTAATTAGGATATCACCCATGTACACAAAGGTGCCCCTAGTATCCACAACGGGTAATGCCTTGTACAAAAAAATGTTGAAATCAGTTGGAGAATTCAGATATCCAAAGGAGGTTCTACTCCAGGCATATTGTTTCTTCCAGAAGACAAAAGCCACTTTATATAGGTCTTTAGGGTCTACAGGAACAACCCAGAACCCTGAGGCTAAATCAAAGCTGGTAAAATACTTGGCTCCCTGATTTATAGTCAAATTCAACTCCAGGTGAGCCATGGACCACTTGGACAAAGACACAATTTTTTTCAGTTTCCTGTAGTCTATAGCCAGTCTCCATGGGCCATTCTTTTTCAAGATAGGCCATATGGGGCTGTTAAAGGAACTGTTATACTGTCTAACAATTCCTCTCTCTTCTAGTGTGTTTAGGATTTCTCGCAAGGACTCATAAGAAGCCAGTGGTATTTTGTACTAGCGTACAAAAATTGACTTGCTCTTTGGATCTGTGGGCACTTGAGTGATATGGATGTCAGTCAGACGGCAATCACAAGCATCAATGGCAAAAACATCTTTATATTAGTTTAACAATTCTTTAAACTGATATCTTTGCCTCACTCATGTAAGCATCCACTTCCATGAGCTGATTGTTTGCCATCTCCTTGAACCCCAGGAAGGATTCTTTCATAGCAGTATCTACCTGCTCTTCTATCTCATCTGAGATGGAGCAAGACTGAACTGTGCTAACAGTTCAGACGTCTTCAATCTAGATCTCATCTGTCTCGCTTACGTCAAGCTACCTTGACAACAGAAGACAATCATTTTCCAGTTGAACTTTTGAAGCCTAATTATCATAGGCCAGATAAACTATAAGTTAATAAGACCTTTAGGAAGTGTTTTGCAACACTCGGGTAGATCTTATCTAGAGTATACATTGGTGTTCATAGGTAATTTACCTACGACTGGAAGATTCAGTTCCAGATCAGGGAATGATTCACCAATTAAAGAACTTAAAGGTTCTTCTCAGTGTGATTCGACCTGTGCTAGTATTTCTCACTAACAGGTAAAGTACTGTGTCTGACACCTCCATGCAAGGTGTGGCCCCCAGAGACAACCCAGATTCTAGAAATCTGGTGATCGTGGAGAAGAAATCCAACTTGTCTAATATTTGTTGGCCCTTGGCTATTCTAACTTTGAGGGGATAATTCTGTACACTGCTGGGAATATGTGCTTCTGCAGTGCTGCTCACCACTTCGCATATCTGTGGGATTGCCTGGCCAGACCTAAGGGATCTGTGAATATCAGGGCTGCTCATAATATTACCTTCCAATCTGCTCTAGGCAACATCATTCACCAGGTCGACATAGGCTCCTAGAGAGAGAGTCTGAGTCCAGATACATCGGCAAATCTAAACCCCTGATTATAGAGAAATTGTGTTTGAAGATTTTATCTCCTATCTTATATGCTAAGTTACAGGCTCCCACTTGTAACTTAGTTTCTTGTCCATGTTTCTCCACCAGTGTATTATTTTGCTTCACTGCAGCCAGTTCCATTTTGCCTTTCACCTTGCAAAAGAAGGATTCACTAATAAAGGAGTTATCACTACTGCCTGCTAAAATATTGTATCCTGAGCTCCCTGACTTACGTCCCCATCCAGCCAGAAGTAAATGCGAGCCAGACTTAGGCTGAAGAAAGACTCCATTTCTAATATTCTTCATGCTTAAGAGAACAGAGAAGTTAATTAACATTTTAACAGATGAAAAGTCTGAAGAACCTTTCTTAGTGACCTCTGACCCAGGCAGCAAGAGGAGGGAGAGAGGAGGAGGGGAAAAAACAGAAGCAAAAGGGAGAGATAGAGAAAATTCCCCAACAAATTATTCATGCTCAAAATAGTCTTATAATGACAAGGCTAAAAAGAGGTGATAAAACTATTTGTGCAAAAAAGCTCTTCAAAAACAGAGGAGGAGTGGGAGGAATAGCCTAGTGGTGGGCTACAAACCAGGAAACCAGGGTTCAAGTCCTGCTGTCACTCCTTGTAACCTTGGGCAAGTCACTTTACTCTCTATTGCCTCAGGTACAAAAAAACCTTAGATTGTAAGCCCTCTGGGGATAGGGAAATACCTATAGTACCTGAATATAAACCAATGTGATATCCCAGATCAAATGTTGGTATATAAAAATAATAAATAAATAACTCAAATAGTCTCTGAAAAAAACTCCAAAATTCTTCATAATCTTCAACCTCTACTGGAGGCAAAGGCAAACAATTTAGAACCAAGCCCTTAGAGATACCGGTGTTTGCCCTTCTCTCAGGAACTTTGCTCACACTCCAAAAGTAGCAAACTCCTCCAAAAATCTTCAATTCTTTTATTCTGCAGCTCCCCACTCTCGGTCAGACCACTATCAAGTAGCAAAGACCACCTCTTGATCAATCCTCCTGGGGAGAGACAATGACCCTATGCACATGCTCCAAGGGCAAGATATACCCCAGAGCCACAATCCACAAAAAGGTGGAGATAAAGCAAGGAGAGCACCCCAAAATGCAAAATCTCTCAATGATGGAAAATATAGGAGAAAGTGTTAGTGACTATCATGAGTGAATACGCACTCTCCTTAACACTTTCCATCACAATAGCATGTACTGTGCTTACAGGGAATTCATAGTTGATAAATGGGGTGAAGTATATGACACGTGGTAAATCTCTTTACTACCCTGCAATACTTATTAGCAAATGTTAATGCAGAGGGCTCCCCCTCCTCCCTTTTGCCCCCACATGTTTTAAAGTTGTAGCATCTAAAAGAAGTTTATAAAACCATGAGTGGTGTGGAAGAATTTGATAGGGAATGGTTACTTATTCTTTCCAATACAGGACACACCATGAAACTAACCAGTGACAGATTTAAAATGAATTCTAGAAAGTATTTTTCAGTCAATGCATAATTAAATTTTGGAATGGCTTGTCAGAAAAAGTGATTAAGGCTTGTAATTTAGATGAGTTTAAGAAAGGTTTGGCTACATTTCTAGAGGGCAGTGTGAGGAAGTATATAAGAAACCCTCTCAGAACAACTTAAAGGACCGGCCACAGCTATCTGCACCGGTCCTCCTTAATTTCAGACTCAGGAAGGGATTCTGGCCTTGGGTGGATCCCTCAGTCTGGGTTAAGAGATCAGGGCCCAGAGGGATGAGAGGGCCCCAGGAGATAGAAGCTTCGAGAAAGTGAACAAAACTGAACTGTGAGTTGTATTGCCACCTTTGTTTTGCTGAACTGCATGAAATAGGCAGTTTGGTTTGTTTGTTATTTTTCACCATTAGAGAAGTATATAAATAATTTTGCCAGAGTTCAGCCTGTCCTCTGGCTAGTCCTGACCACTTGGCAGGTCCATTAACCTTTGTTTAGCCAGATAGCCTTAAGTGTCTTCACCTCCCAGTTCTGGGGGTCAGCAATGAGAAATGGGGTTTTCCTACTAGGGATCTGACGGGTACATCCAAGAGACCTGGACTGAAAGCTGTTAGACTTGACACTGCTGGACTCGATGGACCACTGATCACACCCAGCCTGGCGTGTCTTATGTTTTTATGATGCTGTCATGGACCATGCGTAAACGTACACCCAAGCTTTGTGGAATGAAAACAGATGCATTATGGTTTTCTGAATAACAAAAATACTAAATCACGCTTCTCTGTATTAATGATTTCATTGTCTCTCAAAGACATTTTGAAGAAAGGAAAAAAAAAAAAAAAACCTAACCAACGTCTAGCTTCTCTTCAAAATGATTGACTAGAGTGCCATATTAAGAAATTAAATAAAAGAGTCCGAGGAGCTGAGAAAGCTGTGAGTAAAAGAGAAAATTATTTGTAGAGTCTCTTCCCCCCTCTCTGATCAGATATGAAATATTCTGAAACGCCACCTCTATAATTTGATAAAGAGCTTCATATCCCCCAGGTGACAATGGAAGTCAGCACTTTCATCTCCCTGCCTAGGAAAGGAAGGGAGAGACAAACTGATTTTTTTTTTTTTAATGAAATGAAAATCTCAGATATAAAGGAGGGGAGGTCAATAATGAAGCCAGTTTAAATATGCGCTGACCTTTGAAACGAAGTGAAATCCACGGCGTTCCGGTCAGGGAAACCGAGCAGTGAGTCACCATCTCCAGCAGTTTACACTGAAGAGGGGATGTGGGTGCCAAGAGGTGGCCTGCAAACCCCCCACCCCCACCCCCCCCATCTCCACCCCGGTGGACGCTGATGAGTACCTGCTGCAAATCCACCACCAATTAGAGGAACAGTCAAGACTAAGGTCGGGCTTGGGGATTTGATTATCAGGGATAATGAAAAAAGAATCTGATTCAGATGCAAGCAGTTAAATTACTACTTGCACTTACGTAACTTTTTTTTTTTTTACTTTGTTATGCTTTCCAACTTAGAGAAAGTTGGAAAGATTATGTAAAAGAACTCCTTGTCTGTCTGTCCATCTGGAGACAAAATAACTCTCCAAAGAAGAGACGGAAAGTCACCAAATTTAGAGCCTGATTTACTAAGGCTTTCCTGCCATTCTGTATCTATGGGGGAAAAGGTTAGTAAATGAGACCCTTGGCTTGCTGAGAGAACATGTGAATATCTCGGATGGGTCAGAACACCAGAAATATCAGCTCAGTATTTGCAGAAAATGAACCCTTCCAAAAATCTCCATTACTTTACCACGGGGGAAGGGGCAGTCAGTGGATGTGGAATATAGAAGCAGCTCCCTCTCCACTTGCCAACTAGCCTCTTCCCCCAGCATATACACACACTACCCTGTATCTACCCCGCTCCACGCACACACAAACCCTCCACAGCTCCACACACACACAAACTGTACCCCTGCACACTCCCTGTCCCTAAATACATGCACACCCACACACAAACAAACCTTCCATAAAGCACACACCTCACCCACACGCCCTACATACAAACTGCACACACGTTTTTCCCGCACACCCCAAGTCAACCCCACATATACTCTACACATTGCCTTCCCAAATTCACAGCTTCTCACCCAAGCATCCCTCCTCCCACACACCCTACACACTGCCCCCACCACATGCAGTCCACCACACATATGCACAAACACCCATAAACCTTCAAACACATTTCCACTCACACACCACTCACAATCTTTCATGCCCATATATACCCAGTACCTCACAGAGGTTTATTTATTTATTCAAACTTCTATTCTGCAATTCCTCAATGTTCAAAGTAGATGCACATACCATACATATACACATATAGAGACACACGTTCCCTGCTCACACTCTCCTCTACATACACATACCCCCACATAGCACACATACTTCCTTCCATATCCGCCACAGACATCTCCTCACACAAACCCTCACATGCAGACCCTTCCACACACGTACATCTCATGTACAAGCCCACTCCTCCTTGCTTGCTGTTTGAAGTTTGGATTTACACCAGAATCTTTTGTGCCAACTGAGCACTTGGAAGGCATTGCTTCAGTTTTCCCTTGGGTCAAGCTGCTGGGGGATGAGACATGAGCTTTTGAAATGGAGAACTTGCCACTGTCTGGCAGCATCTAACTGCCACCCATAAGCACCTATCTAGGGCCTCACATACAAATGTGCACAGACGTACAGTACGCATACATATTTTTAAGATTTTGTATCAAGCACAGGTTCTTTATCAACATTTCAAGACTGGAAATCCCAATACAACTTTCTAATATCCCAATAAAACTTTCTGAAAGTTATTTTGGCTAATAAAAAGGTTTTTATTAGTGCAACTTTGAAACTCATTAGCAATAATGCTCAGGTGGCTCCTGAGCCCAGCTTCTGAGCCTTGGGCCAGCCTGGGCTGGGGATGCAGTGGAAGCAGCATTCACAGAAACTGGGGAGAGTGGGAGGAAACAGCAGCCATCAAACAGCAGCGATACCAAGTGGTCAGAATAAGGCCAGAAATGTAATGAGCGACGTGAATTTTAAAAGCCGATAATTAATTACATGCATATCCGCACGTTTGTGAGCAAAAAAAAAAGAGGTCAGAAAAGGGGGCGGGGCCTGGGCATTCCAGGGCAGAGCAAACAGTTACACGAAGAAAAGCCACAATTTAAAAACGGAGGCCACAGCACGTGGTGGCTTCCTTGCAGCATAAATTTACTGCTGCTCCTGATGGAGTGCAAGTCTGCAGAAATCACTTTTTAGGCCAAGATCGACTGGGAGAGGGTTGTGGGTCAACTGGGGGGCAGCATGCAGGATGAAGAACGAGCAGGGTCTGAATGACCCCGAGACGGACTGGGCAAAGTGGTGGACTAATCGGTAAAACTGGGAATGGCCTTCACACCAGCATGTTTTAAAATAAACTTCCCTACACACACACGTTAAAGCCGACAAATCCGTAAGAAAGATATGTGCTTTAGTTTGCTCGAGTAACCGCTTAAAATTAGAAGCACACATATGCGCGGTAGGGGTATTTATAATCATATGTGCGTACTTGCGTGCATGTACACCAGATTACCCTTTTGTTTCAGAAGCCATTTTTGTGGTAGGAATAAATGTGGATTTGTGTAAGAAATTCCAAAAAAATGTATGTTGGACTCTTCATTTCTGAAGAAAAGTATGTGAAGATGTGTTATGCTTCAAGGGACTAGGGGTAAACATTTACAATGTCATCTCTTGTACCTCTGAGACCATAAGAACATTTATTTATTTATTTAGAGTTTTTCTATACCGGCATTCGTGATTAGAAACCACATCATGCCGGTTTACATACAACGAGGGGGTGTGAACAAAAAACGGAACATAAACAAGTGTAAAGAGATCAAAAGTTACATTACAACAAGGGTCTTGTAACTGGGGAGAGAATTAGAATAAGAAAACCGAGAAGTTAGGATTAAATTATTTACATTATATTGTGAAGTCTCTTATAAAATTTGCTATCTCTTATAAAAGTTGCTATCATTCAATTCGGATCTGGGAAGGCTTGTCTAAATAGCCAAGTCTTAAGCCCTTTTTTAAAAGTAGGTAACATAACATAAGAAACTGCCTTACTGGGTCAGACCAAGGGTCCATCAAGCCCAACATCCTGTTTCTTTTTTTTTTTTTTTAATTATAACATACAAGAATACTTCTTGAACAAGAAAAGTATCTAAATATACATATAAATTAATTTATATTAGGAATTCAAACAATTTACTTGTCAATATACTTTAGTCCACAGTCATAAGGAGTCAATAAAGGGAAAAAAAAACATTTCACAACATTTACTTAACTCAATATACTACCCAACGTACAATTATTCTTTAATAGGGCTCACTGATTGAATGGTATCTAATTGAAGTCTTTCTCCAGAACCAGCCACATTTGTTTTATCACTCAGAAAATTTTTCAATTGGGAGGGAATATAAAACATGTAAGAATTACCTTTATATCCAACACAACATTTGCATGGATATTTAAGGAAAAAGGTTCCTCCTATCTGGAGAACCTTCATTTTTAACAAAAGAAATTCTCTCCTCTTTTTTTGTGTAATCTTTGAATAGTCTGGGTACACTCTTATAGATAATTTTAAGAATTTCTCCAATCTATGTTTAAAGAAAAGGCAAAAAACCCAGTCTCTGTCTGTCTCAAAAACAAATGTGACTAATAACGTGGCAGTCTGTGCCAATTCACTATCAGAGGTTTCCAACAATTTGGATACATCCGATATACCTTCTAATACATCCATTACCTGTACTCCATCCTGATCTAACTTTTGTTCTTTCTTTTTATACATTGGGCTTTTCAGAATTGCTACAATATATGCCATTGAATTGTCCATAGGATTTACTCAAGTAAGTGCACTTTACTCGAGTAAATAGCTTTTGAAAATTGCTACGATAGTATGTCACATTTACATGCGTAACTCCTTTGAAAATGACCCCCTAAATATTGTATTTCAAACAGTTGGCTCCTTAGCGGAGGAGATAAGAGTTAGAGGATTTACTTACAGTTCTGGCAAACTATGGCCTCCAGTCCTCCAATTCCGAACAAAGCCGAACTAAGCCGTGCGCCCCTTTGGAGCGTGCAGCTTAGGAGACGCGCCGGCGGCGACTAGCGCCGCAGGGGGGCTGATTTTATGGGCCTTGGCGTCTCTCCGTGACGTCACAGGTGGGCATGTCCGGCAGCGTCGTCAGGGCCAGGGAACCTCACAACCATGGCTTCGGGGCCGGGCTCACCCTCCCCTCCAGGAACAAATGCAGACCCGGTAAGAGCCTCTCTTTCTCACTCCTCGCTATGTTCTGCTGGGAGGCCGATTTTATGGGCCTCGGCGTCTCTCCGTGACATCACAGGTGGGCGTGTCCGGCAGCGTCGTCAGGGCCAGGGAACCTCACCACCGTGGCTTCGGGGCCGGGCTCACCCTCCCCTCCAGGAACAAATGCAGACCCGGTAAGAGCCTCTCTCTCTCACTCCTCGCAATGTTCTGCTGGGAGGCCGATTTTATGGGCCTTGGCGTCTCTCCGTGACGTCACAGGTGGGCGTGTCCGGCAGCGTCGTCAGGGCCAGGGAACCTCACCACCGTGGCTTCGGGGCCGGGCTCACCCTCCCTTCCAGGAACAAATGCAGACCCGGTAAGAGCCTCTCTCTCTCACTCCTCCAACATCCTGTTTCTAACAGTGGCCAATCCAGGCCATAAGAACCTGACAAGTACCCAAACACTATGCAGATCCCATGCTACTGATGCCAGTAATAGCAGTGGCTATTCTTTAAGTAACTTGATTAATAACAGTTAATGGACTTCTCCTCCAAGAACTTATCCAATCCTTTTTAAAACACAGCTATACTAACTGCACGAACCACATTCTCTGGCAACAAATTCCAGAGTTTAATTGTGCGTTGAGTAAAAAAGAACTTTCTCCGATTAGTTTTAAATGTGCCCCATGCTAACTTCAAGGAGTGCCCCCTAGTCTTTCTACTATCCGAAAGAGTAAATAACCGATTCACATCTACTCGTTCTAGACCTCTCATGATTTTAAACACCTCTATCATATCCCCCCTCAGTCGTCTCTTCTCCAAGCTGAAAAGTCCTAACCTCTTTAGTCTTTCCTCATAGGGGAGTTGTTCCATTCCCCTTATCATTTTGGAAGCCCTTCTCTGTACCTTCTCCATCGCAATTATATCTTTTTTGAGATGCGGCAACCAGAATTGTACACAGTATTCAAGGTGCGGTCTCACCATGGAGCGATACAGAGGCATTATGACATTTTCCGTTTTATTCATCATTCCTTTTCTAATAATTCCCAACATTCTGTTTGCTTTTTTGACTGCTGCAGCACACTGCACCGACGATTTCAATGTGTTATCCACTATGATACCTAGATCTCTTTCTTGGGTTGTAGCATCTAATATGGAACCCAACATTGTGTAATTATAGCATGGGTTATTTTTCCCTATATGCATCACCTTGCACTTATCCACATTAAATTTCATCTGCCATTTGGATGCCCAATTTTCCAGTCTCACAAGGTCTTCCTGCAATTTATCACAATCTGCTTGTGATTTAACTACTCTGAACAATTTTGTGTCATCTGCAAATTTGATTATCTCACTTGTTGTATTTCTTTCCAGATCATTTATAAATATATTGAACAGTAAGGGTCCCAATACAGCTCCCTGAGGCACTCCACTGTCCACTCCCTTCCACTGAGAAAATTGCCCATTCAATCCTACTCTCTGTTTCCTGTCTTTTAGCCAGTTTGCAATCCACGAAAGGACATCGCCACCTATCCCATGACTTTTTACTTTACCTAGAAGCCTCTCATGAGGAACTTTGTCAAACGCCTTCTGAAAATCCAAGTATACTATATCTACCGGTTCACCTTTATCCACATGTTTATTAACTCCTTCAAAAAAGTGAAGCAGATTTGTGAGGCAAGACTTGCCCTGGGTAAAGCCATGCTGACTTTGTTCCATTAAACCATGTCTTTCTATATGTTCTGTGATTTTGATGTTTAGAACACTTTCCACTATTTTTCCTGGCACTGAAGTCAGGCTAACCGGTCTGTAGTTTCCCGGATCGCCCCTTGAGCCCTTTTTAAATATTGGGGTTACATTTGCTATCCTCCAGTCTTCAGGTACAATGGATGATTTTAATGATAAGTTACAAATTTTTACTAATATGTCTGAAATTTCATTTTTTAGTTCCTTCAGAACTCTGGGGTGTATACCATCCGGTCCAGGTGATTTACTACTCTTCAGTTTGTCAATCAGGCCTACCACATCTTCTAGGTTCACCGTGATTTGATTCAGTCCATCTGAATCCTGGTTGCTGCATCTCAAACAAGATATAGTTGTGATTGAGAATGTACAGAGAAGGGTAACCAAAATGATAAAGGTGATGGAGACCCAAGAGATGGCGGAGATTTGGGAGGTTCCATCAGTGTGGGCTTGACTTGAATTCAGAGTAAGAGTCAGGGACAGCAGGGAATGTGCCTGGCTATTTACTTCTATTGGGGGCTGTAAAGCAATTAAATCTGAAGGAGAGTTAAACTGTGTCCAGAAGAGAGTAATGATGTGTTTCAGTGGTATCTGTGTTATTAAGACTGTGATAACCAGAGTCTTTTGAGGAAAAAAGGATTGGAAGCTGTGTTTACGGAGGGTGCTGGTGAAGCATGGGAGTTCATGTAGTGGCAGAAAGTAATCGTAACTAAGTTCTCCTAACTGGGGAAACATATATAGAGCCTGTTTATATATACTGCATCTATACAAATATATAGACATATAACAACTTACCATGTTTAACCTTTTCTATGTTGTATTGTAACCACTTCAGTCTAGATGAACAAGCCTGTATACTCTGATTTTATCAATGTTATCACACTGTGATGGCTGATACCACCAGAAAACAAAAGTTTGAATATATTTATACAGTGAGCTCCATCTTTCTGGTGTGGTGAGATTTGAGCAAGGGAAATAGGAGTCAGAGGGGATTATTTTAAGCTGAGATACTTATCCAACTCAGGCCTGTTGCATTCTCTCCTTGCCTATGGACCTGAGTCCACTACACCATGTGCTTGACCCATATTCTCACTGAACCTACTGAGAGACTGGCACTCAGCTCATTCAAATGCTGAACCCTTTCATATTTTATGTTCCTCATCTGAGAAGGGGTTATACCTAATTTGTACATGATCTTCCGCCATTACATGTGGTTGGTGCTAATTTTAGCACATACCCTCTGTCTTCTGACCCTGATTTAGCATGTGTGCATGCTAGGCATTTAGCATATAAAACACTAATTTTTTTTCATGTCAAATATCCTTAGGGGTGGATTTTAAGAGCCCTGCGCGCCGGTCGCCTATGTTCAATAGGCCTACCGGCGCGCACAGAGCCCCGGGACTCGCGTAAGTCTCAGGGTTTTCCGAGGGGGCATGTCGGGGGCGTGCCGGGGCGGGGCCGAGCGGCGCGCCGTTTTCGGGCGGGACGCGGCGTTTTGGGGGCGGGCCCGGGGGCGTGGTTTCGGACCGGGCGGTCCGGGGGCGTGGCCGCGCCCTCCGGAACCGCCCCCGGGTCGCGTCTAGGCACGCCAGCGGCCCGCTGGCGCGCGGGGATTTACTTCTCCCTCTGGGAGGCGTAAATCCCCCAACAAAGGTAGGGGGGGGTTAGACAGGGCCGGGGGGGTGGGTTAGGTAGAGGAAGGGAGGGGAAGGTGAGGGGAGGGCGTTAGCGAATTCCCTCCGAGGCCGCTCCGATTTCGGAGCGGCCTTGGAGGGAACGGCGGCAGGCTGCGCGGCTCGGCGCGCGCCGGCTACACGGAATAGGTAGCCTTGCGCGTGCCGATCCAGGATTTTAGCAGATACGCGCGGCTACGCGCGAATCTACTAAAATCCCGCGTATTTCTGTTTGCGCCTGGAGCGCCAACAAAAGTACACGAACGCGCCGTTTTTGAAAATCTACCCCTTAGCATCCACACTAACTTTAAAAGAACAATATTCAAAGCCCTTTCTATGCTTAAAAATGCTGTTCTACTTGCATAAATGGCCTTTTTTCATTACTGCTCATCCTATACTTGGGTAAAATTCCCTGCATTTGCCAGAAACACAGGTGCTTTTATCTACATATGTTTGGAGGTGTTCCTGGGAGTGGGGCTTGCTTGGTTGGGGAAGACAATTACGCAGGAAGTTTTGAATAATCAAGACTACCCATGCAAATGTAACCCCTTTTTTAAAAGTAGTAACTTCTTTCAGGGCACACAACCAATTTATTCCTTCGAGGCTGCTCCAGCTAGCTGATTCCATCCCGACTCGACTCTTGATCCCTAGGGGTGATTCTTTTTATGGGGGAGACTCTCGTCTGTGGCCCAGATAGTGGTGTGTGATCCTGTGTGTGTGTGTTGATAGTTGTGGTGACAACCCCTGAAGGGAGTTGCAGAGAATAAACAGGCAGGACTAATAAGTACTGGGTGTTAAATAATAATTTACTAATTGTTTAGAGGCAAATTAAAGTCCATCTTGAATTATTTGTGTAGTTACCTGCTGTTTCCATTATATGTAGGGTGTCTCAATCTGGGTAGGTGGCCTTTCCTCCAGCAAACTGGTTGAGCTTCCAATGGTGACATAAACTGTGTACTCAAAGCTCTCCCAGCAGCTTATCTGGGATTCCTATGGTCAGGGGTCCCCTTCTACCATAGCAAAATCCTACCTGATGCTCCAGCATCTTCCCATCCACCCAGTCCTGTGTTCTGGTCCCATAATTGTGGAGATCTGGATGGGGTCTCTTTGATCATAATTAACTCCTTGTAGTTCTTCTGCAAAAGTGACTCTTTGGGTTGAAAAGTCTATGATTAGGAACCTGCTGATCCAGCCAAGCTTGCAGTGATGAGGGGTGGACAAAAAACTCCTGACAACAAAAGAGACATACTTTCTTCTACAAAACCTTCCTTAGACTGGTATTCTGCTGTCACAGGTGCTTGCCACGTTCATAATGTGAATAGACTCACTGGTCTTCAGCCCCTGTGCTCTGAGTACAGCCAGCAAGGATGACCTTCACCAAGGAAGCAGGGTGAAACACAGTCCCTTCTGAGGTAGAGTTCTTCCAGCCTTCGAGCTTCTCACACAGCCAAGGCTGTCACAGGTGCTTTCCTCATTCAGGGAGTGAGTGAGCTCACTGGTCTTCAGTTAAGAAGTGCAAGATCCAAATGGATTCAGGCCAAAATTACATCTTTACTGCAACTAAAATACCTAGGATCCACTGGCAGATTGTGCAAAGCGAAACCCCCTCCAAAAAAGGACACTGATGAGGCAGGGAGGCCTCACCAGGGAGGGGACAAAATCTATATCTTTCTTGATCTGTGTCTGCTCTGATCTGACTCTAGCCACACCTCTTACTACAAAATGGCTGCTTAAAAAGGGCATGAGCAACCAATCCCAGCTCTCCTAGGTGAGAGGAGGGCAAGAGGGGATGGATAGCTCCAGATGTTTAAGCAAAGAGAAATGGAACTAAGGCATATCGTGATGGATCGGGGGGGGGGGGGGGGGGGGGGTCTGGTCACAAAAGATTGCCTTTAAGAAATTGCCTCCACAAAATGCAGGCACACCTTTGTGCAGGTGCTTTCCCATAAGCAATAATCAAAGCAAAACTAGTAAGGCTTGCAAGGTTTGGAGAAATGTGGAACAGTGTGATTTACTACTCCATAGTGCTTTGGCCTCAAGATATTTAAAATAAACTGTGCTTTAATGACTTTAGTTAAAGTAGCGCAGTGGGTCTTCCTCCCTATTCTCCTTAATTATTTCCCATCGTCCTGTATAACCCTTGCTACTGTTGGGGGTTCTAGTGTAAGTGAAGTTTGCTCTTTATTCCAAGCCCAGTAGAGTAGTAGCCTAGTGGTCAGAGAAATGGTCCCTGAATCATGGAAACCAGGGGTCAGTTCCCCCTCAGGGATTGCTAAAGGTAAATTACCTCTGGCAAAAATAAATGCAGTGAATAACCTTTTTACATTGAAATCATCAGCTCAATGTGCTGCGGCAGTCAAAAAAGCAAACAGAATGTTAGCAATTATTAGGAAAGGAATGTGGAATAAATCGGAAAATGTCATAATGCCTCTGTATCGCTCCATGGTGAGACCGCACCTGGAATACTGTGTACAATTCTGGTTGCCACATTTAAAAAAAGATATAGTTGCACTGGAAAAGGTACAGAGAAGGGCGACCAAAATGATAAAAGGGATGGAACAGCTGCCCTATGAGGAAAGGCTTTGTTTTCGGCCAGCTGCAGGAAATATCATATTTCCCGCGGTTCAGGCCTTTAAAATTCAGGGGGGCCCGAATTTCAGGTTAGTGCACACTAATGGGGGTTAGTGCGCACTAACATTTTAATGTTAGCACACACTAACAGGAGTTAGTTCACACTAATCCGAAACCAAATTTTTCCTGAAATTTTGTGAAAAATGTGTTCAGGTTTCGGGGTCCCCGAACCAGGACGAATGCACATCCCAAGAGGTAAGGGCTGTTCAGCTTGAAGAAGAGGGGGGATATGATAGAGGTATTTAAAATCATGAGAGGTCTAGAACGGGTAAATGTAAATCGGTTATTTACTCTTTCGGATAATAGAAGAACTAAGGGGCACTCCATGAAGTTCCTTTCCTCAATGATTTCCTCAGAAAAAATTCTTTTTCACTTAACGCACAATTAAGCTCTGGAATATTTTGCCAGAGGATGTGGTTAGTACAATTAGTGTATGTGCATTTAAAAGAGGTTTGAATAAGTTCTTGGAAGAGAAGTCCATTAACAGCTATTAATCAAGTTGACTTAGAAAATGGCCTCTGCTATTACTAGCATCAGTAGCATGGGATATACTTAGTTTTTGGGTACTTGCCAGGTTCTTGTGGCCTGGATTGGCCACTGTTGGAAACAGGATGCTGGGCTTGATGGACCCTTGGTCTGACCCAGTATGGCAATATCTTATCTTACCCCTTGTTAATTGTAAACCGGCATGATGCGATACTCATCGCGAATGCCGGTATAGAAAAACTTAAAATAAATAAATAAATAGATGAACTCAAAAAATATTTCTCTCCTCAGGCTTATAAATCCTCTCTATGTAAACATACAGAAAACAAACCACAGTATTAGAGGAACCAATCTCTCACACCCTCTTCATTTAAATAATATTAAAATATTTATGGGAAATCGTATCAGAAAATAATGTGCTCTTACAGTCGTCTGGCTCTTGCCCACAAAGGGCTGCAACCACTTTCGTATATATGGCACTCACGATCACCTCATTTACTCTTTCCCAGTATTTTTTTGTTTTTTTTAAAAGACTTCAGTCATGCATATTGTGTCACCAACCCTAGGAGAGGTAATCATGCCCTAGCCTAAAGGATGTCAGCACTGTATCGAACAGAGGAGTACCGCATGTTATAGCTGCTAGCTGTGCTTGTCTTTTTGCTGATCTTACATTTCTCTTCCTTCCCTAGATCAATTTGTATTGACCTGTGTTTTCTACTTTCATAAATATTGCGATGGCTCTTTTCCAACTCGTCTAACTGTTTTACGCCTTATTGCTAGGTTCTACGACCTTGATTCTGCCCTAGGAGCAATATCACTGTGGATCTCATGTGCCTTACCGTGTTTTCTGCTCGGTTCTACAAACGTTATTTTGTTTCATCTCATCTTCGTATTTTGTTGCTGTACTTTTATCAGTTTAGGTACAGCCCCAGCAAACTCTCTTTTGGCAAGGCCCTGAGGTTCAGAGACTCTCTCTGCTGTCTGCACTCCAAGGTGCATTTGGAATAAAACAAATGGAGTGCAAGGCCAAGCTGCTTATTCCATCCACACCTGAACTGCGAGCTACCATTCTCAGGACTTTTCTAAATACACCCTATGTCTTCCTTTTAATGGAGCAAATAATAAAGAGGCTTCTGGGCAAAACTGGAAGGAGAGGAGTCCTTGAGATCTAATGCTATTTTTATGTAAATCACCATCCTTGTGATCTTTTTTTCCTGATGATGAGGAAATAAAGATCACAAAAAATATAAGGCAGATACCTTTTTATTGCATTAACTAATATATTTCTTTACTAGCTTTTGGGAGTTAGTCCAATAAAAAGGTATTCACCTTACATTTTTTTGGTTGATCTTTTTCTTCCCCTCCAAATTCACATAGACTAACACAGCAACCAGGGCAATCACTAGACAAAATGGTGCCCGGGACAAAGGTTGCGTTCAGCACCCCCTCCTTCCCTGAGCTTGCAGACTCACAGACTGACTTAAAAGGGCAGTGTGACGTTCTCCCCGCCACTCACCAGCTTAGCACCCTAGCCCACCCCCTGCAATGGGCCTGATAGTCGATATAGAATACATTATACAATGTGCTATTATTATACACTGCATATTCTTCACAGCCAAAATGTGTATGAATGATTGTTCTTTATCACAGGGGAAAAGGACAAGATCCTTCAAGACCCTGTGCTCCAAAGAGCCCACCCAGAGCTCAGCACCTGGAATAAAATTGATGGGTCCAAAGCACCTAATCTGTGATACGGTACAAAATCCGAAACCTACACCCAAAAAAAGATAAAAAATTACAACAGTTAAGGCATAAAATGATAACACAGATTTCAGCCATCAAAGAGAGCTGCAACGCAGCTGAAGTAATATGGAGAATGCAAAAATGTAAAAACGAAAACTGTTCAGCTCTTTAGAACGATGAGAAGCCTGTCCCAAAAACAAATCTTCAGAAAATAACACAGCTGGACATGGCAGCTTAGGACCCAGCACAGATGAACCTCTCTTGGATGTGTCCTCCCAAAATATAGTCACTATCCTTGATGGCAGGAGGAGGGAGAGGGAGGTGTGTGGAGCAGAAATCACGTTTCTTTCTAACTAAAATGTATGTTCGGGTGCAATCTCTCCTCTTGCAGCAATAAATGGGGTAGAAAGCATGGAGCTGTATGAGTCAGTCTGTTATTCTGTAACTGGCTTTGGTTTTATGTGTTGGTCTGTTTTCACCTTATTGGGTACATGAACAGCCAGCGAGGTCTTAACTCACCAACTAGGCACAGCAGGGAGAGAGCTTTCACCCCACTCCACTTCACTCCTTCCTCTTGCCTAGTCAAGGTTTTCTGCCTCTTCACTACCAGATTCCAGTAGTAGCCTGGGTTCATCAGAGAGGAATTCTAACCCTGCTAAAACACTGGGTCTCACCTTTGCTTGCATACGCATGCACACACATGTTAGTTGATGCTGCGTGACTTCTCCCTCTCTGAAAACACTTCCTCCAATTGTGGGGCGAGACTGGCTTCCCATTAACTCATGATACAACCCCAGAATGCTGTGTAGCCCTTCCTAAACACAACTCCCCTGTCTGTCACTGGTTACCAGTCGAGTGATGCTTCTTCTGAATGATGATAGCAGAGTTGAACTCGGATGGATCTCGCTATAGTTTTAGATTTTTTCAAAGTCCTGAGTTAAAGACCCAGCTGCAAGCAGTATGGGCTAAAGGGACATACAAATATCAATACACTGGATAAGATAAGATATTGAAAACAAACCACAGTATTAGAGGAACCAATCTCTCACACTCTCTTCATTTCAATAATATTAAAATATTTATGGGAAATCGTATCAGAAAATAATGTGCTCTTACAGTCGTCTGGCTCTTGCCCACAAAGGGCTGCAACCACTTTCATGTATATGGCACTCACGATCACCTCATTTACTCTTTCCCAGTATTTTTTTGTTTTTTTTTAAAGACTTCAATCATGCATATTGTGTCACCAACATTTTACCTCCTAGCTTATCCCCCCCGTCTGTGAGAAGTTTGGTAAAGCCTCCCAAAGGATGAAGTAAAAGCAAGCCACCGCTAACCAAAAATGTAAAATGTGAAACAAAATGCACACATCATAGTCCCATGTAATAGAAGAAGAAAATAATCTTTGGTCTCCAGCTGGCAACTTTTCACTTTTAATGCTGCTTACAGTAATCTATATAATACATTTTTTGTTTATATTCTGCTTTTCTCACACTTCAGAGCAGATTACATTCAGGCACTAGAGTTATTTCCCCATCCCCAGAGGGCTCACAATCTAATTTTGTACCCGAGGCAACGGAGGGTAAAGGGACTTGCCCAAGGTCACAAAGAGTGACATCAGGATTTGATGGCTTGTAGCCCGCTGCTCTAATAACCACTAGTTCTACTGCCGCTCTTTGTTTTTTTGTTTTGTTTTTTGCATTTTGGTGTCAATGCCACTCTTCTTGCTGTGTTGCTCAGCTCCTGTCCAGCCTGACCTTAGCTCTCTCCCTAGTCACTACTCAAGCCCAACTGCAACATTCTCCTTTATGGAATCTGTTGGACTGAAATGTATTTGTGACCCAGACTGGCCACTGTCAGACAGGATGCTAGCCGCAATGGACCTTGTCGTGACCCAGCATGGCATATCTCTTAAGATTACCTAGGTAGCTAGTTAGTTAATGGGAGTTTTTGTTTTTATTTCATTTTAACTGGGAATTTCAATGTTATAACAAAAAAACAAAAAAATCAGTGGAGAAATGACTTTGTTTTAATAAACAGGAGAAAAATCAGTGGAACAGTCATTTTTCCATTTATTTTTTTGTTATAACATTGAAATTCCCAGGAAAAAAATAAAGTAAAAACTGAAAATGAAGGTTCCTATTAATAGTTAATCTTTAATCATTAGCTAATAGTGGTTAATTTTATTTGTTAAAAGTAAGAGGAAAAAGAAACCAGTATGGGTTTCTAATGAGGTGGTGGAAAAAGTAAGGGCAAAATTATTTGCAATCTAAAAAAGAAGAGCGCAGAGAAGAACATCTAGTAAAGATGAAAGAAACAGAGAAAGGAGCCAGCATAGATGGGGATAGCTAAGATGGTAAAACAAGGTGACAAGACTGTTTTCAAGAATGTCAGGGAAAGGAGAATGTGCAAAGGCGGAATTAGAAGAAAGGTGACCTGGACTGACCCCGGTTGGATTGCTGGGCTGAATGGATCTTTGGCTTCGCAGATCATTTCTTACGTAAAAGGAGGATGACAGAGGGAAAGCAGAAGGGCACTACAAATAACTTTGCTCAGATTTTGCTGAAGAATGGTTTGGAACAGGCCCATCGAATGTTGGGGGTAGATCCCACACCATCTAAGGAAGAAAGGGTTTGTACAGCTCTAACAAAACTTACTGATGTGCGTTTAGATAGTGTGATCTTTGGCCACAGTTCCTTTGCGTTGTTTGTTCATCTGTCAGGATATTAGCGATACAGAGGATGTAATGTTTATTATACGAGTGGAATTCAAATAGTGTTTTGTTTTTTTACTGTTCCTTTTAGTTGGAGGGTAGATAGTTTTTGAACAGTATAGTGGCTTTCTTTTTGTAATGGTTAGCACACTTTTTTTACTGCCAAACAAAATATGGTGGTAGTAGATCTCTTTCCTATGATTCAGTACAGCAAATCGTAGGAACTAGATTCCAAACCATCGTATTTTTCTTGAGAGCAGAGTGTCTTCAGGAAAGGGGGTGGAGGATCGTATGACTTCCTGAAAGGAACTCAGTGCTATGTGTAACACTGCAGGCAAGTTGGCCTTTCTTTATGTCTTTTCTTATTGGTTTTTTTGGCTCCTTTATTTACTGTTAGATTCCTCTCATCTTTTTCCAGGTCTGCTTAGAAAGATGCATAATGAAAATGATTTTTTTCCTTTTTTACTGATGGAGAATGATTGATTTCCTAAATGATTGCATTGGTTTTATTATATATGCTCTTATTGCTTCAAGTTGTTCTTGAAATTATTGTTTGTAAATTGCATAAATCTAAAAGAATAAAAGAAAAAAGAAAAACAGATTCCTCCTTTTTGAAAGACTATAGATAAACTGAATGCAAAAAGTGAAGAGCTCATTTAACATAAAAAAACAATGGTTGTCCTCTAAGAATAATAACCTCACTGACTTTTGGCATGTAACCCACTACAAAGAATCAAAACCTAGCATGGTTATTACCTGTAGCAACAAAGTCTTTGAACAAGCAGAGTCAATTTTATTTGACATACTGAAACAAAAAATGAGCATTACTGCTTCATTTTTTTAAAAGACAGTTTCCTTGGGACTAGATTAATACCCAGATATGCTATTAACCTCTCAGCAGTGACAGCGACTCCGATCCTGTTTGATGAGGCAGCTGGAGGGAAATTCAGGGTAAGGGTCAGTCACCTCACAGAAATTAGTTCAGTGTTCCTTGCAGTCACAAGCAAAGGTAGTTTTGAACTGCCAGTAATTGGATTTGATGTGTCTAGAATTTGCAAAATGCCAATGTCTGAATTCATGTGAGAGGGTTACATTTATTATTTATGTATTTATTAAGTCACATTCCCCCTACCTCGGTACAGGTTACCCAAGGTAGATTACAGTAAAAACACATACAAATACAGCATCAAATAAACATGGAAATCCATTAAAATGCAGCACATAAAATGCAGCTTCGAATAATTAAGCTAACAGATAACAGTATAAATAACAATACATTAAAACCAACTAAACACAACACATACAATAGCATAAAAGAATGCCACCATCCCAACCCAGAACCTCAACCATAAATAATCCCTACCCAATCCTTAAAATCTTATTGCATCCCCTTTACATTGGCTCCTCCTCCACCCTCCTAATTCCCACTCAAAAGACAGGGAATCCTAAAAATACCAGTAACAATAAATGCAGAAAGCAGAATTGCTTATTTGTAACAGGTGTTCTCCGAGGACAGCAGGATGTTAGCCCTCACACATGGGTGACATCATTGGATAGAGCCTGGCATGGAACTTTGATTTCAAATAATCTAGAACTTTCAAACATACCCTATTGAGCATGTGCAGCTGTAGTCATCACCCTGTCTGCTAGACAGAGTTCCTTAGTCCATAAAATAGCTAATACATGGAGAAACCAGCTTCCAGGGGAGGAGGGTGGGTTTCATGAGGATTAACATCCTGCTGTCCTCGGAGAACACCTGCTACAGGTAAGCAACTCTGTTTTATCCAAGGACAAGCAAGATGTTTTATCCAAGGACAAGCAAGATGGTAATCCTCACACATGGGTGAATCCCAAGCTATAGGCTGTCCGAGCAGGACAAAGTGGGAAACTGCACCCTGCTGAAAACATCACCTCTCTGTCTTTTGTCTATGAGGCAGCCGACCCACAAAAGGGTCTAGGCAGGAAAAGAGTTGGGTTCTACAAAAAGAATATCATAGAAAAGACTGAGACACAAAACTCTGATATGTAGCAGAGGTGCCTAAGACAGGGGAGTGATGTGAGTGTCAAGAAAAAACATACTCCGCATCACGGAAAACATTACAAGCAGGGTTTCAGATCAGGAAACCCTGACAATGACAGTATGTCTAGAACCTCCTGGATACAGGAAACAAATTTAGAGAAGTAAACAAGAGAAGGACTTTTAGACCAAGTCTGCACAGTTTTCTTTGGAGTTACAAGACAACCAGAAAACCAACTGGGGCTCGAGAACTCCCCAAAAAGAAATTGTGGTCCACTGTCTGAAGAACAGAATGTCTCTGCAGCAGTATAAGGTACATACACTGGGTAAATAGTACAATTTTCTCTATATAGCCTTACATCACACAACATAAGAGAAAAGAATGCAATTTTATTCATATATTTTCTCAAAATGGTTATAAAGAATGTGTCCATCAATTAAAAACATATACACTCACACTCATTCACTCGTTAAAATACTAGCAAGAAGGATACACAAAAGGCCAGCATATACCTGTATTAACAATGTCTTCTATTACCTTATAAACATGATTCCCTGTGGAAACCTCCACTTACAGTCTATCCAAAAATTACATATGTTTATACATATCCTCAAAAGCTGGTATCTCCTGTGTTACCTCCCTCATAGAAATTTCCAATTTTGAAGTTGATTGCATCCACGTGGTCAAACCCGACAAGCGGCCCTTGTAAGCAAATTCATGGCGCAGTTACAAGTTGATGTTTAAACAGAGATGTTGCAATCAGTTGGTGCGAGAAGTGTACGGGTGAAGAGAAGTTATATTGGTGTTTCATGAAGACGTTGCGCCATTATTGTAAAAGGATCTTATTTGGAAATCCCGTGAACATATACCCGGAGCACATATATTTAATGGTGTTGGCCTGGTGAGCTATCATTACAAAAACTTATTCAGTGGTTGCAGTCCCCCTGAGGAAGCAAACGTGTGTGAAACAAGGGCCGCTTGTCGGGTTTGACCACGTGGATGCAATCAACTTCAAAATTGGAAATTTCTACGAGGGGGGTAACACAGGAGATACCAGCTTTTGAGGATATGTATAAACATATGTAATTTTTGGATAGACTGTAAGTCTATCCAAGGTAATAGAAGACATAAGGTAATAGAAGACATTGTTAATACGGGTATATGCTGGCCTTTTGTGTATCCTTCTTGCTAGTATTTTAACGAGTGAATGTGTGTGAGTGTATATGTTTTTAATTGATGGACACATTCTTTATAACCATTTTGTGAAAATATATGAATAAAATTGCGATCTGCAGCAGTATACCCAGGTTTGGCTGATAAGCACAATGGGCAGAAAACCTAAGCAACGCTTGGAAGAATAATCAGCAACAACGGCCAAAGCTCCAGACAACGGCCAAAGCTCTAGACATAGCTGACTAGCAGGAGAGCATCAAGAGTTTCAGGGGATGAAAGGCAATCCCTGAAGGGGATCACAAGCCCAAACCCCCAAGCAGGGAGATACATTAGGCCTAGAGCTCACCCCACTGCACCCTGTCAACGGCAGGGCTATCCATTCTGTCTACAGGATAGTTTAGGTGAGCAGGAAGACACTCTGGGCAACCTAGTGAAGTGAGAAAAGCTAAAGGCAGTATTGGCCAGAGCTTGGTGAAAATATAAAGAAAAAGTGGAGTATCTTTCCCTGCAGGTATATACTAATATATATCATGAATACCTTATCTTTCCCCCCCCCCCCAAAAAAAAAATTCCAACTGGAAGTCGGAAGGAGCAAAGAACACAAGGAGAAAGACGTCTGGACTGCCGGGGTAAGCACAAGTTGCTAGGTTGTAAAACTCAACCCCAAGTGAAAAACTCATTGCTGAGTCCAGTGGGGAGTTACCCACTGAGATAGAGCCCTCAGCCTGCTTGGAACAGGTGAAACTGAGAGCAAATTCCACAGGTAAACACTCCACTAAGAGACAGGAAGCTGGAGTGCCGCAAGTGCAAACTCCTGTCGAACAGGATTTCTTCACCGGCCTGGAAACTCTAAGGGTACCAGGGCAGAACAGATTACCCCAAACCTGACTTAGGTATTAATATCTCAGCCATGATAGCATATACTTCCCCCAAGGAAGCTTGCAGTCCAGTAAATGGAACAATCATTACAAGAACCATGACTCCCTGTCTGCAGACAGGGTTATCCCTAAAATGGGGAAGTATAGCTTGCAAGCCACTGCAACCAAAGAGCAGCACCTCTGTTCCGAGGTTCCTCATCCCTCAACTCCTACAGCCATGGATATGGTGATAGGTTGTATTGCAAGCAGGCTCGAGACTCAATCCTCAGGGCGAGACTCCAAAGTATATGCTGAGGGAGGCGAGCATAGACAAGCACGGGCTGGACAGAAGCTCGGAAGCACTTGGAAACTAGGAGATTTGAAACACTTGGACTCAGAGACTTAGAACTTGGAACACTTGGAGACTTGGAAAAATCAGAGACTCCACTGAGCCTGCACAAACATAAATGAGATGCAGCAACACAATGCTGATTTCTGGGGTAGCCCTCCGGCCGCTCGAAAGCCCTTTTACACCTGCCGCTTGGGAAAGGCATGTGCACCAGTACATACAGAGGTTGAGGACAGGAGATGATTCTGGAGACAAGAATTTAGACAAAGGCACTGAAGACTTTTTTGCGGGAGCGCTAGGGAGCGATCCCGCTGTCAGGGAAAGTGGTGTGCCCTTGGACCATGACGCGACTGAAGAGATGAGCTGCTTAGAAGTGCCAAGGCAGGTGAGACGTATCCCAGCATAGGTGGACAGGCAGAAGACCAGGGACTCGCACCTCTGCCTAACCTGACACATCAGTAGAGACCCAACAATGCAATGCTGGTCTCTGGGGTAGCCCTCTCAGACCTGCCGTATGGGAATGGCAAATGCACCAGGATGGACAGAGGTCGAAGGCAGACAATGGAACTGGAACAAGACGAGACTTGAAGACTGAAGACGATCAGACGATACTTGAAGATGAGGATCAAATGATACTGGATAAGGATGAGGCAAGACTGAAGAGAAGAACATCAAGGACATTGATTAAGACACTTGCTGAGTAGAAAGATGACAGAAGAGTTAAAACTCAGTATGAAGGTATCTGGCCATGACTCGTAGCAGCACCCATCCTAAACTGAGGCTTCGGGGTCCCAGCATGATCAGCATGGTCAACCAAGGAAAGCGGCGGCTTCCGACCCAACGCAGAAGATGAATCAGAAGGTCAGTTGAAGATAAAAGACAGGACAGCCCACAAGGAAGTAGCTCCAGAACCACAATGTCTGAGAAGGAGGCTACCCTGACGAGGGCGCCAAAGAGTCAGAAGGCTTCCTAAATGTAGGAGCCAAAAGGGTCTGAATGCTTGACAGCAAAAAGGAATGAAGACTGAGACGTCAAAGGATTCTGAAGATGAAGACAACTTGACATGAAGACGTCAGGCACATCAGGACATCTGGACTTCAACCCCCAAGACACTCAGTCAAGAGCATCCAGGAGGTGTTGAGTGAACTGAATAACAAGACATCTGAGACATCTGGACATCAGGACTTCGGACTCCCAGGTCACCCAGCCAAGGGCATCAAGGAGGTTCCAAGAGGCAGAACAACAGGATGACGGACTTCAGGAAGGACAGGACATCGGAAGTTGAGGACTTCAGGAAGATCTGAAGGTGAAGACATCAGGAGGGTCGGACGATGAAGACATCTGAAGACAAGGACTTAGGATCCGGCGAGAGACCAAACATGGAATGAAGATGAGACGAAGGATCAGGAACCACAAAGGAAGACAAAGGAATTCCCATGAAGAACAGAGTGCCTTGAAGAATTGGAGCTGGACATCAGGGACACCTGGACCGAAGAACTGGAATGGAGGATCCAGTCCAACTCCATGACTAACTCCTTGCGAAGGCAAAGAGGAACTGAAGCCTGAGCCCTTTTGTAGGGCTGAAGAGGAACACCCAAGATGACATCATGAGGATGAACCAGGAGGACTGGCCCTTTAAATCCTGAAGAGAGGCGTGGCACCACGCCTAAGGAGGTAGGAGGAAGGACCCTGGAGAGCAGTGTCCCTGCCGCAAGTTAGAGCAAGAGCGGCACTAGGCCATGAAGCAGGGCCTAGAGTCGGAGGCGGCTTCCTGCCGCAAGAAGAGAGGCTGGAGGTGGCTCCAGCCACATGGAAAAACCAGCAGCAGCCTCCAGGCCACAAAGAGGAGCTCCGGGGCATCCTCTCGGCCGCAGAAGAGGAAGAAAACATCGGCGGCTCCTGCCGCAAAGGTCAGGTGATGGCGGTGGCTCCAGGTCGCTGAGTGGCACCGTTGGCGGCTTCTGGGCTGCGAGAAGACGGCGTCGGGTAAGGAAGCAAAGAGGTGAGAGGCTGCTTATGGGCCAACTGTGAGCAGAATCATAACACCCAGCATTTAAAAACAAGGGACTTCTGGAGACTTGACCAGAAAAGAAGACAGACCTTATGCCACAAGGCGCCCTATACAACTCCTGGGATGGTCATGAACCATGTCACTGGCACGCTTGGAGGAGTTGATAAGAAAGAAGACCTGGAAGACAGGACTTGAAGATGAGGACTTGACATCAGGAACAGAAGTCACAGGAAACTTCGAGAGACCAGGAACAAAGAAAAAAGAACATGGTGGAGCTCCAAATGAAGAACATGAAGACCTTGAAGAAGCGAGGACTGAAACACCAAAGACTCCTAGAGGGAAAGCTGGAACAGGATTCCAGGAGCAGGATAACTCCAAAAGTGCAGAGATGGTACAGGAATGCCAGGAGTGTGGGAACGTCTTGTGAAGGCCCAGAACACAAAGTGAAGAGCCCTTTTATAGGACAAGAAGGCTGACATCATTAGGAAGGGCTGCGGAACATTTTCCGCCATGGGCTCTTTAAATCTGCAGGAGAGGCCGCACACCATCAACTAGTGCTCCATTTTTGCTGAATTAGTCTTTTTATTATTTATTTTTTTATCTATTCTATCTTCAAGGCTCACTGAGGAGGAAGACACCAGTGGGAGAGGTGCGATGGAGTCGGCAGTGTCCAGGCTGTGAAGATGGCCTCAGTGGTGGATCCCGGCAGTGCAGAGCGCAGCAGTATCAGGGGTGTACTGGAAGACTCAGTGCCGCAAAGAGGTGGTAGCAAAGCTCAGTGGCATTGGGGGTGAATGACTTCTGGATGGGAGAAACCCCTAATCTTCACTGGGTAGCTATTATGGAAAGGCTCCCTCATGAAATAGACCTGCTGTGTCTGAGGATGACCTAAGGAGAGCACTACTGCTCGACCAGCTCTCAGATCCCAGGAGGAACTGAGACCAACCACCCAGTCATAAGCAGTGACATGTCTTCTTTGGGAAATGGAGTATGAGGGACACTCCTTGCAGTGGTATCCCATCCTAAGGATGGCGGCACACCTATGACTCTACTCACCATGCTTGTAGGTAGAATCCCATGGCACAAGAAGGACTGAAACCACTTGCTAGAGTTGGTGGCTGTATGCTGCCAAAAGGCAAATCACAGAGTGTGTGATGATGCCTTCCTCACCAGTGCTCCCCAGCACTTTGTGGTGCAGAACGAGGAGGCTGAGAGATTGACGCGATGATGGCAGAACCCTGGCATGGCTGAGATCTGCACAGACAACGAGAATGCCACCTGCCATCGCCCAAGGCACTTGGAGTAGCTGCCTTGCTGTACACGACTGTGTATGCTGTGCTTCACTGTCACAGTAACTCCCAGTGGAGTGCATAGGAACAGTGTGACGATGACATCCCCAGTACCACTGGGGCTTTGGGTATGGCATGGTGGTGGGTGGCATTCTATGGTGTTTCCCCCTCTAGAACCTGATAACTCTCCAAAAGGCTGGGCACAGCCCTTGAAACTACATCGGGATTGGCTCACCACCATTTCCCTCATGGAACGATAGTAGCGAAGTCCATGGAGATCATAGTGCTTTGCAGTCATGTCCTACGGCATCTGACCATGTTCACTGGTGCCCACAGTGGTGACAGTGCCCATTCGACTCATATCGCTTTCACGCTCACTAATGATGGATCACATCAAAGGAACCAAGCGACACTGCACTCAGAGCTTCAATGGTGCTTGACCGAATCTTGATCAATTCAACAGTATATAGCGCCATCTCCATGCCACAGGAGCCAGCGGACCTCAACAGTCCAGTGGCACTGAAAGAGACCACATTTCCTGAAGGCATCAATGGATCGTGGTACCACGGAAGCCGGGGCGCCTCCAGGAAGGGGTTCTTCAGCCCCCACACAGCCCCGACATGCCCCATCAGTGCCCAGAGGAACCGATGACTGCTAGCGCCATCGACTGTTTGCTTTGGCTCACCTATTCATTCAAGGATATTGATGCTAAGAGCTTGATGGCATCCCTCACCAGCAGCTATGGCTGATGATAGCCTTGATAGTGCTCATTAATACCGATGGTGCACAAATCTAGGTGTGGCCGCCAATGCCCCAGATCCCAACAGCTTAGGACCCCCAAGATCATCGGCATCTATGATGCCCAATAGCCATAGGCCAGTAATGGGACAACACAATTACCTTCAGTGCCCATCGGAACACCGACAAGGAGCTTCAAGAGCACCAGACCACTGCACCTGGATGCCTCGGTGTACCAGGGTGCCTTGAGTAATTGGCAACCCCGGTACTTGATTCATTCAAGGCCAAAATCCCTGTCCCTCGGGGATGACCAGGGTGCTCAAGGGTGATCCCAGTGCCTCATTGTTGGTGCTCGACATTGTCAAGAGCAACAATGAAAGGCATCAGTGGCCAACATGCCCAAAGGCCTCCATGGCGGCCCCTCATCTCAATGGCATCAAGGGCATCAATTCTATCAGGGCAGCTCTACACCGCAATGGCATTGAGGCCACGTATCGTGATGGCCCCGAGGGCGACCACTGTATCGAGGCCACACATCTCAATAGCATCAAGGGCTGCTGCAGTATTAATGCCATGTAGCTTTACGGCATCGAGGGTGGCCACTCACGCACCTCGATGGGATCAAGGGTATTGATGGCACAGAGGGCATCGATGGCACTGAGGCATTGAGAGCATTGATGGCATCGAGAGCATCAACATTGAGGGCATTGAGAGCATCAACATTGAGGGCGGCTCTGATGGCATCGAGGGGGCCCATGGTGCTTGATGGCAGACCTGGTCCCTGACACTAGAGATCGGTGCCGCTACTGTGTTACATTGAGGCCCAAGGTGCTTGATGACTCTGGTGCATTAAGACTTCACATCCTCAGATGCTTATGGCACAGAAGGCCCTTGTTATGTTCTGTGTGTCTTGACCTAGTAGTGGGCCCTTGGGTCGTGGGGAGTGAAGACTCCACCGAAAGGGAGGAGCCCTGCGGGCACTCACCACAACAGGCGTGGTCTCAGCAGTGATGGACAACAGAGGAAATAACTTTATTATACAGCAATGTAGATCTGAAGAGCGGAGCAAAAGAGTCAGTATTGTAGCTGGTCAGTCCAGTAGCAATCCGCAGCGCAGAGTAGTCCGGTGAATACCTTCTCTAGGCTTAGCTTGTGCTGGCAATCCCGGTAGTGGTCCACAGCGCAGGGTAGGCCGGAAGCCGCTGGTATGGTTACACAAGACAGGAGGAATCGGGTAGTGGCCTGCAAGCAGGGTAACCCGAGAATCCATGCCACGAAGGTAGCATACTCACTCCGGTATTGTAGAAGCAGATGGAAGATCAGGCACCGAGGTTGACTAGAACAGGAACAGCCGGAGTCGCCTGAGGACGATGCAGGAACTCACTGAAATAGAAAGACAGAGAATGGCTCTCCGAGGAGCGGATAGCCCTGACTGTGGCAAGGCCTCTGAGGAGGTCAACCAGAAGTCAGTGAGGTGAAGTCCCAGAGAGGCAGAACTAGCAGGATGAGATTCCTTGCTTACTCATATTGCAAGAAGTCAGCTGAGCTTAAGTATGGTAAGCGGATGACATCATGTGGTGGGGACGCCCCCGAGGTTCTCGCCATGACAAGTTCAAGAAGGGGCAGACACGCGCACGCGTGCCTGCCCCCGAGGTTCTCGCCATGACAAGTTCAAGAAAGGGCAGGCACGCGCGCGCGTGCCTTAGGTAACCCTGGATGTAAGATGGCCACTGGGAGCGCCCGCACCGTCCCAGGCATGCCATGAGGGTCGGCATGTGGAACCGAAGGCTGCCATTCTCCCTAGACTCAGAGCTACATATAGGAAGGAGGTGAGCAGAAGATGTTGCAGCCGCCTGCGACTGACGGACGCAACAGCCCTTAAGGCTTAAAGGGCGGCCACACACCCCATTTGCATCAAGGGTGCCCCCGGCATATCATGTTTTGCAGATGTTGCCTCTTTGTTTTATGGGGAAAGATATTTGTGATTTAGAAAAGCTGCTTTTGTGTTTTTTTTTATGTGTGGGTAAAAAAGCTAGAATTGCATTAACATGACTGAAAGCACTTTGGTCGCAAGGGGGAATGGGCCTTCCTGATCTGGGAGGATATAACCTGGCATGCTTTTAAGGCTAGTGAGGGATTGGTTATATAGGGCTCCCTTTTAACTGCTATTGACAGTGATAAGATGGTTGTCCATAATCTCGATTTGTATTATGTTTTACATGCTTCTTCCAACTGCCTTCCTTCTGCTCTAGCTTCCGATCTGTTGGTATTTCCTACTAGATGGGCGTGGAAGACTTTGATGAAAAGATTACAGTTATCTGCTTCTTGCACGCCTTTTTTACCCATTAAGGGGAATTTAGATTTTCAGCCTGGTTCCCAGTCCAAATATTTCTCTTTTTGGTTTGAGCGGGGCATTACTCATCTCCAACAAGTTTCAAGTGGAGGTGGTACTATTCTGTCATTTTCGGAATTACAAACCCAGTTTGGGTTGAGGGCTTCTGATTTTTTTCATATGCACAGCTGTGTTATTATAATTCAGTCCTTATGTACAGAGGACTTGGCTTTAGCTGTGGTAAATAGATTGGATGATCTTTTTC
This sequence comes from Rhinatrema bivittatum, assembly GCF_901001135.1. Classification (NCBI taxonomy): domain Eukaryota; kingdom Metazoa; phylum Chordata; class Amphibia; order Gymnophiona; family Rhinatrematidae; genus Rhinatrema; species Rhinatrema bivittatum. Next base: position 345,157,352 of record NC_042617.1, read on the forward strand.
ATTGTGAGCATTGTAAATTATCCCTTTCTCAGATTCAGAAGGAATGGCAATGTTTGGAGCAACATGATTGGGTCCCTGTCCTCTTGGACAGATGGCGCTCAGATAGTGGGTTTACGTTGACCTGAAAATCTTTACTTTCCTCTTTTGGGGGAGTGAAGCAAGTGTCTGCTAGTAGTTATTTGCAGAAAATGCAATTTAAGTTCTTCCATAGAATATTTTTTTTCCCAAATAGTTTTTAAAGCTGAGCTTGCATCTATGGATCTATGTTTAAAATGTTCTTCAGAAAGGGGTTCTTTTGCTCATGTTTTTTGGTATTGCTCAATCATTTCTCAGTTTGGGCAGAGGATTCTTGTTTATATATTCAATATATGTTCAATATATTATCTGTTTTATGTAAGGGCCTTGCCCAATGGTTTTGTGTTCACTGTAAACCGATGCGATGTGTGAACGGCCATCGGTATAGAAGAAACGTTAAATAAATAAATAAATAAATAAATAAATAAATATTAATAATTTGTTAGGTGGCACCCTTCCTCCCATGCCAGAACTCATTTTATTTCAAGTGGATCTACCTAAATATGTACGGAATGATAGTGAGAGGCTACTGGTTAAGAAATTTCTTCTTCAAGGTATACGTTCTTTATTGTTAGTTTGGAAGGAGTCCCATACACCATCTTTTTGGCAGTGGAGAAATGCCATTCAAAATATGATGGCTATGGAATCTTTAGCTGCTCGTTCCTCTTTTCCTGCTAAAACAAAGTCCTAAAAGTTTGGGATTTATACTTGTACAGTCTTTCTAGTAGAGCAAGAAGTCATATTTTGAATACTTTATAGGAGACTTACTATATGTTGTTCTGTATGTATTGATGTGCCCATTTTGATAGGGGTTGGGAGGGGGAGGGGGGTGTGGAACATTTGAAGGATCTGAGGAGAAGTACCCCTACTTTGCTTTGTTAGGGTTTGATGTACCAGAGTACGACATCAGGCCTATTAGTTGGAATGAGCATTTTCTTTATAGCAGGCACAGATGGTTGCAAAAAGGTTCACCTTTTTCCTCATTTATATTGTTTATGTGATTGTTATGGTGTTAATAAAAATATTTCAGATAATAAGGATAGTAATAGACTCTGCCAGACTGCACATCAACTAAGGCCCGCGATGCAGCTGGCAGACAGAGAAAAGAAGAAAAAGGAAAAGAAATAAACCACCATAAGGTAAAGGAAAAACATCTGCAGCTCTAGAAAAAATCACTTTCATAAACCTGTGAGGAGAAAGCAAAGTTGAATACCATGAGACATACGACTCTAGCAACCACACGGCTCCACAGAAAAAATGAGACCAAGGGGCTATGCGTAGGGGGCAGGTTGATGACTACAGCTGCACATGCTCAGTAGGGCATATTTGAAAGCTACATTCTTTTAGATCCAAGTTCCATGCCGGGCTGTATCTGTTGATATCACCCATTTGTGAGGACTACCATGCTGCTTGTCCTTGGAGAATTATAGTTCTTATATCACCCTATCTGATCTCAAATAAAGTAAAGTTAAAAAAGCTTGTCCAAAAAATGTGTAAAGATGTCGCCTAAACATTGCAGGCATATGGTGAATCTCCTTCAAAATCCTATTCTACAATCAGGGAGCAGCATAAGAAATGTTCATTCCCATGTCTGAATCAGTCTTACTTCTTTCAATGATGATAAGTTTAAGACAACCTCCTGTATATATTTGAGCATATAGGATGGGTTATATAACTCTAGCTTCCTATCTTTTAAGGCTGGGATGGGGCCTAGTCACCTTTAGGTTAACCTGCATGGAGCAGCAGTTACAACCCTAAAAACCTTAGAGTTAGATTTTGAAAGTGTTGCTTATGCAAAACGGCCACATACATGCATATGTGGACCGTACATGAATTTTAAGAAGCCAGGAAGGGCGCACGTACACATGCCTAGTAAATGAAGGCAGAAAAGGGGCAGGTCCAAGACTGATGCACATGTTTCCTGCATAACTTTCCTACTGCAGGAGAGAGAGAGAAAGAGTGAGAGAGTGACTCTATAAAAAATTCAACCAAAATACTTAATAAATAACAATAATAACAAATTAGAATAAAAAGCAACAAATAAAACAACATAAAAAATAAATACGCATCAAATTAATCTGCGCAAAATTAACTAATATATTGAAATTAGCTGGACAAGTTAACTGATATAGCTTAGTAGTTAGAGCAGTGGGCTATAAACCAGGGAAACCAAGGTTCAAATCACACTGCTGCTTCTTGTGACATTGGGCTAATTACTTAGATAATGAGCCCTCCGGGGACAGCAAATACCTCCACTTTGAAATGACTAAAAAGAGAAAAATAGAAGCTACCTCATTTAAAAATAACTTCTTCAGAGATTTGCTTATAAAGATATGTTTTAAGCAGCTTTCTAAACCTTGGCAAAGACAATTTTATCTCAGGTTCATTTACAAGATTGTTCCATAGATTAGGTCCATCTATGCAAAAGAGGCATTTCTGGGACTCAGATAAGCTGAACTGCAAATTCTGTTGCCAGTCTTAAAGGTCTGACTGGCTGCTAAATGTTAAGAATAGTGTTGAAATAACAAGGAGCCAGGCCATGGCTGGCCTTATATCAGGACTTCCCAAACTGTGGGTTGGCACCCCAAATGGGGGTCACCAAATCTTCAGTTGGGGTCACAAGTGCCTCAAATGGCACCACTCTTTAGATGCCAGCAACAGCATTAGTAGTGGAAGCTAGTGGAAGGCCTGTGAGCCGGTACATGTTCACAGGTCCTGCATTGCACTGCCCTTGCATGAGTTTCTGTGGTAACAGGTAGCCCTGAATAAGGAGAGGTCAAGGCTACTGCAGGGCCTGTGAACTTACATTAGCTCACAGGTCTTGTGCTGACTTTCATTGCTAATGCTGTTGCTGCTTGCAGATCACTGTCTTGCTTGAAATCAGCCATGAGGGGAGGGGAGGCAAGGAGAGAGGAGAGGTGAGTGTGCATGGGCCATTGGAGATTGTCACTGCTCATCTCTCCTCACTCGCCACTGAACTTACCAAAGAGAAAAATGTTGCTTCTGTCATCAGCCTGCCCTCTCATGCCCAAAGGAAAATGTTGCCACTGACCCTGGCCAAGAGGATGTTTGAAGGAGGAGCTATTTGAAATTAAGGATCAGATAAAAGAGAAGTTAGAGGTCTTGATCAAGTGGAGTGAGATTGGCTATGGAGGGTGACACAAGGGGAATGATAGGTTGAATGGGAGATATAAAAGAGGAGCAGGAGGTGAGAGAGGAGGAAATGGGGGTGAGCAGGAGAGGATGAAAGAGGATTAGTTGGGGGTTATAAGAAGAGCTAGGGGTGAGAGGATATGAAAAATGTTGGAGAGGTGAGAGAGAGGGGATTGGTTGGGGAGATGAAATTTGCTGAAGAATGGAAGAGCGGTGGAGATTTAGAAGAGTCCACTGGATGGAAGGGAACTGAGAGGAGATCTTCAGTATGGGGTGAACATTGAGAGGGGATCAGCTGGACTGTAGGCTAGGTGAGAGTAGAGTGATCATTGTAGGGAGATGGCATTTCTACTAATTTGTTTTGATTATCCTTTGGGGGTCATGTGAATTTCCAAGTGCTATAACGGGGTCACATTAGCTAAATAGTTGGGAAGCCCTGCATTATATACTAATAACATTTTGAAAATGTGTGTCTGATTCATGGGTAGCCAATGTAAGTCTCACAGAATAGGTGTGATGTGAGATTGATTCTGAGCCCCAGTAACTACCCATGCTGCTGAAGTTTGCACAATTTGCAGCTTACATATTGTTGACTGAAGTAATCCAATATAAAGACCATTACAGTAATCAATAGTAGACTTCACTAATGCCTGAACAACAGTGCTAAGATTAGTTACTGATAAGAAAAGTTTTAGTTGGTAAATCATCTACAATATAAAAAGGATGACTTTACAATCTTCTGAACTTGCAGAATTAAGGATAATGAAGAATCCATAATAACTTCAAGATTGAGAATTTGTCAAGCAATAGGAATCTGTAACCCATCAAAATGAAGAGAATTCGGAATGTCAGTGACTGGAAATCTTGCTATGTAGTACAATATCTCAATTATATTAACCAAACCTGTTCTCAATCATCCATTTCTTTACTTCCAGACAGTGGGTTATTCTGTTTAGAGCACCTGAGAGAGAAGAGACTGGGTGCAAAAACTATATCATCAGCATACAGATTATATTTAACATCAAGATGATCTATTAATTGATAAAAAAAGGAAAAATGTACGTATTGAATAATGTGGCAGATAAAGCCGATCCCTGTGGGAACTCTGTAGCCGGAGGAAAATCAGAGGATTTCACACCTCCACACACAACTCTTTGAGCACAAAAGAATCAAACCAGTTTAGCACTACTATAGCTAGTCCAGATTGTTGTAGTCGTTGTAACAAAACTGAATGAGCAATCATATTGAAAGTTGAGGAAAGATCAAGTATGACTGAGAAAACGTTGCTAGGCTGATCCAAGCCATGATGGATTACATCGAAAATAGATGGATTACATCGAAAATTACATCGAAAATACTATCGAAAATAGATTACTGCAACTCCTTGCTCCTAGGCCTGCCTAAAAGCACCATACAGCCACTGCAACTCCTCCAAAATTCAGCTGCCCGGATACTCACCAACACCCACAAAAATGATCACATAACCCTGGTACTCAAACATCTGCATTGGTTACCCGTAGCATACAGAATCACCTTCAAAGCCCTCACACTAATACACAAATCTCTTCACAACCAGGACATGCATTGGTACAATGAACATTTCTCCTTTCACAACAATAACAGACCCACTAGAAAACAATACCTGGCCACACTACATACCCCCTCACCCAAGCTCACTAAGCTCTGCACAACAAGCGAAAGGGCCCTCTCCCTAGCAGGTCCTTTTCTCTGGAATAAACTACCCACCTCTCTCCGCCAAGAAACCTGCCCAAAAATATTCAGGCAAAACCTCAAGACATGGTTCTTCAAGCTCTCATACACCTAACCTACACCCAACCTCCCGCACCCCGTCTCCAATCCCTTCCCTCTCTCCTCCTCCTCCCCACTCCCTCACTCTCTCCATTTACTCCACTTATATTTAACACTATCCCATTTCCCTCTTGCAATCCGCTGCATATCTGCCTCATAAGCTCCTAAAACTTCATTTCTCTACTAAGTTTATTCACGGTTTCCCTTCAAAGTATACGTATCCCTCCTCTAAGTGTATTTAAGGACATTATAAGTGTATATAAGGACATTATAAGTGTACATAAGGACATTATAATCTCACACACGTGTATATTTACCTCCTCTAAATGTAGATATCCCTACCTATTTTCAGAATTCTCTGCTCCTCCTAGTTTAGCTAACCTTAATTACGTAACCTCCTTAGATATTTGTTACTTGTAAAGACTAATTTGTTATATGTAAAAACTAATGGTTTAACTGTTCCTCATATAATCATGCAATAATTGTAAAGCCTGTTGCTAAATTTTTGTTATCTGTAAACCGATGAGATGTTCCCAACGTTCGTCGGTATATAAAAGCCATTAAATAAATAAATAAATACATTGAAGAGGGAAATAAATAAAGTTTCCATTTTATGTGCTGTGCTAAAATCAAATTGATAAATATCAAGTAATGATTGTTAATCAGTAAATGTAGACAGTTGTTTTAATACTACTTTATCTAAAACTTAAAAGGTGAATTTTAAAAGCCCGGTACACACCAAAACTGGAAGATAAGAACACAAGTCAGGCCGGTGCAAACCAAACGGATTTTAAGAGCCACCTAAGTACTCGTGTATTACCTGCTACATGCACAAATGAAAAGTTCCCAAAAAAGGGTGGTGCATAGGCAGTGCATAGGCAGGGCATGGTCATTCTGGATTTCACAATTAAATAAGCGAGTAAATATTTACATACACAGGTGCACGTCGGGGTCCCCTGCTGCATAACTTTACTTCTGCTATGTATCGCATGCGAATAATAAAGACAAAGATATATATCATAGTGTAAGTAAGAACCTCCCAGTTATCAGTGGTTTTCTTGAAGACAGTAAGCTTGATTTATTAAGTTTCATACAAAGCTGGATCTGGATAATGATACTATTTTAGTGAATCAGCTTTGTGTGCCTTTTTATACCTTTTTCACAACCATGTCCCAATGGAAGGGGTGTAGGATTATAGATTTTACTTAAGGAAGCTTTGCAGGTAGTAGGTGTCCTTTTGTAATTTATTCCCCATCTCAAGATGTTTGTGCTTACTTCTCCTTCATGGGGAGTTTGTTTACTCTATAGTTGAATGTTTCCCAGTCCTTTCCTGGAGAAACACTCAACCAGACTAGTTCTCAGGATATCCATAATGAATATGCATGAGATACATTTGCATAGATTGAAGATCCAAGGTATGCATATCTATCCCATGAATATTCATTGTGGAAATCCTAAAAACCTGACTGCTTAAGTGAAGTGTGCCTCCAGGAGAGAGTTGGCAAACACTCTATAGTCCTCCAGGATTTCTGACCACATATCTTTCCACATTTATTGATGTTACACTAAAAGCGGACACAAATCAATTTTTCTGCTTTTAGGTGATTTCAATTTACATATTGATGTTCTCCCTCTAACAAACAATAGTTAAGATTTCTTGAATTTTATGCAAGCTTTAGTTTGAGTACAGAAAGTTCATCAACCTGTACGTAAACTCAGCCAAACACTTGATTTAGAGTTTCTGAGTGAGAACTTCCAGCAGTCAATTGCTCTGGATATACTTGTACAGAAATTCCATGGTCTGATCATTTCCTTATACAAATGAAGGTGACAGTCCCATATGAGTTGGGAAAAAGCTAGATCTTCTCCTTATAAAACTTATAAATGTGGTTGAAGTTGGACAGCTGTATTCTGTAAGACTTCCTAGGCTTAAAGATGTAGTGATTTCAAATGCCAATTCTGCTGTCAGAGGACAGACAAATTGTAGAGTGCTTTAGATACAATTGTTCCTTTATTTATTTATAAAATGTATAAACTGCCGTATCAACATTTCTAAGTGGTGAACAACAAAGATTCATAACAAAATTATCATACATACAGTAAGTAAAATGTAGTTAAAAATCCATATCAAGACAATAATAAACAACATGTCAATGCAGTAAAAAACATTCGCAAATAATAAAAATGCACTATTATTTATAAAAACAGGAAAGCTCCATGGCTTACTCTGAACTTGCGAAAAGGCTAAATATATGTTAATTGAAGCCGAGCGTATGTAGTGAAAAACTAAATCTGCAAATGCATTATATTATTATTAGCACATTAGAAGAATATGTAAACTAGAGAATAAATCCTGAGATGCCCACCTTATTATACAAATTCAACAGGAAACACAATATCATAAGAACATAAGTCATGCATACTGTGTTAGACTAAAGGTCCAACAAGCCCAGTATCCTGTTTCCAAATGGCCAATCCAAGTTACAAGTACCTAGCAAGTTTCCAAACTTTAAATAGATCCTATGATACTAACACCATCAACAAGCAATGGCTATTCCCTATTGATTAATAGTAGTTTATGGACTTCATCTAGGAACGTATCCAAACCTTTTTTAAACAACTATACTAAGGGGTAGATTTTCAAAGGGATACGCGTGTAGGATACGCCCTGAAAACCTACCCCAAACCCCCCCTGCGTGCGCCGAGCCTATTTTGCATAGGCTCGGCAGCGCGCGCAAGCCCCGGGACGCGCGTAAGTCCCGGGGCTTGCATGGAGAGGCGTGCCGGGGGGCATGTCGGGGGGCGTAGTGGTCGTGATGCTGTGTTTCGGGGGCGTGGTGCGGGTGATGCGATGTTTCGGGGGCGGTGCCGCGGGCATAGTTTCGGCCCGGGGGTGTTCCGGGGGCGTGGCCGCGCCCTCCGGAACATCCCCCGGGTCGGGTGATGGTGCGCCAGCAGCCCGCTGGCGTGCGCAGATTTACGTCTGCCTCCGGCAGGCGTAAATCCGGCGATAAAGGTAGGGGGGGTTTAGATAGGGCCGGGGGGTGGGTTAGGTAGTGGAAGGGAGGGGAAGGTGAGGGGAGGGCAAAAGAAAGTTCCCTCCGAGGCCGCTCCAATTTCGGAGCGGCCTCGGAGGGAACGGAGGCAGGCTGCGTGGCTCGGCGCGCACAGGCTGCCCAAAATCGGCACCCTTGCGTGCGCCGATCCCGGATTTTAATGGATACGCACGGCTACGCACGTATCTATTGAAATCCCGCGTACTCTTGTTCGCGCCTGGTGCGCGAACAAAAGTATGCGCTCGCACAAAATGATAAAATCTACCCCTAATTGCTTTAACCATAACCTCTGATAATGTGAATGCCAGAGCTTAATTGTGCAATAAGTGAAAAAGAATTTTCTCCGATTTGTTTTACATGTGCTACTTGCTAATTTCATGGAGTGTCTCCTAGTCCTTGTATTATCCGATAGAGTAAATAACCAATTAAAATTTACCCATTCAAGTGCTTTCATGATTTTGTAGACCACTACCATGTCCCCCCTCAGCCATCTCTTCCCCAAGCTGAAGAGCCCTAACCTCTTTAGCCTTTCCTCATAGGAGAGCTGGTCCTTGCACATAGTATTCAATGTGAGGTCTCACCATGGAGTGATACAAAGGCAATATGACATCCTCTGTTTTATTTGCCAATCCCTTCCTAATAATTCCTGTTTGCTTTCTTGACCGCCAAAGCACACTGAGCCGACAATTTCAATCTAATATCAACTTTGATGCCCAGATCTTTTTCCTGAGTGGAAATTCCTAATGTGGAACCTAACATCATGTACCTACAGCATGGGTTATTTTTCCATATATACATCTCCTTGCATTTCTCCACATTAAATGTCATGTGCCATATGGATACCCAGTCTTCCAGGCTTGCAAGTTCCTCCTGCATTTTATCACAATCCACTTCTGATTTAACAACTTTGAATAATTTAGTGTCATCTGCAGATTTGATCACCTCACTCAGCGTACCTCTTTCCAGATCATTTATAAATATATTAAAAAACACTGATCCAAGTACAGATTCCTGAAGCACTCCCTCCATCTCCCAGGCATTGTAATCAAGTAGAATCAAATTACAAGCGGAGTGACACCACCTTTTCCAATAACTCCACTGGCTCCAGGCTATCATTTAAAATAGGAATTCACTCAAAATTTAATAACATATTGAACAGGACCAGTCCCAACACTAGGGATGTGAATCGTGTCCTCGATCGTCTTAACGATCGATTTCGGCTGGGAGGGGGAGGGAATCGTATTGTTGCCGTTTGGGGGGGTAAAATATCGTGAAAAATCGTTAAAAATCGTTAAAAATCGAAAAATCGAAAAATCGAAAAACCGGCACATTAAAACCCCCTAAAACCCACCCCCGACCCTTTAAATTAAATCCCCCACCCCAAATAACTTAAATAACCTGCGGGTCCAGCGGCGGTCCGGAATGGCAGCGGTCCGGAACGGGCTCCTGCTCCTGAATCTTGTCGTCTTCAGCCGGCGCCATTTTCCAAAATGGCGCCGAAAAATGGCGGCGGCCATAGACGAAAAAGATTGGACGGCAGGAGGTCCTTCCGGACCCCCGCTGGACTTTTGGCAAGTCTCGTGGGGGTCAGGAGGCCCCCCACAAGCTGGCCAAAAGTTCCTGGAGGTCCAGCGGGGGTCAGGGAGCGATTTCCCGCCGCGAATCGTTTTCGTACGGAAAATGGCGCCGGCAGGAGATCGACTGCAGGAGGTCGTTCAGCGAGGGTTCCGGCGCCTCGCTGAACGACCTCCTGCAGTCGATCTCCTGCCGGCGCCATTTTCCGTACGAAAACGATTCGCGGCGGGAAATCGCTCCCTGACCCCCGCTGGACCTCCAGGAACTTTTGGCCAGCTTGTGGGGGGCCTCCTGACCCCCACGAGACTTGCCAAAAGTCCAGCGGGGGTCCGGAAGGACCTCCTGCCGTCCAATCTTTTTCGTCTATGGCCGCCGCCATTTTTCGGCGCCATTTTGGAAAATGGCGCCGGCTGAAGACGACAAGATTCAGGAGCAGGAGCCCGTTCCGGACCGCTGCCGTTCCGGACCGCCGCTGGACCCGCAGGTTATTTAAGTTATTGGGGGTGGGGGATTTAATTTAAAGGGTCGGGGGTGGGTTTTAGGGGGTTTTAGTGTGCCGGCTCACGATTCTAACGATTTATAACGATAAATCGTTAGAATCTGTATTGTATTGTGTTCCATAACGGTTTAAGACGATATTAAAATTATCGGACGATAATTTTAATCGTCCTAAAACGATTCACATCCCTACCCAACACTGATCCTTGTGGCACTCCACTTACCACCATTCTCTACCCTGTGAACCTACTCTAAAAAGAGAATGGTGGTAAGTGGAGTGCCACAAGGATCAGTGTTGGGACTGGTCCTGTTCAATATCTTCGTGAGTGATATTGCAGAAAGGATTGAAGGTAAAGTTTGTCTATTTGTGGATGATTCTAAGATTTGCAACAGAGTGGACACACCACAAGGAGTAGAGAGAATGAGACATAATTTAAGGAAGCTTGAACAGTGGTCAAAGATTTGTCAGCTGGGATTTAATGCCAAGAAATGCAGAGTCATGCATCTGGGGTGTGGTAATCCAAAAGACTTATATGTGATGGGGGGTGAAGGGCTGTTATGCACAGAGCAAGAGAGGGACCTTGGGATGATAGTGTATAATGATATGAAGACGGCAAAGCAATGTGACAAGGCAATAGCTAAAGCCAAAAGAATGCTGGGCTGCACAGAAAGAGGAATAACCAGTAAGAAAAAGAAGGTGATAATCCCCTTGTACAGGTCCTTGGTGAGGTCTTACCTGGAGTATTGTGTTCAGTTCTACAAACCGTATCTCAAAATGGACAGAGACAGATTGGAAGCGGTTCAGAGAAGGGCAAAAAAATGGTGGTGGGGTCTCCATCAAATGACTTATGTGGAGATGTTGAAGGATCTAATTATGTATACCCTGGAGGAGAGGAGGTGCAGGGGAGATATGATATAGATCTTCAGATACCTGAAAGGTTTTAATGATGAACAATCAACAAACTTTTTCTGTTGGAAAGAAAGCTGTAGAACTAGGGGTCATGTAATGAAACTCTAGGGAGGATAATTCAGAACCAACGTCAGGAAATATTTCTTCATGGAGAGGGTGGTGGATGCCTAAAATGCCCTTCCGGAGGAGATGATAAAGACAAAAATGGTGAAAGATATAAAAAAGGCATGGGATAAACCCTGTGGATCCCTAAAGGCTAGAGGATGGAAATGAAGAAAAGAGTGCATGGGGGTAACTTGCTGGTTTGGCAGTTTCTGTCCTTAACAATAAGCTTTCATACTGTTGATGCAACTCCATTATTGCTCTCTGCTTTTACAACAGGGGGAAAAGAAGAAAAGGGGAATTAGATTCAGACAGCAACCAACAAGGACATTGAAAAATAAATAAGCATGGGATAACTTGCAGAGGCAGCTGTTATTGCCCTTAACCAATAAGCCTGATACTTTTATGCAACTCCAACATTGCTCTCTGCTTCAACCGCAAGAGATAGCGGGGAATTGGACTCAGACAGCAACCAACAAGGGCCCTGACTTGGACAGTCTGGGTAACTGAGTATGGGGGTGTCCTGTATGGTGCAGTGGATGCTGCCATGGGCTTGCTGGGCAGATTGGATGGACAGTTTGGTCCTTTTCTGCCGTCATTTTCTATGTTTTCATGTGAGACTCAACAGAAAAATCTAAGCCCCATCAAAGATATATATCACTTGAAATTTAGCTGCTTCATAAATCTGGCCAAATTTAAGTCTTTAGCCAGGCATGCCTCTGTGCTTCCAGGGCCCTTTGCAAAATGTTATGCTCCTAGCACTTCCTATTGTCTGTTCTTATATTCTTGGTTTAAACTTCTGTACTGATGGTTTTGCAAGCAGTTATCATAGCAGAGCTTAGCTTGTCATCATCAATATCTGGCGTATCAATGGCTGGTATCTGGTTCTAGGCCTCTTCAATTGGTTAGCCAGTTCATAGACATTGAATAATTGGCCTTCCAGGTTTGACTGAGGCTTATGACAATCAGAGGGACACTCTGCAATGCCAGCAAGTTGTATCAATTAGTTAGAGTTCATTGCAAATCTGATTGGATGGCAAGGTTGTCAATGTTAGACCATAATTGGTAATCATGGCCCGTTTAACAAATGTCTTGAATTTTATATCTGAAATTACTTATTTGGACTTCTTCCCATGCTGTGCTGAAATATGGTACAGGTCTCAAGTCCTTGTTTATTTCATGCTGGAAAGTCACACCCTGCTATAATATTTTTTTATGTGATATCTGGAACAGTTAAACTTAGATCTACCTTACTGACTTATTATATCCCTTCCATTCAGTTTCCTTCTTTTGTTTCTAACTTCTGAGCTAGGAAATGCCTCTGTGCATATTCCTATCTTACAGGATAGATTTGATGGGCATAAGTTAATTGCCTAACTCTATGAAATGGATTCCATCTTTAAGCTTAGAAAGCCAAAATTTAATAGAAACAAACAGGGTAATTTTAAAAGCAACATGTGTGTGCCAATAAACGGGCATATCGCCACTTGAGTGGAGAGTCGCTGCAATTTAAAATTGTGCTTGCAAGTATGCATACATCATTTAAAGTGCCCCTTCCATGCATATTTTGGCTAGGGCTTTTTTGGCTTTTATGCGCGTATGGAGGTAGATTTTAAAACATGCTCACATGAGGGAAAAAACAGTTTTTTCAAGTAGTCCACCAGTTTGTCCAGTTCATATTGAGATCTTCAAGACCCTTCTTGTTCTTCATCCTTTAAGCCCCTCACTTGACCCCAAAGCCTCATACTGTGCTAATACCCTGAAACTCTAGATCTCCAGAATTGCTTCTCATTAGGACCAGAAGTTACATGGATAAAAGCAAATGTGCACCATTGTCAACTTTTTTTAAAATGTGGACTTAGGGGAATAATTCTTGGTCCCACCCTGGAATGCTCATGCCCCACCCCTTTTCTGCCCTTTCTTCTTGACTCATGCACAGGTATGTATGAACTTACTTCACGGCTTCTTAAAATGCATGTTGCTCGCATAAAACCTGTATACGCTAGAATATGGCCATTTTTGTATGAGAAATGCTTTTAAAATCAACACAACAGTATATATTAGAGATGTGAATCGGAACCGGAATCGTTAATTTTTTTTTGTGCGGCCCAATCACAGTTTGTTTATTGGCTGCGCCCGAGCCGATAAACAAAAAAACCCACCCGACCCTTTAAAACTGTTCCCTTAGCTTTCCCCACCCTCCCGAACCCCCCACAAACTTTTTACAAGTACCTGGTGGTCCAGTGGAAGTCCCGGGAGCGATCTCCCGCTCTTGGGGCCGTCGGCTGACACTAATAAAAATGGCGCAGATGGCCCTTTGCCCTTACCATGTGACAGGGTATCCGTGCCATTGGCCAGGCCCTGTCACATGGTAGGAGTAATGGACGGCCAGCACCATCTTTAAAAATGGCGCAGGCCATCCAGTCATTCTTGCCAGCTGCTTTCACTCTAGCCTGAGCCAGAAGAGATGATTTGTTAGGGGCAACATGGCTTTGGCGTACTGAAGTAGAGGAGGAAGTACTAGCTGTCACTGACAGAGTTCTGCTCCTGCTTGGGCTTGCACTAATCTCTGAAGTGCCCACTGTTTCTTCCTCTGCTTCATGCCTAATCTGTCTCTGCCTATGGCACTCCTGTTCACAGACCTTTTCTAACAACAGGTTCTTCACAAATGTGAGATAATCGGACTGTAGGGTGAGTTTCCCTTTTACACAGGGATCACAGACTGTGGCGAGCATGTCTGTGTCCTGTTTTGTTAAAGGTCCTAATCTCTCTTGCACCTACTTCTACAAAAAGTCCAGACAACGCAGCACCTCTGCTGTCATTCCCTCTTCCTGTTTAAAGCCCTCCAAATTTGCCTCCAGAATATTAACTATAGGGATGATGTCACCCAAGGTGGCACTTCTGGAACTCAGCTCCTCCGTGGCATCCTTGAAGGGCTTCAGAATTTTTACCAGCTGACTCATGACTAACCAATCATGGTGCCCTGGGGGACTATGCACATTTCGATAGGGGACTATCTCCATTTCCAGAGAAAGATCATGAAGAGGTGTCTGCTGCTCCACTAACCTCTGCAGCATCATATAGGTGGAATTCCACCGGGTGCCAATGTCTTGAATGAGATGCTTGTGAGGCATCCCCAAATCAGTCTGCTTTTGACGGAGAACCTGCCCCGCCTTCACACTTCTGTGGAAGTACCCTGCTATGTTCCTGCACTCCTATATTAATGTCTGCAAGTATTGTCTTGGTGCTTGGAATCCAACCCCAGAGCTGACTTCACTACCAGGTGCAGAGTGTGTGCAAAACATCAGATGTTCTGAAAGCCCCTGTCGGATATTGCCTTTACCATGTTTGCACCATTGTCTGTGACAAAGAACCCTGCCTGAAGATTCCTGGCTCTCTGGTATAGCTGCCAGCCCTCCAGCATGTCTCTGATGCATGATAGAATATTGGCTAAGGTATGGGCCTTGTCAGTCAGGTGGGTGTGCAGTAAAGCCCACCTGCACCCTGATACCTGGTCACTAATAGAGTTGCTGCCTGCCCCTGCCTCAACCAGGTCCCACCAGTGTGCTGTCAGGGAGAGATAAGAGTGTGAAGCATTCATGGTGGTCCAGATATCGCAGGTGAAATGCACACACCCCTCTGCCTTAGCTAGCAGCGCCTGGATGCAACTGTGACACTGGTTGTACAGGCTGGGGATGACCTTTCTGCTAAATGTGGTTTTGGAGGGGACTTTGTAATTTGGAGCTAAGACCTGCAGCAAACGCTTGAAACCCACATTCTCCACTAACTGCAGGGGCTGGTCATCAAGGGCAATCATTTCCCCGACGCTCCTGGTTACAACTTTTGAGGCTGCCTGCCTCCTTCCCCGGGATAGCGCTACTGAACACTATCCCATTTCCTCTATGGTGAGTTGTTGCTTCTGACACATGGCAGGCGGCTGCTGGCCTGCCACCTGACTGCTGGAAGGGGCTGATGGCATGGGATGACTCTGCTCCTATTCAAGCACTTTACGCTGCCTGGAAAAAGGGTCCCCTGACTGGTACTGCCACCATCCCCAGATGTCAGTACTGTTGGGTTTTGCTTCTGCATATGATGCATCATTCCAGAATTGGTTAGATGGCCCACTTGCTTGCCTCTGCTAATATCCCTGGCACAGTAATTCAGTGAGCAAAACGCGGGTGTTCCCTCACTTTAAAGTGGCTCCAGATCACAGATTTCTTTCATGATCCTTTCTCTATAGCCTTCGGGGTAGATGCTGGCACTGGAGTTAAAGTAGTGGGTGGACCCTGAGAAGCACTGCCAGGGGCATCAGTCATACTCTCTGCCTACGCTGGCTGCTCTTCCTCATCATCATCATCACCAGTTTCATCTCTCTCCACCAGCACTGAAGTGGAGGCTAAGATGGAACTAACTAATCCTCCTAAACCTTCTTCAGCTATTGTGTCTTCCATTTCTGATGAAGGGAATCCCATACAAGATGATTCTTCATCGGAATCAGAAGCAAACAGTGACTGTGCTACATCGTCAGTGCTAACTAGAGTATGCTGTGGCACTGCTGCTTTTGGGTCTCGTTCTTTTGCTTTCTCCATTGCCCCAACTGCCTTGGATGGCTCAGCCTCCCCTTCCCTCACCTCCAAAACAGGGTCAGAAACAGATGGTGGCAGCACATCATCTTTAAATTTAAGTTTTTTTCTGGCTGGAACTGCCTGCCCCTCCAGAGATTTTGGATTGGAGCAGGTCCCTTTTTAACTTTAATGGGTGACTGCCTCTTGAAGTGCCTCCTCTGCCAGTGCCAATCACTCGACCTGTACCTTTCCCTGACATCATGGATATTATTGTCATTGCCTACTGGGGATTTGGATTAAAAGGATTATTTCTTTATTTGTTGTAATGTACTGAACACCACTGTACCAATATATGTGAGTGTGGAAAATCACACACACACACAGACACACTGTACATTACAACTGAGTCTGCTCTATGTGCACAAAAACTGAAACTCCAGATAAAACACTGGAAGCCTCAGCCTGACTACTGCTGTGAGTCTGCAAGCCAAATTCCTATAGTACTTCTCTCTGTGCACTCACTGGGGCCAATGCAATACAGTGCGCTGAGCCCAGCACACTATTGGACGTGGGTTGTAGAGGTGCTAACTAATCCTCTTATGCAATAAAGGGATTAGCGCCTCAACAATGCACATCCAATGAGTAGTGAAACTAATAGCACTCATCACGTGCAAATGCATGTGAATGAGGCTATTAGCTATTCACTCCCTATGCAAAAACAAAATGTGCATCTAGGACACACATTTTAGCGATCAGAAATTAACGCCTGCCCGGAGCAGGCGATAATTGCTGAGTGCTACTGAAACTAGTTCAGAAAAGCAGAAAAATCTGCTTTTCTGTACTGCCTCCTACTTAATATCCTTGGGATATTACTTAATATCCTTGGGATATTAAGTGTAACAACTCTTTAAAAAAGTAATTTTAAAAAAAGTTTTAAAAAAGCGCGACAAGGGCTTGGAAAATGGATGCTGGTTAATTCAGCTTCCATTCTCTGAACCTGACTGCCAGCACCAGAAGGAGTATACAAATCAATATTAAAGTGTCACTCCTTCACATATTGCCCATTGGTCCTTTTCACTGATATTTGTCAGTGAAAGGACCAATTCCCTTTCAGGACAGCCTTCTGAAAGGAGATTGGTCCTTTCACTGACATGTGACAGTAAAGGGACAAATCCACAAAAAGTGAAGGAGTGTCGGACACTTTAATATTGATTTTATACACTCCTTCTGGTGCCGGTAGTCAGGTTTGGAGAATTTTCCTAACCCCTGCATGTGCGCTGGTTAGGAAAACGAGATGCTGATAAATTCAGCAACCATTTTCTTAACAGGCGGACAGCCACCGACAGCAGACCTCTCTCCGGCTTGCACTGTCAAAGAGGTGCTAGGGGTGTGCAATCACCCCTAGCGCCTCCTCGACAGTGCATGCCCTAATTTAAATATTGCATCGCATTCCCAAGAGAGGTGCCTGGGGGCGCATTATGAAAGCAGGTGCTGAATACCCAGTGCCCGCTTTCAGCAGTTTACCTCAATATTATAAATCAGCTTCTGTCCCTTATGAGACTTGTATTAAATATGGATAAAACCAAAATCACTTTACTGGAAAGGAAATGTAGAAACAAAGAAATTTCACCAATCCCATTAAATAACAATATAAAGATAAAACCAACTGATCATGTTCGTGACCTCAGAATCATAGTCGACACTGATTTGAGTTTTAAAAAACATATATCAATCAAATTGAAAGTAGGCTATTATAAACTTCTCACTCTTCAACGACTGAAACCTCTGCTTGAACAAAAGGATTTTAGATCAGTGCTACAGTTGCTGATTTTCTCCAGTATGGACTACTGTAATTCCCTTCTATTTGGCCTTCCTTTATCCACAATTCATCCTCTACAAGTCCTACAGAATGCAGCCGCTAGAGTTTTAACAGGCAGCAAAAAATGTGACCATATTACGCCCATTTTTATTTCGTTACACTAGTTACCTGTCAAATATCGTATACAATACAAAACAGCCTGTATCCTACATAGAATTATTTATGGCAAACAAACCGACTGGTTAAATGCGGCTATTCGATTGCATGCCCCCCAGAGAAACCTTATGTCGGCCAGCAAGGGCCTGTTAACGATTCTCTCTGTGAATTCAGCAAATCTAAGTCAAGTGAGAGAATGAGAAATCTCTATAGCAGGCCCCAAATTTTGGAACACATTACCGGTAGATCTGAGACTAAAAGCCATTATAGGGATGTGAATCGTTTTTCAACGATTAAAATTATCATCCGATAATGTTAATATCGTCTTAAATCGTTATAGAACACAATACAATAGAAATTCTAACGATTTATCGTTAAAAATCGTTAAATCGTGTTAGTGCGCACTAACGGGAGTTAGTGCGCACTAACAGAAAATGATACAAATTGACACTTTCCAGGTCACTGAAGGTCAGTTAGGAATGAATATGTATTCCTATTGGCTGGCTGCCCTCTTATCTATTGATGTTACCAAGGTTCACACTGAGGTGATGGTTGGGGGGATGGGAAATGGAACTGGAAACTCACGAACACCAACAGAAAATGATACAAATTGTTGACACTTCCCAGGTCAGTAAAGGTCAGTTAGGAATGAATATGTATTCCTATTGGCTGGCTGTGCTCTTATCTATTGATGTTACCAAGGTTCCCACTGAGGTAATGGTTGGGGGGATGTGAAATGGAAACAGTTGGAAGCTTGACAAAAAAAGTAACGTGATGATCATCACTCATGTACTAGAACTTGTTTGTTTATTATGTTAGCAGGCATGTGAAATGCTAGTGCATGTTGAATTTGCCAATCACTGTGCATTTTAGAAAGGTGGTCCTGGCTGGAACTACACAGTTCAAATATATGTGGTAATTGATTGTTGGTAAGTGTATTTTTTAAGTAGCCACACTGGCCACCAGATCACGGATCATGGAGAGCTGCATCCCTGCTCCCAGCCAGTCTGGGGCTGCCTGTCCCAGTCATCCATGGAGGGCTGCAGCCCTGCTCCCAGCCAGTCTGGGGCTGCCTGTCCCTGTAATCCATGCAGTGCTGCATCCCTGCTCCCAGCCAGTCTGGGGCTGCCTGTCCCAGTAATCCATGCAGAGCTGCTTCCCTGCTCCCATCCAGTCTGGGGCTGCCTGTCCCAGTCATCCATGCAGAGGTGTATCCCTGCTCCCAGCCAGTCTGGGGCTGTCTGTCCCTGTAATCCATGCAGAGCTGCATCCCTGCTCCCAGCCAGTCTGGGGCTGCCTGTCCCAGTAATCCATGCAGAGCTGCATCCCTGCTCCCAGCCAGTCTGGGGCTGCCTGTCCCTGTAATCCATGCAGAGCTGCATCCCTACTCCCAGCCAGTCTGGGGCTGCCTGTCCCAGTAATCCATGCAGAGCTGCTTCCCTGCTCCCATCCAGTCTGGGGCTGCCTGTCCCAGTCATCCATGCAGAGCTGTATCCCTGCTCCCAGCCAGTCTGGGGCTGTCTGTCCCTGTAATCCATGCAGAGCTGCATCCCTGCTCCCAGCCAGTCTGGGGCTGCCTGTCCCAGTAATCCATGCAGAGCTGCATCCCTGCTCCCAGCCAGTCTGGGGCTGCCTGTCCCAGTAATCCATGCAGAGCTGCATCCCTGCTCCCAGCCAGTCTGGAGATCACAACACCCCTGGTATTAATAGGGATAGGGCACTGTGTGCAGGAAGATCACAACACTCCTGGTATTGATAGGGATAGGGCACTATGTGCAGGAAGATCACAACACCCCTGGTATCAGGGTTAGTGCACTGTGTGCAGGAAGATCACAACACTCCTGGTATTAATAGGGATAGGGCACTGTGTGCAGGAAGATCACAACACCCCTGGTGCCAGGGTTAGGGCACTGTGTGCAGGAAGATCACAACACTCCTGGTATTAATAGGGATAGGGCACTGTGTGTACATGAAGATCACAACACCCCTGGTGCCAGGGTTAGGGCACTGTGTGCAGGAAGATCACAACACCACTGGTATCAGGGTTAGGGCACTGTGTGCAGGAAGATCACAACACCCCTGGTATCAGGGTTAGGGCACTGTGTGCAGGAAGATCACAACACTCCTGGTATTAATAGGGATAGGGCACTGTGTGCAGGAAGATCACAACACCCCTGGTGCCAGGGTTAGGGCACTGTGTGCAGGAAGATCACAACACTGCTGGTATTAATAGGGATAGGGCACTGTGTGTACATGAAGATCACAACACCCCTGGTGCCAGGGGTAGGGCACTGTGTGCAGGAAGATCACAACACCACTGGTATCAGGGTTAGGGCACTGTGTGCAGGAAGATCACAACACCCCTGGTATCAGGGTTAGGGCACTGTGTGCAGGAAGATCACAACACTCCTGGTATTAATAGGGATAGGGCACTGTGTACAGGAAGATCACAACACCCCTGGTGCCAGGGTTAGGGCACTGTGTACAGGAAGATCACAACACCCCTGGTGCCAGGGTTAGGGCACTGTGTGCATGAAGATCACACCCCTGGTGCCATAGTTAGGGCACTGTGTGCAGGAAGATCACAACACTCCTGGTATTAATAGGGATAGGGCACTGTGTGCATGAAGATCACAACACCCCTGGTGCCATAGTTAGGGCACTGTGTGCAGGAAGATCACAACACTCCTGGTATTAATAGGGATAGGGCACTGTGTGTACATGGAGATCACAACACCCCTGGTGCCAGGGTTAGGGCACTGTGTGCAGGAAGATCACAACACCCCTGGTATCAGGGTTAGGGCACAAGTTCTAGTCACATTGACTGATCACATTACTTTTTTTGTCAAGCTACCAACTGTTTCCATTTCCCATCCCCCATATACTGTCAGTGGGAACCTTGGTAACATGAATAAATAAGAGGGCAGCCAATAGGAATACATATTCATTCCTAAACTGACCTTAACTGACCTGAAAAGTGTCAAATTGTATCAATTTCTGTTAGTGCGCACTAACTCCCGTTAGTGCGCACTAATCGGAAAAAACGATTTTTAACGATTTTTCAACGAAATAATCGTGCCAAACACGATTTTCTTCTCCTGCCACACGATTTCAATCGTTAAGACGATATGGCACACGATTCACATCCCTAAAAGCCAATACAAAAAAATTCAAGAAAGAGCTTAAAACATGGTTATTCAGCTGTGCTTATGCAGAACCCAATTGAGAACAGCCCAGCCTAACTACTGATATTACTGTTTAAGGTGTCTTTTAATTTTTTATTATTTTACTGCTTAAAATTTATTAGTCTCCATTTATTTGTCACTACTTTTATTTTATATTCGTTATATAATTATTCCACCTTCTCTCTCTCTAGGTCTCCCTGACCTCTTCTCTCTCTCCCCTGTTCCTCATGATATCCCTGTTAGATGTAACTATTATTTTCCTTTCTTTCTGTTAAATTTTTAACCACAGTTGTATGTAAACCGATGTGATATTCATTTGAATGTTGGTATATAAAAGTTCTAAATAAATACATAAAATAAAAATAAAATATTGTTGCTTTATAACAGTGTTTTTATATAGCCACTTTATATCTGAGTTTTTATTGATTTTATACCTGTAATTGTATTTCATTCTTCTTATAATATTGTAAACCATTGTGATGGTATATCTGATATGACTGTATATAAAACTCAATAAACTAAACTAAACTATTTACATTGGTTATCCATTATCTTGCTGATTATATTGAAAATAAATTATTAGGCATGGCTTAGTCAAAACATTTGTTTTGGATCATTCATTTGTTTTGTAGGTTACAGTCGTCTGTTAGGTTTGTTTCAAATGAAAACAAATTTTCATTTGCATGTTTTTTATTCATTCATTTGGTTACCATTATAGTCAATGGGTGAAGCAATACAGCCTATTTTTTTGCTTCCAAATTGGGATTTTCTAATAATTTCTAGTGAAACTGGTGGGTAGACATTGTCAGAAGGGTGAAGGCATGCCCATGCATTAAAACTATGTCAACATGGAACAAAAAATGCATGGGGAGCCCAAGGACCCACTATGTGGCAAAACAGTACCAGCAGTAGCAGGAGTTCGCCAAGGCACCTTCAGAGGAGCAAAACAGCAGCAAGAGTAGCCAGATCACTCCAAGGCTGAAGAAGTAAAGTAAAGGGCACCAACAGTAGTGACATGAACTCTCCAAGGCTGTATTAGAAGAGAAAAGCAAGACCAAGTATGGCATGAAGAGCTCAAGGCACCATGTAGGGGAAACAGCACCAAAAAAGACAGAAAACAAAAGAGGCAGTTATAGAGGGTCAAAGTATCTGGGGTGACATGAAGACTCCCAAAACATCATGAGAGGTACAAATAGGCACCTAAAGTGGCAAGAACTCCCCAAGTTTCCAAATAAGCAGCAAAGGGAACCAACCAAATTAGTAGAAAGTCCTAGGACAGAGAAAGCCAGAGGAAATGCCTGGAGGAGGCTGTCATTCTGTATAGCTTCATTAGATAAAGGAGCTGATAGAGCTTGGAGTTGGTCTTCAGTGGAGGCTAAGATGCTACTGACTATAGGCAGTGAATGCTCTTTAGCCACTAGCCATTTAATATCCCGTATTCAGGGAATCAAGAACTCAATTCTTCTTCAGAATCATTTTTTGCAAATACTGCCTCCATTAATTCTGAAGCAGTAATCATAGAGCACCATGTTCCTGGTTCTGGGTCCTGCACTTCTGAAAATTCTTAACTTTGCTGTAGTATAATCCAGCAAAGGCTAAATACCAGATGGAATAAAAAATTCGAAGAACCTTAAGGGAACAGAGTTTGAAGAAAATATCTAAGAAGACATGACACTATTAAAAATGACTGGATGAATAAGGCCTGTGTAAAGCACTGGATAGCTAGGGCAAGACCAAGAGTTGGCAAGTACTATAGAAAAAGGGGATTTGAAAAGAACTTCAAAGACAGTCAGAGTGGGTGTTCTGGCCTACATAAAACATTCATGTTTTAATATCCAGATAGCTAAACCTTCCTCCCAATCAGACTTACAAAAAGATTCTTTATTTCTGAAATTATTTATTGTACAAGTAATCGGTTACTTACAATTGTTGCACTTCAGAAGTAATACCCCCAGGACAAGAATCTTTTGATTTGGAGATGCGGGCTGAAGAAGGTGGGTGGAGGATTCATGGAGAAATTTTTATTGCAGAGGTGAGGAGATTAAATGAGAATACTTATCAGGAGAATGAGGCTGATTTAATGGAAAGAGGAAAGGTGAAAAGCCAGTTCACTTCAGGGGATAATAAAAAGCCCTGTTATATGCAGGCAAGCATGGAGGAAATGCCTCATGGTCAGAGGAAGCAGGTAACCAGCCTCCTCAAGGGGCAGGAGTCAAAGGTGTAACCAATGGTATGACCTAAGACCCATGTGACATGGGGTTCATCCAGGTAGTCTTTGAACTGGGAAACATATCTGGAGGACCTAAGTCAAGGAGTCAATGATTAAGCCTACATGAGGGGAAAGGAGGTGTGCCTTGCAGACAAAGGCTCACAGGGCACAGTATGTACATTAGTAAGGTTAGCTGCAGTTTGTAAAATACTAAGTTACCCACAATACTATTTTCACAGTTGTAAAGCGGTACTGCAGTATTGGACACAGTTCAATACACAGTAAATAAATACAAATGTGTTCACACTGCTGGGAGCAGAATAGTGGGAGATGCTGTCTCAGTAGATGGAATGTGGTTGATCCTACCTGTAGCATATGCTTCTGTCAAACTGTAAAGATGGAACCATGAATATGTTAGGGATTGTGAATGGATCATTAAATCAGTCATGGTTCCTTCTGCTACTTGAATAACTTTGATGCTTGTAGAGCTAATACATGCTGACTAGCACTGACCCTGCAAGATGTAGTGCCTGTAATCACAAACAGTACAAAGTCATCAAAATTCCCCATGGCATATAGTGCAAGGAATTGCAAACAGCATAAAGTTGTCAAAACACCCAAAGCATACAGTACAGTAAATTGCAAAAATCACAAAGATATCTAAACCCCAAAGCATGGAGTGCAAGGAATTGCAAACAATATAAAGTGTCTAAATCCCCAAATGATGTAGTGAAGTTTATTGCAAACAACACAAAGGTGTCTAAACCCACAAGACATGGAGTGTGGCCCATCTGAAACAGCACAAAAGTGTTTAAACCCCAAAGGCATGGAGTGTGCTCAATCATAAACATCATAAATGTGTCATAACCCCCAAGACATGGAGTGCGGTCAATCATAACAACACAAAGCATAGATAGGCCTTGATAGCATGATAGAAAACCAGAAAAGAAGTGGGGTTGGGAGGAGAAACTTGTATTTTATTTTCTTTTTTCAATTTTGCTTTTCTGAAAACAAAACACCCCAGTATAATCAACAAAGACACGGTGTGGAAGAACTAGTCTTAGATCATAGATGGGTAGAACAAATCAAAGAAACAGAAAAGAGGAGGGTAGGATGAGAAATTTGTGTTTTTTCTTTCTACAATATTTTTCTATGGACATAAAACCCCAGCATAACCAACAAATAAGCAGTATTGGAGAGCTAGGCTGAAATCCAAACAACAAACAATACAGAAACATGAGAACTCCCATGCTGGCACATCATAGACATGGCTGTTAGACATATTAACAGCATGACACCTAAGGTATGACATGCCAGGTAGACAGATTAGCAATAAGACTCCTAAAGTGGTACATCTAGGGCATGGTAGGTAGGCAAAGAAGTAGCAAGACCCTAAGGTGGTATATCTGGAGAATAGGTTTGCATGTGGCAAGAAAACCCCTGAGTTGGTATATAAAAGGCATGACAGGTAGGCATATGGCATAAAGACCCCTGAGGTGGTATATATGGGGCATGGCAGGTAGATATAGTAGCAATAAAACTCCTTAAGTGGTATATCTGGGACCTGGCAGAAAGGTAATGGCAGTAAGACTTCTAAGATAGTATTTGCGGCATGGCAGATAAGCAGAGAAGCAGTAAGACCTTTATGGTGATATAGCTGGGGCATGGCAGGTAGGTAGTATTGCGTCCATCGCTGCTCGATGCCCTCACGCCGCCCCATTTACCTCTGTGGTGACTCCCTCGGGTCTGATGGACGGTTAGCTGCCGCGGTGTCTTCATGCCATCTCTCTCCGGCATCCCCGGACCGGCACGATGCTGTGGATCTGCCATGTTTCCTGATGACATAGGGCGTGCATGCACGCGCACTCCGATTGATGTACCAGCATGGGCGCGTCCCCTGTGATGACGTCATCCGCTTCCAATATAAAATGTCCTAGTATTCGCTAACTAATCGAGTTAGCAAGGATTCATCCAAGCTACTCTGCCTCCTCGGACTTACCAGGGGTACTCGCTCCTCGGGGACCTCGCTCTCTTTTCTTTATTTCAGATTGCCGATAGGAACCGGTACTCACTCCTCGAGGGCCCATGTTCCTGAACACTCTGAAGATTCTCTACTTCTAGGAAGCTATCGCATATACAGACATTTGTGAGTTATCTTTATTTCAGATTGCCGATAGGAACCGGTACTCGCTCCTCAAGGGCCCATGTTCCTGAACACTCTGAAGATTCTCTACTTCTAGGAAGCTATCGCATATACAGACATTTGTGAGTTATCTTTATTTCAGATTGCCGATAGGAACCGGTACTCGCTCCTCAAGGGCCCATGTTCCTGAAAACTCTGAAGATTCTTTACTGCCTGGAAGCTATCGCAGATACAGACATTTGTGAGTATCTGCAGATATAGACATTTGTTCCAGGGAAAGCTCTCAGAGCTTTCCCTGGAACCAGGTATTCGATCCTCGAGGGCCTAACCCTTTCCAGCTACTGAGCTTCCTAAAGACCTTATGTGAGTTTTGTCATCCAGTTCTGGCTATGAACACAGCATACCCTGTCTACTCACTATCTATAGGTTCTCTACAGCTCAGCAACCCTGGGATCGCTGTTCCAGTACCTGAGGGACTTCAGTCCTGCTGGGCATATCAGCTTACTAATGCCACCTCTGGTGGTTCTACTAAAGAACTATCTGTGTCTGTCTCTATACCCAAGCCTAGCCGGTGGTCCCTCTCAGGATATCCTCCTGGGGGCGCAGTCATCTGCCATCAGCCCAAGGATCCACCTATCTACATTCCTCTACAGCTGAGTGTCCTCTCCAAGCACTCCGCTGGTAACAGATTGCTACTCCTTCTCCATCAGGAGTCTTCAGCAACAGACTCATATCAGATTGCTACTCCGCAGTCCAATACCTAATAGATTGCTAACTCCTCCCTTCTTGAGAGTAGATCAACAAGATTGTTAACTCCTCCTCCCACAGGAGCCAGTTCCTAACAGATTGCTAACTCCTCCTCTCTTGAGGAGCTAGAACACAACAGATTGCTAACTCCACCTACGGAGTATAACAGGTAGAGCAGCTTTGTGAGATAGCATGTCACAGAAATTTGTTGATTTATTTATTTATTTATTTAAAGACTTTTCTATACCGTCGCTAAGATATATACCATCACAACAGTTTTCATGTAGGCACATAAGTAATGTTGGAGTAAGCATACTATAGTACATTCTAACAGGTGCCATTAAGTTTCAGTTACATTAAATCATCAAAATACGCATAAATGTTTAGTGATGTAGGTTCTGGCCAGGTGTACCTGGAAGGTATTTTACAGATAAAAAATCTCATTTCCTGTGTTTTATTATTACATTCGTTGTGTGCTAAATTTGTTAAAATATTGTAATGCACATTTTTGAAAATAGTGCTGTGTGCCGGTGTTCTTCTGTTAATTCCAGTATATTTTCTATTCTCCAGTCTCTTTATAAAAGGCTTGTTTAAAAAGCCATGTCTTTAGACTTCTCTTGAATTTATTTTATTTATTTATTTAAAGCTTTTTTATACCGGCATTCATGATAAAATCACATCATGCTGGTTTACAGGAAACAGGGGAGTGATAACATTGAACGAAAAACTGGTGTTTATAGGTAGAGAAGAAAGTTACAATAAAACAATGGAAGTTAGAACTTGGAGAGGAAGAAGAGTAGCAAGACTAATTTAGGCAATAACAATTAAAAAAAGAATAAATTAAATTAATTACATAGTGTTGAAATTAATTACATAGTGTTGATGGGAAATTTACAAGTGGTTGTAAATATAAATGTAAATGTAGAGTGACTGGAGAAAGTTATGAGGTTCTCTCTGGGGTCTCTCTGTAATCTGGTCTCCAAAGGCATTGTGTTCCAGAGTGTGGCTCCTGCTAAAGATAATGCCCTTTCTCTTACCTGGGTTAGTCGTGCTTCTTGACTGAGGGAATGGTTAAGAGAGCTTTCTCTTGAGGTCTCATTTGCTGGGGTGGGATGATGTTCTCTCTTGCTAGCTGCTTTAGCTATGGCCTGTGTCAGGAGAGATGGTTCTTTGCATGCAAAGTGACTTTGACATATTGAAGTGAAGGAAGTGGTAGCTGACAGGGTGCTGCTAGTGCTTGCACTACTCTCTGAGATAGACACTCTTTCCTGTACTACATCAACACTATGCCTCTGTCACTCCTGTTTACAGACCCTAGCTACCAGCATCTCCTTAATGAATGTGATACACTGGTGGGTGAGCCTCCCTTTCACCCATGCATCACAAAGTGTGGCAAGCATGTAAATATTGTTTTCTCTCAGAAGTTTGTCTAATTTGCACCTACTGCTGCAAGGAGTCCAGAAACTGCAACACCTATGCTTCCAGTCCCTCTTGCTCACAGAAACCCTTTAAAGTTTCTTCCAGAATATTTACTATGGGGTGACTCCTCCAAGAGTGGTGCTTCAGGAAATCAGATCCACCATGGCATCCTTGAAGGGCTTCTGTATTTCTATCAGCTTCCTTATTACTACCCAATCATGATCCCCAGGGAGATGAACCATACCTACCTCTTGTTTCCAGAAATAGATTATGAAGAGGCCACCCAGCTATCTACATGCCTAATAATTGAATCACCAACTATAATGGGAGTCCTAAGCCAACCTCCTGAGACACATATCACTGGAGACACATTCTCGATGTGAAAGGACAAGGCTTCACTTGGAGGGCAGGTCCTAGCTCTAGAGTCACCTTCTTCCACACCGAGGTGATGGTCCCCTTTAGGTGATCTTGATCCTCCAAAGCAGCACAAAGACTGCTAGATTAGAGTTAGCAACACTCTACTATGTTACAGAAGGCCGTCTCTATAATCTCTCTATCTGTACCAATATCTTCAAGTCTGCCACTCTGGTCTCCAGAGAATGGATTTGTTCTCTGAGAGTTATGAGCTCTTTGCACCAGGTGCACACATACAACCTCTCACCAACAGGTTGATAATCATACATGTGTTACTCAATACAAGAGACTGGATAGCCCCATCTCACGACTGGACTTCTAACTGCATCTTAATTTTTGTTAAAGTTTTTAAAGCTGTTAAAGGAGTGGGTCTATTTAAATCTAAGAGGTTTTAAATCTAATAGTAATTGCCTTTTAAAATCTAAAGTATTTAAATTTGATTAGGGCTGGTATTGTTTAACATTAAGGGGTAGATTTTCAGAGCCCTGCTCGCCTAAATCCGCCCAAAACCGGGCGGATTTAGGCGAGCAGGGCCCTGCGCGCCGGGAAGCCTATTTTACATAGGCTTCCCGGCGCGCGCAGAGCCCCGGGACTCGCGTACGTCCCGGGGTTCTCGGAGGGGGGCGTGTCGGGGGGCGGGGCCGGAGCGCGCGGCGTTGCGGGGGCGTGTCGGCAGCGTTTTGGGGGCGGGTACGGGGCGTGGCTACGGCCCGGGGGCGTGGCCGCGCCCTCCGTACCCGCCCCCAGGTCGCGGCCCGGCGCACAGCAGGCCCGCTGGCGCGCGGGGATTTACGTCTCCCTCCGGGAGGCGTAAATCCCCCGACAAAGGTAAGGGGGGGGGTGTAGACAGGGCCGGGTGGGTGGGTTAGGTAGGGGAAGGGAGGGTAAGGTGAGGGGAGGGCAAAGGAAAGTTCCCTCCGAGGCCGCTCCGATTTCGGAGCGGCCTTGGAGGGAACGGGGGGAGGCAGCGCGGCTCGGCGCGCGCAGGCTATACAAAATCGATAGCCTTGCGCGCGCCGATCCCGGATTTTAGTGGATACGCGCGGCTCCGCGCGTATCTACTAAAATCCAGCGTACTTTTGCTTGAGTCTGATGCGCAAGCAAAAGTAGGCTGTTCGCGCGCCTCTTAAAATCTACCCCTAAGGTTTTGTTACTTCGGGTAAGTGCTGAAAATCTGCATTATTTTGTGTTATCTAAAAAACACTTAGGACCAATTTAACAATGATTTTTCCAAAAGTGGAGCAAAAGCAGCCTGTGCAATAAACAGGTTGTCCCAACTTTTGTCTAACTTGGATGTACATCAAAACTCTTGCTGATGAGCACAATCTATTATCACTTACCTTCTTTTCCACATTCACCAACCTTTGGCCTACTAACCATGTCACAGATAGTAATACATTGGAAGCACAGACAGTTATAGTAACTAGACAAGATACAGAGCTGTGAGTTTATTTAATCCTAGACAGGACACTGAAATTCAGTGTGGATAAATAAGTTAACTATTAACATTTCTTTTACTACTAGAGACTGCTATAAGAGTGTTGAGCAGCTTTATCACATACCTACCTTCATTACCTGAAATCAAGGTAAATGCAATCAAAGCAAACCTAAGGGGCATATTTACAAGCTGTGTGTAATGTACTAATGTGTATTTTTCTAGACCACATTGATTGGAGTTGCAATCAAATTGAGCAAACTAGTTAAAAAGTTGACCAATGATATGGTGGCATAAGAGAAAATATCTGGCTACTCTACAGCCATTGTCTTAGTCTTTGCAAGTTTCTCATGACCTACTTGAAACTGTTACAGGAAAAAAATGGATTCCAAAAGCTTCTTCTTTTTTTTTTTACTCAGTGTATCGTTTAACCTTTTTATTTATTTTAAAGAATCATAGTTTATCAACTGATGTTTCTTCTAAACATTATTGCAACAGGGTTGTCTGGAGGGGGGAGCAAAATATCATTAGTTACAGTGTACAGTTTGTTTGAAATATGCGTTCCAGTACTTTAACATCTAAGTACTGGCTTGCGGAAAACTAATTACTAAACCACTGAGAGCCACATAATGTCCTGCATTTAAGTCCTACCATCATACATAATGCATGGGAAGCAGACTCTGCACTCTGATTACAGCACACTGTCATTAAGTGAGCAAATTAAAAATGTGAATAATTCACTGGCTGAGCTTATTGTCGGTGCTGCGTTGTGAAATTAGAATTTCCAAGAAGCACGGCAATTTTTTTTAACCCAATTAATATGGAGAACATCTTGAGACTGAATAGTACAATAAAAAATTATTACCCTTATTCTTTGGCGCCACAACAGCCAAATTAAATACTGTACTTAATTCTGCAAGGTTAATTTGCCTCTGTGCTAAAAACAGTGTGGTTTTAACGGAGTTCTGGTACTCATGTGCTGCTTAAAAATACAGCATAGGCAGTGCTAATTTCATCTCTTATTGTAAAGTTTGGGGTTTTGTTCTTTTATTATTATTTTTTAGAAGTCCATGCATCAGTTTTATCAGCAGAGGTCTGTAAAGAATGCTTCCATAGTGAATATAGTGCCATAAAGTAAATGAGACCAACCAAAACCATTTAACCCTGAGAACAGACCCCTTTCTGATGCAGCTCTTCTGACGGGGGGGGGTTTCTGTTAAATGCAGCAGGAATGCTTTGTCCCACTGATATTGCTGGATCAAAGCAGTAAAACTAAAAAAAAAGAAAAAGCTTTGGTTTTTTTTCTAATAAAATAGAATAAATACCCTCAGAATCTTATTTCTCAATAAAGGAATGAATGCAGGTTTCTTACCTCGGGTTCCTTATTTGTGAGGATAATATATCTCTATGCATCCTAGTCAGGAAGAAGTCCGGAGTAAAACAGGCTGAGCTGGTGCAAGCCATGCACGCTGCCATGTTAAATGAAAATAATCATTCTGTCTCAGAATGCAGTTTTTTTTTCTTAATCCCTTTCACCACACAGTTCAAAGGACTGAGGCAAGAACATCTGCTGGGTGCTGCATGCTGTAGTCCCTTCATTTCCCGACTTGTATCCACAGGTTGAGGAAGTTCATTTGGGGGGAGGGGAGGGGGGAATACAAGAGTGTATAGAAAATGTGATTTTGTGTGTGTGTGTGTGTGGGTGTGTGCGGTGAAGAAAAGGGGCTAAAAGACAGAATCTGTAATCATTTCCTTCCATCTCTGTTTAGATATATTTTATTGTATGTGTGTGTGTGTGTGTGTGTTTGCGTGTATGTGCAAAGGAGTGAAAGTGGTTATTGAATGCACACACAATTCAATAGGGAGACAGAGAGAGAAGGGAGGGGGCGACTGTCAGGGCAGATTAATCTACATATGGAAATCAGCGTCATCCTGAATGCAGTTTTATTTAACTATGATGATTTTTTAAAAATAATTAGACAGGAACCTAGCCTAGAAAGAATGAGGGGAATAGACAGACTCTTACAGCCAAATTGCAGTAACACTAACAGGCAGCTAGAAATAGACAGGAGTCACTAGATAGCTAACTTAATATGACAACTTGCTTGCCCTCTTGGTGATTTGTCCAGGAGTATGAGGAGACCTTTCCTAATACTGAAACTTTCATCTTTATACGCACACACACACACACACACACTTTCATTCTAACATCTCTGATGTTTTGATGCTACTATCAAAATAGGGCAACTCCTCAGAAACCCTAAAGTTACTACAATTTGTGGAGGTTTTTTGTCAGTCTTATATCCTGCTTTATTTAAGACTTGTTTTCAATTCTGTGTCTATAGAGGGTGAGAGGGCTTCATCAGGCTATTAATTACCTGTTATTAACTATGAGGTCAATATTCCAGGTCATTTAGTCAGATTAACTCACAAGTTATCCATCTAAATGGCTAGTTTTGAATCATTTATTTATTGCTTATTCCTGCTGAAAGTTAGCTGGTTAAGTCACTATCTGGCTAAGATTTAGCTGAATAAGCAAGGGCGTGTTGGGAGTGTTCAGGGGCGGGGGCTGAGTTTACCGCATAACTTATCTGGATACCTCTGATATTTGGAAATAGCCAGAGACATTATTAGGTTAACTCTAGGTGTACCAGTTAAGTGGCAATATGCTAGGTTAAAAAAAAAAAAAAAAAAGATAGTGGGCCTACTGGCCTGAACACAGCTACCCTCCTTACTCCCACTCCAGCTCCAAAGGTTCCTCCATAAAAAAAACCCTGCAATATTTAAAAAAATATATGGGCTAGTACCATTCTTTGCCCCTCCCCATCCCCACTCCCGGATTCAGTATAAACTTAATAAATCTTACTTCTCCAGGGCTCCCCCTTCCCCGCCTCCACCACCACAGCCCTTGCCTTCCCACCCTCCTGGTACCTTTTTTTAAAGTTAATCTTCAGCTCAGATTGCAGTCGCAGCTTACTGTGAGCCAGACCTGGCGCTTCGGCCATCTCTAGGCAGATATGCTGGAAGCACAGGCGTCCGGCTTAGTTGAGATGCACCACGCTGGAAGACTGCGTGTCCAGCATTTGTGCCTAGCAACAGACCTGGGTCATGGTAGACTGCCGCAGCAATCTGGCCCAAAACTTTACTTTAAAATAAGGTACCGGGGAGGTGGAAGGGTATGGGTTGGGGGTGGTGGGAAGGAAGGGGAGCCCTGGAGAGAGAAAATGTGTTAAATGTATACTGGACCTAGGAGCAGGGGATCAGGGAAGGGGACAAGAATGGTACCAACCCATGTAATTTTGAAATAATATATGGAAGGAATCTTATGGAGGATAATCCAGGCTCAGCCCAGCAGGGCCCAGCCTTTGGAGCTAGACTAGGAAGGAGGAGGGTACCTGTGTTCGGGCTAGTAGGAAAACGATCATTTTTTTTTAAAACTTAGGACATTGCCACCTAACTAGCTATGTTCTTTTTATTATAGCCTGTTAAGTCTAAAATTATCAAGCTAACAATAGCCAGATAACTTTATTCCTAACCAGCAATATTCAAAACAATATCCAATTATGATTTAAGTTATCCAGCAATGACTAGCCGGATAACTTTAATCGGGGATATTCAGAGGGACTTTTATCCCACTGAATATACAGGCAAACTAAACTTCTCCGGCTATCTTTAGATGGATAACTTGTCTGCTCCCCTTGAGTGTTACCCACTGTGATGTGCTAGGCTACTCTCCAAGGTACTCATCCCCAGGGCGACTGCTTGTATGATTTCTGAAATCACAAATTAGCAATTTAGTGATGTTGTTGCAGCACTTTGTCTCACACATGCATGAAATATCATTTTTTTAAATGTATTTCAGTATTACAAAATAAGATAATAACCACATCCACCCAGAACTAATTTTCAGAGTAAGGGTCTATGAACTAGCTGTAATACAATTTAGATATAACTGGACTTGCATCCTGGCTCACCCCAAAGTCCATATTCTTAGAAATCGACTATATTTTCTCATTACACTGCCATGCATATTTTTTCATGAAAGCCATCTTGGATTTTTAATATAAGTTAACCAAGATTTATTCATCTTGCTAGTTAAGTAGACTTCTTGAGATCATAGCAGATGGCACCGGTCATCCATTGCTCCTACCATGTGACAGGGGCCGACCAATGGCACCGGTAGCCCCTGTGACATAGTAAGGGCAAAGGCTATCGGAGCCATTTTGAATACTGGCAGCCGACGGCCTAAGTGCAGAAGATCACTCCAGGACCCCCACTGGACCACCAGGGACTTTTGGAAAGTCTTGGGGGGGACAGGAGAGTGGGGATTTTATTCGTTAATGATACAATGCATTCGTGGGGGTTCGCTATACGTTTCGTAGACCCACGAATGCAACGAATAGGGACCTATATGTTGCAGATTGTGCATTCGTTCAAAACAAATGCACATCCCTAGTGGAAACTATTCTAAAGATCAAAATCACAGAGCATATAGAAAGACATGGATTAATGGAACACAGTCAACATGGATTTAGCCAAGGGAAGTCTTGCCTAACAAAGCTCTTCATTTTTTTGAAGGGGTTAATAAACATGTGGATAAAGGTGAACCAGTAGATGTAGTGTATTTGGATTTTCAGAAGGCATTTGACAAAGTCCCTCATGAGAGGCTACTAAGAAAGTAAAAAATCATGGGATAGGAGGCAATGTCCTTTTGTGGATTACAAACTGGATAAAAGGCAGGAAACAGGCTGTGACATCCGTTTGAGGGGAACACCCGGTGAGCCCGTAATTTCCCGAACTCTCTCTCTGCTGCGAGGCCCAACGTCATTGGGAGGGGCCGAGGAGACGCCATAAGAGCTGCGTCGGAGCTGACCTACCTCGCTGTGACATCCGTTTGAGGGGAACACCCGGTGAGCCCGTAATTTCCCGAACTCTCTCTCTGCTGCGAGGCCCAACGTCATCGGGAGGGGCCGAGGAGACGCCATAAGAATTGCGTCATCTAGGCATGCCACTGCCGCTGGCGTTCCGCCAAAGCCGCGCGCGCCCCTTAGGCGCGCGTGGCTTTGGCAGCTTAGCTCGGTTAGAGAGGTTCGAGGGGAAACTCTACCGGAGAAGTCATCGCCACAGAGGCAAGTAATTTCAACATTGCCGCGGCAACGATTAACTGTTGTATAAGTTGAGAAAGTTTACTTTTACAAGATGCCTCCTAAGTGGAAGGGGAGAATAAGGGTTTTCCCTTCCCTACCCCCACCGTCCCCTATACAACAAGAAATCGTGCGTTTTCTGTCCGCACCTGCACTCAATCCAGGAGCTAAGGACACTGCTGATTCAACACTGTTGGGAGACAGGGCTGAATCCTTAGAGGAGGCGTCTCTGAGCCCTCATCTTGATATTCCACCAACGATCAGGGCGGCTGAAGGCCTCTTACGTGGCTCCCCAGAGGATCCTAATTCTCTCGAGCCTTGTTTGGTGAGTAGATCCATCGGAGGAAGAGAAGGGACAATACTCGAGGCAAGAGAACAGGCCTCAGGAGGTGACCACATAGAGACTTTAAAGCGCCCTGCGGTGGTTACATTGGAACTGATATGGGATTTGATAGCCAAAATGTCCGTAGATATTAAACAGCTAGAGAAAAAGGTGGATGTTGGGACAAGGAATAATCAACAGGAATTAATGGAAATCCGAGATTGTGTTAAAAACTCTGAAGTTAAAATTAAATTACTAGAAGAAAAGGATAAAAAGAATTTAGAATTCCAGTCAATAATAGCTAAAGATAGGGATTCTTTATCTAAGAATCCCTATCTTGAATTATTGAAATTATTGAATTATTTGAAAATAATAGTAAACGTTTGAATCTACGCCTGCTCAACTTCCCTAGGATAGTTGGCCAGGTTCCGATGGAAATGCTGAAAAAGTTTCTTGTTGAAGTTTTGCATTTTCCAGAAAACGAATTACCCTTAATAAGCTATTGCTACTTTTTTCCTAAAAAAAATCCAAATTTAAATACAGAGGAGATGCCTTTTCAAGGCGACCTCACAAATTTCTTGGAGAGTACGAATAACCAAGTAATAGATAGGGGATTACTGGTTGTTTCCTTTATAAATTTGTTGGATTTGAACAAAGTTATGAAGCAATACTTCAGTAAGTATCCTATAACATTCCATGAAAATTTGGTAAAAATTTTCCCAGATTTATCTATTGCCACTCAGTCAAGAAGAAGAGAGTTTCTGGTCTACAGACAGGAATTATTGGCATTAGGATATTCATTTACCTTGCGATATCCTTGTAAATGTGTCGTAAAAAAACAACAGGATACATATATATTCTTTAGCCCTGTTGATTTAAAAAATTTTGTTGAGCAAAAAAGATTGGCTACAATACCTAATCAGACCAGTGAAGTTTAAGAATTTATGCAGGGTTGCAATGTTGTAAATTTCAGTTGTAGATTTCTTTTTTCTTTGTTTTTCTCCCTTTTAATTTCCCTTGCCTCTGGAACCAGATGCTGGCTATCAAAATTTCATTTGGTTATGTCATAATTAGATTGATTATATGTTACTTATGCAATTATGACTTTAATTGTAGAAATAACAGTTATGGTGTAATAACAATGTTTACCTGTCTAATATTGAAAATCAATAAAACATAAATTATAAAGACAGGAAACAGAGAGTAGGATTAAATGGACAATTTTCTCAGTGAAGGGGACTGGGCAATAGAGTGCCTCATGGATCTGTACTGGGACCCGTGCTTTTCAATATATTTATAAATGATCTGGAAAGGAATACGAATGAGGTTATCAAATTTGCAGATGATACAAAATTATTCAGAGTAGTTAAATCACAAGTGGATTGTGAGAAATTGCAGGAGGACCTTGAGAGACTGGAAGATTAGGCAACCAAATGGCAGATGAAATTTAATGTGGACAAGTGCAAGGTGTTGCATATAGGGAAAAATAACCTATGCAGAAGTTAATCGATGTTAGGTTCCATATTAGGAGCTACCACCCAGGAAAGAGATCTAGGCATCATAGTGGATAATACATTGAAATTGTCAGCTCAGTGTGCTGCAGCAGTCAAAAAAGCAAACAGAATGTTAGGAATTATTAGAAATGGAATGGTGAATAAAATGAAAAATGTCATAATGCCTCTGTATCGCTCCATGGTGAGACCACACCTTGAATACTGTGACAGTTCTGGTTATCGTATCTCAAAAAAGATATAGTTGCACTGGAGAACGTATGATAAAGGGGATGGAACAGCTCCCCTATGAGGAAAGGCTAAAGAGGTTAGTGCTGTACAGCTTGGAGAAGAGACAGCTGATGGGGGATATGATAGAGGTCTTTAAAATCATGAGAGGTCTAGAATGGGTAGATGTAAATCAGTTATTTATGCTTTCGGATAATAGAAGGACTAGGGGGCACTCCATGAAGTTAGCAAGTAGCACATTTAAAACTAATCGGAGAAAATTCTTTTTCACTCAACGCAAAATTAACTCTGGAATTTATTGCCAGAGGATATGGTTAGTGCAGTTGGTGTAGCTGGGTTTAAAAAAGATTTGAATAAGTTCTTGGAGAAGTCCATTAACTGCTAATAATCAAGTTGATTTAGGGAATGACTTCTGCTACTACTGCCATCAGTATCATGGGATCTTCTTAGTGTTTGGGTACTTGCCAGGTTCTTGAAGCCTGGTTTGGCCACTGTTGGAAAGAGGATACTGGCCTTGATGGACCCTTGGTCTGACCCAGTATGGCAAATTATTATGCTCTTATGTGTGTCCCAGGGCTACTGCCCAAGAGCAAAGGGTTAGGTTCGCCGTCATTTTGGTGATTTGATTATTAGAAATGTAGACAGCTGAATGGCTTGTGGACATGAGGATCACCGGGTAACATGCCTGCCTGGTTTGAAGGTGGTGGACCTCAAACATCACCTAGATATGATTTTAGACATTGCTGGGGAGGAGCCGGTTGGTACATATGGGCACCAACGACATAGGAAAATATGGGAGGAATGTTCTGGAAGCCAAATGTAGGCTCTTAGGTAGAAAGCTGAAATCTAGAACCTCCAGGATAGCATTCTCTGAAATGCTCCCTGTTCCACGCGCAGGACCTCAGAGGCAGGCAGAGCTCCGGAGTCTCAATGCAAGGATGAGATGATAATGCAAGGAAGAGGGATTCAGTTTTGTAAGGAACTGGGGAACCTTTTTGAGAAGGGTAGTCTTTTCAAAGGAATGGGTTCCATCTTAACCAGGGTGGAACCAGGCTGCTGGTGCTAACCTTTAAAAAGGAGATAGAGCAGCTTTTAAACTAGAACAAAGGGGAAAGCCAACAATTGCTCAGCAGCACATGGTTCAGAGAGAGGTATCTTCAAAGGATACTAATAAAGCATTAGAGTTAGGGCATCCCAACAGAGAGGTTCCAATAATAAGGAAAGTAGTCCAAGTGCCTATAATTGAAAACTCACCTGAACTTAAAGATTCCATTTTATCCCTGTCAACTGAAAAGCAGAATGTAATACAAACAAAAAACACACTTTGAAATGTTTATATGCTAATGCAAGAAGTCTAAGAAGTAAGATGTGAGAATTAGAGTGTGTAGCAGTGAATGATGACATAGACTTAATTGGCATCTCAGAGACATTGTGGAAAGAAGATAGCCAATGGGATAGTGCTATGCCAGGTTACAAATAATATTGCAATGACAGAGAGGAGCATCTTGGTGGTGGGGTGATGCTTTATGTCCGGGATGGCATAGAGTCCAACAGGATAAAGATCCTGCATGAGACTAAATGCACAATCAAATCTTTATGGGTAGAAATGTTTTGTCTGTCGCTGTCCGACATCTCTGCTCCGCCTACCTTACCTCCTTGGCGACTCCCTTCAGGGTTGATGGAAGGCTAGCTGCTGCGGCGTCTCCTGGCCGTCCTCCTCCGGCGAACCCGGACTGGCTCGACACTGGAAGCTGCCATGTTGACCAGATGCCTAAGGGTGCGCGCACAGCCCAACTGATGTACCAGCATTGGTGTGAACCTCAGGGGCATCCCCATGAGATGACGTTATCAGCTCAGATATTTAAGGTCTCAGTTTTCGCTAACAAGAGGAGTTAGCAAGGTATGGGTTTGCTTCCTCCAGGTCACTGCGGATGGGATTCGCTCTCCACAAACCTAGCTACTCTGCCTTCTCGGACTTCACTAGAGGTACCCGCTCCTCGGGGGCCTCGTTCTCTCTTTTTCTTTTCAGGTCACAGTCCAGAACCGGTACTCGCTCCTCGAGGGCCCACGTCCCGGACTTGCTCCTGGATACCACTTCTGCTAAGAAGTCATCGCTGCTTACAACATTAGTGAGTTTCCATCTATCTCTCAGAGCTTTCCCTGGGACCAGGTACTCGCTCCTCGAGGGCCTACTGCATTCCAACTCCTGGGCTGCCTCAAGAGACTATGGTGAGAGTGTTATCACCAAGGACTTGTTCCAGAACTCTGCATATCCTATCTACTCACTTTCTTAGTTACTCTACAGCTCAACCACCTTGGGATCACTGTTCCAATACCTGAGGGACTACAGCCCAGCCGGGCGCTTCCATCTCACTACTGACACCTCTGGTGGTTTAATATATTGTCTAATAAAAGAACTAGTGTGTGTCTGTCTCCTACACTAAGCCT
This sequence comes from Rhinatrema bivittatum, assembly GCF_901001135.1. NCBI lineage: Eukaryota > Metazoa > Chordata > Amphibia > Gymnophiona > Rhinatrematidae > Rhinatrema > Rhinatrema bivittatum. Next base: position 345,196,275 of record NC_042617.1, read on the forward strand.
GACCAGTGTTCCCTCTCGGGAGCTCCCCCGAGGGTGTTGTCACCTGCCACTGGTCCAAGGATCCACCCACAACTATTCTAAATATTAACAGATTGCTATCTCCAGCAACTCCGTTTATAACAGATTGCTATCTCTCAGCTTTAACAACAGAGCTTTAGGAGGAGGGAGGGAGGAGTAAAGTGATAGGAGTATACTACTGTCCACCTGGCCAAAATGGTGAGACGGACAGTGAAATGCTAAGAGAAATTAGAGAAGCTAAACAAACCTGTAGTACAGTAATAATGGGAGATTTCAATTATTATACAGAAACAGTTAATAGAAAACGTGCAACGAACCACACTTATCTCACAAAACACGTTGCAAACAAATTTGAAATTTCGTGTGCTTAAGAATTTATCTCACGATGTGGACCATCATACCACCCTTGGTTAGTTTAGGCAGTAAGCCCCACTTTCAACCATAACGGGTCATGTTTAATCATCGGTCCTGAATAGTCTTTAAATTTTCTTTCTTCTTTATTAAATTCACTTTTTTTATCGTTTTTTGTTCATTTATAGTAAAATATTTTTAACGGAGTAAAGAGCGGACTTGCCTTATTTGTGCGGAGCGCCTCCACGCTTCCAGGATAGTGCCTTCACTCACTTGTGCAGAGCGCCACCGCGCTTCTAGGACTTTATCTTCAATGCTGCCGTGCTTCACTTGTGCAGAGCGCCACCGCGCTTCTAGGACTTTATCTTCAATGCTGCCGTGCTTAGTGCTTAAAAGGCAACAAATTCCGATCGAGGGTGCTCGTATGACTTAGAGCTCCTATAGTCCGACGTACGTTTCGCAGTTGTGCTGCTTCAGGGACTCTGTCCTAATCGGAAGATTTAGGCTTAAGAAGAACACAGGGTTAGTTCCCGCCAAACTCTTTCAATATGTTAAATGCCTTCATATTTGCTTCCGTCTAAATTCATTATAATGCCTATAAAAAGATGACAATAGATATGAGGCCACTTATATTTTTAGCACTAATGTTTCTCAACATAGATTATGCACTCCCAAAAGGATTATGAACTAGAACACATCTGTAGACTTCTCTTACCGCGTTCAGTCGCCTAAAGCTCTTACCGGCATTCTGCTGAATTGCCGCGAGATCTAGGCTGATTTTATAGAATCACCCAGCTACACCTGTGATCTGATTTGACGGAAGAGTGGATTCACATGAAGTGAATCCACTCAATTTCCTTGTTGAGGCCGCCAGGGGTCATTGTGTGTAAATCAAAAATCCATCGTTGTTCACACTGTTGCAGTCTTTTGATTCGGTCTCCCTTTCTCCAATGTGGGTGAACAATTTCTAAAATAGTCCATTTAATATCAGAAAATTCATGGTTATGGTCTCTGAAGTGTGTCACCAACGGTTCTTCTATTCGTCCTGTATTAATACAGCATTTGTGTTCAGTTAATCTAGTTCTGAACTGACGTTTGGTCATGCCCACATATGTAAGTGGGCATGGGCAAAAGATGGCATACACAACGAATGAGGTTTTACATGTCGCTGAAGGTAAGGAGACTGCCCGTCCTGATGGTAAAGTGATGGTAGTCTGTGGTGATTTAAAGTGCAGTGGGCACAGCTGTTACAATTCATAATTGGATCCTCAATGTTCCGGGACTGCTGGAGGCTAGAATGAACTACTTGATCTTTAATATTTCTGCCTCGGGAATATGCAATTCTAAGTGGTTCCTTAAATGAAGGGTGGATTTCTTGAAGTATTGCCCAATGTCTCCGGATGGCTCTGCTGATCATTGGAGTGGCCAGAGTGTGCCTCATCACCATGGTCTGTGGGTTCGAATCCTCATGCTGCCTTGGCAAAAACATGAATTCCCTATTGGAGTAAAGGGCTCGTCGGTAGGCTTTTTTAACACATGACAGGGGATATCCTCGTTGCAAAAATCTTTCTGCCATGATTTGAGACTGTTTCTTGAATTCCGAATCGTCTGTACACAATCGCCGTATACGCATAAACTGGCCAACAGGTAGGTTCAATTTAAAGGTGGTTGGGTGAAAGCTATCGAATCGTAAAAGATTATTACGATCACTGGGTTTGCGATACAGAGTAGCCTCCAGCAGTCCCGGAACATTGAGGATCCAATTATGAATTGTAACAGCTGTGCCCACTGCACTTTAAAATCACCACAGACTACCATCACTTTACCATCAGGACGGGCAGTCTCCTTACCTTCAGCGACATGTAAAACCTCATTCGTTGTGTATGCCATCTTTTGCCCATGCCCACTTACATATGTGGGCATGACCAAACGTCAGTTCAGAACTAGATTAACTGAACACAAATGCTGTATTAATACAGGACGAATAGAAGAACCGTTGGTGACACACTTCAGAGACCATAACCATGAATTTTCTGATATTAAATGGACTATTTTAGAAATTGTTCACCCACATTGGAGAAAGGGAGACCGAATCAAAAGACTGCAACAGTGTGAACAACGATGGATTTTTGATTTACACACAGTGACCCCTGGCGGCCTCAACAAGGAAATTGAGTGGATTCACTTCATGTGAATCCACTCTTCCGTCAAATCAGATCACAGGTGTAGCTGGGTGATTCTATAAAATCAGCCTAGATCTCGCGGCAATTCAGCAGAATGCCGGTAAGAGCTTTAGGCGACTGAACGCGGTAAGAGAAGTCTACAGATGTGTTCTAGTTCATAATCCTTTTGGGAGTGCATAATCTATGTTGAGAAACATTAGTGCTAAAAATATAAGTGGCCTCATATCTATTGTCATCTTTTTATAGGCATTATAATGAATTTAGACGGAAGCAAATATGAAGGCATTTAACATATTGAAAGAGTTTGGCGGGAACTAACCCTGTGTTCTTCTTAAGCCTAAATCTTCCGATTAGGACAGAGTCCCTGAAGCAGCACAACTGCGAAACGTACGTCGGACTATAGGAGCTCTAAGTCATACGAGCACCCTCGATCGGAATTTGTTGCCTTTTAAGCACTAAGCACGGCAGCATTGAAGATAAAGTCCTAGAAGCGCGGTGGCGCTCTGCACAAGTGAAGCACGGCAGCATTGAAGATAAAGTCCTAGAAGCGCGGTGGCGCTCTGCACAAGTGAGTGAAGGCACTATCCTGGAAGCGTGGAGGCGCTCCGCACAAATAAGGCAAGTCCGCTCTTTACTCCGTTAAAAATATTTTACTATAAATGAACAAAAAACGATAAAAAAATTTAATAAAGAAGAAAGAAAATTTAAAGACTATTCAGGACCGATGATTAAACATGACCCGTTATGGTTGAAAGTGGGGCTTACTGCCTAAACTAACCAAGGGTGGTATGATGGTCCACATCGTGAGATAAATTCTTAAGCACACGAAATTTCAAATTTGTTTGCAACGTGTTTTGTGAGATTTCAATTATTCCAATATTGACTGGGTAAGTGAAACCTCAGGGCATGCTAGAGAGATAAAGTTCCTAAATGGAATAAATGACAATTTTATGGAGCAATTGGTTCAGGAACTGACATAAGAGGGAGCAATTTTAGATCTAATTCTCAGTGGAGAGCAGGATTTTGTGAGAGAGTTAATGGTGGTGGGGCCGCTTGGCAATAATGATCATAATATGATCAAATTTGAGTTAATGAATGAAAGGGGGACTGTAAGTAAACCACGGCTCTAGCGCTAAACTTTCAAAAGGGAAACTTTGATAAAATGAGAAAAATAGAAAAGAACTAAAAGGTGCAGCTACAAAGGTAAAACGTGTGCAACAGGCATGGACATTGTTAAAAAATACCATCCACAAGCACAATCCAGATGTATTCCACGCATTAAGAAAGGTGGAAGGCAAAATGATTACTGGCATGGTTAAAAGGCGAGGTGAAAGAGGCTATTTTAGCCAAAAGATCTTCATTAAAAAATTGGAAGAAGGATGCATCAGAAGAAAATAGGATAATGCATAAGCATTGACAAGTCATTGATAAGACAGGCTAAGAGAGAATTTGAAAAGAAGCTGGCCATAGAGACTAAAACTCACAATAAAAACTTTTTTCAATATATCCAAAGCAGAAAGCTTGCAAGGGATTCAGTTGGACCATTGGATGATCAAGGATTAAAGGGGCACTTAGAGAAGATAAGACCATCATGGAAAGATTAAACAATTTCTTTACTTAGGTGATTACTGAAGAGGATGCTGGAGAGATACCTGTTCCGGAGAAGGTTTTCATGGGTGATAATTCACAACAACTGAACCAAATCACAGTGAACCTGGAAGATGTTGTAGGCCTGATTGACAAACTGAAGAATAGTAAATCACCTGGACTGGATGGTATACACCCCAGAGTAATAAAAGAACTGAAAAATGAAATTTCAGACCTATTTCAATTAATTTGTAAACTGTCATTAACATCATCCAATGTACCTGAAGATTGAAAGATGGTCAATGTAACCCCTATATTTAAAAAGGGATCCAAGGGTGATTCAGGAAACTATAGACCGGTGAGTCTGAGTTCGGTGCTGGGAAACATTGTGGAAACTGTTATAAAGAATAAAATCACAAAACATTTAGATCTATATGGTTTGATGGGTCACAGCCAACATGGATTTACCCAAGGAAAGTCTTGCCTCACATATCTCCTACATTTTTTTGAAGGGGATGAACAAATGTGGACAAAGGTGAAATGGTAGATGTGATGTATTTGGATTTTCAGAAGGTGTTCAACAAAGTCCTGCATACGAGACTTCTAAGAAAACAAAAAAGTCATGGGATAGGAGGCGATGTCCTTTTGTGGATTGCAAGCTGGTTAAAAGACAGGAAATAGAGAGTAGGATTAAATGGTCAGTTTTCACAATGGAAAAAGGTAAACAGTGGAGTGCCTGAGGGATCTATACTGGGACCAGTGCTTTTTAATATATTTATAAATGATCTGGAAAGGGGTATGATGAGCGAGGTGATCAAATTTGCACATGACACAAAATTAGGCAGAGTAGTTAAATCTCAAGCGGATTGTGATGAATTGCAGGAGGACCTTGCGAGACTGGAAGATTGGGCATCCAAATGGCAGATGAAATTTAACATAGACAAGTGCAAAGTGATGCATATAGGGAAAAATAACCCATGCTGTAGTTACACAATGTTAGGTTCTATCTTAGGAGTTACCACCCAGGAAAGAGATCTAGGCGTCATAGTGGATAATACATTGAAATCGTCGACTCAGTGTGCAGTGGTGATTAAAAAAGCAAACAGAATGTTAGGAATTATTAGGAAGGGAAGGCAAATAAAAAGGAGGATGTCATAATGCCTTACATATCGCTCCATGGTGAGACTGCACCTTGAATACTGTGTGCAATTCTGGTCACTGCATCTCAAAAAGTATATAACTGCACTGGAGAAAGTGCAGAGAAGGGTGACCAAAATGATAAGGGGCATGTAATGGCTGCCCTATGAGGAAAGGCTAAAGAAGTTAGTGCAGCTTGGAGAAGAGACGACTGAGGGGGGATTCGATAGAAGTCAACAAAATCATGAAAGGACTTGAAAAAGTTAATGTAAATTGGTTATTTACTCTCTCAAATAATAAAAGGACCAAGGGCACTCCAGGAAGATAGCAAGTAGCTCATTTAAAACAAATCAAAGAAAATTATTTTTCACTCAGCGCATAGTTAAGCTCTGGAATTCATTGCCAGAGGATGTGGTTACAGCAGTTAGTGTAGTTGGGTTTAAAAAAGGTTTGGATAAGTTCCTAGAGGAAAAAATCCATAAACTGCTGTTACTGTAATTATTAAGCAACAGTAGCTTGTGATTTATCTAATGTTTGGGTACTTGTCAGATACTTGTGACTTGGATTGGCCACTGTTGGATGGACCCTTGGTCTGACCCAGTATGTCATATCTTATGTTCTTATCTATTCAAAGGCTCTTTAGAGAAAGAAGTGGTCCTATGGAAATGGAGAAGGGCAAATGTTTTATGAATGGTTTCTACCATTTTGCCTGGCATCAACATCAGGCTCACCAGTTTACTGTTTCCCAGATTATCCATATAGCCCTTTTTTAAAAATCGGTGTCACATTGGCCACTTTCCAGTCTTCAGGAATAGTGGCTGTTTTAAATGAAGGGATACAGGTTGCTGGTAACAGGTTAGAAATTTCATGTTTTAATTCTTTTAGAACTCTGGAGTGGATGTCATCTGATCCTAGTGGATTTGTTGCTCTTTAGTTTGTCAATCTTATCTATTTCATCCTTCATTGATACAGATATTTGTTTTAGATGTTCAGAATCGTCATCATTAAATAAAGTGTCAGGTTCGGGTATGTTCTTATCATCCTCCATTATAAAGACTGAGGCAAATAATTCATTCAATTTGCCTGCTATTTCCTTGTCATCCCTGAGTACCTCTTTGACCCTGGATCATCTAGCAGCCCAGCTGACTCCCTCACAAGCTTTTTGCTTCAAATGTACTCGAAAAAATTATTAGTAGTAGTTCTTGCGTCGCTGGCAAGCTTTCTCTGAAAGTCTCTCATCCTCTCTATTGTTTTACATTCATTGGCTATATAGTTATGAGAAACTTGATGGCACAAAGAGGGATGAAAAATGCTAGGTCATTAATCTAGCATCACAAGATCAGGGAGCTAGCATCTTTAGCAACCCCTGCTTCCACCATCTTCTGAACAGAAAAAGAAAGTCACCCAGATCCCAATCTGCTCCTGCATCTCCACCTGACAACACAACACAACATGCCTGCTTGGACCCTGATACAAGTCTGCCCAGAATTCTCAAAAGTCCACTTACTGCCAACCCCTCCTTCCCCCTCTCCCCCCCCCCACACACACCCATGCACAAAGAGACACTTTTCAAGGTCTCCCTGATACCCCAAACCCTTCCATAGGCCAAAAAAGAGGTATTTACCTCTTTTATCTTGCCTATCACTGTCAAAATCTATTTATTGATTTGATTTTTACATTCTGCCTTTCAGAAACTTCAAAGCGGATTACGTTCAGGTACTGTAGATATTTCCCTGTTCACAATGAGCTCACACAGTCTGCTTGTACCTGAGGCGATGGAAGGTGACGGGACTTGCCAAGGTCGCAAGGAGCTTCCCTGTTCATAGCCCACTGCTCTAACCACTGGCTCCTCCTCCACTCCAAAATTGCACTGCTTCCCACTTTGACTACATGTGGGTCAAAACATACAGTAGTGCTGAGCCAGTGCCATTTTGAAAGTGATGAGCAAGCCTTCAAGAGATATGCACTTTTTTTTCTGTCAGGAGAAAGAGAGCAGTATGGACTATTGAAGAGGTTGGAGTGCCAAAGTTGTTATAGACTACCCAAGTTTGAATTCAGAGCTTCAGAAAGGTGGGAGTGATGTGGTGGGGCAGGTAGGATGGAGAAAAGAAGAAGAAGTTAAGAGTATAGCAATACCCCCTTCAAGTTTATAAATGGAAAAACGCATTTAAAAAGCACTTGGTAAATACTACAGTCCACAGAACAAACAAAGGCAAAGAACTGCCACTCATCTAGTGTCAGTTATTACAACTAGCAAATTAACAATGATTTAAAAAGTACAAATAAAATTGCCTGAAATTTAACTCTTGCCTGTCGCCTGCATGCCTGCCTCCACCTCCCAATCAGCTGTCTCACTACGACCTCCTTCTAGGGTTGCCAACTGTCTGGATTTTCTCCAGACAGCACAGAATTTGAAAGCACTGTCCGAAAGCTAGATAGAGGGCTAAAATGTCTGGAAATGGTCTGGATTTTAACTTTCCATTCGAGCATAGCAGCATTCAATACCTGCATCTCCTCAACCAGCCTGAAGGAACTGTGGTTTAACTCCACAGCCAACGGTGGTGCTATACAACCTCCAGGAAGTTGCCCATGCATGCACGCACCACCCCACCCCCCCCCCCCCTCCCTGCTACAATCTCAGCTGTTGGCAACTTCCCTCCTGCCCGTGGCCCAATAGGTTAAGCAGAGCCCCCCTCCCCCCCCCCCCCCCACACTTACCCTCCCACCCATGGACCTACAATAAAAGTCCCTGCGGGGCCGCTGGCATACCCCTCCTGGCTCCTGCCTGTGGCAAAACACGAAAAGCAGCTGCCAACGACTCACCTCCTGCCCGTGGCACCCTCTCCTCCCGGCCACAGTACAACACAAAGTGGAACAACCAGCACCAGCAGGGACACTGTCACTACCCTTCTTGGCTGTCACCCGGGGCAACTCACCTCCCACCCACAGCACCTTTCCTTCTGGCCGCAGCACAACAGGAAGCGAGGCTACCAGTACCTCTTCTCCTTCCCAGGGGCAATACATTAAAGGTCACTGGCACCTCGTCTCCCAAGAGACCCAGGGGGACATAAGTGTGCTGAAGCAGAGGCCAGAAGAATGTGTGAGAGTGAGAGCCTATATGTGTGAGGAAGAGAGTCAGTGTTTGCATGTGTGTAAGTGAGAGAAAGAGACAGTGTGTGTGAAAGAGTGAGAAGAGGGAGAGAACATCAGTGAGTGTGAGAGAGCCTGTATGTGGCTGTGGAATGGAGAAAGAGTCAGTGAGTGTATGAGATCCTGGGTGTGTATGTGAGGTAGAATGAGTCAGTGAGTGATCAGAGATCATGTGTGTGTGTGTGTGTGTGTCAGTTAGTGTGATAGCCTGTGTGTATCAATGATAGTGAGTCAGTGAGTGTGAGAGAAAGATCCTGGGGGGAAGGTGTGAGGGAGGGAGAGAATCAGTGAGTGTGAGAGCCTGTATGTATGTGTATGAGGGTCAGTGAGTGTGAGAGATCCTATATGTGTGTGTGTGGGAATGAGAGTCAGTGAGTGTGAGAGAGAGCTTGTGTGTGAGGGGGAGAAAGTAAGTGAGTTTGAGAGAATCTGTGTGTGTGTATGTGTATATAAGGGGGAGAGAGCCAGTGAGTGTGGGAGAGCCTATGTGAGTGACAGCCAGAGTTTTGTTTCAGTAGGTGAGTGACAAAGAGCCAGTATGAGTAAAAGAAAGAAAGTGAGCATGTAAGAAAGGGCTTGTGAGTGCCTGTATGTTTTTGTGTGATTGTGTGTGCTAGAGAGAGAGGGGGTGTGCATATGTGAGTGTGTTTGTGAGAGAGAGAATGAGTGTGTGTGTGTGTGTGTATGTGAGAAAGAGAGGATAAAGTGTGCACCCTCCCTCTCCCCCACTAATCTGTGATGATCTAAGATGACTGGAAATCAAAGGTTCCCAGGTATGGAGTCTTAGAATATTTCTTACCTAATTTGTTTGAATTCTGGAATTTATTTGATATATCTATTGTTTTGAAACATTTTATTGGTGTTTGGTAAAATTTTTTAATGTGTAATATGAGTTATTAGTTATTGGATGTTATTCTCTTTATCGGCTCTTTAGAAATATTTATGAACCATATTGAAATATGGTTTAACTATTAAGATGTTTCATATGGCTTGGCTTTATTGTTTTGTGAGGAATGGTGGTTTCTTTTTTTTCCATTCTTGCACTATATAAGAAGTCTAGCTTGTGGTTTCCAACTGCACATTTCTGTTTATACTTTATGGTCTCTTTATTTGGTGAGGATCTGTTATTCTGCCTGTGTGACCTAGGTGAGATATTCTGCTAGTGTGTAGTTTCTGTGTAGGGATTTATAGCTGCCTGCATTGTTCTGTTTCCTAATAGGAGATGTACTGTTGTTTTAGGGCCTGATGTAATATTTTAAGTGTTGTCTTTTCTTAGATAGGATTTTTACTTTTTGAGTGCTGGCAGTTAGTGCTGTTTTCTTTTGGGAAGTTACTATACTGCTGGCTAAGCCCACACCAAACACACATTATAATAGGCCTAAAACCATATGGGTTGCAAGTATCTTTATTTGCAGGATTTTCTGTTTGGCACCACAGCAGTGCATACAACTTTAATATACATGTTGTAAGTCATATTTTTACCTCAGAAGACTGTACTTTGAATGTCATTTTCCATGTAAACTCTGTTATAACTGTTGTGAGTGAACTGTTTAGTGGACCCTTGGGCCGACCTGTGAGAGACTGGGGAGAGGTGTACTATAGTCTCTGGTGAGTGACAGGTCAGGAGGCGGATACCAGGCAGGAGCTGGACGTGAGCTTCGCCCTGGAAGCCGGTACTCCCCCGGGAGGAGCCCGTAGGAGCCCAGCCGCTGGGACTTAGGTGATTCACCCTGGAAGCCGGTACTCCCCCGGGAGGAGCCCATAGGAGCCCGGCCGCTGGGACTTAGGAGATCACGGAAGCTGGAGCTGGAGCAGGCAGGCAGGGATCAGGAGACAGGCAGGAACTGAAGCAGACTAGGACTGAAGCCAGCAGGAACTGAAGCAGAACTGGCTACTGGAACCAGACAGGAACTGAAGCAGGACTGGCTACTGGATCCAGACAGGAGCTGAAGCAGGACTGGTTACAGGAACCTGGAACCAAGCTGGAACTGAAGCAGAACAGGTTACTGCAAGCAAGCCAGACAAAAGCAAGACTTGGGCATGGAGCGAAACAAGTCTCAGGCAGGAACGGAGTCGCTAACACAATAGCACACTCCGGGGCACGGAGCAACTGAGAACCGCAAGAAACCCCGTTGCAAAGCAAAGTCCTGGGCTCCACGGCGGCCTTACATAGGCCACGGCATCTGACATCATGGATAGGGTGGAGCTTTCAGTGGCGGGAAACGGCCTTCATAAGCGCGAATTGCGAGCGCACACGCGTGCGCCTAGGGAAAAGGCATCCAGGCAGGGCTTCTCGGCGGCGTCCCCCCCTCGGGGATGCCGCGAAACAGGTCGCAGACCCTCGGAGACGGGCCGGGACCAAGGAGGTAAGGGCCTAGTCGCGGCTGCCGCGACTGGGACCTCAACAATAACTGCATATTTTTAACTTATGTGTGAGAGAGGGAGTCACGGAAGGCTGTAAACTTTGCCTGAGGTACTTCATACCCTTGCAGCAACCCTGTGATGGCAGTAGTGGGTAAAGGGATAGCATATTAGATTTTAAATAAATAAATAAGATAGTGAGAAGAAGCTGGTGTTTGGTTGCATGTGGGAATATGTATGCTCATCTTCTTGGAGCAGAGGAATCTCAACTGGGCAGACTAGATGGACCAATTTGGGCTTCATTTGCCATCATCTGTATCTTACCATGAGACTGATCGCTGGTTTAAGAGATAAGAAACAGTAATGGGACAAAATAGATTTAATGAGTTATTAGAAAGTTTGTGCAACCTGAAAATGACAAGTGTTTGTGATTCTTCAAATCAAATGCATGTTTTCCTAATGATGAGGGTGGCAATTGCTAAGTAATTGTGGTTTTCCTGACTGTTCTAATAGAATGTTATTGGTATTTTTATATTTGGGATCATACCTTGATTTGTGCACCGCTTTCTAGTAATAAGGCAAGTAATAAAAGTTTAAAATAAATAGTTGTGTGCTAAGACAAAGGTGAAAATTTTACTCCGTGTGTCCAAGTGTTAGGAATTTTTACATTTGAAAGTTGGCAACCCTACTTCCATCCTTAATTTATAGCTGCTAACTCTATCCCCAAACCTGCTGTAGTTATCTTTCACTCACTCTGCAGCAGGTGGGATAAAACCCCAATGTCCCTGAGGCTTTCTGTCTCCAAGAGTTCAGCAAGAGTGCAGCTGAGCCCACTATTAGACATCATCACTGTGGGGCAGAAGGTGCTTAAAAACAGCAACTTTGCAGCACGCAGCTGACACTGGTGCGCTGCCAAAGAGGCGCGTGCAGCTTTTTCACTTCTTCAGATTCTGTGGATTTCTACCTGCTAAACTGTTGGTGAAAGAAAAGAGTCTTCTCTTGGGTACTAGTGCCTCCATTTTAAGTTGGAACCAAGATATATTTACTAACTAGAACGTACACTATCCAAATAAGGGTTTTTCCTTAAATGTCTCATTCAGCACGAAAAAGAAGGGCCAGAGAACGTCAGGCCTCGGACGTAACTGAGTCCATCTCTAAAGTAGGACCGATGGATTTGCATGTACGGCGTGGGATACAGAAAGGGGATGAGGGATCACTGAATGTTAGGATGGGAAAGAGGAGCCCTCCGCATCTCTTGATCTTTCAACATCACTCTCCCCAAGTGAGAGGTTTCCCCCGGTGAACACAGCTGAAAAATTGCAGCAAACCCCAAGAGAACTATACCCAACCGAAGGGGTAAGGGGAAGTTCCCCCTCGAGGCAAGGAGGTCAGCTGGATAACTTTTCAGCATTAAGTAACATCTCGGGATCCGGTCAAGCTTCAGTCGAGACTGTAGAAGAAGGCAACGGGGTAAGAGAGGATGGGGATTTTATAATTCAGTTTAAACCCTTAGTTAAACCTGAAGATTTTCCTCTTGAAAATATATGGGATGCTATAAATGAAGTCAATAAAAATATGGGTGATCAAATGTCGGCAATATTAAATACTGTATTGTTAACACAGAGGAAAGTGGAGGATATAGAAATTAAAAATAAAATTGTGAAAAATGAATTAATAAAAGTTAAGGAGGAAATGGGAAAGTCTAGAGAAGTACAAACTATGATGATGAAGGAAAACCTGGTATTACAACTTAAAATAAAAAAATTAGAGAATGCTGCTAGGGTAAGGAATATACGGTGTATAAATTTTCCTAAATCATCTACTTTGACTCCATTATTTTTATGGAGAAAATATTTAATGGAAAATTTAAATATTTCAGAAGCAACTTTACCCATAATATCTAAGTTGTTTTATTTACCCCCCAATGAAAAAATCAATAGTTGTTAGAGATATCGGTAACTTAAAAATAGAGGAATTACTTCATAAAACTCCCTCTCAAGAAAAGGTTTTGAATGTATCAGAACTACTTGAGCAAACAGATGGAGAATCAGTTGTACCATCAACATTAATAATATCTTTTATGTTAGAATCCGATAAAGATTGGATTTTTAAGAAATTCTTTTTAAACAGATTTAAAGAATTTATGGAGTGTAAGGTACAATTATTTCCTGATTTAGCACCTTCTTCATAGAGACGTAGAAAGCAGTTTCTTTCATTGAAGTCTCAAATACTACAAATGGGAATGTTTTTTATCTTGAAATATCCTTGTAAATGTCTGATAAAGAGCGAAGGCAATACTTATGTATTCTTACAACCGGAGCAGTTAACACAATTTTATTCGAAATAAAATGAAATCTACCATCAGCTCTACCCCGAAACCCACTTAACACAGTTCTATAAGATGTGAAGTGATCTATCCTAATTTATACAAATGTAACCCCAGTTAGTTAAGAAATTAGTTTGATTAAAGTAGATAATGTATTGGAATTATGTACCTTGGATTCAATTGTGGGCTAAGCACAGGTTACAATTAATTAAATCTTAAAATAAATTAAGGAACATAGAATTTTGAGCTATTAATTGTTTGATTAATATGTCATCTAAAGCTTATATTGAAACTAATATGTGGAATAAGGGGAAAGTGTAGTACTTGATTTAAGTGAAAGGGGGATGAAAACACTTCCTATAATTGAAGAATTAATGCATGTTATTTTGTATATTTTATTTTGAATTTTGCAACCTGTGATAAATTTAAGATGAGTTATGCTTGAATTGTATTGTAAAATGAAGAAATATAAAATTTAAAAAAAAAAAGAGTCCAACAGGATAAGGATCTTGCAAGAGACTAAAGGCACAATAGAATCTTTATGGGTAGAAATCCCACGTGTGCTGGGTAAGAGAATAATGACAAGAGTATACTTCCGTCCATCTGGCCAAAATGATGAGACAGACGATGAAATGCTGAGAAATTAGGGAAGCTGACCAAATTGGCAGTACAGTAATAATGGGAGACTTCAATTACCCAAAAAACCAGAAGCAGGGTTCTGCACTACAGAGAAATCCAAATCCAAAAGTGCAGAGTATAAACTTTTGTATGTCCTGATCAAAGGAGAATTCCAAACATTTTATGTGAATGCAATTTATAATTTTATTGCGACAACTCCACTGCATAATACTATCACGGCAAAATAATTTTCAAGGTACCCCAACACGGTCCCGTGTTTCGCCGGTGGCTGCATCGGGGGGACCAACAAGGAATTCATACAATCTGTAATTCAAAAAGGATTAAAAATCAGGACAATAACAATGGACTAAAGCCGATGTACATTTTTAAAGACAGTAAACAATACACATACCTTGGTGCAGAAAATTCAAAAAATGGCAGGGAGTGCGTTTTCCCTTAGTACAACCAGGTATTTGAAAGCAGAATGTGGGCGCCAAACTACAGGTGAATTGATCACCTTTCTCAAGGGAACCAATCAGCGGTTCCCAAGATGCTCAGCGCCCCGCAGGTACACAGACGGACAACAGCAGCAGTCTAATCAGTGAGCAAAACTAAGAGAACAAGTGCCATTCAATCTCACGATTTAAACCTTTTGGGGAGACTGTGTCCAAGGTGAAAATCCATTTTTGCTCTTGTCTGCCCAAATGTTCTAAATAGTTACCTCCCCGGAATGGCTTGGGAACTTCCTCAATGACAGCAAACCATAGGTCTGCAATATTATGAGACAAACTTATCCAGTGAGAGACCAGAGGTTCTTGGTCACGAGATGTGCGAATATTTGAACAATGTTCAAAAATTCTGGTTTTAATTTTCCGGGAGGTTTTACCAACATATAACATGGGGCAGGGACATTTGATGACGTAAATGACACCCTGTGACGTGCAATCTGAATTAGATTTTAAATAAAAAGTTTTGTGAGAGATAGGATGTTGAATGAATGAAAGGGACTCCGTATGGTGGCACGCAGTACAATGACCACAGGGCTGATGTAGGTATTCTCCGGTAGAGGTCGCATCAACCCGACCCTGGAATGCATGTACCAATCTATCTCTAAGATTGCGCCCTCTGCGGAAAGTAAACCGCAGGGAACCCTGGAACAGCTGATGTAAGGATAAAGAATTCCAGTGTGTGCGGATAATTTTAGTGACTTCCCGACTCAAAGGCGAGAAGGGAAGAATACAATTGTTAGAAGGCTCAGATGAAGATGACTGGCACTTGTTCTCTTAGTTTTGCTCACTGATTAGACTGCTGCTGTTGTCCGTCTGTGTACCTGCGGGGCGCTGAGCATCTTGGGAACCGCTGATTGGTTCCCTTGAGAAAGGTGATCAATTCACCTGTAGTTTGGCGCCCAAATTCTGCTTTCAAATACCTGGTTGTACTAAGGGAAAACGCACTCCCTGCCATTTTTTGAATTTTCTGCACCAAGGTATGTGTATTGTTTACTGTCTTTAAAAATGTACATCGGCTTTAGTCCATTGTTATTGTCCTGATTTTTAATCCTTTTTGAATTACAGATTGTATGAATTCCTTGTTGGTCCCCCCGATGCAGCCACCGGCGAAACACGGGACCGTGTTGGGGTACCTTGAAAATTATTTTGCCGTGATAGTATTATGCAGTGGAGTTGCCGCAATAAAATTATAAATTGCATTCACATAAAATGTTTGGAATTCTCCTTTGATCAGGACATACAAAAGTTTATACTCTGCACTTTTGGATTTGGATTTCTCTGTAGTGCAGAACCCTGCTTCTGGTTTTTTGGATTTCTCCCGCTGATTTAAGCGTTTAAATGGCCGCCGATGATCAGATCTTCAGTTATACTGATGCAGAATTTAATGCGGTCTTGACGGACACTTCCTTCTTTTCTGATTCTCCACCTGTGGATATACCTACAGTGACCTGGCCTGATGTTATAAACCTCCAAAAGCGTTATACCCGTGCAGAACTTCATGCAGCCACTTTAATTGAGTACTGCAGGGTTCGTCGGATCCCAAGAGGTTTACGTATCCAAAAGGAGCCGCGGTTACACACTGAGAACCCAGCTTTTCTTACCCGCTGGACTCAGATTTTAAACAAATGCTCATTTGACTTAATGGTATTGATTATTGAAACTACCAAGCAGACACAAGTAGCTTTGCAAGAGGAACTTACAAACCAGTTAGATATCATTAAGAGTTCTACTGTAGTAGAAGAATTTGATCAACAATACCGTGAATTTCAGGATAATCTGTCTAAGTTTAAAACCGATTTAAAAACTGGAAAATATAAGAAGTTTTTGAGAGACGAGACAGATTACTGGTCGGGCTTTGTTTATCAATGGATGTCAAAATCCCGTCAGACTTACCCAAAGAAAGTATCATTTGCTCACGACTCGTCTGGCGATTCATCAGGGGAAGAAGGAAATCAACAACGCTCCAGACATCAACCCTCCGTTCCTACCACGTCAGATTTACCACCGCCTGCTTCTACACGTTATGCTTCAGTCTCTGCTTCTTTTTTGGATTCAGGTCAAAAACCTCCAGACCCCATTCAACCGTCCCGAGCAGAGTATACCACCAGACCTCGCACGCGAGGTCAGACTCAATCACAGCGACCGGCCAAGGCCACACGGACCCCTGCGGACCTCTGGCAGTAGAATCCGCTGCAGTGTTCAATTTATCGTCGCATATATTGTCAGATACTGAGTTAGAAATTTTGCGTAAGGGTTTGTCTTTTGTGCCTACAGCAAACTGTAATTCATTTGATTTGCAAGTTCATTTACAACGTTTTTATAGGTCACTTCGTTTAAAATCTTTTTTTGCTGAATACCCCCCCAGTCGTGATGAATCCTTGGTCTATGCAAAATCTCGTTGGACCCCTCCCGGCCCGATTGATCCCCTGATTCTGGCCTTTGAAAAGTTAGTGAATCAGGATGTGAAAACACTTGTTACAACTAATCGTTTTACATACTTTAATTTATCGAAGGATGAATCACGGGCTGTGAAGAGTTTAGAAGGTGATTTCAACATTGTTATAAAACCAGCGGACAAGGGTGGGGGTATTGTCATACAGAATAAAGATCAGTATGACTCTGAGGTATATCGTCAACTTAGTGACACTGAATTCTATTTACCTCTCGTTGGTGATCCTACTACCGATCTAAGGTCAGTGATTGAACCTGTTGTTCAACAAGCTTTAGATATGAAAATGTTAACACCAAGAGAAGGCAAATTCCTGCTAGTAGAGTACCCTATTATTCCTACTCTGTACACTCTCCCTAAAATCCACAAAAATACAGAGAGCCCTCCTGGTCGCCCAATAGTTGCCGGGATCGGCTCCATACTTGAGCCACTTTCAAAATTCGTGGACCTTTTTCTCAAACCGTTGGTACCCAATATTAAATCATATATTCGGGACTCATCCCATTTCATTTCTATTTTGGAATCTTTATCTTTACCCCCGGATCAGTTTTTTCTTGCAACATTGGATGTAGTATCCCTTTACTCGAACATCCCCCAGACTGAAGCGTTAACAGTTATTGAAGCAGCCCTGGACTCTCGACCTGCCCCTTGCCGTATTTCAACATCTTTTATCTTAAAACTAGCCGAAATTGCACTTACAAAAAATTTCTTCTGTTTTGAGGGTCAATTTTACCAACAAATAAAGGGCACGGCGATGGGGGCCACTATGGCCCCCAGTCTTGCGTGCCTTTATGTGGCACAATTCGAAGAGGTTCATATTCATTCTTCACACTGGTCAAATCACATAGCATTATGGGTACGTTTTATTGATGACAGCTTTATTGTATGGCGGGGCACCGATGTCCAGTTTCTGATGTTTTTTGATTGGTTAAACTCTCTCAATTCACATCTTCAGTTTAATTTTTCCATAGATTCGTTGTCACTCCCTTTTTTGGATATTTTGGTTTCAGTTCAAAATAACACATTTCACACTACAATTTTTCGGAAAGACACTGACCGTAATACCCTATTAGCCTTTGACAGCTGCCATCCGAGAAATCTTCGCAGAAATATTCCAACCGGTCAATTTTTAAGATTACGTCGCTTGTGTTCAAGTCGTGAAGAATTTTTAAAACAGGCACAAGTGATGACAGCTCGTTTTTTGGCTAGAGGGTACCCTAATAAAGTCATTCGGAATGCTTTTAAACGAGCATTTCATGTCAATCATGATTTACTTTTTTTACCCCAGTCATCTTCATCTGAGCCTTCTAACAATTGTATTCTTCCCTTCTCGCCTTTGAGTCGGGAAGTCACTAAAATTATCCGCACACACTGGAATTCTTTATCCTTACATCAGCTGTTCCAGGGTTCCCTGCGGTTTACTTTCCGCAGAGGGCGCAATCTTAGAGATAGATTGGTACATGCATTCCAGGGTCGGGTTGATGCGACCTCTACCGGAGAATACCTACATCAGCCCTGTGGTCATTGTACTGCGTGCCACCATACGGAGTCCCTTTCATTCATTCAACATCCTATCTCTCACAAAACTTTTTATTTAAAATCTAATTCAGATTGCACGTCACAGGGTGTCATTTACGTCATCAAATGTCCCTGCCCCATGTTATATGTTGGTAAAACCTCCCGGAAAATTAAAACCAGAATTTTTGAACATTGTTCAAATATTCGCACATCTCGTGACCAAGAACCTCTGGTCTCTCACTGGATAAGTTTGTCTCATAATATTGCAGACCTATGGTTTGCTGTCATTGAGGTAGTTCCCAAGCCATTCCGGGGAGGTAACTATTTAGAACATTTGGGCAGACAAGAGCAAAAATGGATTTTCACCTTGGACACAGTCTCCCCAAAAGGTTTAAATCGTGAGATTGAATGGCACTTGTTCTCTTAGTTTTGCTCACTGATTAGACTGCTGCTGTTGTCCGTCTGTGTACCTGCGGGGCGCTGAGCATCTTGGGAACCGCTGATTGGTTCCCTTGAGAAAGGTGATCAATTCACCTGTAGTTTGGCGCCCAAATTCTGCTTTCAAATACCTGGTTGTACTAAGGGAAAACGCACTCCCTGCCATTTTTTGAATTTTCTGCACCAAGGTATGTGTATTGTTTACTGTCTTTAAAAATGTACATCGGCTTTAGTCCATTGTTATTGTCCTGATTTTTAATCCTTTTTGAATTACAGATTGTATGAATTCCTTGTTGGTCCCCCCGATGCAGCCACCGGCGAAACACGGGACCGTGTTGGGGTACCTTGAAAATTATTTTGCCGTGATAGTATTATGCAGTGGAGTTGCCGCAATAAAATTATAAATTGCATTCACATAAAATGTTTGGAATTCTCCTTTGATCAGGACATACAAAAGTTTATACTCTGCACTTTTGGATTTAGACTTCAATTACCCCAATATTAACTAGGTAAATGTAACATCAGGACATGCTAGTGAGATAAAGTTCCTAGATGGAATAAATGACAGCTTTATGGAGCAATTGGTTCAGGAGAGGAATCTATTTTAGAACAAATTCTTAGTAGCGATTTGGTGAGAGAATTGATGAGAGAGGTAACGATAGTGGTACTGCTTGGCAATAGTGATCATAACATGATCAAATTTGAATTAATGACTGAAAGGGGGACAGTAAGTAAATCATGGTTCTAGCTCTAAACATTCAAAAAGGAAATTTTGATAAAATGAGAAAAATAGTTTGAAAAAACTGAAGGGTGCAGCTACAAAGGTTACGAGTATACAACAGGTTTGGACATTGTTAGAAAATACCACCTTAGAAGTGCAGTCCAGATGTATTCCATGCATGAAGAAAAGTGGCAGGAAGGTCAAACGATTGCTGGCATGGTTAAAAGGTGAGGTGAAAAAGGCTATTTTATCTAAAAGATCTTCATTCAAAAATTGGAAGAAAGATCCATCTGAAGAAAAAGGTAAAAGCATAAGCATTGGCAAGTGAAATGTAAAATATTGATTAGCCAGGCTAAAAGAGAATTTGAAAAAAAGTTGGCTATAGTGGCAAAAACTCATAATAAAAACTTTTTAAAATATATCTGAAGCAGGAAGCCTCTGAGTGAGTCGATTGGACTATTAGATGATCGAGGGGTTAAAGGGGCACGTAGGGAATATAAGGTCATTGCAGAAATACTACATGAATTCTTTGCTTCGGTGTTTACTGAGGAGGATGTTGGGAAATATCCATTCTGGAATGGATTTTCAAGGGTTATGATTCAGATGAACTGACCCAAATCACAATGAACCTGGAAGATGTGATAGGCCAGATTGAGAAATTAAAGAGAAGCAAATCACCTGGACCAGATGGTATACATCCCAGGGTTCTGAAAGAACAAAAAAATAAATTTCAGACCTATTAAAAGTAATTTCTAACCTATCATTAAAATAATTTGTTGTACCTGAAGACTGGAAGGTGGTCAGTGTAATTCCAATGTATAAAAAGGGCTCCAGATGTGATCCGGGAAACTATAGACCAGTGAGCCTGACCTCGATGCTAGGAAACATCATAGAAACATTTATAAAGAATAAAATCACAGAACATATAGATAGACATGATTTAATAGGACACGGCCAGCATGGATTTATCCAAGGGAAGTCTTGCCTCATAAATCTGCTACATTTTTTTGAAGGGGTGAAGAAGCAAGTGGTTAAAGGTGATGTGGTGTATGTGTAGATGTGGTGTATTTGGATTTTCAGAAGGCATTTAACAAAGTCCATAATGAGAGGTTTCTAAGAAAACTAAAAAGTCATGGATAGGAGGCAATGTCCAATCCATTTATAGATTGCAAACTGGTTAAAAGACAGGAAACAGATAGTAGGATTAAATTGTCTTCGTTTACAGTGGACAAAGGTAAACAGTGGATTGCCTCAGAGATCTGTACTTGGACCAGTGCTTTTTAATATATTTATAAATGATCTGGAAAGAGGTATGATGAGTGAAGTGATCAAATTTGCAGATGACACAAAATTATTCAGAGTAATTAAATCACAAGCGGATTGTGATAAATTATAGGAGGACCTTATGAAACTGGAAGATTGGGTGTCCCAATGGCATATGAAATCTAATGTGGACAAGTGCAAGATGATGCATAATTTATTGGGAAAAATAACCCAGACTGTAGCTACACGATGTTAGGTTACATTTTAGGAGTTACCACTCAGGAAAAAGATCAGAGTGTCATAGTTGATATTACATTGAGATCTTTGGCTCAGTGTGCTATTGCAGTCATCTAAAATGGAGGAGGTCATAATGCCTCTGTATCGCTCAATGGTTAGACTGCACCTTGAATATTGTGTGCAATTCTGGTCGCCACATCTAAAAAAAGATAGTTGCTCTGGTGAAAGTATAGACAAGGTCAACCAAAATGATAAAGAGCATGTAATGACTTCCTTATGAGGAAAGGCTAAACAGATTCGGGCTGTTCAGCTTGGACAAGAGCTGGCTGAGGGGGGAATATGATAGAAGTTTACAAAATTATGAAATGACTTGAATGGGTAAATGTGAAATGGTTATTTACTCTTTTAGATAATACAAGGATTTGTGGGCACTCCATGAATTTAGCAAGTAGCACATTTAAAACAAATCAGAGAAAATACTTTTTCACTCAATACACAATTAAGCTCTGGAATTCACTGCCAGATGATGGGGGTTAAGGCCTCTACTATAGCTAGGATTACAAAAGGTTTGAATAAGTTCCTAGAGGAGAAGTCAATAAACTCCTTGTTGCCGAAATTAGTAACATGGGATCTATTTAATGTTTGGGTACTTGCCAGGTACTTGTGAATTGAATTGGTCACTTTTGGAGACAGGATACTGGGCTTGATGAAATCAGATAAATAATATAGTAACATAGTATTGTTGGCAGAAAAAGATCAAATAGTCAGATGGTCTGTCCAGCAAGCTTCCCATGGCAACAACTGCCACTCCATGCAGGTTAACATCATGTACCTTTTTCTTCATTATCGTCCTCAAGTCTTTAGTTATCCACGGTGCTTATCCCATGCCCTTTTTAATTTGTTTACTGTTTTTGTTCTCACTACCTCTTCTGGAAGGTCATTCCAGGCATCCACCACCCTCTCTGTAAAAAAATATTTCCTGATCTTGGTTCTTTTCCCCCTGGATTTTCATTTTGTGACCCCTAGTTCTGCTGTTTCCTTTCCAATGGAAAAGGTTCAAAATTTGTGCATCATTAAATCCTTTCAGGTATCTGAAGGTCTCTATCATATCCCCTCCTGTACCTCCTCTCTTCCAGGGTGTACATATTCAGATCCTTCAGCCTTTCCTCATAACTCTTCCAATACAGACCCCACATCATTTTGGTTGCCCTTCTTTGGACCGCCTCCATCCTGTCTCTATCCTTTTTGAGATACAGGTTCCAGTACTGAACACAGTACTCCAGGTGAGGCCTCACCAAGGACCTGTACAAGGACATCACTACCTCCTTTTTCATACTGGTTATTCCTCTCTCGATGTATCCCAGCATTCTTCTGGATTTAGCTATCGCCTTGTCACATTGTCAGATTGGCAGACACTAATACCCAAGGTCCCTCTCCCAGTCCTTGCACTCTATAGAATCTCGTATATAGGACCTTATCTCAATCACCCTATCTTGCAAAAAACTGTCCACGAACTTAGCAATAGACTCAAAAATTGAGCCAATGCCCGACACAATAGGCCTCCCAGGAGGTTCAACTAAAGACGTATGAATCTTGGGGATATGGCATGCATAAAGTTTGTTAGATTGTGGTACGGGCACACTGTTAAAAGCCAACAAATAGCAGTTATCCCTCCTTTATTATTTTTTCTCATACCTAAAGATTAATTTAAGAGTACAGTATTATCGTATATGGATATCCTATTATTCATATAAATGGAATTTCCAATCCACAATCCAAATAGCGTATATTATTTGAATCATGTAACCAAAACTTTATTAGCACCTACTAGCTAATTTATAATCCTAACCAGACTTATTTATGTGCCTATCTGTAAACCGTTGTGATGGTATACTACTAAACGACGGTATAGAAAAGTTTTTAAATAAAAAATAAATAAATGGTGGTGGTGTCGTGATGACGTTTTCAGTGAATACGTTTTGGTGATTGGCTTGTGTCAGTTACGTGATGAGGTGGGGTTGTGAGTCGAGTTATGCGGGATGCCAATTTAAGGGGTAGGACTATGCCTGGGGTATGGTGCCATTAACAACTGCGTGGTATGGGATGCCTTGAGTAGGTATGAAAATTTCTATGAGCGGTGATATGCTATTGAAAGTAAGATGAGTCATCAATATTGAGTTATGTTAGCTAGAGACATGTAGGAAATGAATAAAATGAAGTTGATTTTCTGACGGTATATGTGTGTGCCTTCTTTTGAATAGGCACATGTGAATCTGGCATTAACGGTTGTTAGTGTCATGCGGAGTATCCATTGTTTGGAGATAGTGGGAAAGACAGTGTGAGGAATTTCAAGTCTGGAGGAAATTTATGAGTAAGATGGATGATATATTATTTGAGAAGGTTGAAGTGTTTAAATAAGATGTTTAAAAAGATTATTAATTTTCATTGTAGGGTTACCATAATTTAGTGGTGGTGGACATGAACAGACATTAACTGTCAAAGTAAGTGAGTTAATAGTGAGGTGGGGAGATAGATATTGAATAACTTATAGGTTTTTTAATATGTTTTAATAAAATTGTTTTTGTATATTGAGGTGTTTCAGGGAGTTTGGAGAAGTCAGTTCAGATGTGGTCTCGGAGTGCAAGTTATCCCCTGAGGAAGCTTATGCAAAACAAGGATCCTTGTAGGGAACACTGATAAAGGGTTTTAGTTAGTATGAAGAGGATCTGTACTATTTGAAGCAAGCATGGATAGAAGATTTCAGATATTGAGAAGAGGAATTAAGTCATCTGAACAAGTGGAGATAAGAGTGGGACATTAAATTATTTGAAACTACTTAGGGATATACAACAGGACTGAGTCTCCTGGAATAATAAAATGGTTACACTTTAGGTGCTTGTAGGTGGGTCGGTTGAGTGTGTGTTTTGTATGAATGGGGGAAGAAAGCATGTGGGCTATGTTTTTTAAAATGTTTTTGAGTAATACTGGCATGTCCAACAGACAAATTTTGATATGATGTAATGCAGGGGTGGGCAAGTCCAGTCCTCGAGGGCTGCAAACCAGTCAGGTAATGATTATGCATGAAATAGATTTGCATACAACTGAGGCAGTGTGTATGCAGGTCTCTCTCATGCATATTCATTAAGGATATCCTGAAAACCCGACTGGTTTGCAGCCCTCGAGGACCAGAATTGCCCACCCCTGATGTAATGTGATTAATGTATGTAATGAAAAATTGATTTTTCTGATGATATATGTTAAGAAATAAAGTTGTGAAATGTACAGTGGATGTGTACATTGGAATCAATACGAGGTAATATAATGTGTATTAGGGATATTTCCTCACCCATCACCAGCCACAGTCCTCCAGTGACTGCAAATTCTGCTATTTTTCTCCCTGTTTTCTAACTCCTCTATAAACATATTCCCCTTCCCCTATCCTTTTATTAGACAATTCTTTACAGTTTTGAAATCAAATACAACTGTGCTACCATTCTGCTGAAGCTTGTAATTTACTTGTATATTTTGGCAACATCATCCGTAGCCCATTTTGCACTGGCGAAATAAAGAAAGCATAGCATTCGATGGCTAATTACATATGCATTAAGTTGTTGAGATTTGGAAAGCCTTCTTTGAAATACTGCCAGAGAACTTAGGGGATCATTTATTAACCTGCAGAATTTATTTCAGAGAGAAAGTTACCTCAGGATTCACTAAGTTACAATATTTGGTACTG
This sequence comes from Rhinatrema bivittatum, assembly GCF_901001135.1. Taxonomy (NCBI): domain Eukaryota; kingdom Metazoa; phylum Chordata; class Amphibia; order Gymnophiona; family Rhinatrematidae; genus Rhinatrema; species Rhinatrema bivittatum. The sequence goes on from NC_042617.1 coordinate 345,220,877, forward strand.
CAGTTTAATAAATCCCACATATTGGGCCGGAGATAGCCCTGCTCTCCATTCCCAACACTTCTCCTTGGTTAGGAAAATAGGATCTGGGCCCCCCAGCCTACTTCTGGCCCACCACCCATTCAGGCCGCACTTACCCCTGAGTGCTCCCTACACAGTGGGGATGCCACCATGCTGCTCCTGTCCCAGAGCCTCCTTACATGCATGCATGCAATGCGTGCCTCATTTAAAAGGCCCCCTCCAGCAGGAAACTCTTCTGCCAGCGTCCAGTGATGACATCACATGGCTGGGTTCTTTAGCTTCAGCTGAGCTACAGCAGTTACCTCAGCAACAGGTCCTCTTGCTCCTGCAGTGTGTGTTGCTATCTCGTGTTTGCCTTGCCTTGTCCTTCTCCTTGCCTAGCCTTGCTATCTTTTGTCTGCCTCTGTGTTCCTTTCTCTGACTTGCCTTATTGTTTGCCTTTTCTTGGTCCCTTGTCCTTTTCTGCTTGTCCATCTCTGCTTGACTCCTGGTTTTGACCCTACTTTGGTCCTTGAGTACACCTTGGACTGTTGCCTGCCCTGACCTTAGCCTAGACTTCAAAACTACCTGATCTCTGCCTGCCCTGACCTCACCCTAGACCTCGACACCTTTTGCTCACTGCCTTCCCTGCCCTCTGCTCGCTATACAACTTCATTATGCCCACTCCTAATAGGACCCTCACTTAAACCCTGCCTCCCCTGGAATCTAAGGGCTCAACCTGTGAGGAATGGAGCTAGTTTATTTATTTATTTATTTGCTTTTTTTATACTGACATTCAATTCAAAATATCACATCGGTTTACATTGAAACAAATTGTCATCAAATACTATTGAGGACATAATACAGCAAAACAGTTCAAAAACATAACATATGGCACTAAGAAACACCAGATAAAAAAAAATATCTATAGATTAAAAATTGATCTACATAAAGCAATAACCTATCATTGTCACACAAATTTCAGTATCTCATGAAATTTCAGTATCTAGGTGAAACCCTAGACCCAATTCTTATAAGAGCAAGTCTGCCTTCTGTCAGTGTGAGCAAGTGGATTTGCCTGCTAGGGTGCGTCAACCATGCCACAGCCCAAAGTCTCACATCCATGACAGATTGTTGAGGCCATGAGCTGAGTGCACTCATCTCCGGCTCATGCTATCTCAGGATTGGCTCTCCAAGTCCAGCAACAGCAAGACCAGCTCAACCATATGACCAGCATTCTCCAAGGTCTTGCTGTCCAAATGGACTCCATGCAGTTCCACTTACTCGCACTTGCACTGGCACCTCCTCCAGCTGCACCGGTACGGCATCTGGAACTCATGCCACATTTACCACCACTGCCCAGGTATGACGGAGATTCTAAGACCTAGAGAGGCTTTATTAAACAGTGCATTATGCAATTTGAGCTACAGGCCACCAGCTTCCCTTTGAACCAGACCAAGGTGACATTTATTCTCTCTCTCCTGGCTAGTTCTGCTCTAGCCTAGGCTTCACCATTGTGGGAATGGAATGATCCCCTTGTAGGAAATCTAGACATCTTCCATAAGCAGTTCTGGCAAAATTTCGACAAGCCTGGTCGGTCCTCCTCAACTGCCACTGAGATACTCTACATTAAGCAAGGTATCCACATGTTTGGCAATTGCGCCATCCAATTCCGGATGTTGGCCTTGGAACTTTATTGGGGTGAAGACAATCTAACCATCATCTTATGGCAGAGCCTTGTGGAGCTCAGCAAGGATGAGCTAGCTGGCAAGGGCCTGTTGCCCAAATTGGAGGATCTCATCAGACCTTGTGAGACTGGAAAATTGGGCATCCAAATGGCAGATGAAATTTAATGTGGATAAGTGCAAGGTGATGCATATAGGGAAAAATAACCCATGCTATAATTACACGATGTTGGGTTCCATATTAGGTGCTACAACCCAAGAAAGAGATCTAGGTGTCATAGTGGATAACACATTGAAATCGTCGGTTCAGTGTGCTGCGGCAGTCAAAAAAGCAAACAGAATGTTGGGAATTATTAGAAAAGGAATGATGAATAAAACGGAAAATGTCATAATGCCTCTGTATCGCTCCATGGTGAGACCGCACCTTGAATACTGTGTACAATTCTGGTCGCCGCATCTCAAAAAAGATATAATTGCGATGGAGAAGGTACAGAGAAGGGCTACCAAAATGATAAGGGGAATGGAACAACTCCCCTATGAGGAAAGACTAAAGAGGTTAGGACTTTTCAGCTTGGAGAAGAGACGACTGAGGGGGGATATGATAGAGGTGTTTAAAATCATGAGAGGTCTAGAACGGGTAGATGTGAATCGGTTATTTACTCTTTCGGATAGTAGAAGGACTAGGGGACACTCCATGAAGTTAGCATGGGGCACATTTAAAACTAATCGGAGAAAGTTCTTTTTTACTCAACGCACAATTAAACTCTGGAATTTGTTGCCAGAGAATGTGGTTCGTGCAGTTAGTATAGCTGTGTTTAAAAAAGGATTGGATAAGTTCTTGGAGGAGAAGTCCATTACCTGCTATTAAGTTCACTTAGAGAATAGCCACTGCCATTAGCAATGGTTACATGGAATAGACTAAGTTTTTGGGTACTTGCCAGGTTCTCATGGCCTGGATTGGCCACTGTTGGAAACAGGATGCTGGGCTTGATGGACCCTTGGTCTGACCCAGTATGGCATTTTCTTATGTTCTTATGTTCTTACCTGCCATTCATGTGGTCCTGAGCGGGCCCAGGAGACAGAGCTTTTCGACAGCATTTGAGGTTGGCACCCACATTTCAGGAACTCTGATCCCTACCACGAACACCACTCCTGCCTTCTCATCTGAAGAGCCTATGCAACTTGGCAGGACCTGATTCACAGAGAATAGAAGCAGAGATGCCAGCAGCTCAATCTCTGCCGCTGTTGTGCGGCTCAGGGGCACTTTGCTGGCCATTGTCCTAAGAAGGTGGGAAATTTCCGATCCTAGAGTTGGTTAGAGAGGCAACCCTAGGCTGGCCTTCATCCTCTCCTCAATTACTTGTGCCAATCTGCCTCACCTCCCATGATACAGAGGTGCATATAGAGGCATTCCTGGACTCTGGCACCAGAGGCAATTTCATCGATGAAGCACTGGTATGCTAGTTCAGTCTCTCCACAGTAACTCTGAAGAAGCCAGTTACCATCTCCTCAGCTTCTGGTGAACCCTTCCCTGGCTGGCTATCCTTGATTACCCTGCCATTCACTCTACAGACAGTACTTCTGCACAGGGAGAACATCTCTGTGTTAGTCAAGGCAGTCAACCCAATTATACTTGGCTTACCCTTGCTGATGCTACACAATCCCACTATAGATTGGTAGGCTCTGCAAATTGCCCACTGCAGGCTCTCCAGTCCGCAACTATGTCTCATTTGGTCTCTCCACCAGTGCTAGTAGCCCAGACCCTGATCCCAGTCTTTCTGGGTCTTCCTCCTCAATATGCAGTATTTGCAGACATTGTCAGCAAGAAGCACACAGAGATACTTCCACCCCACCAGTCCTATGACTGTCCGATCAACCTGCTCCCTGGGAAAATACTCCATAGGGGCAATGGCTACCCACTATCCACTCCTGAGATGGCAGCCATGACAAGCTAAATCAAAGAAAACCTGGAGTGAGGATTTATCCACCATTTGTCCTCTCCAGCAGGGGCAGGCTTCTTCTTTATCAGAAAGAAGGACAGCAACTCATGCCATGCATTGACTATAGGGGTCTCAACCCAGTTAGTGTAACTTGGTTTAAAAAAGGTTTGGATAAGCTTCTAGAGGAGAAATCCATAAACTGCTATTAATTAATAAGCAATAGGAGCTTGAGATCTATTTAACATTTGGGTATTTGCCAGGTACTTATTACTTAGATTAGCCTCTGTTGGAAACAGGATGCTGGGCTTGATGGACCATTGGTCTGACCCAGTATGGCATATCTTATGTTCTAGCCCACAAGAATAGATACCTACCCATTATGGACTGCCTGCATGGAGCACAAATATATTCCAAGCTGTATCTCAGAGGAGCCTATAACCTCATCTGGATTTGGGAAGGGGAGGAATAGAAGATGGTATTCAATGGGTCTCAAGGCCCAGCAAAGGTTTCTAGGCTTCGTCAGTTACTAATAGAAATTTGTACATGGGTACTCCTTACTGCTCTTACAAAGAAAGGTGCTGATACCTGGAATTGGTCTGAAGATATGGTCCAAGCCTTCCATTGCCTCAAGCAGCATTTCTCAAGGATTCCTGTCTTCAGCACCTGGACCCGTCTAGGCCCTTTATCGTGGAGGTAGATGCCTCTGTCACTAGGGTTGGGGCTGTTCTCAAGTCTTGCTTCTTCTTTCCAAAAACTTTATGCCCACAGAAAGGAATTACACCACTGGAGACAGAGAACTTCTGGTGGTGAAAATGGCCTTGGAGGAATGGCACCACTTCCTGGAGGGAACTAGACACCCGGTCACGATCTTCACCAGCAGTGAAAACCAGCAGTACCTCCAGCAAGCTCAGTAGTTAAATCTACGTAAGGCTCGATGGTCTTTATATTTTAACCACTTCGACTTTGAATTCTGATACCAACTGGTGGAAAAGAACCAGTGGTATGAAGTCCTTTCATGGTCCTTCGAAACAGAAAATCCAACAGAACCTCCCCACTGCATTATCGATCCTACAAGAATTGTAGTAGCCATTGAGTTCCAATCCCACCAGGGAAGATGGTGGATCACAAACGCCTCCAGGAGAAAATGCTTAAGTAGGTCCATGATTCCCACTTGGCAGATCACCCTGAGATAGCCAAAACAACGGAACTGCTCCTTTGCCACTATTAGTGGCCTCAAGTGAGGCATGATGTGTGATGCTACATGGAGTTCTATCCCAATTGTGCGGTTAACAGACATTGTGGACTAAGATCTGGAAGAGTTGTTGCAAAGGACCCACCAACTTCTCTCCTTGGTTGCTAAAATATACAAAAAACAAGATGAAAAAGACACGGACCGATACCTCATTTCAAACCCAATGATTCTTATGGTTAAATACCCGCAATCTGCAACAAAAAAAATCCATCTACGAAGTTTTCACCTCATTTCGTTGGTACATTTCCAGTCACTCGGCAGATCAGGCCAGTAGCATATCAATTGAAACTGCCACCTACCCTCAAGGTCCACAGTATTTTCCATGTGTCTCTCCTCAAGCTGCTACTTCTGTCTTGGCTCTCACGATCCCTTCCTAAACCAATAGAGGTGATCTCAGAGGAGGACACAGAGTACGAATTCCAGGAGATCCTTGACTCCAAGCTAATCCAAAACAATCTTCACTACCTCATCTCTTGGAAGGGATTCGACCCCAAAGATAACTCTTGGGTACAGGCTTCTACCATCCAAGGTCCTTGTCTTACCTGGCAATTCTACCGCCTCTTCCCATGTAAGCCTAGGCCCAGGGCCTTGGAGAGGGGGTTTAGGAAGGAGTACTGTAATATTTGACTGACCACAGGAAGGTTCCTCGACCAGCCCAAGTGCTACCAATATGGCAGGGTCATCATCATGCTTCTCCTGTCCTGGGCCTCCTTACATGCGGCACACTTTAACAGCCCCACAGCAGGAAACTCTTCTGCTGGCACCCTGTAATGACATCTCGTGGCTGGGTTCTTAAGCCTTAACCATGCTACAGCAGTCACCTCAGCAGCAGATCCTCCTGCTCCTGCAGTGTGTGTTGTATCTCATGTTTGCCTTGCCTTGTCTTTCTCCATGCCTAGTCTTGCTGTCTCTGTGTTCCTTACCCTGCTTTGCCTTATTGTTTTCTATGTCTTGATCCCTTGTCCTTGTCTGTCTGTCCATCTCTGCCTAACTCCTGGTTTTGACTCTGCTTTGGACCTTGACTATGCCTTGGACTGCTGCTTGCCCTGTCCTTAGCCTGGACCTTGACACTGCCTGATCTCTGCCTGCCCCGAACTCGGCCTGAACTGGACCCCATTTGCTCGCTATCTGCCCTGACCTCAGTCCACTACTCAACTTCATCTCACTGCTCCTTACAGAACTCTCACCTAAGCCCTGCTGGCCCTGGAACCCTGCAGGGGTATAAGTGAAATCCTAGACCCAGTCCTTGTAAGAGCGAGCCCATCTGCTATTGGCATGGGCCTAGTAGATTCACCTGCTAGGCTGTGTCCACCATTCTACAGCTCAAGGGCACATATCCATGATAGCTGCGAGGACCAGTGATGCCATTTTCAAAATGGCACCAGCTGGCCTCAGGCACTCCTTGACTTTATCATGGAATAGGGCAAAGAGATGCCTGAGGAAGGCCAGCACCATTTTGAAAGTATCTTCACTGGCCACAGAGGCATATGGGGTGCTGCAACCAAATATGCTAGACCACCTAGCTTAAAAGTAAGCGTCTGGCATATCTAGGGGGAAGAGAAGAGGGCTGGGGAGCTTGGATACTTTTTATTTAACCATAGTAAGGGGCTTGGGGATGGAAGAGCAGTGCTGCCTCCAGCCCAGTTTAAATTTCTTTATATACTTCAGGCGTGAAATCCTGTGACAGGGAGAATGAGAGAGAATGTCTCATGAGATCCCCAGGGATTTTAACTCTTTGGAGGTGGGAAGAATCCTCAGGTCACTCTGGCCCCATTAAGAGAAGACCTGGGATCACTGGGATATGCAATATCATCATGATGTTCCTGGGGAATGTTGGCTCCACCTCCTGAGGTGTAGCTAATTTTCCATCAAATATATCAACTTTCTAAATTCCCTGCGTCGCAATATTTGATTTCCATATGTATGACCTAATTTGCATGAATTTCTATGGTTTGCATGCAAATCAGGTCACATAAATACTCACGGTTTTCTGCATTTTATCACTGCATTAACTTGTCCGTATGGTGAATCCTCAGTGCAGCTTAGTAAATGGATGCATTATGGAGAGTAAGTTTCAAAAGTGTGCATTACTTGGCACAGATGCACATAAGTGAGTGTAGAGAAACAAACTTATATGAGTATTTTATATACTGTGTAGCACCAGGCACACAATTATAAAATATGTGTATCTTTGCCCCCAAACATACACTTTTATCTTCAAAGATAGGCAAGTATATAGAAAAATTCACATGTACATTTACAATGCAGCAGATTCCTTAACAATTAGACCCTCTACAGACCGAAAGGGATTTTCAAGACTGGGAAATCTGATCATTCGTCTGGCCATCTCTGGGAATTTATATATCCCCATGGATTATTTTACATATTTCAAGATGTATGTTGCAGCTATTTTCAAATGAAGCACTTCTCCTGTATATTTAGGTGAGAGCAAACCCAGCGCTCTGCTTTCGCTGAGCTTATTAAAAAAAAACACCTCCCCCCACTCCTGAAGTGAAATTTAATTTTAGTTATTCAGGAAAGTGCAGAGTTCTAGCACCCCGAGTGGTCCTGGACCCGTCAGCCATAGTTCTATCAGCCTGCGTTCTTTGTTACCAAACATTCAGTCTGCCTCTGGCTAATCCTTCCTGCTGTGTCTCTCCGCTTTTAGAATTACGCTAACACGAAAAGTAATCAATATCTATTGACCTTATCTAATTAAACTGGTTCTGTTTATTCTGATTATTGCCCCCTCCTCAATGTATTGCTGACCCTCCATGTACTCTTGATTCTGAATATGTAGCTTATGCAGAATCCTGCTTAGTGATTCTTTTTTCATGGGCTATGTGCCTCTTTCTTATGCTGTACTAGAAGGGGCCCATATTCTAAGCACTGTTTCCATAGACATAAAATGAGAAAATAACTAGATTCATATAGCTCTTCTCTTTTCTCTAGGCCTTACATCTTTTGGTAACATAATCTTTTTCTTTGGCTGCATGCTACTGAGAGCATGCATGGCTGTTACATATTCCCTGGATGAGCTATGCTCTCTCTGTCTCTTCCTGGAGGTAAGTAAACAATACTATACAATAGTTATTATTACATTACATTACAAATGGAAAGAAGATTCATATGTGTGTCTTGAGTAAATACAATTAGTTTGAACTTTGGAGGCTTTTTATTATCACTATTATTTTATTTATTTACTTACTTACTGAATTTTAGCAATTTTTCCAGAAATAATTCTTGCCAAACAACGGCAATAAAATGGAATACACATTGAAAGGGGAATTTTAAAATCCTGATGCGCCAAAATTAGGGGATGCGTGAATATGTTGGGCCGGTGGGTGCCAGGCGGAGTTTAAAAGCCGCCTGGATATGTGCATACTTGCCGCTGCGCACACAAATGAAGAGTTCCAAAAAGGGGGCAGGGCATGGGCGTGGTCTGGGCGGAGCATGGGCGTTCCTGGATTTAAACTTGAAAATAGCGGGAAAATACTTACACACACTGGCATGCACTCGGGTCCCCCTGCCGCATAACTTTACTTCTGTTACGGTTGACGTGTAACTTATAAAACAAAAAAATCTAGACAGATCAGTGGGGCTTTTAAGGGTTAGGTCTTATGGGGAGAAGAAAGGTATTTAGGGAAATTGGAAGCCCTATCCCTTAACTGTATTAACTGGGAACAAACTGGGAAAACTGGCATTGGTGTTGGTGCACATGTCTTTTAAAATCCCCCCACTTATGCGGAAGAAGTAGCATTTGTGCACATAGGTGCACATCTACTAAAAATTGCGTATATATGTGCATGCAGTCAGGCTTTTTTAGAACATGCACATGTGCTGCCTGCATGCTGCTGTGAACTTTACTGTCTTAGAAATTAACCAAGAAAATATAGAATTCCAATGCAACTCAGTCCTCAAATTAAGGGGAAGATACAATTCATAACGAGGTCCGCGTTCAAAAGCCATTTAGATGGAAAACATAATAGTTATCCATCTAAATGGCTTACCCATCTATATTCAGCTTTTTATCAGCTAAATTCTAGCCGGCTAATAAGTTAGGAAGCTAGAATTTAGCCAGATAAGTTATAGGCGATCGAGGGGTGTATCTGGGAGGAGCTGAACTAGCCTGCTAAGTTAATTGGCTTACTCTGATATTCAGAGTTAGCGGATGACTTAGCCGGTTAAGTCTGGTCAAGTCAAAGAGCTGCCCTAAAGTTAGTTGGCTATAATTAGCTGGCTAACTAATTAAGGTATCCAGCTATATCCAACAGTGTGGTTGCACTGTTAAATATGCCTCCAAAGTTAGCTGGAGAAGTTTAACTGGTTAATGTTGCTATCTGGACTGTGTCTGAATATAGACCTATAACATGTTTAGCAGATAAAGCCATCACTATTTCTAAAGGATACAGTCACAAACATCTCTCAAAATAAATATATATGAAGAAGTGGCAATGAAACAAAAAGGGTAATCAACTGTCCTTGAGCTCAAACACATGGTCAACTGCTCAAAAATATATATACTTTAACACCCTTAGAAGGAAAATTAAGTCAAACTTGTCCACCCAATTATAAAACTCTAGGCCTCATAATAAAGAAAGTGCTTTCTATTTTTCTAAACATCTGAATAAACTCTAAATTTATACTATATAAACATCACTTCTCTCTTACGAAAAAATAATCTAAGCACACAGTCCCTATGCAGATAGAGCATTAAGTCCACAAGTAACAATGCAGGTAAAGTTATTTTCACCCCAGTTTCATCCAGAGCACTAATTAGATCCAGGGACTCAACAGATAATTGGGGCACCTGTGAAGGACCACACACATCTTCATTTTTCTTAATTGGTAGTAAATAATGAACTCTGGATGTTGAAGGCAGGAATTTTCTGGATTTGTTTTAAAAGTTCTGAAATTTAAAAAATATATATATCTTAATAATATCCAAATGTGTGATTACTAATATTTTTTGAAAAATTAATAAAATGTAGCGTACGATGTCTCACTACCCTTTCTAATTTCTCCATTTTTTAATGTAAATTAATATTGTCAGTCTCAAGATGGAAGAACAGCAAACAGAGGCAAATCAACTTCAATCAAAGAATACCACAGGAAGAGCAGGAGTAAATATGTGTAAATATTCAATAGATAAAGAAAGCAAAGTTGCTTACCTCTAACAGGTGTTCTTCGAGGACAGCAGGATGTTAATCCTCACACATGGGTGACATCATCAGATAGAGCCCTGATGTGGAAAACATATGTCAACGTTTCTAGAACTTTGACTAAGCACACAGAGCATACCCAGCATGCCCTATATCACGTGAACACACAGGGTCCCTCTCCAGTTTTGTAACATAGAATTATAATTAAAATAAAAATAGAAGAAACCCAACTCCACGGGTTTTGTGAGGACTAACATCCTGCTGTCCTCAGAGAACACCTGTTACAGGTAAGCAACTCTGCTTTCTCTGAGTAAAAGTACAATCGTAGTAGGGTGAATCCCTAGCTACAGGCTGAACCCCAACACAAAAGGGGACCAACAGACACCTAACCAGGTGCCAACGAGCACAACAACACCAGTGCTGTTGGTAAAAGAGGGGGAGACAGCCTGAACCCAAACAATAGGCACTAGGTGGGAGAGTTAGGTTTTACACCTCACATAGGTTCCAAAGGACAGACTGGCTGAACCTACTGTCACGTCGGCCATCCCTATCAAGACAGTAATGAGATGTGAATGTGTGGAGAGAATTCCACATCACAACCATGCAGATCTCCTCCAAAGAAACTGCTCGCAAGTGGACCACCAACTCTGCCATGGCTCTGATAGAATAAGCCTTGACATGACCCCAAGATGCAGTGCCGCCTGGGCATAACAGAAGGAGATGCAATCTGCTAGCCAATTGGATAGTGTCTGTTTGACAACGGCAATGCCTAACCTATTCTTGTCAAAAGAAATAAAAATTTGGGTGGACTATCTTGGACTTTTGTCCACTCCAGATAGAAGGCTAAGGCTCACTTGCAGTCCAAACTTGCAGTGCTCATTCCCCATGGTGAAAATGGGGAATGGGAAAGAATACTGGCATGACAATTGACTGGTTAAGATGGAAATCCTTCATTACCTTAGGCGAGAACTTAGGGTGCTTACGCAAGACCACCCTGTCATGAAAAAACGTAGCATAAAGTAGATAAGTCACTAAAGCCTGGAACTTGCTGAACTTGTACGCTGAAGTGACCGCTACCAAAAATATGACCTTCCAGGTCAGGTACTTCAGGTCACAGGTGTGCAGTGACTCAAAAGGAGCTTTCATCAGCTGAGCTAACACCACGTTGAGGTCCCAAGACAAAGCGGGAGGCCTTAGGGGAGGCTTCAATTGAAGCAGGCCCCACATGAAATGAACAACTATAGGATGTACAGAGATGGGTGCACCATCAACACCTCAATGGGGTTCCGGACCCCCGCTGAACGACCTCCTGCAGTCTATCTCCTGCCGGCGCCATTTTCCGTACGGAAAACGATTCGCGGCAGGAGATCGCTCCCGGACCCCCGCTGGACCCCCAGGAACTTTTGGCCAGCTTGGGGGGGCCTCCTGACCCCCACAAGACTTGCCAAAAGTCCAGCGGGGGTCTGGAACGACCTCCTGCGTCGAATTGTTTTGGTCTATGGCCACCGCCATTTTGCGGCGGCCATTTTGCAAAATGGCGCCGGCTGAAGACTACACGATTTAGTGTGCCGGTTTCCTGCTCTCCCCCTTCCCCCGATTTAGCTATGGACCGCCGCTACGGAGGTAATTTAAGGCTACGGAGGTAATTTAAGCTACGGACCACCGCTACGGACCCCCAGGTAATTTAAGGCATTTGGGGGGGGTTCGGGAGGGTGGGGGATTTAATTTAAAGGGTCGGGGTGGGTTTTAGGGGGTTTTAGTGTGCCGTGTTTTAGTGTGCCGCTGGACCCCCAGGTAATTTAAGGCATTTGGGGGGGGGTTCGGGAGGGTGGGGGATTTAATTTAAAGGGTCGGGGGTGGGTTTTAGGGTGTTTTAGTGTGCCGGCTCACGATTTTAATGATTTTCACGATACTTTACACACCCAAGCGGCAACAATACGATTCCCTCCCCTTCCCAGCCGAAATCGATCGTTAAGACGATCGAGAACACGATTCACATCTCTACACTCTGGCCATTAAGAGGGAGGAGAGCTCCACTAGTAATACCTCCTGAGGCACCACCAGCCCCCAAAATGGGCAAAGAGGGCAATTTGGCGGGACACCAAATAAGTTTAATTGGTACCCCTGATAGATGAAGGACAGAACATACTGGTCCGAGGTTATACTGGGGCACCAGTTTGCAAAGAACCACAGACTAGAGGGTACAGGGGGACAGTCAATTGATACAGGGATCAGTTGCCCCAACTGATACAGGGGATACAGGCAACTGATTAACGCTCCCTATGGTCCAGTCAAAACCCCATATCCAGAGTTGACTGAAGAGCCAGTTGGGGCTCGGGAGCTCTCTGCTGCCTGGGTTGGCCGCAGGAGCCCTGATGGGGTTGACGGGAGTGAGGAGGCAGAGGATAGTACTTACTTTGATGAAAGGAAGTCTTCCTTGGCCCCAATCTTGCTGGCCTCCTGGATGAGGAGGACAGGTCCAGAGTACTGGCGGAGAGTTGTTGAAGAGTTTTGTGGTGGCCCCAAAGTTGGGCCACAGCATCCCTCACCCTATCTCCAAAGAGATTCTCTCTAGTGCACGCCACATCAGCAAGTTGTTCCTATACCTCTGGTCAGAGATCCGAGGTTCACAGCCATGCCATTCTGCGGGTGCCAATTCCCACTGCAGAGACTCTCGATGCCCTCTGGAAAACATCATAGGTCGCATGGACCTCATGTTTTCTTCACTCCAGGCTCTTATGCACTAGCGACATGAAGGTGTCTTTCTGCTGTTGAGGCAGCTGCTCAGCCACCTCCTGCACCTGCTTCCAGATGTCCAGCAAGTAATGGCTCATGTAGAGCTGGTAGGTGGCAATGTGAACAATAAGCATGGTGCCTTGAAATACCTTCCTCCCAAGAGTGTCCATCACTCTATAATCCTTCCCCAGGGCACCAAAGAATGAGTCCAAGAACACCTGGCCCTCTTGAGGTCAGATTCGATACCACCAACTGGTGGGGCAGCTGATGCTTATCAAATCTGGCAGCCTTCAGGACGAGGTAAACACCATCTGCCTTCTTATTGATGGGAGGCACTGTGAGGGGATGTTCCCATATCCTCAGCAGCAACTCCTTAAATATCATGTGTATCAGGACCACCATGATCTCCTTAGGAGGCTCCATGAACTGGAGGATCCTAAGCATTTTGTCCCTGGCTTCCCCCCCCCCCCCCCCCCCCTCCATCAATAACTGAAAAGGCATGGCTTCCATCATCACCCTCACAAACTCTGCGAAGGTCAAGTCCTCAGGCAAAGACTTCCTTCACTCCTCTGGAGGAGAAGAGTCTGTAGGAAGGCCCTTGTAGGAGGTCTCTGAAGCATCTTAACCCCAGGTGTCATAAGGTTCTTCAACCTCACTGAAGACGACAGTCTACGTACAGAGGTTCAGGCACTGGTAGAACTAAAGGGGGGCACCAGACTTCGGCATCTCTGCCAGCCTCTGTGGAGCTTCCTCAGAGGAGGAGCTTGCTGGGCACCGATGCTGGCCTGGGAACCAATGCCAGCTAGGACAGTAATGTGCCGATGAGCATGTTAAGCTCTTCCAGAAGTGGCACGAGGATAGGCGTTACCAGGTCTGGTGCCGTCAGTACCACAGGACCAAAACCCTACAGCTCCCGGTCTATGGCTAGATGAATTTGATGCTCCAGCTCCTCCTCAAACGTTGCTAATGCCAAGATTGATTGGGAGGAAGGAGGGGTAGTCAGATCTTCCTTGGACCCTCGAGGTGGATTTGTGACTGGCATCTGGACTGGTGGAGACCATCACAGATCCCCAGCAGCAATGGAGGATTGGCACTACTCGCCACGGGGTCACTTTGGGGGCATCACGGGAAAAGCTGGTGCCTCCCCGAGCCCAGCACCATGTATCAATGGAGACCAGTGCTGATGTTTCTTCGGCTTCCCTTGATGCCCTGCCAAGTCCTTCCCTAGTGACGAGGCCGGTGACTAGGAACCCAACATCCTCAGCCTGGAGGAGATCAGACAATGGTCAATCTCCAGCGCCCCTGTCCTTTGGCGACATCGATGGAATTGACAGTCTCGTCAATGTCGATGGCTCGGTGTCCATTGGTGCAGCCCTTGGTCCTTCGATGCCAATGCCACTGATGCTGATGCAGATGGTTCAGACTTCTTTCACACAAAGTGTTGCTCCATTTTGTCGAGTCGAAGTTGACATCCTTTCAGGGTCATCTGTGCGCATAAGTGGCAACTCCGGACATTATACGATGCTTCTAGGCAAAGGACGCATGTCTCATGCAGATCTGTAATGGACATCATCATTGGGCTCCGGGGGCATCGCCAAAAACTGAATGTGGCCATGATGGACAAAGCAAAAGGGACCTAACACAGACAATAGCAGAGGGGCAGCAAGAGATCGGTGGATACTGATGCATTGCTGCTATGGGAGAATTGACTATGAAAGGAAACTTATCCAAATCGCCAAAAACCCTGACTAGGAGACAATATGGGAAGGTACTGATAGGGACCTGGTGATGGAACAATGAGAAAAAAAACCCCCAAAAATGAGAGTAAAATGAAGATTTCCACAAGGCCATAAAACAGCCAAAGTGAGCTCACTCACACTGCAATGTTAAAATGGTTAGGGCTGTTCATCTTAAAGAAGAGACAGCTGAAGGGGGATATGATAGAGGTCTACAAAATCATGAAAGAACTTGAATGGGTAAATGTGAAATGGTTATTTACTCTTTTAGATAATACAAGTACTGGGGGGCACTCCATGAAGTTAGCAAGTAACACATTTAAAATGAATCAGAGAAAATTATTTTTCATTCATCACACAATCAAGCTCTGGAATTCATTGCCAGAGGATGTGGTTAAGATATTTAATGTAGCTGGGTTTAAAAAAAGCTTTGGATACATTCCTGGAGGAGAAGTCCATAAACTGCTATTAATCGATAGGGAATAGGCACTGCTTGTTGCCAGCATTAGTACATTTGATCTATTTAATGTTTGGGTACTTGCCAGGTTCTTGGATTGGCCATTGTTAGAGACAAGATACTGGGCTTTATAGAGCCTTGATCTGACCCAGTATGACATATCTTATGTTCTTTATGTTCCTATGTTCTTATGACTAAACTTCTAGCAGCTTAGGTGTTAGGATTTGTAGGTATGTGGGTCCTGGGCCTAGGTGAGAGATGATACCGCACACAGGGAGGAGCCCATCAGGAGGTGAGGAATCAGCGGACATCAGACACAGTTGTGGAATAGAGTCTTTATTAGAGAGATAGAGAGGCACTGCCCATGAAGCGGAGAGTGCAGGAGAAAGACACAGAGTCTGTGCGGTGGGATATACCCAGGGGGAATACCTCTGTAGTGAAGATACGGCAATGGTCCGCAGAGCGGGGTACACCGATGAGGCTTCTAGTAGTGATGATACGGTAGTGGCTCGCAGCACGGGGTACATAGATGAAGGCTGCACACTAGAGATGGTACGGTAGTGGTCTGCAGCGCGGGGTACACCGATGAAGGTTCCACGCTAGAGGTGGTACAGTAGTGGTCCATAGAGCAGAGGTACTCACAGTAGTGCAGGTTCCAGGAGAAGCCCCAGGAAGCGGGGTAAGCAGTAGCCCAAGGCAGAAGGCCCTCCAAGGAGCGGATTGACGAGGAAGGGCCCCCGAGGAGCAGGTACCCAGAGCGTCTTGTGCCAAAGAAGCAGGAATAGGAACGGGAAGTTCAAAGTGAGCGAAGCAGATTCAGCAATGAGGGAACTCGATGCCAAGTCGTAGGAAGGCAGGGACAGCCGGCTTAAATGTACTGGAAGGATGATGTCATCCAGAGGGGACGCCCCCGAGGTTCCCGCCATGAGGTGCTTAAGACCGGCCTGTGTGCGCGCGTGCGCCTAGGGGATTCCGAGAGCAAGATGGTGGTCGTCAGTGTCCGTGGCATCCAGAGAGGCCTGGGAATGGCAGGCAGGCCAGTGGCAGCTGGTGGAGGCTGCAAGTCTTCCAAACGGAGTCAACGCTTCAAAGAAGGAGGTGAGCAACAGATTTTGCAGTCATCTGCGACCAATTGGCGTAACATTAGGATAGGGTGTGTCTGCAACAACTCTTTCAGGATGGAAGCACCAGGTAAAATTCCACCTATCTATCTAATGCTGCAGATGTTAATGGAGCAACAGATAGCTCTCCATGACCTATTTCTAGAAAGTGAGATAGATGTGTATTGGATTCGCTATATAAGAACATAAGAACATAAGAAATTGTCATGCTGGGTCAGACCAAGGGTCCATCAAGCCCAGCATCCTGTTTCCAACAGAGGCCAAACCAAGCCACAAGAATCTGGCAATTATCCAAACACTAAGAAGATCCCATGCTACTGATGCAATTAATAGCAGTGGCTATTCCCTAAGTAAACTTGATTAATAGCCGTTAATGGACTTATCCTCCAAGAACTTATCCAAACCTTTTTTGAACCCAACTACACTAACTGCACTAACCACATCCTCTGACAACAAATTCCAGAGCTTTATTGTGCGTTGAGTGAAAAAGAATTTTCTCCGATTAGTCTTAAATGTGCTACTTGCTAACTTCATGGAATGCCCCCTAGTCCTTCTATTATTCGAAAGTGTAAATAACCGAGTCACATCTACTCATTCAAGACCTCTCATGATCTTAAAGACCTCTATCACATCCCCCCTCAGCCGTCTCTTCTCCAAGCTGAACAGCCCTAATCTCTTCAGCCTTTCCTCATAGGGGAGCTGTTCCATCCCCTTTCTCATTTTGGTTGCCCTTCCCTGTACCTTCTCCATCGCAACTATATCTATTTTGAGATGCAGCGATCAGAATCACACATATGATACAAATCTGAAGGCCTTCAAGGATTCCATGGAGGATCTCAGTTCCAGAAAGGCCACTTTGGGTAAGATCATCCCCTTAGTCAATATTCTAGGGGAGAAACTGGAGGGTTCTGGTAGGAACAGGGATGTGCACCAAAGTCATTGCTGTTCCTGGATTCCTTGCAGCAGCAACTTCAACATAGGCTCAAACCCCACACCAAGAAGGATACTTACAGTACATGCTAGCCATGCTGGGTGACCATGGGTGAAAGGGAATATGACTCTCTGGTCCAAATGTATAATTCCCTGGAAGGGGATATGTGAATGGGAGTGCCATAGGCAAATGGACAGTGGGGATGCAGTACAAGAAAGAATGAGCACCTCATACAGTATTGTCAGCATAAGCAGCACCCTGTCAGCTACAAATTCCTCCCTCACATTTATCTGTTTTTCCCCATCCACCCCCACCATGGCCACCACAGAATGGGCTCTTCTGACATAGGCCATAGCTACTGCAATTGGCAGCAGTAGAGATTATCATCCCACAGCAAAGGAGACCCCAGTACAAATGTCAGTTACATGCTACCTCGCAGACCCCATTGAGGGTATTCCACTGCTATATTAGCATATTGGATACATAAGGTTGTGATCTGTCCAGACCTTTTAAAGGAAACCAAGTATTATTTCTCCTGCCCATCAATCAGCATGACTAATGAAAAGGTATTTTTAATGGCAGGGATCATGAGTCCATATTGCTTATAGCTGGCATCAGAATTGGTTGAAAAGTTGATCTTCATGAAAACAGATCTCCCTTGGTTGGGTTTCCCGGAATTTCCATGTGAGTGGCAGAAAGACTAAGCGTACAGTCAGCTATACTGTAAGAGTGGCGATTTCAACTCAAGGTGGGTTTTGGGGGAGGCAGTGTTACATTAGTCTGCCTAGGCGCAAGGGTCTGTAGACTGTTGTAATAATGCCCCCCCCCCCCAAAGAAAAAACCACCCTGAGTTGAAAAAATGAGTCCAAGAACTCCTGGCCCTCTTGAGGTCAGATTCGATACCACCAACTGGTGGGGCAGCTGATGCTTATCAAATCTGGCAGCCTTCAGGACGAGGTAAACACCATCTGCCTTCTTATTGATGGGAGGCACTATGAGGGGGTGTTCCCATATCCTCAGCAGGAACTCCTTAAAGATCATGTGTACCAGGACCACCACGATCTCCTTAGGAGGCTTCATGAACTGGAGGATCCTAAGCATTTTGTTCCTGGCATCCCCCTCCATCAATAGCTAAAAAGGCATGGCTTCTGTCTAAAAGATTCTCTCTCTCTATCTCTCTCTCTCTATCTCTCTCTCTCTCTCGTTTTCAAACGCACAGTAGGGATACTTTAAATGGTATGCGTGTCTAAGGACGCATGCTAGCTCCTTTTAAAATGTACTTGTTTGATTGGCAGGAGTGCCCTGACCAGGTGCTTTTTGACAGAGCAGCAGCTTGATGTCTCTCAACACTGCATCCTGAAAAGGTAGGCATGCCGGGTGAATTGTTTCAGCCTACTGAGGAATTATATTAATGACAGTGTGATCAAAAGAGGAAGGTTGGCTGAGCATCACATGAAAATGCTCTACCCCAATATTCTAAGACGTATCATTGTCTGAGCAATGCTGAATGCCAGGCTGGAAGGAGGTAAAGCTTTATCCTCCTCCCCAATTCTGTATCATGAGGATTTAGGAGGCCTTTTGAAGGCTGGGGGTGAAGAATCAGAGGCTGGGGCTTCATAAGGGGATTTTTTTGTTTTTTAAAGGAAGCAGGAGGGTGGGTGCTTGCTAGGTAGGATGGCTGTTAGCTTCCCTGGATCAACTTTGGAGTACAGCTGGGCACTAAGGGGATTGCAGGGGGCTTTGAGCCCCCTTACTGGACTTTGAAGTGCAATAGGATGGAGGAGGACCCTGTGGAGGTGCTATCATTTCCACTCAACTTTGCAATGCAGTGTGGGGTTGGGTATTGTGGCTCAGTGAGGGGGAACGCATCCATTTTCAGATAATGCTGAGGGGCCTAAATCTAAGGAACTAGGTTTTGCTGAAAATTTCCCAAGTCTAAGTAGACAAAACTTGGCTACCTAAATCATGCATGCTGTCTTGGTTGATCATTGGTCTGCAGGGGGTCAATTAAAAAAATATTGCAGCATACTTATCTTAGAAAGTCAAAATTTGGCTATGTTAAGCTAATTATCATCTTATTTGAAAATCATCTTAAATCTAAGTTAGCCAACTAAATTTAGATCACTCAAAGATGGCCACCTAGATTTAGTTGTCTAGCTCTAAAAGTCAGAGCTAGCTGATTAAATATTCTCCCCCTCTCCTAATAAAATTAAGGCTTCCTCATCCCCCATCTTCCCTCTCTCTGGCACACTTCCCTTCCTGCTGCTGCATTCAAAATTTCAACAGCCCTACCTGGAACCTTCCTCCGTCCCAGCACTTTTAAGCAAGGAGCAGAGGGGCTGACAGCCCCCTTGAGATCCTCCCTCCAGCCACACTCTAAATTTGGGCAAAGAGGCAACATATGCTGTTCTCAGAGCAACAATGGATGCCATTTGGGGATCAGATAAACATCTATCCTCGTCTCTGCTCACTCACACCCATGTACCTCGCACACCTACATAGCTAATAAATACAGACAGTGCACTCCCCACACAAGCTCCCCAAACACACTCCACCACAACCCTCAGGCCATCCCAAATCCTCTCCCCACACACAAACACACACTTCCCTTAAATACCTGCTACATAACCCGAAACATATCCCTATCCCCATCCCCATCCACATCCATGTACACCACTCCCCCACATTAACTACCCCATATCCTTTGCTCCCTTAAACACACCCCTTTCCATATACAATTAAGTTTCATTATCTATGCCTTCATTTGTATTTCAGCAAACCCGGCTAATAGTTTTGCTTTGATCATTGCCTACAGAAAAATATCCACAGTTCTATCTGTTTATTGTTTGCTTGTTCCAAACTACCTATTTAACTGCCCCCCCCCCCCCCAGATCAAACTGCACTCTGGGAGTGCCTCCAAATATAAGCGGGTACTTTGACCCATGTAGAGGGTGGGCAATAATTTAAAAAGAAAAATAAAACAAGAGTCTGTCATCACAGCCTGGTAAGCTGTAACAAAATCTAAAAATAGGACTGGGGATCTGTGCTATTCTAGGTAATGAAAGATACTCAGGTATTTGGATGTGCACATTATTTTCACACCCAATAATGACCTCTTCAGTGCACAAAAAGTAAGAAATACATTACTGGAATTTGAAAATGTCATTATGGATTTAGAGTCCCACACCACTCAAATTCCTTTAATGATATAGGTGGGAAACGCCTTTGGCTGTGAACGGATTGAAATGGGTGTGCTTTGAAACAGATTCTCTCTTAAAGGAGAAATGTGGCTACTGCGTTGTTATATGTGCTCTGTTGGAGTGAAATACCACCCGGTGAGGAGGTGAGTGCCTGGATTTATTTCACAAGCCTGCATTCTGCGGTGAAGTTGATTGAGACTGGGAGACAGGAGGACAAGGAGAGATGTGACTGAATCTTCACTGCGCCCCTGCTGCTACGTCCTCATCAGAGCAGGAAGGCGATTTGCCTTTTCCCGAGCCATTTATCTTGCAGGCACTTACTGATAAGGCTCTGAGGACCTCATTTTGCAACTTATCATTTTTCTTGCCACCAAGTTGTTAATGCAGCACTTCATGGCCCAGAGGTCAGACTCGTCCTGCTAAAGTGCCTTTAAATACACTCAAATCATCGCATTTTAAATGCATGATGTGGAAAACCTTGTATTGTTTTCCTGGAGTTGCATAGTTGAAATTATAATGCATGTAATGGAACAGCATAAAAATGGTACAAGTATAGTTGGTTGGGATCTGGTGATGGGGGGAGGGGAGGGGAATATGACTCTAAATGGTATGAAATCAGAGCAAAGCTGATATTATACCAGAAAGATGTGAATAATAATAACAGAAAGAGCCTTGTTCCCTAATGACAGTGTCAATGGGGGAATTTTAAAGTTCCCTACAAAATGATGTGTGATTTTCTAAGGTGGGGAAACGTTATTAAAGTTTAGTCATTTAATAAGAGAAAGCACCTGAAGAAAGCACATACAGTATGTTGTCTCTAAAGCAGCTGCAAACCATCACCTGGGACTCCACCTGCAATTCATCTCCTCCTCTCCCCTGCCGTTGTAGCCTTTAGGGGGGCTGCGACAGGACTCCCCTTCTGCCCCCTCCCCCCCCCCCCCACCATCACCTATATCTTCAGATTAAACTAGAGCCAGTGTTTGGTTAGGGAGTGCTGGGCAGTTGCCCGGGGTACCGTGAGCTGAGGGGCAACCTGGGCACCGCCCGCATCACCAATCCTGTGGTGGCATGGCCATGGTGGATCCCATCCCGCCATGGCTAACAAGAGGCCTGGGAGGGGAGGGGGGGGGTCACCCTCAGTTGGATGGGGAACTTTTCCTATAGTTGACCTTGGATTGACCTTCCAGCACTAGTCAACCAAACACTGGACCTGACCCCATTACTACAGGGTTCTCATGGCAGTGGGATGATGGGATGCCAGTGTCCTCCAGTCAAAGCTGGCAGATGTTCCTTCCTAGCAACAAAGGGAAGGATGTCTAATGACCTCCTCCTCCATGCCTAAAATGTATCACCAACTTTGGACAGGATGTTAACGTGTTTGCTCATCTCCTCTTTAAAGGGCTCAGTTAATAGGATGCAGGAGAGGTTACCAATGGGGGATGGGCTCAATTCAAGCAGAGGTATTTTTCTGGCTTTTGATTCAAATGCTGTGAAAGATTTAAAAAAAAAAAAAAAAAAAAGAGAGGGAGAGAGAGAGAGAGAAATTTAGGAGGTAAAGGGCTGTTTTGCTCTTATAGTATTTCTATTTTTAAAATTTTAGCTTCCTCCTGAATTCCCAAATTCCCATCCACCCACCCCACCTTCCATTCTTACTATGTAGACGGATTCACTAATTAGGGGGTTGGATTACACAGAATAACTTGACAGAGGAACATAAAGAAATATTTTGGATGAGATGTCAGGAACGGATTTAGGATTTTGCTGCCTCTAGGGACTTTGGGTGCTTACACACCTCCCCCCTCCCCCCATCTTCTGTAAGAGTCTGCTACAGGATAGCAGAGGAGATGGAAGACAGCAAATGTTCTCCCTAAATGTTTGACAGCCTAGCCACAGACATAATGAGTGCCTTTTGACAAATCCAGGATTGTCAGTTGTTAGTCATTTCAGTGAAAACACAACACTTAAGATCAGGGAGAGCTTAATTATTAAAACCATATTAGATCCTTCAGGCAATTAATTTTAGTTGGTCTGACCTTTTTGTATCAAAAGCAACAGGATTCATTTTAGACTGCACATCAGGCAAATACAAAAGTACATTCTATAATCCTAAATAATAAAATACATCACTCCATGACTCATAATTATATGTGAACAAGCAAATAGGGTGTAAGGGAAAAAAAGATCAGACCTAGTCTTGAGCCAGGGTCTGCCCTGTTGGAAGGTTTGTGCTCTACCCATGGGCAACATGGCGGGTCTGCTTATTTGCAACCAAACAAGCCGAGAAGGCTTGCTTACCTGCTTTCACCAAGACTTGCAACCCCATCCCAAAGAACACAGCTTGGTCCTTAAAGTTTCATAAGGATCGCTGGGGACATCCTGTTTTTTGGGGGCAGCTTGAGGATTGTTGGCTGTGCTATGAATCCTGGCTGAGGAAGATTAGTAACCCTGATTATCTGTGAAGCAACCCTGCTGGAAGTATTGTTAACTGGAATCTTCTGACCCTGACTGGACCAATTGCGAGTACTGTGAAGTTGTTATATGGTTAGGAAGGTGAAGAGAACCCGTTGCCTGTTTTGCTTTGGATAAACCCTGCATTGACTAAGAAGATATGTGTTTTATATCCTGTGGATAGCAATCTGACACAGGGCTACACACTAGGACTCAGAGTATGGAGGTGTTAGATTCCACAGAAAGGAGGCCAGTTGATTATTCTTGCAGATCAGCTGAGGTAAAGGTAGGGACTTTGGTAAGATCTTTTCTTTCAACAGGTACCAAAGTTCCTAAGAAGAGCAGAAGGATGATTGAAGAACATTTGTCAACAAAGTTGCCACCACAGTTAATACTTCTGCTTCTTTCCAGTAAGATGTCCTGATCCATAACGAGGAACAAACTCACTGTGAAAGATGCCTGCAGATCGACTTACTCAGGAAACAAATGATGGACCTGTGAGAGGAGATGGTGAGGCTTAGAAGCATCTGCAACGACAAGGATTACACTGATGAAATGTTTCTTGAGACATTGAAGATGGAAAACTCCAGCAGCGGGGAAGGAGAAACTGCAATGCAAGATGTTAGCTGGACACAGATTCCAAAGTCAGTAGAATCCTCACCCTGATCCCAAGTTCACTCAAACTGAAGAACTGGTATACAGCCCTGGTAGTGGAGAAACCATCCCAGATTGAGGAGAACCAACAATTCAGGATCCCCAAAGCTACATTATCAGTAAACACCATGTCTAGGAAGCGAAGGGTAGTAGAGGTAGGTGACTCGCTTCCAAGGGGAACTAAGGCATCCATCTGCGAACTAGACATGCTGTCCCAGGAAGTGTGCTCTCTGCAGGATGCCAAAATCCAAGACCTTAAAGAGAGATTGCCGAGAATCATCAAGCCTACTGATTATTATACGATGCTTCTCATCCATGTTGGTATGAATCATAATGTTAGGTTTCCCCAGGAACATGTCAAAATTGACTTCATGGCTCTGGGAGAAAGGGTGAAACAGATAGGTGCGCAAGTGGTTTTTTCCTCAGCTTTCTCAGTCAAGGATATAGGTAGAGAAGCTTGCATTCTGGAGGTTAATGAATGGTGGTGTATATGGTGTTGACGAGAGCATTTCAGACTCCTGAACCAAGGGATGGTATTCCAACAACTACTGAGCAGAGATGGTATCAATCTATTGAAGAAGGGGCAAACGTTCTTCCAGAACAGACTGACAAACCTTCTGAGGAGACCTTTAAACTAACATCATTTGGGATAGGTGAAACAAGCTCTTGGTTAAATATAAACCCTCAAGTAAATAAAACGTTAAACACTTATGCAGAAATAGGAAAGAAAGAGTAAGATCTGGAAAACTATTTTCTTTAATTATTGAATTAGTTTTCTTTTAAATTTTACTACTAATTTCTTTAAGGTAATTTATTTCATTTTAATCTTCACATTACAATCTCTCTCCCATACATCAAGGGAAAACATTTGTAGTGTAAGTTTTAACACTGTAAAGAGGTGTTTGTTTATAGGGTGATTGTTATCATTATAGAGTAGAGACACCATGATATCTCGGGTGTCCTGACAATAACTGCACTCTCAGTGGCAGAGTAATTACAGGACTAACATAGTAGACAACAGAAGAAAAAGACAAACCTTTCCATCCAGTCTACTCATTTTCTCCTGCACACACTGCAAAAATATACCTCAGCATCAGTCATAAAGTGTGACTGTATGATATATCTTCTTATCCAGGACAGTTTTTGTCATGTTGTTTGTCCATTCTCAGTGACCTACGAGATGGTCAAGTTGAAGTCAGAGACTGTGTTTGTCAATCTGTCCAGGCACCTATGCTGCTAGATCCTGCACTTACTATTCAGCATACCTTCCTTCCCATGTATAACCAAAAAGCTTGTAGTAATCGAAAATAGCCACCAATGATGTTGCCTCAACATCTTTCCTCCTAGATCCCTTCTGTAGCCTGCCAGATTGACCTTAACTATGTGAGCATCTGCTTTTCTGCTAGGACCTGTAGTAATAACTGTACCTGCAGACTGTGAGCCAGAACCATCTACTAGTTAATCTACCATTACAGCCCTCCAGGCAGATCTGGCTTTGTGATTGCCTACATTCCTTTTAGGACTTCTAACATTTCATATTAACATTTTTGCTATTTATTCAGGCAGCCCCACCACTTGTTGAATTGTTGGATCTTTAATTATGTGCCACGAGGTCATGCTTTTGCTATGTTGGTGGTGTGAACTCAGTGGATGTGGTTCGCTGTTTGCCCATTCTCAGTGACTTGCCAAATGGTTAAGTTGAAGTCAGAGACCGTGATTGTCAGTTTGTCCAGGCACCTTTGCTGTTGGTCAGATTGTTCATTGACTGCCTTTGTCACAGACTTCAGCAATAACTGTATCCAAAGAACTATATTGTCCAGGGGTTGTTGTCCCAACACTATTGGGTGACTAGTAATGGGGAGATTGTGATGGTATGACCATGGATACTCAGTGCAGGAAGATCCTGCCCATGTATCGATCGCGCTAGCTCTAAGAAGTTCGGGGGGATGAATCTGATGGCAGAAGAAACTCAAATGGTATCCCTAGCTCAAAATTATCAACTAAGTCCCAAGCTGGTATGGAGATTGAGGGGCTTGCTGGCACCATTTCACGAGCATGAGATTTGGTCTTTTCTGATTCCCCAGGGTGGCAGAATTCAGCCTCCTTTCCTCATGTAGACCTGTCTCTGTCTGGTGGGGTGTGCGTTCTCTAAACATCAGTAGCACCTGTTAAAACCAGAAAATGTAGATAAGTATAGATGTTGTGGCATCTGCATGTATGCCACTTGTTTGAATAACATGTACCATACTTCCAAGGCTGCTACCCTCCTGGGAATAGGATCTCCACCTCTGCCCTCCCCATGTAGAAATGATCTGCCCAAAAGCAGCCTAACCACTTTGTTTAGAGATGGGTGCTGCCTCTGAATGTAGACCTTGTTTTAGGATAGAAAGCTACTTATTATTCAGCGCTGCATTGGTATCCAAGCCCTCCATAATCTTGAAGATGACTTCTGATCCTGTGGTGGCACTGAATCTTTCTTCCATTCAATATGAAAAATGTCCATCATCTCCCATCTTAATTTGCTTTCACCATATCCCGGTTGAGTTCTTCTGGACGGTGTGTTTGTAATTCTGGTATCAATATTTGGTCTACTTGATGGTCCTAGGTGTCACTCCTAAACTACTCATTTTTGCTGCTATAGCTTTCCAGATGTGCTCCTTCTGAGCCAGGAACTTCCATGTTGAATCTTTACCAAACAGGATACTGTATTTCTTTAGAATGCATTCTGGGATCATGGCATTCTCTCTTTTCAGAAATGTGCCCTTGCCTTACCAGTACTATTGCTCACACTTGCCTCCTCTAGTTCCTACTTTTGCTTTGGCTTTACTGGTCAGTTCTGTCAAGCCTTCTCTGCTGTCTCATCCCATATCCTTCAAAATTATCACCTCCTCTCCCTCCTGTTCTCTCCTGTTCTTCTCCTCCCTGTGCCTACTGGGCCTTAACACTGAACGTTCCCCTCCCTTTTCCAGCTCCATGACCTCACTACTTTCCTTCTCCACCTTCACCTCCCCCTCCACTATCTCCTCTCTTTCCAGCAAAAAACTCTTTGCCACTGTTCTTCCTCACTGCCATGACTTGTGATCTCACATTTGTCCAACCCCTCTCATCTTGCATTCTAAATATACTCTAAGCAGCCATGTTTTTAGCACACTCATACATCCACATAATTGTGTACACTTTGCCATACATAGTACTATAGTAAATGATGACAGAAAAAGACTGACATGACCCATTGTTAGGGATGTGGACCCTTGTGGTGTAGTGTGATTGATGCTACCAAATGAGCAAGCTCATCCTATTCACTCTGTCAGCTGGCAGTCATACCCCAAGTGGGATAGGCTGGAGAATGCAGAATGCAAAATGAACTCATTGGTTCTGATGGCCGGCAGGTCTTAGGAGGGTCCCTGGGGTAGTGGCCAGGCAAGATTCTGTCCTTGAAAATGTCAGGGCAGGCATAAGGCAAGTGAAGATCCAGGAGACAGGCCGAAGGTCGGGGATGGTAGCAGACAGCAGAGACGAGCTCCAAGCCGGGGTCAGAACGAGGGAGTGAAGCCGAAGAAGAGCAGAGAGACAGACGAGACCGGGGCATAAAAAAGGCGAGGGCAGGAACAGGCCAGGCAAGGAACAGGAGTGGGGCTCAGAGAAGGTGAGGACAAGGCAAGGAACAAGACAATAAACAAGGAACAAGGCAAGGATAATACACAGATTGCAACATGAACTGGGACTCAAGGAAAACAGGAGACCTGTTGCCGAGGCAGAGAGGGGAAGTCCAACAAAACCTTTTATAGAGAGGTGCTACCAATGTCATCATAGTACGCTGAGGAAATTTCCCACCATGACCTCTTTAAGGCTCCAGGTGCACTGCACGCGCATATGAGAGGGCAGCTGGGGTGACATGTGGTGACGACTCCAGCCGCTTATGCTGTGTTCAAGGCAGGAGGTCAAGCGCTGGGCGTATGGTGAATCCGGCCACATCGGGGCTAAGTGCAGCAGCTTGTGGGGACACCGAGTGTAACAGCCATCCAGTCTGCCCAGCAAAGTGATTAGAGTTGTAACTGCCACTCCATGCAGGTTACCTCTCTGCCTTCCATATAGGGTTGTAGCTACACCCATGCCTTCTGTTTAGGTCTATACTATGGCTCTGTGCAGATGTGCCTTTTGGAAGCGAAATACAATCTTTTCAATAAGATTTTGGTTCAAGCCACTATTTCAAGCATATTATCCCAGTGTTTTGTGTGCATCTTCTCAGCAGTAAGGGATCTTCTGCATTTATCCCAAGCTTTCTTGAATTCTACTACTGTCTTTGTCTTCACTACCTCTTCCGGGAAATCATTCCATGCATCCACCACCCTTTCTGAGAAGAAATATTTTCTGATTTTCTTCCTAAGTCTGCCTCCTTGTAGCTTCAAACTGTGACCCCTAGTTTTACAATTTTCTTTCTATTGGAAAAGGTTTAATTGTGCATCATATTCCCTCCTCCTCCCCATCTCTTCCTTAACCTAGGTTGTACATAGTCAGGGCCTGACGTCTCATTTCATATGGCTTTTGGTGAAATCCCTACAACATTTTGGTTGCCTGTCTCTAAACCGCTTCTAGCTTCTCTCTCTTTTTTGAGACAGCTACTCCAAAAATGAACACAGCACTCTGTCCTGCACAGGGGCATTATCACCTCCTTTTTACTACCAGTTATGCCACTAAGCAGCCCTGCGTCACTCTGGCTCTAGCCACTGCCTTGTGACGCTGTTTCATCACCTTGAGATCATCAGATATTTTCATCCTGAGTTCCACATCAGCAACTCTCCTCTCCACCCCCACCCAGTGTGTACAGCTTCTTCATTTTTTGCATCCCAGATGCATGACTCTGCATGTTTTTTGTATTGAATTTTAACTGCTAAACCTTTGACCATTCCTCAAGCTTTCTTAGGTCACTTTTCATTCTCTCTACTTCCTCAGACATGTCCACTCTATTGCATATCTTTGTGTCATCCAGAAAAAAGACAAACTTCTCCTTCTAAGCTGCCTGCAATATCACTTATATTCCAGTCTCTCCACTCTCATGCACGTTTGCTTATTTCTTGGGACAAACAGCAACACAAACAATAGGAAGACTTGGTAGCAGAAACAAGAAGCACAGGACACTACACACAGAGCAGGTTTCCCATAACTTCTCCGTCACCTCGTTGCGTGCCTCCACACCTGATTCAGTTGCTCTTCCCCCTATAATAGAGACCTCCTCTAGCCAGAGCATGTGTTAGCCTCTATGTTATGATTTTGATCAGAGGGGGAGAAGCTTTGTTTGTGCTCAAAATAGCATCAAGGCTCTAAATACCCATCACGAGCATGAGCTATTGCTACTCTGTGGCCTATCTTCCACTAGCAAGCATGCCAACCTTTTAGCAGCTGCAAATTGCATGGACGTTTTTGGTGTGCATGCTTATCCTAGCACAGTTGCAAAGAGAAACGGTACCCTAGTATGTTCTTTTCCAAAATCAGCTATAACTCACAGTAAAAAGTCCCCACACGCTTCGCAACTATGCAGGCTGTTTGAAAACCAAACTCATAATACTGAATCAATTTCAGAATATATTACTTATGGCCTTCAACAACTATTAATGCTGAGTAGATTTTTAGTAAAGAAGAAGTTATCAGCATGAAGATGTTGCACATTTCACATTTTTTTTATTTGCAAAGAAAAAGAAGTCCAAGGGTAACAGAGTGTGGAAGTCGAATACTGCTCAGTGCCATTCTTGCATAAATAAAATATGTGCATAGTAAACAGTTCCATCTTAGAATTTGGATGACATTTACTGGGGAGGGGGGAGGGAGCTCTTATGTCAGCAATGAAATCTCTCAGTGTCACTACTTCTGGTACTCACAGTTCACTGTAGGCCATCTGTTCTCATGAAACTGGTTACCATGTACAAAAGTGATTTTTCTTACAATGTACAAAACTCCAGGACATCACTTTAAGATAGAAGGAATGACCCAGGGACACAGAATAATTAATTATGCTATATTTTGTCTTATGGATATGTGCAAAATGACAAATTACATTGCTCAATCCACAAGGGAGGCTCATCCACACACAAAAGTACATCCCAGCAAACGGCATGCCACCAATATAATGGCACTTGACAGCCAACGATTGTCCAGAGTTTGAATTTAAAATAATAAATGTTCTCTTGGGGAGCTCATAATGAGTCTCTTAGGAATTTTTATTATTTGTATGACATCGTTAGTGGTATGTAAGGGGAGATATGCTTGGGATTTTAAGGGTAGGTCTGGAGAAAGGATTCAGTCTGTTGTTAGTTCCTAAATGAGTACGAAGAAGGAGGGTAGGCGGAACTTGCATTATATTTTAAGTAATGCTCGTTCATTTCAGAAAAACTGGTTATATGTTTATGATGTGATCCTGGAGTATAATGTGGATTTAGTATGATTTATGGAAACTTGGTTAAGTATAAGTACTGATAAATCACTGCTATTTCTCAGGTTTGCCCTTCAGGGTATAAGATTATTTTACAGAATAGGAATGGTAAGTGGGGTGGAGGGGTTGCTATTATTTGTTGGGAAAGTTTTCCCCTTAAGAGATTATATCTGGAGCAGGTGTTGGGTTGTGAGGGTATTTTAGTAAAATTAGGGGTAAAAACCCCTATTGTGATTTTATTGCGGTGTTTTCCTCTCAGTAGTTCAGTAGTCTCTACAATGAGTAGTTATGGAACTAGTGTTAGAGACTATTTTGGTATACTCTTTGAATTACTCTTCTTTTTTGGCAATGGGTGATTTTAATCTTTATGTGGATAGAGAAGCTAATGATTTACCCAATCATTTTATTTTTGTATTTGCAACAAATGTGTTAACACAGATTGTTCACGATCCTACACATGAGAGAAGGTACAGCCTTGATTTCATTTTGGGTCTAAGGTGGCCAGAGAATTGGGAAACTTGAAATTTGGGGGTTTGGTTGCAGTTTCAAAGAACTGATCATTTGTTTGTCCAGTTTAGTTTTAAGTTTCCCAATGCAGGTGAAGAGGTTCAGTCTTTGAATAAGGAAAAAGTATTTTGTAAGAAAATTGGGCAGTAGGTTTTGGAGGAAACATTTATAGTGTGCAATGGATGGCCGCTTACAAACCTCCCAAGACGTTACTTTTCAAAGTAGATCCCAGAAAAAGGCATGCAACCAATATAAAGGAACCTCAATCCCCTGTTTGGGTATTATCTATTTAATGTTTGGGTATTATCTATTTAATGTTTGGGTACTTGCCAGGTATTTGTGACCTGGATTGGCCACTGTTGGAAACAGGATGCTGGGTTTGATGGACTTCGGCCTGACATAGTAAGGCAACTTCTTATATTCTTAAAGTGTCCTTGAGGGTTGTAATCAAATGTTATCTTAAGCCTGTGAGCTAAATGATTTCAGAAAGGGATATAAAATTTATTTAAAAAAATATGATAGCTTTTCCATGGTTTACTGGAGAGCTAGAGGATTGCAAACGAGCTGCATAATTTGGATCGAAAATGGAGAAAAACTGGGAGATTCAAAGATGGGCACTCTTAACGAAAGGCAGTGACAGTTTATTTGAAAAGATTGTGGTGATTAAGAAAAGTTATTATTCTAGTGTTATTCAAAGAGCGGATAATAATCCAAGGGCTATGTTTAGAGTGGTGCAGTCATTATTGGGGAAGGATGCAAATGATTCTCTGTCATTTGTGAATATTCCAGGTTGTGAAATGTTAGTTACTTTTTTCTGAATAAAAGTGTATCAGTTGAAGCAGCTAGGACCACACAGGAGACTAAGCAGCATGCAATTAGTTTTGATAAAGAAGGTGTTAGTTCTGTAATGGGGGAGAGGATTTACAGCAGGATTTTCTAGAAGAGTTTATTTTATCATTGTTGGAACTTAAGGGCTTGATAATTGACATCACTAAACATTTGTAGTCATTATAATGGATGAAAAGTATGTTTCTGTTACAACACCCCCCAAAACTTCACCCCACCTTCTGAAACTCACCCCGATTCTAAGTGCCCCTCTGCAGTGGTACATATATAGAGAGTGTCAGACTGACTATACAAAAGTGCTCTCTTTCTTTCTCTCTCTCTCTCTCTCACTCTCCTTCCTGTGAAGCAAAACATAGCACAGGTGTGATAAATTTATTGTACCTTGCGGAAATTGTCTATGCAACGCAGAAGAAGGGTAATTAGCCTAACCATGCCCCTTTTTTATTGCAGGTGCTATTTCTGCTATATTTAGAGCTCAGGGGTGCATACCATCTGATTCATGGTGATTTGCTACTCAAGTTTGTCAATCTGCCTTATTACATCTTCCAGGTTCACAGTGATTTGCATCAGTTCTTCTGAATTATCACCATTGAATAGAGCTTCTGGCACAGATATCTCACCAACATTCTCTTCAGTAAACACCAAAGCAAAGAATTTATTCTGTCTTTCCATAATGGCCTTATCTTCCCTATGTATCTCTTTAAGCCCTTGATCATCATTAGGGATGTGAATCGTTTTTTGACGATTTAAAATATCGTCCGATATATTTTAAATCGTCAAAAATCGTTAGAAGCGCGATACAATAGAAATTCCCCCGATTTATCGTCAAAAATCGTACGGCAAATCGTACGGCAAAATGGCGCCGGCCATACGGTGTATGGCCGGCGCCATTTTGTACAGCAAAACAATTCGAGTTTAGGAGGTCGTTCCCGGACCCCCGCTGGACTTTTGGCAAGTCTTGTGGGGGTCAGGAGGCCCCCCCAAGCTGGCCAAAAGTCCCTGGGGGTCCAGCAGGGGTCCGGGAGCGATCTCCTACGCTCCTGACGTCGGGGGACAAAAAACAAAATGGTGCCGGCGCTACCTTTGCCCTGTCATATGACAGGGCAAAGGTAGCGCCGGCGCCATTTCTACAACGCACCGCAGGCCCGAGAGTAAAAGATCACACCGGGATCCCCGCTCTGGACCCCAGGTAATACACAACACACCAATATACAAAAAACCCTGTGAACAAGAAGAAACAAAATATTTTATCATGACCTCACATACAGTCCACAAACCTAGGGGAGCCAAGATAGGATTAGACAAAAAATATATTGTAGAAAATTGTATACAAAGTTGGCTTATGAGTTAAAAAAAAATCTTAACAGAGAACCATTCCTCAACTCATTACTGCTGCATCTTTTTAGAGTCCAGGAAACATCTAAAATGGCTAGGATAAAAAAAAGCCATATTTTACATTTTCAAACTTAATTATACAGTTACAGGGGTGTCCATAAAAACACATCTGCCCCAAGAGATCTATCTCCTGTCACACTGAAAGAAAAGTCTCTCTCTTCTCCTGTTTCTTTACACAGATCTGGAAAACCCACACTCTCTGACTGCACATTAGTTTTCACTGTCTCAAAACTGTTCAATGATATTCTTATTCCAGAGAAACTGATACAATGAATGTTCTCATAACAGCGTGCAAATTTCTGTACCAAATGTTCATTCATGAAGCTGCTCGAGCAATAACTTCAGACCTTGCATGTAGCTTTTAGAAGCAAACAGGGCTCAGCTTTGCTCTGTGTCTCCCCTGAGGAGATACTGCCAACTATGACAGCATTTAATGGTTTTTATAGTAAAGACAGAAGGCCCCAGATGGCTGAGACCACCAAACTCATTCTGCCCTGGACATTAGCTGAGTCGTGGAGCATCTATTTAACTTTTCTTTGGGTTTTAAAGTGTCAGTTTAGTAGAAGCTAAAAAAAAAAATCATCAACAAAGGAAGTGAAAATCATGCATATGTATGAGTTTTCCAGGATTTTGCAATGTGACCCTATTGAAAAAGAATTCAACCTCATTAGGCTGAGGTTATTTGCAACAGGTTAAATTCCAGGCCTATGGTTGGATATCACCCTAAATTAAACCCTGACCTGTCCATTTGTTGGAAAGTTCCGTGGAATCCCAGTTGAATACAGTGAACTAGGCAAACCACATAAATGAAGCAAACTTGACCAGAGTTTCTGTCTGGCTTAAAATTTATGGGGGCAATTGTTTAACTTATGGCAAAAATGCGCAAGAGTTACATCAAATTTTCAAGGCAAAATTATACCTGTATGCTGATTTGAAATATTATCCCACCAAATCTACTGCACACAATCACACCTGCTGTCATATATACAAAAAATGTTTTGGGAAATTTTAGGCACATACTTTTCTAAAAAAAAAAGGCCAAAGTCTGCACGTGAGTGCAAACATCTCTCCCAACCTGTCCCCAGGAATGCCTCGGCTGATATGCAGGTAAATGTGCATGCATATGTCCCCTGCACATACACATTTACCTGCATATCAGCAGTCAGTTTTGTAACGAGCCATTTCTGGGAGTAAAAGCACCCATTTTAGCAGTGGAAATTACCCTCCTTATGTGTTTTTTTTTCCTGCTCTAATCTCTTTCAGGGTTTATATTGTCACGATGGTTAATTTTTTCCTGAAAGAACTGTAAGTACCCACAACTGTCTATTTTCAAAATATTTTATTATATTATTAATAATACTTTAGGTATATAGTCCTGCCAACTAAAATATTGCCAACTAAAAGTTATTTAGTGTCTTTTTTAAGTTTGATTGATGATCTTGCTCTGACTTTTGGTATACATTACAATATGGCACTAAGCCTGTTTTTAACAAATGCTGTCAATTCAAGTCTGAGTGTAGCCTGGCACTTGATTCACTTCCTGGTTGCCTTCACTCTTTGAAGTGAGCAGGGAGCGAGTGCACATTGATGCCATATTAATTAATCCTACTCTGGGAGGTAGTTTCCCTTTTCAATGAGTTATTCTAGGAATCACTAATACTATTACCCATAGCTCCCTGCTGCAGATTTTTCAGGATTCTGTAGCAAGAGTTAGCAAATTCTATGGCAGATTTTTCAAAATTCTGTGGCAATTCTGTGGCAAATTTGAATAATTTTGCATAAAGGTTCACATCTCTCACTATGCAAAAAATGTCAATATTTGCTGAAAGCTTTTCACAATATTTTTAAATATTTGAACTATGTACAATTAGAAAATTTACGAAGTAGAAAACTCAACAATTTATAGAGCAAAGACATAAGTATCAAATGTCTCTGAAATGTCACTTTCTTTTTCATTTGAAATATTCTGTAACCATCCTGTTTATGTTTTCTTGAGAAGGTCCTCATCTTCTTTCCTAGTTTTTGAGCTCACGTATGCTAAAAATGTGCTCGGCAAGTCAGCATCAGCAAATTATCATGCTGTTAATTACACAGAAAAAGAAGTGTGCATATATTGGACACATGGTACCAGACACAAAAAAGAGGTTGAATTAGCATGAGTTTGAAACCTGTGCACAATAGTGCCAATTGGCAAGGCTTCTATGAATTTAACTTAATGCCCTTGGCATCTCTGCCACCTATGGGACACCAGCAGTTGCACACTTCCAAAACACATCCTTGTCTTTTTAGCTGGTATATGGTTGGCTACATATGCAGGTACAAGAACTTTTGTATAAAGATGCCCCATTAGAAGAATTTCACCATTCCATCCAAGAGCTATATCAAAATCATCTTTGGTTTGATTTTAATGATCTTTGAGGGATTAAACATTCTGACTGCTTTCTCTATTCACTCCAATCTTACCTCACCTCTCCTCTCTTGTTCCCTTTAGGACAGGTGAGTTTGGGGGAGGGGGAAAGGACACAGAATAAAACAAGAAGGGAAAAGGTTGGATTAGCAAGCAGAATGCCTCTTCTCTGTCTGCCCTAGCCTCAGCCTCACTCATTCTTCTCCTGTTCCCTGCAGGCTGCTTGTGAGTAGAAGGGCTGGAACAAGCGGCAGAGAGAGGGGGAGAGAGAGAGACCTGAGACGGAAGGCAGATAACTGAATTAGGAGGTGGGGGAGCTTCAGGTTTGTTGAATGTTTGGCAGTCTGTAAACTATGCTGCGACAGGCTAATTATGCAGTTTCTTCCAGAGCCTGCAGAATTGTGTAAAGCCTAAGGACACTGCTAATGCTGTGTTACAGGTATGTGAATGCAGTACTGTAGTTAACTTCAGGGCTAGGTCCTGAACAGAAATAGAAACAATACCACATTAATCTTAGCCTAGTTCCGTAGTGTGAAGAGAATAAGAAACAAACCCAGGCTAACTCCTCCTTCAGAGCAGGGTTCATGCACATCGGTGGGGGAAATTTGCACTGCTGCTGTCTGTGCTGCACTCGTTCTGTGGATAAGATTTCTGCTTTCTCCAGCTGGCTTATAGCATTATTAGCATTCAGGTACAATACATCCCTGTCTCAAGGAGCTTGAAATCTAAGTGGGTACCTGATGCAACAGGAGAAACAGTGACTTGCCCAAGGACTGTCAGTGGGATTGGAACCCTGGTTTTCCTGGTTCTTGGCCCTATTGCTCCTAACTGCAAAGCACCTCCATCTGGATGAGTACTAAATTCAGTGGGATTGGGGAAGAGAGGGGGAAACACATTCCATGGCGACATTATGTCACAATTGTTGCCAAATGGTAAGATTTTTCAAATTTGTCTTAGTGTGTCAATCTTTACGTATTTATGGTATGTGCAAAGCAACTTTCACCTAGAAAATACAGTAGAGCAAAGCATGAAAAGTAAACTCTTTTTACAATAAAAGAGCCTGATAGTGCTGGTCTGCAGTCATTCCCTGGTGAAACTGTGCCATTTGCATGGGATCTGTGCATCTAATCAAATGGAGATCACAGGATTGGAGCTTAAATTGCAGCCTGATGGAAGAACCTGACAGTTCCATACTGAGGAGGAGTACTATTTGCTGTCTGGATTTACCATCCCTGCAGGAGAGATGAGAACTGCCCCATTGTTCCTAACAATATAAGTATTAAAGAACAGCCCCTGGCTACACCTGATTCCGTAAGTGAAAGATTGCCAGGATCTCCCCCATCAAGTAACCTCAAATAAAAGTGATGTGGTGATCTGGAAATGTGATTCCGGAGCCATTATGTTATATGCTAAAGGGAACTGCCTAAACTCTCTGGCACTCAGCATCTAAAACACCTGGGCATTTCTGCTGCTGTGCTCTGAGTCTGCACACGTATAGTTAACCATAACCAAGCTGGTTCTTTTCATAATGATATTTAATCAGCGATAAAGAATGCTCTGAGCCTGGGTTGGTGGAGAAGGCGGCAGGTAGTTATTTGCTATCTGCCCTAGGGGAACAACTTTTCACTTTATGAGTGACTTCACAGGTAGTGAAGGCATGGATCGCTGGCTATGATACTGTTCTCTGGATCGTGCAGTATAATGAAAAGAAAAAAAAATACATCTTTGCAAGGAAATGTGTGCTTAAACAGACGTGTTGGTTGCTGCTACTGCATAACTTATTTATTGATACAGTCAGAAAGGCATGGAACTTATTTCATCTGTACTTCAGCATCAACACAACAAATTACTTCAGTGGGACTTTTCATTTTTAAGAACACAAGAAGGTCCATATTCAAAAGCCATTTAGATGGATAACGTAATATTTATAGTCAGCCTTTATCCAGCTACATTCTTGCTGGCTAATAAGTTAGGCGGTTAGAATTTAGCCAGATAAGTTAGGGGCGGTCCAGGGGTATAACTGAGAGGAATTGAGTTAGCCGGCTAAGGGGGTCATTTTCTAACGGGATAGCGGAGTCAGGGCGGCGTCGGCACCGGAAGAGGAGGAGTCGGGGTGGCACCGGGGCGGACGTGGTGAAAACATCGCTCGCTGCAAAAAGGTAAGAACCCTTATCGGTGCCAGTAGCGCGCCCAATAGCACCACCTTTTACGATGGCCCTATTGGGTGCGAAAGCCGGCAGCGATAACACCGCGATGGTGCGATCGCTGCTGGCTTTCGCAGGCCCGCCCCCCCCCCCCACTTCGCCCCCCATTACCGCCGGATTCGCTAAGGTCTGTGACCTTAGAAAATCCAGGCCTAAGTTAGCTGGTCTACTCCAGTATCAGAGTTAGCTGGATGTCTTAGCCGGCTAAGTCTGGTTGGGTCAAAGAGCTGTCCTAAAGTTAGCTGGCTGTGGAGGCTGTAATTGTCACAGTTTCCTGGTTCCAAGTAGCCTTTCTGTTTTGTTTGCTAATGCTGTTGTTCATGCTTTTAGTTTACATACACTTCTTTATTGTCCATTTTACTGCCAGCTGGTGGTCAGACTGCATGTTCACTACTTATGCGGTATTCAGTGTAGTGAGCTCTGGATACAGCATAAAGGGCTAACTTCTGACTTGGAAGCAGGGAATCTTAGGTGTTTTTTCTCATGTGTTCAGTCAGCTTATCTTGGCCTGTGTGCTTTAGCAGCTAATCTAGCCTAGCCCTGCAGAATAATCCTCATTTTGTCTTCTGTTGTCTGTGACTAGACTGCTATGGTTGCTGTTTTCTCCAGTTTATTCACAGTAAAGACTCTGCTTATTTGTTTTAATTTTCAATAGCATTTGGAATGGAAGAAGTGGTGTCTTCTGTCTATGAAATGAAGACTGAGTTAAGTTTTCTGCTTGAGTTACTGTTACAGCCCCAAGCCGCGCCCTGGGTCCTCCACTCACCTCAAAGCCAGCCCGGGCCGCTGCGAAGCCAACAAGGCCTGTCCCAGCCTCAGCTGTGGCGCTCCCTCTGCGAGGGAGATGCCGGCAATCCCTTGCGTCTGGCCCCGCCCCCTAGATGCGCACGCGTGCAGGGGCTCGGGACTTAAAGGGTCCAGCGTGGGAAAATGACAGGCACTGCCCCCAATGATGTCAGACGCTGCAGGCCTACTTAAGCCCTGCAGCGTGACTCCTTGGTGCCTTGCAACAAGGTTAGCTCTTCGGAGCTGCTAGTTGCTGTTCCTGGACTCCCGTCTGCCTTGACTTCGAACTTCTGACTTTTGGCTTCTGACCTTGCTTCGTCCATTGACTCCGACTTCAGCTCCCTCATCATCTTCAGATATCCAGTTCTCACTTGCCAGGAGGATTCTCCTAAGTCCCAGCAGCTCGGGCTTTCACGGGCTCCTCCTGGGGGAGCTGCGGGCTTCCAAGGGTGAAGACTCTTCTGGCCTCCGGAGCTCAACCGCTCCCATCGACCATCTCTTCAGCCATTTCCTTGATCCTTGGTCGCATAGGGTCACACCTAAGTCCAAGAGGCCTGGGTCCTTACGGGCTCCTCCTGGGGGGACCTCGGGTTTCCAGTGGTGAAGCCTTCTTCGGAACCCCTCTTCAGCACCGCCTCCCGGCTGCGACGCCCACTGTTGGTCCCCACGGTACAACACCTGCAGTCTCAGCTGGCCCAAGGGTCCACAACCCTAACAGTTACACATAGGAAACGGGTACCAAAGACAGAAAAGAGGACTAAACCATGAGGTGAGTAATGAAGCAGCATCCCAGTGTCTCCCACAGCAGCTTCATTCCTCTGACTACATCTCTACAGCCAGGGCTCTCCTCATGGCC
Organism: Rhinatrema bivittatum; assembly: GCF_901001135.1. Lineage (NCBI taxonomy): Eukaryota > Metazoa > Chordata > Amphibia > Gymnophiona > Rhinatrematidae > Rhinatrema > Rhinatrema bivittatum. The sequence goes on from NC_042617.1 coordinate 345,259,624, forward strand.
ATACTTCAGACATACAGTCAAATCCAGGAGCAGAGTGCAGGCTCCAGGCATGCGGCGACCTCTCAGTATTCAGCTGATTCACAAGAGGTTGCTAATAACCATTGCCATCTGAACTGTGTCAGCTTTCATCCTTGCTGCAAGTTTGTTACCAGTGCTACAGACTCATAAATAGTGCATCATGGCAAAAGCTATCCCCTATAGAGCACTACCCTATTTCCAGAAACCACAGAGGCTGAAATTCCATCTCAGCAAATTCAGTAAAGTGGAAGGCCTAAGCAGATTGTGATTCTCAAACAGAAAGTCAAAGAAAACTATGAAATTATCGGAGATCAGTATCATGAGAAATTGGACAAAGCCTGAAAAAAGACTGAGAGTGAGAGTGAGATGTGTAATATTACAAGCATAGCAAGTAAGCAAACTGTGAGCCAGCTCAAGTCTGCTTACAGAAGCTACCAAATCCTGTCACAAGAATATCTCACTTTCCTAACATGAATCAATTCCAAAGAAAGTTTGTAGGAATAAGATCTTCAGCGAACTATTGATTAGGGCCGTAACAGTTTGGTCAGAGATATTAAGGCGAAAATAGATTCTCAAGTGGAATGTTAAAAAAAAACTGCATCTCAATGTTCCAAGTCTTCTAGACACACCACAAAATACTCTAAATTAGTGCACTCAAACCTGTCTACAACAAGCGCAGCTACCCACCAGAACATGTACTGAAGTGGCAACTGCACAGGTACATGTATCTTAAAGCAGGAAAGAGGCAGCCTTACAACTAGAAAAAGTTAAAGTGGAGGAGCAGGAGTGGATTACTGCCACCACTATAGGTGCCATAGCTGCTGCACACAAGAAAGCTGAGTTGGAAGCTAACCTAGAAGTATTGCAACAAGAAAAAGAATCATCTGCAGCTAAGGCCAAGGCTGAGATCCTTGAAATGGCTGCTGGACAGGACGGCAGGAAAAATTGGATTAGTCAAATTGCCTCAGAGGATCCAACCCAGTGTACGGAGCCATTCTGCCAAGCATTCCAGCTCACTCTCCCAAATTGATAAAGAGGTGTCAAATGTTGATGCAATACAATCTTCTCATGAAGCAGATATCACTCCTGACAAAGATCACCACAATGCAAACTCTACCACGGATAGCACCACCACTGGCTCCAGATGCAGGTGCACCTGCAAAGAGATATACACTATCTCATGCCCACCCTCAACTATCCCATATGAATTGGAATCATGATATGGCTGCAAGTTTGCCTCCACCAAAGATACTTGACACATGCTCTTCAAATGATCAGAGTACACCTGATCAATCTTGCCCTAGTATTCAAAGCTAACATGCCAGGTGATCAACACAGTCATATAACTTAAAAAAGCATCCTGCAAGTAGTGCTTTACACACGGGTTAATGTAAATTGGTAATTTATTCTCTCAGATAATAGGACTAGGGGACACTCCATGAAGTTAGCATGTAGCTCATTTAAAACAAATCAAAGAAAATTCTTTTTTTCTCACCACATAGTTAAGCTCTGGAATTCATTGCCAGAGGATGTGGTTATGGCAGTCTCTGTCCCATCTTGCTTCCTTGCATTGGACCCTGAAGAAAAAAACAGAGATAAAGGATAATTTTGTGGCCTTCATGAAAAATATATTTGATAATGGTCATACAGAGCCAGCTCTGCCACTGAAGTAAGGTGAAGAGTGTTGGTATCTTCCTAGCTTTGCCATACATCTTCAGAAACCTGGTCAAATCAGTATTGTATTTGATTCAAGTGCTCAGTTTCAGGGAGTTTCTCTGAATGATGTGTTTCTTACTGGACCAGTGTTAACAACAGGAGTGTTGCGCCACATCAGAAATGAGCCTGTTGTTGTAACCATTGACATCCATTGAGAATATAATAGGAATTACTTATGATTCTTATGGTATCGTGACAATAACATCAGCAATGACATCATCAAGTACCAAATGAGAGGGCATGTCTTTGGCAACAGTCCATCTCCAGTGGTAGCTGCCTATGGACTCAAGATCAGCACAAGAAGGAGAAATGGAGTATGGTACAGACGCCAGAGAGTTAGTGGGAAAGGACTTTTATGTGGACTCAAGTCTGTGCCTACAGAGGAAGAGGCTATTGACCTGCTGAAAAGGACACAACAGACACTAACTGATGCTAAATGAAGACTTCACAAATTAACTTTCAATAGTGCAAAGGTAATGAAGGCATTCTCTATGGAGGTCCATGCAAAGGATGTAAAAGACCTGAACCTAAGAGCTGTCACACCATCAATTCAGCACAGCCTTGATCTCAGCTGTGATCTCAAGATCGATGTATTTACCTTTCAGGTATCAGTCCAGAATAAAAAACATTCCAGACTTGGGATCCTATCAATGGTGAATAGACTTATATGATCCACTTGAATTTTTAGCTGCAGGCACTATCCATGGGAAATGTTTGCTAAAGGCGCTTTCAGCAGAGACATGAGAATGGGATACCCCACGGCTCCTAAGCAAGAAAGTGGAGGAGGAGGCATGGAGAGTATCCCTACAATCAGTTCAAGATTCTTTGTATGTATAGCTCTCACTACAGCCAATACAGGGACATCTCTGCATTCCAGATGCCTCGGTGAAAGCCATAGCTGAATTGGTCTTCTTGAAAATATTAGACAATGAATGTAAACCCCATGTGGGTTTATGCTTATTAATGCTAAATTAGCTCTACAGACTAGCCAGAAGCCACACCATTCCAAAACTTGAATTGTGTGGGGCAATGATAGCAGTGGAAGTTGCTGAACTGGCGCACTATGACACAGACTTGCAACTGACAGTAAAGTGGTACTGGGTTACATACATAATCAGAGTAAAATGCTTTATGTATATATATGACAACAGGGTTGAAGGAGTCAGAAAAGCAATCCTGGCAAAGCAGTGGTATTACATTTCCACTGAAATTAACCCTGCTGACCATACCATGAGGTTTGTCTCTGCAGCTCAACTGATGCAGGCCACATGGTTGACAGGGAAGAATTGCTATGGAATTCTGGTGAGACAGCACTCACTCAGTCTGCTTTGAACTGGTAAATCCTGAACTGGATGCAGAGATGTGTCCTCAACTCAAGAGTCGTTACTAACACTTGGGAGCATCGGGAACACTGGGATGCTAATGCGGGCCCTGATGCTCTCAGAGCTGTAGTTGAAGGGCCAGAGATGCCCAGACAATTCCCCTCCCCCTAATGTGTAGAACTCCCTCCCTGGGATCTTGTGAGACGCCCATCCCAAATGCTTATTGCTTCTAGAGGTGGCCCAAAGGCACTAAAATTCAAACATTAAAATTGTATGGTGAAGGCCTGAGTCCACTCTTACGAATCCTACTCCTTTGAAACAAATGTCCTCCCCAGTCTCCAAATCTCCAGACACACAGACCCCCCCACTTCAGCCCAACATTTCCCAGTCTTAACTTAATATCCCTGATGGCCTAGTGGGGCCTGAAGCGCCCTCCCCCATGCCAGGCTCCTGGCCCTGCCTGTCTGACTTAAACTGGCACTAGCTAGCCATATTTCAACGTATGCACTTATCACAATTTTTGTTAATGAAATGAAAATATCTAAACATTTTCATATATTTTCTGGTATGTCGACTTTCAGTTCATTCCATTTATTTATTTAAAATCTTATATCCTGCAGCTTCCAGAGAGACAGAAAGCATTCAGTGAAGACTGCAATGTTAAAATACAGCAACATAAAACAAGAACATACAAACATCAACTTAAAATCATAAAAGCATATCACAAACATTTGAAACGAACCAAAAATAGACTTTTTCATTTCAAACCAAATGCACATCCCTAATATTCAGTGGGATTTGTTTCCCACTGAATATGTCAGCTAAGCCAGGTAACTTGCTGCTATCCTTACTACTGAATATGGACTTCTCAGCTCTTTTACAATACCAGCCTTAAACGTTAATCAGGTTTGGTTAGAAATGATAAATGGGGGTTATCGTAAATGCTATAACATTTATCACGATTACCTATGTAAATATGGTAACGGGCATGGTAATTAAGAATAATGAGCTAATTATGCATTTGTCAGTATGTAAAGTGCAATAAAGATTTATTTAACACGTCCTTCGGTTAACCAGACAGAACCTCTCCTTCTCTGTGCTAGCTCCACACAATCACAAAGGCAGGAATTCCCGTCTACTAGTTATGGGGAGGAGTGGATGCAGGTGGCAAAAAAGCTGGCCTGGAAGTGCGCAACTTTCCTTTCCTGGCCAGCAATCAAAGATCCACCTAAATCCTCCTTCTGGGATGGGATGTTGTGAATTTTTGCCAAAGGTCTAGCAAGGAGGGACAATTAGGGCGGTCACGGCTGAATTTTAGAAAGTTAATATCCACATGGGTAGTAAGAATTGGGGATGCGTGCTCATCTCCAAGCTTGGATAGCTGGGGTGCTGAAGCTTCTCAGAAAAATATGAATAGGGGATGTGCTCCCATCATGGGCATTTATGATGAGTGATGGGGCTCCCTCCGAAGAGAAGTGGCACTGCCTCTGAGCTGTGATGGCTGGGAGAGTGGTGGAGGTGCTGGTGGTGGGGGCTGCTCGAACTGTGACAAGAGAGAAATGTCCAACCTCAAGCTTTGAAAACTGGTTGGAAGGGCACCCATATTGAAACAGGGGAGGATGCCTAGCAGGCAGAATGAGAATAATCCTCCCCAAAGGACTTAAGGAAGAACAATGTAAATGATATAGTTTGCTCTGCGCTGTCACCCATTGAGTTTTATTGGTTTTCATTTGTATTATTTGATGTTAAATGTTATGTATTATATACATTTGGTAATAAAGTTGCAGCCATGTTGTTCCAATTTATATGTAGTTGAGTGTCTTATGAATGGCTTGGAAAGGGGTATGGGGTGGAGGGTGCTCTAGAAACGGACTAGGAGAGGTTGCCGCGGCCTAAGTGCAGCTGGCTGATGTATCTTTAGTCCCTCTCTGCTTTTTGTTTCTGATCAAACAGAAAAATATGTGCACATATATTGGACATGTGATAGCATACAATACATGTCCCTGTACTGATAACCCTTTCCTGTGTCCTCCTCACTATGGAAAGGGAGTCGCTCTGGAGACTGCTGAGGTCTGACACCACTTGATGCTGCTCTGGTTGTTTCACTCTGAAGAGGAGGTGAACCATTTTGTAGAACTGCCTAATAGAAACAGGGTTTTCAGCATCTGTTCTTAACTGTTTCAACTCCTTCATAACAGGGTGGTCTCAGCAAGAAGAGATGGAAAATATTTGCTCGTTACCTAGAGTTTTGTCATATGCATCCTCCAGGGGACAATAATGTCCATTTTATTCTATATGAAACTACTGGGAGAAGTCATTAGACATTTTGACATGCAATTTCATCTCACAGCAGTCAGCAAGCAGCTACAGTATATACTGCCCCAGATCCATTCCCAAGGGCTAAAGATCCTGTTGATAATATTAATTCCTGTTTATTTACTGTGTGAAATTGGGAGTCAGCTAATAAATTCAGACTTTGTTCTGATAAGATGGACATCCTGTACCTGGTCCATTCTGTCCTCAAGCAAATGGACTCACTAGATCCTTATAAATGGCTGTATGTTATTTATTTATTTATTTATTTATTTATTTATTTATTTAACATTTTTCTATACCGACCTTCAAGGTTGAATACCATATCAGGTCGGTTTACATCGAACAGGGGTAGAACAGTATAACATAACGTAACATGAGGAACAACGTTTTTATAATTAGCGGAGACAAAAGCAGAGAAGCAAAAGTTACATAATAACAAGGACCTTGAACTTGGAAGCTGGATCAGCTGGAAAAGAGAAGCCTTAAGAGTGTATTAAATTAAATACAACAAAAGGCTAGTAACCTTGGGGGTCATAATTGACTCCCAACTCAGTTTAAACTCCCAAGTGATCAAGAACGCTGAGAATGAAATTTTTAATCTTCTTCTCATATTCCAACTCAAGCCTGCCTTCAGTAAAGAACATTTGACCATTGGCTAGAGGATGGAAATAAGAAAATTGGGGGATTAACTTGTATTAACTATAAGAGTTTAACACTTCTGCATGGAGGTAACCTTCACAGAGTGACATTTATTATCCTTAACAATAGGCAAGGGAATAAACTGCATGGTACATCAGATACTAGCAAAAGCAACTTGCTGGGCAGACTAGATGGATCTTTGGTGTTTATCTGCCAAATTTACTATGCTACTATGTTTAGCTACATGGCTTAATTCTGAATGGGGATGGGTTCCTTCACTGACAACTGCCAGTGAAGGGAAGGGAGCAATCATTGCCCGAGTACAGTGAATAAATTAATACTAAATGCTAGTAGAGATATCAATACTTAGTATTAAGTGGAACTGGAGGTGGTAAGAGCCTCTTCTACTGCTTTGTATGGGGGAAACGTTTGAGGATTTACGGGTAGAGGGGCAGTGATTTGCAGACACAAATCTTTACAGGTAGGGTATGGGGAGGGAGGAGAATCGGGCCACTGGTCACTGTGGCGTTTTTTTTATGGTTTCTTGAGGGGCATGAGGCCCACTCAACTATTTATTACACTATGGAGCGGGTGTGTCAGCTGTTGCTCTGCCGCTAGTTTTCTTTTTCTATTTTTACGATATTCAGTAACCCAGATGACTTTATCAAGGTAACTTTAGGCGACATTATTCAGTGGGAGGCTGTCACGTTTGGATGGCTGCGGGAATGCCACGGCCGACCGCATTCACTCCAACGATGCCATTAGCTCTTGGATGCCGCTGACAGACTCTCTCTTTGCACCTAGGCTGCCTTAGGTGCACGCATGCACACACATATGCTATTTGAGGGCCCCATCGTGAGAAGTTTAGCCGGCGTGTCTCTGAGGACATTTTTGCCTTCACAAAGGTGCTACTACTCTTTTGCAGAGTGTTTTGCGATCTAGTTCCTGTTCCTGCTCTGTTCCAGCTTGCTCCTTGCTTCGACCAGCTTACCTCGGCCAGTCTTGCCTCATCCAGCCTTGCCTTGTTCTCCCCTGCGGTATTCTGTTCCTGCTCTTGCCCTCTCTCTGTTGTCTTGCCTAATCTCCTGCCTTGTCCTTGTCTTGCCTTGCCTATCTTATCCCTCTGTGCCTTGTCTGTCTTGGCCTGATTCTCCAGTTCTGATCTCTGCTTCAGACTTTGATCACTCCCTTGCTTGCCACCAGACCTGACCTTGCCTCATATCCTGACTACATGCTGTCTGCTGCATGCCCTGACTCTCAGCTCATTCCTGAACTCTCTCTTGGATCACCTTCAGGACCCAACTAAGTCCTGCTGGCTCTTGGAAACCAAGATCTCAACCTGTGGAGAATGGGGCTGGTTTAGGTGAAGCTCCATCGTGTCCCAGATCAGTGCAGGTTCACCCGTTGTTGGTGTGGACCTAATGGGCTTACTTACAAGGCAGTGTCAGCAGTGCTATAGCACAAGGGCTCACAATCCTCACAGTTTGTGAAGGCTATGAGCTCCATGAACATGTTACATCCCAGGCCATTGCCAGATTGGCCCTCCAAGTGCAGCAGCACCAAGACCAATTAAATTCCCTGGCTAAACTTCTCCAAATTTTAACTCGGCAAGCCCAGCAGCAGCTTGACCATGTAACTGGATTACTTTGGGGTTTTGCCAATGATTGGATGCCATACAGGTTCAACTACCTGCCCCATCACCAAAAACAGTTAACTTTCTGCCTGTGCCCATTCGATCCTCTGAATCCATGCTGCATCTTCTGCAACCTGCAACCTGCCAGGTATGGTGGTGACCCCATGGGATGCAGAGGGTTCCTCAATGTATTTAAGATGCACTGTGAACTTCAGGCAGCTCATTTTCCATCAGACCGTATCAAGGTGACATACATATTCTCCTTATTGTTTGGCCCTGCTCTGGCCTGGGCCTCTCCCATATGGGAACGATATGATCCACTCCTTGGGAGTTTTGACAACTTTGTATATTGGTTTCGCCTGATTTTTTATAAGCCTGGTCGTGTCTCAACTGTAGCCACTGAGTTGTTATGTATTCGTCAAGACACTTGCATCATGGGCGAATATACGGTAGAATTTCGCACCCTGGCCTCTGAGCTTGACTGGGAGAATAAATGAGTTGGCAGGCCAGGAGAACAAATGAGTTGGCAGGCCAGGATCTTCCACCCTCTCTGGAAGCACACATTCCCCTGGCTATCAGTATGGATTTAAGTTTCTAGGAACAAGCTCAGGAGAAGAAGACATCCTACTAAACTGTCCCCTCATGGCCTTCACAAAATTTGACCTCTGACTTCCAGTAGCCCCTAAAGCCTGTCACGGACCCCATGATGGCTACCACTTCTGAAGAACACATGCAGTTGTATCAATCTCAGCTCTCAGAGGAAGAAAAACAAAGGTGAAGACAGCATAACCTGTTTCTACTGTGCTGTGTAGGGGCATTTTATTACCCACTGCCCCGAGAAGGCAAGTAAACTTCAAAATGGGGGCTTAGCTGGGAAGTCAGTCCTAAGTCACCCACCCCCTCTGTGTCTCGCCTTATGGGGAACACACTGGTCAGACTGAGGCCTTACTTGATACCAGAGTTGGGTCAAATTTCATTCAGGAGTCACTGTATGTCAGTATGACTGGCCCACCACCACCTTGACCACAGCATGCACCATTTCCTCTGTCCATGAAGAACCCCTGTCCAGCTGCCGGTCACCTTGCCCCTAACCTAGCCCAACCTCATCCAGTGTTTCCTTGTTCTCCCCTTTAGTGTTCTGTTCAAGCCCTTGTCCTGTGTCTGTTGTCTTGCCTAATTTCCCTACCTTGTCCTTGTCTTGTCTTACCTTGTCTGTCTTGTCCCTCTGTGTCTTGTCTGTCCTGGCCTGATTCTCTGGCTCTGACCTCTGTTTTGGACTTTAATTACTTCCTAACTTGCTGCTTAATCTGACTATGCCCCGTCTGCTGCCTGTTCTGACTCTTGCCTCGTCCCTGATCTCTCTCTTAGATCACCCTCAGGACCCCCCCCCCCCCCCCAAGCTCCAGATCCCAAAAGTTCAACCTGCAGAGAACGGGTCTGAATTAGGCAAAGCTCCAGTCTGTCCCAGATCAGTGCTGGTTCACTCGCTGTCAGCGTAGGCCTAGTGAGCTCACTCATGAGGCAGTGTCAACCATGCCACAGCACAAGGGCTCACAATCCTCACAGAGACTTGTGTAAATGAATATACCATCTAAAGTTATCCAGTTATTCGGGTAATTTACCACTCACCAGGATACTCAAAATTGACCTACCAGTTTTTATAGGGGGAAATTTTTAAAAAACATTTCCTTGTGTAAAATGTGGTTTCATGCACATAAATGGGCTTTTTGAAAAAATAAGCCAGGGGTTGTATACGGAAAAGTATGAGCAGAAGCGATTTCGCTCATACTTTTTCAGTGAATTGCAAAAAGGGGCTCCCAGGGGGTGGGGGCAGGGCAAGGGGCAGGGAAATAATTTCCACACATACGTTCGATTTTCAAAAGTCTGCACATCAGCCTTCACAGGGGCCTTTCCCCCTGCTCTCTATGTGGGCCTATGCTGCACTAAGGTGGGCGTGGAACTGCTTATTTTCAAAGCCGACTTAATGCACGTTAAATCGGCTTTGAAAATGAAGGCTGAAGTTCTCAGGTAAAAATTACCCACAGACTTCAGCCTCTATGCAGTCTTTTAAAAAAATGTTAATTATGAATGTAATGTAGCGATTATGTACATCAATCTTGCCAATTGCATTGTTTTATGCTTATATTATTTCCTCACCATGGACAACTGTTGAAATGGCAAGCACTAAATTAAAAAAAAATGCAAACAAAATAAATAATAGCTTCAGGGCCTTTATGGACAAGATGTTTACCAGAAGTAAATCATGTCAGATGAATCTGATCAATTTGTTTGACTGGGTGACAAGAGAGTTGGATCAAGGGAGAGCACTAGATGTAGTGCACTTGTATTTCAGCAAGGCCTTTGACACAGTTCCGCACAGAAGACTTATAAATAAATTGTGCATCTTCCTAGAGTGACTGACTGGGTTAGAAACTGGCTGAGTGGGAGGCAATGAAGGGAAGTGGTAAATGGAGTTTTCTTTGAGGAGGGGGTTGTTACTAGTGGTTTGCCTCAGGGAAAGGTCCTTGGACTGTTTCTTTTCAACATTTTGTGAGCGACATAACGGAAGGATTGTTGGGAAAAGTTTGTCTTTTTGCTGATAATACCAAAATTTGAAACAGGGTGGAAGTCAGGAAGGTGTAGAAAACATGAGGAAGGGATCTAGCAAAGTTCAAGGAATGGTCTAAGGTATGTCAGCAAAGATTTAATGCTAAAAAATGTAGAATGTAAAATGTAGAATTTAGGATGCAAAAATCCAAGGGAAAGGAACAGTATTGGAGGTGAAATTCTTCTAAACACAAAGGAAGAGTGGGATCTGGGGTTGATTGTATCTGATGATGTTAAGGTGATCAAGCAGGTGGATAAAAGAAATGGTAAAAGCGAGAAAGATGTTTGACTGCATAAGGAGAGGAATAGATAGCAAAACAGGGGAGGTGATTATGCTGCTGTATGGGTCTCTGATGAGACCTTATTTGTAATATTGTGTACAATTCTGGAGGCCGCATCTTCAAAAGGATATAAGCAGGATGGAGTTGATCCAGAGGGTGGCTACTAAAATCAGCAGTGGTCTTCATTCTAAAGCACATGAGGATCTAAATTCTATACCTTTCAGTATCATTTGCATTGCAAATAATTATTACTCAAAGGCAGTGATTATGTTATGTTATTTTGACAAATAAAATGCAGCATTTTTTAAAATTGTGTGCAGAATTGTTAATTTGTTTGTACAGAATTCCACTAGTAGTAAATGCTACAGGTTTCTAAAACACTTCTAGAGCAATGTTCCTACTCCTCTCCTAGAGGCACACTTAGCCAGTTGGGATTTTAGGATTTCCACAATGAATATGGATAAATAGATTTGATACTCCAGGTCTCCAATATATGAAAATATATCTCATGTATATTCATTATGGATATTGTGTAAACCCAATTGGTTAGAGGTGCCTGTAGGAGAGGTTTGGAAAACACTGTTCTAGAGAACTAATGGGCAAGAAAAGCACTCTATCTTGGGGTTTCCTTCCACTGGAAACACATTTAAGGAGGGATAAGCTATCTTTCATTAGGGAAAGAGGAAACTCGCCACTTCTGGCAGAAAAAAAGGAATACCTATAATGCCTTTTTCTACTGGAAAGAGGTCTTTTCAGTGCTCCACAGCTGACGCATTGCTACCCTGTAGAAATGCAGGAGAGAGAAGAAAACACAACTGTTTCTTCTTGCACTCCAACAATACTCTGTCTATCAGTTCTGCACTCTGCCTTTAGAACTCTCTTGGTTTTACCATGTTAAGACAGGAATGAACCACTGTGGCACATTCCATACGAGAAGGATTAGCAAACGGTTCAATCCACATCCCTACCCTACTACTCACAAGTCCATTCTACGAGAGACATATATTTCTGCTAAGGATCCTATGGGTCCTTATATAATACTCTGTGTAATTACAGCCAGGCATATATATATATTTTTAAGACAGTTGTACTGTATATGCCCATTAGAGATGTATACAGTATCTAGGACCGAAGCCTTGATTATTGACAGTACTGCTCATTGTGCTAACTTAACCCCTGTTTGGAGTACATCTAAGTTTTTATCTTGAGAGATTTATGGCTTTTTCAGCTAGGATTTTTCATTTGAATGAGAGCAAAATGATTGCTATATATTTCCCAGTGTTGTCTCAGGGTCAAGTCAGGAATAATAATAGGTAATTTGATACTCAGGTTTATTGGGAAGCTTGATGATACAATTGATTTTGTGTGAATTCCAAAATGGAGACCTACTAGGATTGCCAGCTGGCTCCAGGTTTTCAGGACAGGTTGATTCAGTCCTGGTTTTACTCCCCTGCATGCCGGTACTTATAGTCTTGCTTTTCTTAGGGAATGCAATAGGGAAATCAGAATAAGTCCCAACATACAATGGGGTAAATCCAGGACTTGATCAACCTGTCCTGAAAATCTGGAGCCAGTTGGCAACCCTAAGTTCTACACAGGGTTTTTCTTTTTTTATAGTTGGAGCATACAGTACTTTTTCAATTATATTAAGTGGGAAAGGGTAGATAAAATATCATTTCTGAAGGATGGAAAACAATTGTTTAGAGATAAACCATTGTGTAATTATCCAGTTTTTTTAAAGTGTAAATGAATGCATACAAACCTTAGTCTGAAATGAAAGGGCAATATTTGCTGCTAAAGGTACTTTAGTATTGTGAACTACAAAATGTTAATGAAAACAGGTCCAGAAATGCAGCATCAGCACTTCCACATTCAAAGTCAGGGAAGACACAGATTTTTAATGTGAAAATTGTTTAGTTCTTGAGGTATAATGGCGTTAAGCCCTTTTGTGCATTCTTAAATGAAGGATATTCTTTTGCAAAAAATCTTTGTCTTAATTTCTAATATGCTGAGAATGACAGGTTTTCTTGGCCATATTATTGTGATCCATGATGACTTGAGTGCATTGCCATATAGATACTGACACCTGACCAAAACAACAATATTTAAATCCAAAAACTGCTCAAGTCCATCTCATGCTTGCTTTCCAAGTACAAAAGAACACATAGGTTAACTTACCCGAGCCTGGCCAGAGTTGTCTGCAGAAGAGATACAAATATAGTGTATTCTGCTTCCTGACCACCTAATAATAGCATGCAAAAAGCATTCTTCATCAGATTTTCCTTTGAGGGATGCAAACAGTACTTGGTTTTGGATACTTCCTAGAGCCTTGAATATAGGTAAAGAACAATAGTCAGAGAATGGTCATTCTTGGCTTACAAGAACTCTTTTGCTGTTCACAAACAGAAACCATGAAGAAATAGCTCAGCATGAGTGGTATGCAGAAAGATTATTAGGGAAGATTTGTCATCTTGCAAATTATGCTAAAATATGCAGCAATGGATTTCCAAAGTGAGCTTATGTGCATGTGTCTGCTTTGAAAATTCCAAGGCGGTGCTGCTGCATGAATGAACATCCATACAGAAAGTTTCACCTGGTACTGAACAGTTTTAACTTTCAGTGTGCAAAAAGCACATGCCTGATTGACTTATGTGCAATGCATGCTTTCCTCTGCACAATCCCCCTTGATGATTTTCAAAAGCCAATGTATGCACATAAACTCAGGTTACTGAATGCAAATCTTTTTTTCCCATAAGGCATAAATAATGCACAGGAGGCAAATATTTTTCAGTGAAAAGGAAGTTTTAGAAAAAAGAAGTCATGATGTGAAGCCCAATTAGGCAAACTCGGGATCAACATTAGAAAACATTTCTTTGTGGTGGTAGATGCAAGGAACAGTCTCCCAGGGGAGGTGGTGAAGGCAAAATCAGCAACAGAATTCAAGAAGACATGGGATAAGAACAGGATCTTTAACCCTAAAGGTTATGGAATCCCAGAGGGGACAATTTTGTCACCCATATTATTTAACATTTATCTGCACTTTCTGTTGTATGTCATCAGATCATTTGATCTTAGCTTGCACTGTTATATTGATAATCTACAAATATATTACCTGTCTGATCATGATATGGCAGACTCTGTATTTTTGAGCTGGATGAGAACAAGCAGGTTAATTCTTAATGGCTCCAAAACAAAAATGATTTTTATTTTCATCAGTCAGAGGAATATACTTAATATTTTGCTTTAGGTTGCATAATGAAGTCCTTACTGCTAAATACTGTGGGGTAGATTTTCAAAGGGTTACACGTGTAACCCCGAAAATCTGCCCCTGCGTGCGCCGAGCCTGTTTTGTTGATTCGAAAATCTGCCCCTGTGTGAATAGTTTGGGTGTAGTCTCAGCTCCTTTCTTGGATCTAGGAAAATATAAGTCTTTGATTGCCCTAAAAGCTTGGTTCAAGCTTTGAATGGCTCATCCTCTTTTGTGCATGTGCCTTGATTTAAAAAAAAAAAAAAAAAAAGTCGCAGCTCCCGATACCCTGAGGGGGAGGGTTGCCTCAGTGACCCGGTTGACGAAATGGTCGGTGTCTTTTCTGGACGGGGTTTCTTCGATGGTGGCTCGGACGATAGCGAGGTCGATGATTTCGCTCCCTTGATGGTCTGAGACTTTCGATGCCGGTGGTGATGTTTATCTCTACGATCCCCTCGATCCTGAGGGGGAGTAGAGGGTGTCAAAGGCCGAGAGGTAATGCCAGATGGTCACCAGCTGGAGGTCGATGCTGGCACGAAGTTGACAGTGCCGGTTCTGACGACGTCGATGCAATAGACGGCGTCGGGGTTTGAGCACGGAAGAGAAGTTCCATCTTCTCCATTGTAGTTTTGCGACCTTTTGGTGTCATAAGGGCACTTTTGGTGCAGACATCGTGCTCACATCTGAGACACATTACACATACACAGACTTTGTGAGGGTCTGTGATGGACATGGTGCAATTACAGTCCAGGCACCGGCGGAACCCTGATGCCATGGCCATGAAAAAATTGAGCCAATCATGAAGTTTCTGGACTATCTCTGGCACTTGTCAGAGTCAGGTCTAAAAACTTCCTCCATCAGGATGCATGTCAGTGTGGTAGCCGCCTTCCATAAAGATGTTGGATTGGTCCCATATCAGTACAACCCCTTGTAACATGTTTTTTGAAGGGCTTGCTTCACCTCAAGCCTCCTCTCCGTCCCCTTCTTGGGACCTCAACCTGGTTTTAAGTCGGCTCATGAAACCACCATTCGAGCCTCTTCAATCCTGTGACCTTCAATATCTCACATGGAAAATGATTTTCCTTTTGGCAATCACTTCTGCTCACAGAGTTAATGAATTACAGGCTCTAGTTACCTATCCGCCTTACACTAAACATCTTCAGGACCGGGCGGTACTCCGCACTCACCCTAAGGTAGTTTTGGAGTTTCATCTCAATCAGTCCATTATACTACCTACCTTTTTTCCCAGGCCCCATTCCAATCCAGGAGAGCAGGTTCTGCATAGCCTTGACTGCAAACGGGCTCTAGCGTTCTACCTAGACCGTACAGCTGCCCAAAGGAAAAGCACTCAACTGTTTGTCTCTTTCCATCCTCTCAAATTGGGGCAGCCTGTGGGTAAGCAGACTCTCTCCTCCTGATTGGCGGACTGCATATCCTTTTGCTATCAGCAAGCGGGCATTCCACTTCAAGACTGTGTTAAAGCACACTCTGTGAGGGCCATGGCGACTTCAGGAGCACACCTACGCTTGGTGCCACTTCCTGACATTTACAGGGCTGCCACCTGGAGTTCTCTCCATACCTTTATAGCCCATTATTGCTTAGACAAAGCCGGAAGACAAGATTCCATCTTCGGCCAGTCTGTCTTGCGCAACCTATTTACAACGTGACGTACCAACACCCTTCCACCTGCCCAGTGGGGTTCAGGATGCCCTTGGACAAATTTCATCCCAGGCCTAGTGCCTTGCACGCATGAGTACATTTGGTGCATGCTCGGACATCCTCAGCTCAGTACTCACCCATATGTGAGGACTACCATCCTTCTTGTCCTGTGAGAAAGCAAATGTTTCTTACCTGTAACAGGTGTTCTCACAGGACAGCAGGATGTTAGTCCTCACGAAACCCACCCTCCGCCCCGCGGTGTTGGGTTCGTAACGTTTTCTTATTTTATTTTCGGCACTACCTGTAGCTTTTTAACAAGACTGAAGGGGGACCCCTGCTGGCTGCAGGGTTAGTGCCATGCTGGGTATACCCAGTAGGGGCCAGTCAAAGTTCTGGAAACTTTGACAGAAGTGTTCCGTGATTGGGCTCCATCCTGTGATGTCACCCATATGTGAGGACTACCATCCTGCTGTCCTGTGAGAACACCTGTTACAGGTAAGCAACATTTGCTTTATTAATAACAACAAAAAACATACTTTGAAACATCTGTATGTTAATGCCAGATGTCTAAAAAGCAAAATGGGAGAGATAGAACAAATTGCACTGAATGAATTGGTAGACCTAATTGGCATCTCAGAAGACCTGGTGGAAGGAGGATAATCATTGGGGCAATACTATACCATGGTACAAATTATATCATAATGATAGTGTGGATCAACTTGGTGGGGAGAGGAAAAGGGCAGGGGCGCAGTACACTAATTGTAGATTTGAATCCTTATGGATGGAAATTCCATGTGTGATGGAGAAGAGTGTTGTGGTGGGGTTAATCTACTGCCCACTTGTCAAAAATGAACAGAAGGACAATGAAATGGTAACAGAGATTATGGATGCTAATAAATTTGGCAGCACAGTGATAATGGGAGATTTCAATTACCAAAAAGATAAACAGTTAATTTTTGTCACAACGAGTACAATATCCAACTAGAAAACATTATGAAACTCACTTATTTTACTTTTCAATGTGCAATATAATTTTTACGTTTTGCTTCTTTTAACTTTTTAAGGGACCATCATAACACCCGTGGGCATACTGACTCATTTGTTATCATGTATAGCCTCTTCGGGTCATAATTAATCATAGGTCCATGTCCACGTCCTTTATTACTAAACACATTTATCTTCGTTTTATCTTATTTTTTCAAAACTTTTTAAACAAAATTTTCTTTAAAAATTAGAGTGAGATGGTACCTTCCTTTTATGAAGATGCTTCAATTTTTACTTGGTGCAACCACACTCAACACTTTTTATTCGGAAGATGATACAGAGATTATTTTTCTCTCGGAGGGTGATTAGCCCCGCTCCAGCCCGACGTACGTTTCCCTGAATGCTGCTTCAGGGGCTGTGGTCAACGTAAGTTCTTCCGAACTGCTCATTGAAAGGTCCTGCTCCTCGAATCCACTTACTCTGCTTTACTGCTAAAAAGTGTTTTGTGGACAAACATCAACATTATTCAGTTTGAATTTTTTACCGCACATACTTTCAACTAGAGATAGGCACATACTATGAGTTATCATGGGTGAATGGGAATCCAGTGCTGACTTACCAGACCTTACCGCCTTTTCCTCACTTGTCGGCATTTAGGCGAGATTATCGCGAGAGTCCTAGTGCTTTTATGTCATATGTCATACTACAGCTGTGTGTGCAATTTGACTAAGTAAATTAGTTCACATGAAGTGAATCCATTCTATTTCTTTGTTCAGGCCGTGTGGGATTACAGTGTTTAATTGAAAAATCCAGTGTTGCTCACTCTGCCTGAGGCGCTGAATTCTATTACCTCATCTCCAATGCATTGGTACAATCTCTAAGATAGTCCAGCGGATTTCAGCAAAAGAATGATTTTTTGCCACAAAATGAGCTACCAATGGTTCCTCTGTTCTTTTTGTGTTGATACAACATTTGTACTATGTAAGTCTAGTGCGAACTGCACGTTTAGTCATGCCGACATATATCAATTGGCATGGACAATAAATGGCATAAATGACAAATGAAGTTTTACATGTTGCCTGGGGTAACGAGACTGTACGTCCTAACGAAGTGCTGATTGTGGTCTGGGTGGACTTTAGACTGCACATGGAACACTTGGTACATTCACTGGTATTCATTGACGGGGTGATAGACTGGCAATTACTAGAGTGGACAATTTGATCTTTTATGTTCCTGCCACACGAATAGGCAATACGAAGAGGCTCTTGAAATAAAGGATGTAATTCTTGCAGAATTGTCCAATACCTTCTAATGGCTCTACTGATTAGCAGAATAACCAGAGTATGCTTGATGACTAGGGTCTGTGGGTTCAAATCCTCCACTTTTTTCTGAATAAATAGATAGTCTCTATTAGAAAACAGCGCTCTTCGATATGCTTTTTTGATGCTGGAAACTGGGTATCCGCATTGTAGAAAACGTTGGACCAATTGTTCAGCTTGTAATTTGAATTCTGAGTTGTCAGTGCAGATGCGCCGTATCCGCAAGAATTGTCCCACGGGAAGGTTGGATTTGAAAGTGCTGGGATGGAAGCTATCATATCGTAACAAGTTGTTTCTTTCATTAGGTTTACAATATAAAGTAGTAGCTACTGTGTTGCCACATCTTCTGATCAGAATATCTAAATATGCCACCTGATGGAGATTGAACTGCACAGTGAATTTCAAACTTGAGCAACAATGATGATTGAGACCCTTGCCACATGACAAAAATATCGTCTATGTATCTTCTCCAATATTTTAGGTGTGCAGTCCACTGGTTTTGATAAATGTACTGATGTTCAAATGCGGTAACAAATAGTTTGGTAACATCGGGAGCCATGGCGGCTCCCATGGCTGTGCCACGTACTTGTAAAAAGAACTTCTCTTGAAAAGCAAAATAATTTTTGCTTAATGCTAAATGTAATAATTGGATGAGGAAAGATGTAGGGATGCGTTGCGGTGGTGGGCGGGTATTTAATACCATAGATATGACCGTGAGGAGTTCATCTTGAGGGATCACCATATATAAAGACTCAATGTCCATGGTTACTAGTATACTGTCCTTAGTTAAGGTAATGGTTGATAGAAATTGTAGCATCTCAGAGGTGTCTTTGACGTATGATGGAGCTTTTGAGACAAACGGCTGTAAGATCTTATCAAGGAATATAGAAATAGGCTCAAGTACTGATTCTTTAGCCGAAACAATCGGTCTCCCCGGAGGTTTTTGAAGATTCTTATGTATTTTGGGGACTATGTACATCACTGGAATCCTTGGGTGTTTATTGATTAGGAAATCTTTTTCAGTACTGGTAAGAAATCCATATTCAAAGCCATGTTCTACAATTTGTGTCACCTCTGCTAAGATTTCATCAGTGGGATCCACGTGCAATTCTTGGTAAAACTGAGTATTATGTAATTGTTGGTCAATTTCTTCCTGGTATGCTGTGGAATTCATCACTACCACGGCTCCCCCTTTGTCCGCAGGTTTAATTACTATATCTTGTCGGTCACGTAAACCAGACAGGGCTTGTGATTCTTCGCGGGATAAATTGTAAAATGAATGACTTTTTGTTTTTTCAATATTTTCCACGTCACGCAATACCAGAGCTTGAAAGGTGTTAATCGCTGCGTCTCCCAGAGGTGGCGGGCTCCATTTGGATTTATTTTTTACTATTGGCATGACTGCCGTTGGAGGGGGCTCGAAAGGATTCTGAGCTAGAAAAACTCTTCGCTGCAGTTGTCTAATGAATTTGAAAAATTCGCAACGAAATTGGAAAGGGTCATGTTTTTGTGTGGGTACGAAATTTAAGCCTTTGTTCAAAACTTGTTCTTCCATTATTGAGATCGGACATCCAGATATGTTAATGACAGCTGAATTCACGGCCTCCTTTCTGTCCCGATTGATGTGGAGGGTTGTAAGATTGTTGTTGTGACCTGGTTTTGGGACGGTTCCAATTTATATTTTGATAGTTGCGAGACCCCCGTCTTCTTCCTCTGGTGGTTTGTCCCCTTTGTGGAGCTGGTGTGCGACCTTCCCCCGATGGTGCATCCTCATCACTTCCTGAAGAGTGATCCGACATGTTAAAAGTGACTTGCTTGGGCTTAGATTCCCGATGAAGCCAAGGATAAATGGAACCTTCCTTGTAGTCCCCTTCGTCTCTTCTAAATTTATTAATCTTGGCAAGTTTAGTTTCTGCCTTGAATTTATCCATGTTGCACTGGAACTCTTGAAGTGCATTGTCAAAAATGTCAAGGGCAGCATCTTGTTTGAGTGATTCCATCATTACCTGAGACTGCTCCTGAAGCTCTTGAGTAATTTTATGCGTTTGTATAACAATGAGCAGCATGAGATCCATAGAGCATTTGTTGAGAATGTAGGACCACTGCTTCAGAAAAAAGTTTTGAAAAAAAGTTTTGAAAAAACAAGATAAAATAAGTTTTGAAAAAATAAGATAAAATAAGAAAAAATAAGATAAAACGAAGATAAATGTGTTTAGTAATAAAGGACATGGACATGGACCTATGATTAATTATGACCCAAAGAGGCTATATATGATAACAAATGAGTCAGTATGCCCACAGGTGTTATGATGGTCCCTTAAAAAGTTAAAAGAAGCAAAAAGTAAAAATTAGATTTCAATTACCCCAATATTGATTGGGTAATTTTCATATCAGGACATGCTAGGGAGGTAAAGTTTCTAGATAAAATAAGTGACTACTGCATGGAGTAGTTGGTCTGGGAACCAATGAGAGGGGGAGCCATTTTAGAACCAATTCTTAGTGAAATGCAAGATTTGGTGCAAGAGGTAATGGTGGAGGGGCCTCTTGGAAACAGTGATCATATTGCAATCAGATTTGACTTAATGACTGGGAGAAAGTTAAATAAATCTACAGCTAAAACATTAAACTTTCAAAAGGATGACTTTGATAAAATGAGGAAAATAGTTAGAAAAAACTGAAAGGCGCAGCTACAAAGTTTAAAAGTTTACAACAGGCATGGTCATTGTTTAAAAATACCATTTTAGAAGCTCAGTCCGGGTGTATCCATGCAGTAAAAAAAGTGAAACAAAGGCCAAACAACTGTTGACATGGTTAAAAGGTAAGGAGAAATAGGCTATTTTATCCTAATGAACATCTTTCAAAAATAGGAAAAAGAATCCATCTGAGGAAATATGAAAAAGCATAAGCATTGGCAAGTTAGATATAAAACACTGATAAGGCAGGTTAAAAAATAATTTGAAAAGAACTGGCCTTAAAGGCAAAAACTCATACTAAAAATGTTTTAAAATATAAACGAAAGGAGTTCGTTGGACAGTTAGATGATGATTAGAGATGTGAATCGTGTGATTGATCGTCTTAACGATCGATTTCGGCTGGGGGGGGAGGGAATCTTATCCTCGCGGTTTTGTTTTTTAAAATATCGTGTAAATCGTACCTATGCTTTTCTTCTCAAGATGCCTGATATAGTTTTGAGAAATGCAAATAAAAATAATAATTAAAAAAAAAGAATGTGAAGATTTATGGTCTGGATTTATCTAAAGAGCATACTGAACAGAAGACCACACAAATTATTCCAAAGTTTCAGAATTTATTTTAAATAAAAATAAACTTTATTCATTACAAAAATATATATTTTCAATGCTGATCATTTATGCAGCATCAGGTATATTGCAATTACAAAAAGATCAATTACTATTATAATTGGCAGTGTACATAAAGCATTTACATAATTAACAGATGAACTAAAATGTAAGCAACTGTTAGCATTCAGAATCACAAAATCATCTACTTTGCAGGTAAAGGCAATCAATTGCATGTCTGGTGTTGTGTGACAGGTAAGACAAAATATTAACATAGGGCGGAGGTCGGATTGGCCTATCAACTTTTCAGGCACGCCTTGGTGAGCTGTTCAGGCCTATCATTTACTTAAGTGCTGATTGCAGCAACCTTATGCCTAAGGAGTAGTTACAACCAACACCAGGCCTACAGCATTTTCCACTTACAGAGGGGGCCTCCCCCAAGGCTCTCCTTCCTGCCTCTACTTTTTAATTGTGCTTGGGGATGGCGGAGCTGGGGAGTTTGCCTATGGTTCCTAATATCCTTGCACCAGCCCTGGATGCATGAGGGAAAGCAGGATTCAATCTGGAGCTGTGCTGCTTTGGGTCAGTGACTCTTCTCACCCACACACACACTTTATGTCAGAGATTCTGTATGTGGGTGTCTTTCTCTCTCACACAGACACACTCTCTTGTTCTTACCCACACACTGACAATGAGAGAAGATGTGTGTCTTTTTGTCTGAGAGAGAGAGAGTGTGTATGTGTGTGCGAGCTTAAGAGCGTGCCTGGCGGGGGAGTTTCAAGATGGCCGCCATGTGAGAAGCTGGTGAAACACTCTCTCCTCGTTTTTCCTTCAATATATTTTCTTATCAAGAAATGCTGCACACAAAACGAAAAGCCAAACTCAGAGAAGCGGCGGCTTCTTCGTCGCCAATCTCTGAGGCGGGCCAAACGCGGATAGAGACGTTTTTCGCCGCTGAAACTGCA
Source organism: Rhinatrema bivittatum (assembly GCF_901001135.1). Classification (NCBI taxonomy): domain Eukaryota; kingdom Metazoa; phylum Chordata; class Amphibia; order Gymnophiona; family Rhinatrematidae; genus Rhinatrema; species Rhinatrema bivittatum. The sequence goes on from NC_042617.1 coordinate 345,281,629, forward strand.
GGAAGATTGCCGGTAGAGGGGTCACGGGTCAGCGGTCGGTACGTTAATGTCTGTAAACTGTTTACAATTCCTGGGAAAATGTTGTTTTGAGAGGTGTTTGATTATGCTTGGTATTTTCCCTTGTACCTCTGAGGCTGGTGTGGAACTGTTTTGTTTGTTTTGTGGCCTGATCGTTGCTCTTGACTCAATAAAAAACTATTTTGCCAAAAAAGAAGCAGCCGCTGCAAAAGCCGACCTCGGGCAGATCTCGGCATTGCTGGCTGAGGATGTTACACTAAGTCCCGGCGCTCCGACGACCCCCCCCCCCCCCCTTCACCGGTTCCCCCTGAAGCTGTGCTCGCTGGGGTAAGTCCTTTGGAATTACATTTTACTTCGGAAAATATTGAAAATGATGCCTCTAATATAAAGGACTTACACGGAGCCAGCAGAGAAGAGGAGGATAGAGCTATCCGGGAGGTTGTGAGAGAGAAAGCCCCAGGGGGGGGAGAACAAGCTCAGAGACCTATGCTGGAAAGCTATACACCGATTGAGACGCCGAATGTTATAACTATGGAGTCCCTTTGGCATGCAATGAAGGGCCTGGAGAAAGCTGTGATTAATTTGACAAATATTACTCTGGAAGCCAATAATAAGATCTTGAAAATTGAGAAAAACCTGGCTGAGCACACGGACAGTTTGCAGGAGATGGAACAAAGATTGAGCAAAGTGGAAAAAGTTCATGTTGAGATGTTGAGAGTGGAAAATATAAATCTCAAAAAACTAGAGAACTTGGAAAATCAGACAAAGTATTTAAATCTCCGAGTACTGAACTTTCCCTATATAAAGGAGATATCCGCTTATGAGATGTTTAAGGATTATATGTTAAAGATATTGAAGATTCCTCTAGAAGGAATACCGGTGATATCAAAAATATATTATATACCGAGTAAAGAGGAGAAAGTAAAGGACGCGGCACAAAAAGATGAAGAGAATTTGCTGAACTTAACCCAGATCTTGGAACTATCGGTGGATTCAGAGGTTAAGAAAAGAATGACTCTCTTTCTTTCATGTACTTTTTCTTCAGACAGAGATTTGATTTTAAAGAGATTTATGAGGAATAGAGAGGAGGCGTATTACGGTGGGAAAATCTGGATTTATCCAGATATCTCTCGAGTTACACAGGAGAGACGTAAAAAATTTCTATCTCTAAGGTCTGAAGTTGTGGCCAAGGGCTCCAGTTTTAGTTTGAGGTATCCTAGTAAGTGCGTTATCAAACACCTGGATGCAAAGTATATCTTCTTTGAACCGGCTCAACTGCAGAAGTTTCTAGGGCCTAGTAACCCCCCAAACCTGGAGTAGTCGTAGCATTATATAAATATTCTGCGCACTCATATGACGACCTTAATGCTTTAAGTTTAATGACCTTGTGTTATGATTTCTTGTAATCCGCCATGTTTAATCTCCCCCGCTTTACTTGGAATAGTAGGTGAAAACTTGAGAAACCAAGTAAGAAATGAAAGGTTTTCTGTATTAAAATTGTTTGGTGAATATTAACCTACGCAATGTATAATGTTTGCTTTATGTGAATATTGAAAAATTAATAAATATTAAATTAAAAAAAAAAAAAAAAAAAGAGCGTGCCTGGCAGTGTGGTTGGATCATTACTTGGCAACTGATTCATGAGCTGATTAGTTGGCAAGAGACTTTTAATACCAGACAAAGAATCCAGGATATACATATAAATGAGAAATATAAGCAAACTTGTGGGAGGCCCAACCGATTGCATGGATGGAAGGGAGACTGCAGCTCAGTTTGCTGATTTAGGGTGTGCTCTACTAATTAATTACTTAGAAAAAAATGAAATTTATGTCAGAGATTGTTAGACTTAATTCTGCCAGGCTCCAGTGCTTTGGGAGCTGTTGAAACACGCGTTGCAGGAAAAGCACACGAGCCAGTCAGACAAATACCCAATAGGCTGGATGTGAAAAAATCCTCCAGGCTGATATTTTCCTGCAATCTAACCCTGACAGGGAGGGTAATTTTCAAAGGGACATCTGTGGGTCAAACAGTGCTTAATCTCACAGAAAGGACCCTTTTGAAAATTGCCCAGGGAACATGTCTAGACATGGTTTGCATTTACGCGCAGGCTTTCCAATTTTTAAAAGTATGCCCAGAAATTTCCCCCAAACATTTTCACCAAAGACGGTAACTTTCAAACAGGCACACGGGCGCACATATACCTGTGTGTGCCTGCGCGCGCCCAGAGACGCAGCAATTTTACATCATGCGCTCACATGCGTGCACGTTATCATATAGTCTAGGTGCGTGTATAAGCTTGTAGATGCAGCGGCAGCCGTTTTCCCAAGGGAAGTGGGAGAAGCCATGAACAAGGTGCGGCAAATGGGACGAATCCGTCTAGCTTCGACGGACGCAACAACCAGTTGCACCAGTTCGTCCACCAGTTTGCTCAGCATTCTGTTAGGTCCTCCCAACCTCTCTGGTTCTTTAGCCTCAAGTTACCCCAAACCCCTACGCCTCCAACACCTTACAGATGCCCATAATTTTTTTTTTAAACTTACACCCCCTCCATAGCAGAAGTAAAGTTATGTGGCACTGGACCTGGGCCTGCGCCCAGGCATGCAGGTACTTGTGTGCACATCTCTTTGCTCCGCACCAGAATGCCCACACCGAGCACCCTTTCTCTCTGATGTGAGTTATTCCTGCATTGGCACGTCTGTGCGTATCTAGCTGCCTTAAAAAAATCGGGTGGACATGCGCAAATGCTAGATGCGTGCCCATGTCCCAAGTTAGGCTCACGTCCAGCTTTTAAAATTCACCTTTATGTGACACTTGCTATTTTGTGAGAGGTAAGTATTTCTGGAACAATTTTCAAAGTGAATCTAAGCATATAAGTAGGTTTTGAGAAATGGTGTAAATTAGGCGGACTGTTATAAAAATTATTCCCATTGTCGATTAGTATATTAACTTAGATGGTACCAGGATGCCACCACCACCTTGCTAGAACCGACTTGTTAGAATCTGTTGGCATCATCCTTGCTACCCTGTGGTCTGCGGTTTCCCTAGATTAGATCACTTATTGTTGAAGTCTTCTTTCTTTGTCCTTTCCAAGCCCATCACTATTGGTGTAATCATGGAGTTAGCTGTGGATCAGCTGGTGACAGGCCTGGATGGACACCACTTTCCTGTGGAGCATGAGGTGACTCTTGGCGATGGGTGTCCATGACTTTCAGTACATCCAGTGGAAATGGGAAAGGGTAGGTCCCAGAACAGATGAAAGTATGTCTCTTCTGCTGTGCAGACCCTTGGGCAGGGTCTGTACCCGCCCAGGCCCTTCAACTGCAGGAATATCCTTGTGGGTAAGCTGCTCTGTTTGGCTATCCATGCAATGCCTTTGTGTTGATTCATTCAAGTCTCCTAGATGTCATGTTTTGCCACTTTGTGGTGCAGATGGCTTCCAGCAGGCCGGTCATATGTTCCACGGTGTCCTTTGTATGGATCAGTTTATTTTTTGTTTTTAGATTTCTCATTTGTCTTTCCAGTTAGAGTCAAGATGGAGAACAACAATATAAAAGCCCAGAAAATATAGTAACTGAGTAAAATAGAAGTAAAGGTAAACAAGACAAAAGTGTCTGTTTTAAAACATGATTTTCCTAATGACAGCTGTAGCAGTTCCCCCGCTTTGGTGCTTTATCCTAGACTAGGGGTGCTACGGGTCTGGGTTCAAGTCCGTATGAGGAGGAAGATTTCTCTTCCGGGGGCCCCTGGTGCTGCCAATCACAATCTCAGTGACCACTTCATACTCTAGATCAAATTTTTCCAGAAAGTGCCAGATTGTGGAAAAATAACAGCAGGGAAACCAAAATGTACGAAATAGGGAGAAATCAGGAAACACAAAAGGGTCCAGCCATCCCTTATTAAGTCCACACTGATAATATTCAAAGAAAACACCATAGTGTTCAAATGAAAGTTAGTCCTTACTGTAACTTAAGAAGAGGATCCAGGTAAAGATGACAAAATTAAGAATCAACATCTATGCTGGTCAGCGGGGGTTTTAAGAGTTGGGGCTAAAAGGGTGAAAGGGAGGCTAATAAACTAAGGGGCTTTGGAAGTCCTATTCCTTAACTGGGTGAACTGTAAACGAGCTGGGAAAACAACCTATGGCGTCAGTGCACGTCCCTTATAAAAGTCCCCCACTTTCATGGTAGAGGCGGCATTTGTGTGCACATGTGTGCATCCATATAAAATTGTGCACACATGTGTTCAAGTTCAGCCTATTTTATAACGTAGGCAAATACACACATATGTGATAAAATGGCCTTTTCCCTGGGCAGAAGCCGGCAAACCTGTGCACATGTGCACCCATGTGGCTGTTTCAAAGTTACCATACCTGGGAATAGACACTGCTATTACTGGCATTAGTAGCATGGGATCTAATTAATGTTTTGGTACTTGCCAGGTACTTGTAACCTGGTTTGGCCACTGTTGGAAACAGGATGCTGGGCTTGATGGACCCGCTGTCTGACCCAATATGGCAACTTTTTATGTTCTTATGAAGGAATATAAAAATACATCAAAAGCCCTGTGTTCTCTCCTGTGAATCAAGAACCAGCATCCAGCACTCACAGTGTTAACAAGTTGGGGAAAGGGCTGTACTATTTAGCCTGCCCAGAGAACATAGCCAGCAGAGAAGGAAACCAGAGGAATGCTGGGAGTCCATTTAATATAGAAAAGGCACAATTTGGCTGCCTCTGTCTGTTTGTAAGTGTGTAGGGGGGATGGGGTGACCAGGAGTTGGCTCCACAAGCCAGGAACAGAGACGTGCATCTGGCAGCCCTGCAATCAGTTTTTCTCCTGAAGAGCTAATTATCAAGAGGGAAAGACAGAAGAATGAGTTCTGAGGAAATAGAGAGACAGACAAATGTTCTTGTTTCTTAGCTGAACTACAGGTAAAATCTCAACAAGGGACAGAGGAGCCAGGAGCTGAGAAACCAAGAAACTTCCTTTCTAGAGATATCCAGGCCCAGGAGCTCATGGTTGAATCACCCTCTTAAGAGAGTGAGTTAAGTAATCTAAACATTGCACAGTGAGTATTTTAGCCATATGAAGGAGAAGGTTTATTTCTTTTATCTTTTATTTGAATTTATTAAACATTCATTTACTGTGCAAAGTACATAGGAAGAATCATAGCATTTCAATAAATACACACCAAAATCAGAATTCCCAGCAACAATAAAACTCGAACATACAGGAACTTTCTGCAGACTTAGTAAATGCTTGTCTAAATAGCCATGTTTTTAGCAGGGTCTTAAAAGTCTAAACACTGTCTGACATACATAGAGCTTCGGGAAAAGAGTTCCAGATAACCAGGACAGCCACTGTCTCTGGTAACATTAAGTCTGGCATGCAATGGTGAGGGCACATCTAGCAGGCCTTGTATTGTGGAGTGAAGCTGAAGAGATAGACAATAAAGCTGTAAAAGAGCGTTGCTCGAAGGTGAAGTGTCAGAAGAGATAAGATTAAAGGTGATAGTTGCAATCTTATACTTAATGTCTTTTGTCACAAATTCAGTATCTCATCTTATTTGCTTCAGCCTTTCAGCCAAAATCAAGCATAAACCCTTGCTGGCAGGTACAGCCACATGAGATAGGGCTGGGAAAGAGAAACTGGTGGACTGTAGTTTTTCTGTAAGAGACTGAAACCAGGCCAGCTTTCTTTTTAGTACCAAGTAAACCAAAGCTTCCTGGTGTCTTCTTCTGGCTGTGAACTAGCCACTAACCACCCAGCCATACCACATATGGTATGAGAAGTGAGATTACTTGACTAAGCGGAAAGCACAGCCAACTAATCCCACTTTTCACACCATATGTAGTATGGCCGAGCAGTTAGTGGCCAATTCATAGCCAGATGAAGTGACATGTGACATGTATTCATGGGGACCATCAACAATGTTCCACCAATACCTAAAGACACTGACTAAGGGATGATGAAGGTCGGAGTACTACCTAGCTTGTCCTATCCCATGGTCACTGGGCAGGATTGCCCGAATTTCAAGGCCCTTTTGGGTCCATATGCAACAGAGTCTTGTAAGCACTGGTGGCAATGTTATCAGGACATCTACACCCTGGCATTGTGTAAGGTCCGTCCACAGAATCAGAAAACCTGAGGTGGTTACCCGGGTGCCGCTCCCACAGAATAAAGTGGAATCTCGCAGATGGCTATGGCTAAAAGAAACACCATAAAAGGCCTGTAAAGCCCACGAGGAGGTGAGGAACTTGGAGTTGCTCACGTTTGGACAAAAACGTCCATGGGCATATATTAGCCAGGAGCTAAGGTCTCAGAAAGAACAATACTCCAGAATGGGATCCCTATCAAGAGGTTGTCCCTTGGACAAAGGAACTCTCATCCCGACAAGGCTGAGCTGAGGGGGAGGATATGTAAGGGAGTGCATAGACAACTCCCTCATTCTATCTTAATGGACCAGGCTCAGGTAACCCGCCCAGTCCTCCTTAAGCTGAGGTGCCCCAAGGGATTAAGGGAGAAAGGAGGAACCCAGCCCTGGATTATAAATCCTAAGGGCATAAACAGCTTACTGGAACCCCTGGGAGGAGAGAAAACGTTCCCATATGCCCGACCTGTTACTGTGAAGTGGGTGAACATATGTAAGGACTATTTCGACTTGAGTGTGTTTCTTTCTTGAACTGGGAACTATTCAGTCTTGGGTTACTTTAAAGTGCACTGTTATACGGAAGTGAAGGCTGGATGCCATTTTGGGTTGAAAATCACTTCTCACTGTAAATAAAAGTCACTATTACACAGCCAGAAGCTTCCTGGCTTTTAGCAGGGTGTGAACCAGAAGAAGACACCAGGTCATACTTCACCTTCTAAGAAACCCTTAACTGTGAAGTTGTATATCTGTTTTTTATTTAAAATGAGATTATTACTTGTAGTTTTTCTCTTTCCCTTAGTATGAGAACGGAAATATAAACAGTGTACTCTCACTGGAAGAAAATCAGTGTAGGAGTCATATTCTTGTAGTTCTCGCACTGTCTGCCTACTCACATTCACCCTTCAATGGCTGTCTGTCCTCTCCAGAAGAAGGTGTCTGTCTCACTGCTGGCATGCCCCATGCACTCTGCTTAAAACTGCAATTGGATAATCCACGAACTTGGTCCTCAAACTGTCAAAACGTAATGCGCCTCCACTTGCAGACTTTAAAATCTCTTTAAGATTCAGAAGTCTGCAACCAGTTAGCATTTACTTCTTTATTGCACTCAGTACTTTCACATAGTGCGTAACCCTTTTAAAACCCCCCTGCTCGCGCCGAGCCTATTTTGCATAGGCTCGGTGGCACGCGCAAGCCCCGGGACATGCGTAAGTCCCAGGGCTTGCAAAAAGGGGCGGTCGGGGCGTGGCCAGGGGGTGTGGTTTTGGATCGGGGGCGTGTGGGCGGTCCAGGGGTGTGGCCGAGTGCCCCGACACAGCGGCCTGTGTAGGGGCCTGCCGCGCCGGCGCATGTAAATTACTACTGCCCGGAGGCAGTAGTAACTTTTCAGATAAAGGTAGGGGGATCTAGATAGGGCCGGTAGGGTGGGTTAGGTAGGGGAAGGGAGGGGAAGGTGCGGGGGGGTGGAGGGAACGGGCAGCTCGCACAGGGCTCGGCGCATTCAAGTTGCACAAATGTGCATCCCCTTGCGTGCGCCAACCCCGGATTTTATAAGATATGCGTGGCTACGCGCATATCTTATAAAATCCAGCGTACTTTTGTTCGCGCATCAGGCGCGAACAAAAGTACGCGTGTGCGCTGTCTTTTAAAATGTACCTCATAACATGTTCAAATCAGATCACTAATGAACATACATAAATAAATACATTAAAAGACTAAAATTAAAAGTCACAAAAACAAGTCAAACAAATACTTGTCATACAAATGATAATCCCTTGCTCACTTACTTCACTTAAGAGATCCAATTCTGAAAAGCCTATGTGACAAAGTAGATCTTTAAGGCTTTTTTAAACATTTTGGAGCAGGCTATTGATTAAGTTGCTTTTTTGAAATAGTGCAGAACATTGTATTAGTCGCCCTGAAGCAGCACTGGAGAAACATGGCCCAAGTTGGTGTTTCAGGTAAGTACTGCATTATGAAACTGAACTGTAGTGGTGTTTGAGATAAGTACTGCACTATGAGGTTTTGTGTGGGAAGTATTTTTTTTGCCTTCTTTGAAAGGATTTGTGAAAGAATTGCAAAATAAGAAAGGGCTTTTTCCAGTGATGGCAGTTTTTGAGTTCTGAATATCATTGGTTTGATGGGCTGTCTGAGGCTTTTTTCCCTTTCTATTTTATATTTTTTGCAGTACCTTTGGCTCTGTTGTGCATTAATATAAGTAGAGTTTAATAATAAAGCTTTTTTTTAAAGATAAAAAGAATTGTTATGAAGATTTAAAATTTTGGCACCAGTGTTTTGGGTTTATTTTTAATTTTGGGGATATTTTGATCACTGGGAATTTTTTTTGTTGTTGTTGTTGTTGGTTTGCTTAGCATGGCCATCCATCTGAATGGAAAATGTAAATGAATAAAATGAAAATGTGTGTTTAAATTCCTGGGCACATGCCATTCATTTTGGGGGTCCATGAGTGAAATTAAAATGAACTCATTCATCGCATTTTATCCATTTGTTTCAAATGAATGCACGTCTACCTATTTTCATCAAAGTACCCTAGAATTTACTAATATATAGTACTGAAAATAAGCAGACAAATTTTAAAGCATTACTTTTTTGTCTGAAAAGGAAACTGCCAAGGCATGCTTCCAGGACTTTGCAATAACACAGATTTGAGAACAGGAAGTTCCTGGTACTCATTCTATTGATGTCACCTTGCCAGGTTTCATGATCATCAGTGCACCAATGAGTGCCTGCTGAGAGATGCTCAAGCATCTTAAAGTTGAAACATGTATTGTACATTGAATAATGGGTGTCAATGCAGAAACATTATAACTCTGAATCACTATACTTCTAAATGCCTCAAGTCGAGGACTACATTTTATGATATATTAGATATTAAAAAAAAATGGGGCACTTATAAACATTGTCTGATCAAGGCAAAGACCAAAACCCCAAGATTAAAATTGGTCCCAGAATGCAAGGTGCAATGAAATACATTTTAATAATTTTATTTCATAGAATTTTCAAATGCACTAAAACTTCTCAACAGTAAATGCAAGTATTCTTCCCTGAAATTTTGAAACTGAGAAATAGGATGACACTGGTGAAGCTTTGTTTCCAACTCATTTGTGTGTGGTTTAGCTACACCTTTTTCAGTAGTGTTAAGTTGTGGAAGCTCCTGGGGGAGAGAGAGAGAGTGGAGTATCTGTTACCCAAACATCTGGCCTCCAAGGTCCCCGTGATGTTTCCAGATTGCACCCCATGTCACCAACCCATCAACAGAAGGAGTGCATATCCTGCCAGGCAGACCCAGCTACATCAGCTCCCGTGTTTACCTAGCACTTTTAGTTGTTATTGTGCTTGCAGCCTACCCAACAGATCCCTCGGAGGGAACTTTCCTTCGCCCTCCCCCCACCTTCCCCTCCCTTCCCCTACCTAACCCACCCCCCCCCCGGCCCTATCTAAACTTCCCCCCTACCTCTATCACGAAAGTTACACCTGCTCGAAGCAGGCGTAACTTTGCGCGCGCCGGGCCGGCTGCCGCGCTCCATGTTCCGGTCTGGGGGCTGGTCCAGGGGCCGCTGTCACGCCCCCGGAACGCCCTCGGGACGGAACCACGCCCCCGGACATGCCCCCGAAACGCTGCGTCACTCCCGGCACGCCCCCCCAACACGCCCCTCCATGCAAGCCCTGGGACTTACGCGCGTCCCGGGGCTTGCGCGCGCCGCTGAGCCTTTGCAAAATAGGCTCAGCGCACGCAGGGGGGTTTGGGGTAGGTTTTCGGGGGGTACGCGCGTACCCCTTTGAAAATCTACCCCAAAATGTGCAACATTTGTTTTAGGGAAACCCATGGGGCTAACATACAAATTATGATATAGCTTTTACATGGTTTCTTGATTCACTGAGACAGCAAAAATGAAAGCTGTGTACAAATTTAAATGGAAAAGTGTGCCAACATGTAGCTTAAACCAATGAGAGAGTTCAGGATTAGTGCTTATGCCAGTATTGCATTTGTAACTAATTTAGTATTGCTCCCGGAAGTAAACGGGACGGTAGAATAGCCGATAAGGGCGGCAATTTTGAAAGGACAGATGAGATGAGATGTCACTGGGTGGGGCATGGAGCTGGAGGGCGTTTTCCAATTTGGGGTATATGTTTCTTAGAGGAGCTGGGGTCATTTGTTGTGTGCGATTTGAGAGAGAGAGGACGTGATGACATCACTACCTAGAGTGGCTGTACACCCTTCCACCAGCACTGTCTGATGCACACACATGTGTACAGAAGCAGAAAAACTGAAAGCAGCGAAGCATCTCTAGATCCTTCTGACCTTCCCATTTTCCTGTCTGATCTTTGGTATTACCCTAGCTTTCCCATGACCTAGGATCCACTCTGTTTGCAAATACTTCCTTAAAATCCAATACCATTTTTTAACATACTACCACCACTGTCCTTACATTCACTACTTTTTTTGTTAAAAAATATTTTCTTTTATTTCTGAGTCTATTCCTGCTTAACCTCATCACCCCCTTTATCTACAATTTTATTTTCATGTATGTGCATATGTGTATACATATACACAAACACATAGAAAATTCTAGACAAAGGATGATAAGGTTCAAGAGAATTGGACCTGGGACTTGTATGTGCCTATATATATATATATATATATATATATATATATATATATATATATATATATACATAGAGAGAGAGGCACATACATAAGTATATATACATACATATATATATATACATACATATACAAACACAAAATTTCCTTTCCACGTATGTATATATACACGCACACACACACACATACATATAGAAAAAGAGAGAGATGCAACATATGTATATAAAATATTTCATATAAGCATACAATAAATTATACATTTACAGTTTCTGCTGCAGCAGCATCTTGCGACCCATCAGCAAACATTCATACCTTCCTGGAATTCCTCTATAATACCCTGGTTAACAAAAAACCAATTGATAATCACAAATTTATAGAAATCTTTTATTTCTTTTGTGCATGAAACAAAGCTTGCTGGAGCCAGATGTTCTCCATCCCATCCCACCCCCGCTGCTCTTGCCCCTAAAATTAGGCTAGAACCCAACCCAATCCAACTGAAACCGAGCAGGGCTTTTATTTATGTGCTTACCTTCTCTATCTATGGATTATTTTTTATTTTTTTTTTCAGAAGGCATCCCTTGTCAGTTATAAGGCTTACTTAAAATGAAAAGAAAGCCAAAGCAATTTTCTTTCTTCCATTCCAGTCTCCTAAGGCCTATTTCCCCCGGTGAGCTCAGAGCAGTGGGGGGTTTAAGGACATTCAGCTTCCTTCAAATTAATGTCTCACATCATGAAAATTCAGGACTTTCTTCTCTCCTCCCCCTTCATATCTTGAAAAGTAATACAGTGAGTGTGGGTATTATTTCTTGCCAGCGGGTAGGAGACAAATGATTTTGTCACAGTTTTGCTATTTGATGAGCAGTGTCCTGAGGGTCAGGCTTAAGTCTGTGTCACTATGCTGCTCATTACTCTTCAGCTAAATAAGGACTGATTGGATCCAAATTGCCTGGCGCAGGAGCTGCAGATGAGCTCAGTGAGGAGGGGATGACCTGCTATTCAGGCTGGGAGTAACCCCGGAGTGCAAATGCTGCATTAGAACACCGTGGGAGCACGAGAGGCTACCGACCGCTGCCAGCAAAAGAAATCGAAATGTAAAAACTCTTTTGATGATGCAACGGAGGAATCTGAAATGTAGGAAGTGACAGGTCTGATGGTGCTTATCAGCTCTGGCTGGATTAGAGAACGGCGGCAGCGGTGTCGTCTCGCTCCTGTTAATGGCAGAGGAGCAAAGCCGGCTGCTAAGTGCTCTGCAGCAGAGGGCCGGAGCTGTCAAGCTGTCAGGGGGGGGTAGCTGCTGCGCCCTACTGGCTGCTTTGCTAGAGGGCTCTTGGCTGATATGAACAGGGACAGGTAGAAAGACGGGCTCTTTGTAACTGGGTTCTTCCATGTCTCCCTCCCCAAAATGATGCCGTTTCGTACTCCAGGGGAAGAAGAGATTCACACATCTTACTGGGTTTTTTTTTGTTTGTTTTTTGGGGAGGAGGAAGGAGGGGGCTCTATTTTATTTTCATACAACACCACAGGTTTCCAAAGTGTTGCACTTCAATCAAAGCCAATTTATTTATAAAAATTGGATATTCTGCCTTTTCCTAAGTTGGACACATGTTATAAAATACGGGGGCTGCGCACACATGCGTGCCGGGTTTTATAATCCATGTGCGCATGTGCTGGCGGCACGCGCAGGGAGCCTATTACATACGCGCGGTGACGAGATTGGGCCTCTCCCAGTTCCCTCCCAGTCCACTCCATATCCCCCGTACCTAATCTCTCCTCCCCATCCCTTAAACCCTTTCTCCTACCTTTAGTTTTTTTTTTTTATTTTGTTGCTTACTGCTCCAACGGAGCAGTAGGAACTTGCGCGCCCTGGCAGTCCCTTTCCTGGTACAGCAGCACCGCCTCCAGCCCTGCCCCTCCCCACCACCGGATCGCCCCTTTCCTTTGGCCCGGCACTTCTGCACGTCACGGGAGTTCCGCGCGTGGCCGGGCCCCTTTGAAAATGAACGCGGCGCACACAAGGCCCGGCCACGCACGTAACCCCTGTTTTTCACGCACGCAACTTTCTGAAAATCTACCTGTAATTGAATAAACATATCGGCTAACTTGGCCAAGATATTCAGTGGAACGCCTGTGTGCTGCTGAATATATCCAGCTATCTATTAGCTGTTTAGGTTTATCTGGCAAACTTTAGACCTACTCGATAGCAGGTCTAATTTATCTGGCTAACTCAGCTGGATAAGGCTGAAAATCAGCACTTATTTTGCTAACTGGGTCATTCATCAAATTGCATTACGGCCTCAATGCACGATAAGAGGGGTGTACCTGGCGCACACACAGTACACCCGGTTTTGGCGCGCGCAAGGGGGTGCACAATTGTGCACCTTGTGTGTACCGAGCCACACCAAGCCGCCCTGCCTTCCCCCGTTCCCTCCCGGAACGGCCTGGAAGGGAACTTCCCTTCCCCCTAACCTGACCTTCCCACCCCTTCCCCTAACCTTTCCTTCCCCTAACCCCACTCTAACCCCCCCCCCCCAAAAAAATTTTTTTATTTTACCTTTTGCGCCTACCTCTGTGAAGGCGCAAGTTGCACGCGCCGGCATACGATCCTTTAACACAGCGGCAGTGGCCGCTGTGTTGCAGGCCTCTGGCCCCGCCCCTGCCTCGGACCGCCCCACCCCCGGACCGCCCCTTTAGTAAAGCCCCGGGACTTACACGCGTCCCGGGGCTTTATGCGCGTCGTCGGGCCTTTTTAAAATAGGCCCGACGACACGTAACCTTTTTAAAATCCAGTCCATGATCTTTAACCCAATGTGCGTTTGTATGCAAAATTGAAGAGTTTGCAAAAGATAGATTTGTATGTAAATGAGGGACTCCTACAGCCTGTCTCAAAAATTTATTGCACACTAACAAGAGATTTAAAGTCAGAAATAACAACATCTTTTTTTTATGTGCTAGAATGGAAAAATTGTTTTTATCGCGGGATAGGTGCTGTTATTGAGGATGGCCACTAATATCAGGAGCACGAAATGGAGGACTTTTCTCAGACACAGCTACACAGTCCTGCTGGGCCCAAAAAGAATACTTTTTTTTTTTTTTACCTGCCCTGTGTAATAGTAGGGAAAATGGCTGCCTCACTGGCCCATTTACATGATGGAAGTGGGATTTACGCACACATGTGCACATTCATATCAAAAAGGATGCACATGTAGGCGCTTTCAGCCTATTGGATACCATGCACGCATATATACACCTAAGATGGCTGCAGCTATTGTATTATCATGCACGCATATGTGCATGAATGATATCCCCTAGGATGAAAGCGCCTATATATGCACCCTATTTCATATATACATTCACATCTATTGGTCTCTCCCCACACGGCAGTTCCCCACCCCTTTTTTTTGCTACTTCTCACGTGTGTACACAGTGGGAGATATGTGAGAACTCAGGCAGCTTTAAAACTCGTTCTGCATGAACTGGCATATAGTTGCACAAGTCAGCCGACTTGTGCAACTATATGCCAGTTTGGGTACATGATGCGCTAATGCACTGCACACCACGATACTGTGTCCCGCAACACAAAAAATGATCATGAGTTAAGATTTTTACCTACGCATTATGGAATGTCAAACATTAGCATAACCATGCCCCTTTTTAACACGCCCACTAATGCACCATATTCCTGCAATAAATATACCAATTTGAAGAATCTAGGCCTAAATTAGCTGGATAAGTAACTCCACCCTGTAAGTCCCCCCTCCTGCCACAACTTAGCTGATTATTTAGCCAGAAAAATATCAACCTCTAAGTGGATTGTAATTAAAATTGCATTCCAAATTGCAATCAATGAAATCGAAGACACTAAACATGTGCTCAGAGCATTATGCAAGTATGGCTAAAGACATGAGGTAGACTGTAAGACGTCATCTAGGTTGAAACAGAACATTTGGAGGCCAATATTCAGTTGGCCGTTTAATGGATAAGTTATCCGGCTAAAATTAGCTAGGTAACTAGTCCTGGATATTCAATGGGATAAACGTCCCACCGAATACCCCGATTAAAGTTATCCAATTAATCATACCCATATAACTTTAAACATAACATAACAGAATGTTAGGAATTATTAGGAAGGGAATGGTTAATAAAACGGAAAATGTCATAATGCCTCTGTATCGAGACATGGTGAGACCGCACCTTGAATACTATGTACAATTCTGGTCACCGCATCTCAAAAAAGATATAATTGCGATGGAGAAGATACAGAGAAGGGCAAACAAAATGATAAAGGGGATGGAGCAGCTCCCCTATGAGGAAAGGCTGAAGAGGTTAGGGCTGTTCAGCTTGGAGAAGAGACGACTGAGGGGGGATATGATAGAGGTCTTTAAGATCATGAGAGGTCTTGAACAAGTAGATGTGAATCGGTTATTTACACTTTCGAATAATAGAAGGACTAGGGGGCATTCCATGAAGTTAGCAAGTATCACATTTAAGACTAATCAGAGAAAATTCTTTTTCACTCAAAGCACAATAAAGCTCTGGAATTTGTTGCCAGAGGATGTGGTTAGTGCAGTTAGTACAGCTGGGTTCAAAAAAGGTTTGGATAAGTTCTTGGCGGAGAAGTCCATTAACTGCTATTAATCAAGTTTACTAGGGGAACAGCCACTGCTATTAATTGCATCAGTAGCATGGGATCTTCTTGGTGTTTGGGTAATTGCCAGATTCTTGTGGCCTGGTTTTGGCCTCTGTTGGAAACAGGATGCTGGGCTTGATGGACCCTTGGTCTGACCCAGCATGGCAATTTCTTTTGTTCTTATTCTTTTGAATGTCACCGATTATGTATAAAGTTATTCGGCTATGGTTAGTCTGAACCAGATATATTGAAAAGAACATAGCTAGTTAAGTTAGGTTCCTTGTAAAAAATATATATATATGTATCGCAGGCCTACAGGCCCAAACGTGCCCCCTGCTTCTCTCCCACCAGAGTAGTACGTTTCTGCTGTTGCTAGGCTACTACAGTATGCTTCCATCATAGTAGCCTAGCAACGGCAGAAGCATACTACTACTACTACTACTACTACGATGGAAATACCAGGCCTAAATTGCAGTAGGGGGCTGGATTGCAGTAGGGGGCTACTGCAATCCAGAACAGCTACTATAGCGCATAAAATAAAAGAGGTCGTGAGACCAGGTGGTGAGGTGGGTGGGGGACTCCGTGGCCAAAGAACTTTTTTTTAGCAGTGTCAGCAAGCTTGCACTCCATTACCCTCTTACCCCTAGTGGTGGTCCCTCTAGAGCAGGTTGGCTCGGCCGCGTGGGTGAAGCTCAGACCGCCACTTGCTGCGCTACACTCGTTCGGTGTGTAAACAGAAGCCTTGGTTAGCCTGTAGGCCCAAGATATATATATATATATATAATTTTTTTTTCTTTTTTTTTTAAAGGAACCTAACTTAACTGGCTATGTTCTTTTGAATATAGCTGGTTACGTGTAAAGTTATCCAGCCACACAACTTTAGACCTGCTCTGCAGCAGGGCTAAAGTTATCTGGCTAAGTTAGCTGCATATATGTGATATTCAGCTAAGTTGGCTGCATAGCTCAACCCCTCCCCGGAATGCCCCTAGCATGCTTCCTTTTTATTCTGATAAATTATAGCCGGATAACTACTTATCCGGCTTTAATTTAGCCAGATAAGTGACTGGATATGCCTATTGTTCCATTTAGACGGATAACTTTTGAGTTACCCGATGAAATGGCTTTTGAATATTGACCTCGCAGTAGACAACAAAGGATTCAGTGGGTGAAATGGATAGCAAGAAAATAAAGCTGGGTACAAGAATAAAGATGCATATTGACTGTAAAAAGGCAAGCACTTTGTTCCAAGGAAGTAAGAATAAATTAAGGAGGGAGTAGTCCAGGCTCATGATCAGGAGGTTCTGGCAATCAGGTAGTAAAGGAAGAGTCTCTGCCTTGGAATCTAGGGGAAAGGCTAGGCCAAACAGACAATTATAATTTGTGGATGGAAAAAATATCAGGAAGGCCACAGCGCAGAGCAAACAGGGTGAGTAACTGAGCTTGTACATGTGACAGACCACCCAGTTCCATTCTAGATATTTAACACCTGTTGAGCTTTCAATCCCCTTTGCTCTCTTCCAACCTAGGAGAGCTGGGATTGGTTGCTCCTTGCTTTATAACCTGGCCATTTTGTAAGATAAGGTGTGACTAGAATCAGATCAAGTTAGACACTAAAGAGTAAAGATACATGTTTTTCCTTCCCTGGTGAGGCCTCCCTGCCTCATAGGTTTTTTGAGGGGAGTCTCCTCTGTGCACACCCTGCCAGCGGGTCCCTTGGGGTTTAGTTACAGTAAGGACCTCTTTGTGCTGGAAACCCTGCAGGGCTCTCGTTCCAGGTCTGAAGACCAGTGAGCTCATTCACTCCCTGAATGAGGCAAGCACCTGTTTGGCAGCATGAGGTGTTTGTAGGCCAGAAAGTACCTATTTTTGGAAGGGACTGTGTTTAACTCTGCTCTTTTGAAGAAGGTCATCCTCGCTGGCTGGACAGGGGCTGAAGACCAGTGAGCCCATTCATTCCATGAATGTGGCAAGCACCTGTGACAGCAGAACACCAGTCTAGGAAGATTTTTGACTATAGAAAGCAATATCTGGAGCCCGCCATCTGGATCTCCACCTACATGGACCAGGACCCAGGGCTGGGTGATCAGATTTGAACTGGAGCTTGAGGTAGGATGGTTTTTCCCTGTCAAAGGAATCTCGAGTAAGCTGCTGGGAGAGGTTTAGAGTACATTCTATTCCACCATGGGAAGTTCAACCAGTTTGCTGAAGGAAAAGGACACCTATACCCTGACTAATAAAATCAACTGTAACTGCACACTTATTTAAAGATGGACTTTAATTTGACTTTAACCAATCAGTATATTATTTAACACTCAGTGCCTGGTCCTGCCTGTTTTGTTACAGCAACTCCCTCCAGGGGTTGCCAGTTGCCACAGCTATCAACACACACAGAAATTATCACACCACTTTCTGGGCCATAGATAAGTCTCTCCTCATAAACAGACACCCCCTCCCACCCTCCAGAGATCGAGGCAAGTATAGGTTGGAATTGGCAAGCTGGAGCAGCCTTGAAATGTAATAAATTAGTTTGTGACTCCTGGAACGTAACACAACCCCCCCCCCCCCCCCCCCCCCAACGTGCATCTAGCAGGAGGAATATAAGTGGCTTAGTGGTTAGCCCTGTGCTGTAAACTAGGGAACAAGGGTTCAAATCCTGCTTCTCCCACTGCCATGTGCAAGTCACTTTGGAATAGATATACTTCCATCATTTTGGCAAATCCCCTAGGTAGTTTGTAGGGATGTGCAGGCAAAATGTTTTCGTTGACTCGTTGATAAGTTTTCGTGGGGTGTCGATTTCGTTCAATATGGACATATGGAGAATTCCATAAGTTGAGGGTCTGTCCATATGTTCACCAGTTCCCTAAATAAAAATTTAAACCCCTCACCCTCCTTAATCCCCCCCAAGACTTACCAAAACTCCCTGGTGGTCCAGCGGGGAGTTAGGAAGCCATCCCTGCACTCGTCTGCGATTTCCTCATGGCGCCGATAGCCTGTGTCACAGGGGCTGCCGTGCCATTGCTCAGCCCCTGTCACATGGTCACCGGTGCCATCTTGTGCTCCTACCACGTGACAAGCTGGCCAAAAGTTCCGGTTGGGTCCAACGGGGGTCCGGGAGCGGAGGCGCGGAGGAGCACGTGACGTCGGCATCACTCGACGTGACGCCGACGTCACGTGCTCCTCGCTTCCTGACTCCCCGCTGGACCACCAGGGAGTTTTGGTAAGTCTTGGGGGGGTCAGGAGGGTGGGGGATTTAAGTGTTTATTTAGGTTCAACGTACTCAACATAGCTATGTTGAATACGTTGGAACTCGCGATGCGTTTCTCCTCAAACCTTTTTTTTCTCTTTTAAAAATATAAGTTGCGTTTTACATATGCGTTCAAAACGAATGCACACCCCTAGTAGTTTGTACACATGGGAGCTTACTGGAATAATCTAAGTAAAATGATGTGGGAGCTTTGGCTTTGATTGTTGCTTACAGAAAAAAATACTTGCACCAAGCTGAATCGGCTTTTTGTACAGGTACTTTTTGAAGGCCAGCTTACATGAATAGTTTTGATTATTCAAAACTACCTGCATAAGTGCCCCCCTCTGGCCAAATCCTGGCCCTGGAATGCCTCCTGTGTTGATGCCGCATGTGAGTACTTTTACCTGCTTACAGGGAGGGCTATAATCAGAAAGCCTATTTATGGGGGGAGGGGTAAACAGTATTTTACCAATGGAATGATTGGCTTTATTATTGCTTTCTTTATCTCCTGTTTCTTCTGGTATGCATCTGGAAGGTGAGCTCTTTGGTGCATGGACATCATATCTGAATACGTTTCACCATTGTACAGTGCTGCATAAATCCAGTAACACTATAAAAAATGATATGTATTATTATTATTATTATTATTATTATTATTATTATTAAGTGAAGGCTCTCGGAAAGCTAGGAACCAAAAGTCTCTAAACTCCTCCTGATGGAAATCTTTACAATCCTGAAAAACGTGATGGATCAGAGAAAACAACAACAACAAAAAAGGATGTGATGGATAGGGATAGGGGCTCTGACTGCACGGAAGGGGGGGCAAGGTATGGAACAGGGTGTGCATGCAACACGACAGAGAAGTGTGAGGGGTGGGGGGGGGGGGGGGAGAGTGTCGAGTGGCAAGGGGCAGCTCTGAAATTTGAAGAGAACTCATTAGTACTGTCCTTGAATCGTGCCCTGCCTGCGGTGTCTGCTCAGATTTACAGAGCTCTTGATTGATTCAGCATTCAGACGGAAGGAGTGACACCTTGGAATGAGTCAAATAAGAAAGAGATTTAAGTTTGGTACAGGGGAAAGTTGTGCAGGAATAATAATAATAATATTTTTTTCAATAATTGTCTGTCTGCATTTTGATAAGGAGAATTATGGTGGCTCGGTATCTGCTTTTTCCACCCCCACCCCCCCCCCCCCCCACACACACACACAATTCATTTCCCCTCTGGAGAAGTGAGACGTAGGTGGAACACATGTTCTGGCATTACAGAAATCATTATGGATTTCGCTCTGTAATTCACAGCTTTGGTAAGTGCAGATCTTTGAAAGTTATTCTCCTTGGTGAAGTAAATCCACAGAAAGTCCGAGCAGAAGCAGCTCTTCCCTCTCCAGGGAAATTATGGGAGTTATAAGGAATATAATTCCTGCTTGGAGTACAGCTCCAGCAGCGGCTTGAGCAAACTTTGCAACATGCTCATCATGGTTAAGTTTCAGCAAAACCAAGCTCCTTGGTAAGTAGGCACTGAGACCCTCAGAAAACACTGACCTTTTCAGCATGGTCCTCAGCCTACAGCAGTAATAATTTATTCTGTAAATTCTGAGCAAGGTATATAACATGTCAGCAACATTTTATGAGAGCATCTATGTCTATCAACATAGTAAATCTGTCTCATTTTACAGGACAGGTTTTATGCACTTAAAACTTGCAGTCGTGGCAGGGATTGGGAGAGAGAGAGAGAGACTGGATGGCTCAGCGACTTAGTTTGAGATTACAGAGCCTTTGAACCCCAGGTCAATCATTCAAATTTGGGTTGGATTGCCAGTGATCAGCTGGTTGCATATGGGGAAGGACTAGGGGGACACAGTCCGGTCACTAATCAAACCCAAATTAGAAACAAAAAGAGCCGATAGGTAACCCGCAATAAATGACTGCAAAGGTAAAAGGAACCAGAATGTGTATTCAAAAAGAAGCGGGTCAGTTGACATATAATAAATATCAAAATAAGGTGTCAGCAAGCTTGCACTGCATTACCCTCTTACCCCTAGTGGTGGTCCCTCCAGAGCAGGTTGGCTCGGCGGCGTGGGTGAAGCTCAGACCGCCGCTCGCTGCGCTACACCCGCTCGGTGTGTAAACTGAAGCCTTGGCTAGCCAATGCTGCCAGCCCAGCGCCTCCCACAGCCACTACGTTCATTAGAAAATGAAGTAAATGCGACATTTAAAAGAAAGGTGCAAGAATTATTACACATAAATGTTGTCCATGGGTAAACCATTTTAAGAAGTGTTCTTTTTAACTGGTGGACCCTTTTATTTTTTTTCTCAGCAGTAGAAAAACAGCGATGTCCGGCCTTCCGCCTTCTTCAACCTTCCCTTTTTTTGTGTGTGTCTATAACCATATCTGTCACCGCTCTTGTTTTACTGTTATGGGTTGTTTTCTTCCTCTTTTGGAACTGCAGTACAGCCGAGGTGGTGCTCTTGCTTAACTGGATGCTAACCTTATTCATGCCTGGAGACATGAAGCTTTAATCTTTATAATGTGAATAGCTTTGCTCCAGCTCCCCGAGGAGACCGGGGTCAACAGATGTGCCCTAAATTTATCAACTGTACTCTGCCAGCAGAAGGGCGAGATTCATTTCGGTCCTGAACCGACCCTGGAGGAGATGGCAAATCTGTATTACCAGCTGTAGGAGGGAGGCCAGTGAAAATCTGAATGGGTAGAAAGACTCAAGCTATGGAAACTTTCCTTTCAGGTTAATGATAAAGTATTTTATTGAGAAGCACAACTGATGGTAACTATTTTACTTGCGGATAATGTTATACTACTGCAAAGGTAATATAGTATAGTATATGTGAGGTGATTTGGATTGTAATATTGTGACGATGAAAGTTAACAGACTGTAAACATTTTGCTAAAACTTTATAACGGGCTTTTCTTAGTCCTGCACAGACCCCAGAGGAGACAGCAAATCTGTACAATCAACAGGATAGCTGTAGGCCAGAGGCCAGTTAAAATCTGGAGGAGTAGCAGGACTCGAGTTTTGGAAACTTTCCAGTCAGAAGGACTCTGACTAGAAGTCGAGCCAGAAGAATACGCCTGAAGAAGAAGGAGGAGGAAAATTGCAAGTAAGAAAAAGTATGAGCACCGAGGAAAAGGACTGGAAAATTGGGAAATTGTGTTTCTTTTTCCTGTTACAAAAGTCAGAAAGATATAATTGCATTTTTTTTTTAATGAATACTTGATTTATTGTTATTTTCATGATTGATGAAGAAGCTAATTTTCAAGGTAAGTTACATAAAGTTACTGTATATCTTTGGCTAAAACAAAATAACCGTTTCTCCCCTCCCTCTGGCTTTTCCCAGAGAAAGCTTGGGATTACAAAAGAGAAAATGAAAACAATCCAGACCCTGAACTGAACTCTTAAAGGTGAATTTTAAAAGCCCGGCATGCGCATCAATCCGGGAAGGTGCAAATAAGTCGGGCTCGCACGTGCCAACTGTATTTTAAAAAGCATCCAGATACGCATGTAAAACCCACTGGGCGTACATCTAAAACATTTCCCAAAAAGGGTCAGGGTGTGGGCATATCGGTGCCCATCCAAGAGATGCATGCATAAATACGTATGTGCCCCAGGGCGCACTGAGGTCCCCTGCCGCATAACTTTACTTCTGCTATAGATGGCGTGGGTAAGTATGATATCAAACCGGGGGGGTAGAGGACCTAGCCGTTAACTAGACGAACCTGTAGATGAACTGCTAAACTGGGAATGGCATGGGCACATATCCCTTTTAAAATCTCCTGACTTAAGTAGAAGAAATGGGATTTGCGTGCCCACTTAAAAATTTGGCACACGGCCAGCCTATTTTATAAAATAGCTGCATCCCTGGGCACAAGCCGATGCAAATGCATAAATGTGTGCCCCTGCGCCGGTTTGAAAGTTACCGTCCCTGTGCACATTACACAAAGACGCAGTACACAACTGAAAAAGGAAAGAGAGGGGAAGAATTATATAGATAGGTAGAGCAGAACGAGGGAGAAAATCAGAGGTTTAGTGATATTTCTGTAACCCTGACTAGGGTCACTAAGCACTGTGGTAGAAATTTCCGGAGGGCTCCAGCATTTTGTTCAGGCTCATTAAGGAATGTGCTCAGATGGTTCCTGCTCTCTAAAGGATTATCTAGAGGCCAGAGAGTTCTGGTACTGCAGAGCTCCTGAAGGTTGCAGGTTTGTGCACTTTGTAAGGGTCCTTCCTATTAAGTAGGGGGAAGGGGGATTCAGGAGATGGTGTTTGCAGAGGGATGAGGTAATGGCTTTTGAGATAAGGTATAACTAAGAGGAGGTGCATGCCCTCTAAGGGGGGGGATGGGTATTTGATGGAAGGTTATTTAAGATGGGTTTCCAGGCCTCTTAGGGGAGAAATGGAGTTGGACTTGGGAGTGTAAGGGCTCCTGAGACAGAAGGCATCATTACTGTTTTGGGAAGCTCTTGTAAAGATTCCTACAGCCATCCAGAAGGAGGACCCTTCTGGATGGCTGTAGGAACCCCTTCGACTTCCTGAAGTCGAAGGGGTTCTATCTTTGCTGGGGAAGCTCCAGGAAAGAAATTGGCCCCTGCTGCCCAGGAGACCTTGTGGCTAAGTGGGAATTTGGGTGATTTGGTCCTCAAAGAAAGGTATTTGAAGAAGAAGGTTTCTGCTGATCCTGTTTGAGATTTTTTGGACTGCACCCTGTGATTCAACTGAAGATTTCTCCTGTGAAGAAGAATTATTTCAACTTTGACCTTTAAATACTTTTCCTCTTTTGGAACCAAGACCTGGTGTGGATCTTGACCTTCTTTGAGATATAATAAATCTTCCCTTGGGCCCCCCAGAGACTGAATTGGTCCCTGCTGGGGAACCCTGGAAGACCCTGACTGTTCCCGGAGCTGCAGCAGTGCAAGCAACCCCTGCTGCAGCCTCATTATTTTATAGACTATAGAGGTCAAAAAATACAAAGACTAAGGGGGACACAATGAAGGGAAAAAATGTTTTTTTACTCAAAGCATAATTAAGCTCTGGAATTCATTGCCAGAGGATGTGATGAAAGCTGTTAGTGTAGCTGCATTTAAAAAATGTTTAGACAAGTTCTTGGAGGAAAAGTCTATAAATCATCATTAAGGTGAACTTGGGGAAATCCACTGCTTATACCTGGGATAAGCAGCATGGAATCTGTTGATCTTTAAGGATCCTGCCAGGTACTTGTGACCTGGATTGGTCTCTGTTGGAAACAGGATGCTGTGATCGAAGGACCTTTAGTCTGATCCAGAATGTCAAATGTTATGTTCTTATGACTCTGGTCCAGTCTGCCTATAAATTGCTTTGCTGGAGAATAAAAATAACTCACATTCCTTTAACTGCAAAATGCGAAAATAAAGATAATTCTTCTCACGGTGATTATTACGGACTAGTGTTATGCTTTCATTTAGGGTTGTCAACTGGCTAGGGTGATCTGTTGGTTGCATTTTAGCAAAACAAATAAATCCTGCCTTCACCCCCATTGCATGCATGGACTTGTTTGTTTTATTTGCTACATTTCCAAAAGGTGGTTCACCACAGTTTACAGTAAAACAAGCATAATAAACACAATTTTCATACACCTAACACACAACATGAAACCAAAACAAAATACTTAAATGCTTCTTTAAAATAAAAACTCTTCAACTTTTTGTGAAAGGACTTCAAGTCCTTTTCAAGACTTAATTTGGAGGGGGAAAGCATTCTATAGAGAGGGGGCTGCAGGGGAAAAAGCTCTTGTAGTTTTAATGTCCCCAAAAAACAAGCAGCACGGTACACTCGCGCGTGCAGTCGACAAAAACCCTTTTGACATGGAATTACACGGTCACCCCAGGAATTAATGACCGTCGCCAAACATTGCTGCATACAATCTGGGCAGGAAAACTGTCCCCCAGTCCCTTCCCCCATATGTGATTTAACACTGCAAATTGTGTGGCTTGCAAAGGAAATAAGGTGTTTGGGGGGGGGGGGGGGGAGCAAGAGACAGACAGACTTTAAAATGTATTCTGAGAAAATGGTTTAATTTATGCCTAAGCAGTTAAGCAGCGCTCCTGGTTAACAGAAATACCCTTCAGCCATACAGGATTTTGGAAGGTTGGAGGGCACTCATTTGCACATAAATAGCCATTAACTGATAAATTCCCAAGGGTCTCCTGTTGCTTGTTCGTGGGGCCGACCTACTTAGCCAGTTTAAATTTGTTTTACAGAATTATTATAATTCCATCCTTGCTGCTTAAACTTTGTGATTAATGCATGCTTCACAATACAATTAAAGTATAATTACCCCAGTTTTGCAGTTTTTCTCTCCTGGTGTTGTTATGATGACAAAAAGCTGGATTTTGCAAATATTAGAAGAATTAGGGATCTGATACCCATCACTTTTGCTGCTATTAAGTGATTATGTTAAATGGAACCCTTTTTAGGTTTCCAGAATGAATTCTGAAAGAGGTGAATCATTAGGTATGTCAGACGATGGCTTGGGAGTGATTAAGCACAGAAATGGAGGATCATTCCTCAGATTTGCATTTGAGGCAGAGAGGAGCTATACCTGTGCTTACAGGCTCACTGCCAAGTGTACGTAATTGGACCACAAAAATATTATAGATAATAATAATGTATTATCACAAAACTTACCACAAAAGTGCTCAAGGCATAGAACAAAATACATATAAAATAATCAAGAATCACATATATAAATAATATTATCTCTTATAAGATCTTAAAATAATGTATTGAATTCAAGGTAATGCATAAAACAATTAAAACCAAAGTTATTTCAGGAGGGATACTGAAGAAATAGGAGTTACTCAGCAATGCTAAAGGATTGGGGGCATGTCCAAAATGGCAGACATGAGGCTCTGAGTTCTTTGTGTGTCACTGGGACTGCTGCTGTGCTGGACCGACGGTCAAGCAGAAGAGTAAATCTTGGATCTTCCTTGAGGACCCTGAAGTGGGGAATCTGCCAGACCCAATGGATGCACATGCAGCAAAATCCCCTTTCCCATTAGGTTTTGGAACTGTGTCCTTGAAAGAGCTGCGGTTGAAGGAGTGGTGGTGAGTCGGAGATGCAGATTGTTCCTTCATGGTTCAGTGGACTGAAGTCAAGGATCACCCCTGCAGAAGCAGCACAGGGTTGAGGGCAAGACTGAAGGTGGTCTTCTGCCTAGCACGCCCCCTTCTCCACAGGTTGAGCTCCTGGGTTCTGGGAGCTGGTAGGACTTGCCTTCTCGAGAATATCAAGTTTGGGGCAGGATCCAGACACAGGCAGAGAGTGGTATACAAGCAAGATTGGAGGCAAGGATGGTACTAATGATAGGCAGGAGTTGGATACAGGCAATACTGGAGACTGGGCTAGTACTGAGGGCAGACAGAAACTGGATATAGTCTGGGTTGGAACATGGAACAGGCTGGGAGTTAGAACACGGTCCAGGCTAGGACCAGAGACAAAGGCAAGGCCTGGGAAGACATACAAGGGCTTAGACTGGACAGGGCAAAAAAGGATAGGACCAGACAAGAACCAGACAAATAGGACCACAGAAGAAGTGGACATGGCCAGGGCTAGACAAGGACTAGACAGAACAGGCAACAATAAACAGGAAAGCTCAATAGGGCATAAGGCTGGCTAGGCACGAAGGCCATAAAGTAGGCTAGGCACAAAGGCATGAAGGCCATAAGGCTGGCTAGGCACGAAGGCCATAAGGTAGGCTAGGCATGAAGGCCATAAGGTAGGCTAGGCATGAAGGCCATAAGGTAGGAAAGCCCAAGAGGGCACTGAACAAGAGAGGTATGCCTGAAAGGCTGCAGAGGAAGGCCAGAAGGCCTGGAAAGGCACAGAGAAAGGCAGGAGGCTAAGGTAGACGGAAAGGCAAGGTAGGTGGCTAGGGTAGGGAACAAGGCAAAGTAAAAGATCTGGGTAGGCCACAAGGCAAGACAGAAGGCCTAGGAAAGCCCCAAGTCAAGGCAGAATAACAAGGCAAAGATAGCCAGGTCAAGGAGCTGAGATGACTTAATGAAGAGGCATTGAGGGAATGGACAGCCTGGATAAGTAGGGCTGTAACTGATCAGCCACACTTATATGTTGAGCCAGCTCCAGCTAATGATGTCACGATGTGAGGTGGGAGGGGCCCCGGAGAGGTACGATATCCACACCAGCAGGCCACAGCTCTCAAAGTCTCCGGGCAGGTAGTACAACACTCCCTCTCTCTTCTTGTCTTTGCAACTCTCCCCCTGAAAGCAAGTATTTTGAATGCACTGAAGGTGTGTTCTTTTCCCACTTATTTTAAAAATATATGGGGGTAATTTTCAAAAGGATTTACACATGTAAATCCCCTATGATGAAAGGCTAAAGAGGTTAGGGCTGTACAACTTGGAGAAGAGATGGCTGAGGGGGGGATATAATAGAGGTCAAAATCATGAAAGGACTTGAACAGGTAAATGTGAAATCGTTATTTACTCTTTCGGATAATATAAGGCTGTGTGTATGTGTGTGTGTGTGGGGGGGGGACGACGACTCCATGAAGTTAGCAACTAGCACATTTTAAAATATCTGAGAAAATTATTTTTCACCCAATGCACAAATAAGCTTTGGAATTCATTGCTAGAGGATATGGTTAAGGCAGCTAGTGTAGCTGGATCTAAAAAAGGTTTGAATAAGCTCCTGGAGGAGAAATCCATAGACTGCTGATAATCAATAAGGAATAGCCACTGCTTGTTGCCAGCATTAGTAGCATGGGATCTGGTTAATGTTTGGGTAATTGCCAGGTACTTGTGACTTGGACTGATCACTGCTGGAGACAGGATACTGAGCTTGATGGACCCTTGGTCTGACCCAGTATGGCATATCTATTGTTCTTATGTGTAAATGTAACTACTATTGTAGGAATTTTCAAAAGCCATTTACATGCATAAAGTGCACTTACATGAGTAAATCCTATGGACAATTCAATGGCATATATTGCAGCAATTTTCAAAAGCTCATTTAAGTGGGTAACATGCATTTACACATGTAACATACAATTTTACTCGTGTAAATGCTTTTTAAAATCAGGCCCTATGCACATATTTTAAGCACTAAAAGCAGGACTTGCATAAATCCCGATTTATGCATGTAAGTTGGTATATTTTTAAACATGTGCACATAATTGAAATTACCAATTTTACCAACTACTCCACCACTAGTTTGCCCAGTCCTTCTCCAGGTCATCAAGACACAGCAGAGTTGCTTACCTGTAACAGGTGTTATCCCAGGACAGCAGGATGTAGTCATCACATATGGGTAACATCACTGGATGGAGCCCTATCACGGAAAACTTTCTGTCAAAGTTTCTAGAAACTTTTGACTGGCACACTGAGCCTACTGAGCATGCCCAGCATGCCATGATCCCTGCAGCCACAGGGGTCTCCCTTCAGTCTTGTTTGTAGCAATAAATGCAAGCGAAAAAATAAAACAATAAAAACGGCAACGGACCCAACTCCGCGGGGTGGCGGGTGGGTTCTGTGAGGACTACATCCTGCTGTCCTGGGATAACACCTCTTACAGGTAAGCAACTCTGCTTTATCCCAGGACAAGCAAGATGGTAATCCTCACATATGGGTGGTTAGCAAGCTACAGGCTCACTCATGCTTTAATAGGTCAGTGGCACCCAACAAGTGCAACAGGCACAAAACAGGGGTGTCATTAACTAAGATGAGGCAGCCTGAATCTCAGCAGGTGGTTGTGGAAGGAGTTGGGTATCATACTGGAAATAGGTTTCTCGAGACAGATCGACCAAAGGCAGAGTCTTGATGTCCTTCCTTGTCCAGGCAGTAATGAGCTGCAAATGTATGCAGAGAACTCCAAGTCGCAGCTTTGCAGATGTCAGCAATAGGTACTGAACGGTAGTGTGCTCTGGATGTTGACATAGCCCTTACTGAGTGTGCTCTTACTCGCCCCTGGAGAGGAAGGCCTGTTTTTCATAGCAGAATTTGATACAGTTTGCTCACCAGTTGGAGAGAGTTTGTTTGCCCACTGCAACTCCTGGCTTGTTTTTGTCAAAAGAAACGAAGAGTTGGGTGGACTTTCTATGGACTGCAGTGCGTTCTAGGTAAAACGCAAGTGCACGTTTACAGTCCAAAGTGTGTAAAACTCTTTCTCCCTGGTGAGAATGAGACCTTGGGGAAAAAAGTGGGCAAGACCCTGGATTGGTTAAGGTGGAAATCTGTTATGTAGGGTGAGTATGTGACAAGGGCTTGTAACTCACTGATCCTCCTAGCAGAAGTAATGGCTACTAGGAAAAGGACTTTCCATGTAAGAAATTTTACATCACGGGAATGCAAAGGCTCAAACAGGGACCGCATGAGTCTTGTAAGTACCACGTTGCTACGATTCCTGCCTGCGGAGCTAGTCTCCGCGAGCAGGAATCTTCATGCTTCAGGGTGTACCTGTCTTCGAAGTGTACCATTACATCACCTCAGGTCTTGGCATGTTCTGACCAGCAGGAGGCGCCTGCACCCGAGACCTGTCCTCACATCTTCTCAGTCTATTCAGCCTTTGCTCCTGAAATGCAAGGCTAACAGCAACATGGAAAAAAGAGACTGAAGGGAGACCCCTGTGGCTGCAGGGATCATGGCATGCTGGGCATGCTCAATAGGCTCAGTGTGCCAGTCAAAAGTTTCTAGAAACTTTGACAGAAAGTTTTCTGCGATAGGGCTCCATCCACTGATGTCACCCATATGTGAGGACTACCATCCTGCTTGTCCTGGGATAATCAAGGCTCTTCGGTCTGAACTTTCCTCAGTTGACCCAGACTTCCCACCCAGGCAATAATACATAATAAACACGTTTACTATCATTTCCGCAAGATAATTAGAAGGTATAAAGTTACACAAATAAGTTGGCAACTCTACAGATGCGTCTTTTAAAATAGCAAATTACGCACATAAATGTTGGCCCTGCAGGGAATTGCCCTAGATTGCCCCCTTTTTCCACACGTATATGTGCATGCAAAAGCAAAATTATGGGTGTATGTTTGATGTTTATAACATAGCATGCATGTCAGTAGATGCTACTTATACATGTATATGCTAATTTTTAAGCACGTAATTCTTTGAAAATTCACTCCATAGTGATTTGGATTTTGGGCGTGGGTTATCAGTAGTAGCAAAGTGTTCACAACAGTTTCTATGTGCTATGTGAAAAACATTTTTTAAAAAGACATTTTCTGGGAGGTAAATGACTGATTAGACCAATAGTGGCTCAAGAATACCATACGCCTCATTGGCTTGCTGATACTTCCTACTTTGAATTGTGCATGTTAATACTGGTGCAATACTATAAAAATGAACTTTTGTGATGATCATGGGATCTGGGTTGGAAATGTTCCCAGTCGTGGACTGGTTGTTGTATCAATATACTGTATTACTTTTATTTTTTTCCTTCTCTTTTTATATTTTATTTCTTGATATTTTCCATGCAAGCAGTATTCTTGAATTTATTAAATGAAAGTTTAATAAATAAATAGTATAAAACCAAATCAAACCCATAATCGCAAAAGAATATAAGGGCCTGTTTACTAATATTTTTTTCTATAGAAACAGAATAGAAAAATACATAGAATCAGAAATGTGACAGCAGAAAAAAAAGCATATGGCCTATCTTGTCTGGCCATCCACAACAACTAATAATCTTTACAATCCACACCTTTCCCTCAAAGATCCCCTGTACTTATCCCATGCTTCACTGAATTCACATATTGTCCTATTTTCCACCACCTCCACTGGGAGGCTATTCCATGCATCCACCACCCTTTCTGTAAAAAGATATTTGCTAAGATTACTCCTGAGTCTACCCCCTTTCATTCTCGTCCCATGACTGTTCATTCCAGAGCCTCCTTTCTGCTGAAAGAGGCCTATCTCTTGTGAATTCTTACCTTAGAAGCATTTAAATGTCTCTATCACATCTCCCCATCCCACCTTTCCTCTAGGGTATACATGTTTAGATCTTTAAGTCTATGACTATATGCTTTAGAATGAACATCATTGACCATTTTAGCTCTGGCCTCCCCAACATCCACCTTAATCATCCTCCCAACCCCCTCTACCCCCTTCCCGGACTCCTGGAATCTTCTCTGATGGTTTAATAGTAGCCTGGAGGAATCTCTCTGCTCCCAAACCCAGCCGGGCATTAGTAGCCCGTCACATGACAGGGGCAAAGGGTCAGTCAGTGCCATTTTATAAAATGGCACCCTACGGGTTACTATGGGCCCCCTTCTAGACCACCAGGGAGGATTTTGTGAGTCCAGGGGAATTGGAAGGGTGGACTAGGGTGGTGGGGGGGGGGGGGGGGCTCTCAGGGAGTGGCTATCTTTTAATAAAGGGGAAGGGTTGAGGTCAGGACCTGTGACCAAGAGTTGTGGGGGATTTTTAAAAATAAATATTACATTTTCTGGGGAAAGGATTGCCTCCAGGTGCAGCAGGGGGTGAGACAGAGGCTTTCCAGAGACCCCAGAGTCCGAGGCTGTTTTTTTTACCTTTTTTTGTTTGTTTGTTTTAGCTTTAGGAGAATAGCACACACTATTTACAAGTTGTAATCTCTATTTTTTAATAGTGTGCACTATTTACAAATACACACATGATTTTCTGAACCAAAAAAAAAAATTGAAAAAAAAGAAAAACACACCACAATGCTAAATAAACTAAACGGGAAATTAAATGACAATTTACTCTCTGCAGATCCCTATTCTTGTTATTGCTATGGTTTTACATTTATGATTAATGCTTTATATTGATTTTATTGTTTCATGTTTTATGAGAAAGGGCGTTTTCGCATGCGTTAAGGGCTTATCGCATGCGAAAATGTGTTTAACGCATGCGATCGCACCATATTGTATGGTGCGATGCAAATTCAGAAAATAGGAGGAGTTAGGGGCAGAGAGTGGGCTGGGTTAGCCTGTCTGCGAAGAGCTATCACACAGCTGTAATGCTGATTTTAACTACACCTCTTTGTATTGCGTTAGCTGCCATGACCGTGCAGTAAGGTTTCATCGCCCTTTGCGATGTCTCCTGTAAGGCCTATTTCAGGTGAATTGATGGGTCCAGTGCGAGAGAGAGAGAGAGAGAGAGAGAGAGAGAGAGAGAGAGAGACTGGCCATAATGTCATTCCCATAGGTAGGTATTTGTATCCCTATGATAGGCCCACCTAGTAACTCGAGGTGGGGATTAGGTAAGAGTGTAGGGGGTTAGGGGCCACTTTGACATTGTACATGACACCTACGAACAGAACAGTGGTCTCATGAAGATTTGATGACCTTTGGAGTGAGGAAACTCACTCCATGATGAGATTTGGGCAATGTTCTCTCAACCTAGCTTGATGGACTCTCTACCTGGGTAACATCAAGCTACTCTTCCCTAATCCCCACCTCGAGTTACTAGGTGGGCCTACCATAGGGATACAAATACCTACCTATGGGCCATGACATTATGGCCAGGCTCTCTCTCTCCCTCCCTCTCTCTCCCCCCCCCCCGTGTCTGGGACCATTAAGAACAGTGGTTGAATGCAGGAAATACAACAGGTTGGCACTTATCACAGAATCTGAAAAGGGTATCGCAATTTGCACTAACTTAGCTCTTCGCACAGGTAATTAGCGCAAATTGCGATAAATGCTATATTAGCATAAAACACGCCCCTTTTGCTATCGCATGCGGTACTTACCGCATTTTGATAAATCCAAGCCTCTGTTCTATATTTGGTGAGTGTCTGTCTATATTCTGCATGTATGAAAGAGGTAAAGTACTGTGCTAGCATGTAGTGTCAGTGTAGGGCTTTGTAGCAGTTTGGCTTGTTTTTTTTTCCTAAAAGGTGTATTGGTGTTTTAGGAACTGGTGCATATTTGTAGGGTTGTTACTGTCTGAGTGCTGGCAGTTAGTGTTATTTTAGTATGGGAGGTTTATTGTATTGTAGATGTAATTCAGTTTGTTAATGGCTTTCTGAGGACCAAGCCCATTCCTAGCATGCATTACAACAGGCCGTATACTACATGGATGTTTCATTTTTGCTTTTTTTTCAGGGATTTCAAGTTGACATGCCAGCAGTGCATGTAAATGCAATTTACATGTTACAAGATATTTTACCCCAAAAGATTGTAATTCGAATATCATTTTTCTAAATGGGCGGGCCGGGGGCAGGGTGCCGGTCCGAGGCGGGCTGGGGGCGTTCCCGAGTCCTCCGGCACAGCCGCTGTGCCGGAGGTTCGCGCGCCGACAGTCAACCAGCAGGCGTAACTTTGACAACAAAAGGTGGGGGGGAGATTTAGGTAGAGCAGGGGGGAGGGTTAGATAGGGGAAGGGAGGGGAAAGTGGGGGGAGGCGGAAGGAAAGTTCCCTTAGAGGCCGCTCCAATTTTGGAGTGGCCTTGGAGGAAGGCTGCGCGGCTTGGCGCACGCAAGTTGCACAATTGTGCACCCCCTTGCACGCGCCGAACCTGGATTTTATAACATGCGCGCGGCTGCGCACACATGTTATAAAATCGGGCATAGATTTGTTTGCATCAGATTGCGCAAACAAATCTACACCCGCGCGCAGGTTTTAAGATCTGCCCCAGAGCTATTAGAGATGCTGCACATTCACATTCCCAAAGCTGACATATCTGAATCACTAAATCAAAGAAAAAACTTTTTTTCTACCTTTGGTTTTTAGACATTTTGGACCCTAACTCCCGCCCCCCCCCCCCCCCCCAACATACACACACACACAAGAATAACGGGGGCTCAGCAGCTCCAACATAAGACTCCCACATATACAGATGGACAATGATGGTGACATACACACACACGAACAATGATGAGGCTCAGAGGCCCTAATATAACACTTCTTACCTTCCTCGTTCTACTTTGCCCTCTTCCTCGCCCCATTTGGAGTTCTCTCTGTTTCTCACCTCCCTCCTCCCAGCAGGCTGACTGAATCCCCTCTCTTTCCCCAGGGGTCAAGCATCAGTTCTCTTCTCTCCCCTGCTTCCTTTCTCAGGCAGCAGTCTCTCTTCCCCACATCCTTTCTCTGTGCAGGGAGGGAAAGCAAATGAAGCACCACTTTTTTATGGGGGGAGGAGGAAGGAAACACAGGGCAATTCAAGTAAGTGGAGGAAAAGATTCAGTACCAGCACATACCTCCTGAAAAAAAAAAGCCCTATATATACATGTATATACTACGTTTTAATTAAACAGATACAAAAGGTGAAATTAGCTCTAAATCTCAGGCAGAAGCACTGCTGGCTCTTTGCTAACTTCCATTTTGATGCAGAAATTGTTCCATTTAAGTCTATGGCAAATATATTTACAAACTTATACAATTTTTTGTGCACTGTTCACATATATGATCACAATATGAAAATACTGCTCCGTGCATGCTGGGGTTAGCTGCCCGATTTCAAAATAGATCAATGTGAAATCTGAAAATGAGGCTTCTCACCCCGGTAGGCACTCGATTCCAAAGATTCATGTTATCTGTTTGCTCTTGTACAATGTTACAAGGCAAAAAAAAGTCGTCTCCCTTTTAGTGACATTTCCCATACCTGCAGTGTCTAAATCGGAGGTGGGCGAACTTTTTTTTTTTTATATATAAGGCCACATTAGAGACTTTTGCCTGCACCATGAGTCAGGGGAAGTCTCAGAGCATTCCAATTCAAAGCAAAAGGTTGTGGCAGCAATCTTGGGGCACGTTGGGTTACAAGTAGCAGTGGGGGAAATAATGATTCTGTATTTCTGCAATTTCATCCTACTGATGACATCATTAAAGGCCAGGTGATGATGTCGACAAGAGGGGGAAGGAGCAGTCACAGAACTTTGGCATTGTTCCACTGCTGCTTCCCGTATGGAGAGAACAGAGACCAGTGTTACAGAGTTAAGAGTAATGGTGGGCCAATTTGCATACTTCTCACAAATGTTTCGTTGATGGACTCCCAGGTCCACCACAACCCACCTGGCCTTGAGCTTCTGTCATCCTATACTCCTTCCAGCCTCTTGCCAGAAGGTGCATGCCATACCAAACCATCATCTCAGGTCAGTAGATTTTTCTTTCTCTGTTTCCTATGGCTCCACTATACCTTCTCTTTCTGATGCTCCCCATTCTTATTTATCACAATCAGCTACCAGCATCAAGTCCACTGTCCCCATTCTCTACAATCTTCACCTCAACAGCCATTCTATCTTCGCCACTGTCCACCGCTCTTCAGCTTCAATATTTTTTTCTTCTCATCCAGTCATCTTCATTTCCCCTAAGAGCATCTCATCCTCGTGACTGTCATCACATCTCAGTTCTCCTGTTCCTTCTCTTCCTCTAAGCTGGGGATATCAACCTCAATCCTAGCCTTCCACAGCAGCTCTCACCTCATCTGTGCACATCAAATGTTTAACCTTCCAATCTTATCCCTATACCCCTCCTTCTTCCCTATTCTCTCTCTTTCTTATGCTCCCTGTGGAATGTCTGCTCTATCTGCAACAAATTTGTCTACATTCATAACTTATTTATCTCTCACTCTCCATCTTACTTTGATTGAGACTTTGCTTTTCCCTAAGGAATCTGCCTCAGTTGCTACTCTCTGTCAATGAAGTTACATTTTCACTCACACAACTCGCTCATTTGGCTTTGGTGGCAGTATTAGACTGCTACTATCCCTCTCTTGTACATTTCAATCTCTTCTTCCACATCAATTCCACTCCTTTTCTTCCTTTGAGGTTCACTCCAACTGTCTATTAACTTCATTACCTCTCCAGATACCTATCATTTATTGATCTTCTGATAAGTCTCCCATCCTCCTTTCTCATCAACTTCGACTATTGGCTTTCCTTCCTCCTTAAACCATCCTCTTCCCTCATTCTTGAAGACTTCAACCTCCATACTGATGACCCCTCTGACTCTGTCAGAAAGCTCCTTGCTTTAATCTCCTCATTTGACTTGCAGCTATGCTCTACCAGGCTATTAACCCTTGCATACTCTTCACTACTGTTTCAGCACTCTTATTTTTATGATGAGGCAGTATCTTCTTATAACATGGTATTCTCCTCTGTTTTGGACACTCTTATTACTCTCATTCACCATCCCCTAATGTGTACCAAACCCCAGCCCCTCTCTCCCACCCAGTGCCTTATGACAGCCCCTCTGCCAGGATCACAGTTCTCAAGTGCAATCCTGGTTGCTTCCATTTTCTCTATGAAAGCCAGATGAGTTTGTATTTGATAGGGTTTAATTTGAGTCTGTGGTTGCTAAGTTATTGTGCTACTGCCCTAAGACAATCACTGAGATTAGCAATGATTGAGGTTTGATCTATTCCAATTTTTATGCAGAGTTGGATGTTACTGGCAAATAAATCACATTCAAGTTGAAGGACTGAATAATACTGCAGATTGAGCGAATGTACATGTTGAATGTACATGTTGGGCACTCCACTGGTGAGACTTCTGAGATTAGATGGTTTGTTGGCCCATGTAACAGATTGTATTCAGTTAGATAGGAATGATTTCAACCATTTGAGGGCAGTGCCTTCAATGTCAATGTCTTTTACACGTTGAATCAAGAGTCGACAGCGTCAAAGACAGCAGAAAGATCTAGAAAGACAAGGAGGGAGTTGCCACTTTGGTCTGCATACAGGAGGATATTGTTACTCATGGTCATTAGGATGGATTCTGTTCCATGGCCTTTACTGAAGCTGAACTGGAGATGATGCAGGATGTTGTCCTCTTCTAGGAAATAAAAAAGATGGAAATAAACCACTTTTTCCACTAGTTTGGACAGGAAGGGAAGACTGGAGACTAGTTGATAGTTGTCAGGGGTTTTTTTGGATCAGAGCTTGTTTTCTTCAAGATGGGCTTGATAGCCTCCTTTTCAGTAAGGGAGGTAAGAATGCCATTAAATATGATGGTTAACCAGGGAACTAGATCATATTTTAGGTTACAGATTAATCTTTGGGGGAAAGGGTTTAAAGGGCTCATGGATCAACTGATTCTTTGGAGGATCTTCTCCACTTCTTGTGGGGAAATTGTCCCAAAGTCAGATAATGGGATATGGTTGGGAGTTCAGTTGATTTGGCCAATGTTTAAGAAAGAATAAATTATATTAGAGAGAGACAAGATGGCGGAATAGTGAGGCTGTGGATCACCAGCTGTCTCTAAGCTTTCTCAATTAACATGCCTTCGAAGAGGAAGGGAAATGTGAGGATTTTCCCTCCAGAGTGATTCCTGTCTCAAGTGGCGGCTTTGGAGGGAACCAAGGAATCCGCTGCGAGCACTGCTACAGGAGAGCAGAGTGCATCGCTAGAGGAGGCGTCCCTCAGTCCTGACCTCCGTCCGCCCCAGCGCATCACAATCACAGCAGGGGAACATCTCAGTCGCAATCTGATGATGTGTCTGGTGCATCTGAGGTGAAGGGGGCACAGTCTGGAGGAGCATGAGGAGAGGAAAGGATGAGACCAGCAAATTCGGAACCTGGCATTTGGAGAGAGGTGCCCGGTACATTGGAGGAACCTTTGGCGAATGTGGAGGATGGGGTTTCCAGGGCCGGAGAGGATTTGGAATTGATGGATGCTTCAGGTGAGATGGCGTTGATGCCAACAAGGCTGGAGGCAGTGACTCTTGAGTCCATTGGGACCTAATAGCAGGTTATGGGCTCTCTTTAAAATGGCTTGAGAAGAAAATGGATTCTCATAACTATAATCTCCAAGGAAAAATATTGGGAAATATGTAGCAAGAGACTGCAATGGTAAACAGGGTAATTGCTATTGAAAAAAAGGTCAAAACTATTTCAATAGTCAATGCTGCAGTTATAAAAGAACTGTCTTCTTCAAGACGATTAGAAATGCTAGAAAATGGTTTGAGCCAGCTTAATGTAAGAATCCTAAATTTCCCCAAAATTATGGGAGAAATCCCATACACTACTCTAAAAAGATTTTTAACAGGAGCACTTGGTTTTTCTGAAGAGAACATTCCCTCAATAAATTCATGTAGATTTCTGTCTAGTAGAGCAACTGATAGAAATGTAAATGCTGATGTTAATATACCAGTAAACCTGACTAGTTTCCTTGAAAATTCCAATATGGACGTGATAAAAAGAAATGTGTTATTAGCTTCCTTTATTGCAACCCAAGATGTTAATAGTGTAATGCGTAACTATTTTAAAAAATTTCCAGTATTTTTTTATGATCAGGAAGTCAGAATATATCCTGACATGGCTCCAGTAACGCAGCTTAGGAGAAAGGAATTTTTTTCATATATGCAAACTGTTACTGCTCTTGGGTTTTCTTTATCACTAAGCTATCCCTGTAAATGTATTTTAAAAAGGGGGGGGAAGAGATATTTGTGTTTTTTCAAATTGAACAGTTACGTCAGTTTATAGATGCTCATAAACCTGTAACGTCATCTCCCAATACTCAAGAAGAAGGAGGTATATAAAAAAATAATACCGCTCAAATTCTATGCATAGCTCATGCCTAATAAGTATCCTTAAATCTCCTGGTTAATGTACTTGTCTCCCTCTTTCTATTTTCTTTAAAGGATATTTTGGATATGTCCTTATTATATGATTGAATTCTGGAAATGAGAATAGATGGATTATGTATATAGTTTAGATGAAATGATATAACCCTATGTTATATAGAAAATTATGTATTATGATAATCCATTGTGGAAAAGGATAGGAGCAGATCTTTAAACCTGTGTGTGGGCATAGATTTGTTCGCGCAACCCGGCGCAAACAAATCTATGCCCAATTTTATAACATGCGCACGCTGCAGCATGCATGTTATAAAATCCAGGGTCGGCGCCCGCAAGGGGGTGGACCATTGTGCAACTTGCGCGCGCCGAACCGTGCAGCCTTCCTCCGTTCCCTCCGAGGCCGCTCTGAAATCGGAGCGGCCTCAGAGGGAACTTTCCTTCCACCCCGCTGCACCTTCCCCTCCCTTCCCCTATCTAACCTGCCCCCCCAGCCCTATCTAAAACCCCCTCCTTACCTTTATCGGGAAAGATACATGCGCCGGCTGGCTGCCGGCGCGCCATCCCCTGGCACGGTGGCTGTTCCGGAGGCCTCGGTCCAGCCCCTAGAACACCCCCAGGCCGGCATCCCGCCCACGGCCCTGCCCCTGGAACGCCCCTTTTTCAAAGCCATGGGACTTATGCGCGTCCCGGGGCTTGGCGCGCTGCCGAGCCTATGCAAGATAGCTCGGCACGTGCAGGGGCAGCTTTTCGGGGGTTACGCGCATAACCCTTTGAAAATGTGCCCCATATTGTAAAATATTTCAAATGAAAATGATAAATTTAAAAAAAAAAATCATATTAGTGGGGCAGCTTGGGCCTGAGGTGAACGAGGCAGAGTTTTCCATCAAAAATGGAAAGAATAGTTTGGATTTTTTTCCATGAAGAATTAAGCAAAGTCTTTTATTGTGTGGTCATCAGTGGCGATAGAAGGTGCTTTGGATTCAGGCCTGGAACGTTTCTGTACAAGTTCAAAGAGTTTACCTAGATGATTCATAGAGAGATCCAGTTGTTTGGAGATGTAATCTTTTTTTGCTTGTTGAATAGATGCTTTATATTTTTGTAATGTTCCTTGCAGAAAAGCAGGTTCGTATCCATTTTGTGTTTTTCATGCCCATTCAATTTAATGGGACTGTTTGAGGAGAAGACCTATGTGGAATCCATGGAGTTTTGGGGAGATCTGGTAAGGTTGGGTTTGAAAGAGGCTAGAGCCTCACTGTCTGTCATGAATTCACCATTCCATTGCTGGACTAGGAGTTCTGGTGGGTCTGCGATAATAATAGTTAATGGCATGTGAACTTACTTTGCCTGTTCTTAGTGGGTGAAAGCTATTTAAAACCTGAACATGTTAGTTATACAGAGAACTGTACTGGGAACAACAGGGCAGAATGGATGGGCCAACTGGTCTTTTTCTAATGCCATGTATTGGGTTACTATGTTTTCATGTATCCACAGGCTCTCTCTTGCAGTGATGGCACTATGAAAAAAAATGTTGTTACTAATGTATTCATCACACATTTCCCTGTTGCAGAGGAGTGGGTAGCTATCAAAATATTTATTTCATGTTGGATCCAGCCCAGTTGCTCTTCATATCCCTCATTTTAATCATTTCTTTGTACTGCTACTGGAATGATCATTCTAGTTTCTAAAAATGTATATATATTTATATATAGCCTCAGTAGCTCCCTTCACACTGAGCCTGGAAAACGTCAAGCCAGTGTGGTGATGCATGGTAGCACAGAGCTGGTAGCAAGTAATTATCCCAGCAAGAATTATGTATAGGTTAGTGCTCTCTAGTTAGATATATGTGAATTGGTTTTATTCCCAGGCTTTAAAAATACCAATGCTGAAGTAATTTAAAGCAAAGTTTTCATTCTCTTGCACAGCAGAAATGCAAAAGCATAAAAGATACAAATGGTTAGCTTTTGGAGCTGTTTGTAATGTTGGATGGCAGTGGCTACCCTGGACATTACAATATAAAAGGAACATGTTATACTGACATAATTATGAGGTTAATGAATTCAGAACACCATTGAGCATCCCAGCTCTGGCCAGATTGTTTCAAGAAGAGGAATTTATGAAATGCTAGCTATGGCCAGCAAGTACTTTTGCCCTAATGTTGCTGCCCCTGTGGTGGCTTGCTTTGATCCTGTGGAAATGAAAGGACAAAGTAGGGGGTGGGAGGGAGGGAGGGTGAATCAGTTCAGGTGCAAATGAGATTACAGCTGGTTCCACAGTTTATCTGGTTTAATGTCAACCAGTGTGGCTTTGCACATCCTAAGGGGTTTGCAACAGAGATTGTTTATGAAGTATCATGGGTTTACTCCACAAATGCAGTCTAATCCTGCCCAGGCTGTGCAATGCTGGAGGACTGTGCATGAGCCAAAAAACAGAATCGTGTAGCCGGGTCCCTGAGAGCCCTGTCTTGTCCCATATTGATTTCTACTTGAGTTAAAGACAGAACAAAACCAATAAACCATTCCTATTGTGAACAAGAGGTAAATCTGACCTAAAATCTTACAAGAGCTACAGTTAACCCATTCCACTCCACTCAAGTGGGAATTTCTGCTTTTTGAATTTTGAAAATCAGAACAGACAGGGAAAAACATGTTTTAAAGCTGTGTTTCTTTAGTTAAATATTGTAGACTAGTTAAATAATTTCCTAACAAAATATACTGGTTGGTATGGAGGCTCATGAAGAAAATGAGAAGCCTGGGAGTGGGTTCAAAATAGTGCAATGGATTACAAATGTCAAACAGTAGTGGTAAATAGAATTCCCTCTGAGGAGAAAAGAGTGATTAGTGGAGTGCCTTAGGGATAAGTTCTGGGAGCAATATTGTGAGCAATATTGCAGGGGGACTAGAAGGTAAAGTTTGTCTTTTTGCAGATGTCACTAAGATCTGCAACAGAGTGGACACTCTTGAAGGAGTAGAGAAAATGTAAAGTGATCTAAGAAAGCTCAAGGAGTGGATGAAGATTTGGCAGCTGGGATTCAGTGCCAAGTATGGTGGTGGTCTGTAATCTGAAGGTAGTGAAGCAAATTGATAAGGTGATGGCTAAGGCCAGTTACTTGATCCATTCAAATTTAAATTATTTTATCCCAGGCTCAACTGGAAATCGTGCAAAAGTTTAGTGTCTCTTCCAAGCAATAAATAGTATAGTGTATATCTTTCAAACTATTTTGGTTATTATTAGAGGCAAGTACTAACTCTGGTAAGTATTCTGTCCATTTTCTCCTTTTCTCTTTCTCTAACGTTTTCAGCATACCATGCATGGTGCAATTGAACCTTTCACAGAATACACTGCCCTCTGGGTGATATGGAGTGGTATGGTTTTTTGTAATGCCATGCAATCTATAAAGTTCTTTAGTTAAGACCTTGGTCTACATGTATGCTAGACAGACAGCTATAGTGAACTATCCATTGATACACAATGGCTTTGGCTGTGGTTAGAGCAGTCGGATCTCTGGTGGGAACTGCTAGAGTGAAATATGTGTGAAAATATCTGTGAGTACTGGAGCTAGATTCTAGTACTCTGTAGTTGACAGCTATAATTTCTGATGGGGAATTAGTTCTAAAATGATGTAAATAGCTCTACAATGATCTAATTCTGCTTTTTCTTGGGGTACCATTTCCTTTGCCATTATGCTTCTTTCATATTTATCCATTTGTGGATATCATTGTTCATACTCGGCCAATAATATTCTCTCCTTACAGTTTTCAAGGTAGCATCTTCCGCAAAATGTCCGGCATTTGTATATTTGACTTTGAACACATTTTTCTGTCAGACTCGATGGGACTATAAATTGTAAACATTCCACCTGATCTCTTGGGTCTTTTATTTTTCTATACCATAATCCTTCTTTGAACAGCAGCTTGTTTCTTTGAGTCCATAATTTCTTTTGTGAGGAGGTCCATTTTGAACAGTCCAGAATTTCTTCTTCAGCCTTTGCATGTATAAATAAGTTTAAATCCATATCTGTAAGTTGGTAACAACTTTAACATATTTTTCGTATAATCCAGCAATGCCTTTACAGCAGTTTTTATAATAAATACCATTGCTTTGGTTTGCTTTTCCTTGCCCCATAGAAAGTTTTTAACATCTTCAGGTTCTATTTTTACAAAATCTTTTTCTTCATCCTCTCTGGTTCTTCCTTCTCAGATATTCACGATAAAGCACTTGCTATGGTGTTTTGTCTGACAGGTTTGTAATTTATTTCAAATGAAAGCTCAGCTAGTTGCGCTAGCCATTATTGTTCCACCTCTTGCACATTGGATGTGTCCAAATATCTAAGCAGGTTGTGATCTGATCTCACTATAAACTTTTTGTATATTAAATCATTTTTATATTTCTCCATTGCCGTCCATTTTAATGCAAGACGTTCTCATTTAAATGCACTGTAATTGCTGTATATTTCGCTCAAACTATCTTAATCACCGACTTACATACGCAATTATGCTTTCTTTACCTTGCTGAACTTGACACAGCATAGCTCCTAATCCTCTAAAACTTGCATCCATTGTAAGAATAAATGGCAAGTCAAAAACTGGAAAGGCTAGTACTGGAGCTGAAGTTAACTTTTCAATAAGCTGCGTAAAAGACTCTTGGCAGCCTGGTGTCCATGTGAAGATTTCTGAGGTGTGGTTTTTCTTACTTTTACCCATTAGTTTGTATAGTGGAGTGGCAATTTATGGAAAGGCTGGGATGAATCTCCGGAAATAGCTCGCAAAAACTATAAATCTACAAATGTCTTTCAGGCAGGTAGGAATGGTCCACTTTTGAGTGTATTTTGGAGGTGTCTACCGATACTCCTTTTTCTGTTACTATGTGTCCCAGATAGTTAACCTCTCTACCTAGTAATTTACACTTGACTTGTTCTAACCATAGCAAATGTGTGTCAAAATCTTTTGTAAAAATTAGAAAATCATCTAAATATAGTAATATACTAAATATATAAAGGTGAATTTTAAAAGTCTGGCTCGCACTAAAACCAGGAGATACGCGTACAAGTCGGGCCGATGTGCAATGAGCAGATTTTTAAAGCTGCCCGAGTACAAGCATGCTTGCCGCTACATACACAAATGAAAAGCTCCAAAAAAAAGGGCGAAGCGTGGGCGTGGTCTGGATAGGGCATTGACATTCCTGGATTTCACACTGAAATTAGCGCATAAACACTTACATGCATAGGTGCG
This sequence comes from Rhinatrema bivittatum, assembly GCF_901001135.1. Lineage (NCBI taxonomy): Eukaryota > Metazoa > Chordata > Amphibia > Gymnophiona > Rhinatrematidae > Rhinatrema > Rhinatrema bivittatum. Next base: position 345,325,017 of record NC_042617.1, read on the forward strand.
GGTCGGGGTCCCCTGACACGTAACTTTACATCTGCTATGGATGATGTGCAAGTTATAAAATAAAGATAAATAAGCCAGATTGACAAGGTTTTAAGGGTCAGGGCTAATAGGAGAGATAAGAGTTTATAAGGGGGTTTGGAAGTACTATTCCTTACCTGGGCAAACTGGGAACAAACTGGTAATTGAATTGGGGCACATGCCTTTTAAAATCCCCCCACTTATGCAGTGAAAGCGGCATTATGTGCATGAGTGTAAGTCCCCTTAAAATTATATGCACATGTGCGCACGTTCAGGCTATTTTATAACATGCATGCATATACATGCATATGTTATAAAATGACCACATAACTGGGCATCGGCCAAAAATGCACGCACATGTGCACCTGCACGCACATGTGCACCTGCACGCCTGTTTAAAAGTTACCATCATTTATGCTGTCAAGTATATTTGTGTAGCCTTTGTCCAGCTTTTGAGCTGAAGGACTATATATGCCTCGTTCTTTTTGTTTTGCTTGGAGCCATAAATATGATGTTTCCTGCAGAATGTTTGTTTTCTTTGTATGCTTCAAAACTTAAAAAATAAAAAGGTTACCGTCATAGTTGCTAAGGGTAAGTTCCATCAATCTTTAAAACATAGCTGTAGCATTACTAAGTCCAAATGGCATTCTTGTCCATTCAATCTGAATGGTGTTGCCAGTGCTGCCTTTAGCTTATCCTTCTCTTCTAGAGCCACTTGAAAATACCCTGACATAAAGACAAGTGAAGAGAACCAAGAGGCTTGGCTCAATGCATCAAGTGATTCATCAAATTGGGAAAGAGGGTATGCATCATTTACAGTAATTTGATTTATTTTCCTGCAGTTACAGAAAAAACGGATGATTCCATCTTTCTGACTATAACTGTGGTGATGCCCATGGACTGTAACTCTTCTGTAATATCTCTTGTGCCACTAGATCTTGTATGTGCTTTTTAAACTCTTCTTAAATGTGAGGGGAAACTCTTCTATACCTCTGCTTAACTAGAACATGATCTCTGATGTATATGATGTGCTTCACCAGCTCTGTATAGCCTATATCTGAATCAATGGTGGAGATTGTTTGTGCCACCACAAGAAATGTTCCAAAGCTTCAGTCTGCTCTGGCATAAGATTATCCCAATGTATTTTAATGAGTAGCTTTTCTCTGATAGCTTGTATTTCTTCTTTAACCTGGGATCATTAGATGTTGGATATTCAGACACCAGCAATCATTTCTGTATAATGCTAAAATGTGCCGGAACATGCAATGCTGCAGGGCATAAAAGTTTGGCTATTCTCGCTCTAGGAGTTATATGAATTTCACATTGACCAGCGTTCAGTAATCTGATTCGGACTTTTCTCTCAATGGGATTCACTAAAATGTTAGCCATCAGAACTTCCACTAGTAATGTCACCAAATCTGTTGCAGAGATAATTAAAGGAGTTGATGCCATTGCTTGGATTTTAAAACATCTTCCTTCTATCAATGTCTCAGTTAAGGTTTGGAGAGAACTCCTAGTTATTCCCAATCAGCTTGACTTATTCATCTCTGTCTGGTTCTGAATGTTGTATTTTTGCCCAAATCTTATATATTCTGCTTTACTTGTAGTCTTCTCCTGTCAGTTGAGAAAGCTTCTTAAAAATGACTCCTAGATCTTGAATGATATTCATTCCAACTATCCCTGGTATTCTTTTTTCAGTTTCATAATGCATCCAGTTGTGATCAGATACTAAAATACACTTTTGCTTGACTATCTGGCCCAGGCAGGTAACATCAGCCTCCATACACCATTAAATACAATCAATCAACCTCACCGAGCTTGAGTCAACTAGATCAGCACTCTCAAAATGTTCTTGAAGGATTCAGTTATGGTGGAAATGTCCAATCCTCTGCCTAAATGCAACATCTCAAATTAGTATCCTTGATTAACACTTCTAATATCAGACTTTTACCGAAAGCCGCCTTCTTTTATGCAATTGATAACTGGCTCTTCTAGGATTGTACTTTGCTGGCCTTAACACTCTTGTAGTTGCTGCTGTACAGTTTGTTGCAACTGTGCTGTTCTGGTGCTTGGTACCTCTGTACTTTTGCCTGTGCAGCTTGTTGAGATCTTGGTCTCTAATTGGCTGAGGAGGTCTCTTGGACCTACAGTGTCTGGTGATGTGCCCCGGCTCCTGACATAACATATATACTGTCCTGTTAGTTTCTTAATGAGACTTGCCTTCTCTCGGTTAACACTAGTCTTTGCTCCATAGAGTAGTGAACCATAATTCAACGTCTTACTGGAACTAAGTCTCTGCAACCTCATTCCCTCTGACACAGCATCTCCTGTGTTACATCTGGCAAATCAGCTGGTCTTGCTGCTTTCACAAATTTTCCTACTCTGTGCAGAGATTGGTCACCAATTTTGTCAACATATGGAGGAATTACTACTTACCTGATAATTTCCTTTTCCTTAGTACAGACAGGTGAATCCAAAACCAGTGGGTTATGCACCTCTACCAGCAGATGGAGATGGAACAAAGCTGACATCACAGTATATGAGACCGCACCTTGAATACTGTGTACAATTCTGGTCGCCGCATCTCAAAAAAGATATAATTGCGATGGAGAAGGTACAGAGAAGGGCTACCAAAATGATAAGGGGAATGGAACAACTCCCCTATGAGGAAAGACTAAAGAGGTTAGGACTTTTCAGCTTGGAGAAGAGACAACTGAGGAGGGATATGATAGAGGTGTTTAAAATCATGAGAGGTCTAGAATGGGTAGATGTGACTCGGTTATTTACTCTTTTGGATAGTAGAAAGACTAGGGGGCACTCCATGAAGTTAGCATGGGGCACATTTAAAACTAATCGGAGAAAGTTCTTTTTTACTCAACGCACAATTAAACTCGGAATTTGTTGCCAGAGGATGTGGTTAGTGAAGTTAGTATAGCTGTGTTTAAAAAAGGATTGGATAAGTTCTTGGAGGAGAAGTCCATTACCTGCTATTAAGTTCACTTAGAGAATAGCCATTGCCATTAGCAATGGTAACATGGAATAGACTTAGTTTTTGGGTACTTGCCAGGTTCTTTTGGCCTGGATTGGCCACTGTTGGAAACAGGATGCTGGGCTTGATGGACCCTTGGTCTGACCCAGTATGGCATTTTCTTATGTTCTTATGTATACCCCTGCAGTGACATCATCCCACCAGTATTCTCTGCAAAAGCCAACTGTGGACAAACTAATAAAACTTGATTATTAACTGATAACCATTCCAGCATTCAATCAACAGGAAAACACTGAACTCAAACAAAGAGTGTAATAACACTAATCTAGGGACTGAATTGACACTTACCAGTACTCCCTGGAACCCACAGCCATGCAAGAGAACATAGCACAACCTTTAGGCAGCCAAGGGTGGGAAGTTGGATTCACCTGTCTGTACTATGGAAGAAGAAATTATTTGTATGCTTTTATATATTTATTTATTTGTATGCTTTTATATACCAGTTTAGCGAAAGGCCTTCACTCCGGTTTACAGTATAACAACAATTTACAGGTATAACAACAACAGGTATAACATCAGTTTACAAAAAAGATCACTTCGAAGAACAATTAAGAGAACATAGGTTTATAAGAACAGACATGCGGATTAGAAAGTAACTGTGGGAGGTATTAAAACCAGAGACAGATGAATCAACAAACTGTGTATGTTAATGCAGCCGGGTATTGTTATGGTATTTATGTCATCTAGCGTTAGTGGTTGCATCGCATGGTGATATCTCGTGATTTTTATAATTTACAATAGAGGAACATCAGTTGGACGTATGGGTATGATGCCGGTTTACAAGCTGGGTGGTGTTTGTGGTTAGTAAAGTGCTTAACGGGGAAATGAGATTCTTGTGTGTGGCAGAGTAATCAATTAGCCTATCCCTTCTTTGCAGGCTTGTCTGAAAAGCAGGTTTTGAGCAGTTTTCTAAATATTTTTGTGTTGCTCTGTAGTCTTAGGTTTTCTGGTAGGGAATTCCAGAGGCGAGGTCCTGCTATTGATATAGCTCTTTTTCTTACGGTAGTGTTGCGTTGAGAATTGAGTCGTTGTATAATGGTGTTTAGGCATGTGCTTTCACTGTTGTGTATTGCATTGTGGAAAATGGTTAGAGTTTTGTATTTGATTCTTTTTTCTACAGGTAGCCAGTGTAATACTTTTAGCACAGGAGTGATGTGGTCCGTTTTTTTTGCGGCCGGTGAGGATTCTGGCTGTGGCATTCTGTGGTATTTGGAGTGGTTGGATGGTTGATTTGGGTAGGCCTATCAGGAGTGGGTTGCAATAATCAAAGCTTATAAAAATTAGTGATTGGAGAATGGTTCTGAATTCAGGTTGGTTCAGGAGTGGTCTTAGGTGTTTGAGAATTTGTAATTTGTGGAAGCCTTCTTTGATTTTCATTGCAATGTGTTTTTTGTAATTCAGCTCTGGGTCAATCCATATTCCTAGATCTTTCACGTTTTCTTTTAATTTGATGAGCGTGTTGTCAATTTGGATAGCATATTTCTGGTAATCTCTGGAGTTTTTTCTTTCAAGCAGAATACATTCATTTTTTCCATATTAAGGCAGAGTTTCATTTGGTTTAGCATGTTTTTTATAGTAATAAGGTATGTGGCTGAGAGTTTCATTGCGTTTTTCAGGGTGTTTGTTACAGGTATGATTAGCTGGATATCGTCGGCATACATGAAATATGTGACGCCGAGACTCGAGAGTAACTGGCATAAAGGCAGGAGGTATATATTAAACAGAGTGGCTGAAAGTGCAGATCCTTGGGGGACTCCAGTTTCTAGTGGTATGGCATCTGAGGAGTGGTTGTTGATGTTTACCTTGAAAGATCTACCTTATAAATGGCCTGTGACCGACGGCCCGCAAATGCGCAGTAGAGCGCAGCTCTACTGCGCATGTGCGGGCAAGGATGTCGATCAGAAAAAAAAATGGCGGTGGGGGCCGCAGGAGCGGGAGGAGAAGCAGCGGCACCGCGCTGCGCGCGGTGCCGCTGCTTCTCCTCCCCAGATCTGCCGGCAGATCTCGGGGGGGGGGGGTGTCACTCCCGCGCCCCCCCCCACCGAGATCTGCCGGCAGATCTCGGGGGGGGGGTGTCACTCCCGCGCCCCCCCCACCGAGATCTGCCGGCAGGAGCGGGAGGAGAAGTAGCGGCACCGCGCTCGCGCGGTGCCGCTACTTCTCCTCCCCAGATCTGCCGGCAGATCTCGGGGGGGTCACTGCCGCGCGCGCGGGAGTGACCCCCCCCCGAGATCTGCCGGCAGGAGCGGGAGGAGTTAATTGGAGCCGGGTGAGGGTTGCGGGAAGTCGCGCTTACGGCGCCGGAGGAAAGTGGAGGTGGGTGAAGGGAGGGAGGGAGGGAGAGGGGGACTGAGTGAGTGGGAGGGAGGGAGGGAGAGGGGGACTGAGTGAGTGGGAGGGAGGGAGGGAGAGGGGGACTGAGTGAGTGGGAGGGAGTGAGGGAGAGGGGGGACTGAGTGAGAGGAGAGGGAGGGTGGAGAGGAGTGGGTGGGGGAGGGGGGTGGTGAAGAGTGAGGGGAGAGAGAATGAGGGGGAGGTGAGAGACAGAGGGATGTAGCCCGTTTTAACGGGCTTTACGGCTTGTCTGTTTATAAGGAAAGAGGTAAACCAGTCTAAAGTTTTACCTGATAGCCCGATTTCAGCTAGTCTGGAAATTAGATTTTATGTTCGACTGTGTCGAAGGCAGCGGAGAGGTTGAGTAGGATGAGGATGTATCTTTGTCCATTGTCGAAGCCTCTTATGATTGTGTTTGATAGATTGAGGAGTAAGGTTTCTGTGCTATGAATTTTCTGAATCCGTGTTGGGTGGGGTGCAAGATATTGTTTGTTTCGAGATGATCATTGAGTTGTTTAAGTGCTGCCTTTTCCATCAGTTTGGTGAGGAGAGGTAAGTTTGAGATTGGGTGGTAGTTGTTAAGTTCATCTGGATTGAGGTTCTTTTTTTTTTTATTATGGGTTTAATTGTGGCAATTTTTAGTTTGTCTGGTAATTCACCTTCTTCTAGCGATTTATTTATAATTGCCGTGATGGTTGGAGTGATGGTTTGAGATATTTCCTTTAAGGCTTGTATCGGGATTATGTAAAGTTCGTGGCAGGCCGGATTTAGGGTTTTTAATAGTGTCTCCATTTCAGTAGTCGATATGGGGTCGAATGTGGTCCATGGTGTTATATCTTTGATATTTAGCTGCGCATTTTGGTAAGGGGTTTTGTTTATATTCTGTTATTTTGCTGATTTTGTTTTTGAAGAAAATGGCGAGTTCTTGGCTTAGGTTTTTGGTTTGGGGTGATGGATTGTTGTTATTGTCTGATATTAGGTTGTCTACTATATTGAATAGTGATTTTGTGTTATTTGTGGAGTTTTGGAATTTTTTGCCATAGTAATCTTGTTTCGTTTTGTTTATCAGCATTTTATAAGTTGCTAGGTGTGTGCAATATCTTTCCAGAGTTAGTGTACCTTTATTTTTTCGCCATTCTTTTTCTTTCTTCAGGCAAGTAATTATCAGGTAAGTAATAAGTTCTCCTTTCTTAGCGAACAGACAGATGAATCCAAAATCAGTGGGATGTACCAAAGCTACTCCCGAATAGGACAGGAAGCTGCCCGTGGTCTAGTCAAAACCACATTTGTGAAGGCTGCATCCCCCCAGGCCTGCACATCCAGGCAATAATGCCTGGAAAAGGTGTGTAAAGAGGACAACGTTACAGCTTGGCAAATGTCAACAGAAGACAACAATTTAACCTCTGCCCATGACACTGCCAGAGCCCTAGTGGAATGAGCCTTAACATGACAATTCATCGGCTGCTCAGCATCCACACATGAAGCCGTAACTACCTCCTTAATCCAGGGGGCTACTATAGCCCGCGATGCCAGCTCACCCTACTTACTCCCATCAAGGAGTATCAACAACCGGTTCGTCTTCCTGAAAGGTTCAGAAAAGTCTAAATAACCTCAAGATATGCCTCTTGACATCCAAGAGCTGTAACAGGTGATATTCCTCCGCATCTGTCCAGAGACGGCAGGGAAATAGACTGATTCAAGTGAAAATCCTAGACCACTTTCAGGAAAAAAAGAAGGAATGGTATGCAGCTGTATTGCAGCTGGAGTGACTCAGAGAAATGGCTCCCGGCAAGACAATGCCTGTAGCTCAAATACTTGATGAGCAGAACAAATTAAGAGCATAAGAAATTGCCATACTGTGTCAGACCAAAGGTCCATCAAGCCCAGCATCCTGTTTCCAACAGTGGCCAATCCAGGATACAAGTACCTGGCAAGTACCCAAATATTAAATAGATCCCATGCTACTGATGCCAGTAATAGCAGTGGCTATTCCTTAAGTCAACTTGATTAATAGCAGTTAATGGATATCTCCCTCCAAGAACTTATTCAAACCTTTTTTAAGCCAAGCTACACTAACGGCATGAACCACATCCTCTGGCAACAAATTTCAGAGCTTAATTGTGCATTGAATGAAAAAGAATTTTCTCTGATTAGTTTTAAGTGTGCTCCTTTCTAACTTCATAGAGTGCCCCCTAGTCCTTCTATTATCTGAAAGGGTAAATAACCGATTCATATTTAGCCATTCTAGACTTCTCATGATTTTAAAGACCTCTATCATATCCCACCGCAGTCATCTCTTCTCCCAGCTGAACAGCCCTAACCTCTTTAGCCTTTCCTCATAGGGGAGCTGTTCCATCACCTTTATCATTTTGCTCACCCTTCTCTGTACCTTCTCCAGTGCAACTATATCTTTTTTTGAGATGTGGCGACCAGAATCGTACAAAATACTCAAGTTGCAGTTTCACCATGGAGCGATACAGAGGCAATTCGACATTTTATTCACCATTCCCTTCCTAATAATTCCTTTGCTTTTTTGACTGCCGCAGCACATTGAGCTAAATATTTTAATGTATTATACACTATGATGCCTAGATCTTTTTCCTGGGTGGTAGCTCCTAATGGAACCCAACATCATGTAACTACAACATGGGTTATTTTTCCCTATATGCATCACCTTGCATTTGTCCACATTAAATTTCATCTGCCTTTGAATGCCCAATCTTCCAGTCTCGCAAGGTCCTCCTGCAATTTATAACAATCCACGAGATTTAGCTACTCTGCATAATTTTGTGCCATCCGCAAATTTGATTACCTCACTCGTTTTATTCCTTTCCAGATTATTTATAAATATATTTAAAAGCACCGGTCCAAGTAGAGATCCCTGAGGCACTCCACTGTTTACCCTTTTCCACTGAGAAAAATGACCATTTAATTCTACTCTCTGTTTCCTGTCTTTTAACCAGTTTGAAATTGACAAAAGGATATCGCCTCCTATCCCATGACATTTTAGTTTTCTTAGAAGCCTCTCATGAGGGATTTTGTCAGATAACTTCTGAAAATCCAAATACACTACATCTACCAGTTTACCTTTATCCACATTTTTATTAACTCCTTCAAAAAATTAAGCATATTTGTGAGGCCCAACTTCCTTTGGGTAAATCCATGTTGACTGTGTTCCATTAAACCATGTCCTTCTATATGCTCTGTGATTTTGATCTTTAGAATAGTTTCCAATATTTTTCCAGCCACTGAAGTCAGGCTCATGGGTCTATAGTTTCCCAGATCACCCCTGGAGCCCTTTTTAAATATTGGGGTTACATTGACCATCCTCCAGTCTCCAGGTACAATGGATGATTTTAATGATAGGTTACAAATTTTAAATAATAGATCTGAAATTTAATTTTTTAGTTCCTTCAGAACTCTGGGGTGCATACCATCCTGTCCATGTGATATGCTACTCTTTAGTTTGGCAATCTGGTCTACTACATCTTCCAGGTCCACAGTGATTTGATTTCAGTTCATCTGGCTTATCACCCTTGAAAACCATCTCCGGAACCGGTATCTCCCCAACATTCTCATTAGTAAACACAGAAGCAAAGAATTCATTTAGTCTTTCTGCAATGGCCTTATTTTCCCTAAGAGCCCCTTTAACCCCTCGGTCATCTAACGGTCCAACCAACTCCCTCATAGGTTTCTTGCTTCAGATATATTTTTTAAAGTTTTTAATATGAGTACTAACTGTACCCGGCCACGCGTTTCCGTGGCTCAGTCTGGTTTAATTTCATAATGCGCATTAGCTCTGCTCCGGCCGTCCCAACTCCCTCCCCCCCTTCCCCGGTGGTGGACGGACTGGCTTGGCGACTCTTTTATCCTTTCCTCCTCCTGTGTGTAACTGTCCGGCAGTCCCTACTCCCTCCCCCCTTCCCCAGCGGCAGAGGAACGAGCTGAGCCGTTTCTCGGAGCGGCGACTCGTCTGCCCTTTTCTTCTCCCCTCCGTGACACCCAGCACGTAGCGCAGAGCTCTATGGTCCGCACATGCATGGTAGAGCTGCTCTCTGCTGCGCATTTGCGGTCCATCGGTCAGAGATAGCATGTGTCGCTTTTACGTCCAACAGATGGTGCTGTTTTTCCCGAAAAGCATGTTTTTACCTGTCCCAGGTGTGACATCTATATAATATAGGTATATAAAAACATGCACGAAATCGAATGCAACATTGTGTGAAAACTTGAAAGCAATCGGTGAAGAACTTTCGGAGATATAAGATTTTGAACAAACGAATATTTATATTTTTATTTATATAGATTTGCCTCTACCGCCAACTTCATTTCAAATTCTCTCTTAGCCTGCTTTATCAATGTTTTACACTTAACTTGACAATGCTTATCCTTTTTCTATTTTCTTCAGATGGATCCTTCTTCCAATTTTTGAAAGGCGATTTTTTTAGCTAAAATAGACTCTCACCTCACCTTTTAACTATTTATTTATTTTATTTAAACAGTTTTATATACCGTTGTGTGGACGAATCCATCTCAACGGTTCACAAATTTGTCACAATAAAAAGAAAAGAAAATAGAAAAAATACAATTATTATATTATAAATATCTCTAAAAAACTAGATTTAAAACTATAAAATTACCAAAAGCTAAAAAGCAAAAGCAAAATAAGTAAAAAGGTTAAAAAATTTAAAACCTGCTAAAAAAAACATGCCTAGAGACTCCTATATTCCTTTTACTCGTCTGCATATGCTTGCCGAAACAGCCAGGTTTTTAGTTCTTTCTGAAATTGTTTCTTATCTTGTTGTACTCTCAAATCTAGTGGCATTTAATTCCAATGTTTAGGACCCGCAATTGATATAGCTCGCTCTCTTACTTCGCACAAGTGGGCTGATTTGATGTTCGGAATTGTGAGAAATCCTTTATTTGACGATCTCAGGTCGCGTTGCGGTACGTGCAATCTTATTGCAGTATTTAACCAATCAGTCATATCCCCATGTAAGATTTTGTGGATGATGCATAAAACCTTAAAAATTATCCTCTGTTCAATTGGCAGCCAGTGCAAATCTTTCAAGACTGGAGTTATGTGATCTCTCCTTCTAATATCTGTCAGTATACGTGCCGCGGTATTCTGTAAAATCTGCATGGGTCTGAGTGCGACTTTTGGTAGGCCAAGAAACATTACATTACAATAGTCCAATCCTGTAAATATCATTGTTTGCAATACCATTCTAAAATTTTCTTGGGATAACAATGGTTTGAGACGTCTCAACATCATTAGCTTACTATAGCCTTCCTTAACTTTCTTAGAAATATGTGCTTGACAATTAAATTCAGTATCAATATGGAAGCCTAGATTTCTTGTTACATTTTCTATCTTCATATTTTTATTATCTGTGGTCAAACTTAACTTTGGTTCATCATATATCCTTTTCCGGTCTAAAATAATAAAAACAGTTTTATCTAGGTTTAAAATTAGTTTTAGTTGTGTCAGTACTTGTCTAATAATTTATATGCCTGTAATGGTTTTGCCTTCCTTCCACTTTTCTTAATGCATAGAATACATCTAGTCTGTGCTTCTAAGATTTTATTTTTAAACAATGTCCACGCCTGTTGTACACTTTTAACCTTTGCAGCTGCACCTTTCAGTTTTTTTCTATTATTCTCATTTTATCAAAGTTTCTTTTTGAAAATTTAGTAGAGTTGTAGATTTGCATATCGTCCCCCTTCCAGTTATTATTTCAAATTTGATCATGCTATGATCACTATTGCCATGTGGCACCACTACTGTTACCTCTCTCACCAAATTCTGTGTCTTACTAGAGGCAAATTCACTATGAATTAAATTGAAACTAGCTCCCTCTCTCTTTGGTTCCTGAAGCAATTGCTCCATGAAGAAGTGGTTTATTCCATCCAGGAACTTTATGTCTCTAGCATGTCCTGATGTTACATTTTACAGTCAATATTGGGATAACTGAAATCTCCCATTATTACTGCTCTGCCAAATTGATTAGCTTCCCTGATTTTTCTCTTAGCATTTCATCATCTCTGATCATTTTTGCCAGGTAGATGGTAGTATATACCTATCACTATACTCTTACCTAACACACATAGGATTTCTAACCATATAGATTCTACTGACCATTTAGTCTCTTGTATGATCTTTATTCTGTTGAACTCGATACCCTATGAAGAATCCAATAAGGAAGGACAACAAAATTATTAATGTCCTTTATAACTGATTATTTTTGGTTGGACTGCTTGTCCTTGTTGTTGCTTGAACTCTATACTCTCCCATACATATACCCTCCCGGATATAAAGTGCCACTCCCCCACCAAGTTGATCCTCCCTATCATTGTGATATAATTTGTACCCTGATATAGCACTGTCCCATTGGTTATCCTCCTTGCACCAGGTCTTTGAGATCCCAATTATGTCACTCTCATCATCAATGTTATACACTCTAACTCTCCCATCTTGCTTCTTAGACTTCTGGCATTGGCATACAGATTTTTAAAAGTGTGTTTGGTTTGTATTAACAGCCTGCTTTTCAGTTGATAGGAATAATTTGGAATTCTTTAGCTCAGGTGATTCTTTATAAGTAAATGAGCTACTTTTGCTTTGATTGGAACCTCTCTGTTGGGATGCCCTAACTTTCTTGTTTCATTACTATCCTTCAAAGATACAATCATTTCAGAGAATGCTACCTTGTAGGTTCTGGATTTCAGCTTTCTACCTAAAATCCTAAATTTTGCTTCCAGAATTTCCCTCCCACATTTTACTATGTTGTTGGTGCCAACATGTACCACGACAGCCAATTCCTTCCCAGCACTGTCTATAATCCTATCTAGGTGACGCACGAGGTCCGCCACCTTCGCACCAGGCAGGCAATTTACCACGCAGTCCTCACGTCCACCAGCCACTCTAGCCACAATTCTAATAATTACAATCACCAACTATGATGGTCGACCTAATCGTTCCCTCCTGGGCAGTAGCCTTGGGAGACTTCTCCTCAATATGAGAGGACAATGCAACACCTGGAGAGCAGGTCCTTACTACAGGATCAATTCAATCAATGTATAACCTTTCTTTGAGGTTACTGACCTTAAAAACAGTGTTTCTTTTTCCCAGCATCCCCCAGGAGAGGATTCCAGAGGTCACAGCAAGCAATGCAGGCTTCAAACTCCACAGCCCCATCTTCCAGAGGCCCTGCACCCTTTGCAGTAGAAGACCACCAGAAGGCTCATCTGCATACAGTTCCTAGCATCCCCCGGGAATGGACACCAGAGGTCACAGCGAGCAATCCAGGTTTTGAACTCCACAGTCCCAGCTTCCAGAGTCCCTGCACTCTTTCCAGTAGAAAAGGACCGGATTACTCATCTGCATACTGTCCACAGCATCCCCCTGGAGAGGACTCCAGAGGTCACAGTGAGTGAACCAGGCTTCGAACTCCACAGTCCCAGTTTCCAGGGGCCCTACATCCTTTGCAGTAGAAGAGGACCAGAAGACTCATCTGCAGACAAAGAGGTACATTGATGAGACCTTCAGGGACATAGTAGCCAAGTCCCAATTCCAGTTTGGGCCTCCTCTTCTGGACTGCCAAGGGATGGGATCTGTGGCAGCCCTGCTACAGGGCCGTTTCTTTGGACACCTTAGAGGGCTAAATGGGTGAACCACAGCCTATCCCATGGCCTCAGAGATGCTGTCCAACTTTCTCAGTACAGGGACATGCTTCGTAATTCCTGCCCCCGTGGCTCCTGCAATCATTTTCCAGGTCCTGCCTCTACAGGAAGGCGCACCCAGAGTTTTCGGATGTTGGCCAGGAGACCTGGCAAACTCTGCAGAATTCTGAAGTCTCCAGGCCAAACCTGGAGAGTTCCCAGGTATGTGGGGGGGGAGGGGTGCTAAGGCAGCAAGCCCAGGGAGCTCCTGCTACAGCAGAGAGAGACTAAGTAAAATCAAGCAGGGAAGCTGTCGTGGGGGGTATGGTGTTGGTCGCACTGGCTCCACAGGAACGGAGCTGCTGCAATCAACACCAGCCCCTCAGATTGAGGCTCTTCATCCAGGCATGTGTCAGGTTTTGACCAAGTTATGTAGCATATAGACTTTAGGTGGTTGTAGAAAAGGCATCCCCAAGATCTGTCCAGACAGCGGAAATGTGTTTTGAGTAGGCAAAACGTTCTCTCGATGACTGCCCTGGTCTGCCTGTGGGCCCTGCTGTATTGAACCTCCACAGCACTCTGTGGGGTTGCCACTGGGATCATGAGCCAGGTTTTGCATGGACATCCTCTGTCACCTGTAGGGGAGAAGGCAGAGAAGAGCAGAGTTATATATATGCCACAGGGTAGGCCAGTGGGCAGTTCACAGGACAACATTAGAGCAGTCCTTCTGGGGCCAAGCTGTCAGTCCACCTAGACATGATGGAGACAATAAGAAGAGGTTGGTTCGTGTATGGCTGTAGTGATAAGTGCATTTCTACCTGGAAGCCATCCCCTTGGTGATGCGGCCTTTCTGGAAGCAGTCATGAATTCCTGACTGTGAGAGGATGTAGGCATCATGAGTGGATCTTGGAAACCTGGGCATGATATCCTGGATGATACCCTTGGCATCGCAGACCACCTGCATATAAAGGAGTAGAAGCCCTTGCGATTGCAGTAGGTGGCCTTGTCTCCTAATGATGCCCTTATAGGAATGTGAGTGCAATCGATACCACCCAAGACAGAGGGGAAACATGCTATTTGATAGAGACCAGTCATTATTTGATGTTGTTGCTATCTTCTTCAAGGGAATGACATATAGTGTTGCGTTTTCCTGAACAATGCAGTCAGGACCTGATATACACATAGAGATGGCAGACTGTTGATTCCAGGTGTGACTCCTACAACTGACTGGAAGGTGCCCGTGGCAAAAAATGCCAAGGCAGTAGTGACCTTGATGTGCATTGGCTAGACATGGCCCCTTTGGGTGGTAGGTTGCAAATCCTGCTCTAACTGTTGGCATAGGTACAGTACGGATTCCTGTCAAAACTGAACCTGCACTTGACTTGCTCCTCGGACAAATTCAAAAACCATTTCCTAATCCTGTGTACTCTGTGTAATGGATACCATCTCTTCCTCTTCCTCCTCCTGCTCTGTTCTCTCTCCCTCCTCAGCCATAGTGACCTGAATATACATAGGAAATTAGAGTCATACTGAAATGGAACTCTTCATCACTGATTTATACACCCCAGTATGTATCTGCAACACACCCTCCCACCCTCCTTTAATGCCCTGCATTTCCCTGTTCTCTCCCCAATCTGTTCAAGTAACCCCTAGTATAAACTGGTATATCCTAATTACCATCCAGTAGGTCCCAGTCTGTCCCAGGTACCTTCCTTCCCACCTCTGAGTCTGTTTCTGTATCCAATCTCCCAGAAACAATAAACCAATGCAAATCGCCAAGTACAAAATCAAAATGAAAGTTAGGACTTTTGTGCATAAATAATAAGCAATAGCAAATGCATATGCGTATTTGTGCTGACATTCGCACCTACATTGCTTTTAAAATACAGTACTTTAGGGCAGGGTTAGCAAGCAAGTGCCCTGACACGAACCATTCCTGTGTGTATACTTTTACTGGTGCATGCACATATACACAGATATGTGACCCCTTTTTAAAAATCAGATTGCAAGCAAGCCTTTGAAAATTCCCTTTTAAGGCCTCCAAAGGCATCAAGCGCACCACCAGACACCGCCACTCCCCCTCCTAATAAGCATCCAACAGGCATTACAAACTTCCACTGCACCTTCAGATAGGCATTCCCCCCACCACCAAGTGCATTAGGATTAGGCATCACCCAGAAGATTTGACCTCTCCTCCTTTAGTGTGACAAGTACAGGGAACAAAGTTTTTTTTTTTGTCTACCTGAAAGTTAGAGAGATGGTATCCCTTGGTGATGCGTGGTGTTAGGAGTGACAGATCATGCCCCTTGGTGGTCCAGAGCACTGGGTGGGAGTCTCGGGTGCATTGCCATGGCTTTGTTACCTGCTGAGGTAAAGGGATGGAAACTTGCCCCGGAGTTTTGTTTTGTTTTTTTTAAATCTCTGTGGGAGCCCAATCAGCCTGCAGAATCGGGCTGGAGGCAGAACGCAGCAGCAGCATTGCCTCTCCTATCGGCTCCCACTGCTCAGGCAGTCCGTTGCATTCCAGGTGCATAAGCTTCAGCTGCTGAGCGCGCTCCCCCAACCTCCGCCCACTTTAGCAAGAAGTAGGGAGGGGGTCGAGGTTGCAGTGCCGCTGAAGCCTGCCGCTGCAGTACAGCTCCGGGGGATGAAGAAGCATTGAAGAGCATCACGCTCCCCCCGTTGCTGTTGCTGCAAAGTGCGGCAGGGTGGGAGAGAGGAGTTTCATTCACTCGCAGCAGTCGGCCGCTGCGGGGAAAAGGGAACATTTCAGTGCCCCGAGCAGGGGACGGAGGCCCGCGCCGAAGGTTCCGCGGCCAAGGGGAAGGATTAAAAAGGGGCCCATCAGCACGCGCGGCGCCTCGGGAAGCTCGAGGCGGCTCGAGCCCCGCGAGGGCCGGTTGGTGTGGACGCTTGCGGGAAGCCGTTGAGGAGCAGACTGTGAGGGGCACAGTGGCAGCGAAGTTTAGCTGCCGCTCGTGTCAGTTAATATGAAGGGGGTTTTTTTTGTTTTGGGTTTTTTTTTTTTTTTTTTTTTAATAGAAACTATCTGAACTTTATTAGCAGCTGTGTAACGAAGAGGCGGACATGGGCAGGAAGCTGTCCCCGGTCCTGAATCACAGTTTTAAGTAAAAGACCAAACGTGCGGATGAGTTTTTCCCTCGGAGAATACATTTAAAGATAAAAACAGATTGGAAATGTGAAAGATAAAATAGACCTTTCTGGAAAGGGCAAGAGAATTACATTTTTTAAAAATATATGCATGCAAATGCCTTCTCAGTCTGGACTTCGCCACCTGCTCCCTCCCCCTACCCAGGAATGCCTCTACCTAGTGCAGGTAAAGGTACATGCAAAGTGGAGTTTTGCACCTACATTTACATTCACAACCCCCTAATAGATTTTCAAAGCCATTACTTACTCCCAGAAAACAGGATTTCAATCGCAAAAGCCACATTGAAAATCAAGCCCACAAACCGAGCAGACACGCGGGAAACTTAAATTGTAAGTGGGGAAATGCGCGCGCCTCTGAGTTGCATTGAAAGAATTCGCCTGTCTTGCAAACACCGTGACCTTAGGCTGATTTAAAACTGCACTGAGCATGCGGAAAGTTCTCTTGGGACACTGGCTGACTGTTGGGACAAAATCTAAAATTATTTTGTGTGCCTGAGAGCGAACCCTGTAAGAACATCGGCCAACTGAAACCTGACCCAGGTGCCACATAAGGTCTGAGCCATGAGCTAAGGATGCTCACATATTCGGTCTTTGTAACTGAGATTGAGATCCTGTACAATGTGGGGGATGGGGCAAAGGGAAAGGATTAAACGCCCTGCTGTTCCAACTCCACTGGGAACATGAAACAATATGCAACTTGGGCAAATCATAAAACTCCCATAAGAAACATATATATACAAATAAATGTATACTGTACATTCAAAGCTTTTGAAGCTTTTTCTAACCTAACAATTAGTGGTGCTATCTCAGACTGGATCAATTAACAATGAACCTCATCAGCAATTGTAAAAAAAAAAAAAAGAAACCATCAAAAACGATATATAACAAATGATCTACCAATTAGCAATATGAAATATGTTTTCAATTTTCTTATACCAAACTTCTTATCTAAAGTGCAATACATTCTTTCTCAATGAATCTCTACAAACTTTTTATCAATTATGTCAAAAAATTGCATTTTTTGGCCACCTAATATAAAGAAACACACATCTATTAGAATTCAGTGCTATATAATGAGGTCAATATTCAAAAGCCACTTAAACGGATATCTTAAAAGTTATGGCCCGGATTTCAAAAGCCCCTTGTGCGTATTTTAAAAAGGCCTGGTCATGCGCATAAAGCCCCAGGACACGCGTATGTCCTGGGGCTTCGAAAAAGGGGCGGGCGGGGCAGGGGCAGGGCTGGGCAGTCAGGGGGTGGGGCGGGGTCAGAGGCTCCCGGCACAGCTGCCATTTGCTGCTGTGCCGGGGCATTGCATGCCGGCAAGCTGTTGGCACACACAACCTGTGCCTGCCCCGTGGCAGGCGCAGAAGGTAAGATAAAGGTCGGGGGGGGGGGGGGTAGGAAGGTTAGATTAGGGGGTTGGGAAGTTCCCTTCCAGGCTGCTCCTAAATCAGAGTGGCCTGGGACAGAATGGGGGAAGGCCGCGGGTGTTGGCACGTGTAAGTTACACTAATGTGCACCCCCTTGCATGCGCCGACCCCCGATTTTATAACATGCGCATACCAAATCACGCATGTTATAAAATCGGACATCCATGTGCGCATTCTAGAATATAGCCGCATCAGTCGGAAGTGGGCCGGATGTGGGCAAGAAATATTTCCAGGAGGAGTGGACTTAGGTGCTTAACTTTATGCGGCTAACTCTGGTCGCACCATAGGACTGTCCTAAAGTTAGTCAGATATACTTTAAGATAGCTGGCTATATTCAGTGGCACAGAATATCCTGGT
Source organism: Rhinatrema bivittatum (assembly GCF_901001135.1). Lineage (NCBI taxonomy): Eukaryota > Metazoa > Chordata > Amphibia > Gymnophiona > Rhinatrematidae > Rhinatrema > Rhinatrema bivittatum. Next base: position 345,343,035 of record NC_042617.1, read on the forward strand.
TAAGTTAGCTGGATAGATGTATCTGGCTTTAGGACAGCCCTAGGGCGTGACCAGAGTTAGCCGCATAAGTTAAGTGGCTAACTCCACTCCTCCTAGAAATGCTTCCTCCCACCCAGGGTTGGTGCTAGGATCTGCTGTCACCCTAGCCTATAATGTCAGAGCATCACGTGCTTATCCCTCTCTCTCTCTCCTCAACAAACGCTACGGCCAACGACCCAAACACCAACTGTGCAAACATTCTGTGACCAGAGACAACCACAAATCCCCGTTCTGCAGGCCACCTCGCAAAATCACTCAACCACATTTAAAAATGCCACCCTTCGTACCTCCCCGACACCTCTCCCATTTCCAGCGCCCTAGGTGATTGCCTAGTGCACCTAGTCCTCCTGCTGCCCTACACTTGTACCAACCTGCCGTAAATATTTGCAGCTACATTTCGGCTAGCTTAACTAGGCACTTTGATGAATATCAACCTCAATATTTCCAGAATTATCTTCATACAATAAATGCTGGCACATAAGAACACAAGAATTTCCATACTGGGTCAGACCAAGGGTCCATAAAGCCCAGGGTCCTGTTTCCAACAGTGACAAATCCAAGTCACAAGTACCTGGCAAATACCCAGACATTAAATAAATCTCAAGCTACTATTGCTTATTAATTAATAACAGTTTATGGATTTTTCCTCTAAGAACTTATCCAAACCTTTTTAAAACCCAGTTGCGCTAACTGCTGTAACCACATCCTCTGGCAATGAATTCCAGAGCTTAACTATGTGCTGTGTGAAAAAGAATTTTCTTCAATTTGTTTTAAATGTGCTACATGCTAACTTCATGGAGTTCCACCTGGTCCTTCTATTACCTGAGAGATTAAATAACTGATTTACATTAAATTTTTGAAGTCCTTTCATGATTTTGTAGACCTCTATCGTATCCCCCCCTCAGTCGTCTCTTCTCCAATCTGTACAGCCCTAACTTCCTTACCCTTACCTCATAGGGCAGCTGTTCCATGCCACTTATCATTTTGGTCACCCTTCTCTGCACTTTCTCCAGTGCAACTATATCACTTTTGAGATGCGGCAACCACAGTTGCACACAGTATTCAAGAAGCAGTCTCACCATAGACCGATACAGAGGATTTAGGACATCCATCATTTTCTTTGACATTCCCTGCTTAATAATTCCTAACCTGTTTGCTTTTTTGATTGCCACAGTACACTGAGCCAATAATTTCAATGTATTATCCACTATGATGCCTAGATCTCTTCCCTGCATTTTAACTCCTAAGATAAATTTCATCTGTCATTTGGAAGCCCGATTTTCCAGTCTGGCAAGGTCTTTCTGCAATTTATCACAATCCGCTTGAGATTTAACTACTCTGCATAATTTTGTGACATCGGCAAATTTGATCACCTCACTCATCGTACCCTTTCCAGATCATTTATAAATATATTAAAAAGCACTGGTCCCAGTACAGATCCCCGAGGCACTCCACTGTTTACCTTTTTCCACTGTGAAAACAGACCATTTAATCGTAGTCTGTTTCCTGACTTTTAACCAGCTTGCAATCCACAAAAGGACATCATCTCCTATCCCATAACTTTTTAGTTTTCTTAGAAGCTTCTCATGCGTGACTTTATCGAATGCCTTCTGAAAATTCAAATACACCATATCTACTGGTTCACTTTTGTCCACATGTTTATTCAATTAATGTAGGAGATTTGTGAGGCAAGACTTCCCTTGGGTAAATCCATGCTGGCTGTGTCCCATTAAATCATGTTTATCTAAATGTTTTGTGATTTTATTCTTTATAACAGTTTCCATGATTTTCCCAGCACTGAAGTCAGGCTCGTTGTTCTATAGTTTCCTGGATCACCACTGGAGCCATTTTTAAATATCAGGGTTACATTGGCCATTTTCCAATCTTTTGGTACAATGTGTAATTTTAATAACAAGTTACAAATTAATTGAAATAGGTCTGAAATTTCATTGTTTAGTTCTTTCAGAACCCTGGGGTGTATGCCATCTAGTCCAGGTGATTTACTACTCTTCAGTTTGTCAACCTGGCCTACCATATCTTCCAGGTTCACCGTTATTTGGTTCAGTTCATCTGAATCATCACCCTTGAAAACCATCTCCGGAGCAGGCATCTCCCCAAAGTCCTCTTCAGAAAACACCGAAGCAAAGAAGTCGTTTAATCTTCCCATGATGGCCTTATCTTCCCTAAGTGCCCCTTTAAACCTTCAATCATCTAACAGTCGAACAGACTCCCTCTCAGGCTTTATGCTTCAGATATATTTTTAAAAGTTTTTATTGTGAGTTTTTGCTTCTACAGACAATTTCTTTTCAAATTCTCTCTTAGCCTCTTTTATCAATGTCTTACATTTAACTTGCCAATGCTTATGCTTAATTCTGTTTTCTTCTGATGGATCCTTCTTCCAATTTTTGAATGAAGATCTTTTGGCTAAAAATTCCTCTTTCACCTCACTTTTTAGCTATGCTGGCAATCATTTTGCTTTCCTTCCACCATTCTTAATGCGATGAATACATATGGACTGTGTTTCTAGGATAGTATTTTTTTTAACAATGTCCACATCTGTTGCACACTTTTTACCTTTGTAGCTGCACCTTTCAATGTATTTTTTACCTATTTTTCTCATTTTATCAAAGTTTCCCTTTTGAAAGTTTAGTGCCATAGCCGTGGATTTACTTACTGTCCTCCTTCTAGTTATTAATTCAAATTTGATCATATTATGATAACTATTGCCAAGTGGCACCGCCACCATTACCTCTCTCACCAAATCCTGCGCTCCACTGAGAATTAGATCTAAAATTTCTCCCTCTCTCATCGGTTCCTGAACCAGTTGCTCCATAAAACTGTCATTTAGTCCATCCAGGAACTTTATCTCTCTAGCATATCCTGATGTTTCACTTACCCAGTTAATATCGGGGTTATTGAAATCTCCCATTATTACTGCACTACCAATTTGGTCAGCTTCTCTAATTTCTCTTAGCATTTCACTGTCTGTCTCACCATCTTGGCCAAGTGGATGGTAGTATACTCCTATCCCTATACTCTTCCCCAACACACAAGGGATTTCTACCCATAAAGATTTGATTGTGCATTTAGGGGTAGATTTTCAAACCGTGCGATTTGGCCTGCTTTTGCTGGTGCATCAGGCGCAAGCAAAAGTACGCTGGATTTTAGTAGATACGCGCGGAGCCGCGCGTATCCGCTAAAATCCGGGATCGGCGCGCGCAAGGCTATGGATTCTGTATAGCCGGCGCGCGCCGAGCCGCGCAGCCTACCTCCGTTCCCTCCGAGGCCGCTCCAAAATCAGAGCGGCCTCGGAGGGAACTTTCTTTTGCCCTCCCCTCACCTTCCCCTCCCTTCCCCTACCTAACCCACCCGCCCGGCCCTGTCTAAACCCCATCCTTACCTTTGTCGGGGGATTTACGCCTCCCTCCGGGAGGCGTAAATCCCCGCACACCAGCGGGCCGCTAGCGCGCCGGGACGCGACCTGGGGGCGGGTACGGAGGGCGCGGCCACGCCCCCGGACCCGCCCCCAAAACGCTGCCGACACGCCCCCTAAACGCCGCAACGACCGGGCCCGCCCCCGACACGCCCCCCTCGGAGAACCCCGGGACTTACGCGAGTCCCAGGGTCTGCGCGCGCCGGTGAGCCTATGTAAAATAGGCTCACCGGCACGCAGGGCCCTGCTCGCCTAAATCCGCCCGGATTTGGGCGGATTTAGGCGAGCAGGGCTCTTAAAATCCGCCCCTTAGTCTCATGCAGGATCTCTATCCTGTTAGACTCTATGCCATCCCAAATATAAAGCGCTACATTGCCACCAAGATGCTCCTCTGACATTTTGATATAATTTGTACCCTGGTATTGCACTATCCCATTGGTTATGCTCTTTCCACCATGTCTCTAAGATTCCAGCTGCTATACACTCTGATTCTCACATCTTACTTCTTAGACTTCTGGCATTAGCATACAAACATTTCAAAGTGTGTTTTTGTTTGTATTAACATTCTGCTTTTCATTTGACAGTGATAAATTGGAATCTTTTAACTCAGGTGAGTTTTTAATTATAGGCACTTGGACCTACTTTTCTTATTATTGGAACCTCTCTGTTGGGATGCCCTAACTCTAATGCTTTATTAGTATCCTTTGCTCGTCCTGCTCCTGGTAGTCACCGGGGCGTTGGTCCTCGATAGAAGCCAAGTCTCCATGCCAGGAGGCTTAAGGGAGGCTAGCGTAAAGTAAGAAGGCGTGCAGAAGGCACTGAGCTTCGCCATAAGGAAATACAACCAAGGCAATAACAACAAGTATGCCAGTAACGTGGTCGAGGCGTTTGGGGCCCAGAGCCAGATTGTGGCTGGAATTGAATACTATCTCCAGGCTAAGATTGCTCGGACTATGTGTGATAATCCAACGAATGACCTGGAAAACTGTGCATTTCATGAAGCACCAGAACTGGCTAAGATTCTCACTTGCAACTTTTAAATGCTTATTATTCCTTGGGAACAAATTTACAAGCTGCTAAAGCAGGAGTGTCAGCCAGAAGATACTTCCTCTGCCTGAAACATGTAGCAGTCAAACCCTCCTGCAGATAACGTTGGCTCCACAAAGAGCAATAATCTCCTTCGGTACTAACCTATGCTTGCTGTTATGATGGCTCTCAGCACCGTAAAGGAACCTTTTATAGAAACTCCCTGCTTTAAAGCCGAATAAAAATTTAAACAAATTATTACGTTTTTGTTCTCCTCATTTGTATTCTGGTGGCACTTTGGCCATTGATTGAGACTGAAGTTGAGCAGAATTTGAAAGTTATCACACCAGTGATATTTGTAGAATATTAAAAATATCACACGACTTACACTATAGGAAAGGCCGATATGTAGTCACATAATATTAATCCATTGTAGTTTGAGAGGTTGGGGATGGAGATGGGTGTATTTAGCTTTACACTCTGGAGATTTTATGCATATGTGTCATCTTTCACATACCTCCTGGATTTCACTTAATTTGAGGCTTTCCCAGTTTTCAGATCAGAAATCTTGTAGAATTGAGTCCTTTTATGGATTGTCCTACATCTTTTATTTATGTTTATTTACGTTATATTTCAATGTTAATTGTAAACGTTACCTGTTCCATGTAAACCGATACGATGTGCAAACGGTTATCGATATATAAAAACCTTAAATAAATAAATAAGATACATCCCTCTGAACCATCGCTGCTGAGTGACTATCGGCTTTCCCCTTTGATTTAGTTTAAAAGCTGCTCTATCTCCTTTTTAAAAGTTAGCGCCAGCAACCTGGCTCCAACCTGGTTAAGGTAGAGTCCATTCCTTTGGAAAAGACTCCCCCTTCCCCAAAAGGTTCCCCAGTTCCTTTACAAAACTGAATCCCTCTTCCTTGCACCATTGACTCATCCATGCATTGAAACTCCGGATCTCTGCCTGCCTCTTCTCTCAGTGCTCCCACTAATGTTTCCATTTCATTTCATTTATTTAAAATTTATATTGTGCACATTACAGCAGTGGCTCATGGCAGATGTTGTCCTCAACTGGGGCTTCAGATCTTTGATGAAAATGTTCCAATAGAGAAAGTCCTAAAACACCTTGTCCAAACAAGACCAATAACATCTAGTGTCCTATTCAATAGAAGTGGAGCAGTGTTTTAGTCCAGAATACACAAAGTTGACAGAAGTTATCAAAGAAGCAACAATATATGTTAAGGAATGTTGTTGCGATCCTGAGTCGTGCCCCAGGATCTCCACTCACCACCCGGTCCGCTCTGTCCGCGGGAGCCCCCTCCGGCCCGCTGAACCCAAGACGCGGCTGCCCAGGCCTGAGACGTGGCCTACTGTGGCGTCCCCCCTGTGAAGGAGGCTCCGCTGGCGATCCACTGCTGGCCCCACCCCCTAGGCCAGGGGCTCTCTATTTAAAGGGGCCAGTGCGGGAAAACAGAGGACGCCTCCCTGCTGACGTCAGACACTGCCGGGTTATTTAAACCCGGCAGCCACAGCTAGCCAGTGCCTTGCAACGAGGTTGACTCTTCGGAGTAGCTAGTAGGGGTGTGCATTCGTTTTGAACTTAAATGTAAAACGCAACTTTTTTTTTTTTTTTTAACTTAAAAAAGTGATGAGGCGAAAACGATCGGATTTCCAACTTATTCAACATAGCTATGTTGAATAAGTTGGAAATCACGATTGTTGATCCTAAATAAAAATTTAAACCCCTCACCCTCCTTAATCCCCCCCCCCAAGGACTTACCAAAACTCCCTGGTGGTACAGCAGGGAGTCAGGATGCCATTTCTGAACTCCTTTGCGAGGAGCACGTGACGTCGGCGTCACGTCGGAGTGATGCGGCGTCATGTGATTCCCCGCACGATCGCTCCGGGACCCTCGTTGCACCCAAAAGGAACTTTTGGCCAGCTTGGGGGGGCCTCCTGACCTCACAAAGGAGTTCAGAAATGGCGTCCTGACTCCCTGCTGTACCACCAGGGAGTTTTGGTAAGTCTTGGGGGGGGATTAAGGAGGGTGAGGGGTTTAAATTTTTATTTGCACGTATGGACATAGACTCAACTTATGGAATTCTCCATATGTCCATATTGACCGCAAATGGGACCCCCTTTCGACTTATGGACTTATGAACATAAACCTTTGCTCTGCACATCCCTAGTAGCTAGTTGTGCTTGCTGCTTCCCGGTTCCTGCTTGTTCCTGATGTCTGATTCATGGCTCCTGACCTTGCTTTGTTCTTTGACTCCGGCTTCTGCTTCTGTCCCTGGTTTTGGCATCCGACGTCTGATTCCTGGCTCTTGACCTTGCTTCGTTCTTCGACTCCAGCTCCTGCTTCTGTCTCTGGTTTTGGCATCCGATATCTGACTTTTGGCTCCCGATCTTGGCTTGTTCCTGGACTTCGGTTTCGTCTCTTCCCACTGCCGCAGGTACTTGTTCATCCCCGCCCAGAGGGTTCTCCTAAGCCCCAGTGGCTCGGGTCCTCAGGGGCTCCTCCCGGGGGGACCGCGGGCTTCCAAGGGTGAAGTCTCTCCTGACCTCTTGGTCGCCTAGGATCCACCTAAGATCAAGAGGCCCGGGTCCATACGGGCTCCTCCTGGGGGGACCTCGGGCTTCCAGTGGTGAAGCCGTCTTCGAAGTCTCTCCTCAGCGCCGCCTTCCAGCTGCGGTGCCCACTGTGGGTATCCACAGCATGACACCTGCAGTCTCAGCTGGCCCAAGGGTCCATGAACATAACAAATGTAGCCCAACATATTTCATTATTTCAGCTTCTTCAGGGGCATAGTATATCAAGAGCCTCCTGCAGTATTATCAACATTTTAAAGTTATTACTATTACTAAAGGTAAAAGAAAAATTATGGCACTTAATTATGCATCTAAAACCCCAAATCCTTACCCCCAATAAAGTTACAACAAAAAGCAAATATAACCTTACCAATAACATAGAAAACAATCTATTTATTACAAAGGAATCAACTTTACCATTACAACATCTAGGGTAGCGTGAACACAATGGCATAGATAAAATGCATTCTTGGTGTACTTCAAACATATGCAAAGAATCACAGCAGTATTGTCAACGTTCTTAATAAGACATATACGCAGATTCAAACCAGCCAATCAGTTTAGGAAAAAAGGGATCCAATTCACAAATGTAGGCAGATAAATAATCAAAGAAATATACTACCCTCAATTGGATACTCAAAAACCTTAAAGGAAAATATCTCAGTTTTCCAATCTCATAAGAACACTCCCCATTCTATTCTTTTATTAAGACCAAATGGACTTAGCAAGCATAGTTCAAAGATCCACTTCTGTTCCCTACATAAAAGAACTCTATCAATATTGCCTTCATATGTGGATTTAATTTGTTGTAAAACAAAGAAATGCATATCATCAGTGGAATGTCCACTGTCTAACCAATGTGTGGTGAGTGGGGCTTCTATGCGATTATGTCGTAATGCACTGTGATGCTCTGATATTTTGATTTTTACAGCGTGAATAGTTTTTTCCACATAAATATGTTCCATAGAAATAATGGCAGAAAAGGACCAACGGTCCTTCCAGTCTGCTCAGCAAGCTTATGGTAGTTTCTGCCACGCCTTACAAGTCACCCCCCATAACTTATCAGTTTCCCAGGCCATCAAAATCAGGGCCCTTGTTGGTTGCTGTTTGAGTCCAAATTCCCCATTACCTTTTGCCTTGTTGTTTGAGTCCTTCATCTTCCTCAGTTTCACCAGATATTCTTTCCTGTGTTCCTCATTTTGGGATCCTTTTTTTTTTTTTTTGCTTATATTTTATCAGCCACCTCCTTTGAGAACCAAATCGGTTTCTTATTTCTCTTACTTTTGTTTACTTTTCTAACATATAGATTTGTTGCCTTTGTAATTGCTCCTTTTAGTCTGGCCCACTGTTGGCTCCATCTCTCCCATTTTCTCCCAGTCTTCTAGTTCTACCTCCAGATCCGCCCCCATTTCGATAAAGTCCATATTTTTTAAATTCAGAACTTGGGTCTTCATGTGACTTTTCTGCATTCTATTAGTGATATCAAACCATATCATTTGATGATCACTAGTGCTGAGGTGGGCACCCACCCGGACATTAGAGACATTATCCACATTAGTGAGCGCTAAGTCAAGTATCGCATCTTACCTCATGGGTTCCATTACCATTTGTCTGAACTGAGCCCCTTGCAGGGCATCCACTATCTCTCTACTTCTGGTAGATTCCGCAGAAGGGATTCTCCAGTCTGCATCCAGAAGATTAAAATCTCCAACAATCAACACTTCTCACTTCTTTCCCACCTTCTGGATGTCTTCTACCAGATTTCTGACTAGTTCTTCTGTTTGATTCAGAGACCTGTAAATGACTCCAGTAAAAATGGATGTACCATCATCTTTTTTTAGGATGGCCCATAGTGCTTCTTCTCTCCCCCACATTCCTTGCAGTTTAGTTGCTTAGATATTGTTTTTTAGGGATGTGAATCGTTTTAGGACGATTAAAATTATCGTCCGATAATTTTAATATCGTCTTAAACCGTTATGGAACACAATACAATAGAGATTCTAACGATTTATCGTTATAAATCGTTAGAATCGTGAGCCGGCACACTAAAACCCCCTAAAACCCACCCCCGACCCTTTAAATTAAATCCCCCACCCTCCCGAACCCCCCCCAAATGACTTAAATAACCTGCGGGTCCAGCGGCGGTCCGGAACGGCAGCGGTCCGGAACGGGCTCCTGCTCCTGAATCTTGTTGTCTTCAGCCGGCGCCATTTTCCAAAATGGCGCCGAAAAATGGCGGCGGCCATAGACGAACACGATTGGACGGCAGGAGGTCCTTCCGGACCCCCGCTGGACTTTTGGCAAGTCTCGTGGGGGTCAGGAGGCCCCCCACAAGCTGGCCAAAAGTTCCTGGAGGTCCAGCGGGGGTCAGGGAGCGATTTCCCGCCGCGAATCGTTTTCGTACGGAAAATGGCGCCGGCAGGAGATCGACTGCAGGAGGTCGTTCAGCGAGGGTTCCGGCGCCTCGCTGAACAACCTCCTGCAGTCGATCTCCTGCCGGCGCCATTTTCCGTACGGAAAATGGCGCCATTTTCCGTACGAAAACGATTCGCGGCGCGAAATCGCTCCCTGACCCCCGCTGGACCTCCAGGAACTTTTGGCCAGCTTGTGGGGGGCCTCCTGACCCCCACGAGACTTGCCAAAAGTCCAGCGGGGGTCCGGAAGGACCTCCTGCCGTCCAATCGTGTTCGTCTATGGCCGCCGCCATTTTTCGGCGCCATTTTGGAAAATGGCGCCGGCTGAAGACAACAAGATTCAGGAGCAGGAGCCCGTTCCGGACTGCTGCCGTTCCGGACCGCCGCTGGACCCGCAGGTTATTTAAGTCATTTGGGGGGGGTTCGGGAGGGTGGGGGATTTAATTTAAAGGGTCGGGGGTGGGTTTTAGGGGGTTTTAATGTGCCGGTTTTGCGCTTTTTCGATTTTTCGATTTTTCATGATTTTTCACGATTTTTCACGATATTTTACCCCCCCAAACGGCAACAATACGATTCCCTCCCCCTCCCAGCCGAAATCGATCGTTAAGACGATCGAGGACACGATTCACATCCCTATTGTTTTTTCTGACCTCTCTGTTCTTCCTTAACAAGTTATAGCCCAGTATGGCCATATCCCAAACATGAGAATCTGTGAACAATGTCTCTGTGACTGCAACAATGTCCAAGTCCGCTTCCACCATTAGGGCCTGCAAGTCTGGGATTTTATTGCCAAAACTGTGATCATTTGTAGTCATTGCTTTCCAATTTTTCTCTCTTGATTTGTTCCACTTCCTAGACACCTTTTCTGTTTTTTTGAGCTGATTGATTTTGTTATTTTCTCCTCCCATTTCCTGTATTGCTTGGGGGTGACATGTCAATTTCATTGGTCATTTCCTGCCACATCCATAATTTAGTTTAAATATCTGATAATATATAATCTGACTTTCTCATTTAGCATCCTCCTTCCTGCTACAGACAAATGTGGGCCATCACATATATTACTTGTCGAGATTCACATGTGGTAGATGAAGATAAATTATACATTTTCCTTGATTGTGGATGTGTGAAATAAATATGAAGAAAAGTTGATGAAATGTGATCATGCAGTTTTAAATTGCAAAGTACTCTGGCAGCTGTATTCTGAATAACCTTCATTTTACCTAGTAGTGAAGATTTAAGCCCCACATACAATGAATTTCAATTATCCAGGTGATTATTAACCAGTGTATGAATCATAGTCATTAAATAAATTTTTGGAAGATAGGGGCTCAGGTTAGGGATCGTATGGAGTTGCCTAAGATAGGAATGCCCAACATTTGCATTATGGTTCTTAAAGGGAATATCAGAATCTAAAACGATTCCAAGGACCCAAACTTCTAATTGTATATAAAACGCAGCCTCTTCTATCATTAAACATGTGGTTAATGCACTTGGATTTGGATTTAATTATTCTTTCTGTATGTGTGCTCAACAAAGTTGCAATTCAGGTACAGTAAATAGTTCCCTGCCCCAAAGAAGATTTACAATCTAAGGGCCTGATTTACTAAGACTTTGCTCCTATTCTCTGTCTATGGGAAAAATGCTTAATAAATGAGGCTCTAAGTTGGTACTTGGGGCAATGAAGGGCAAAGTTGCTTGCCTGTGGTCACAAGGGGCATCAGTGGGAGAAGCAAGACTTACTTTCCTTGGTTCTCAGCTGACTGTCTAGCAACTAGGCCACTCCTTCGCTCCATTTTAATACAGCATTCTCCTCATCCGGCTCATACATATCCACAAAAGTAATCTATTGACACTCAAATACCTATGTAAAATAACTATCCCAACTCTCTGATTCTTATAAAGATGATTTAACCAAAAATCCATTCACTTATTCAGTGGGACTACTACCCCTCTAGGATAGGAGTCTGGAGAGAAGAAGTCAATCAGTCCCACCTAGAGCCTTTTAAGTTTATGTAACTCACAATTAAGCACTTGTGAGTCCTATAAATAAACAAAGGAGGCCATGTTAGTTCTGATTATGGATAACTTATTAAAAATTCTTATACATTTTACAGGTGAATTCAGCCACGGACATTCCAAGACACTGCAGTGGAATGAATACTTTTCCTATTGGATGAAGTTGAAGATGCAGATAAAAGTTAAGAGCGATGCCTTGCACTGGTGAGTCTTTCCACAATGACACGATGAATGGCACTTATAAACCTTAAGGGCCGGATTTTAAAAGCCCTACGTGCGCTGGGCCTATTTTAAAAAAGCCCGGTGACGCGCATAAAGCTCCGGCATGTGTGTAAGTCATGGGGCTTTACTAAAGGGGTGGTCTAGGGGGCGGGGTGGGGCAGTCCATGTGCGGGGAGCGGGCAGGGCCAGAGGCCTCTGACACATCGGCCATTGCCGCTGTGTTGAAGGATCGCGTGCCGGCAGGCTGCTAGCTTGCGCAACTTGTGCCTGCCAGAGATAGGTGCAAAAGGTAAGTTCCTGAACATACCCAGATCAATCCAGACAAGCAGGATTTATTCATCCCTACCAGCAGATGGAGGTAGAGAACAAAACTTTGGGCACTGCCACATATACGAGAGTGCCACCTGCAGTCCCTCAGGATTTCTCTACCTCCAGCAGATGGTAGAGGTGCTAACCCTGCAGTACTGACTGACTGGATATTTTAAGGAAAATTGCGCCCAGAGGTGACAGGCTCCTGCAGAAGGGGTCATCCCTCGGGTTGAGCCGGGCGAACAGGGGGGTTGGATGCCCCTGGCCAGCTTCAGTCCGCGACTCCGGGACCCCTGACAGCCAGTGGTCTGGTTCCCTCGGTGGGCCCGAAGCCCCTCCGCCTGCCCAGGACAGGTAAGTACCCTTACTTTTATTTTTGTGCTTTCCTGTGTGTCTGGGCCTTTAAATCGTTGTAAAAAAAAAAAAAAAAAAGTCACCAGCAGAAACATGTGGCAGGCTGTGCGGCCTAGCAGGCTGAATGCAACAGCAGAAGCATGTGGCAGGCTGTGCGGCCTAGCAGGCTGAAATCCTCGGCGAGATCGTCAGGTGCAGGCCAGTCAGTAAGTGGGCTGATTGGGGGATCATTCGGAGGAGGGTGGTCCCGGTCAGGACAGATTCACTCCAGTGGGGGCTGGCTGTACTCCTGAACGAGCTGCACGGTTTTCATTCGCGGCAGCAGCCAGTTCACCGTGCCGCGGGACATTCTTGGGGCAGTGTGCCCTCTTCAGGGTTTGACAGCTGCCTTGTGGTGCGCCCCTCCCCCTCGCGATCCAGACCGCGGGAAAGCGCGGCAAGCAAAGGATTGCCTGTTTGGATTTTTATTTTGCCTTGCTTTATTTCTTGGTGCTTTTTATGACAGACAAGCAGCTTAGAGAGACCTACAGGGCCTGTGGTAGCCCGTCAGTTGACCTGAATGACCTCCTCCTCTCCACCGAGTGTGCTGGAGGGGGGAGGGAGGGTCTGAAAGGCAAGCAAAGCCGCAGAGGCATTCGCGGACCGTGGCGGTAGTGCTGGGATCACAGGAGGGAGTGGCTATGGCCGCAGAAACGGAGCTGGATAGGGGAGCTTCTTCCCAGGGGTCCGGGGGTCCCCGCCGCTCCTATCTCCCATGGTTCTACCTGGGGAAAAAGATCCGGATTCTCGGGCCCTAGCAGCCCCAAGTGCCCTTTGGGGGCTCCTTGGGGGCTTTTGCCCAAATTCGTACTTTTTCTGCACGAGGCCTTCCTGGCTAGGCAGGCAAGTATGTGCGGTGTCACAGAAGGCCCGACGGGTTCGGCAAAGCAGGAGAAGGTCCCTCCGTGAACTCTGCCTCCCGAGGGATGGCTAGCGCAATTGGAATCGGACTCGGAAGATTCGGACGAGTCTAAGCAGGAGGATGAGGTCTCCTCGGAGGCCAGTCAGGATGGGGACCCGATTGGGGGTCCCCCTCTGGACCCAGGGGACTCTAAAACTGAATAGGAGACTTTGGAGGGTCCGGAGGCTAAGGCAATGATCCGTGGGTGATCCGGCTTTTCAGGAGAGAGGAGCTTTGCCTGCTTATACCTCAGGTGTTGGAGGATCTGGGAATTAAGCTCACCCTGGAGGATTCAGATGCTGAAGGGGTTAATCCGGTTCTGGATGGCCTACGGAGACCCCCCAGCATTTTTCCAATCTCGAAGAAAATCCAGAAATCGATCAATCGAGAGTGGGATTCCCCCGACTCGGGTCTGCGAGTTGGCAGAGAGATGTCCAAGCTTTATCCGCTTCTGCAGGACCATCTGGACGTTCTCAAGGTCCCGAAGGTGGAAGCAGCAATTTCGGCAGTCACTAAGAAGACCACTATTCCAGTGGCTGGAGCTTCCGCTCTGAAGGATGTTCAGGATCGGAAGTTGAAAGTGCATCTCAAGCGAGCTTTTGAGGTCCTGGGGCTCGGCCTGCGGCCGGCAGTATGTGCAAGTCTGATGCAGCAGGCCTATTTATGTTGGATCCGGAAGCCGCAGGAACAGTCTGCCTCCGGGGCTCTTTCCCCAGTCCAGGCGGCCCGCCTGGAGGCAGGGGTTGCCTATGGCACGGATGCCTTGTATGACCTGGTGAGAATCACGGCCTGAGCTATGGTGTTGGTAGTGGCGTCCAGGCGACACTTGTGGCTACGCAACTGGTCAGCGGGTCTGTCATCAAAAGCACAGCTCTGTAATCTGCCCTTTCAGGGGAAACTGCTGTTTGGTGAGGACCTCGATCATCTGATGAAGTTGCTGGGAAAGACAAAGGGCAATAGGCTGCCAGAGGATCGAAAGTCTGGCCGAAAACCTTTCTCTTCTCGGCCTTGCTTTCGGGAGTCCAGACGTTTTCGTCAGACGAGGTCCTCGGCGGCCTCAGCCCCAAGACAGTCCTCTCATAGGCAACAGTCCTTTCGAGGGGCTGGAAGGTCATCTAGAGGCGGATCCACCCAGGGTGCCGGTGGCAATAAGTCCTCACAATGAGATCCGGCAGGTCCACTCCTAGTCTCTGGTAATCGGGAGCAGGCTGGCCCGATTCTATGGGGAGTGGACCAAGATCACTTCCGACCGGTGGGTGTTGAGCATGGTGAGAAACGGCTATGCCTTAGAATTTTCTCACCCACTGCGATCGGTCTTTCTGGAGTCGCGTTGTCTTTCCCGAAGCAAGTGGGCAGTGGTCCAGGAAATGCTTCAGCGGTTGTTAAGTCTGGAGGCGGTTGTACCGGTGCCAGTGTCCGAACAGGGACAAGGCAGATATTCCATCTATTTCGTGGTGCCCAAGAAGGAAGGCACGTTCCGACCTATCCTAGACTTGAAGAAATTCAACCAGAGTTTGAAGGTACCACGTTTTCTGATGGAGACATTGTGCACCGTAATTGCGGCGGTACGGGGAGGAGAGTTTTTGGCATCTCTGGATCTCACCGAGGCTTATCTGCATATCCCCAACCATCAGGAACACCAGAAGTTTCTCAGATTCATGGTTCTGGGACAGCACTATCAGTTTCAAGCACTGCCTTTCAGGCTGGCCACCACCCCGTGGACCTTTACAAAGGTGATGGTGGTAGTGGCGGCGGTGCTGCGACAGGAGGGATTGCTGGTGCACCCGTACTTGGACCAAGTTTGGTCACTCCTGGAATTTCTAGGCTGGGTTATCAATGTGCAGAAGAGCCATCTGGTCCCTTCCCATTCCCTCGAATACTTGAGAGCCCGTTTCGACACCCAGCGGAACAGAGTGTTTCTTATAGACGACAGGGTAAACAAAATTCAGGGGCAGATAGCACAGGTGCCGAAGGTCTGGTATTACTTACAGGTCCTGGGCTCGATGGCGTCCACATTGGAACTGGTGTCCTGGACGTTTGCTCATTTGAGGCCTCTGCAGAGAGCCTTGTTGTCCCGTTGGAATCCTCTGTCACAACAATATTTGCTGCCCCTGGGTTTGATGGGGTCAGCCAGGGCCAGTGTGTGTGAGAATGAATGTGTGCATGCCTGGGGGATGGGGAGGGTGTGGTGTGAAAATGAATGGGAGCCTGCCTGAGGGTCAGTGTGAGAATGACTGGGAGCTTGCCTATGTGTTTGTGTTTGTGTGAGAATGATTGGGAGCTTGCCTGGGAGTGTGTGTTTGTGTGTGTATGTGAGGGAGCCAGTGAGAGTGAGAGCATGAGTGTGTATGAGAAAATCCAGGGGAGTAAGAGTGTGTGTGTGGGGGGGGGGGGTGTTGGGGAGAGAGTGTCTTACACCCTGAGAGTGTGTCAGTGTCTGTGAGAGCGAGATGTTATGGTGGGTATAAGAGCATGAATATATATGTATGTGACAGTGTATGTGTGAGAGAGAATGGACATGTGAATATGTGTGAGAGAGAGGATAACCTCCTAATCCTCGACAACATCAGGGTGACTGGAAATCAAGAGCTCCCATGCATGGACAGCAGGGGCTTTTTAAAATCCTTAATAGTTTTAATTATTGGGTGTTATTTGATATATGTGCTGTTTTGAAATATTTTATTGGTGTTTGGGAAATTGTAAAAAATGTATATGATTTTAATTAATAGAAATTCTATTTATCAGTAGTTTTAAAATATTCTTTTATTAGTATGGTTTTACTATTATAACTGATGCTTTATGTTTCTTGATTTTATTGTTTGATGAGGAATGGTGGTTCTGTTTTTCCATTATTAATACACAGAGTCTGGCTTCTTGGGGTTTCCATTTCAGTTTTTTCTAATTTGTGCTCCTTTATTTTGTATTCTGTATTTGATGAGAGGTCTGTCTCTGCTCTGTGTATGTGACCATGATGAGAGATTCTGCTAGCATGTAGTGTCTGTATAGGGATCTATAGCAATCGGGTTTGTTTTGTTTCCTCAGTAGGTGGTGTATTGGTATTCTAAGTCCCAGTGTAATATTTACCCTTGCTTATTCACAGGTAGGGTTGTTGTTGTTTGAGTCCTTGGTGTTATTACTGTTATGTTACGATGGGATTGCAGTATAGATTTTGAGTGTCTTTTTCCGGGGTTTTGTGTTAGTTCACAATGTGTCTGGCAGTGGAAGGTGTTTGTGCTGCTGTTACTGTGAGGTGACACCAGAATTTGAAAATATCTTTTAGTATGATGAGCTGTAAGGGAAACATCCAAGCTCCATTGTTTGGGGGAATTTCAGTTGATGCACAGAGTTACAGAACTGGAGGTGCAGGATTTGTATTGACATTCTGTCCCTTCCTATATATTCCAGACTTCATTTTCATAGCCATATAGAATTAGTTGAATGAGGCTATCAAAATAATTTTATAGTATACTAGAAGTGTGAAACTGGCCAGCTTTTTAAAATTACGCAGAAGACCCTTTGGACTTTTTTATTAACACTTTTTTTTATAACCAGTTTTAAAGCAGGATCCATGCTACAGAGGTGGGTGTGATGAGGAAATGTCATTTTGGCTCCCCCCCCCCCCCCCCAAAACAAAATTCTTCTGTCTAGAGACATCACAGATTTTCTGTGACCTTAAGCATTAGTACAAGAAGGATTACGGGGGGATGCTGGAGAGGCACACAAATGCATTGGCCCCCGGGCACCGGAGATCCTTGGTGCACCACTGGGTGCGAGCCATATGGGGCCGCAAGCGAGGGCAAAGAGGAGTGGAGATTTGGCAGGCCGCAAGCAGTGCCCAACCTGCTTGCGACCCAGAAAACCACACAGTCAGTGGGCGTGAATGAGTAGGAATCGGGGCCAAGGCTGGGGGATGGTGAGAAGGTTCGCCTAGGGCGCCTAATCCCCTTGCACCGGCCCTGTGTACACCGCGCGCGCTCCTTTTAAAATCTATCCTTATATGTGTTTATGACAAGTTTTAATAAGCAACAGCTAGCAGTTTTACGTTTAGACCTGCAATTATAAAAATGAACCCTACACTACACTTTATTTCAAACCCCTTCTTCTTGAAATCTGTGGGTAAGACTGCTAAAGATTTCTGATATTATCATTTATATCACAAGCTCAACCCAACCCTGTTGCACATCTGACAGTGTCTTATAGGTTTAGGTGTTTTCTTTGTGTCTGCCAGAGGTGGACACCTACATGCCAAATATTAACCATCTGCATGATAGAACTAAATACTATATTCAACATTCCAAACCATTACAATCTTCTCCAAGAGTGCAATACTAGTTTGAGAGGCTTTTATTTTCGTTCATCTACTGTTTCTTTCAACCTCATGCCATTGAGAATGACTATGTAAACTCAGCTACATATAATTTAAAATCTGTTACTATGGTTACACATGGAGGCAGTCTAAATGGGGAGACTATGGAATCAGCTAAAATTGATTTTCATCTTAAACATTGAGTTTGACCAACAGAATATCTGTGTATAAGCTGAAAATGTAATATTTACCCAATCAATTTCAGTCCATCAAACCAGGCTTCTGAGTAGTAGGTTGCTGATACAGAAATACAATTTCTAAGTGCATTGTGACAAAGGTTATTGGCAACAATTGTTTAAACTCTTTTGTACAATCATCCGGATGGTACAGATCAAAGCATTTTATTAGACTGTGAGACATTCTGTCTACATATTACTTCCCCACACATGCAGGTCACCAAATGAATTTCGTTTTATGAGCTTACAGCGTAGCTGGTGCTGGAAGTGAAATTGATGCCCAGCAGTAGAACTCATAAAACATTTTCCGGTTATCGTGACCAAGCAGCGCTGACATGGTTGATGGTAACTCCTATCAAATAACACTATTGGGTCTAACAGTGATCCTTACTGTGCATCAAAGGCAACAATGAAAAAAGTTCCACCAACTGCAATTCTTCCCGACTGATAGCAAGAAACCACATAAATCACAAATGCCTAGGAGAAATCCTAAACAGGGTAACAATGCCTCATAAGGACTCACTCCCTGGAAATATGGAGAGTCGTACTAGCAATGCTCCCTCATTGTGCTATTTACGTAAGCATGATGTGCAATGTTTCAGTTTTTTAGGCTGGAAATTAAACCTCTGCACCAACCCTATTCATGGTGGTAACTGACTCTACCCTATAATTTTTGGGAGTGGTTTTCCTTTCATTATTCACTTATATAATGATCTAAACATGCACACCTTGGAGGAAAGGAGGGAAAGGAAGATATATAATACAGACATTTAAATATCTCCGAGGAATCACCACTTTCAGTAGAATAGAGGCTCTGTAACGACGGGGTCCTGGGATCAGAGTGAAAGTGGGTAGACTCAGGAGTAATCTGAGAAAATATTTCTTTACAGAAAGGGCAGTGGATGCATGAAATAGCCTTTCTGTGAAGGGAGTGGAGACAAGGACCATGTCAGAATTCAAGAAAACATGGAACAAGCATAGAGGATCTCTGAGGGAGAGAAGAGACTATAAAGCTGAGCAAGAAATGTAGTGGGCAGATTGTATGGGCTCTATGGGCTTTATCTGCTATTATGTTCTATGATTCTATGTTTCTATATGTGTGTGTGCAGCTAATGATTTACCATGGATCAAAAATAGCATTGTATCCTGTAAATACAGTATATTCTTGATAAATAAATATTAAGTATTAGCAAACTTTTATAAACCGATTTTAGGACCCCTGTATGCTTGTTGTAAGAGAACACTACATGGGCTCAATCACCATCATCTAATCTAATTAATCTAGAGTTTATATGCAACCTTTCGGGTCCAGCAAAGAACCACCCAGTATAGTTTATAACCAAAAAATAAATAAAATAATCAGGTATATGATACATTATACATAATTTAATGCATAAAAATCAAATACATAATCATATACATCCTAAATATATAGTACATAATCTAATACATAATCAAATATATTTAAAAACATACTACTTAATAAATGCAAAGTATAAAAGCAATACATTGCCAGTTTTCCAACCACCAAAAGACCTGGTCAACCCCCCTCTCTTACCAAGAGACTAAACAATCAGTATATGCTCATTAAAAAAAAGTATAATAGCTAGGGATGTGAATCGTTTTTGAACGATTAAAATTATCGTCAGATAATTTTAAAATCGTCCAAAATCGTTAGAGTGCACGATACAATACAAATGCCCCCGATTTATTGTCAGGGGCATTTGTATTGTATCGTTAAATAGGGCGCGGGAAAACCGGCACACCAAAAAAACCCTAAAACCCACCCGAACCTTTAAAACAAATCCCCCACCCTCCCGAACCCCCCCAAAATGTTTTAAATTACCTGGGGTCCAGTGGGGGGGTCCCGACGCGATCTCCAGCTCTCTGGCCACGGCTGCCTTGAGAAATGGCGCCAATGGCCCTTTGCCCTTATCATGTGTCAGGGCAAAGGTAGCGCCGGCGCCATTTTGGTTCCTGGCTCCCGACGTCACGCGTGCAGGAGATCGCTCCCGGACCCCCAGGGACTTTTGGCCAGCTTGGGGGGGCCTCCTGACCCCCACAAGACTTGCCAAAAGTCCAGCGGGGGTCCGGGAGTGACCTCCTGCACGCGGGCCGTATTGCCAATCTTCAAAATGGCGCCGGTGCTACCTAATCTCCCAGCCCCCCACCTAAGTAAGCTAAATGTTGGGCCTGCCAGCCCGATCTTCCCTTTCCACAAGGCCTTGCAAAGAATTTAGAAGTCAATGTAGAAAGTGGCAGATTACTGCCCCTCCCCCATCCACCCCAATTTAGCAATAAGAAAATCCTTACTTCAGCCCACTCCTCTTATACGCTCTCCCTCTCCACTGCCACCCCAAACCTAACCATCCCACTCCACCCAGCACTCTTCAAAACCCTGTGCGCCGCTGGGATCCCAGCAAGTGTATCACAATCCCCATGACTTCCAGTGTTACTGTGACAGCAATGCTAAGGCACTCCACTATTGACCTTTCTCCATTTGGAAAACTGACCTTTTCCCATCAATAGCAGGGCTGAATTAGCCATGCTGCCATGGGAACTGTCCACCAGGCCCGGGAGGGGGAGCTTCACTAGTGATGTTAGAGCTTTGCTCGGAGGCTGCGCGTGGTTTCCCGCACTGGAAAATGACTCTCCTAGGTCTGTTTTTCCTCATGCGGGATCGCACATGGAGCTTCAGACCTCCTCAGTTAGCACAGAGAAAAAATAGAGATTTCACTCCAAATGTCGGACCGCGGCAGGAAGGAGGGTCCCCGACCATTGGGCTTCAAGCCCTACAAGTGCGGTAAGGTGATGTCGATCACCGACGGGCACGAATGCTGCTATCGGTGTCTGGGCCCAGACCACCCAATGCAATCCTGCCACCTATGCGGACGGATGTCCCCGAGAGCCCGGAGGCAATGCGCTGAGAAGATGGAAGCGTACAAGGCAGCCCGAGGAGGTTCGTACACACCCCCCTCCAAGGCCCGCTCCGACACCCCCACCGAAGCGTCGGGCGTCGTCGGTCAAACCCACTACTGCGAGGTTGGGCCTCGAGAAGAAGAAGAGAAGTAAGGCCGACTTGCTTCGAGGCCGCGATCCGGTCCGTTCCAAGCATCGAGCCCACGATGCGTCGGAAGCGTTGGTGTCCCGATCCCATCCGCACCCGGAAGCGTCGAGCGGAGTGGAGGGCAACGTCGCCAGGGCACCCGGCGCTCTACTCGATCGAGGCGACGTGGCGCCACGGAGCGACTCGACGCGGACAGCACTGGTCCCGACGCACTCACGTTTAACGCAAGATTCGGCACCGAAGAAGAAGAAGGTGCCAGGCGAGCCGATCAGAAAACACCACTTGATGCATGCGTCGAAGACGACACAAGCATCAACAGTGCACTCGACGCAGCTAAAAAAGGGAGTCGACTGGCCACATAAAGGTCCTTCCTCCCACAAATCTCTGACGCATATAGCCCATCGATCAACACTGGAGCCGACCTCGGGCCTACTATTGCCGCACTCACGGCCTCCTCAGCCACAGGAGCAACGAACTGCTGAAAGAATAGTCCCGCCTACAGAAACGGAGACACACATCGGGAACGCTAGGGCCACTGTTTACATTGGCTTTCTCAGCTTCTGAAGGAGAAGGGGCTCCGACACTCTCATCTCACTCTCCATCATCCTCTTCCTCTTCAGTCAGTCTATTCAGATTTATCTTGGCCTCTCATCGACGCTCAGAAGCCAGTCCCTTGCAGGAACCACTATCCAAAAAATGATGGTTGCCAGACGAAACCCATACTCCTCATTCTCCCGGTAGGAGACCAGATGCGGATATCCTCTTAGTGGCGGTTCCTGTAAAATCTCCACCCACAGGTCAAAAGCCCGCTATGCCTCTGCAGACGAAGGATGCATTTGTTAACCTTTCCCTGGTGCTGTCCGGATTTTTTGAGGTCATGCAGGCATCCTTCCAATTGCCGGCTCCAACCCTCCCAGTGGGGCGGCGTCCCCTCAGTCATCGGTACAATCATCACCGATACGACCCCGATCTCCTTCACCTCCTGCTCTGCCACCAGATCCTACCCCGGTGTTACAGCCAAAGGATGACCCACCTCGGATAGTTCCTCAGGAGTTTCACGATACCTCCCCAGAATCCTCCACGGGGTATCCATCTGACCCGGCGGAGGGCCCAGCAGAGCCTTATTCCCCGCCAGAGGACCTCACATATCCAAAATTTTTGGAGGATAGGGAAAGTCCTCAACCTTCCCATTCAAAAAGTTCCAGACCCCAGATCTGACACTCTGGATTTACTAAAAATCTTCGACCTCCCGGCCGAACCCACAGCTCTTCCACCGCACGCTGTTTTGGATTTGGTCCTCGAAAAATCTTGGAATACCCCATTCACGCTCCCAGCAGTGTCCCGGAAGATTGATTTAAAATATAAAATGCAAAAATCTCCATACTACACAAACCCTCAACTGCCACATGCGTCCTTGGTTGTAGAGTCCGCAATGGGGAAAGTGAAGAAAACTAAACTGTATTCCGCTTCGCCCCCGGGGAAAGACCTTCGCGCTCTGGACGAGTTTGCTAAGCGAGCCTATCAGGCGTCCATGCTTGGCGCCCGGATTAACCACCACCAATTCTATTTGGTACAATACCTGTTCAAGTGCGTGCAACTCCTCAAGGACGATCCACAACTCCCATCCACTACAAGACATCGAAGAGGCCATCAGACATTTACTACATACCATCTACGAAGGATTTGAAACTTCTTCCAGAGTCTCAGCAAGTGCAATTGCGGCACGCAGACTGGCATGGCTCAGAGCCAGTTCCATAAGGGATGATGTCCATGATAAATTGGCCAACCTGCCCTGCCGGGGAGACAATTTGTTCGGCTCCAAGTTACAGGAAACGGTGGCTCAGCTCAAGGAGCAATCGGTGGTGGTGCAGTCACTCACCACACCACATTCTTATGCTTCTTCTCGTAGGTTCTATGCACCGTATAAGCGACAACTTTTCCAACGGAGGTCATTCCGTCCTTATGCGTCCTACCGTCCACCACCATACCAGCCTCCACCATGCCAACAACGAACGCAAAACCAGAACCGGCGTGGCTGACCATGCCCACAGCATCCTCAAAACCAACAACAACAATCCTCTAACAAACAGTCAGTCTTTTTAGAGCTACCTATGCCACCATCACCAAAGGTATTTGCAGGGGGAATCACATCCCACCTCCAACAATGGGAATCCATCACATCAGACCAATAGGTCCTGGAAGTGGTACGCCGGGGGTACTGAATTCCATTCCAAAGCCCCCCACCCCTCCCTCACTTACCAATCAGGGGAACCCGATCCAACCTTGCCCGACTGGAAGAGGAAGTGACCGCCTTATTACAACAGAAAGCGATCCGCCACCTTCCATCGTCCTCACAGAACACGGGCTTTTATTCCCCATATTTCCTAATTCCCAAGAAATCCGGGGACCTCCACTCAATCCTGGACCTCCGGGACCTCAACAAATTTATAATCAAGGAAAAGTTCAAGATGGTATTCCTCAAATCCATCTTGCCCCTAATCCAACAGAAAGCATGGATGTGCTCCATAGATCTCAAGGATGCATACACTCATATTTATTTATTTATTTATTTATTTAAAATTTTTATATACCGGCATTCATGTTGCAAACACATCATGCCGGTTTACATATAACAGGGGTGTACAGTGAACAATTCAATAACCTATTTGTGTAGAAGGAAGCAGTTACAAATAACAAGGTAAAAGAACTGGGAGGAGAGAAGAAAAGGGAGAGAATAACATTAGGTATAGGTATTTACATTAGTAATAACATTTTTACATGTGGAAGTGGTAGAATCTGGCTGAATAGAATTAATCGGTGTCCGGGAAAGCTTTTTTAAACAGCCAGGTCTTAAGTCTCTTCCTGAAGTCTCTTCCTGAAGTCTCTTCCTGAAGTCTCTTCCAATGCATCCTTCCTCCTGGCAATACCTCTATTTTCAAGTCAACGGCCAGCACTTTCAATACAAAGTACTTCCCTTTGGGCTCTCGACAGCACCCAGAGTGTTCATCAAGTGCATGGCAATGGTGGTGGCATTCCTCCGGCAGCAGGGATCATCCTATTTCCCTACCTGGATGATTGGCTACTGGTAGCGTCCAATCCCATTACCCTTCGACAACATCTCCACGACACAATCCATTGTCTCAATCGTTTGGGTCTGATAGTCAACTACCAAAAATCCCAACTGCAACCCACACAAGTAATTCAATTCATTGGAGCCTTACTGGACACTACAAAACACAGAGTCTTCCTTCCACAGGACAGAAGACAAACCATGCGCCAAGTCTTCTGCCACTTACAGACGACCCGTACTCCCTCCGCCCGCCAAGTCTTGATTGCTCTGGGTCACATGGCGGCCTCCATCCATGCAGTCTCACACACGTGCCTACACATGCGAACCCTGCAGTGGAACCTGAAACACCAGTGGAAACAACATACGCAACCACTCACCTGGAAGGTCTCGCTAACAAAAGCCATGGCCTCAGAACTTGACTTTGACAAAAGGGGCACCTTTCACGCTCCTACCGCACAATGCAGTCCTCACCACGGACGCCTCCTGCAAAGGATGGGGGGGGCTCACCTCGATCACTTTCAGACCCAAGGTCTATGGACTCAGCAGGAACAATGCTTCCAAATCAATCTTCTAGAGTTACGGGCGATACGTTACGTGCTACACACCTTTCTATCCCATCTTCTAGGTCTCAGGGTAATGGTCTACACTGACAACCAAGTGGCCATGTTTTACATCAACAAACAAGAGGGCTCAGGATCCTGGGCCCTATGCCGAGAAGCCCTAATCTGGATGTGGGCATGCAGCCACTCCATTCACTTGCAAGCCACATACATCCCAGGGATTGCCAACACTCGAGCAGACAGGTTGAGTCGCGTGTTTCACCCACACGAGTGGGCTCTTCAGCTAGAAGTGGCAGAAACTATATTCTGCAAATGGGGGCGACTGACAATCGACTTGTTTGCCACCGAATGTAACAGGAAGGTGACTCGTTTTTGTTCAATGTGGCCCAGCCCACTGCGCCAAGCCCAGGATGCATTCCTCATACCATGGACGGAACCGTTAATGTATGCCTTCCCTCCCATTCCACTGATCACAAGCACATTGCAAATTTGCATGTTAGACGCAATGCAGCTCGTATTGATAGCACCAGCATGGCCCCGTCAACTGTGGTACACATATATCCTCCAGTTGTCCACAGAACCACGTTTCGATTGCCACCTCGTGCAGATCTTCTCTCACAAGATCACGGCACCCTACTTCATCCACTTCACTCCTCCCTACATCTAACAGCTTGTAGGTTAAACGGCTCCTTCTCTCAGAGCAGGGACTCTCCCTCACAGTTCAGGAAGTGATCCTTGCATCACGGAAACCATCTACATGCCATAACTATCAATTCAAATGGAAATGTTACGCGACCTGGTGTGCATCCGAACGGCTTGACCCATTGTTGTGTCCTCCGACACGTCTCCTTGATTATCTTCATACCTTATACCAGGCAGGGCTGGCCACGGCTTCAGTTCGTGTCCACCCGAGTGCGATTGCTGCCTTCCACAGGCTTCAGGACGGACAGCCTATTTCCTTACACCCGATGGTTTTCCGTTTCCTCCGGGGCCTTTCACATCTTCGTCCTCCAATTTCTAAACTTCCGGTTCCTTGGAATCTAAACTTGGTTTTGGAGCAACTAATGAATTCACCGTTTGAACCACTAGAGTCGGCTCACGTCAAGTACCTCACATATCAGACATTAATTGGGCCTGGTGGAAGGTGTCTGCCACGTCTAATGCTTTTTCCAAAGTGAGCCCAGGTGCAGTGAAATTTCGCTTTAAAAATCGAACACAACATACACAACACAGGTCCACAGTAGTTGCGGACTTTGCATTTGCACTGAAGCAAATGCAAAGTACATGCCCAAAAGAACAAAAAAAAATTAAAAAATGAAATTACCAAGCATGCTTTTCTTCCCCCTGCAATCTTGCTCACTTTCTAACTCGGGTAAAAGCATTTGCACTGTGAAACAGTTTGCATATGTAGCAGATGTAAAAATAATATGAAAACATTTTCTTATTAACTGTATACTGCAATTTTTCCTGATTTCTAATTTGGAGTACATTTTCTTTGGGTTGCTTTTGTTCTGTTTTTCATATTTTCACGATCAGTGAGGACTGCTGGACCCTTCCAATGTTTAAAGTTCAGCGGAGTTCTGCTGCTGTTACTATTTTATTTCCATGAACAACCAGAGGTCCTTATTTCTTTGTACATTTCTGATTCTTAATATGAAGGTTGTAATAATAGAGGCACCATAATTATTTGGTGATGTGTTGAAAGTCCGTTTTGGACATGAGTAAATTGTTGGGGAAAATCCTTCCTCCCTGTGCTCCCCTCCTTTTTTCTCTCCTCCTTCTCAAGCTGCCTGGGTCAGATACCATTAAATGGGTTCCTTCTGACTTCTGACTGGGGAAAGTATGTTTCCTTAAGAACACTAGCAGTAGTATGTGATCAGGGCCTTCAAGTGATTTCCTTTTGTTGTGATTTTTTTTCAGATTCAGTTGCTTCTCAGTAAATGTGCCCTACAGGGCTAATGGAAGTAGCAGCCTGTGCTCGGGTGCCCCTGATTGCCAGTAGGTTGCCAACTGTCCATTTTTTCCTCTTTTTTGCACAGAGTCTGGTTACTGTTATAACCAGACACTGTAGTTCTGGACAAGCATTGGAAACAAATGAACACTGCTGCCTCCAACTGGCCCATATGGCTCCTAAGCCAACTCTCGCTGCACTGACACAGAATGAAGGCAGGAGAGAGGTGCCTGCAGCAGCAGTTTAATCTTCAAGGAGCCACTGACGCTACTATCTCTGTTTCCATCTCTGCCTCCTCCCTCCATTTGGTGGCACAGCCTAAAACATAGAGACATAGACATGATGGCAGAAGAAGACCAAACGGCCCATCCAGTCTGCCCAGCAAGCTTTCACAGTTATTTTTCTCATACTTATCTGTTACTCTGACCGCTGAGGTCAGGGCCCTTCAAGTCCTCTGCCATCTGATCTGCCAATCTGAGAAGAGCTGCCTCCAACTGCCATTATGCCCGTGGCAGGCCCGGCCTGAAAAATGGCCACCTCCAACTGTCATCATGTCCATGGCATGGGCCGAGTGGCCTGTCCAAAGGAGAGTGTGTTGCCTTCTTCTGCTGCCAAAACATTCACTCTGAATTGGCAGTGCAGCACTGAATTTCAGACTGTAGTGCAGCACTGAATTTCAGTGCTGCACTACAGTCTGACCTTAGGATTTCCAGTTTAGATTTTGTTTGCATAGTTCTATTCTGATCTCTTATTATGTATTTAGTAGGAATCTGTCTGTGTTCTGTATGTGTGACTGAGGTGAGGGATTCTGCTAGTGTATAGTTTCTGTGTAGGGCTCTCTAGCAATCTGTCTTGTTCTGTTTTCAATAGGAGTTGTAATTATCTTCGAGGGCCTGCTGTAATATTTGCAGTGCTGCTCTTTTCTGAGTGGGGTTATTGCTTTTTGAGGCCTGGCAGTCAGTGTTGTTTTGATACAACAGATTTGTCTCTTGGGATATGAGACAAATTGGGATAAACTGTGTTCTTGGCAGGTTGTGATAGCTATTATTGTATCTATGTATTATACAGAAATATTGTATGTAAGCTATTGAGAAAATATAGGATCCATCTTCAGTTGTGAATGTCTCTGATCTGACATCTGAAGAAGGCATCCATGTAGTTTTAAAAGCTTTTTTACAGTATTTTTAGCTTCAAGCATTTTTTATTGTACTGATAATTAATTGCAGGCAACCCAGCTTGATCTGTTTCCTAAAAGGAGGTGTATTTGTGGTTTAAGGCCTAATGTAATATTTGCAGTTACCTTTTCATAGGTAGGTTTGCTACTGTTTGAATTTTGGCAGACGTTTGGTGCTGTTTTGGTATGGTAGATTTACTATATTTAATTGCTTATTCATGGCTTTCTGAGGGCCAAGCCCACATCCCTTACATGTTATAACAGGCCTAATCACACCAATTTATAAGAGAAAAGCACACAATTTTATTGTCGCAAATTTTTGAATAATTTAGGAAATGTGTCCTAAAATACAAACACTCACACACACTCATTCATACTCTAAAAACATTGCACCAAATACAAGGGATAGTAAGCCACATGACCCAAAGGCCCATACAACAATGTTTTTCATTATCCTAATACAATGTCATACACATAGATTCCATGTGGTTTTAACCACTTACAATCTATACCTGGCTTTCGCCCATTTTCATCATGTTAAGACATAATCCTATAATAATATACACCACTTTTATATATCCTCAATTTGTCTTCATCCAGCTAACTTCCTTGTATTGGTCTCTTCCCTTCTGGCCAACCCTCCTTCATAATGCTGATTGCTTGTTATCAATGTGGTCTGACCCCAACAAGCGGCCCCTGTTTCACATCTGTCTGCTTCCTCAGGGGGACGACAACCATTGAGAAAACAAACCTAAATTAGTTTTCATCTAGAACTAGCGACTAAGACAGATTTACCTTAAAAAATGTATAATAAACTTTACCACAAAGCATCTGTAATTCAACTTTTTCCCAGGCTGTCCATATACGTGCTTAGTTTGTGCGTTTGGTGTTTTTTAGGTTTATGAATATCAATAGTGAAGACAATTTTCTGCATCCTGAGGTATATTGGCTTCGGAAGAAGTGGGATAAATTTGGTGGCAGATTTGACGTATATGGACAGCCTGGGAAAAAGTTGAATTACAGATGCTTTGTGGTAAAGTTTATTATAAACTTTTTAAGGTAAATGTGTCTTAGTCGCTAGTTCTAGATGAAAACTAATTTAGGTTTGTTTTCTCAGTGGTTGTCGTCCCCCTGAGGAAGCAGACAGATGTGAAACAGGGGCCGCTTGTTGGGGTCAGACCACATTGATAACATGCAATCAACATTATGAAGGAGGGTTGCCCAGAAGGGAAGAGACCAATACAAGGAAGTTAGCTGGATGAAGACAAATTGAGGTTATATAAATGTGGTGTATATTATTATAGGATTATGTCTTAACATGGTGAAAATGGGCAAAAGCCAGGTATAGATTGTAAGTGGTTAAAACCACAGGGATCCATGTGTATGACATTGTATTAGGATAATGAAAAACATTGTTGTATGGGCCTTTGGGTCATGTGGCTTACTATCCCTTGTATTTGGTGCAATGTTTTTAGAGTATGAATGTGTGTGAGTGTTTGTATTTTAGGACACATTTCCTAAATTATTCAAAAATTTGAGATAATAAAATGTTGTGCTTTTCTCTTATAAATTGGTGTGATTACAATATAGGTAGAGAAAGTGGTTCTATTTCACCCAGTGTGTGCACCTGATAACAGGCCTAATGCCATACGTGTTCCAATTGTCGTTATTTCTTGGGGAGAGGGAGTTAAGGGGCCAAGACTGCTGGAGACATGGGGGGGGGGGGGGTGATATGTGAGTAGGGAGAGGGGGCTGAGGGAGCAAGTCTGCTGGACACCTGGGGGAGGATATGGGAGAGGAGAGAGGGCTGAGAGAGTGAGACTGCTGGGGACTTCAGGTGTGGGAGTGAAGAGGGGAACTGAGGAAGCAAGACTGAATCCCCAACTATAAATGTCATCACACACCACTGAACATGAGAAATGGAGTTTTTTCCCTTCCTTCCTAAGTCTGCTGACATTAAATTCTGTCTGGATGGGGAAGTAAGTCAGGGAGCACAGTATTTTAGCAGGCTGCATTTCTGTGGCTTGATTAGCAGGGGAAATGTATTGCATTTTGTCTCCCTTTTGTTTATTGATATATTATTTAGATTTACTTTATGGGGTCATATTCAGCAGAACAGCAACCAGACAATTTATCTGGCTAAAGTTAGCCAGATAAATCATCCAGCAGAGTGCTGCTGCTTAGGCACTTTGCTGAATATTGCCAAATAAAGTCCCAGTTAGCCAAATAAACTTATCCAGATAATTATAGGAGTGCCCTGGCCTTTAGCACAACCAGTTTTGGCCAGACAACTTATCTAGCTAACTGAATATTGGAGTTACCAGATAACTTATCCGGCTGAGTTAACACTGACCTGGACTGCTCCCGGAATGCCTCTGTCCAGCTAAAGTTAGCAGGATAAATGGAAGGCAGTCAGAGCAACGGGAAATTAAAAACCTGCGATTTGTTCAACTAAGTCCTGATCTTAGCTGAAGCAAACGATCTGAATATTGACTCCAAAGGTTTAAAAAAAATCCACTACATGATCACTTGCTGTCTTTTCCTGTATAATTTGAAGTCAGCAATGGTAATTTTCTTAAACAAAAACAAAAACAAAAAAAAAGAAAGTACTGGGTCAGGTCCACCATCACTTCTTCCTCCCACTTTTTCCAGAGTGGAAAAAAGGAAATAAGTTCAAAAAGGTTCTGGGTTGGAGACCTGGCATGACCTGGCAGAAAATCACCACTGGATGTCAGTTATTAAGAAGTTTCTTCTGATTTCTGACCAGATGATGAACTAATAAAATCCTGCTGACTTCTACTGAAGACTGGCCTGCATATGTAAAGTGCTGCTGGCTGAGCTACATAAAGCCATCTATCACACATACCATACTTGTGCAGCAGTATCCCCTTTTGGGTGGTGAACTGTATCCGGGGTGCTACAATGCCGGGGTTCATCCAGTGGGAGGGTGGGGGTTGGAGATCAACTTCCTGGGCCCTTGGCAAACACATGCCTGTGGTCATCAAAGTCGCCTCTCAATCCACTGGTCCCAACTGCTATGCCTGGGGTTCTGCAGGAGGGTCAAAGGGAACACAAGGCAAGCTAACAGAAAGCCCAGAGCACTGCTCACTCACTCACTGGGTTATAATCCAACTGAAATAAGGAGACTCTGAGTCCAAGATGGAGTTCAAAAGAAAATATTTACTTCAGTTTAAAAATCAAAATCCAGGCAAATATTGAAAAAATAAAAAATAGCATCAAAAAAATCAGTGTTAGTAAAACCATAGTCTCCTTATCTGTGCCTCTTCTCCTTACTTTTCTTTTCTCCCCTGCACCAGCATCCATGTCCAAAAGTCCTTCCTCCTGAAGGGATTGATATTCCTGTTCTAGTTCCAGCAAACAAACTGCTGGGGAAAAGTGACAAAAATTCCCCTGTTCAAAGATTAACCTTCAAAATCCAATGTCCAAAACTCTAAAAGATGAATTTTAAAAGCCCGGTGTGTGTATTAATTAGGGGATGCATGAATATGTTGGGCTTGCGTGCGCCGAGCAGATTTTAAAAGCCACCTAGATATGCACGTAAGTGCTACAGCGTGCAGATCTCGGAGGTTTTCAAAAAGAGGCTGGGTGTGGGCATTTCAGGATGTGAACCTGAGATGTGCGCATAAATGTTTACATGCTCTGGCACGTGTTGAGGCACCTTGCTGCATAACTTTACTTCTGCTATGGATGACAATGTAAGTCATAAAATAAAGATAAATAGGCAGATTGACAGAGTTTTAAGGGTTGGGAATAGCTGGGGGGCGTGAAGGCTATTAAACCAGGTTTGGAAGACTTATCTTTAAACTGGTCAAACTGGGGACGAACTGGTAAAAGTGGAGATGGTGTCAGCAAGCACCCCTTTTAAAATCCCCCGATTTAAGCAGTAGAAGCAGCATTTGTGCCCACTTGCGTGCACCCATTTAAAATTTGGCTCACGTGAGCATGGCCAGGCTATTTTATAACATGCATATAGATACATGTGCAAGTTATAAAATAGCCTTGTCCCTGGGCGCTGGCCAATGAACGCACGCACAGGGGCACAAGTGCGCTGGTTTGAAAGTTACCATCCCTTTGTATAGCCAAAACTAGTCTTCAGAGTGAACTCACTGCAATGGCTCTGGCTGGAATGTCTCATAATCTCAAAGCTTTCCTTCAGTCTCTTAGCAGAGGCAAAAAAACTTCAAAGCCCAGCCCTTCCAGACATCCGGGGGGGCTCCCTTTCGTCAGAAATTGACTCAGATTAAAAAATCCAAAAAGATCAAATTCCTTCAGAAATCTTCTCCTCTTGATCACCTCTGTAAAGCAGAGAAAACCTCTTCTCCTCCTGCTCAGTCCAGCACAGTAGCTCCTTATGTCTTCCAATACCGCCTGCCCTCTGGCGTCTGAGAATAATCCCAGGGCACTTATACCTCCGGGCCACAAAAAGGTGGGGTTAAATGAAGTGCTCAAAAATGCAAAACCCCTACCCGTAAGAGAATCTTGGTGACAGGTAAGGCCAGGTCAAACTTATAAGAACATAAGAAAATGCCATACTGGGTCAGAACAAGGGTCCATCAAGCCCAGCATCCTGTTTCCAACAGTGACCAATCCAGGCCATAAGAACCTGGCAAGTACCCAAAAACTAAGTCTATTCCATGTAACCATTGCTAATGGCAGTGGCTATTCTCTAAGTGAACTTAATAGCAGGTAATGGACTTCTCCTCCAAGAACTTATCCAATCCTTTTTTAAACACAGCTATACTAACTGCACTAACCACATAAGGGAGGGCCATATTTAAACCATGTTTCCACACAGATAAGCATGCATTTACCCACATAAAACTTTTGAATATTGACCTTAAACTGCTTTATGTACATTGCAGGGTGGTTTAGTTTGTTGCAATGGATTGAAGGGCGTTATTTATAGATAGCCAGTGACTCCAAGCAATCAGGGACAGGGGATGAATCAGTCCTGGTTTTGTCTCATTGCCTTTAGGAACTGTAGTTGTACTTTTCTTGGGAAAATCAGACCTACCGTTTCACTTATGCAGTGGGATGAGTGCCAATTAATGTAGGAAGGTTGCTGACTACAAAAAATATATTCTTTAAAAATAAAGGAAATGAAATGTGAATGTGTCATCCTGGTTTATAATATAATTATATCAACCCCATTATCATTATGATTTATCTAGGCACCTAGGAGGGATGTACACAGAGAACATATTCTGTTCAGTTCATTCATTTGGTTTGTTGGCTCAGTGATTTGTTCCATTTGGATCAGAGCCAAAAAAAGTATTTGTTTTTCTCATGTCATTCATTTCTCATTAAAAACAGGGAGGGAAACTTTCAAACAACTACACTTGGCAGCATATACAGACATAGATGGCCGTATGTAGATCAACAATAGTATTTTATAATCGTGCATGTTATAAAATGCACATATCTTTACCCCGGAACATACTTGCATATGTATGCTTACACACGAATGTGTGCAGTGTATTGAAAGGGAGTATTTCAGTGTATATTGAACACACAGACTTTTCCTACCTACCTTAAAAATATACGCGCGCATGTTTTATACATGTAAATAAAATAGGACTTCCTTGTGTAAAACCCAATTTCCGGGCGCAAGTCAGCATATTTTAAAACATGCACTGTATTTGGAATTGACCTATTTACTAAGTGCTACACCAGTGAGCCTGGTCCTTCTCCAGATCATCGAGGCCCTCCTGGTTTCTTCAGCCCCAGTTCACTCAGACCTCCCTCCCAGCCAAACACACACAATAAATAAGTCTAATGTCGATTATGCCAGATAATTAGCAGATATAAAATTACGTTAGTAAGTTGCCAAATGTACGCATGCACTTTAAGTGTCAATAGCAACATACGTGTGTAATTGTTGACTCCATCCCGGAATGCCCCCTAGACTGCCCCTTCTTTTTATGTGCAAATGTGTGTGCGCAAAATGTAAAGCGCTCACATATTTTCAACTTTTATAAAATACCGATTATGCAAGTTCAGGCTTCTTAACATGTGAATATGCTCATTTTTACACGTTACTCTACGAAAATTCACCCCAAAGGCTCAAGTTTTAGGGTTTTTTTCAAGTTTAGTGAAGTTTTCAGTCAGGCATCAGCAGCAGAGTGACGAGCACTCCAAGACACCAAAAGTGGGGCAAAGCGACACCAAGAGTGGCACGAATAGCCTAAGGCACTGTGTCAGGGAAAAGAAGCCCAAAACGAGATGTCAATATCCCCAGGCACTGTAAGAGGAGCAAAGCAGCACCAAGAGTGGCAAGAACACCCCCAAAGCTCCAAAAGAGGGGCAAAGACCACCAACAACAATGACCTGAAGACCCAAAAGCACCAAAAAAAAAGGAGCAAAGCAGCACCTCCAGTGAAAGGTCCAAGGGCAGGGTGGGCAGTAACAGAGGCAGAACAACACAGCAAGGAGCTGAATCAGGAGAGAGGCAGGGCGTGCAGAGTAAGCTAGACAGCTGCAAAAGGAGTTGCAATAACACCGCAAGGTGCTGAGGGAGAAAACTGGGGGCCTTGGTTCACTGTAACTAAATACCCGGTTCTCCTGCCACTCAATGAAAATTCTAGGAAACCCAAGAGAGGGAGTTTTATTTTTAGGAAGATGAAATGTGCCACCAACTCTGGTGCAGGCATGAATGATGTGGGCTCAGAATGACCTCTGACATTGAGAATACCCGCTCACCGGGCATGCTGGCTGATGGGCCACCTTGAAAAGTTCTGGTCATGCCACAGGCTTGTGCTCCCCAATATACCAATAGATCTGTAACCTGTAGGCTCTGTGAGGTAGCAGGTGACTGAAATTTGTGCTGGGCGGAAGATAATCTCTAAAGCCAAGTACTGTAGCTATGGCCTGTGTCAGGGGAGGTTGTTCTGCAGTGGCCTGGGTGGGGGGGCTGGAAAAAGATGGGTGAGGAAGGAGTAACCCACTCTTTCCTGTGCTGCATCCCCATCATAACTCTGCTTCTGACACTCCCATGTGTGTAACCAGCATCTCCTTCCAGTGAACTGGAATGGATGATGCTGCATGTCTTTATTTATTTATTTAAAATATTTCTTATCCATACTCTTCTAAGTTTGGGGCGGGGTACAAAATAAGATACACAGCAAATTAAAAACAGTGCATTAACAAGATAAACAAACACACTAAGATTGCAAAAGATGTTCACATTCCCGCTCAATTAATTCCCATGAGTTTTCACCTGTGGGTCACACAGAATGGTAACGTGCAAGTATCCTTGCCGATTAGGGGTTTCATCCTGTCTTGCAGCTGTTGCAGCAAGGAGCCCATGCAGAGCAACACCTCTTTTGCCCATCCCTGTTCCTTCTAGAAACCCTCTAACTTCTCCTCCAGATGTGGACTGTGGGGATGAGCTCACCCAGGGTGACTCTTGTGAAACTGAGATCATCCATGGCATTCTTGAAGAGCTTCGGGACTCATATCACCTGCATCATGTTTAACCAATTCTGATGGCCCATAGGGTGATCCACACACATCACACTTTCCAGAGACAAGTCATTAAGGTCTGTCCATCACTCCACTAACCTCTGTACTATTAGATAGGGGAAATTCCACCTGCGCTTACAACCTGAAAGAGCCAATGCAGAAGCACCACTACTGCTTTCTATTTCTCATGAAGTTGCTGCCTACTTTTCAAGCTCCAGTGAAAATTCCCTATTTTCCTACAACTCTCTATCAGTTCCTTCAGGACTAAACAGATGTCTTCCTCCTCGGCCCCCAGGTTATCTTTTACTCCCAGATGCAGCAAGAGTGCAAAGCAACAGATGCCCTCATAGCTTTCATTTTCCACTGCCTTTTTCATATTAGCACCAGTGCTGAACCAAAAACAAAAAACAAAACCCAGGAACAGTCCTGTTTCTCAGTCACACTGCCAGCCGTCCATCGTTTTCCTTATTGTTACAAAGCTTGTGACTGAGGTATGGCTAATATCCATCACCTGGGTATGCGGCACAGCCAACCTATACCCTGCTGATCCGACCCATTAAAGCTGCTACCTGCCCCTGCCTCTGCCTCATCTTCCTGCCACCCATGTGATGTCAGGGAAAGGTAGGCATCTGCAGCTTTCTGGCTGGTCCAGATATCACTAGTGAAATGGATGCTAATCCTCTCCACCTTGGTCAGCTGTGCCTTCATGCAAGCATAGCACTGAGTATACAGAGCAGACAAGGAGAGCTCTAGGAGAGCACTTTGTAATTGGGAGCTAAGAGGTGCAGCAACCATTTAAATCCCATGTTCTCCATAATCTCCAGGGGCTGGTCATCCAGGTCAATCATTTCCTGATGCGCCGTGTTACCACCTTTGCTGTTGCTTACCTCTTACCATGAGATGTGATAAAACACCCCATCTGCTTAATGATGGCGTGCAGCTGGTGTGGGGTTGGGAGCTGCTTACTTGTTACCTCACTGGAGGAAGAGGCAGAGTGATCAGCTTGGGAGACAGATCTCCCTTTTTCTCTGACTTTCCCGCTGCTACTGCTTTGAGTGGTAGATGTGATCCCAGTACTGGCAGCCTTACCTGAAACCAACACTAATGGGTGTTATTTTTTTTAAGTGATGTTGGATGTCACAGTTTGTAATATGACCCAGTATCTTTCCTCCATGGCTGGCATTACATCAGTGAATGAATTCTGTAAAAAGCCGGCTCTCTCAAACTCTAAGTTGTCTTGACAGCTCAAATGTCTTGTGGGATCTCCTCTTCCTCTCTGGATGCTGGGTGCTGCTAGTGGGGCCTGGCCTTGAAGGTGGACCAGGAGGGAAAAGGCCAGGGACATCTCTCATACTCTCCAATACCTGCTTTTCTGGGGGGGGGGGGGTGCTCTTTGCCACAGCAGTTTCATTTTTTGTACATATTTACAGATCTTGCCAAAACAGTACATAGAAACAGAGGAAATGAAAGCAGGTAAGTTTCACAAGGCCCATCTACTCTGCCCATTTCTGATGCAATACCGCAGAGCCTAGCCGATTTCCGGACTTACTCTCACATCCTTGTACCTGGGACCCTCACTCTATGTTCTTACCCAGGCTTACTAATTTTGTTTTAACTATCTCTCATGGGAGGCAGTTCAATGCATTCAGCACCCTTTCTGTGAATTAATATAATATTTCCTTGGGTTACTCCTGCGTGCTCTCAGTTTGTGCTGCATATTATATCCCTAGCTCTAAAGTCGTGGTATTCACTCCTAGCCCTCAAGGGCCATAAACAGGTTGGGTTTTCAGGATAACCCTAATGAATATGCGCGAGATACGTTTGCACACAATGGAGGCAGTGTGCATGCAAATCTATCTCATGCATGTTCATTAGAGATAGCCTGAAAACCTGCCCTATTTGTGACCCTGGATGGCTGGGTGTGAATACCACTGTTCTAAAGCATGCAGAGAAGCTTGGGTTTCAGACTCTGATGCCCATTAGAAAAAGTGTCTCTGAGCTATGTTATTTGACCAGCATGTTAGCCAGTATCTGCTGGAGCTCTTTTTCATGATGGAACTGACCTTGTAACCAGGTGGAATATTTATACAGAACAATTATTAGAGCTTAAAGTGTCCTGATGCAGTAGATTACAAGTGCCCAAGCTGGTGCTGTAGGACTGCTAATAGCACTAAGAAGGCCAAATCTCCTAGCACATCAAAACCCAACAAATATAGGGGTAGATCTTTAAAAAATACGCGATCTTGTACTTTTGTTCGCGCACCAGGCGCGAACAAAAGTACACGATCCGGATTTTATAAGATACGCGCATATCTTATAAAATCCGGGGTCGGCGCGCGCAAGGGGGTGCACATTTGTGCAACCTGCACGCGCCGAGCCCAGTGCGAACTGCCTGTTCCCTCCGAGGCCGCTCCGATTTCGTGGGGGCCTCGGAGAGAACTTTCCTTCGCCCTCCCCCCACCTTCCCCTACCTAACCCACCCCCCTGGCCCTATCTAACCCCCCTCCTAACTTTGCGCGCGTCGGCCGGCAGCCCCGCTCCGTCCTCCGGTCCCGGGGGCTGGTCCGGAGGCCTCGACCACGCCCCCGGGCCGGCACCTCGCCCCCGGGCCCACCCTCGAAACGCCGCGGCACACCCCCAAAACGCCGCGTCGTTTTGGGAACGCCCCCGGACACGCCCCCTCCCGCCCCTTTTCGAAAGCCCCGGGACTTACGCGCGTCCCGGGGCTTTACGTGCGCCGGCGGCCTATGCAAAATAGGCACGCCGGCGTGCGAGGGCCCTGCGCGCGTAAATCCAGAAGGATTTACGTGCGCAGGGCTTTTAAAATCCGCCCCTCAGGACTCTGGGAAATTACATGTCCCCTGAATTCTGAGAAATGCACAAACTCTCTACTACTGGAACTAATGCATTCCACTACTTTAAGGACTCTCCCTAACCCTCCCCCAGCAGAAGAAAATCACAATCAAATAGGGTGGTTGCAGCTCAAACAAGGATCTGTGACACTTTCTGCTGTGACCGGTGTTTTCTTTTTTTTTCCGAATGCTGTGCAGCAGTTTCCGGACTTCTGTGTGCAGGCAGGTCACTGTATTAGCTGACTGCTTATCTGATAAACATCTACACTGTGACTTTACAGTGCTGTTTATAGAATTTAATAAAGCAAATGTAATAAGGCTGCCTGCGCTTTAATGCACAATCTCAATTGAGTTGACCAGAAGATAAATGAAAAGAGGAACGATGGTGCGTTCTTACAGATTGTTTTTAATAAGCATGTTATTTAGTTGATCAGCCTGCTGCAGCAATGCCTTCTCTCCCACTCTGCTAGACAAATTTGTTAATGCCTTTTTTTTTTCCTTTCCTTTCTCTGGGAACATTGATTCCCTGCAGACATATCTCTATTAAACCCCTAGAAACTCACAACTTCCAAATTAGATTAAGTAGCAAGAACAGTACTAGGGGAATCAAAAGAAAATTGAGTGTGTTATTGAATCCATGCCACATTGTCTCAAGAAGAGAGAGCTATGGTGCACTGGCAACTCCTGTCCTCACTGTCCTAATAAAAAGGTACAGGCACAGCTGTCAAATCAAATTGCCTACAGTGCATTAAAGAAAACCATGCATCTTTAGTTTGTACTTATCAAGGTTTCATACAAAGTCATCCAGAAACAGAGACAAAGACTGTAGATAAAGACCTCCAGAGCAGCAAGGTAGTGGCTGGAGACAAAGGAAGAGGCATTATCAGTACAAAATAGGTATTAATGCCTCTGAACAAGTCATTGTGAGACCCCCATCTGGAGCATTGTGTTTAAGTCTAGAAGTTATATCTGTTAAAGAAAATAGAAAAGATTTACTCCAGAGAAGAGCTACCAAATGATGTAATCTCTTCACAGGAAGACCGAGGAAATGAGATTAAGGATTTAAATATGTATACCCTAGAGAAGAGGAGGAAGAATAGAGGTATGATAGAGACAGGTTTATAATGCACAAGAAACAAATGTTTTTCGGTGCAAAGTATGTTCTAGAGCAGGAGGTCTTGATATGGGGATGAAAGGAAGTATTCAGCAGTAACATTAGAAAATATTTATTCATAGAAAGGGTATGGGTGCATGGAACAGCCCCCCATTAGAGGTGGTACAGGCAAAAGCAGTAACAGAATTCATGAAGATCATCTGAGGTAAGCACAGAGGGTCCTTAGTTGTGAAGAAATGAAGTGAAAGCAGAGATTGACTGTGGTTTAAGGAATTGCAAAAGGAAGCATTGAGTAGACTGGATGAATTTTTAACTGCCATTATACTCTTTTTTTTATGAAATTCCATACTTTATTGCTTACTAGAAATTACACATTTCTATTTTTTTAGAAATTTCTAAAAATATTCTAAAATTTTCTACTTAATTGCCTATTACATTACTGCAGACCCTAACTGATGTCCAACTTTATCTTGCTTCCATACCACTAAGGACCCTCTGGGGCGGATTTTAAGAGCCCTGCTCGAGTAAATCCGCCCGGATTTACTCGAGCAGGGCCCTGTGCGCCGGTGCGCCTATGTTCAATAGGCCTACCGGCGCGCACAGAGCCCCGGGACTCGCGTAAGTCCCAGGGTTTTTCGAGGGGGCGTGTCGGGGGCGTGTCGGGGCGGGGCCGATCGGCGCAACGTTTTGGGGGCGGGATGTGGCGTGTCGGGGGCGGGCCCGGGGGCATGGTTTCGGCTCGGGGGCGTGGCCGCACCCTCTGGAACCGCCCCCAGGTCGCGTCCCGGCGCGCTAGCGGCCCGCTGGCGTGCAGGGATTTACTTTTCCCTCCGGGAGGCGTAAATCCCCCAACAAAGGTAGGGGGGGGTCTAGATAGGGCCGGGGGGGTGGGTTAGATAGAGGAAGGGAGGGGAAGGTGAGGGGAGGGCTAAAGGGAATTCCCTCCGAGGCCGCTCCGATTTCGGAGCGGCCTCGGAGGGAACGGAGGTAGGCTGCGCGGCTCGGCACGCGCCGGCTATACGAAATTGGCAGCCTTGCGCGCGCCGATCCAGGATTTTAGCGGATACGCGTGGATACGAGCGGCTACACGCGTATCTACTAAAATCCCGCGTACTTTTGTTTGCGCCTGGAGCGCCAACAAAAGTACGCCAACGCGCTGTTTTTGAAAATCTACCCCTCTGTGTTTAGCCCATCCGTTCTTGAATTTCATCACCAGTTATTTCCCCACCATCTTCAGTGGAAACTGTTGTATATATCTTCCAACATTCCTGGGCAGAAATACTTCTTTACATTAGAAGACTCTGTGCCTCTTCAGCCTCTTAATATATCCCATCGCAGAAATGCATAGAATAATAATAAAAGAAGAGCATAAGAAGTGCCATGCTGGGTCAGATTAATGGTCCATTGAAGGAAACAGTCCAGCAGCAAGAGGGGGCCTTCCTGCCTTTGGCATTGATTGCCACATGTATGACTTTGTAACCATTAGTGAAAAGTTGTATGTGTGCACCCAGAACAAAGAGCTCCTAGCTCTCAGGGAACAAATCCAATCTCTGAAGGCTAGAGTAGCAGACCTGAAGGCAGACAGAGGGATATATAGAGAAGCCCTTCAGGGACAATAGCCAAGTTCCAACTCCAGTCTGGCAGCCCTTGTGCTGCCTTGGAAGAGCCAGAGGAAGGTCACTTGGTTGAAGATCATCACACCGGTGTAGCAGGAAGTGATTCTGAAGCAAGGACCTGCTCTACAGTTGATGCATTCTCCTTTCGCATCGAGTTCAAGTCTTCCAGGACTACTGCCCAGAAGAGACAGGTTAGGTCAGCTGTCATAGTTGGTGATT
Organism: Rhinatrema bivittatum; assembly: GCF_901001135.1. NCBI lineage: Eukaryota > Metazoa > Chordata > Amphibia > Gymnophiona > Rhinatrematidae > Rhinatrema > Rhinatrema bivittatum. Next base: position 345,384,035 of record NC_042617.1, read on the forward strand.
CAATTATTAGGAAGGTAGATAGCTGGGTGACTGGAGGATATCAGTATCCCCTGGTAACATTCCTGCCTAGTATGAAGGTGGCAGACTTCATGCATCATCTATATAGGATTTTAGACAGTGCAGGGGAGGAACTGGCTGTCATGGTATATGGGACGGACTTTAAAAAGGTTACGCACGCCGGGCCTATTTTAAAAAGGCCAGGTGACGTGCATAAAGCCCCGGGGCGCATGTAAGTCTCGGGGCTTTACTAAAGGGGCAGGGCGGGAATGGGGTGGGGTGGGGGCAGGGCCAGAGGCCTCTGACAGAGCGGCCATTGCTGCTTTGTCAGAGGATCGCATGCCGGCAGGCTGCCGGCGCGCGCCACTTGCGCCTACCTGGAAGCAGGTGCAATAGGTAAGATACAAATTTTGGTGGGGGTTAGAGTATGGCTAGGGGGGGAAGGTTAGGGGAAAAGGTGGTAAGGTCAGGTTAGGGGGAAAGGAAGTTCCCTTCCAGGCCACTCCAATTTCGGAGCGGCCTGGGAGGGAACGGGGGAAGGCAGCGCAGCTTGGTGCGCACAAGGTGCACAATTGTGCACCCCTTTGCATGCGCCGACCCCTGATTTTATAACTTGCGTGCACAAGTTATAAAATCAGGCGTACATGTGCGTGCGCGCCGGATAACACGCGCACATGTACGCCGCTCTTGCTTCTTTTAAAATCTACCCCTGGAGGAGTCAAGATGGCCACATGGAGTGATCCATGAGTCGGTAGCTCTCTGAAGAATTTTGTTTTTCCTGTGAAATGCCAGCTAAGAGGAAGGGAAAAGTTCAGACTTACCCATCCATGATGATCCCCTCAACAAGTTTTCAGCCCGAGATTACCAACTTCATGAAGCAATCAGCACAGATGCAGAGAACCGAAGAAACTGATGCGTGGGTTGGCATGGGAGAGCCGATTTCACCTGCAGGGAAGGTGTCTCTAAGCCCCGAGCAGAGGCAACCGCCGGCTCAGAGGGCAGACGTGGAGACGCTGAGTGTTGAACCGGTAGTGTTTCAAGCCGGTCTGAATTCAGAAGAATCTCCATGGACTCCTGCTGGTATAGAGCCAGGACCATCTACATCGAGTCCGGTGGAAGGATAATTGTCTGCGGGGACACCAGACATTATCGAGCAGCTGGAAGGAAGTATGAATGCCGAAAGGGCTCGCAGCAGAGAGATAATTACAATTCCAACTTGCCCCAAGCAAGTGACGCTTGATACGCTATGGGACTTTATGGCTGGGATGGCTACGGCTATAAACTCTTTAAATGAGAAAATGGATCACTCCAGTACACAATGTTTACAAAAAACAACTAATTTACAAAACCAAGTTGACTCCTTAAAAAAAAAAGTTACTGGATTGGAGGAGAAGGGGAAAGATTTCCAGCATTTCAAGATAGCCATAATTAAAGACCATGAGGTCTTATCAAGACGCATGGAATTTTTGGAAAATAAATTGAGACATTTAAACCTGCGCTTTATAAATTTTCCTAGGATAGCTGGGGATATATTTATTTATTTTATTTTATTAAAGGGCTTTTATATACCGACTTTCTTGATACAAATCAAATCAACTCGGTTTACATTGAACAAGCAGTAACTATAACCAACCAATAACAAGAGACAATTTGAAAGAGTATAAAGTTACATTGTAACAAGGATGCGTTAACTTGGAGTAGGAAATAAGAAGGGGAACGAAGATTGAGTATAATATACAAGGGAGTATATGAGGGAGGCAAGGAGCCATCCTCATGATAACTTGTAAGCGTCCTTATGATAACTTATATACATGATTTAGCGCTTGTTTATTTATATGATTGCTGGGACAATTCTAAGTCGGACTAGTGGCGGGGAAGGCTCGGCAGAACAGCCATGTCTTTAGTTTCTTTTTAAAAGTTAGTAGACAAGATTCCTGCCTGAGGTCCGGAGGCATGGCGTTCCAGATGGAGGGACCTGTGATGGAGAATGTCCAGTCTCTGATGTTTGAGTGTTGTACAGCTTTAATAAGAGGTACATGTAAGGATCCCTTTTAGGCATCCCTTAAAGGTCTGGCCATCGAGTGCAGTTTGAGGGGGTGTAGCAGATCAAGGGGGGTCTGATGGTGAATATATTTGTGGATAATTGTAAGTGATTTATGAAGAATCCTGAAGTGTACTGGGAGTCAGTGAAGATCTTTTAGAATGGGAGAGATATGCGCTCTCCGATTGGTATTCGTCAAAATTCTCGCCGTATATACCCTATACTAATTTATATACAGTATATACCCTATACTACATTAAAAAAAAATTTTCTCAAAAAGCTGGAATTAAATGAAGAAAATTTTCCATCAATTAACTCATGTTTCTTCCTCCCCCATCAAGAAGATCAGTGAATACCAGTGATGTTTCCTTTCAAGGAAATCTGACACATTTCTTAGAGAACTCTACCTTAGAAGTGATTAATAGAGGAACACTTCTGGTTTCGTTTATAACTACTAAGGGCATCAACATGGTTATGAAATCCTGTTTTAGGAAATATCCTATTAATTTTCATGAGGCTTTTGTAAAAATATTTCCTGATCTTGCCCCAGCCACACAAGCCAGGCGTCATGGTTTTTAAACCTAAGACAAGAGGTAGTTGGTCTGGGTTATACCTTTAAAATTTTGTTTCCTTGTAAGTGTTATATAACTAAAGGAGTTGATCGTTATGTTTTCTTTACCTCTGATCAATTGAAAGAGTTTATAGACGCTAGAAAGTTAAACATTCTAACCCAGTAACGAATGGGATTGTGCCGTAATGTGCTTTAGTTTGTAGATAATTATTTTCCTTTATAGGTCCCTAAGAATTTAAATCTCCTCCTCACTGTATTCTGCTAGGTTTGGGGTATCAAAATTGTTTAAAATCTTTGAGTTTATGGATATTAAGCAATTCCAACTAAGATATGTTTCCATTATTTGTTAAATATTTTCCTATAAGTTACATAAATGATGATTGTTGGAAAGGAGTATAAGAATTAAGCTCCCACAGTATTTCTGTATAAGCAAATGTTATTTTGTTTATTTAGTTTGAAAATGGATAAATAAAGAATTTAAAAAAAAATCTACCCCTATGTGAGCACTAATGACTAGGAAGGTATGGGAGTGAGGTTCTGAAAGTCTAATTTAGGTTTTTAGGTAGAAAATTAAAATCCAGAACCTCCAGGATAGCATTCTCAGAGATGCTCCCTGTTCCTCACACCCAGAGGCTCTGGACTCTCAATGCATGGATGAGATGATGGTGCAGGGAAGAGGGATTTCAGTTTTGTATGAAACTGGCTAACCTTTTGGGGATGGGGGAGTTTTTTCTGAAAGTACAGGCTCCACTTTAACAAGGGTAGAACCAGACTGCTAGCATTAACCTTTAAAAAAGTGATAGAGCTGCTTTTAAACTAGAACAAGGGGGAAAGCCGACACTCGCTCAGCAGTACATGGTTTGAAGGGAGAGATCTTTGAAGGACAAACAGGAGAGTTAGGGCACCCCAACAGAGAGGTTCCAATAAAAGTAAAGGAAGTTCATGTACCTATAAGTAAAGAACTACCAGAGTTAAAATATTCCAAATTATCCCTGTCTACTAAAAATCAGGTTGTTAATACAAATTAACAACATACTTTGAAATAACTGTATGCCAATGACAGAAGTAAGATGGGAGAATAAGTTTGTATAGCACAAAATGAAGAGGTAGACATAATTGGCATCTCAGAGTCCTGATGGAAGGAGAATAACCAATAGGACAGTGCTATACCAGGGTACAAATTATACTGCAATGATGGGGTGGATCAACTTGGGGGCGGGGTGGTGTTTTATATTCAGAGAGGTAGCTATTTTAGATGTAAGAGAATGAGGCCTTGCTGAATGCAGCAAAAAGCTTCTTCGGAGACCTCACTGCAATATATGCAGGATTTAGTGAGAGAGGTAACGGTGGTGGGGGCCACTTGGCAATAGTGATCATAACGATCAAATTAGAATTAATGAATGGTAAGGGGAAAATAAGTAAATCTACAGCTCTAAAACTAAACTTTCCAAAGGGAGACTGTGATAAAATGAGGAAGATAGAAAAAAACTGAAAGGTGCAACTACAAAGGTTAAGAGTGTACAACAGGCTTGGACATTATTTAAAAATACCATCTTAGCAACTCAGTCCAGATGTATTCCATGCATTAAGGTGGAAGGAATGCAAACCACTGTCACTGATTAAAAAGTGAGATGAAAGAAGCTATTTTAGCCAAAAACAACTTCCTTCAAATATTGGAAGAAGGATCCATCTGAAGAAAATAGGAAAAAGCATAAGCATTGGCAAGTTAAATGTAAAACATTGATAAGACAGGCTAACAGAAGCTGGCCACAGATGCAAAAACTCATAATAAAAACTATTAAAAACATATTTGAAGCAGGAAGCCTGCGAGGGAATCAGTTGGACTGTTGGATGATCAAGGGGTTAAAGGGGCACTCATGAAAGATAAGGCCATTATGAAAAGACTAAATGAATTATTTGCTTCGGTGTTTACAAATTAAGATGTTGGGGAAATACCAGATCAAGCAATGGTTTTCAAGGACGATGATTCAGATAAACTGAACCAAATCACAGTGAATCTGAAATGTTAGTCAGCCAGATTGACAAACTGAAGAGTAGCAGATTACTTGGACCAGATGGTATACACCCAGGGTTTTGAAAGAACTTCAAAATGAAATTTCAGATCTATTACTAGTCATTTGTACCCTATCATTAAAATCGTCCACTGTGACTGAAGACTGGAAGGTGGCCAATGTAAGCCCGATATTTAAAAAGGGATCCGGGATGATCCAAAAAACTATAGACCAGTGAGCCTGACTTCAGTGCTGGGAAAAATAGTGAAAAATATCCTAAAGAACAAAATCACAGAACATATAGATAGGCATGATTTAATGGGACACAGCAGCATTGATTTACCCAAGAGAGGTTTTGCCTCACAAATCTGCTACATTTTTTTTGAAGGGGTTAATAAACATATGGATAAAGATGAGCTGGTAGATATAATGTATTTGCATTGTCAGAATATGTTTGACAAAGTCCCGCATGAGAGGCTTCTAAGAAAATTAAAAAGTCATGGGACAGGATATAATATCCTTTTGTGGATTGCAAACTGGTTAAAAGACAGGAAACAGAAAGTAAGATTAAATGATCAGTTTTCTCAGTGGAAGAGCTAAACAGTGGTGTGCCTCAGGGATCTATACTTGGACTGGTGCTTTTTAGTATATTTATAAATATTCTGGAAAGGGGACGATGAGTGAGGTGATCACATTTGCAGATGACACAAAATTATTCACTGGTGGATAGTGATAAATTGCAAGAGGATCTTGCAAGACTGGAAAATTGGGCATCCATTTGGCAAATGAAATTTAATGTAGACAACTGCAAGGTGATGCATATAGGGAAAAATAACCCATTCTCTATTTGTGCAATGTTATGTTTCATGTTAGGAGTTAACACCCTGGAAAAAGATCTAGACATCATAGTGAATAGTACATTTAAATCGTCGGCTCAGTGTACTGTGGCAGTCGAAAAAGCAAACAGAATGTTAGGAATTATTAGGAAGGGGATGGTGAATAAAACGGAGAATCTTATGTCTTTGTATCGCTCCATGGTGAGACTGCACCATGCGTACTGTATTCAGTTTTGGTCACCACATCTCAAAAACGATATAGATGCAGTGGAGAAGGTACATCCAAAATGTTAAAGGGCATGGAATGGCTTCCCTAGTAGGAAAGAGTAAAGAAGTGAGGGCTCTTCGTCTTGGAGAAGAGATGGCCATGGGAGAATATGATGGAGGTCTGCAAAATCATGAGAGGACTAGAATGGGTAAATGTGAATCAATTGTTTACTCTTTCATATAATAGAAGGACTAGGGACAACTTCATGAAGTTAGCAAGTAGCACATTAAAAAAAATTGGAGAAAATTCTTTTTCACTCAATGCACAATTAAGCTCTAGAATTCATTGCCAGAGGATGTGGGTAAGGCAGATACATTAGCTGGGTTTAAAAAAGTTTTGAAAGAGATTACCTGATGGGATGTGAGGAGTAGGACTTGTTCTGTTATGCACTGGAACCCATTCTCCTGTTTTGTTTTCATTTGGGGCCCCGTGGTTTAGCCAATAGTTTGAATAATTTCTTGCAATGTGGCAAACAGTACTGCTGCAGTTAAGCCAATTTGGTGAGTGTTCGAGTGACTGTTGTCATCAAAACCACAATGTAAAGAGAAGGAAAAAAACAAAGCCTTAGATGGGAAAAAAGTGGGTCCCCCTCTCCAGAGAAGTGGGATCTAGCTGTAGAAGAGACTGCTGTGATGGCAACAACCAATGTCCCAAACTTTCAAGAAAAAGCTAAAGACATGTGTCACATAATGGGCCTCAAAAGGCCTTGCATTCTGTTAGGTAACGGGCCTCGAAAGGCCTTGCATTCTGTTAGATGCGGGGGTGTTTTAGTGTGCCCTTGGGCCTCAGCCCGACCCCAGATGGATCCAGGACCGCACCAAGGGTTGACGGCGTGTTCCACCATGGCAGACGGTCTTACCCTCCACCAGGCCTGCAAGCTCCCAAGGCCAACAACAGGATGATGTTGGAAGGAGAACGGTCCTCCAACTGTTCCGAGCCCTTTCAGACCTGCTGCATGAATCGGCATGGAGCAGCAGGCTGGCCTGAGGATGAGGGCAGACGGGCCTTGACATGAAGATGTGACACTATGATGAAAGTGAAGACGTGACACCAGGGCTCTTGAAGACATGACACCAACACTATGGAAGACATAATATCAGGGCTGATGCGAAGACATCATGGACCGGGTGGTCGATGCAACGGCATCAGGGACAAGACTCTGAAGTGCAGACATGACGAGGAACTTGAAATCCAAACAAGACAAGACGCAAGGCAGGAGGACATTGGCACTGTCTCTCAGGGCGCCCTACTCAGTCCACCCGCGGGACTGGTCGCGGACCACCCTGTCCCACTGCGCGCCCTACACAGCCCGAGGAGGCTGGTCACGGACCACGCTGAGAACGGGACAAGCGCAGGGAAGGATCCAGTCGAGGTGGGACTCTGACGACGAAGCCGATGTCATCCGAAGCACCAACACGGCTGGCAGAACGAGACTGCTCAGGAGCTCAGGACACCAGTCCACCTGCAGGCCTATCCAACCCGGGAAAGACGTCGTCCGAGGGAGCAGGACCAACAGGACCAGAAGGCTCAGGAGCGTTAACATGAACACCAAAGAGGGCAGGACACCAAGAGGCGAAACACCAGGAGACGAACACCAGGACACCTGGACGAGAACCTCAGGCATGAAGACATGGCATGACGAGGAACAGACGAGACGAGGAACTCCATGGAGAAGATAGAAAACCTGACGGAGCTCTGGCAGGCAGGAGCCTCCAGAGTGAAGTAACTCCGATGCAAGGCGAAGACTGAAGTGACAGAGCAGCCCTTTATAGGGCTGGAGCAGAAAGTCCACTCCCTAGGTGGGGCCAGCACACTTCCTGTGTCTGGCCCTTTAAATCCAGCAGAGAGGTGCGCGACGGCGCCTAAGGAAGCAGGAAGAAGCTGTGCAGGACCACGGACAGCGGTCTGCACCGAAGTCAGACGCCAGAGACGCAGGGCTGGGCCTGGAGGCAGGCCCGAAGACAGCAGCGGCTCCAGCCACTGCAGGAAGCACCGGGGGCGGCTCCTGCCGCCAATCAAGCCCAGGGATGCGGCCTGCAGCCCCAGGGGAAGACGGTGATGTCGGCGGCTTCCGGCCACGATAGACGGCGGCAAAGTCCGCGGCTCCAGCCGTGGTGAAGAGAAGCCTCGATGGGCGGCCTCCGGGCCGCAGGGGATGTCCAGTCTGCGGCTCCGGCTCCACGCGGGGGGGGGGGGGGGCCAACATCGGCGGCATCGTGCCGCAAAGAAAAAGGCAAAGGTGAGCAGGGCCTGCTTGCGGGGGGACACGCGGGCAGGGTCAATGACAAACATGGCTGTTCCAAAAAGCCTTTGCATCAATAAGTTGACGCCAATCAAAACCGCCCAACAGTCACAAACACTGAAAATGAATATAGTCCTTTCCTGTAAAAAAGCGATGATGTCTCCCTTCTGATATCTTATGATTAATCCTATAATGACAAAAGTTCCTTAGCCTATGTTAATTTCATTTTAAGGTCCCACTATCACCTTTTAATTTCCTGTTAACTTGTTTTGTTCAGATAAAGTTTTACCTTTGATCAACTTAGTTAATTCTAAGTTTTAATGTATAAAACAATAGGAAAACATTCAAGTTTCCAGTACCATCTACGTTGTCTGTAAACCGATGTGATATGCCAAATCGAATGTCGGTATATACAAATAAATAAATAAATATTGGAAAACAAATTTTAAAAGCTCTATAATAAATGTGATAAAATGCATGATTAACTTATTATCATTACAAAACAGCTGCGAGAGCTGGAGACACGTACATCAGTGGCATAGCCAGAACTGATTTTTTGGGTGGACCCAAGGTTAACAAGGGTGGTCTGTAGGCATACAGTCCTAACCCTACTAGTTGTACTCCAATAGGTCCCTAGGAAGTCTACAACAGCCCTTATGCATCATGAGTGAATCTTTTTAGAATATTTTAACTCATTTCAAGCACTTACCAACATTAAAAATTCCTTATTAATCTATATTATTTTATTTTTTATGTATTGCAATGTATAAACACACAAGAATTTCAGGTAAAAAGTAAAGAGCACAAACTTCAGATCCAATCAATCATGTCATAAAACAAATATCAATGCACTCTTTCATGAATCCTCTTTCCAGAAAAACAGAGATCATCATAACTACAATAAAATAGCATTACTCATGAGATTGATCGCAGAGCAAAACTAAGACAGTTCACATAACAACCCAACATGAATAAAAACTATATACAAAGTCTGGAGTCACCTAAGCCAGAAAAAGATTCCCTCCACTGCTAAAAATTTTGTGAAGTAGCACAAACCCCTGCAAAAAAAAAAAGCACTTAGAACCTTCCCTTACCATATCATAACAGCACTGACTCTTAGGACTCAAATAACAGCAACTTTATGAAAAAGAAGCTTTGCAAATACTACACCAGGCCCTAGAACATTAATACACCATCTTCTGGGATAACAGAATAAGCCAGACTGCTACAAATTCCTACAGAGAAACTACACACTACCATTGATATTGCGCCTCAGTCACACAGGCAGAACACAGACTGACCCTTACTTAATTCAGAAATAAGGGACTACAATTTAGAAACTGAAACATGCAAACAAAACCGAAATAGAAAGCCTGAGAAACCAGGCTCTGAACAGAGGAACGCTAAAGAGCAAAATGCAAAATTATAAGAAATGCATATACTCAAAGATGACATATTCCAATTGCTAAAATCTCAAAAAAAAAAAAAAAATATATATATATATATATATTTTTCGTTTGTTGTCTGATCTTTTTATTTTTCTAATCAGTTGATTCTGGTCTCTTTTTTCCACTTTCCCCTTGTACCACTTTTCCTAATTCTTTCTCCAGAGTCACTCTTCTCTTTCCATTTCTTCTCTATCTTCTTCACTTCCTCCCTCTCTCTCTCACACACACATGGCTCATGCTTTCTCTCACAGACTCCCTTACATACACAAGCTCTCTCACATCTTCTACCACACACACAAGCTCTCACTGACGCACTCAGGCTCCCATTCTTTCATACACAAATACCCGCACTCAGGCTCCCATTCTTTAACACACAAACACCCACACTCAGGCTCCCATTCTTTCACACACAAACATTCTTTCACACAGACACCCACACTCAGGCTCCCAATCTCACATGCATGCACCAGGTCTCACCTCCAAACCTCTTCTTCTGCCGCCACAGGGATGAGCTCCCGTCGTGGCTTTACTCCAGTGAGCCTTCTTCACCAACACAAGGATGGGCTCCTATGGAGGCCTTACTTCTGCGGGGCCGGACTTCCTCTTTGCTGCCACGAAGATGAGTTCATGTGGTGGCCTTGTTTCTGTAGGGCCAGACTTCCTCTTTGCCGTCACAGGAATGAGCTCCTGTGGTGGCTTTGCTTCAACGGGGCCTTCTTCTTCTTCAGCCACTGCAATGATGGAGTCAGTGGTGGCTGGGTCTTGTTTGGTGTCATATAGCCCTGATTGAGTGGGCCTGAGTCCAAAGTAGCCCACCCATGGCTATGCCACTGGCTTTTATCAAGAGTGAAAGACCACATGGCATCTCTGGAACTGCCCGAGATCAGCAATCTTTGAAATTGGAGGATTTAGAGAATTAATCTCAGAGAAAGAACCTCCGATTCATGGGAATTTCAGAGAGTGTGCCAGATAAAGAACTAACTGAAAAGTTGGCTCAATGGCTGCCATGTGCCTTTAATTTGCAATCCAAGTAAGGCGCCATTATATTTGAATGAGCACATCGTTTGGGAATTAAACAACAGCAAGAGGCTGTCCTAGACCAGTCATTGCCAGATTTGCTCAAAAAGAAGAGGTTTTACAACTGTATCATAAACAATGAGGAATACAATTTGAGGGTAATGCAGTGCTCCTGTTTCAAGATTTCTCTGCTATGGTGGCTGCCCAGAGGAAGATTTTTTCGCCAGTGTGCTCACAGTTGGTGGAGATGCACATCCCTTTTGTATTGTTATTTATTTATTTATTTTATTTATTTATTTATTTATTTATTTATTTAGAGGTTTTTATATACTGCAGTACATAAAAAGATACATCACCGTGGTTTACAATTAACAAAAATTAGCAACAGGCTTTACAGATAACAGGTATATACGATAACCAGCAGTACAGATATTTCCCGTGAAACTTTGTCTCACATATGCGAAGAAAGTACATGTTTTTTGATACTGTTGGAAAGTGCAAGAATTTTTTAAAGCAAATTCAGGTGCCTCAGCCAGTGAATAGAGCTCCTCAGCATGATGAGATGGGGTCTTTGGCTTTTGTCAGTGGCGCAGTAAGTAACTGAAAAAGAAATTGAAAGGTTTGCTCGGTCAGAACAGTTATTTGGTGGATAGCTGTTTGTACTTGTGTCTACATTGTTAATGGCCCAAATATTTACATTTTGAGAATACTGGAAGCCATTGCTGCATGTGGTATATGCAAAGACAACCAACAGATGATAATTACCAGCATTCCACGGATGGTTGGAAGTAGAGAAGGAAGTAATCTTTTTTAAATTGGATGATTTTTTTTACTATATTTCAATTCTATGGAGAGAGAGTTACTTCTGAGGATTTTTTTTTTTTAATCACAAACCGTTAACATTTGGCAGACAGGGATATGGAGCTCATGCCTGTTAATGATCCTTATACTTCAGGAGTAGTGATGTATGTTAGACTGAATACTATGATGGGGAATGTTTGAGTGATGGGAAGGAGGAGTGGTTGGGATTGAGGAAGGGGTGTTTTGGTAGATGAGGTGGGATTAAGGAGGACAAGAAAAATCAATGGGAACATATGAGAGTACTGTATAATCTTTGCATGAAAGATGGGACACATGCTGAAAGAGAACCTGGGCCTAGGCTGGGAAGCTTGGCTTTTCAGAAATAGAATAAAATATTCTTTATTGTTAGCTATGTTTATGTTAAAAGACGGTAAATCCTGCAAAGATATCAGGAATTGGATCTGTATTTAAATGTTACAAAATTTCCAAGCTATGCAGAAGCATAAGACTCAAATTGGATTATTATAGGAAACTTGATTAGATAAGAGTGAACATCAGAAATTGAAATGGCAATGGGAGTGAGAAGTTGTTTCATTACAATCTAGTACATGGAAGGTGGGCATGGCCATATTGATTGGCAAGTCTGTCCCTTTCCGGACTTCTCAGGTATCAGAAGATCCACAGGGAAATTTGGGTTGTAGAGGGCACACTTTATAATCAATTTCTGGTAATTTGCAGTATCTATGCTCCAAATGTGTATGACCATGGCTTTTTTATTAACATACTTACAATTCTGGCTAAATTCACACATTTAAAAGAGCACTAGAGCAAAAGCTGCACTCAAAAATGATAGTTCAAACACAATAAGTGCAGAAAAATGTTACATAGTCCATTTAGATATTCAAATTAATCTTTTAACTCACTTGTTAAAACCAACATGTACATATGTATATAATTCTCGTATTATCATCCCCTGCCTTTGTTAACCCTCTCCCTGTTAATGTTATTATTGTAAAGCTTGTTGCTAAGTTATGTTACATTGTGAACCGAGGTGATGTTTTGCAAACGTGCCTCGGTATATAAAAAACCCTTAAATAAATAAATAAATAAATAAATAAATAAATAATAATAAATAAATATACATATGGCAACTCCACTGTTATCATTAATGTTTTCCAAGGGGTCCCCCAACACAGACCCATGTTTCGCCGAGGCTGCTTCGGGAGGGACAGATAATTTTTATCAACAGGTCTAAAAATAAAACATAAAACGGACTATGTTAATAAATGGACTACATACCAACATGCTTTTTAGCTTCAAAAGTTTTAAACATTTTACATACCGTGATGTCTCTTGATTATGTTTGACAGGGAGCGCATATATAAGTGGTGCAAAGGGGTTTTAAACAGTGTCAAAAAAAGGCGCCAAAAACAACAGACCAATCAGCTTATACAGGGGAACATCCAATCAGAATTCAAACAAAGTGTAACCAATCAAAATCAGGTAAAATAAGTCCATTCTAGTTCCTTATTGAGTCCGTGAGGTATGACAGTGTTCAACATGTATATCCATTTCTGTTCTTTACGAATCAAATGTTCTGAGAAATTACCCCCTCGATTTGGGCAAGTAACTACTTCTAAAACAAAAAAATACAAATCAGATACAGTATGTGAGAACTGGACCCAATGGCAAACCAGTGGTGCATTTTCACGTAAATGCTTAATGTTAGATCTATGTTTAATGATCCTGGTTTTTATTTTTCTTACAGTTTTCCCCCACTTACAGTTTTCAACACAGGCATTGAATTATATAAATGACCCCTTCTGAATTACAAACCAAAAACATACCTTAATGTATATTTTTTACCAGATATTGGATGTTCAAAAAATGATATGACACGTTTGTGTACAAACATACAGAACACTGTCCACAGGGTTTATGTTCTCCAATAACCTGATGGCATGTACATGTTGAACTCAAATCAGAGTGTGTCACCATGTCCCGCAAGTTAGTGCCTCTCTGGTATGTGAAACGTAATGCACCCTGAAATATGTCCTGAAGAGATAACGATTGCCAATGTTTGTATATGATATGAGTTACAGAACTACTCAAAGGAGAAAAAGGTAATATACAATTCATTGTAATGTCTGTACTCTGATTTTGTGGCCAAAACAATAGGTCCCTGTTGACATATAAGGCTCGTTTAAAAGCTTGCTTTAACACTTTACTCGGGTACTCCCTCGCTTGAAACTGAGACATCATCTCCTTAGCTTTAAAAATGAAATCAGGCTTTGAAGAGCAAAGCCGGCGTAATTGCAGAAATTGACCTGTGGGTATATTCCTCTTAAGGGCTCTTGGATGACAGCTGTCAAATCTAAGTAAAGTGTTGCGATCAGTATCTTTTCTAAAGATGGTAGTTGAAAATTTGGAATTGTCAATTAATATTAGGATATCCAAAAAAGCTATTTGAAAGGGATGAATATTGAAGCTAAACTGTAAATTAGTGTTGCACTGATTTAGCCAGTCAAAAAACATGTAGAATTGCACATCTGTTCCAAGCCAAATTAAAAAAATGTCATCAATGAATCTAACAAAGTACAATGAATCTAAGCCATAACTGCAAGAAATTATACCATTCAGAAGGGTAAATCTATGTCTCCTCAAATTTTGCCACATAAAGGCATGCTAGACTAGGGGCCATGGTGGCACCCATGGCAGTGCCTTTTACTTGTTGATAGTAAGTTGTCTCAAATCAAAAATAATTTTGTGTCAAGGCCAATTTAGTTAGCTCCATCAAAAATGAAGTAGGTACTCTCGCTCAGGTCCCAGGCGTGAGTTCAATATCTCCTCAATAACTTGTAAAGCTTCCCCCTGAGGAATATTAGAATATAGGGAAACTATATCTAGTGTGATCAGATAACATGGGGCCAGTGGCAAGCTCAAATCATTCAATATGGTAATCAGATGTGAAGAATCACGTATTTAAGATTTGATTAGAGAGACAAAGGGTTTCAAGAAAATATCTACGAATTGAGATGGGGGTTCCAAAATTGAGCCAATTCCTGAAACTATCAGTCGGCCGGGAGGATTTATTAAAGTCTTATGAATTTTTGGGAGAATGTAAAAAACGGGGATCATTGGAAATTCTACTGACAAAAAATTAGCCTCACGTGTCTTTATGTATTTACGTGTCACAGCATCTTGAACAAGTGAAGATATTTTAGATTTTAAAACTACTGTGGGATCAGAATTTAAGGGAAGGTAAAAAGTTACATCATTCAGTTGACGTAATACCTCCACGTAATCATTTCAATTCATAATGACAATCCCTCCACCCTTATCTGCCGATTTTATTACTATCGGGCCGATTCAGTAAAAATGCGGGAGAGCGGACAAACGCCCGCTCTCCCGGCGTTTCAAATGTTTCAAATGTTGCTCCACTTTCTGCATCTTATTCGTCTATTGCTACACCTTTTTTAGACTCGGGACAGCCACAGCGCAACAGTTGTGGCACCCGGTCTCTGGGTCGCCCTTATTCGTCTCAGACCCAACGATCAACGCGAGCCACTCACCAGCAGTTAGATCCATGGCAATAAGGTCTAATGTTATATTTAACCTATCCTCTCGAACTTTATCAATGGATGAGTTGAACATTCTTGAAAAAGGCTTATCATTTGTGCTGATGGTGAGATGTAATGAGTTTGATTTACAAATTCATTTGTATCGATTTTTCAGGTCTTTAAAATTGAAGTTGTTTTTCTCTGACTGTCCAACAGTACAAGATGGATCTTTGGTATATGCAAAATCTAGGTGGGTCCCTTCTTTAACAGTATTTGAAAAATTGGTATGGGCTGATATCAATATACTACTGTCTGGGAGAAACTATATTCACTATAATTTGACTAAGAATGAGAATGCATCTGTCAAGTCTTTGGTAAATGATCCTAACATAGTAATAAAATCAGCAGATAAGGGTGGAGAGATTGTCATTATGAATCAAAATGATTATATGGTGGAGGTATTACGTCACCTGAATGATATAACTTTTTACCTTCCTATAAATTCTGTTCCCACAGTAGTTTTAAAATCTAAAATATCTTCACTTGTTCAAGATGCTGTGACACGTAAATACATAATGACACATGAGGCTAATTTTTTGTCAGTAGAATTTCCAGTGATCCCCGTTTTTTACATTCTCCTCAAATTTTTCTCCCACTTATGCACACGAGACGGCATTCGCGTGCACATGTGTACATCAATATAAAATCGTGTGTGCATGTACGCGCAAATAGCCAATTTTATAACATGCATGAATATACGCACATATAAGCATACTTGTTATAAAATCTGTGTGTCCATGTGTGCGTGCCAGTAGGTCATAAGTTTGCTTCATTTGTTTTTGTGGACAGAAGATTCAAAATTTTCCAGACATCTATAGGGAAACACAGGAGAGAAGGAAGTTTATTTTCCAACTTAAGCCAATGTTTTAAAGATTGGGGCTACCTTCTTCCTGAGATTTCCCTGTAAGTGTGAGGTAATCTATATCGCTCCATGGTGAGACCGCACCTTGAATACGGTGTACAATTCTGGTCACCGCATCTCAAAAAAGATATAGTTGCGATGGAGAAGGTACAGAGAAAGGCAACCAAAATGATAAAGGGAATAGAACAGCTCCCCTATGAGAAAAGACTAAAGAGGTTAGGACTTTTCAGCTTGGCTGAGGGGGGATATGATAGAGGGGGGATATGATAGAGGTGTTTAAAATCATGAGAGGTCTAGAATGGGTAAATGTGAATCGGTTATTTACTCTTTTGGATAATAGAAAGACTAGGGGGCACTCCTTGAAGTTAGCATGGGGCACATTTAAAACTAATCGGAGAAAGTTCTTTTTCACTCAACGCACAATTAAACTCTAGAATTTGTTGCCAGAGGATGTGGTTAGTGCAGTTAGTGTAGCTGTGTTTAAAAAAGGATTGGATAAGTTCTTGGAGGAGAAGTCCATTACCTGCTATTAATTAAGTTGACTTAGAAAATGGCCACTGCTATTACTAGCAACAGTAACATGGAATAGACTTAGTTTTTGGGTACTTGCCAGGTTCTTATGGCCTGGATTGGCCACTGTTGGAAACAGGATGCTGGGCTTGATGGACCCTTGGTCTGACCCAGTATGGCATGTTCTTATGTTCTTATAGTAAGAACAAATTTATTTTTGTCGACCCCTTTCACTTAGGGCCTTTCCTAGAGGATAAGGAGCAGGTCAGTTAATGTGCTAGGGTTTACATGGTACCACTTGTACATCTAAATATTATTGGCTGTGTTATATTTCTTCTATGTTCATTTCTTTGTACTCCCCATTTTTTGCCCCATTTTTAGATATGGACATGTGATATTAGAATGTATGCAATTTTTGCCTATGTATACATGTAATTCCCTTCATTGCCTCTGTCTGATTACACAATTTATGTGATGAAAATTAATAAATAAATATTTAGAAAAAGAGATGGCAATCCTCACATTTACCTAGCCAATAATTATTAATGGACTATCTTCCTAAAA
Source organism: Rhinatrema bivittatum (assembly GCF_901001135.1). Classification (NCBI taxonomy): domain Eukaryota; kingdom Metazoa; phylum Chordata; class Amphibia; order Gymnophiona; family Rhinatrematidae; genus Rhinatrema; species Rhinatrema bivittatum. The sequence continues at coordinate 345,400,824 of NC_042617.1, forward strand.
CTTGTCCAAACCTTTTTTTTAATAACAATTGTACTATTAATCTTGATTACATCCTCCAACAACAAACTCCACAACTTAATTGTGAAGACTGAACAGATATTTCCCTAAATTTGTTTTAAATCTGCTCTCAGTTTCATGGAGTATTCCCTGGGTAAGCGGATAGGCATGGGTGTAGCTTGCTTATTGCGGCGGTTACTACCCCTGACTAATTAAGCTAGATATTCACTTAGATGCAGTTCCAACACTGCTCTCTGCATTAATGGTGGGGGTGGAAGGGAAATAGAACCAAAAGGTTACTAAGGGCCTCATTTTCTAAAGTATCGCAAGCCTGCGATACTTTAGGTAATGAGGGGTGGGGGGCCAAAACGGGGGGCGGTCCTGCGCTAGCCGGCAGCGATTGCACCGCCATGGTGAGATCGCTGTCGGTTTCGCACCCAATAGCGCCACCATAGAAGGTGTAGCTATTGGGTGCGAACTAGGACGCAAAAAGGGCCTTACCTTTTTGTCATCCGCGGCGTCTTCGCGGAGTCGGCCCCGGTGACGCCCCGACTCCTCCTCTTCCGGGGCCGACTCTGCCCCCATCTTGGTATCGCATGCGATAAGGGACTTTTTGCGTGCGAAACGTCCCTTATCACGTGCGATCCGTCTGGAAAATAAGGCCCTAAGAGCCAAGACTAACAGAAGTATGGGAAAAATAAATTCAAAGCTTGCTGAGCAGACTGGATAGGCCGTTTGGTCTTCTTCTGCCGTCATTTCTATGTTTCTATGTAAAGGGCAAATAGTAATTTTCTATTCTCTTGTTCCACTCTACTCATAATTTGATAACCCTCTATCATATCCTCTCTGTCATCTCTTCTCCAAGCTGAAGACCACCACCCAGTTAAGAAGTTCCTCATAGGGGAGCCATTCCATTCCCTCTATCAATTTGCTCACCCTTCTCTGCACCTTTTTTTTAGTTCTGCTATATCTTTTATGAGATGCAATGACCAGAACAGCACACAATGCAGTCATTCTATAGATTTGCACAAGGCAACATGATATTCTCAATTTTAATCTCTGTTCCTTTCCAAATAATTACTAACATTTGAAAAATAATGCAATTTCTTTTGTGAATGCTCTCCCCCACCATGTGCTGATCTTCTTGCTTCCAAATTAAAATTAAAAATCTATATCCATTCCAGAGTAATATTTGCAAGCATGTCTGTTTATTGTGCTAGCAAATATGAGATGTATTAGTGGCAATCAGCATAGTTTTCATTTAGATATTACATATTAAAAAGCAAATAAGTAATGGTTAATATCAGTAATGGCAAAAACTACTGCCGACATGAGCAGCTAAAGAGAGAGCAGAATTAGCTTTAGCCCTGAAGCAGTGTTTCAAGCAAAACATGGCCATGTCGGCGAATTTCTTGAAACTAAGTACCTATTTTCAAGAACTCTGAATCAGACAGTTGTACAATAGAGATTTATAAAGTTAACTAAGCATGGTGATTGGAAATTCATCTGAAGAGAAGTAGCAAAGTGAACGCAAAGAGCAGATGGTCTGGATTTTATGAATAAATGCTTGAAAAAATTAAAGATGTTGCCAATAAGATTTGGCTTTGCAATGGGATTTTGTTTCCCCATGATGGAAGCTAAATGCTGAATAAAACCTGAGAAGTCTTGGACTTTTTTTGGTGCTGTCTGAGATTTTATTCCCCATTTTTTAAAAAACGTTTTTAGTTTTTTGAAGCCTTTTGATAAATTAGGTATTAATATATATATAATTCACTGTGATTCCCTCTGTATTTTTAGAATCATTGAGAAGAAAACATAAGGAGGTATGGCTTCAAGGAAGAATTTTGATGATGGTTAGTTGTATGTATTGATGGAGTAACATTTAAAACTTACATATTAAATATTAACCAAAAGAGAAAAAATAGGAATGTGTAATGTAAAAATTTGGCACAGTGGTTTCCAATATTATTCTTTAAAAATTTACCACTGGAATTTAGTGAGATTGTTTATAATATCAATAATTAGCATTAACTTTAGATGCTTTATATATGCCATCATTCATCCATCAAGCAAGCAGTATATGTATAGTGCTGGGGCACAAAGGTTTTGGAACTAGGCAGACTAGATGGTCCTTATCTACCATCATCTACTATGTTACTATGTAATTATACAAAAATGACCTTTTATAATTAAAATAAAAATAATTTTTTTTTTACAATCATAAACTTATATTCAACTGATCTCTGTTTCCATTTACTGAGTGTGAGCAATATTTTGGTTTCTGTTTGTGAGATGCACAAGCCTTGAAGCTAGAGAAAATAGCTCTGCACACAATGGCTATGTTTTTTGGCTAAAGGTTGCCACCTAGCTGTTACTACTTCTCTGGAGAGATTCTTTCCATCTCCGGAATGAGTTTCAAATTCCTAGCCCTTAGCTTGCAGACACAGCTGCAGGTCTATACTGACTGATTCTCTCTCTCTCTCTCTCTATCTATCTCTCTTTCTCTTTTCTCACGTTCGACGTGTCCTGTTTTTTTTCTTCACAGCGAGAGTGCTCTCTGATGCATTTATGTGCAGCGGCCAATTCAGACCAGCTTACATGTAAGCCATCATCGATTACTCTAAATCCTAAGTAAGCAGTAATAAATTGGGGCCCAACGCATTCAGCAGGCAGTGGCATAAAAATTATTTAAAAGGATGATGTCTTTGTAGAGCTGCTGAGGAGGATCACTGTTTAAAATGGTTTTCTCCTACTGTATATGTAGCCCAGCAGCTAAATCATAGAATGTGTGTAAGTAATAGTGTAAGTATGCATCTATGTAAAATATAAACACTAGAGAGAACGAGATTGTCATGTGGTCATACATAAATAATTTATTTTTAAATAAGTTGACTGGCATTCAATACAAACTCCTAGAGTCCACTGTTGCAATTTGCCTCCTAAGACTTTTAGAAAAAGGCATTTGAGTCTTGAATTTTTTTTTTTACCTGGCCTTTATCATAAATTATACAGGCCAACACCTTAGGTATTTTTTTGTGTTATATTGTCTAAGCTTTTAATTATGTTTTGATTATATTGTCTGTGTTTTTAATTATGTATGCATTTTTGTAAGCTGTGTTGAATTGAGCAGTAGTTTGCGGATTATAAATGTTTTCAAATAAATAAATATGAAGGCAAAAGCTTAGTTTTATTTTTCCAGGGTCCCAGGGTAAAAGGGTTGTGGGCAGCAAGGTACCTGTAACATAGTAATAATAGCAGAAAAGGACCAAATGGTCCATCTAGTCTGCCCAGCAAGCTGCAACATTACTCCCCGCTTAGACAGCAGGGGGAAAAAGAGAAACTAGATTCAAACAACAACCAAGGACCCTGACTTCTTTGGTCTGATACTGATGCGCAGACATAAGGGAAAAAAGCACAGGACTGCTTCTATGGCCTAGTCCTAAAGGAAATGAAGAAAGCGTGCATGGGGGTAACTTGCTAGTGTGGCAGTTTCTACCCTTAACCAATAAGCCTTGATGCTTTTAATGCAACTGCAACGCTGCTCCCCGCTTCGACGGCAGGGAAAAAGGAGGAATTGGATTCAGACAACAACCAAGAGGTTCCTGCCTTCTCTAGACTGGGTGCTGATACACAGACATAAGGGAAAAAGCACAGGACTGCTTCTTCGACCAAATCCATAAGCAAAGAATGTCTGAATTTTCAAGAAAGCTCATCACCCAGTAAAAAATGTTACTAGCTGCAATTTTTATGGGTTATCATAAGGCTTGGGGATAACTGCATGGAGCGGCAGTTGCTACCCTTAAGAGAAACATGGGAGTAACCTGCACAGAGTGGCAATTACTACCTTAAGCTTGCTGGGGTAGACTAGATGGACTATTTAGTCTTTTAATTAGCTGTTGACAATATATTACATGAACAGCCAATGAAAGGATTTTCACCTATGTTTAGCTATTAGATATTCATCCACAGCATATTTGGAGTATAATATGGTTTGAACAAAGGAAACATTTTTTTCCCGTCGATAGCAGGCTGAATTAGCCATGCTGTCATGGGAGCTGTCTTCAGGTCCCGGGAGGCAGAGCTTCCCCAAGCAGAGGCCAGAGTTTTGTCCTCTGCAGCTGCGCGGGGGTTCCTGCACAGGAAAGTAACAGATTCTCTTCAGTCTATTTTTTCCGCGCACGGGATCGCACGCGGAGCATCTTTTCTCCTCAGAAAAGTTTTCTTCAAAACGGAACAATGTCTAAAAAGCAGAGTAGGCAGCCGGGATTTAAACCCTGTGTATGTGGCAAAATCTTGTCCATTACAGATGGACGTGATTTGTGCTTCAGATGCCTAGGACCCAATCATATTCAAAGCGACTACCCACATTGTGGACGGATGTCGCCGAGGGCCCAGCAGCAGTGGGCCCAAAAGATTCAAGAATTGAAGTCAGGGAACAAGGGCACTTACGCACCCCCCCCCCCCCCCCCCCCCCCCCCCCCCCATCAGATACACAATCTTCGCCAGGACCATCGAAAAAGCAGGCCCCATCGGCGAAAAGAGTGGGCTCAGTAGAACCCAGCCTCTCCAGGCCTGGAGAAAAGGTGAGGCAATTACAAGAAACCCGTTTACAATGAGCGCAAGACATACATCCGAACCCCTCGACACAGAGACAAATCAATCCCCATACCTGCGCTGGGGCCTTCAGATTCAAAGGCTGTTGAAGCAGCATCGGATGTATTGACACTACCTCTGAAGACGAAGCAAACTCAAGGGGATTGGAAGCATTCTGTGCCGAAATCAAGATACTCAACTCCGACGCACAAATCGAAGACGATGCATGGTGCTTCGAAACGGACACATGAAGCGTCGATAACGATGCATTCAACGCAGAAGGAGTCGAGGTCGATGCATGTGCCAAGACCGATGCAGAAGGAGTCGAGATCGACGTGGGAGCCGAGACTGATGCATAAAGAGTCGAGATCGATGCATTCGACCTTGAGACCGACGCATCTTGCGTCGAGACTGGTGCATTCCACGTCGAAGCCAACGCAATGTATGTCAGAAGAAGCTCACCAGGCATCTTTGTCGACCCTTTTGACGCTGCAGTCAAAACACTTGACTCATAAAAGAAAACACATGACGCATCAGGGGTCATCACCTCCACAGCCTAGGTAAACTACTTTATCTTTGACGCACATAGGTTCTACTGCTCTACAAAGTACATTATTAGTATCAGAACCGTGTCCAAAGAGTATAAAGGCTCACATTTCCCATGGACACAGAGCAAAGGAGTCTATAGTTGATGTACAGGCTCGTCCTCCTTACTCGGGAACAAGACAAACTGACACATCCAGCTCGTCTTCAGAGGGGGACGTGATCCAATTGCCAACTTCTCCTTCATCCAGCAGTTCCTTAAGATCTCACTCACGGTTTGCTCAAGACCAGCAACCAGTCTCTCTAGAAAAATGAGATAAAGTAGCAAAAAGAAACAAAAGTCCATCTCACCTATAGAAAGACATACCTTCACAGGAACCAATTCTTCCTCCTAGTCATCCGGCTATGCCACCTCTGACACGGGAAGCCTTTTTTCAACTATCTCAAGCGCTATCGGGTTTTTTCGAAACCCTACAGACAACTTTCACATTACCACCTGAATCGCCTTTCACTTCTCCAGAATCCCCGCAGCCTACCAAAGAACCATCTCTGACCCCCTCAAGGTCTCCTAGTTCACATCACTCTCCTATACCTGTCGACAAACCCGATTCACCACAGAAAACAGACTCGCCATCTTCATCACCGTCTTCCTCTACGGGGTTTCCCTCTGATCCACTGGATCAACCTCAGGAGCTGTACCCACCACCTGAAGATCTGTCATACCCCAAGTTTTTGGATAAAATGGGAGTGATTCTACATTTAGAGACCCAAAAAATCCCTGATCCAAGAGCGGAGACTTTGGGTCTCCTAAAAAGTTTTGATGCTCCAACCAAACCAACATCACTCCCTCCGCAAGCAGTACTTGACAAAGTGCTGGAGAAATCATGGGAAACCCCCTTTTCCATACCAGCAGTGGCCAGGAAGACAGATATCAAATACAAAATGCAGAAAACATCTTGTTATTCTATACCACAATTACCTCACACATCTATCGTGGTAGAATCGGCAATGCAACGAGCTAAAAGTCCAAACTACATGCATCTGCGCCACCTGGTCGAGACAATCGGTGCTTAGATGACTTTGCGAAAAAGGTTTATCAGAACGCCATGCTCAATTGTCGAGTACAACACCACCAGTTTTACATGGTACAATACTTCTATGAGTGCATCCAAGCAATCAAAGGTATGCTGGTGTCCGCGGCAGTCTCCATTCCATGCCCTCTTGAGGACATGGAGGAATGTACCAGACATCTGCTTCGTTCCATTTATGAAGGATTCGAAACAGCATAGATGGCCTCAGCTACGGCAATTGCAGCCAGACGTATGGCATGGCTCAGAGCCAGTGCCATACGAGAAAATCTTCACGAGAAACTTGCCAATCTGCCATGCACGGATAGCAGCTTTTTGGCAAACGTTTCCAAGACACAGTAACAAAACTAAAAGATCAAGCAGTTGCTGTTCAATCTCTTACGGGCCCATCTCAATACTTAGCCTCAAGGTGCAATTTCGGGCCCTCGCGTCGACTCTAATACCCATGCCAACCATACCGATCTTATCAATCATACAGAACCACTAATTACCAACCGTACCAATGCCCTCAACAGCAACAGCAACAGTTGAACAGACAGGGAAAACCACGGGCTCAATTTCCACAATCTCAACAGTCAACAACAACAGCAAAAACTTTGCAGTCTTTTTAAGTTTTTTGCCACCACCTCCACTTCAAGCCCCCCCCCCCCCCCCCCCCCCCCCCAGGATGAATCACAGCTTGTTTTCAGGCATGGACAGAGATAACATCAGATTGCTGGGTCCTGGACATTGTAAAAAGAGAGTATCAATTTCAGTTCATAACTACCCCCTCACTGCCTCACCCACCGGAACAGACAATAAAAATGTCTCACCCCAACTCGAAAAAGAGATCCTCTCACTCAAACAACAGGGAGAGATCCGTCATATTTCACAAAGAGCCAGCAACAGGGGCTTCTACTCTCCATATTTCCTCATTCCAAAGAAATCCGGTGGCCTTCGTCCGATCCTAGATCTTTGCAAGCTCAACAAATGTCTCAGCAAAGAAAAGTTCAAAATGGTATCCCTCAAATCAATCCTGCCACTCCTACAATGGAACAATTGGATGTGCTCAATAGATTTGAAGGATGCCTACACACACATTCCTATCCATCCATCTTTGTGGCGATACCTGTGTTTCCAGTACAAGAAACAGGGATATCAATACAAGGTTCTTCCTTTCGGCCTATCGGCAGCCCCGAGAGTTTTCACCAAATGCATGGTGGTGGTGGTGGCATATCTCAGAAAGAAGGGCATACGTATCTTTCCATACCTGGACAACTGGCTCATAGTAGCCTCAATCCCCGCTACACTAATAGATCACCTTCATCAGCTTGAACAAATTGGGCCTAGTAATACATTTTCAAAAGTCAATGTTAAATCCGACACAGATTCTACAATTCATAGGAGCGCGATTGGACACTATTTGCTGCAGAGCGTTCCTTCAGGAAGAAAGAAAACAAGAAATGCAAAAGCTCCTTCGAGAGCTGAAAACTATACACAGGCCAACAGCACGACACATACTCAGAATATTGGGTCATGTGGTGGCGGCCATCTTTACCGTCCCCAATACCAGACTACACATGCGACGACTGCAATGGGGACTAAATCGGCAATGGAAGCAACATTTGCAACCATTAACAACATGCCTTTTGCTCACCTCTGATATGACAAAAGATGTCAATTGGTGGCTCAATGACTCCATTCTAACCAGAGGAATGTTGTTCAGTCTTCCCTCACACAATGTGGTCCTCACCTCAGATGCCTCTCGCAAGAGTTAGGGGGATGCATCTGGACTTCTTAGAAACACAAGGACTGTGGTCTCCACAAGAACAGAACTTACAAATAAACTTACTAGAACTCAGAGCGATCTGACTTGCTCTGAGAACATTCCAAAGTCACCTACGGGGCCGACGGCTAATGATCTACACGGACAATCAAGTGGCCACGTATTACATAAACAAACAAGGAGGGTCCGGTTCATGGTCCCTCTGCAAGGAAACTCTTCAGATTTTTCAACATGCACATCAACATTCAATTCAACTGCAGGCAACTTACCTTCCCGGGGTGATGAACACCAGAGTGGACAGACTGAGCCGAATATTCAATCCTCACAAGTGGTCACTCAATCAACAAGTAGCTCAGGGCATATTCAGCAAATGTGGAATTCCAACCATGGATCTATTTGTCATGGAAGCAAACACGCAAGTTCCATGCTTCTGCTCAGTGTGGCCCAGTCAAAAAAGAATAGCATAGGACGCTTTTTTGATAAATTGGACAGAGGACTTGATGTATGCTTTTCCACCCATTCCTCTCATAACAAGGATGATAAAACAAAATATTGCAGACTCAGCTCAACTCATACTAATCGCTACAGCATGGTCCAGACATCCATGGTACAGCTACCTGTTGCAACTCTTGATCAAAGACCCGATAACCTTGCCGAAACGACCGGATCTGCTCGTACAGCAGGAGGGAACGCTCCACCACCCTCTTCATTCATCCCTTCATTTAACAGTGTGGAGGTTGAACGGCTCCTTTTATCGGAACAAGGAATCTCAGTTGCAGCCCAGGAGGTGATATTAGAATCCAGAACATCAGACAACGAGTTATCCGAGCGTCAAACCCAGAATTAAGACCACCCGTCACTTCTGGCCAAACTCCATGTGGGAAATGTTCATTTTGTGCACAAGCACATCAAGGCACCATTTGGAATGATCCCTCCACGGGGTTTCAAGTCAAGCTTACATGCAATGTCAACTGCAATACTGACTTCGTTATTTACGCCCTCCATTGTCCCTGCCCGAAGGTGTACATCGGGAGGACCAAACGCAAGATTAGGATACGCCTTACTGAACACAAATGTAGGATCAATAATCAAGATCTCAAGGCTCCAACAGTCAAACATTGTATAGATCATGGACACACATTCAGTGATTTTAAATGGGCAATCATTGAACACATACAAACATCATGGCGAGGAGGAGATAGAGTCAGTCTATTAAATTACAAAGAAAATGCCTGGATACACCGTTTCAACACCCTGGAACCCTTTGGTTTAAATGATAAAATCGAATGGTTCTCCCTGATTTAAGGTGTATTATTTTTCAGTTATTCTTCAGCGATATTCAGATTTCTGACGTCACGCAGATGTCACCATTTTTGACACAGAGGAATTCCCTTTAAATATGGTGCCACTGTCAGCGTTCCCAGCGCCCGTTAAAGGTATCACAACTTTGTTACCGTCGAGTGCTGTCCCGTATATACACAGTGAGTATCTCCGGATTCACAAAACAAGGATGAACAGGTTTGGCAATTCTTTTTTAAGTCACTTATTTTCCTCATATATTGTTGTACACAAATCTTTTACAGCCTCTATGAGTGGCAATGTTACCACCGCTTTAAACTCCCTCAATAAAGAATAACGGGGGTTTTCTTCAAGCGCACCGCAGTGCAGTCTCCCACGCATCATTTTGAAGAGCAGCTTCTCGCTGCCGTGTCAAGTAGCAAGTATGTATCCATTTCCACTCAATGTTACCAATTGTTAAGTGATTTTCAATAACTAAGGGAATTTTTTCACCACTTGATTTTGTTGCACAGATTTACAGTCACTTTGGTCACGCTATAGAGCAGCATTGGCTGCCGGATACCCTGGCAGTTACAAGCCCGTGAAGAAGGAGCTTGTTGCTCCGAAACATCTGGATGTCGGCTATATAATTTTCACCAGAGTCTAAACACATCTATTTCATCATAAGATAAGTGGCATGATTGTGACATATGAGTTTGTGACATATGAAATGTAAGCAAGTGCAAATTCAACAAGTTCAATAACCGCTATTTGTGCGACAAAGATCAACTAAAATGATCAATAATTACAATGATCAAGGTACCTAATGATTTTTAAAGCCTTGCACTCCCTGGCTTATAGACACGATAGCTATAATTACACAGCTACGTATGAAGGTACATTCTTGATCATACTTAGAAATTCTCTTACATAGCACGTTTGTTTTCTTATTGATTTTTGATTTCCTGCTATTTATATTGGGTCTTTTTTAAGTAGTACTAACAAAAGATGGGCAGAGCAGGAGAGCAATGTTGCCACAAAAGCTGGTCATAGGGGAGAGGACCCTTGGAGAAGTCAGAGATGTGTCTGCCCTCTCTCACAGTATCATGTGATCCCAATGGGTGCCTTTTAAAGTTTGCTCACATGCACCGACTGGAGATACTCGCATATATCCTGGTTTTGGCATGCGCTGGGCTTTTAAAATTCATCTATTAGTATATTTTCATACAATGTAGCAAGAACTTAAAATCATTACCTTGCAAGAATTGTTTCATAAGTAAATATTCATAAAATATGCAATTTTTTTAGAATTTTATAACATTATTGGAAAGCTGAGATTCATTGATTTTCAATTAGGTAATTTCTGTGCAATGAGCCTATAGCATCAATCATTTAGATCTCACTTCATCCAAAAGAAATGTAGTTTCTGGATGGTTGAAAAGGAAAATAGATTGATTAGCAATCAGCATAAAAACAGATTTATCTTGCAATGTTATGACTAAATAAGATTTGGGTGCACAGGAAGAATTCCTAGCACCTCAGCTGCTTCCAGAGATTTTTACAAATAAACATTCATCAAAATTCATACTTTTGGGAATTGTCAGACTTGATATAGTTATTCATACCCAAAGCAGAAGTACGTTTGTGTCAGAGGTTTCCTACAGCTGTCAGCTACCTAACATTAAAAACTTTCCTAGCTTGGAGAAAAATCATCTTTCACTCTAACCCAAAAAATCATATTGGGGCAGATTTTAAAACCTGCGCGCAGGCGCAGATTTGTTCGCGCAACCCGGTGCGAACAAATCTACGCCTGATTTTATAACATGCGTGCGCAGCCGTTCCCATATTATAAAATCGAGGGTCGGCGCGTGTAAGGGGGTGCACAAATGTGCAACTTGCGCATGCCGAGCCTGTGCGGCTCAGCTGCCTCCGTTCCATCCGCCCCCCACACCTTCCCCTCCCTTCCCCTACCTAACCCACCCCCCAGCCCTACCTAGAACCCTCCCCTTACCTTTGTTGAAGAAGTTACGCACGCCGGCCGATGGCCGGCCCACGATCCCAGGCACAGTGGCAAATGGCCGCTGTGCCTGGAGGCTCAGGTTAGGCCCCGCCCCTTTTTGCAAGCCCCGGGACATACGCTCATCCAGGGGTTTGCGCGCGCCGCTGAGCCTATGCAAGATAGGCTCAGCGCGTGCAGAGGGAGGCAGGGGGAGGTTTTCGGGTGTTGCGCGCGTTATACACACAACCCTTTGAAAATCTACCCCATTATTTATTTATTTATTTATTTTGAAAATACTGCTCCTATTTTTCCACCTTTCAGAAACTTTCCCATGAAAAAAATAGTTTTAAATGGTTAGCATAGCTTTTTCTGTGCAGCATCATGGTTTTTGCTTTTTAAAAAGTATTTTTCACTTCCCTGACTTAAAATATTCTAGACAAAATTAATTCCATCTCTTCTATCCTAATCTAATGCTGGTGTTCCTGTGATTCACACCTGTAACTTGGTATCTAGCTGTATCAGTGGCAGTCCAATCGTGTTCAGAGGCAGAGAGCACAGTGGTCCAGCTAAAGGGGTCATTTTCTATTGATATCGCACGCGAAAAGGGACATTTCGCCTGCGATAGCTAAATCGGGGCAGAGTCAGGGCGGCGTCGGCACCGGAAGAGGAGGAGTAGGGACGGCATCAGGGCGGACGCTGCGGAAACTTCACTGAAGGTGAAAAGGTAAGAACCCTTATCGCCGCCAGTAGCGCGCCCAATAGCACCACCTTTCACGGTGGCGCTATTGGGTGCGAAAGCCGGCAGCGATCGCACCGCAGAGGTGCGATCGCTGCCGGCCTTCGGTAGGCCCGCCTCCCCCCCCCCCCCCCCCCCGTTAGCGCCGGGATTCAGGAAACCACGGTAGTTTAGAAAATCCGGCCCTAAGTTAGCTGGATAACCCCGATTTTTAATCTTATCTGGCTGAGGTAGCTGGATAATTTTAGGACAGCTGAAGAGCAGTCCTAAAGTAAGCCAGACAATTTTATCTAGCTAACTTTAAGATATCTGGTAAATTCAGTGGTGTATCCATGATACTGAATATGCCGGCTAAGTTAGATGAATCAGTTTATCTTGCTAACTTTTCTAGCTAACCAGTGGCTGAATATGGAACTCAACATTTTATGGCAGATAATCAATATTTAAGAAATAAATATTTCAATGATTGGTTCCACTTTTAATGCCACCAATAACTTTCCATGAAGAAATATTCCCTGACATTGTTCTTGAGTCTTCCCCCTTGGAATTTCATATCATGACCCCTAGTTTTGCAGCTTCATTTCCATTGGAAAAAATTTGATTTTTGTGCATCATTCATTCCTTTCAAGTATTTGAAGGTCTGTAACATATCTCCCCTGCCTCTTCTCTCTTCCAGGGTTTGCATATATAAGTCCTTCAGTTTCATCACATATGGCTTTCTATATAGAGCCCACATTATTTTGGTGACCTTCCTTTGGACCATTTCCATCCTGTGTTTATCCTTTTTGAGACGAGTTCTCCAGAACTTAACACAATATTTCAGGTGAGGCCTCACCAAGGATCTTTACAGTGACATTATCACCTCCTTTTTCTACTTATTATGCCTCTTTCATTACAGTTCAGCATCCATCTAGCCTTAGCCACCACTTTTTTTGTGACCGTGAAAGAGGAAATGACTATTTCTGAAAAAAGTTTCAAAATCAAATCCCTATCTGATGTCTATTAAAAGTAGGTCAAGAAAAAAGAAAAAAAAAAGAAAAACTGAAATGTCAATAAGAGTATTATCAAATAATCTCCCCATAAAGGGAAAAGCTTACATTTATAATCATTTATGCCCAAAAATGTTTTTATAGAGTTTTTCAAATGCATGTAAAATATCAAAAAGGGAAAATCAAAGGGAAAATGCCATAAAAGGATAATTTGTACTTCTCTTTAATCCACATCATAAATTTTTCATCTAAACATTTCCAGAAAAACCTTGCATGATCTTCTCTCAAACATCCTTGGAGTCAGGACTGGTGCAAGAGTATTTCATGCCCTAGGGAAAACCTTCGGTAATGCATCTCCCTCCCACACCTTACCAATTAGTAGGAGTTCTAGCATAACCCTCCCTCTGACTGGCAGCAGTGTCTCCAGCACCGTGCTCCCTTCTTTGGCAGTATTGGCTCTGGCATAGCATGTCTCTGGGCCTTGTGCTGGTGGGATTTTGCTGCTCCCAAAATTTTGGTGCTTTAGGCGATTGCCTAGTTTGTCTAATGGAAACACCGGCCCTGTATGGCATCAAATCTAGAGACCCTAGGTCCAACCAGCAGAGAATAGCTGGGAGTAGCTCCCAGCACTAGCTGATATTTCAGGCTTATCTGCATCATGAGAGATAAGAGTATAGCAAATTTCAGCCATCCAGACACAGGAAATTCCCAAAGACAAACTTCTCATGGCCAACCAAGTCCCAGATTCATGTAAAAGAATTAGTGCTTAGAGGCACTAAAACTATAACTGCCAGAGAACTGAACTCACCCCACCAAAAAAATATTTTCTCTTCTTCTGAGTTCTTCACTTTCTCCCTACATCTGTCTCTAACATTGATCATTCCCTTTCATCTCATTTTCCTTGTTCTTTCTCTCTTCTCTGCCTCTCTATCTACACATAATTATATTTTGTCAAACCTTCTCCACTTCTCTCACCTTCAGTCCTCAGTATTCCTCTTTTCACTTCTCATCTCCTGACTAGCTTCACATCTCTCAATTGCGCATCCTTCTCTACTCCTCCCTTTCCCCTGACACCTTCCCTAGCCTGTTTTTCTCTCTCTCCCATCTCCCATTTCCTTCCTCTATACCCACCTCCCTCCCCAGTCCTCATATTCGTTCCTCTGACTCTCCTTCCCTCACAACCCCCTGGTTCCTCCCAGTCACTCATCCTCTTCCCGGACTCCAGCCCCTTTCCTCTATCTCTTAACCTTTACTCAGCCTCCCATTCCCCCCTCTTTTATTTCCTCCTCAGCTCCCCCTTTATCTACCTTTTCTCATCTCCCTCACAGACTGGTACCTTTCCTCTACCTCTCCCCAGCCCTTCCTTTTCCATCTGTACTCCATCTAACACCACCAGCCTAACACCTCCTATTCATACCATTACTCAATTACAGAGTCTATGCTCCATCTCTTCGTCCCCACTCTCTTTCAATCTCTGAGTCTCTCCAACCCAAGCTCTGTCCTTATTCTCCTTCCAACCCCCTCTGTCCCTCCATTTAATCTCAACCCACTCACTAAGTGTGCGCTCTCCCCCTTCCCTGAGATCATGCTTTTCCTCTCAATCTCTTTCCCTGCTTTCCTTCCAATTCTCACCCAAATTTTGCATCCCTACTCTCCCTCCCTAACTAATCTGACCCAATCCTTGAGTTCGTGGTCTCCCACCCAGTCACAAATTTCTTGCTCTCTCCCCCATCCCTGAGTTCCCATCCCCCTGAGATTCAAGCCTTACTTCCTGCCCCCCTCCCAGTGCCTCTCCTCTCACTTCTCCCATCCATGGGGTTTGGGGAAATCAGGCCAGTGGGGGAGCCCTTGCTGTTACTTGCAGAGATGAGGTTTCCACTTCATTTCCAGTTTTAATGCAAGATCTATTAAAGCCTTTAGTAAATCTAGGATGTTAAAACCAGAAAGAACATAATTGTTAAAATCAGGTATTAATGCCTATTTTTAACAAACTTTAATAAATAGGTAATGCAAAATTCTATCATGTCCAGTAGCACTCTTATGGCATGTGATGGCATTAGAAGAATTTTCTGGTTGGAAAAAGAAATGGAATCCAGTGCCTGGTTGTTTTTGTCTGAAGTTAATGAACTATATGTAAGTTCTAGAATGCTATGTCTCATTCCCAAGAGAAGTCTGGATCTGTACGGCATTAGAGAGGACCACAGGGATCTGCTTTTGAAGCTGTTTAGACTTTAGCCTTGAAGTTTGGAGACATGGGCACAGCCCTTATGGGGAGGGGGGGGGGGGGGGTGTGCACTAGCAATTTTTTTTTTTTTATTAATGTAATGTTTATTGCATGCATCGCTTTACATGCTTTGATGTGTTGTTGATTATGATGTATTCTTCTTGTAGACATATGTATACTGTTATATCTGCCCTAGCAATTTGTACTTTCTCATTTGGGTTTTCAGCTCACTCAGAATGAGCTGCTACTGGTGCCCTCTGCACCCTCCCCCACAACTACCCATCGGTGGGGGAGGGGCATGGGGAAGGTGTGCCTGATTTTAATTCTTCTTCCTCTCTAGCCCAATTATTGTAGCGACATTGGCTACAAATCATGGCTCCCTCTGGAACACTTTGGGGCCGAAGCAATAAAGTGCGCCCAGTCTGGCGTCCAGCTTATCGAGCGGTTGGACATGCATTTTGGACGCACATCCATAACCCCCGATGCAATAAGGGGATCAGTGCTTCCAAAATATTGTGTCCAAAGGCGTAGCTAATACAGCTCATCATGTGTAAGTGCCACTAAGGTGAGGCTATTAGCTATTAGGGATGTGAATCGTGTCCTCGATCGTCTTAACGATCGATTTCGGCTGGGAGGGGGAGGGAATCGTATTGTTGCCGTTTGGGGGGGTAAAATATCGTGAAAAAATCGTTAAAAAATCGAAAAAATCGAAAAATCGAAAAACCGGCACATTAAAACCCCCTAAAACCCACCCCCAACCCTTTAAATTAAATCCCCCACCCCCAAATAACTTAAATAACCTGCGGGTCCAGCGGCGGTCCGGAACGGCAGCGGTCCGGAACGGGCTCCTGCTCCTGCATCTTGTCGTCTTCGGCCGGCGCCATTTTCCAAAATGGCGCCGAAAAATGGCGGCGGCCATAGACGAAAAAGATTGGACGGCAGGAGGTCCTTCCGGACCCCCGCTGGACTTTTGGCAAGTCTCGTGGGGGTCAGGAGGCCCCCCACAAGCTGGCCAAAAGTTCCTGGAGGTCCAGCGGGGGTCAGGGAGCGATTTCCCGCCGCGAATCGTTTTCGTACGGAAAATGGCGCCGGCAGGAGATCGACTGCAGGAGGTCGTTCAGCGAGGCGCCGGAACCCTCGCTGAACGACCTCCTGCAGTCGATCTCCTGCCGGCGCCATTTTCCGTACGAAAACGATTCGCGGCGGGAAATCGCTCCCTGACCCCCGCTGGACCTCCAGGAACTTTTGGCCAGCTTGTGGGGGGCCTCCTGACCCCCACGAGACTTGCCAAAAGTCCAGCGGGGGTCCGGAAGGACCTCCTGCCGTCCAATCTTTTTCGTCTATGGCCGCCGCCATTTTTCGGCGCCATTTTGGAAAATGGCGCCGGCCGAAGACGACAAGATGCAGGAGCAGGAGCCCGTTCCGGACCGCTGCCGTTCCGGACCGCCGCTGGACCCGCAGGTTATTTAAGTTATTTGGGGGGGGGTTCGGGAGGGTGGGGGATTTAATTTAAAGGGTCGGGGGTGGGTTTTAGGGGGTTTTAGTGTGCCGGCTCACGATTCTAACGATTTATAACGATAAATCGTTAGAATCTGTATTGTATTGTGTTCCATAACGGTTTAAGACGATATTAAAATTATCGGACGATAATTTTAATCGTCCTAAAACGATTCACATCCCTATTAGCTATTATCCTGCAATGCAAAAAATCCCTGTGCGCTGAAGGCACGTTTTAAACTGTAAAATTTTATGCCTGCTCTGGAGCAGGTGTAAAGTCTTCCTGCATGTCAAGAGCTCAACTTAAAAACAAAAACAAACTGCTTTTCTTTGGTTCCTTCTACTTGGTATCATGCGATACTAAGTAGGAAGAACCACAGAAAGCAGCACCATGCTAAAAAGATTATTGACCTAAAAAAACATTTCAGGACACACAATATACACGCTCTGGGCTGTGTATTTTGTGCATGCATATTGTGCTGGTAAAATAGCTGCCTTGGGAAAAAAAACGGATGCTCATAAATTGAGCGTCCGTTTTCCTAACCTGCACACAGCCACGTCTCCTGGGCGCCAGATACCATGGACGCGCTAGGGATGCATAATTTATCCCTAGAGCGTCTGTTTTAGTGTGGCAGCTCATTTACATATTGCATTGGGTGCCCAGGAGAGGTGGATGTGTTCACATTAGAAAACGTGCCCCCAGTTTGGATGCACGTTTTTTATGCTCACTTTATTGCATCGGCCTGAATATGTGTACCCCCTGGGTCTGACCAATAGCCATGATCACTGTGTGATGGCTAAGACCCCTCTCCCCACCAAGAACTGTGAGAGTTACCTCTACAGCATCTCCAGCTGACCTGAGAAGCAGAATTCTGCTCTGATATCTGGACCCCAGTTTCCCACATAGCAGCATCAAGCACTGTTATTGAACTACATTTCCATTTTAAACATAGCCTGCTCAATGCTGCATCTGTCACTTTACAACTCTTATCAACTAATAACAGCTTATCTCTTCCCTCCATCAGCTATCATTACTTCAGGTAAAATGCTGTAACTAAAAACCTCTTTATGCTACTTAATAGTGCAGAACACAGAAATTCTTTTCATTTTGAAAGTGACTTACTGAACTTGCTGCTGTAACTCATTAGCTTCAGCACCTGGGAGGAGTTTTATCTGTCTCAAGGGACTTGTGCAGGGAAAAGGTTTTAAAACATATACATATATAGAATATATCTTTTGATTTCTGACTCAGTAGTTGAGATTGATAGGGAATGCTGCCTTAGAAATGTGAGGCATGTTCTTTCTCCCAATCAATTGTCATCTCACAAAATTTAAGAAACCTGGGAAACACCATTGACTCATCGCTTTCTGTGCACCAGCATATAAGAACTATTACCAACTCCTCCTTCCACAATTTACACCTACTCCGTCACCTTAAACCCCTTCTTGAACTCTCCGACTTTAGGACTGTCCTTCAATCCCTAATATCCTCTAGCATAGACTATTGCAACTCCCTGACAGGTCTACCTTTATATGCGACCCATACGCTACAGATCATTCAAAATTCGGCAGCAAGGCTCCTTATGAACACTCTAATACACGCTCATATCTCTCCTGTTCTCAAATCCCTACGATGGCTCCCAATCCCTTTCCAGGTACAGTACAAGCTTGCCATGATTATACACTCCTCGATTCATAGCTTGCACTCACCCTGGATTTCCTCTTTAATAAAAATCCACACACCCCCTCCGGGCACCTCAGATCGTCCAAGCTCATACTTTTAGATGTCCCATCCCCTAGGCTCACACACCTCAAGAGAACCAGAGAATGCGCCTTCTTCTCCTCAGGACCTCTCCTTTGGAACACCCTACCCAAAGAACTAAGATGCCTCCAAATCAGAACTTTCTTTAAAAAAGCCCTCAAATCCTTGATTTTCAAAAAAGCTTTCTCAAGCTTAAAATGTAAGAGTCTATTCCCAACATGTTACCCCTTAGGGGAGGTCACCCAGGGCCAGAAGCAAGGGCAGAACTCAGCTTCCTCAAATGTATGAACTTCCCTCCAGATGTTTTAGATCTATCCTTCCCGATGATCATGTATTATTGTAATGACTGATGCTATTCCTGGATGATATATGTAAGGTCTGTTCCCCCTTTTATTTCTGTTTATGTATGCTCTTATTGTTTTCCGCTCTGAACGTAGGAAGGGCAGGTTATAAATGTCTTCAAATAAATAAATACATAAATAAATAATAAATTTCTGACCATTATATTACTGCTTCCTGAGCTAAAGGTTTGGATGTTCTGAAAACTGATAAAACAATAGGAGTACAAACTCTTCAATCATGTGCAGTAATCTCTCTGCCTAAATAGAGATTTCAACTTAGCAGACTCAAAAAGTTGGCTATATTGAAGTGCAGTTGAATGCAGTAGCTGTAAAATATAATGCTTCACGGTTTCAGAAGGAGACAGTAACTTGTAAATACACCAGTACTTTCTGCAGAACAGTAACATAATTCAAGATGTATGAGATAATCACAGAGGATCCTTAGATGTGAAGATGTGACCATAAGGTCTGAGATCAGGTAGGCTCTGCAGAGTCGTATCAGGAATGGGTGGATTAGATGGGCCTTATGATCCTTATCTGCATTTGTCTATGGGTTTTTTTTTTTGGATAATTTCAGGGCTTTCTTCTAGTTGTTATTTACCCTGTTGCCCTTTGTTGTGGGTCTCTAGATGCTCTTCAGTCCTCTTCACACACAAGTTGAGGACCTTCCAAGAGAAAACGTTCTTCACTGGAAACAATTCTCAAAGCTTCTGGCTCTGAGTAAAGAAGGGGGCAGAAAAATTACTTTTTTCCCACTAAGATGGAAAAATATAAAACTGGAAAGCACAGTACTAGGTCTTAACTTGTTGGTCTCTGCAACCTCCTCTTGATGGGACAAAGGGGTGTAGAGATCCCTCCTGCACTTCTGGAGAGGGGATTTCTGCCTCCCAGAAAGCATAGGTCTCCCAGATAAAAAAAAATCTCTCAGAACTTAACAAAAATGTCAGAAAACCTCACTCTTACTCTCAACCCTCCAGTCTTTATCACAAGATGACACATTTTATGCACATAAATAATTTAGAAAATTAATCCCTTAACAAATTAAATATATGCATTGACTTTTATAAAATAGGTATATACACTATGTGGATCCCAGCATTAAAAAGCTGTACATGTACTGAAACATATACATATGCTTTGGAGGTGGTGATACATGATATTTTATAAACTGTGCAGCTCCCACTGCACAGTTTATAAAATACAGAAGTAACTTTAGGCACATCAACGTATGCATGTATGAGCTCAGTTATGCCCACTATTGAAAATTACCCTCTAAGTACACATGAAGTTTATGAACTTGCTGGTCGATTTTAAAAGCCCTATACATGCCAAAACCAGGAGCATGTGTATCTCCCGTTATGTGCACAAAAAATCTTTTTGTCAAAAAAGAACGGGGCGTGGGCATGGTTTGGGCATGGCATGGGCGGCTGCATTTGTAGCATGAATTCAGCGCATAAGTATTTACACGCACAAGTGCATGCCAGGGTCCCCTACCACGTAGCTTTACTTCTGCTATGGATGGCGTATAAGTCATGGAACAAAAAAAATATGCTAGTTAGCATAGTTTTAAGGGTTGAAGGTAATAGTATGAAGGAGAGGCAAAATAGCGCCTCCCGGGGGGTCAGGGTTTGGACAGATGGTCGGTGTGGAATTGAGCAAGAAGGTTATGATCTAGTATTTTGGCCAGAGGTTCCCACGTATTTTCTTCAGGGCCGAACCCCTCCCAGGCTAGCAAATATTCCCATCTCTTCCTATGTTTCCAAACATCCAGCACCTCTCGGCCCTGGTAGGTGGTGTCGTCTTCTGAAGCGATGGGTTGGGGTGTTGGAGGCGTGCTAGAAGGCCAGGACAGCACCAAGGGCTTCAAGAGGGAGGCATGGAAGGTGTTATGGATTTTGAGCGACGCCCCAATCCGACGGAAGATGGGAAATGGCCAATGAACCGAGGGGCAAGTCACGCCGATGGTAATTTTAGCCGGATGAATTGTGTACTCAGCCATACCTTCTGACCGGGTCGCAGAGGAGGACAAGGTCTTCGTCAACAGTCAGAATATTTCTTCGCCATTTGATTGGCTTTGAGCAGGGCGTGTTGGGTGGAGATCCAGAGTTGATGTAGTTCACCCGCGGAGAGTTGGGCCACCGGAGATGTCACGGTAATAGGAATAGGCAGTGGCGATCGAGATTGCTTCCCAAAGACCAACTGGAATGGGGATGAACCAGTGGCAGTGGAAGGATGCGAGTTGAGGGCAAACAGCCCACGGGAGCAGGTTTGCTCAGTCATCTTGTTTATTATTAACATAGATGTGAAGGAACTGCTTGAGCGTTTGATTTGTACTCTCCGCCAGACCATTGGTTTGCGGGTGGTATGCGGATGTGTAATCCAAGGTAACATCAAATTTCTGGCAGAGTGCTCTCCAGAACCTCGCAGTAAATTGGGGTCCTCAGTCGGACAGGATGCCTTTGGGTAATCCATGGAGTTTGAAAATATGCCGGACAAATAACTGGGCTAGCTGGGGTGCAGAAGGCAACCCTGGGAGTAGTAGAAAATGTGCCATTTTGCTGAATCAGTTGACGATTACCCAGATGACGGTGTTGCCACAGGGCGAGGGTAGGTCGACCACGAAATCCGTCGAGATGTGAGTCCAGGGTTCGGTAGGCACCGGCAGGGGCTGGAGCAAGCCTGGTGATGACCCTGGGGCTCTCTTGTGATGGGCACACATGTGACATGATTCCACATATGATCGAACATCGTTATTGACTTTGGTCCACCAATAGTATCGGCGAAGGGTGTGCAAAGTCCGATGTTGTCCTGGATGACACGATCAGTGGGAGTCATGGGCCCATGCCAGAACCTGCTTCCGCAGATGAGGTAGCACAAAGGTTTTTCCAGGAGGAATGGTCATGGTAGCGGATAGCAGGACTCGTGATGGTTCGATTATGAATTGGGAGGAGTCAGGAGTATCCGTGGTCTCGAAGACTCGAGACAGTGCATCGGCCTTTAGGTTCTTGGTGGCCGACTGATAACGCAGGACAAAATTGAATCTAGTAAAGAATAGTGCCCATCGAGCCTGTTGGGGGTTGAGGCGTTGTGCCCGATGCAGATCTTCTAGATTTTTATGGTCTGTATAGACCATGATCAGATGTTGGGCTCCCTCCAACCAAGGGCGGCATTCTTCGAAGGCCATTTTGATGGCCAGGAGTTTCTTATCACCGATGGCGTAATTTCGTTCTGCAGGGGAGAATTGGCGAGAGAGGAAGGAGCAAGGGTGTAACGTGTGACAGGCTGAGTTCTGACTAAGGATGGCTCCTATGCCTTCGGAGGATGCATCCACCTCAATAATGAACGGACGTTGAGGGTCAGGTTGATGAAGGAAAGGCTGGCGAAGGAACGCCTCTTTAAGATGGAGGAAGGTGGCTACAGCTCCGGGTGGCCAGTGCTTGGAGTCAGCGCCTTTCCGGGTTAAGGCTGTTAGGGGTGCGACAACAGAGGTATAGTTGGAGATGAATGAACGGTAATAATTAGTGAAACCCAAAAATCGCTGAAGTGGTTTTAAGCCAGATGGTTGGGGCCATTCTCGAATAGCCCTCAATTTCTGGGGGACCATGCTGAATCCCTTGCTGGAGACGATGTATCCCAAGAATGGGAGATCCTCCCGCTCGAAGAGGCACTTCTCGAGCTTGGCATAGAGTTGGTTTTCTCTTAATCGTTGTAGTACCTGGGTGACGTGTTGACGGTGAGCAGAGAGGGATTTAGAGAATATTAAGATATCGTCGAAGTACATGACTACACAGTGGTATAGCAAGTCTCAGAGAATCTCGTTCATGGTATTTTGAAACACTGCTGGGGCATTGCAAACCCCAAATGGCATCACAAGGTACTCGTAGTGGCCATCTCTGGTATTGAAGGCCGTCTTCCATTCGTCCCCCTCCTTGATACGGATTAGGTTGTAGGCTCCCCTGAGGTCCAATTTGGTAAAGATGCTAGCAACTTGAAGGCGGTCAAAAAGCTTGGAGATTAGGGGAAGTGGATACCGGTCCTTAACCGTTATGGCATTCAGGCCCTGGTAGTCAATGCAAGGACGGAGGTTTCCGTCCTTCTTCACTATGAAGAAGAAGCCAGCCCCCGCTGGGGATGTTGATTTGTGGATGAATCCCCTATTCAGATTTTCCTTGATATAGCAAGACATGGCTTGAGTCTCTGAGGGTGAGAGGGCATAGGTGCATCCCCGAGGGGGTTCTGCGCCGGGAAGGAGTTTAATGGCACAGTCAAAGGGCCAATGAGGCGGGAGCATCTCTGCCCTTCGCTTGGAAAAGACATCCGCATAAGTTGCATAGGGTGTCGGCAAGCCCTGGAGACTAGCGATTGTGGTCGAGCATTGCACTGGAACTACTGGTCGGAGACAAATGCCTTGACAAGTCGGCCCCCATTGGGCCAGTTGTAAGGTTTTCCAGTCAAACTGGGGACAATGTTTTTGAAGCCAGGGGAGCCCCAGGACGAAGGGGTGTATAGAACATTCCAGAATGTGAAAGGAAATCCGTTCGATGTGAAGAAGTCCAGTACGAACGTGGACGGCTTCTGTGAGGTGTGTCACCCGCCACGGGAGGGGCTCACCCTGGATGGACGAAAGGACCAATGGAGCCTGGGCGCGAAGGTGTGGAATTTTTAAATGGTCCACTAAACTCCTCATGATAAAGTTTCCCCCGGCTCCCGAGTCCACCAGGGCTAAAGTATGGAATTCGCGTCCCCTGATGTCAGTGCGACTGGTAGAGTTAGTGGAGGTGCAAGTGATGTTAGGCCCAGGAAGAGTCTTCCTGTGGCTAGTCAGTGACCCGCAGTGCCGCAGTAGAGACAGAGACCATCCCTCATTCGTCTTTGATGCTCCTGAGTAGAGAGTTTTCCTCAGCTCAGCTGTATTGGTTCTTCAGCCGGCGCGCGAGAAGTTCCTGGTTCGCTTTTGGGAGAAGGTGAGCGTCGAGGGCGTCTAAAGGTGACGTTTTCTTGGCCATCTGAACCTCTTGGGAGCATTCTTGGTGGCGTCTATCGATGCACCCCACCAGGTCAATGAGGGAATTCAAGGACCTAGGTAGCTCTCAGCCCGCGAGTTCATCTTTAATCCTTGGACTGAGTCTCTGTAAGAAGATGGTTCTTAAGCAGTCAGGGTCCCAACCAAGCTCTGAAGACAGGGTCCGGAACTCAATGGCATACTCAGCAAGCGTGCTCGAGCCCTGGTGTAGTTGGAGGAGTTTGGCCCAGTAGATACCTCCCGAGTGGGATCGCTGAAACTCACTCGGAAGAGCTCCCAGATCTCTCTCAAATTACCTAGCACAGGGTCATGCCGTTCCCACAAGGGGGACGCCCATTCTAGGGCCTTCCCTTTGAGGAGAGAGAGAATGAATGTTGTTTTCATAGTGTCATCGGGAAAGAGGGTTGGCTGCAGACGGAAGTGCATATTGCACTGGTTGATGAAACCCCTACAAGACCGGGGTTCCCCAGAAAAGCGTGGCGGTGTTAGCAAACGAATCACCGAGCGGGCCTCGGGAGCCATAGATGAGATGGCAAGGTAGGGTTCATGGGTCCTAAGGCCTCAAAGCGTTGGTTCAGGTTCTCCAATGCGGAGACAAGAGCATCCAGGGTTTTTTGCTGGTCCATCATACGTTGGGCCATCCCGGGGATGACCTGGCGGGCAGAAGCCTCTGCTGGGTTCATGGACTTGGCAATCTGTTATGACCTGGAGAGATGTGAACCCTTGGACCGAGGGGGAGTTGGTACCACCTGAGGAGATGGCTCCTCAGGTTCCCCCGTCGGGTGGCAAGACGGAATCGAAGTAGGAGCTGGCCGGTTCTTCGCCGCTGGAAGCCTGCGGTCCCCCCGGGAGGAGCCCGTAGGGACCCGGGCCGCTGGGACTTAGGTGGACCTTTGAGAGTTCGAAGAGGCGTGGAGTCAGTGCAAGGGCCAGTTGGGTCTTCGCCACTGGAAGCCTGCAGCCCCCCCAGGAGACCATAGGGACCCGGGCCGCTGGGACTTTGGTGGGCCTTTGAAGGTGGATGGTCCGAAGAAGTGCAAGGTCAAGTACCAGAGAGTTGCCGCTTGCCAGATCGAAGTCACACACCAAAGAATCACCGCTTGCCAGTCCGAAGTCACACACCGAAGAATCATTCAAGAAGATGAAGGAACCAGGAATGCAAGGCACCAGGGAACTCATCGAAGTGAGCAGACTCGTTGCCAAGTCAAAGGAAAGGAAGAGGAAGTCTCCCTATATACTCCCAGGTTCTCCACCTCAATTTAGGCAGCTGCAGGCAATTGGTCATCATGGCCCTTTAAGAGCAGGCAGGAGGTGGGGCCGCACGCCTAGGAGAGGGCAGGCCAAGGATGCCGCTGGAAGCGCAGCAGCGCTGCCATGCTGCGAAGAGGCCGGGGAATGTCCCCCCTGCTGGGAACACCGTCAGGGCGTGGCCCAGGACCGGTGGTCGGCACCGCAGAGGAGGCCAGGGGGGCTCCCCTTACCCGCACGCCGACGCCGACGGCAGCCCGGGAGCAGGCAGGAGAGGTAGGAGGGGCTAGCCGTGGCCGGCCGCGGGTATGAGTTATAACAAAATATAGCAAATTGGTGAGGCAAAACTTCTCTTGGCTAAATCCATGTTGACTTTGACCCATTAAACCATGTCTATCTATATGTTCAGTAATTTTGTTCTTTAGAATGGTTTCAACCATTTTTCCTGGCACTGACATCAGGCTTACCAGTCTGTAGTTTCCTGGATCACCCCTGGAACCCTTTTTAAAAACCATTGTTACATTAGCCATTCTTCAGTCTTCAGGTACCGTAACTGATTTTAATTACAGTTTTCAGATTACTAACATTAGGTTTGCAATTTCATTTTTCAGCTCTTTCAGCATTCTGGTGCAGGCAGGTGATTTGCTACTCTTTAGTTTGTCAATTTTCCCCTCATACATCTTCCAGGTTCACTGAGATTTATTTCAGTTCCTCTGTATCATCACCTTTAAATATCATTTCTGGCATGGGCATCTCCCTTACACCTTCCTCCGTAAATACCGAAGTAAAGAATTTATTTAATCTCTCTGCTATGGCCTTCTCCTCTCTTGGTGCCCCTTTTACACCTCGACCATCTAATGGTCCAGCTGACTCCCTCGCAGGCTTCTGCTTGGAATGTACCAGAAATGTTTTTATTATGAGTTTTTGTTTCCACAGCAAGCTTCTTTTCAAATTCTGTCTTTGCCTTCCTTATCAATGCTTTGCATCTAACTTGCCAGAGCTTATGCTGTTTGCTGTTTTTATTTGGAACCCCTTTTCCATTTTTTTTGAAAGATGTTCTTTTGACTAGATTAGCCTCTTTCACATCACCTTTTAACAATGCTAGGAGTTGTCTGTCCTTACTTCCACATTTTGTTTTAAACAATCAAACAAATTGACTTTCAAATTCTTGAAAATTAAGGAAAAGAGAAGAAAAAAACTATAAGGAAACATTGGAAGCCATAGACCACAAAATGGGGGCCATATAAGGAAAAATTTTACATCCATATAATAAACCCAAGATATTCACATTAAATTGGTCTATAAAGGATCTCAAAAAAGGAACACAAGGAAGAATATCTGTTAAAAATGAGGGAGACAAAGAAATAAATCAGGAAAGCAAAAAGTCAAGTGGAAGAAACATTTGCCAAAGAGGTAAAGAGAGGAGACAAAACATTTTTCACATATATCAGAGAAAGAAGGCAGGCCCTAACTGGTATAGTGAAATTGAAAGGTGACAAAGAGCACTGTGTAGAGAGCGATGAAGAAATGGCAGAAATATTAAACAAATATTTCAGTTCAGTGTTCACTAAAGATGACCCTGGAGAAGGACCGTTGCTGGTTGACAAGACCGTAGATGGAGATGGGATAGATGAAACTCTGTTTACAGAAGAGAATGTATGGGAAGAGCTAGAAAAACTGAAAGTGAACAAGTGATGAGTTTCATTCCAGGATACTGTGGGAACTCAGAGATGTGCTTGCAGATCCACTGCATGACTTAGATCCCTGGAAATGGAAGTGGTGCCAATTGATTGGAGAAGAGAGGTAGTGGTCCCGCTTCACAAGAGTGGGAGCTGCGAGGAGGCTGGAAACTACAGGCTGGAAAGTCTTACCTCGGTGGTAGGAAAATTAATGGAGTCTCTGCTGATGGAAAGGATAGAATTAATATCTACAGTCAGGAGGATTGCTGGACCCAAGGCAGCATGGATTCACCAAGGGAAGGTCCTGTCATAAATCTGATAGATTTTTTTGATTGGGTGACGAAAGAATTGGATCGAGGAAGAATGCTCGATGTGATCTACATGGATTTCAGCAAAGCTTTTTATACGGTCCCGCATAGGAGGCTTGTGAATAAAATAAGAAGCTTGGGAGTGAACACCAAGGTGGTGGCGTGGATTACATACTGGTTGACAGATAAAAGAGAGAAGAGTGAACAGTGTTAAGTGGAGTGCCACAAGGATCAGTGCTTGGACTGGTTCTGTTCAATGTCTTTGTGAGCGACATTGCGGAAGGGATAGAAGATAAAGTTTGTCTATTTGTGGATGATACTAAGATCTGCAAAAGAGTGGACACGCTGGAAGGAGAAGAGAGAATGAGACATGATTTAAAGAAGCTTGAGCAGTGGTCAAAGATATGGCAGCTGGGATTCAGTGCCAAGAAGTGCAGAGTCATGCATCTGAGATGCGGTAACCCAAAAGAGTTGTATGTGATGAGGGGGGGGGGGGGGGTGAAGGGTTGTTGTGCATGGAGCAAGAGAGGGATCTTGGGGTGATAGTGTCTAGCAATCTGAAGACGGCAAAGCAATGTGACAAGGCAATAGCTAAAGCCAGAAGAATGCTGGGCTGCATAGAGAGAGGAATAACCAGTCAAAAAAAAAAAAAGAGGTGATAATTCCCTTGTACAGGTCCTTGGTGAGGCCTCACCTGGAGTACTGTGTTCAGTTCTCAAAAGGGACAGAGACAGGATCAAAGCAGTCCAGAAAAAGGCGAAAAAAATGGTGGTGGTGGTGGGTGTTTCCATCAAATGACTTATGAGGAGAGGTTGAAGGACCTAAATATGTATACCCTGGAGGAGAGGAGGTGTGGGAGAGATATGATACAGACCTTCAGATATCTGAAAGGTTTTAATGATGCACAATTGACAAACCTTTTCCGTTGGAAAGAAATCAGTAGAACTAGGGATCATGTAATGAAACTCCAGAGAGGATGACTCAGAACCAACATCAGGAAATATTTCTTCATGGAGAGGGTGGTCGATGCCTTGAATGCCCTTCCAGAAGAGGTTTTGAAGACAAAAACAGTGAAAGATTTCAAAGGGGCATGGGATAACACTGTGGATCCCAAAATGCTAGAGGATGGTTAAAGAAAAGAGTGCATTGGGGTAACTTGCTGGTGTGGTGGTTACTACCCATAACCAATAAGCCTACATACTGTTGATGCAACTCCACCTTTTTCTGAATGCGGATCTCCAGCAAGAACACCCTGCCTTGCTTTGTGTTGAAACAAACACCGAGATACTCCAGTGATTTGGATGGCTGCAGATTGCTCTTGGTCAAGTTCACCACTCAACCTAGTTCCTGAAGCAACGAGATCACCTTGTGTGAAACCTGAAGACTCTCTTTCATACTCTTGGCCCAAATTAGCCAATCATCTAAGAACAGGTGGACCAGAATGTTATTAATCAAGTAAACTTAGGAATAGCCACTGCTATTACTGGCATCAGTAGCATGGGATTTTCTTAGTTTTGGGGTATTTGCCAGGTACTTGTAGCCTGGATTGGCCACTATTGGAAACAGGATGCTGGGCTTGATGGACCCTTGGTCTGACTCAGTATGGCAATTTTTTATGTTCCTTTCTCAACTCCACCACTATCACTACCATAACCTTGGAGGAGGTTCTAGGCATGATAGCCAAGCCAAAGGATAGCACTTGAAACTGAAAATACCATCTCATAACAGTGAAATACAGAAACCGTTGATGCTCCAGCCAGATGGGAATATGTAGGTATGCCTCTGACAAATCCAGAGATGTAAGAAACTCCCCTGACTGTACTGCCATTATCACTAAGTGTAAAGTTTCCATGCAGAAATGAGGCACCCGCAAATGTCGGTTGACTTCCTTGAGATCCAGGATGGGGCAAAAGGACCCTCCTTGGGCACAATGAAATAAATGGAATATCAGCCCATATCTTCTTGTGACATAAGCACTGGGACTACAGTCCACAGGCTGAGGAGTCTTGACAACGTATACTCCACTGCCTACATCTTCTGCAGAGAGCTGCAGGGAGATACCATGAAAACATCCCAAGGAATGCTGAGAAACTCCAGAGCATAGCCATCTCTTATCACCTCCAGAACCCTCTGGTATGACATAATCTTGACCCACCTCCAATAAAAAAGAGAGAGAGGCGACCCCCTATCTCCTGTTCCCGGGGATGGGTCAGCATACTTTCATTGAGAGGTTTGGGAGGGTACTGCCATTCGAGTCTGCACCCCATCTGGGCTGCCTGGGATGAAAGGACTGAGAACTACCCAAAGGTTGAGCCTTCTGAGAAGCCGCTCCTCTGTAGGGTTGAAAACATTTGAAACCCCTAGCACAACTTCTTATGCCGAAGGAGCATAGCGTTTGCATCTTATCCTCTGGTAACTGAGGAACTTGGGACTCCCCCACTTATTGGCCATTTTTTCCAACTCACTCCCCAAAGAAGAGTGATCCTTTAAAGGGCAATTTCATAAGATTTGACTTTGAAATTGTATCAGCCGACCAATTCCTCAGCCATAGCTAATGCCTGGCCGCTATCACCAAAGCCACCCCTCTGGCAGAAGTGCGGACCAGATTGCAGCCTGCAGCTGCCAAAAAAGGCAGCTGCTGGTTCCATCACTGCCCTGGAATTCAATCTAGAATGAATCTGGATTGAATCTATCTGAAAATTCATTGCCATCGCTTCAAAGGCCTGCTTAAGGATAACCTTAGTTCTATCTTGCACATCCTTCAATGCCGCTCCCTCTTCTACAGGGATAGTTGTTCAATTGGTGATAGCACACACCAGCGCATCCACTTTCGGAAAGCGCAACTGCTCTCTCACAGCCAGATCCAGGGGGTTACAGTGCTTCCAAAGCTTGTCCCCCTTTAAAAATAGCTTCTGGGGCGCCCATTCAAGATCAATATATTCTTGAATAGCATCCATAATGGGGAAGAAACATGATGCTTTATGCAAAGAAATTAAAATGGGATTTTCTTTGGCTCAGACATGGAATCAGCACCCAGCATCCCCAGCATCTTCAATGTCTGGGAGATCAGAGCCAGCAACTCATCTCTACGAAAGAAATGCAACATTGTTCTATACAGCTCCAATCCCAGAGGGATTTCCCTTTCTTCCATCTGTGCCATCTGGGTCCCTATCAGTGTGATCCGCAGCAGGTCTAGGTGTGCTACGACACTTACTGCGGCACCAGGCATGTGGGAATCTGCAGCTTGCGATGCTGAACTGTAAGGTTTGGCCGGTGCCACCGACTGCACCTGAAGAAAAGACTGCAGCCCTTGAAAAAATTCCACCAAAGGAAAGGCAGAAGGATCCATATTAAAACCAGGGGGCATTGGTCCTGCGTCCACTGAGCTACCAACCCCTGCTGACGGACCAGTTAGGGGAGCCCCAAAACCAGGTGAAACCTCTGGCAGTTCCCCTTCCTGTTCCATTCCCGCATCATGCTGGGAAGGACCTGGCTAAGCAAAATCAGTGGAAGACAACTGTCCCTGATCCTCCAAGCAGTGCTGACTTAAGTTAGAGGGGATGCCAGGCTGTGATGCCCAAATATGGCAAGCAGCACAAAGGGTAAAGCACTTAGGCTTCTTTGCTACTGGCACCATGGATAAACACCTGTTATTAGTATGCTCCCAAAAGTGCCTGATAATTGTGCCCCTAGCTGTGCGGCCGCCTGGACAGGGTGCTCAAAAACAAGCTCTGCCCAATAAGCGTACACTATGGATGCCCAAACTGTAGGCTCCCAATACGCGGTTCAGGTAGGTGCCCATCTGAGCACCCATCTGAGCAACCCCTTTAAGCGCTCTCCTAGGCATGCAAGCGTGAACCGACATCAAGCACTGAACTGCGGCAACCTTGTGCACAGAAAAGCATGAAACCACCACCATGGCCTACCACATGACATCGAAGCAAAGCCTGAAAGTGCGGCCTAGCCAAAAAGACTGCTCAACCCGCCAAGCTGCCACAACTCCCCAGGCTCCCCCAGAGATGGGGATGGATGTGTTATGACTGTCGGCAGCAGGTGGCCACAGCCAGCCCAACTCACATCCTGCCTTGCCTGGCCTTCCACTCCAGGTGAACTCACAGTTCTGGCCAGCCACTGTCGCCACGCTGGTCCTGGTCCTCCCTGCTCCACATGGCGGCTGGGACGCCGCCGGTCCATGCTCCAACTCCGGGCTTTCCTAGGCACACGCGCCATCTGTTCTCTATTTAAAGGGCCAATGGCGGGAACTCCTGGGCCATCCCCTACTGATAACATCATTACCTTGAGATATTTAAGCACCTCCTTTGGCCTATGCAAACTGACTTGGCAACGAGTTCCGTTACCTCTCTGGTGCTTGTTCCTTTCTCTCTAGACCCGTTGGATCTCCACACTCTGATCTGGACTCTGGCTCGGGTACCCGCTTCTCGGGGGCCTGCTTGCGCTTCCTTTCATGAATCCTGGTCTCCAGGCTTCCCTGCTCCTTGGGCTAGCCCTTACACTCCTCACCAGAGATCCTGTCGGCTCACTTCCCCACTCCTCGAGGTAGCCTCAGCACTGCCTATCAGAGATCCCATCTCTACGCCACCCCGCTCCTCGGGGCAGCCTCTACCTTACCACACCGGAGACTTTGTATCTATGCTTCCCTGCTCCTCGGGGCAGCATCTACATCATTTCACCAGAGACTTTGACTCTACGCTTCCCTGCTCCTCAGGGCAGCCTCTACATCAGTTCATTGGAGACTTTTAACTCTACGCTTTCCCGCTCCTCGGAGCAGTTTCTACGTCACTACATCAGTGGTTTTACTCTACACTTCCCCAGTCCTCAGGGCAGCCTATGTCACAACACCAGTGACTTTACTCTACACTTCCCCACTCCTCGGGGCAGTCTATGTCACTACACCAGTGACTTTACACTTCCCCGCTCCTCGGGGCAGTCTATGTCACATCAGAGACTTGACTGCACTTCCCCGCTCCTCAGGGCTGCCCCTTCGTCACCTCACCAGAGACTCTGTTGCTATGCTGTCCCACCCCTTGGGACAGTGTTAGGAATTTGCCAGGGATTTAGCAATCTGTTGTGGATCTGCTGCTCGAGTTAGCAATCTGTTATATCTCTGATGTTAGTTAGACTGCGGAGTTAGCAATCTGATGCTTGATGGGAGGAGCAGTCAGATAGGAGGAGCAATCTGTAGAGAAGGCTCTGTGTAGTGGGCTCCTGGAGAGGGAGGAGTCAGCAATCTTGTAGTGCCTCAGATATCGTCTTGCTAAGGAGTAGCAATCTGTAATGAATCTGATATAGTAGTGGGTGGATCCCTGGGCCGATGGCAGATGACTTCGCCCCCGGGAGGATACCCCGAGAGGGACCACTGGCTAGGCTTGAGTATGGAGACAGACACACATAGTTCTTTTATTAAACAGGTTATTAGAAACCACCAGAGGTGGCAGTAGTGAGTTGATATGCCTGGCAGGGCTGTAGTCCCTCAGGTACTGGAACAACGATCCCAGGATGGCTGAGCTGTTGAGAAACTGTAGAAAGTGAGTAGGCAGAGTTCATGAACAGAACTAGATGACAAAACTCACGTATGGTCTCAAGTAAGCTCAGGAGCTGGAAAGGATTAGGCCCTCGAGGAGCGAGTACCTGGTTCCAGGGAAAGCTCTGAGAGAGCGATGGTAACTAACATTTGTTTGTAGCAGTGATAGCTTCCAGGCAGTAGAGAATCTTCAGAGTGTTCAGGGACATGGGCCCTTGAGGAGCGAGAACCGGTTCCTATCTGTAATCTGAAAATAAAGAAAAGAGCGAGGCCCCCGAGGAGCGGGTACCTCTGGTAAGTCCGAGGAGGCAGAGTAGCTTGGATAGGGAAACCTTGTCCGTAACCTTATCCCTTCCTTGCTAACTCAGTTTGTTAGCGATTTCAAAGACCTTTAAATATTGGAAGCAGATGATGTCATCTCAGGGGGACGCCCCTGAGGTTCGTGCCCTTGCTCGTACAAGAGTTGGGACGCGCACGCGCGTCCTAGGCATCAGGACAAAATGGCGGAGTTGCAGTGTCGAGCCGGTCCAGGGATGCCGGAAGGAGACGGCATGGATACGCCGCAGCAGCCAGCCGTCCATCAGACCTGGAGGGAGTCACCACAGAGGTAAAGAGGGCAGAGTGAAGACGTCGAGCAGCAACGGTCGCAACAGTCTCTATATTACTCTTTCAGAGTTACTCTCTCTGGGCTCCCTGGGGCCTGCCTAGTGTACCTCTGTATTGGAGGTTCCTTCTCTGCTACATCATATCTCCAAGCCTGCCAAGTACTGCGACTCCTCTGAACTGTGCCTCTCTGTCCCGCTCCTCAGGGCGCCTCGCAGTATATCTCAGTGCAGGCACCTGCGATCACATTGTTGCATCCGTCGCTGCTCGACGCCCTCACTCCGCCCTCCTTACCTCTGTGGCAACTCCCTCCGGGCCTGATGGATGGCTAGCTGCCAGGGCGCCTTCTTCCGGAGTCCCCGGACCGGCACAACGCTGTGGATCCACCATGTTCCTGATGACGTAGGGCACGCGCATGCTCCCATTGATGTACCAGCAAGGGCGAGAACCTCGGGGGCGTTCCCCGAGATGACGTCATTTGCTTCCAACATAAAAGGTTGCAGTATTCGCTAACATATCAAGTTAGCAAGGAACGGACTCGCAAGGATTCGTCCAAGCTACTCTGCCTCCTCAGACTTACCAGGGGTACCCGCTCCTCGGGGGCCTCGCTCTCTTTTCTTTATTTCAGATTGCAGATAGGAACCGGTACTCGCTCCTCGAGGGCCTATGTTCCTGAATACACTGAAGAATCTCTACTGCCTGGAAACTATCGCAGATACAGACAATTGTGAATTACCATCGTGCTCTCGGAGCTTTCTCTGGAACCAAGTACTCGCTCCTCGAGGGCCTAACCCTTTCCAGTTACTGAGCTTCATTAAGACCTTATGTGAGTTGTCATCTAGTTCTGGCTATGCACACTGCATACCCTGTCTACTCACTATCTATAGTTTCTCTACAGCTCAGCAACCCTGGGATCATTGTTCCAGTACCTGAGGGACTTCAGCCCTGCCGGGCATATCATCTCACTACTGCCACCTCTGGTGGTTCTACTAACCTGTCTAATAAAAGAATTATCTGTGCCTGTCTCCATACCCAAGCCTAGCCAGTGGTCCCTCTCAGGATATCCTCCTGGGGTGCTGTCATCTGCCATCTGCCATCGGCCCAAGGACCCACCTATCTACATTCCTCTACAGCTGAGTGTCCTCTCCAAGCACTCCGCTGATAACAGATTGCTACTCCTTTCCATCAGGAGTCTTCAGCTACAGATTCATATTAGATTGCTACCTCCGCAGTCTATACCTTTACAGATTGTTATCTACTCCTTCCACAGGAGCCAGCTTATACAGATTGCTAACTCCTCCCCTCTACAGGAGTTTAACCTAACATTTCTAACTCCTATTTGATTGCTCTGCCCATCCGACATCAGATTTCTAACACACATCAGTGATGCAGGATGTCTATTGAACTACAGTCGTGTCCCTGCTGCAGCTGACCTTGCCTCCCGACGGTGGGAACCTGTGGGGTCCTACCCCTCAGCTAGCATCAACCTCCACCTCGGGCCAAGGGTCCACGAAACCTAACAGGATGTCGGATCGGTGTGCCGAGCTTGGAGACCAGAAGGGGGATGAAATCCCTAAAATTAACTCTTCTCTTTTTTTTTATATACTCTTTACCTGAGCTCAGCCCATCCCTGCCAAGTACAGAGTCGGTCTCTGGCTGCGAGGGGAGAGTACAAAGGCCTTTACTGCTGCACACAGCTTCCTGCACCCGCTAGCCTCTCAGCTGTTTGTCTCTTGAGAGCTAAGTCCACACCGGAAGAACAGCTACCGGACTGAGGCACTCTTCTCTGGGAGGGATCCACAGATATCACCTCAGGAAAACTCGATTGAGGGAGAGACCATAAAGTATCACCAGATGAGAGCAGGGCAAATTAATTTCCTCCTTTTCTTCTACAATTTTTTTAAGTGATCCCCAGTAGGGAGATGGATGTCCATCATCTGCTGGAGATGGAGAATACTGGTGGGCTGATGTCACTGCAGGGGTATATATACTGTGACGTCAGCTTTGCTCCGTCTCCATCTGCTGGTAGAGATGCATTACCCACTGGTGTGGATTAACCTGTCTGAATGCTAAGAAATTTTGTTTTTGTAGATTTTAGGTGTTCTTTCCCAGCAAGTCCAACTTACCACCAGTAGATGAAAGTTCTGTAGTCAGCACTCTCTCTACCCCTAAAAGTGACAAAAATCACTCCCATGGACTAGAATAGGAGCTTTGTAGCAGTGGCAAGGGCCTTTCTAGAGATAAAGTCCCAGGCAGGAGTGAATGTATTGAGGCTGAACAGCTCCGAGATTTAAAAAAATTATGTAAGCATGAGGATATACTCACAGAAGACACAGCAGCTTCAAATGAATGTTGTCTTTATTATTGTAGGTGTGCAGTTCATAACTTGATTACAATTTGGTTACCCACAAGTTCTTCTTTGTTCTGTATTTGACAAATCTTTCCTAGTATTAGAGCCCAGCAAAGTGCATTTGCGCATTTTTAGAAATCTTTCTCCTGAATTCTTAGCTGGTAGCAGAGCAGCAGGGGGTCTAGGAAAGATTATTACACTTTTGATTCTCTAAATGGGCCACACACAGCAAGTGTAGAAGCATGAGCTTAAGTGACACTATCATAAGACGTCTGCACAGGAAGAACATTCCACCATCTATCTCTTTGGGAAGAAGACTGATTATTTCAAATCCAGGTCTTGAGCTAAATTAACAAATGTATAACATAGCAATGGCAACCTTTGAGTTTGGAAGAAATTAATTAATCTTCTTACTGTTCTTTTCCCCCTTGTACACATTAAGCAGGCTATGTAATAACAAGACATGTAATTAAACAGTCAGCCTGCCAGCATATCTAGCTGATCCATGACTGATCCCAGACTTTCCATACACCTTAGATACATTGTTCAGTCTTCCTTAGTTTAAAGGTGGAAATCGGTTATCTTATGGCACCCTGTGCTACAAAGGGTTCATCTTACAGTGTAAAGGCAATGTGATGTAAAGAATGCCTTAAATGTGTTTGATTTTCAGTGCTATCCAGCTAAAGCTGTAAGGGGAAGTCTGGTCAGGGAAAAGAGCTGTCCTAAAGTTATCCAGCTGTATTCAGCAGCAGACTTATCCAGATAAGTTCCACTCAATATTGGGATAAAGCTGTCCAGATATCTATTCAGATAGCTTACCTGCTCACTGGCTCTTTGAATATGAACCTCAATATATTCCTTTTTGTGGACTCATGTTGTTTAGAGTCCTATAATCTACTTGTTTCAAGGTACTACACTATCCTTTTCTTTAACAGTGCTCTTATAGTTTTGTTCACTACTAAAGTTTGACTGACAGATTTGTAGTTAACTGTGTTTTACTTGTTCCCATTATTGTGTAAGTGGGGCTATTCCTGCTTTCCTCCAGTCCGTCAGATCTTCTCTCAAAGACAAAGTGAGCAGAGCAGTGAGGGATAAAGCCAATACTGAGCCTTATCAATATTCTTGGGTGTACTCCATCAAGTTTTATTGCCTTATCTACTCTCACTTGTGTACGTCTAGTACTTCCTCCTCTCTAAATGGGTTTGCAATTATTTCATAACCATTTATGCCCATATATTGGGTCCTGGGTACGGTACATGGCCCTCCACTTCTTTTTTATGTAGTGAGAAAAATATTATTTTAAAGATTTCTGCCTTCTGCTGGTCCACCTCCACTCTTAACTTATTTTCCCCATTATATCTTTACTCTACCCCTAAAAAAGTAGATTTTAAAAGGGCCGCGTGCATACCCATAAACGTGCGTATCTCATCGTGCACAAAAATGCATGCTTTTTTATAGTGTCCTCGCATAAGTTATAAAATACTCTCCACAAGTGCATGTCTGGAGTTGTATGCACATACATACATACATGCATGCACCACTTTGCTACTGCTCTCTGATAGGCGCAGGAGAACCTGAGAGAGAGAGAGAGCCTGATACTCTATATATATGGACCATTGTCAGGGGGAACTATTGATTCAGGGTGAGTTTTCGGGAGGTAGTTTGGAGTTAGTGGGTGTTATTACAGATACATTCAGAGATATCCATTGTAAAATGGACCTAATTAAAGAATTTTTTACCGCTAGACGCATTGTACAAATCAACTCCTTTTCATCACTTACAAGGTCAAAACTTCTTTAATGAGGTCAATTGCTTGTTTTCATTCTCATGTGTCCTTTGTAATTTCTGAATGTCAGTCTGTTTGATTACCATTTCTGTGAACTTCTTAAAAACCATGTTGGTATCTTTTAAGTAAATAAATACATAAGATTTTCCATACTGGGTCAGACCAAAATCCACCAAGTCCGGAATTCTGTTTCCAACAGTGGCCAATCCAGGTCACAATTACCTGGAAGGATCCCAAGTGGAAGATAGATTCCAAGCTGCTTATCCCAGGGTTAAGAAGTGGATTTTTGCAATTTCACCTTAATAATGTTTTATGGATTTTTCCTCCAGGATCTAGTCCAAACCTTTTTAAAATGGAGCTACACTAATAAATGCCCCCTTCTCTGTGCCCTTCAGATACTAAATTTCTGACTTCCTTAACACTCTCACATATGATTTTGAAGACAGGCCTCCTTAAATCCAGAACATTTTCCAAGTATTGTTCTATTCAGGTCTGCCTCTACTATTGAAACACACTATACAATAATGACTAGACTTCTGGTTTCAAACAAGTCTTGTTTTCAGGATAAGCAACCTATGAAAATTAGCTTTGTCCTTATACTATATGTATAGTTAGCTGGATAACTTGCCCTGGATATTCAATGGGATAAATTCTCACTGAATATCCCCACTAACTATAGCTGGATAACGTTAAACATAACTGGCTATCTTTGAATATGGCCGGGTAGGTTTAAAGTTATCCAGCCTTGTGTGGTCAAATAACTTTAGACTTAAGCAGTTATATTCTGAAGTTCTTTGTTAGGGCGATTCTGTCTTTCGCCCTGTTTTATGCAAGTAGCACTTCCAAGAAAGTCGTGGATTTAGCTACCTGTCCAAAACCTCTCCTGAACTGCTGGAACTGTCACTTCGCAATCCAAAATTCCATTATACACAGACTTGGTGATTGGCCAGTTTCCCATTTCTTTCTATTAACTTTGCAAGTCTAGTAACAATCATATCAGCAATGATCAAGCATGCTATTCTTAAAGTACAAATTGTCCAGCGGGCAGTAGCAAGTGGCTTGTCTGTGGCATTTAAAGTAGGACCCTGAAGGTTGTGATGGATAGGCATAGTTTTATTCTGAAACTGATGTTGAGACTAGAAGAAACAAATTTAGTCTCTTGTTTAGAAACTTTAGTTCTTTCAGTCTGTGATAGAGCATATAAGTAACTCCCTCAGAACTGTTACAATTCCCAGTCTCAAGAAGCCTGTTCCTATCTCCGCCGCCGCAATCCTGCTGCTTCCCGGCTCAAGACTGCTCACCTCCCCCTCTGCAGCGGAGGGGTGCCGCCACCTCGACCTCCAAAGAATGACGCTATGCTGCCCTTGCCGATGCAGCCACCTTGCTCGGTCCCTGCTCTTAGGTGCATGCGCTGCCAGTCAGAATTTAAAGGGGCCGCGGCGGGAAAAGTTCCCGCGGCCCCTAGTGATGACGTTGCCAGTCCGAGTATATAAGGCAAGCTCTGACAGTCAGAGCTTTGTCTTGGCAATGGGTCTCCTCGCTCTCGTTTGCTTGAGTTCCTGAGTTGCTGTTCCAGTTCCTGCGCTTCTGTTCCTGTACCCACCTCTGACCTCTGGACCGGACTTGACCACGTATTCTGCTGCCTGCCTCTGACCTCTGGACCGGACGTTACCACGCAATCTGCTGCCTGCCTCTGACATCTGGACCGGACCTGACTACACCTCGTGCCTCTGACTTCCTGGACCAGGCCTGGCCACGCTCTCCGCCTCTCGGCTGGCCCACTGGACTGGATCTGATAACACTCTTGGCTTTGGCCTTGGGCCTCTCTCTCTCCTGGTTGCCACAGTGCTCCCTCACCAACTCCCTGAGATCATCCACACAGAGGCCCACTTAAGACCAGCCAGCCACGGTACCCAAGGGCTCAACCTGCGGGGAACGTAGGCTGGTAGTGGTGAAGCTCCTTCTGGCCTCTGCTTCTCATCCGGCCTTGCCACCCAAAGGTGGGGACCTGTGGGGGTTTCCCCCATAGGTGGCACCAACACCACCTCGGGCCAAGGGTCCACGCACTCAACAAGAACACCTTAAAGGACCGGCTACACTATCTGTATCGGTCCTCTTTACCTCCTAACCCAGCAAGGGATTCTGGGCTAGGGTGGATCACTGCAAGCCAAGATAGAAGGCCAGGTCCCAAGGGATAAGGAGGGCTCCAGAGAGAGATGGAAGCCTCAAGATAACAAACTGTAAGTTACAATTGATTTGTTGAACTGCACAAATCAGCTAAGTTGTTTGTTTATTATTGTTCATCAATAAAGGTGCATATTAAGTTTTTTGCCAGAGTCCAGCCTGGAGTCTGTTCTCTGGCTAGTCCAGACCACTTAGCATCACACACTCATTATCATTTAATCCCTCAACCCCTCCAAGTGTTAGGTCATGCTATGTCTTCGGGAAGGAGCAATACATTTCCAAGTCTCTTACTGGAGTTTTTACGGAAGACTTGATAGATGAATGGAATTTGACGATGTTAGACAGAAAGAGGTTTTGTTTGGAAGAGTTCTATGAAATCTTATTCTTTTGGACAAAATAAATACAAACCAAATTTGGCTGACTAGCACAAAGAGGTCGTTATTCAATACCACTTAGCTGGCTAAGTAAGGACTTATCTGGCTAAGTGATGGTAGCTATCTAGCTATATTTAGTGGCCGTCATTTATCTGGATAAATACTTAGCTGTATAAGTACTTATCTGGCTAAGTGGTGGGCAGTCGTTTCAAGGAGAAGCTACTTATCTGGCTATCATAACTGGATAAGCAGCGATATTTAAATTTATTTGGCTATGTTAGGCAGATAAGTTAGACCTGCTCTATTTAAGTTAGCTGGATAAGACTTATCCAGATAACTAGCATTTTTTTTAAAGATATTCAGCAGCACAGCTGTGCTGCTGAATATCTCTTGTAAATTAGACGGATAAGTCTTATCCGGCTAACTTATAGCCATTTAGCTTTCAATATCTTCCTCACTTTCATTTATCGTACAAAAGTATCCCTTTCAAGAGGACTAAGCTTATGAATTATTCCATTCATTGCGTCTACCTGTTTGTGAATTGTTATGCATTTGGAGATAAAACGGTATCTGATTACACCCAGCAGTATCCCTATGTTCATTATCCAGAAAACTGAGTACACCAATGGACCAAAGGTAGCATGAAGGTCTGAAATAATCTGTAATACTGTAAGCAAAGCAGTTGACTACTCACAATTAACATGATAGCCTCAGTTCGTATTGCTGCCATTCTTTTTAAATCAAGAATGATTCATTTTTATAACATAATTAAACGCCAAATACATTTGCGCTTCAGCCCAGCCAGCAACATTAATTTACTATGTATTTCTTCCATTTTAATTAGCTTCTTTGCTTTTTAGGTGACAGAAAATTGATAGAGTATTTAGAAATCTCAAAGCAAGTACGTATTTTACCATGTGACATGACATTTCAAAGTATCTCAGGGTGTGGTGCACTATAATTTTAGCAGGCGTTTTAATGTGAGGTACAAGGCAAATACATTTCTTTCTATCATTTGAGCACAGGTATGAAGAAGTTTAATAACAAATATTTCAATAACATAGCATTGTGTTATGTTGCCCTTGGAGATTAGCACTGGTGAGCTAGTTCATGCACAAACCCATAAGAGAAATGCTCCTTGAAATCAGTATGCATACTCCTACAATGTACTTTAAAGACATTTAAAGATTTACTGTACAGGCAAGAAATGAGTTTTCACATACATTACTAAAACAGTGATGAAAAATAACCTCTCTTAAATGGATTTCAAGTTGAAGAAAGTTCAGTGGATCAGATTGATAGTATATAATTTGTTCCTCTTTTTTCTTAACATTTTATGAATTTAAGACAGATGAGAAGCATGATAGCTTTCAGTGCTGATTTTTCCAGTATATTTATTAAGGCCAAAATCCAGCTATGTGTTTTGTCTTTCATTCCAGATGGCATGACACAAGTGCAATTCTTCAGTCAAAGAGTGCCCATTCTGTGGTGAGGCACCTGCAGGGTCTGGAGGTTGGGGCTTGTGAAGTAAGGGGCAGGCAGGAAGCATGCAGCTATTCCATTGGATGCAAAAGGAAGTGTGGGTCCATAGAACACTTCTTCGTTCCCTTCTCTGCTAACATCAAGCACCTATAAGATCAGACAAACACCATGAAGAGAGAGCTATTAGACAATTAGAAGAAGGTTGGACTCAATGGACCCCTGCTGTACTTTCAATCTAACTAGCCACGTAACTATGTAACCTCAGTTTCTGTTAATTTCATTGTGCAATGATTCATGACAATTCTTAATTTGTTGAGCAAGAGAAATGAAACTATCTTTGCTTTCTAAAAATGGCAAAACATCCTGTAGTGTTCAACAAGTAAGACTGAATTGACTAATCTGATTAGTTGTTTGAGGAGCTTCAAGTGAACAGCCAAGATGTAAGGCCTTATAACAATTCACACAAATAGTTTGAATCAGCCCCTTAAGGAGCACTCACTGCTAAAGTATCTAAATGCTGCACAGCTAAACCTACACAGTTGTCAGTGGCACCATATGAGGCTCACTGAAGATTTATAGGCTTGCCACCTCACACAAGTCAGCTCAAAGTGGCTGATCCAGTCCTGGTTTTTCCACATTGCATATAAACAGAATAGGACAGATGATGACAGGCCGATCCAATTTGCCCAATTTTGGTG
Organism: Rhinatrema bivittatum; assembly: GCF_901001135.1. Lineage (NCBI taxonomy): Eukaryota > Metazoa > Chordata > Amphibia > Gymnophiona > Rhinatrematidae > Rhinatrema > Rhinatrema bivittatum. The sequence goes on from NC_042617.1 coordinate 345,442,913, forward strand.
CAATGCCTTAGAAGGAGGTTCTCAATCCAGCCCTTGGGAAACACTTAACCAGTTAGGATTTCAGGATATTCACAATGTATAGGCATGAGATAGATTTGCATATACTTCCTCCATTGTATGCAAATCAATCTTATGTATATTCACTGTGAATTTCCTAAAAAGCAACCTGACAGGGTGTGTCCCAAGGACTGGGATGAGAACTACTGCCCTAGATCCCAGTTCTGCCTTTCCCCTTGCTTATTCGCATCTACTGTGTGCCTTCCATAGTGGGTCCAAAGCTTTGGAATTCTATACCTGAAATGTTATGTTTGATACCAGATAGAAAGAAATTTAAATGTGAGCTAAAAACATGGCTATTCAAAAATCCATATAACCTAACTTAAAAACATCAGAATGCAGAGAACTACAATAACTAGAAGGCAAGAGATATTAACTGAAGCATGAGGAATAAATTGACTAGAGAATGTAAGAATCTTAAGACAATGTACTTTTTTTTTTTAATTTATTTTTTATTCACTTTCCAATGAATTACAAAGCAATAAACTTTGTACAGAAATAAAGAATTTTGTTTTTAACAATTAACTATACATATCCATTAACAATCATTCTTTTTAACTTAGACCACTAAGAGGCTGAAATTTGGATATGGAAGAATCAGGAAATTAGGAGCTAAAACAAAAAAAGAGGAAATAACATTTTCTGAAATTTTTTTCATGCATCCTACCCTCTATTATATATACCTATGTTATGGGACTTAATAACGGAGAGGAGGTTTGAAGAGCTCATTTCCAGGATTCAAGAAACACCTTTAAATGCTCAGGCAAAAAATATACATATACTTCATTATTTAATTTCAGTATACACTTGCAAGGAAACTTCAATTGGAAAGATGCTCCCATTGATGGGGCTTCTTGCCGTAAGGCAAGAAACCCTTTCCTCCTCTCCTGAGTGAGCTTTGCTAGGTCTGGAAAAACTTGTATAAAATACCCATGAAAATTTACCCTTAAATTTTGAAAGTAACTACGCATAATTAAAGAGATATCTTGCTCATATACACAGGATATTAATAGGGTAGCTCTTTCTATTATTTCTACTGCGGAGGATTCAAGAAATTCTGTTAAGTTCCCCAAATTTAATTGGGGCAACTGTTGTTCACTCCTTCCCCCTGAACTTCTAAATGGGAGAAAATACACCCTATTAAATGATGGATGACTCTCTGGCATAATTTTCAATACCTCAGTCAGATATCTCCTAAGTGTGACTCTGGGCTGTTCGCCTATTATTTTAGGAAAATTCAAGTCTAAGGTTTAAACGCCTCAATCGATTTTCCATATACTCCAGCTTTCTATTCAAAGATGATTGATCCTGGATAATAATAGACTGCATTTCCAGCCTTTTTTTTTGTCTCACAGCGTCTGTATCCGAAGTTTATAATCTTCAAACTGAGTATTACTTTCTGCTGAAAAAGTATCCAATTTTGTTGCACTTGCTTCTATTTGTTGGGAACACTTCTGAACTTCAGACCTAAGCTGAGCCATTAACTCCCACGATGAGTCTAAAGTGACTACAGACGGTTTCAATTGAATATCCATAGTATTTTGAGGAATAACTCCTGTAGCTGTAGAGGCTTTATTCTCCTCACTCGTTGCTGTTATTAAATTCACAGGTTCCATAGGTGTACCCTCTGTAGTTATTAATGTGCTCTTTGGCTCAGTAATAACAACCACCTTGCTTTCGGAAGACTGTGAAGGCGTCAACGAGGCTATCCTCGGGTTTGGGGGCCTAAGAGAGACCTCCCCAGGTGAGAAGGAGGCTCCTTCTCCTATCTCACCAGCGGGGACTTTTGCCACCTCAGTATTTGAGTAGGAACCTGTGTACTGTGGGATGGTACGTTGACCCGGAGGGTTGTCAGATGTAGAGGGAAATACTCTGACTTTCCCTTTTTGTTTGGAGGGCATATCCAGAGGTAAACTTTAAAAAGGAAATATTGTAAAAGCTTACCCGGGTCAAACAGTCACAGGAGTACGATGAAGAGTTTCCTTCCTTCCAATAAGATCGCAAGAGTTGCAGGGGGGATTCAAACCCCTTTAATTCCAGCCGAAAGATGTTTAAAAAACTGTAAGTTCTTAATCCAGTTTAAGACAGAACAAAGCCACGCGCCCCTTTGGCGCACGTGGCTTTGGCGACGCGCCGGCGGCGGCTGCGTGCCACTAAGGGCCGCTTTTTAAGCGTCCTCTGGAGCCCCGACAGATGACGTCACTTGCTGGCTTCAGGCTGTCTGCGGCTGGGCCCGTTGAAGCAGGATTTTTCGCTCCCGGATAAGAGGTGAAAACGTCCTCCTACCTCTTTCACTCTCGCTTTCAGCCTGATCTTATTCCGCTAAGGGCCACTTTTTAAGCGTCCTCTGAGGCCCCAAAGATGATGTCACTCGCTGGCTTCAGACTGTCTGCGGCTGGGCCTGTTGAAGCAGGATTTTTCGCTCCCGGATAAGAGGTGAAAACGTCCTCCTACCTCTTTCACTCTCTCTTTCAGCCCCAAGACAACGTACTATTATGTGAAAATTGTTATATTAGAATTCCTGTACTAATCGCCTGATGTCCTAGATCTTCAGTTAATATGTATTAAAACATCTCATTAGATTTATATTAAATACTGTTTAAGTATACGACCTTTGAAAACAGTCATTATTCATTGATTTACATAGTATGAATGTAACTTTTGTAAACCATTGTGATCTTTTTATGTAACGACAGTATATAAAATATCTAAATAAATATCCCATGCTTTCTTCAGTTCTCTTACTAATTCTGTTGTTTTTGTTTGTATGAGTTTTTAAGTTGATTTTTGTGATCTTTTATTTTTATAAGCTGTTTTTATTATATATGGAACCTACCTCCCAAGGGAGATGGAGGTTAAAGAGCATGCTACCATTTAAGTGAAATGCAGCAGAGAAAAAAAGAGGACAATGCAGTTATGTAACATGAGCTGTCAGCCCAGGAAACCCAGAATGAGGTTGCCAGACTGCTTACTGTGAAGGTGCTTAAATGACCATTGAATAGATGAGTCAGAGACTCAGGTAGGGGATTTTCATATCACAGCCTAGACTACTGTTGGTAACTTACAGTGAAATATCACTAAATCAAAGGATAGCAAAATCCTAAATTACAGAACTATGACTGGAAAAGTCCTACACTGTGATGCCTAGATCTTTTTCCTGGGTGGTAGCTCCTAATATGGAACCTAACATCGTGTAACTACAGCAAGAGTTATTTTTCCCTATATGCAACTCCTTGCACTTGTCCACATTAAATTTCATCTGCCATTTTGATGCCCAGTCTTCCAGTCTCACAAGGTCCTCCTGCAAGTTATCACAATCTGCTTGTGATTTAAATACTCTGAATAATTTTGTATCATCTGCAAATTTGAAAACCTCACTCATCGTATTCCTTTCCAGATCATGTATAAATATATTGAAAAGTACCACTCCAAGTACAGATCCCTGATGCACTCCACTGTTTACCCTTTTCCACTGAGAAAATTGACCATTTAATCCTACTCTCTGTTTCCTGTCTTTTAACCAGTTTGTAATCCATGAAAGGCCATTGCCTCCTATCCCATGACTTTTTAGTTTTCTTAGAAGCCTCTCATGAGGGACTTTGTCAAACGCCTTCTGAAAATCCAAATACACTACATCTACCGGTTCACCTTTATCCACATGTTTATTAACCCCTTCAAAAAAATGAAGCAGATTTGTGAGGCAAGACTTCCCTTGGGTAAATCCATGTTTACTGGTTCCATTAAACCATGTCTTTCTATATGCTCTATGATTTTGATCTTTAGAATAGTTTTCATTATTTTTCCCGGCACTGAAGTCAGGCTCACTGGGTCTATAGTTTCCCGGATTGCCCCTGGAGCCCTTTTTAAATATTGGTGTTATATTGGCCACCCTGCAGTCTTCAGGTACAATGGATGATTTTAATTGTAGGTTACAAATTTTAACTAATAGATCTGAAATTTCATTTTTGTGTTCCTTCAGAACCCTAGGATGCATACCATCCAGTCCAGGTGATTTGCTACTCTTTAGTTTGTTAATCTTGCCTACTACATCTTCCAGGTTCACAGTGATTTGGTTCAGTTCATCTAACTCATCACCCTTGAAAACCATCTCTGGAACTGGCATCTCCCCAACATCCTCATTAGTAAACACAGAAACAAAGAATTAATTTATTCTTTTTGCAATGGTCTTATCTTCTCTAACAGCCCCTTTAACCCCTCAGCCATCTAAAGGACCAAACGACTCCCTCACCGGTTTCTTGCTTTGGTTATATTTTAAAAAGATTTTATTCTGAGTTTTTACCTCTACTGCCAACTTCATTTCAAATTGTCTCTTTGCCTGTCTTATCAATGTTTTACACTTAACTTGACAACTTATACTTTTTCCTATTTTCTTCAAATGGATCCTTCTTCCAATTTTTGAAGGATTTTTTTTTTGGCTAAAATAGCCTCTTTCACCTTACCTTTTAACCATGCTGGTAATCGTTTTGCCTTCTTTCCACCTTTCTTAATGCATGAAATACATCTGGACTGCGCATCTCGGATTGTATTTTTAAACCATGTCCATGCCTGTTGAACACTTTTAACCTTTGCAGCTGCACCTTTCAGGTTTTTTTTTTAACTATTTTCCTCATTTTATCAAAGTTTCCTTTCTGAAAATGTAATGTTAGAGCTGTAGATTTACTTATTGTCCCCTTCCAGTTATTAGTATAAATTTGATCATGTTATGATCACTATTGCCAACTGGCCCTACCACCATTACCTCTCTCACCAAATCCTGCGTTCCACTAAGAATTAAATCTAAAATAGCTCCCTCTCTTATTGGCTCCTGAACCAATTGCTCCAAGAAGCAATCGTTTATTACATCCAGGAACTTTATGTCTCTAGCATGTCCTGATGTTACATTTACCCTTTCAATATTGGGATAATTGAAATCTCCCATTATTACTGCACTGCCAAATTGGTTAGCTTCCCTGATTTCTCTTAACATTTCATCATCTGTATGACCAATTTGTCCAGGTGGACGAAGTATACTCCTTTCACTATACTCTTACCCAACACACATGGGATTTCTACCCATATAGATTCTACTGAGCATTTAGTCTCTTGTATGATCTTTATCCTGTTGGACTCTATACCCTCCCAGACATAAAGTGCCACACCCCCACCAATTTGATCCTCCCTATCATTGTGATATAATTTGTACCCTGATATAGCACTTTCCCATTGGTTATCTTCCTTTCACCAGGTCTCTGTGTGTTTTTGTTTGTATTAACAACCTGCTTTTCAGCTGATAGAGATAATTTGGAAATCTTTAGCTCAGGTGATTTTTTACACATAGGCACATGGACCAAGTTTGCTTTTATTGGAACCTCTCTGTTGGGATGCCCTAACTCTCCTGTTTCATTAGTATCCTTCAAGGATACATTCCTCTGAACCATGCCCTGCTGAGTGATTGTTGGCTTTCCCTCTTGTTCTAGTTTAAAAGCTGCTCTCTCTCTTTTTTAAAAGTTAGTGCCAGCAGCTTGGTTCCACTCTGGTTAAGGTAGAGCCCATCCTTTTGGAAAAGTCTTCCCCTTCCCCAAACGTTTCCCTAGTTCCTTATAAAATTGAATCCTCTTCCCTGCACCATCATCTCATCCACGCATTGAAACTCCAGAGCTCTGCCGGCCTCTGGGGACCTGCATGTGGAACAGGATGCATTTCAGAGAATGCCACCCTGGAGGTTCTGGATTTCAGCTTTCTACGTAAAATCCTAAATTTGGCTTCCAGAATTTCTCTCCCACATTTTCCTATGTCGTTGGTGCCCACATGTAACACAACAGCTGGTTCCTCCCCAGCACTGTCTATAATCCTATCTAGGTGACGCGTGAGGTCTGCCACCTTCGCTCCAGGCAGGCAAGTTACCAGGCAGTCCTCACATCCACCAGCCACCCTGCTATCTACATTTCTGATAATTGAATCACCAACTATGATGGCCGGCCTAACCCTTCCCTCCTGGGCAGCAGCCCTGGGAGACTTGTCCTCAGTGCGAAAGAACAATACATCACTTGGAGAACAGGTACTATGACCCTTTCAGAATCCATGTTGGATAGGGTGGAGAACTTACTTATCTGAAATATAGTCTGATAGCTGATGAAGGATAATTTTTGCAAGAGAAGTTAGGGAAGCGATAGGACGATAATTGTTTAAATCAGATATATCAGAGTTGATTTTCTTAGGAATTGGCTTTTTAGTGCATCAGGAAAAGATCCAGATTTGAGTGAAAGATTAACCAAATAGCCTAGGTATGTAGAAAGATAGTCGCGAGAGGCTTGCAGAAGGAAGCCTAAACATGGCTTGAAGGGACTGTGTAAAAGCTTTAATTTAGATAACATTTTTGTGATAGTTGTAGGATCTATATTGTCAAATGTGGACCAGGAGCAGGAGGTAAATGACAAGTTTGCGTTCAGAATGGATAAATGGGAAAATTCATTGGAAATGTTTATGTCTTTTGTCTGGAAATGTTGAGCAATTTTGGTGCAAAAATTATTGTCAAAGGAGTCACAAACTGTAGTTTTGATTTTGGTGATATATTTAACAATACTGAACAGAACGGAGCAATTGACGTTAGCAGCTTGGATTTTTCTGGAGAAGAATGATTTTTTGGCAAGGGAAATTTGTTTTCTGTAAGAGCATATTGTTGTGCGTCCTGGTCGCGCTGGCACCGCACCCAGGCCTGCTCACCTTGTCCCAAGCTCCGCAGGTCCCGGCCCTTCCTCCCTCACTGCCGCAGCTAGTCGGCTGCATCCCCCGGCTCAGGACAGCAGCATCCACGGCTGCCTCCAGTGCTTCGGCGTCCCAGGCCTCACTCCTCGCCCCAAGTAGGGGCTCAGTGTCCTCCGCTGTCTTGACTCTGCCCCTAGGCACGCATATACGGATTGCCCAGCCCTTTAAAGGGCCAAGGGCGGGAAACTCCTCCGTGGCACGTACTGATGACGTTACTTGACTCAGTATTTAAGCGAAGGCCTGCTCCTCAGTCCCTCGCCTTGGCAATCAGGTCGACACCCTCGTGTGTAACTAGTTGCCGTTCCTTGTTCCTGTGCTTGTTCCAGTGTTCCTGTGTCTGTTCCAGAGTTCCTTCGTTCCTGAGACCTGTTCCTCATCTTGCTACGCCGATAGTACCTTCTCGGACTGATACCAGGTACTGACCTTGGCCTGCCCTTGACAACGCTCGGATTGATACCTGGAATTGACCTTTCCTCATCTTGACCACGCTCATACTGATACCTGGGACCTGACCTCTGCTTGCCTTTGACTACGCTTGGACTGATACCTGGAATTGACCTCTGCTTGCCTTTGACTACGCTTGGACTGATACTTAGAACCGACCCCTGCTTTGGCTGACCACCCTCGGACGGATACCCTGGCTTTGCCCCTTGCGCTCCACTCGGACACTCTCTTTGCTCCTCCTGCGACCACCAGGACCACCTGCTTCAACACCGCCCACGGCCTTCTTCGAGCTGAACCACTACACGCTGCCTATCCTTCCCGGAGGACCTTCAGTTCCTGCCTTTCTCCCGTGGTCTCCGGTATTCTCGATTCCAGTCTAGCTTGCCTGTTCACCGAAAGCCACGCACCCCTTCTCTTGGTGGGCACACTTCTGCATCATCTCTCTGGGAGACCCCCAGAGGCCCACCTAAGCCCAGGCAGTCCGGGAATCCAAGGGCTCAAATCGCGGAGCCCCTGGACCGTTATTGGTGAAGTTCCTGTCAGCCCCAGTCTCCTCGTGTGCTTCGTCTTCTGGCGGCAGGTGCCCTTTGGGATCCCTCAGAGGGCCGTACCAATCCTGTGCCAGGCCAAGGGTCCACCTCCAGTGCAACACGTATGCATGCATAAAAAGCATTTTTCTAATCTGAAATCGGATTTTTGTGCCAGCGTCGTTCTTGCTGGTGTACCTTGCATTTTAAAGTTTTTAAGGCAGAGGAAAACCAAGGTGCAGAAGGTTTATGGCAAACTGAAGCACATTTGAGAGGAGCAAGTGTGTCGAGAGTTTTTGAAATGGTGGAGTTCCTTTCACTAACAGCTTGGAGAAAGATGGTCGAGGGGGATATGATAGAGGACTATAAAATAAAGAGTGGAGTCGAATGGATACATGCAATTCATTTGTTTTCTCTTACAAAAAGTACAAAAACTAGGGTACACACAATGAAGTTACCAGGTAATACATTTAAGACACATAGGAGAAATTATTTTTTTACTCAACACATAATTGGACTCTAGAATTTGAAGCCAGAGGCTGTGGTAAAAGCTGTTGATGTAGCCAGGTTTAAAAAAGGTTTGCACAAGTTTTTGGAAGAAAAGTCCAAAAACCATTATTAAGGGAAATTCACTGCTTATCCATGCAAGGTACTTGTGACCTGGATTGGCCACTTTTGGAAACAGGATAGTGGGCTTGATAGACCTTTGGTCTGACCCAGTATACATACATATATGCATGTATATGGGTGCACGTGAATTTACTATTGGATATTACAACCTGTGCACAAATGATATGCACGGATTATAAAATACAAATACATATGCATGCACACATACATATGTAAAACCTGTGAGCCGGGCAAGTTCAGACTTTATCTGGAAAAGTAGCAGCACTTATCCAGATATGTTCTGATTTATGTGGCTATGTAGCAGCACTTAGCTGGATAAGTCTGAAAAGTGCTACTTCGTCATCTAATTAGTACTTTTTCAACTTACCGTATCTAGTTATGTAAGAAAGCCGGATAAGTCTAAAACAAAAGTGTGATTTATCGGAATAAGTTCAAAGTTGTCCATCTAAGTAGCGGCAAAGGTGCACTTAGATGCATTTACTCCCTGTAAGTCGGCTTTTACACACAAGTCAAGGGATTTTACAACATGTGGGTGGCAATGAAATTACCTGTTTTACCAATTAGTCTACTAGTTCACCCAGTCCATCTGCAGCTCATGAAGACCCTCCTGGTTGTTCAGCCTAAAGTCCCCCCATTTCAGCCAGACCCTCCACCCATTTTTTCACTTTTGAAATGTTTACGATCACTTACACCAGATATTGAGCAGGAGTAAATATACATGTGTCACTTTGGCAGGTTGCAACTTATGTGCATAACTGTTGGCCCCTTCCCCGGAATATTATCCAGGTCCCACCTCTTTTTTATATGCACAATTTGACTCATGGTCCCCAATATATGTGCGTATGTTTCAGTTTTTAAACTAGTGTGTTATTCTTTGTGCGCACAGCTTTTGAAAATTCACCTGTAAGGATGTTGTTACGTGTGCCGCCTGCGGCAGCCCCGTAGATCAGCCCTCTCACCTTTTCAGACATACTCCAGCTCCTGGCTCCTCTTCACTGGCGGTGGTGGCCCACCAGCTCCAACCTCGGGTTCCTTCCAGTGCCTCCAGCCCTGCCACACTACCCAGTGTTGCCATCCAAGATGTCCCTGTTCGTCGGGCCTCTCCGCGTGGCCCATGGAGAGACGCTGCCATCAGCGCCATGCTCCTTCCTAGGCATGCGCACATCATTAGTTCTTTTAAAGGGCCTGCGGCGGGAACCTGGTATGGACCTGGATGCTGATGTCAGACTCTTCAGCATATATAAGCTCAGGCCTAGCTCCATAGCGTTGCATTTGCAACAGGTCTTCTCGTACTCTGAGTACTTGTTGCTGATCCGAGAATCGTCTCTTTGTTGTGTTCCTGTTTCCTGTGGTTCTGGTTCCTGTTCTCCTTGTTCCTGTTTTGTCTATGTGTTGGACTGACTCTTTGGATTTGACCACCGCTACGCCTGAATACCCTTCAGCTTCTCTACAGCCCCAGACCTCCACTACACTTGACTATTCTTCAGCTTCTCTCCAACCCCGAAGGAACTGGCTCAGTTTGTGGCTGTTTTCAGATGGACCTTTGATGATCCTGGGTGACATGCCATGGCAAGCACCAGTTTACTACACCTCTGTCAAGGACAAAGAAGTCTTTTTGATTGTACCATTGAGTTTTGGACTTTGGCTACCAAGCTCGCTTGGCAGGAAGACTGCCTCTGAGCTACCTATCTGGACGGACTCTCTCTGCAGCTAAAAGGTGAGTTCACTGCACGGGAGCTCCCTTCCTCTCTGGAGGACCTTATAGATTCGGCAGGCTGAATCAACCATTGTCTTCAAGAGCGTCACCGGGAGAGTCGGATGCCCATGAAGCCTTCGTGGGTTCGCTCCCGTTCACCACCAGTTACCAACCCTGCATCTTGCAGCGACACTAGAGTGGTCAAGGCAGAACCACCTATGCAGTTGGGTCACGGGCGGCTGACACCGGAAGAGCACCTCCAGCGAAGACAAACTGGCCTGTGTCTGTATTGTGGAGCACCTGCCACCATCTACAGACTTGCCCAATCCATCCGGGAAACTCCTTGGCCCGAGTTCAGTAGGGGTCCTGAACTTGGGTGCAACCTCTCCGGCCCCTCAATTATCAGTACCAGTTACTCTAATCTGGGACTCTCGGGCCTTCCTGGTTCTTACTCTGGTAGATTCCGGAGTAGGAGGTAATTTTATCCTTAAATTCCTTGTGCAGCTTTTGGGTATAAAAACCCGTTCGCGCGATACGTCATTATGCATTGCTTCTACCTACGGAGAGCTGCTACCCGGCCGAATCTCCTTGACTACGGAACCTGTCCAGTTACGTACTGGAGCCTTACATATCAAGGAACTTGAATTACTAGTATTGGATAAGTCTATCCATCCTATAGTTTTTTTTTTATCATTATTATTACTACAACTATTATTATTATTATTATTAAGATAAATGTTAGTTTTTTACCTTGTTTGTTACCTATCCACTTGTTAATTGTAAACCGACATGATGCGATATCTATTGCGAATGCCGGTATAGAAAAACTTAAAATAAATAAATAAATAAATATAGTACTTGGGCTCCCCTGGCTACAGAAGCATTCCCCCCAATTCAACTGGGCCTCATTGCAATTGGTAGAGTAGGGCTCTGCCTGCCATCAGTCCTGTCTCCAGAAAGTGATACCATCCCCTGTGGTTCCCCTGGCTACTATGTCCTCTGGCGTACCTGCTCCGTATGCTGCCTATGAGGACATGTTCTCTAAATAGAAGGCCGACCTCCTTCCGCCTCTCCGAAGGTTTGATTGTCCAATCAATCTCCTTCCTGGAACCACGCCTCCTTGTGGACACACCTATCCTTTGTCATTACCTGAGACAAAGGAAATGACTGCATATATTCAGGAGAATCTTGCAAAAGGATTTCTCGCCCATCTACATCACCCGCTGGGGCGGGATTCTTTTTTGTGACCAAAAAAGATGGGTCACTTAGACCGTGCATTGATTACCGCGGCATACACGCTATCACTCGTAAGGATAAATATCCCTTACCACTGATTTCTGAATTGTTCGACCGCCTTCAAGGTGCCTCCATCTTCATGATGCTGGATTTACGTGGGGCGTATAACCTGGTGAGAATCCGCCCCAATGACATTTGGAAAACTGCTTTTAACACCAGGGATGGTCACTACGAATACTTGGTGATGCCTTTTGGCCTCTGTAATGCACCTGCAGTATTCCAATGAATGATGAATGAAATTTTTTTAGATGTATTGTACACCAAAGTCATGGCTTATCTGGATGATATCCTCATCTTTTCCAGAGATCTCGACACTCATCGTGCTGACGTACGAACTGTCCTCCAGCGTCTTCGTGAAAACCATCTGTTTGCGAAATTGACAAATGCCTGTTTGAAAAGTCCAGTTTGCCTTTCCTTGGCTATATAATCTCCCAGCAAGGCTTCTCCATGAACCCAGCTAAATTAAAAGGAATCCGGGATTGGCCGCAGCCAGTGGGACTCAAAGCGCTCCAGCGCTTTTTGGGATTTCTCAACTACTATCACTTTATCCCACATTATTCGACACTGGCTGCTCCTCTGACAACCAGGACCAGAAAAGGCAAAAACACACGAAACTGGCCGCCTGAGGCCATTTCCGCCTTCCATCATTTGAAAGAAGCCTTCCAGAAGAGGTCCTGTCTGCACCACCCAGATCCCACTCGCTCATTTCTAGTTGAAGTTGACGACTCCGCCATAGGGGCTGGGGCCGTCCTAAGTCAACGCACCACCTCTGGTACTGTAGTTCCTTGTTCCTTTTACTCCCATAAATTCTCATCGGCAGAGCAAAATGACAGCATTGGGGACCGTGAATTGCTCGCCATAAAGTTGGCTCTTGAAGAATGGCGCCCGTGGCTAGAGGGCACACAACATAAATTTACAGTGTTCACTGATCATAAGAATCTGGAACATTTGAGAAAAGCACAACGTCTCAATGCCCGCCTAGCTCGATGAGCCTGAAGACATTCCGGAAGAGCCAACCCATTAAATCAACTCAGCTTCTATCTCTTTGTCTGCCACCCATCCAGTTCCTTCTGGAAAAATGGTAGTGCCCTGTTGCGTTCGTGCCTGTTCTCGCCCTCGCTCCACCCTCTCTACCTTAGTGGCGACTCCCTTCGGGTCTGATGGACAGATGCTGCCACAGTTTCTCCTCGCCGTACTTCCTGGAATCCTCGGGCTGGCCTGATGCTGCGGATCCGCCATGTTCCTGATGACGTAAGGGCGCACGCGCTCCAGAGTTTGTACCGACAAGGGCGCAAATCTCGGGGGCGTCCCCCCGTAGTGACGTCATCCACGTCCACCTTAAAAGATCTTTGCTTGCTACTTCGAATCGAGTTAGCAAGGGGAATACTTTCTCCACTGCTCTGCCTCCACCACCTTACCCAGGGGTATCCGCTCCTCGGGGGCCCCTCTCTCTCTTCTTGATTTCAGATTGCTAAGACGGGATCCGGTACTCGCTCCACGAGAGCCTACGTCCCCGAATGCTCAGAAGACTCCTTACTACCTGGAAGCGATCGCAGACGTGAACACAGTGAGTTCTATTCCAGATAGGAACCGGTACTCGCTCCACGAGGGCCTATGTTCCTAATCTCCGAAGACTCCCTTCTGTCTAAGACATTATCGCAGGTACGGAGATCGTGAGTCATTATTGTAGATTGCAGATAGGAACCGGTACTCGCTCCACGAGGGCCCATGTTCCTAAATCCCTTCTCAACTCTCTTCTATATTAGAAGCTATTATAAACCTTTATGTGGTGCATTACTGGTATAGATTGCAGATAGGAACCGGTACTCGCTCCACGAGGGCCTATGTTCCTAAAACTCTCCAAAGACTCTCTTCTATTCTATAAGTCATCTCATACACAGATATTGTGAGTTCTCATTGCAGACTGCATATAGGAACCAGCACTCGCCTGCGGCTCCTGTTCCTGAATATACTGAAGACTCTGGTGCATAGAAGCCATTATAGGTATCTACAAGTGTGAGTGTATCATCTACTACTGGTTATGTATCCAGCATACCCTGTCTACTCATTACTTATAGTCTCTCTCTACAGCTCAGCAACCCAGAGACCACAATTCCAGTATCGAAGGGACTTCAGCCCTGCCGGGCACATCAGCTCACTACTGCCACCGCTGGTGGTTCTACTTCCTGTCTAATAAAGAACTATCTGTGTTTGTCTCCATACTCCAGCCTAGCCGGTGGTCCCTCTCAGGATATCCTCCTGAGGGCGCTGTCATCTGCCATCGGCCTAGGGATTCACCAATTTACCTCAAGTGTCATCCCTTACACTACTAGAGCGGTATTATACAACTGCCACTCTGTGGGAAGCCAATCCAGCACAGATCATTAACTTCGCTTACGGAGTATTACAATTGTTAGCTCTTCCCCTTGGCAGGGTGATCCATAACAGATTGCTAACCCTCTGGCGGACTTATAGTAGATTGCCACTCCTAGCAGCAGGGATTGATAACAGATTGTTAACTCCTCCCTCTCCAGGAGGAGATCCATAACAGACTACTACTCCTCCCCCTACAAGAGGAGCTCAATAACAGATTGCTAACTCCGAGCAGCAGAATTATAACAGATTGCCAACTCCTCCCCTCTGGAGGAGCAAATCTACATCAGATTGCTAACTCCATGAATCCAGCTAAAAGTACTGAAGAAGAATTGGAGAAACAGTAACTCCACTGAATCTGGCTAAAGAATTGGAGAACACTAACTACAGTGAATTCAGCTTTCAAGAAAATTATTTGGAGAAGCAGTACTCCTGGGGATTCAGCTAAAGGTATTTGATGTCTGTAGCCCATGGACCCGGCTCACCTTTCTGCCTTGCAGGCTATTCCAGGCCTGGCTCAACGTCTCTCAGAACAGCAAGAAACCTTGGAGAAACTTACTGCAGCTTTCCACCAACTTCACACACAGAAGGCTCAAGGCACAGCTTCTGTACAAGAAGGACTGTTACCAGAGGTAACTTTGAAATCAGCTGTTCCACTGGCTGCGCCTATTCGATTCTCTGGAGAACTCCAAAAGACTTGCGGCTTCTTGAACCAGTGCAGCTTACATTTCACTTTACAACCTTCATTGTTTCCCACAGGCCTCTCTAAGACCAGCTACATTCTGTCTTATTTGGATGGGAGAGCCTTATCATGGGCATCTACCTTGTGGGAACGCAAGGACCCTATCTTGCAGGACATAGAAGGATCTATGGACTTGTTTAAATCTGTTTTTGATGACTCTGTTCGTATGACTGTTGCTGGATTTGCTTTGGTGGACCTTTAGCAAGGCAACAGACCTCTGGCGGAATTTGCCATTGAATTTAAAACTCTTGCAGTGGAACTTCACTGGGACCCCAGATGTCTGAAGACACTCTTCTGCAGAGGCCTGTACACCTGTACACCAGTGCGCTCATGTTATAAAATCGGTGGCGGTGCACACAAGGGGGGTCGATTTGGTCAATATTTGCGCGGCGACACATCGGGGCCTTCCCCAGTTCCCTCCCAGTCTGCTCCAATTTAAAAGCGGAATGGGAGGGAACTTTCCTACCCTCTACCCTAACTTCCCTTCCCCTTCCCCTCTCCTCCCCACCTTCTAAAAACCATTTTGAAATTTTTTACCTTTTATTTTTCAAGTTACTTCAGGGCCCGACCTGAAGTAACTTGCGCGCACCGGCAGTCAGCTGGCATATGAGGCTCCAGGACAGTGAACAATGGCACTGTCCCGGCCCGCCCCACTCTGCTCCTCCCCACCCAAAACACGCCCTCTGGCCCGCCCCTTCCAAGAAGCCTGGCACTTGAGCATGTCCCGGTCTTTACACACATGGCCGAGCCTCTTGGAAGATTCACCCTGCGTGAGTAAGGCCCGTCCACGCTCATAAAGACCGGGATTTACGCATGCCGGGGAATTAAAATCTGCCCTTAAGTGGATACCCATTTGGTGCCAAAATTGGGAAGAAAGAAAAGGAGAAGGAATACCCATCTGGTGCTCACCCTTCAGAGAAAACAGAATAGGTGCCCACCAGGCATAACAAGTAGAGAAGAAAAGTATAGTTGAATTCAAGATCAAGCAGTGATCTGTGTTCCCTTGATCCAAGATCAAGGGAACACAGATTCACTAATTTGCAGTTTTGAGTTTGCATAATGCATGCTATTAGAATTATATAAAGTGCCATTTTAGTCAGTAAATTTTTATTTATTTATTTATTTTTCTATACCGGTTTATACCAATACCAGCAAGGAGTCCTGACTAGTTATTTTGTACTTAGAAGATAAAAGCACACTTAACACCTTGAGCCTTGGAGGTAAACCTCACCCCCTCTAACCCCCACAACACTGCCGCCCCCCCCCCCCCCACCAAGGGAGAATGCTCACCAGGGTTGGAAGTGATTGAGTCAGGGACTCAAACCTATTACTGAGCGTGAACCCCTTATCGAAAGGTGAGGCCACAGAAGGAGTTATAGTAATAAAGATGTTCCTGAATGTGGTCTAAAGGGTTGTGTCTCCTCCATTCAAATATAGAAAAAAACGATCCCAGTTCTTCTACTGGCAACACATAGATTTTTCTTGCTGCATGCTAGTGCTCAAAAGGCACCGAGATATTTTTGAATGGAGATCAACTACTCACCTGTATGCATGCTAATGGTTCATTTGTCCAAATTGAATAGCCTCCAACTAAATATATCCTTCCGTTGTGGACACCAACCCCAGATTCATTTTGACCTACCAAGAAAAGATTAATCATTTTACTGAAGTTGACAAATATGACTATAATACAGCAAAACAGAATACTTACATAAATCCTCCTCCCTCCCCTCCCCCATCACATACAGCAAAAAGTTAAAACAGAGGAGATAGGATCATTAGGAATGGCTGGATCTTAACACAGATTATACATTTAGACAAAGCCTTAGATTAGAAACTGTTATGATTCATTACATGGCCAAAAAAAAAAATTCATCAAAACAGAAGTTAGATTACAAACATTTTCTGTAAATCTTCAGATAACGTAGAAATATATGGCCTCCATATCAGGAAGAAAACAAGATAAGTTTCAAAAACCTTCAATTTAACTGATCTACACTCCATGGGGCCAATATTCAAATGATTTGTCCAGATAAATTCAGCACTCAGCCAGACAAACTAGAGATTTTTATAGTTCCTGTGCTCTGATGATATTTCAAGGATTGCTGAGCAGCAATTTTCAGAACAGTGTGTTCATGAGGAGCTAACTAAACTTAAAGTAGATCAAGCGATGGGGCTGGATGGGATACATTCCAAAAATACTAATGAACTTAGAGGTGTGCTGGTAGCTCTGCGAGCTGACATTTTCAATGCTTCTTTAGAGTCAGGGGTAGTTCTAGAGGACTGGAGACAAGAAGATGGGGTTCCTATTCAGAAAAGTTGAAGTAAGGAGGCTGGGAACAGACCAGTTAGTCTGACCTCTGTGGTGAGCAAATAAATAGAATTGCTGCTAAAATAGAGGATAGTGCAGTTTTTGGAATCCAATGTTTTACACGCATAGTTTTACCAGAGGTAAATTTTCTCAGAGGAATTTGATGAACTTGTTTGGCTGACCAAAGAGATGGATCAAGGGAGAGCGCTAGATGTAGTGTACTTGGATTTCAGTAAGACCTTTCACATGGTTCCACACAGGAGACACAAATAAATTGAATTCATTTGGTATGGGACCTAGAGTGAATGACTGAGTTAAAAACTGGGTGATGGGAGGTGACAAAGGGTAGTGGTAAATGGAGATTTCTCTGACAAGAGGGGTGTTACTAGTGGTGTGCCTCAAGGATCAGTCCTTGGACCAATTCTTTTCAACATTTTCATGAGTGGCATAATGGAAAGATTGTCAGGAAAGGTTTGTCTTTTTGGCCATGATACCAAAATCTGTAACAGGTTGGACAACCAGGAAGGTGTGGAAAACATGAGAAGGGATCCAGCAAACTCAAGGAATGGTATACTGTCTGGCGCTATTATTTAATGCTAAAAAACGCAGAGTAATGCATTTAGGATGCAAAAACCTGAGGGAGAAGTACTGTAATGGAGGTGAAATTCTTTTAAGCATACTGGAAGAGCAGGATCTGAGGGTGATTTTATCTGATGATCTTAATATAGCCAGACATGTGGATAAAGCAATGATAAAAGCCAGAAAGATGCTTGGCTGCCCAGGAAAAAGAAAAGTCAGCAAAAAAAGAGTAGTAATACTGCTCCTATATAGGTCCCTCGTGAGACATCACTTGGAATTTTGTGTACAATTCTGGAGATCGCACCTTCAGAAGGATATAAACAGGATGGAGTTGATCCAGATGGTAGCTACTGAAATGGTCTTCGTTCTAAAGCATATGGGGATAGACTTAAAGATCTAAACATATACACCCAAGAGGAAAGGCAAGGTAGGGGAGATATTATAGAGATATTTAAATATCTCAAAGATTTCCATGCACAGGAGGAAAACCTCTTTCAATGGAAAGAAGGCTCTAAAACGAAGGATCATGTGATGAGAGTGAAAGAGGATAGACTCAGGAGTAATCTTAGGAAATATTTCTTCACAGAGAGAGTGGTGGATGCATGGAACAGGCTCCCAAGTGGTAGAGACAAAAACATTATCTGAATTCAAGAAAGCATAGGATAAATATAGGGGATCTCTAAGGAAGTGATAGGAATTATAAAGCTAAATTAATTGGGTGGATGGACAGACTAGATGGGCCCTACATTCTTTTTCTGCCATCATGTTTCTAAGTTTCTATGAAAAAAAAGACAGGAGGCGAGTGGCACCTTATAAACTAACTCATTTATTAAAATATTTTATTTATTTATTTATTTAACATTTTTTTATATACCGACAACCGTTTGCACATCGTATCGGTGTACATTTAACTCAGAACTAATAGGCGGAGCCTTTACATGGAACAGTAACTATAAAATTAAAGTTAACAGGTATTACAAGAGACAAAGTAAACAAATTAATAATAATTGTGAACTAATGTACAATATATTTACAAGAGAGTCAACAGTCATATGGACAAATGGTTTTCATACATCATGTGGAGGGAGTAGAGGGAGGGTAGGCTTGTTGAAAGAGCAATGTTTTTAGTTTCTTTTTGAATTTTGGGGTGGATGTTTCTGTGCGGAGATCTGGAGGGAGGGAGTTCCAAAGGGTGGGGGCGACGAGGGAGAATGCTCTATTCATTGTATAGATTAGCTTGTAGGGTTTGATAGAAGGGGAACGGAGTGTTCCTTGGAGGGCAGGACGTGTGGATCTAGTGGAGGAGCGAGGAAGGGGGGGGGGGGGGCAGAGCCAATTGAAGTTTTCATTGGTGATACTTTTGTGAATGAGGGACAGAGTTTTGAACAGGATACGTGATTGGATTGGTAGGCAGTGGAGTTCAATGAGGGTAGGAGTGATGTGATCTCTTTTTCTAGTGTTAGTAAGGATACGTGCAGCAGCGTTCTGTAGGAGTTGTAAAGGTTTGGTGTGGTTGGAGGGGAGGCCGAGGAGGAGAGCATTACAGTAATCGATTTTGGAAAAGATGATAGATTGAAGTACCGTGCGAAAGTCAGAGAAGTGCAGCTTTTGAGGACAGAATCCACTTTGTCAGATGCAGGGTGCTTTCCATGTGGTGAAAAATATTTAGAGGAATAGCCGTGTAGTCTATGTTGCAAAAAAAGGCAGGAGTCAAGGGTGAATTTATAAATGAATGTATTAAAGCATGAGCTTTCGAGGACAGAAGTGCATCTAACAACGTAGACTCTGTCCTTGAAAGCTCATGCTTTATTAAATTAGTTTGTCTATAAGGTGGCACTCGATTCCTATCTTTTTGACTACACCAGACTAATATGGCTTTCCCTATGTTTCTGTGGTCTCCAAGTTATTCAGCTAAGTAGTTAGCATTCTGGGGTGGAGTTAAGAGACATGGAACAGTGAAAATACCTCCTGGGATCTTTTGGTAATGGGGATATAATTTAGAGATAAATTTTACATTATTTATGACTGTTTACAAATTTGCTGGTCATTTATTTTACATGAATAGACAAAAATCACACAAAAAAGTATATTAATATGCACATTGAGATGTTTATAGCCTAAGATATATATTATTTAGGCTGTTTAAAAGAATGGTTCTACATATATATATATATATATATATATAATTATATATATATAATTATATATATATATAATTATATATACATATATATAATTACTCCCATTAAGTTATTATTATTTATTTTTTCCAAGTTCTATTTACCCTGTTCATTGTAAGACATTATTCTTTATACTGTCAATCTATTGTTGTAATGTAAACCGAAGTGATTAGTAACTTTGTTACCAGAACTTCGGTATATAAAACTGTTAAATAAATAAATAAATATATATATATATATATATATATATATATATATATATATATATATATATATATATATATATATATATATATATAAATTTTTTTTTAATAATTTATATAAGCACCAGGATAACTATTCATCTGTGGAGTTAAGTTAGCCAGATAACATATCTGAACTTTAGGAGAGAAATCCTAAAGTTATCTGGATATGTTTATCTGGCTAACTAGGGCTTTATCCAGGTATATTCAGCAGAGTGCTTAATTGGTAGTGCTCCACTGAATATCCTGGACAAGTTATATGACTAACTTTAGCCAAATAACTTCTCCACACTCTGTACTGCTAAATATTGAGCACCATGTGCACACATTCAAATAATTTTGCTTTACACACACACACACATGGATATATATTTGTGTAATGGATACTATAGTCACGTTACCACTAAGCCCTGGGTAATTCATAGGTTAGATAGTGCAGAACAGATTAGTAATGAGGGGGAGGCACCATTCATACATGGCCCCTCCCTTTGAGGGTGCTGGAATAGCCATCCCCTTTGAGAGTTTATATAGCAGCTCTCCACTGAGAGCTCTGGAGAAGTATGGATTGATTTTTCAAGTTAGTGGAGAAGTTTGGAGCCTTTTCCTATTGATTTTTGGGCCTTCTTTGGGACTCCAGCAAACCCTGCTGGGAGCCTGTGAGATAGGTCAGGATCCTGCCCTGCTTATTCCACTCCCTGGAGGGTAGGGTCAGAGTCTCGGGAATTTTGGGGGATTTTTAAAGATTTTAAGTGGTAGGATGCCTGATGAAACCCTGCGTACAACCTGGACACGGGGAATGGGGAACCCTGTTTTGGGGACTATGTAGGTTAGGGAAGACCTGCCCCTCAATGAGGACGGAGGAAGGTGGTGACCCAAGTCCAGGACTTTCCAGTGTTTTGCCTCGTTTTAAAGATAAGAAATTGTTTTGGAAAATCTGGGAGGAAGCTTTGGCTGCCCCTCTTCCTACCCATACTAATGACATTTGGAGCTGCTGTTCCAGTTTGGATCCATCCCCATCAGGGGTTCGAAAGAGAATGAGAAAAAAGAGAGAGGGAAAAGTATCTACTAACTGTAAAGAGAAACATAAGATCAGTGAGGACCTCCATCAGGAGTCTTCACCCTGGGGAGAGAGAGATGTAGGCTCTTGTGAAGAGATAGTGAGTTATATTTTTGCTGGTATGGAAGGGGTTTTCATGCCCATCCAAGGATACCCTACTCACCTGGGGACTCCACTTATGCAAGACTCAGAGGGTAGAGATTATCTCCGGCCTGGTAAAGGACATCTTTGCACAGATAGAGGGAAAGAGACTGAAAGGGGTGAGCTCAGGTAAACTTTTTTCTTACTTCAAAAAAAAAAAAGAGAAAAGAAAAACAGAGCAGAGAAGAAAGTAAGCAGGAGAAAGGGTCTGACCAGTTAGCCTCACATCAGTGGTGGGAAAAATAATAGAGATGCTGCTGAAGGAAAGGATAATGAACAATGAACTATCTACAATCTGGTGGGTTGCTGGATCTGAGGCAGCATGGCTTCACCAGGGAAAGGTCCTGCCAGACAAATCTAATTGATTTTTTTGATTGGTTGACTAGGCAATTGGATTGAGGAAGTGCTCAATGTGATCTACTTGGATTTCAGGAAAGCTTTTGATACGGTCCTGCATAGGAGGCTTGTGAATAAAATGAGAAGCTTGAGAGCGAGCGCAAAGGTGCTGGCATAGATTACAAACTGGTTGACCGATAGGAGACAGCATGTAATGGTAAATGGAATCTACTCTGAACAGAAAGCCGTGTTAAGCGGAGTGCCACAGGGATCGGTTTTGGGACTGGTTCTGTTAAATATCTTTGTGAGCAACATTGCGGAAGCGATAGAAGGTAAAGTGTGTCTGCAGATGATACTAAACTCTGAAACAGAGTGGACACACCTGAATGAGCAGAGAGAATGAAAAGTGATTTAAGAAAGCTGGAAGAGTGGTTGAAGATTTGGAAGCTGGGATTCAATGCCAGTAATTGCAGAGCAATGCATCTGGGATGCAGTAATCCAAAAGAACTGTATGTGATGGGCGATGAAAGAGGGATCTTGGGGTGACAGTGTCAGGAGATCTGAAGATGGTGAAGCAATGTGACAAGGCAATAGGTAACGCCAGAAGAATGATAGGCTGCACAGAGAGAGAGAGAGGAATAACCAGTAAGAAAAAGGAGGTGATGATACCCTTGTACAGGTCATTGTTGAGGCTTTACTTGGAGTATTGTGTTCAGTTCTGGAGCCCATATCTCAAACAGAGACAGAATAGAGGCGGTCCAGAGAAGGGCAACAAAAATGGTGTGAGGTCTGTATTGGAAGACCTATGAGGATAGGCTGAAGGATCTGAAAATGTATACCCTGGAAGAGAGGAAGTGCAGGGAAGATATGATACAGATCTTCAGATACTAAAAGGTTTCGATGATGTATCAACTTCAAACATTTTCTGTTGGAAAGAAAACAATAGAACTAGGGGGTCACAAAATGAAACTCCAGGGGGGAACTCAGAACCAACGTCAGGAAAACTTTCTTCATGGAAAGGGTGTTGAAGGTCTGGAATGCCCTTCCGGAGGAGGTGGCAAAAAAGAAAACAGTCAAAGAATTCAAAGAGGCTGTGGATCTCTAAAGACTAGAGGACAGAAATGAGATGTGTGCGGGGGGGGGGGGGGGTAACTTGCTCATACAGCAGTTACTATCTTAGCAGAAGGCATGGAGATTACTAACTTTAACCAATATGCTTTGATGCTTTTAATGCAACTGCAATATTGCTCCCTGCTTAGATGGCAGGGGGATAAAAGGAACTGGATTCAGTCGACAACCGAGGGCCCAGACGTCCATGATCTGGGATACTGTTACGTGGACATAAGGGAAAAATCAAAGAATTGCTTCTATGGCCAAGTCCTAAAGGAAATGAAGAAAGCATGCATGGGGGTAAGTTGCTGGTGTGGTGGTTACTACCCTTAACCAATAAATCTTGATTCTTTGATGCAACTCCAACATTGCTCTCTGCTTCAATGGCAGGGGAAAAGGGGAATTGGATTTACACAGCAACCAGTGAGGACCCCAACTTTTACAGTCTGCAGAACTGTTGAGCATAGGGATAACCAGCACAGAACAGCAGTTACTATTCTTAAGAGAAGGCATGGGATTATTACCCTTAACCAATAAGCCTTGATGCTTTTGATGCAACTACAACATCACTCTCTGTTTTGAAGGAGGGGATGGGGGCTGAAAGGAAAGAGAAATTTAGATTCAGGGACAACCAACATGAGCCATTGCTTTTTTCAGTCTGGGGTACTGATGCTCAGACATTAAGGAAAAAAGACAGGACTGTTTCTATGGCCAAGTACACAAGCAAAGCACGTCAAGCAAAACTGAGGGATACATGGGTGTAACCTGCATGATGTGGCAAATACTACCATGGGAAGTTTGCTGGGCAGACTAGATGAACAATTGGTCATTTTCTGCCATCATGTCTATGTTTCTATGTTTTGGCTGTCCCCCTCACATCTCTAGGACGTTCTGTGAGGTGAGGAGGTAGTGCAGGCATGGTGGGTTCAGCAGCCGTTTGGCTAGGCCCCACTCGCAGGCTTCTCCTTTTTTTGCTCGTTTTGTGCTGTGGGCCGTCAATGTGTGCCTGCACGCCCATTTGTGCATCCATTCTCGCCTGTGCATCCAATTTGGACGTTCTTCCTTCTGGATGCACCAAGGTAATGTATATTTTTATTTTTATTATACTATCTCTACTCTTACTATACTACCTCTCTAAGTGTTTAAATTTTGATTATTTAGCCTACTATTTAGTTTGCTATGTTAATTTTTTATATTATGAAACAATATATTTACTTCCTTTCTTCTTTGGAAAGGCAAATATTTTTAAATGAATATTTGCTAACTACTGTAAACCGATTTGATATGCTTGCATGAAGTCGGTATAATAAAAATTATTAAATAAATAAATGTCTTGTGCATCCTACTTAGGCATCTTTATTGGTGTTGGTACTGGGCGCCCAGTTTGGGTGCCTAGTTGGATGTGCGGCCTAGGCATGTATACTTGCCACACATTTTTTGTGCACATCCATTTTGGATGCAGGTTTTATGCAAGCATAATCTAGGCACAAGCTTTTACTGTTCTACACGCTTACAACTATGGCACCCAGAGTGAAGAAGCCTAAGTGCTTATTTATTTGTGCTGCATGCCACATCAGGGCCATTCAGCTGGAGCTTTCCGTAAGCCTATGTCAGCACTGCCTGGCTGCTCGGGGAGATTTACCCCTTTCTGATTTTGCTGTCGATGGTCCATCTCCTCAGTCTGAGGGGAATGAGACCAAGGGAGACACGAAGGGGGTGTCTCCTCCCTTGACTGATCCACGGACCAAGTTGTCATGAGCAACTAGCTCTCAGGATATCAGGTTCAGGCCTATGGGGCCTGGAACGGACCCACCCTCCTTTTCCTGGGTAAACTGTTTCCAGAGATTGCAGACGTTTCTACAGGGCTGGTCTTCTGAATTGGCAGTGCCTACTAATGTAGGTCTGTGTGTTCCAAGTGCTCTTCCATCTGTCTCCATGTTCAAGTGCCTTGGCACATTGTGGCCTAAGCTCGAATACAGGTGGATGAGGATGGTACTGATGATGGTGACTCTCTTGATAGGAAGCGGACATTCCCCCAGATTTGGAGCCATATCTAACTCTTCTCTGTTTCCTTCATAGAGATGAGTTGCTGAGTTTGACTTTTCAGACCTTGAAGACCCTTGGAGTGGTTGTGCTTGACTCTTTGAGGATGCAGAAAAAGGATCCTATTTTGGTCCCCAAATGCAAGGCTTCTTGCTTCTATCCCCTCCTGGATGAAATCCAGGAGTTGATTGATCTGGAATGGAGTGTGCTAGAGGCATCTTTTAAAGAAGGACACGTCTTGGCAGGTTTATACTCCTTGGATCCGCAGGCCAGAGAGCAGTTGCATTTCCCTAGGGTGGATGCCTTGGTGTGTTCTGACACACAACGTACCACCATCCCGATAGAGGTAGGTGCAGCACTGAAGGATGTTCAAAATAGGAGGATTGAGGCTATCCTAAAGCAATCCGTTGAGGCAGTGACAATGAACTTGCAAATTACTTCTTACTGAGCCTTGGTAGCTTGGACTACCTTGAGTCTTGTCAAGAATCTGGTGACACCAGGTCTAAACTTGGACCTATGGTAGAACTGGGAGCTGCCTTCTTAGCTGATTGGGCTGTGACTTGGTTTGCACAGCCACCAAACGAGCGGCTTCAGTTATTGCAACCAAGCAGCAGCTGTAGCTGTGCAACTGGTCGGCGGATACTATTTCAAAATCCAATCTTACCAAGCTGCCCTTCAAGGGCTCACCTTTGGCAGTGAATTGTGAAAAAATGGCAAGTAAATGGGGAGAGACCCAGGTCCCTCAATTGCCAGAGGACAAAAAATCCAATTGCCTGGTCTTTTCAGGTGAGTGGCCGCTCACAAGACTACTTGCGTTTTTGGCTTTTTAAGGGAAGGTTCTTCCCGGAGGTCCAGTCCCTCCCACAGGTCTCAGTCATTTTGCCCCAGAGGACCTCAAAAGGATGCAGGCTCCAGAGGTGGAGCTCCTCAGTCTTCCCAATGAAGGTTTGCAAGCTCCCCTATTTTTGCAGGAGACAGGTGGTTGCCTATCCTGTTTTTATCACAGGTGGGTCCAGATTACTGCAGATCAATGGGTTCTCGAAGTGATTCGGGACTGGTAGGCTCTAGAATTTCTTCACATTTCTCTGGATGTCTTTACCGTCTCTCCATGCAACTCCCCTCAGAAAAGCGTAGAAGTGGAAGCGCCATTACAACAGCTGTTGAACCTGAATGGTGATTCCTGTTCCCTAATTGCAGAGAAATATGTGCCATTATTCCATTTATTTTGTCATGCCCAAGAAGGAAGGGTCACTGCGGCTTATATTGGATCTCAAGGGCATCAACTGACATTTACGAGTCATGCTTTCCAGGTGGAAACTGTGCACTGTCATAATGGCAGTTCAAGTTCAAGCAGGGGAGTACCTCATGTGTCTGGATCTGATAGAGGCATATCTGCATATTCCCATCTGTCAGGAACATCAATGGTTCCTCTGATATGCTATTCTGGATCGTCATTACTAGTTTCAAGCCTTGCCTATCAGGCTAGCTATGGTGCCCAGGGACTTTTTCCAAGGTCATGGTGGTGGTAGCGACGGCTCTCCGCAAGGACTGCATTCTAGTTCACCCCTATCTGGACGACTGGTTGATTTGAGCCAAGATCGTTGGTGGTTTCCTTGTTACTGGAACTAGGCTGGGTGGTGAAACTGGCCAAGAGCAATTTGCAGCTGTCTCAGACCCTGAAGTATCCTGCAGTTCAATTCGATATAAGACAGGGCAGAGTATTTCTGCCAGAGTCTCAGATCCACATATTGATGCTGCGAGTTTGATCCCTACAGAACTCTGTTTGTCCAACTGATGTTATCTTATCTGCAGGTCCTGGGGTTCATGGCTGCCACATTAGAAATGGTTCCCTGGGTGAGGGCACATATGCACCCTTTTCAGAGCACATTGCTCTCCTGATGGAGTCCATAGTCGCAGAACTATGTGGTGAGGCTGCTCCTCCCATTAGAGGTGAGATCCCAGTTGGACTGGTGGTTACAGGCAGATCATCTCAGGAAGGTAATTTCCCTGATGACCCCAGATTGGTTGGTACTCATGTCAGATGAGAACCTCTGGGACTGAGGTGCTCACTGTCAGCAGTTAGTGGTACAAGAGCACTGGAACGCAGCAAAGTGGCAGTGGAACATCAACAAACTAGAGGCATGAGTAATTCGGTTGGCATGCCTGCAGTTCGCCAAGCAGCTAGAGCAGCATCTCCTTAGCATATCTGCCTTGCACAATGCCAGAAAGGACAATATCAGAGCCGATTTCCTCAGCAGGAGAAACTTGGATCCAGAAGAATGGGAGCTGGCAGACGAGGCCCTTCAGCTCCTGGTGAAATGCTGGGGCCTACCGGATTTAGATCTGTTGGCGGCGACTTTCAACAATGCAGAAGTTCTACATTTATTCAGTCGCAGGCAGGACCCAAAAGCAATGGGCATCAATGCTCTTGTTCAGGAGTGGCCATGCAGCACCCTTCTGTATGTGTTTCCACCCTGGCCTCTGGTAGGCAGCTGGTCCAGAAGATTGCAAGTCAGATCAATGCTTTCATTTTAGTGGCTCTGGACTGGGCTCAAAGGCTGTGGTATACTGATCTCCAGAGACTTCTGGTGGGCAGTCCCCTCAGCTTCCATCTCAGTCAGAATGGTCAGGGGTCCATTCTGCATGAGGATCCGGGTCGAATCTGTCGTACTGTTTGGCTATTGAAAGGGCTTGGTTGTTGAAGTGGGGGTTTTCACCTGCTCTTATTTCCACTCTTCTTCAGGCCCAGAGTAGGTTCCCCACAGTTACATAATCGTCTAACTTGTTTTAAGCACAATCGATCTTTGAGATCAATGTCAGGCCATTTTCTGAACGTTCAGGATATCAAAATGTTTAGACACTCTCAAAGTAAAATCTTTTTCAGGAATGATCCCAAAATTTTGGAATGAGTTACCACCATTTGTGAGAGAAGAGACGGATGTACTTAAATTTAGAAAAGCTTTAAAAACCTGTTTATGAAAGAATTTACTTAATAGTTTTGATTTTTGACTTCTTCATATTTTTGACTTTGTTTTTATTTTATTATAATTTTCTTTTTTATATTTGTTGGAATAAATTGTATAATTATATGTTGTAAATCACTTAGGAAGATATTTGTTTTGTTAAGTGATACATAAATTATTTTAAATAAATAAATAGATAAATATATAAAATACTTCTCTAAGCTTTGTTAGTTTGGAGGGTCTTTGAGGCCTGTTGTTCTGAGCAAGGTACTCAACCGCTCAATGTGGATATTCCTTTGTTTTAGGAATTTTTACAGGATAGCTTGTTTAAGGGTTTGGCCCTTAACAATTTGAAGGTTCAAGTTGCAGCTCTGGCTTGTTATAGGGGGAAAAGTCAATGGAGAGCCTTTGTTTTCCCATCCGGACGTGTCCCATTTCTTGTAGGGAGTAAAAAGCATCTTTGCCCTCCGTTGCAGGGTGCCTCTGTGAGACCTTAATTGGTCCTCAAGTTTTTGGCAGGTCCAACTTGTCTTTCCTTGAGGCTGCTTACCTTGAAGACAGCTTTTCTGGTAGCAAACTGTTCAGCACGTTGGGTCTCTGAGCTATAGGCTCTTTCCTGCCATAGGCCTTTTCTCTGTATGACTTTGGGTGTGTTTCAACTTCAGACTATGAATCAGTCCATTTCTCTGCCCATCTTGGGGAGGGACAGAGATGAAGCTGAGTACCATCTTTTGCATTACTTGGACATCAAGCATCATTTACTGCGGTACCTGGAGATGACTAAAGCTGTTCGGAAGTCTGATCACCTGTTTGTGCTCCATGGTGGAGATAAACGGAGCATGGGCGATGAGGGCAATGATAGACCATTGGGTTAAGAAGTCATTTCGGCAGCCTATGTGGTTGCCTTGCCAAAATAAATTAGACCGTACTCCACGAGGGCTCAGGTGGTATCGTGTGCAGAGCTTCATTTGTTATCACGGGCTGAAATTTGCCGAATGGTCATCTTTGTGCACCTTCTCCAAGCATTACCACTTGGATGTTAGGGCTAGGGAGCATGCCGCATTTGCACGGGCAGTGTTGACTGGACCACTGGCAACCTCCCACTCTTTTTCCAGATTAGTTTTGGTACATCCCACTCATTGGGATTGACCTACCCGAGTGCTGAAGAAGGAGAAATTATTACTTACCTGATAATTTCCTTTCCTCTAGTAAGGGCAGGTCAATCCCTTCTTTGGTTGCCAATGTTTAAATTTGCGGTTATCCTTCTTCGGGGAGCTTTGCAGACTATAATTCCTGCACTTCATGGAATACTGGTAACTGGCTTCTCTAGCTCTTAGTTTACTAGATATGTTCTTTCTTTTGGCTGAGTTCAATGCTCCTGTTGGTTTGGAAGCATGAGAGGTTGATTGTTGATAATAATGTTCAAGTAAAATCAGTTTTGGCCACAGTTTGGCTTTTCCAGAGAATACTGACAGGCTGTGGTTGAGGTGGAACTATATGGCCATGATGTGAGCTTTTGCTCTATTTCCATCTGCTGGCAGAGGTGCATAACCCACTCATTGGGATTGACCTGCTCTTACTAGAGAAAAGGAAAATATCAGGTAAGTAGTAATTTCTCTCTCTCTCTCTCTCTCTATATATATATATATAAAGCTTTTTGTGTGTTAGAGGAGCATATGACTTGCTATTGCACCCCTTGTGAGGTTGCTGCAATGGCAGGTTCATGCCTGCTCAAGAGCAGGGTGGCCTTTTAATTTGGCTTTTGAAAGAGATGTATCTATTTTTCTTGTTTCCTTGTTCCAGTTTGGCTAGGCCCTACACCCCTGGATATACAGAACAAAAATGAGACAGCACCTTTCCAGTCCACAACCTAGCTAATAAGTGAGTCTCAATGTTTTAGATTATTTTAAGGTTTTCTGAACTTTATTCTTGAGATTTTTCCAAGGATCCCCTAGTTCCAACCATTGAAGAATAAACCCCTTGCTCTGGAAAGGCTAAAAGAAAGAAACCCAGTTTGTCCATCTTACATCCAGTGGTTGGAATGTGGGAGTTGGGAGTGCAAAGGATTTCAGCTGGAGACCCCCCATCAGAATGTTTAACCTGGAACAGAAAGGACTAGAAGTGGAGTCAGAGAACATCTGTAACCTCAGGTATTTTTTCTGCTTCCTGAATGGAGATCCAAATTGTAGTTAAGGGACCTCATTCCATACTAGAAACCTTCTTCCTAATATCTGGAAGGAAGGATATCGCAGAGCCTGCAACACTCAGGTATATTTATATAGACAAAGCAGAATTGAGATTTTGGATTAATCACTTATGTAACTAAAGAGGTGTACTTGGTGCCAGCTTATAATCATTGAAAACCTATTACAGAAAACATTTATTTTGGAATATCCTACTTGAGTGTCCTGCTTGATTAGTTGGCACTGAGACAGTGTAACATTTAAGAAACTGGGTGTACGGCCAATGAAAATATTTTCATCCTGTGCCTTGGACTCTGGCAATCTAATCTTCTCCCCTACTGGAGAATCCATCTCTGGGGCTGTGTGAGGACTTAGCCTTGGGGCTGAATGTGACCCCTGCCATCATAGCACAAGCTAGAAGAGGTGCTACATATATGTTTCTGGAATTTTCTTGTCAAGTCATTTGGTTAAAATGCATCATCAAGCAATTAAGCAAGATTCATCCAAAAATTGTCTATGAAATTTATTCATGAAGGTATTTTTTCTCTGTTAACCCATAATAGTGAGGGAAGTTAAAGCAATTTGCTTTCAAGAGAAAATC
The DNA here is from genome assembly GCF_901001135.1 of Rhinatrema bivittatum. Lineage (NCBI taxonomy): Eukaryota > Metazoa > Chordata > Amphibia > Gymnophiona > Rhinatrematidae > Rhinatrema > Rhinatrema bivittatum. The sequence goes on from NC_042617.1 coordinate 345,473,189, forward strand.
CCCCAATACTTCTGCAGTTTTTCTCTAGAAATGTTGTATGGCACTATATTTCCCCCAGCAATGAGTTAACGAGCTAAAAGGGTTTTAAAAGAAGACCTCTTGAGTATTTATATGAAAAGAAAAAACATCAAGAGCTCTTGCAAAATTCAATTTAACTGGTATTAGTTAGAATTTCTGGCACATTATGGAAAAAAAACATTTTTTTCATAGCAGCAGCTATATCAACTTGACAGACTTCACAAGACAGTGGGTGGCGAGAGGTATCAGACTGAAGGTTTTCAGATTAACTTTCTACCACAATGAAAGTAATTTATAAGATTCCAACAACAATGATTGTTCATCCAGCCTGAACCAACAACATCCATTAATAGTCAGTTCTTACAGTCCCAAATAATAGTGACGCTCTTAAGGGGTAATTTTCAAAAGGCCATAAAAGTAGCATATATGTAGCATATATCGTAGCAATTTTCAAAAGGCCATTTATATGCTAAATGGTGAATTTTAAAGACTGGATGCATTCCTAAATCGGGAGTTGGGCACGCATCTAGTACTTGCATGTGTCCACTCGATTTTATAAGGCGGCTAGATGTGCGCACAAGTGCCGATGTGTGAATATCATGCATCAGCTAAAAAAGGAATGGGCATTTCAGGGCAAGGTCAGGAGAATTGTACTCAAGTAGCTATACACCTGGACGCATGTTCAAATCCAGTGCCGTGTAACTTTACTTCTGCTATGGATGAGGTGTTAAGTCTGAAAAATTAAATTTACAAGCATCTGTGAAGTGTTTGAGGGGTCTGGGTAACTGAGGAGAATTCAGGCTAAAGAACCAGGAGGGTGTGGAGGACCTAGCTGACCACTGTGCAAACTGGTGGATGAACTGATGAAACTGGTCATCGGCTGGACATGCATCTATTATAAAATGCTTTCACTTGCGCATCCATAAGCTGACTTATGCTAAAATTAGGTGCACATATACGTGCACCAAGGCTATTTTATAAAATGCACACATATGTATATGTCAGCCCGCACATCAGTTTGCAAGGTACTGTCCTTAAATGCATTTATGAACATAAAACCCAGTTTTAAGTGCATAAATCCTTTTGAAAATTACCCCTTCTATGTCTAGGAAATGCATATAAACTTAAGGACATTATTTGGCAATAAAGCTAATGTTTAGGTGAAGTGTAATTTTTGAAAGTCAAATAAACTCCCTTGCATTCACGTTTGGAAGAATTCTTATATTTTTGGCATTCAAAAAATAAAAAAGCTTTTGTTTGTTTTTTTAAAGCCAAATAACATTTCAACAGCAAATTACAATATTTTACTTCTGTTATGCGTGCTGCCCATGGCAGCCCTGCGGCGCGGCCCTCTCTTCTTTCTCAGACAGATTCCAGGGCCTGGCTCCTCTTCTCTGGTGGCGGTGGGCCACCAGCTCCAACTTCGGGTTCCCTCCAGTGCCTCTGGTCCTGCCTTGCTACCCAGTGTTGCCAGCAAAGATGTCTCTGCTCGTCGGGCCTCTCCATGTGGCCCGCGGATACGCTACCATCAGTGCCGCGCCCCTTCCTAGGCACGCGCGCATCACTAGCTCTTTTAAAGGGCCCGCAGAGGGAACCTGGCCTTGGACCTGGATGCTGACATCAGACTCTTCAGTGTATAAAAGCTCAGTCCTCGCTCCATAGCGTTGTCTTTGCACCAGGTCTCCTCGTATTCCGAGTACTCGTTGCTGATTCCAGAATTGTGTCTTCGTGGTGTTCCTGTTCCCTATGGTTCCCGGTTCCTGTTCTCCTTGTTCCTGTTAGTCTATGTGTTGGACTGACTCTTGGATTTGACCATTACTACAACTGACTACTCTTCAGCTTCTCTTCAGCCCCAGACCTTCGCCTGACCACACTTGCCTTTCCTGTGCCCTGACCATTGCTTTGATTGACTATGCCTGCCATCTCCATGCCCTGACCCTTACTTTGAATGACTACGCTACAGACTCCTCTGTGTCCAGAGTTCTATACTGCTTGCCACAACTTCTACTTGGTGCCAGCTCCGATCCTCGCTTGTCAGTGACGCCTCTCCTTGCCTGCTCTCTGGATGTGGACTTATAAGGCTTAGGTCTTCCTTGCTTGGGCGCCTCCAGCTACTTACTGTTTCTTTGGCGCCCGAGTTCCAGTACCAAATCCTGTCCAGGATAGGACTACGCCATCTACCGGCTGCTGTCTCTGGGCTGAACCACCTTCCATCTCTAGCTAACTCTGAGGCCCACCTAATTATCCCAGGACAAGCAGGATGCTAGTCCTCACATATGGGTGACATCAGTAATGGAGCCCTATCACGGAAAACTTTCTGTCAAAGTTTCTAAAAGGTTTTGACTGACGCTGGCACATTGAGTGCACTGAGCATGCCCAGCAAGCTATGATCCCTGCGTCCACAGGGGTCTCCCTTCAGTCTTCTTTTTTCCGCTCTGCAGTAAGCATAGCGATTAGGAGCTCTGTGAGAAATTCTAACACTTTTTTCCTCACGGAAAGATTTACATTTTTACTTCACAAACACTTTTCCCTGCACGGGTCTCCTTCCGCATTGGTTTAATTCGACGTTCGGTGAGTACAGGTACCCCTTCCCCCTGCGGTACCCTGATACCATCTTCCCTACATCGTTTCTATCAGTGCCATCTATGTTTCATCCATGGCACTGATTTATTTCCTTAGCTTTTACAGTGCTATCATTGCCCAGATGGATTCCATCAATGGCCATCGATGCCAGGCTGTTTTCCATCGATGGCCATCGATGCCCAGGCTGTTTTCCATTGATGGAAATTGATGCCCAGGCTGTTTTCCATCGATGGGCATCCATGCCAATGCCATTTACATGCATGGCATCGATGCCAATGCCAACTCCATAGATAACATTGATGCCAAAGTGGATTCCACTTATACCAATGTCCATTCCATCAATGAAATCCATGCCAACATCGATTCCATTGGTGCCCATGTCAGTGCCATCAATGCCCATGTCTGTGGCATAAATGCCATGGACGTAATTATTGCCCAAGTCGATCCAATCATTACCGTTGATGCCCGTGGCCATACCACAGATATTATCAGCGCCTGCCTCCATACATCGATGATCTCGACACCCACGTCATTCCCATCGGCATCTTCAACGTTTTTATGGATGCGGTCATTGACTCCGTCAATGCCGGTATCATTTTTTCTGAAACCAGCGATGTTTTTCGATTATTCGATGCCACATCGTTCCCATAGATACCTACGCCGATATCGTCAGTGCTCCGTCACTGTCAACATTGTTGAACGAGTCATCAACGTTTTTCATATATATTTTTACGTTACTCTCGAGGCCATTTTGGCCGCCATCGACACCGTCAATGCCGACATAACACCGCCACATAATGCCCTCGCCTGAACACAGTGCTCCATGCTTTGGGTCCTTATTAAAGCCCCGTATCAGGAGCAGAGCAGGCATGCTGACAGTCCGTCATCGATTGCCATCCAGGACAGCGAGGGCTTCCATCTCGGCGCTGGAGAATGACCAGGTCGAGCACCGTGGCATTCATCGTCACCGACACGATGACCGTCCGCCACCGACACCATCCAACACATTGCTGCTAACCTTCTCGATGCTGGACAATGCTCGGGCCGAGCAACATCACCACTGCCATCGGCACTGTTCCACACAGTTTTGGCAGTCCTTCCTGCTCCAGAAAAACTGGATCGAGGTCCGCAGAATTCTGCACTGGCATCAAAAGACATCAAGCTGCTGCGACAATGGTTGGGTTCATGAGTTCGTTAATCGGCTCCCCTGTTCCCAGGCGTGCCCCACTGACATCGGTGCAGGATTCTGGCCATCCGCTCATTATGGTCTAAGCGTCAGTCACGCCCAGCCTTGTCTCCTCTATACCTGCGCCACCATACCAGGTATCAGAGTTGAGATGGACGTTGACGTCCACAGACTACCCCTCGAGGACTCCGGAAATCCACAGAGCCAGCAATCTTCACCAGCTCGTCCTTCGGCGGTTCACGTTGGATGGTAAGTACCCACTTCTGCGGCATTCCCATTGAGATGTGTTCTCTAATTCGGGCCACATGGTTCGAAACGTTCTAGGTCATGTACTTTCCAAGAACTGTATTAGTGTCACATATCGCTATGCCAGCTATAATACCAGGAGAACCTCTCTTTCTTTTCTTTGGGATTGCATCAGGGCTTCCTCCCTTTTTCAGCAATGTGGCTCTGTACTGATTAATGTTCTAGCTTTTGGTTCCTGTTTCGGTACCAAAGTTCCAGGTGCATTCACTGTTCTGCTAAACACGAGATCCAGCACATGCTGCCTCAACTACAAGTCCACCTCGAAGCCTGACAGGTCTCGATGTCTCTTTGTACAGCACTCAGAAATGCGGGTAAGACTTTACCGCTCTCACTCCTGTGGGAGCTTACATGATATCCAGATTACATCAACCCCTCCAGTTGGACACCTCCCGGTTTTCCAACTGGCCGGATATCAGAGGAGCCACCCCCACCTTGTACCAAAGTTGCCGGTACACTCCCCTACACGCTTCAAAACGCAGAGGGGGGAAGAGGGGGGTTGGGGAGTTTAATTACATTATTCTTTCTTTCAACAGAAAGTAGTTACTCTCCGCCCATCCTGGACCTCAGAAATACCAACTTTCTTCAGAAGGCACAGGTAAAATGGTATCTCTCGTTACCATGCTTCCAAAACGCAGTAAGTACATTACCTTTATTCTTTCTATGTGCCTCATGATGAGTCAACAATATTACAATTCCAAGCTCTGCCGGTGGCACCACCTTCGGCAACTGGGGTATTTCATTGAATCAATATCGGTGACTGCTGTTTCTCTACGGAGTCCAACATCATTCACGCTTTCCTTGCTTGGACAGCTACATAACCACAGGCAGTCCACTATCTGAGATTACTGTCACTGCTATAATTCCCTTAGACACTTCTGGACACCACAGTCACAATGACCTTCCTGTCCAGCATCTGCGCAGATATTCTAATACATTCCTACATGTCCCTGCACGCATATTCCTTAATCTTAGCCCCCAAAAATTGTATATTATTGGGCTCTGAGGTTTTTTCACTATGCACTTTCCTCATAGACCAAAACTGCTATGAGTTAGATTCAGTGAAATTCCATTATCAGTGGGTCTAAGCTATTCAACCGCTTTCGTCCCTCTCTATATCACGGATTTAGAACTAAAATCCTAGTCTGATCCTGCTCATGTTTGCATTTACTTCAGGTTGTAAGCTTGACCACAAATCTTCTCAACCCAATATGCGTCTATTCCGCTCCAAGCAGTTCCACATAAACTTCCTGGATCTTGTACCATGCGTTATACCCTTATGCCTTCCAATACTGCCTCTGCAACAATTCTTTGTGCATACAGACAGGCAGCACAGGGACAATGTGCTTTCCAACATACATGCATGCACAACATCTTAGCTGCTCTGCAATGAAGCTGCACAGGTTTATCCTTAGCCCTTGCTCATTCTATGCATCCTCGGGCCACTGATCTCAGACACTTACTGAATGCACTAGCAGACCGTCTCCAGTTAGGTCCATCCTTTCGAATGGTCTTGGACATGTGTAGCGAGAGAAATCTTCTAGCGCGGAGGTCAACCAAACTTGCCCTCTGCTTCTGAATCGAACCATACGGTGCACAGATTCTACTACCTACACATGGTTTCACTGCGTTCCCATAGACGCCTTTCTTCCATCAAGGGCCTCCTAAATGTGTATCTTCCACTACCTCTCATAGCCAGCACTCTTATAATGCTGAACCAGGACGGAGTTCACTGTTCCTCAGGCCCACGTCCTGCCCGAGACCAGTATGCTTTCCATACTTCATACCCAAAACTCTCGTGAACTCACAACAGGACAGAGCAACAATAGTCCTCTTAGCCCTATACTGCCTTGACAAGTATGTTTTCCCATATTCTTTGACCTCTAGATCAGAGACCAATTCGCCTGGGCACAGCGCCCACTCTCGTAACTCGGAATCAGTATAAGTTGCGTAATCCCAACCTAACAACTCTTGCCCTGACAGCTTGAATGTTGAAATTCTGCAACCACTTAATCTTTCAACACAAGTCTCTAAAGTTCTCGTAGCTTCTTGAAAGCTTTCTGCACGTAAACCTTACCACTTTTAGTGGACTAGATTTACCAAGTGGTGCATACAAACAGGTTTTTCACCTTTTTTCTTGCCCCACTCCTTCTGTACTAGATTACCTATATCACCTTTCAGATTCTGGTCTCCAGACATCCTCTGTAAGGGTACACCTAAATGCCATAGCGGCATACCACAAGCAAATAGGGGATATGCCAATAACAGCGTAACCCCTAGTAAGTCGGGTTATGAGAATCTTACTTCACCTTAAGCCTCCCATTCGACCACTGGTCATTAAATGGAACCTAAGTATACTACATTCCTGTGGCAAGAAATTTCTTACATGGAAAATAATTTTCTTAGTAGCCATTACATCAGCTAGGAGGGTCAGTGAGTCGCAACCTCTCGTCACATACTCACCCTACATAAGGTTCCTGCATGAAGAGTAGTCCTTTGCACTCACCCCAAATTCCTACAGATTTTCACTTAATCAGTCAATAGTCTTGCCTACTTTCTTTTCAAGACCTCTCTCTAGCCAAGGAGAGAGAGTCTTATACACATTAGACTGAAAACGTGCACTAGCTTTTTACCTGAACCGCACGGCGTTCCATAGGACATCCTACCAACTCTTTGTTTCTTTTCACAAAAAATAAACCAAGAGTCGTGGTAGTAAAACGGACTCTCTCCAACTGCCTAACAGACTGTATCGAAATCTGTTATGAAAAAGCAAAAGTTCCTCTCCAAGGGCGAGTAAAAGCACACGTAGTAACGTCTATGTCTACATCAGTAGTACACTATCGTTCAGTGCCCATTATTACCATATGTAAAGCTGCAACGTGGAGTTCCCTTCACACCTTTGCAGCTCATTATTGCTTGGGCAAAGAAGAACGACAAGATTCAGCCTTTAGACAATCTGTCTTGCAGAACTTATTTCCAATATATTCCCAACTCCTTCTACATCCAACCTGCTGTGATTTTGGCTGCCTCATGTTTACCAACAATACTGCAATGTTGATTTATTACAAAATGACTCAGCCTATAGCTTGCTAATCACCCATATGTGAGGACTAGCATCCTGCTTGTCCTGGGATAAAGCAAAATTGCTTACCTTGTAATAGGTGTTATCTCAGGACAGCAGGATGTAGTCCTCACAGAACCCACCCGCCACCCCGCGGAGTTGGGTCCGATACGTTTTATTATTTTCTTTTATATTTTCGCTTACGCATAATGCTACAAACAAGACTGAAGGGAGACTCCTGTGGACGCAGGGATCATAGCATGCTGGGCATGCTCAGTGCACTCAGTGTGCCAGTGTCAGTCAAAGCTTTTAAGAAACTTTGACAGAAAGTTTTCCGTGATAGGGCTCCATTACTGATGTCACCCATATGTGAGGACTAAATCCTGCTGTCCTGGGATAACACCTATTACAAGGTAAGCAATTTTGCTATCCTGCTGGCCCTGGCACCCAAAGGCTGAACCCAAGGGGAATGAGGGCTGGTATAGGTGAAGCTCCAGCGGCCTCTAGCTTCAGGCCACTCCACCTGCTGACAGTGGGGACCCGTAGGACCCTGCCTACAGGTTGCGTCAACCCCACCTCAGCCCAAGGGTCCACCTCCAAAGCAACAACTTCAGGCTATCATATTTGAAGGGCTTTAGGAATTTAAGCATAATGGAGGCAATAATCAAACTACCTGCATTGGTGCAAACTTCTCAGGTACTTTTTTTACCTTCAAGTTTTACACCAACTATCAAAGTATAACTACGCTGCTTTGATCAATGCCCCTGGAAATATTTCCCAGAGGTCTGAACCTGCTTTCTCTATGGATAATTTTTCCATTGGATACAACACATATAATTTTAAATTACACAACGTTACAAGTGCTGTTGTGTAGCCTGTCCACTCCTTGCCCCCAAGAATGCCTCTGCAATATGGTATGTGGGCAAAAGTACTCATGTTGTTGAACAACACTTTTACAAATATACCAGGCGGGCAATATTCAAAGAGCTCTTTTCTGCAGTTAAAACACTTTTTTACATGCGGGCACATCTTTGGTTATTGCCCTTTATATGTACTATTTAACACAGAAACACTATAACAAGTTACAAACATGAAGAACATGAATTTTCACCCAAATTATGGACTTTGAAATATTTCTGGCAAAAAGATAAGGGTGAGCCAGTTGATGTAGTGTATCTGGATTTTGAGAATATATTTGATAAAGTCCCTAATGAGATACACCTGAGGAAATTAAAAAGATAGGGGATAGGAAGCAATGTCCTATTTTGGACTGGTAACTGTTTCGAAAAAACGAAACAGAATATGTTTTCCCAATAGAAATGGGATCAAAACCTATTTATTAATGAACTGGATAAGGGAGCAATGAGTGAAAAGTGAGGTAATCAAATTTGAAGATGAAACTAAATTATTCAATGCAGTTAAAACACAGACTATGAGAAATTGTAGGAGGACATTGTCAGACTATGGAACTGGGCATCTAAATGACAGATGAAATTTAATGTGGACAAGTACAAAGTAATGCAGATGGGAAATAGTAATCCTAACTATGGGGTAGATTTTTAAAAACTGTGTGATTGCGTACTTTTGTTTGCGCAGCAGGTGCAAACAAAAGTACGCTGGATTTTATAAGATACGCGCATAGCCGCGCGTATCCTCTAAAATCCTGGATCGGCGCGTGCAAGGCTGTCGATTTTGGGCAGCCGGCGCGCGCCGAGCCGCGCAGCCTGCCTCCATTCCCTCCGAGGCCGCTCCGAAATCGGAGCGGCCTCGGAGGGAACTCTCTTTCGCCCTCCCCTCACCTTCCCCTCCCTTCCTCTACCTAACCCACCCTCCCGGCCCTATCTAAACCCCCCCCCCCCTACCTTTATCCATGGATTTACGCCTCCCGGAGGGAGACGTAAATCCACGCGAGCCGAGACCCAACCCGGGGGCGGTTCCGGAGGGCACGGCCACGCCCCCGGAACGCCCTGGGCCTAAACCACGCCCCCAGGCCCGCCCCCGAAACACCGTGTCCCGCCCCCAAAACGCCACGTCATTCGGCCCCGCCCCCAACACACCCCCGGCATGCCCCCTTCCGAAAACCCCGGGACCTACGCGCGTCCCGGGGCTCTGTGCGCGCCGGCGGCCTATGGAAAATAGGCGCGCCGGTGCGCAAGGCCCTGTTTGCGTAAATCCAGGCGGATTTACGCGAGCAAGGCTTTTAAAATCTGCCCGTATATGTACACAATGCTAAGTTCCATATTAGGAGTTACCACCCAGGAAAATGACCTTGGAGTCATTCTGGACAATATGTAGAAATCTTCAGCTCAGTGTGAAAAAGTAGTCAATAAAACATATAGAAAGTTAGGAATGATTCAGATTATTATACTGTGTTTCTGGAGTGTTAATGGAGGCTTATTTATTTAGGAGATTAGGTTTTTATTTATTTATTTATTTATATGTTTTATTGATATTCTACTTTTTGGAACTTCAGAGTGGATTGTGATACTATCTGTTGATATTACTATATAAGGCAACTGAGTATAGTGCCTCTGAGGGTGCAGAAAAACGTAGGCTTTTAATGTGTTTGGCTGCTATTTTTGAATGTTTGTTTCATTTCTGATAAAATTTATTGAAATTGTGATATGGGGAAATTGAGTACAGGTAGACACCTTTATTTTCAGTTTATATTTTAATTTTCCCTGGAATTTATAAGTGTTTATTACAACAAGAACAAAAATGATATTTATCTGGAAACAAGTCATCTTTTTCCACTGATTTCTCCTGTTTTGTTCTTTTTGTCATTAACATTGATTAATTCCCAAGAAAAATAAAATAAAAAGTGAAACTGAAGCTTCCTAAGTATGTGTATCTGTGGGAATGGAAAGTAATTGGTCTCGATGTTGCTTGGCTGTATTTGAGTGTTTATTTATAATGTGTGGTTTGCTGATCTGTTTTGTTCTATATTTTTATGATGTTTTAATGCTAGTTGTTGGCTAGATTGTAAAATGCTTTGGACAGTTTTCAAGGAAGGAGGCACATAAAAAATTTGTTAATAAATAAATAAATGTAAAGGACTTTGCTTTAATATATGTGCATCATAGCAAAACCAGGAATCTTGGCCACCATATCCACCACCAGTCATAGCATATCTGCAAGTTCAGGCTATGATGATGCATTCAATTCTGGTATATGGATTCCCAGTATATGGAGAAATCAAGCCTAATCAGACTGGAGAAGAAAACAATCTCATAGAAACTTCTTTGTACCTCTCCCGTCTCCTGTTTAGTAAGTTGGTACTGGATGTAGTCATGCACAATTGCACATACACAATCATGGGATCCATAAAGGAGTTGACGCATGTGAAGACAAGGGACTGACTGATACCAGATATGTCTCCCATCACCCTCTGAAAGGAGACAAATAAAGCAGAGTGATCTGAACTTTCATGGCCACAGACAAACTGTTAGGATGGATGAATGTTGTGTGTTAGATAAAATAAGAGCTGTATGTACTAGAACAGGTTTGGATGCATCGATAGAAAGTGTATAGCGTGCATGTGGATGTAAGTAAAATGTGATAGAATGACTATGAAAGCAGATGAAAAGTTGTTAGTGAAAGAAAAAAATTTATTTAAATAAAAAAGATATGATTGTTGCATAGGCTAATGAAGGGGATAGAGCAGATAAAAGTTAATTTAAAAAGGTGAGTCAGAATTCCTAATGAAAAAAGCAACACTGGCCATCTAAAAGTATCTTAGGGATGGCTTAGACAGTGTTTCAAAATAGGCCCAAAATATTTTGGGAGGTGTTATATGACTAAACATGTAAATACTAATAACCCCCTCCCCCCATGGATCTAAATTAGGGCAATTGTGTTTTAATTGATTTACAGGTTTACACTAAAAAGTGGTGAAGTCACTTTTATTTCCACATTTTAGAGGTGAAAATGTCACAAAAATAATAAAAATTCCAGATAATATGCTTGAGACATATGGAAAACTGTCTCTAAGAATTGTCATAAGGAAAAACGTTTATTTCCACATACCTAAAAATTTGGTATTATATTTAAAATTGAGATCCTTATAAAGTAAGCCAGCGGAGTGGAAAAATGACCCAGTTAACTAATAACTTTTCCTGAGTATTCAGCAGAGCATACCTAGGTAAGTGTTACCAGAGTAATGTTACTCTAGTGATTTTCCAGCCAGTCTTACCCAGCTGAGTTTGTGTTGAATAGCAATAGTAGCTGGATAAAGTTTAGTAATTTCCCTGGAACGACCTTACCCTGCCTCTTTGCATTCAGCTACATTTTAGCCAGGGAATGACTTACCTGGGTAAAATGTTGCTGTGACAAGGGCAGGAAATTCATATCTTGGGGGTCTGTCTGGGAAGTTGCAAATCTTACTTGGACAAATCCACTGATTATTGACCTCATTGTAGCTACAGTTATTTTCATTTAGATGCTGGAGGTGGATTTACAATTTTTGGCCAAGTCTTAAATCTGTCCTGAATCAGAGGAAAATAGGTTTAATTTTATATTTTTGGGTTAGGGATTAAGGGGTAGATTTCAAAGGGTTACGTGCGTAATATACGCGCGTTACCCTTTAAAAACCCTCCTGCGTGCGCTGAGCCTATTTTGCCTAGGCTCGGCAGCGCGCACAAGCCCCGGGACGCGCATATGTCCCGGGGCTTTGAAAAAGGGGCGGGGGCGTGGTGCAGGTCTGGGGGCGGAACCGAGGTCTCCAGCACAGTGGCTGTGCTGGGGGATGGAGCACCAGCAGCTGGCTGGCGCGCGCAAGATATGCCTGCCAGAGGCAGGCATAAAAACTTGAAATAAGGTAGCGGGGGGGGGGGGGGGATTTAGGTAAGGCTGGGGGGCGGGTTAGATAGGGGAAGGGAGGGGAAGGTGGGGGGAGCAAAAGAAAAGTTCCCTCCGAGGCTGCTTTGATTTCGGAGCGGCCTTGGAGGGAACGAGGAAAGCCATCGGGGCTCCCTTAGGGCTCGGCACGCACAAGGTGCACAAGTATGCACCCCTTTGCGCGCGCTGACCCTGGATTTTATAACATGTGAGCGGTAGCACGCGCATGTTATAAAATCGGGTGTACATTTGTGCGCGACGGGTAGCGCGCACAAATATACCCTGAGCGCACTTCTTTAAAAATCGACCCCTAAGTTTTCATCTCCTTCCCTGAGCAGAAGTTTCTTTTGTGCTTGGAGATTATACTGCTTTTCACTCTTGTTGTTTTATCCTCTTGCTCTTCATGAGACAGGATCAGATCTTTCGTTCACTTTCGACATATCTCCTACCCAGCTCTGAATATGGTCTAGCAGGGGTTTAGACTTAGCCAGCAACAAGCTTGGCTTTCCTTAAGTATAACTGTGCTCACTTGCCGTGTTAAGATACCCCAAATGTTAATTAACCCCATGTTGGAAAACCAAAAATTTTATAGGTGAAAGGCTGAACGAACACAATACGATACATGCCAAATGTTTGCTATTTGTTTTTTCTTGTGTAACACTGAAAAGGTGAAAGCACCTGAGCAAATGTCCAGGGCATGAGAGAGGATCCAGTATTATCACTTGCCTCCGGAGAAAAGAATTCCACTCCTCACCGAGGGGAAGATTTTAAAAAAGTACGCTCACGCGTACTTTTGTTCGCGCGACCGGCGCAAACAAGAGTACACCGGATTTTATAGATATTCGTGTAGCCGCGCATATCTTTTAAATTCTGGGGTTGGCACGTGCAAGGCTGTACAAAATCAGCAGCCTGCGCGCACCGAGCCATGCAGCCTGCCTCCGTTCCCTCCGAGGCCGCTCCGAAATCGAAACGGCCTCAGAGGGTTCTTTCCTTCCACCCTCCCCGTATCTTCCCCTCCCTTCCCCTACCTAACCTACCCCCCAGCCCTATCTAACCCCCCCACCTTTGTTTGAAAAGTTACGCCTGCCCGAGGCAGGTGTAACTTGCGCGCCGGTGGGCTGCTGGCGCACCATCACCCGACCTGGGGGCTGGTCCGGAGGCCTCGGCCATGCCCCCGGAACGCCCCGGGCCGGCACCACGCCCCCGACACGCCCCCCCCGAACTCAGAACGTCGCGCCGCCCCCGACACGCCCCCTTGGCAAAGCCCCGGGACTTGCGCGTGCTGCCGACCCTATTCAACATAGGCTCGGCGCACGCAGGGGGAGCTTGGGGCAGGTTTTCGGTGGGTGGGGGGTACACGCATATCTTACACACGTACCCCTTTGAAAATCTGCCCCCATATGTCCACGTTTAATATTGGGTTAGGAGAGAACTCGGCCTAACCTATTTCTTGTCTTTGATCTGTGACCTATTTTAAACACTACTGTAGCTGCTTCCCAGGAAATACATTTTAATGGTTTGGTTGCCCCCCTTTCTTCATATCAGCCTTTCAGAAAAGCTAAACTATAATGAATTTTTTTCTAAGTAAGAGGGGATTGAGGATAGTACTTTTCATTACTAGATATATTTTGTGTCAGCTGAATAGCAATATTCCCTTTCAGTGTTAACAAAAACAGCAGGACAAGCAGACAAAACATGTGGAAGTACTTATGTAGGTAGCCATGATGGCAATTAATAGTGCCACTATGGATGCCTTTGCTTTCTTGTGGGTACCTGCTATATTTCAGCAAATGGCAATGTAGACATTAGATTACACAGACAAACATACTGGTGATTGGTTTTTTTCTTGCTAGCTAAAAATAAAAGAAAAACCAGCAAGAACACTTTTTAAACAGTTTCTTGGTCTGCTTTGTAAGGAACAACACTTCAAGTTGAACCAGCTGTGAACAAATTAAAAAATGTAAAAAGCGCAGAGAGTAACACTCCTTCACAGCAAAATATTTTTCTGCTGCCAGCACAAGCTCGCAGATTCTGGCACTGGAAGCTAAGGGGTCAGGGCTAGCACATGGAACATACAAAAATAAAGGTCAGCAAACAAGGTTCAGGTGAGATCTTTTTATTGGACTAACTCAGTACTTAGACTGTAATATTCACTTTGGTGTAACAAATTTATAGATTAGGGACCTTCATAACATCCACGGTGCTGCAAGTTAATACTTGTCTTTTGCACCTTTGTGGATCATATTTAATTATTGGTCCATTAGTCCATTGAAGAGACACAAAGTTATATGCGTTTTGAGACTTTCGTCTTATATTTTTCAATTTTTAGTTAATGTAAAATTGGCAGGAGTACTTCCCTGTTTTGCACTCAGTTCTTGCCGGAGTCAGGGGTCCGACGCGCGTGTTTCGCGGTCCGCTGCTTCAGGGATGGTTCTGGCTGACTTGTGTTGCCCGGCGCACTATGCCACAGTGCTGCGCAGGTACAAGCTGCACTTTAAAGATTCACAGGAGGAAGGAGAGGAGCAGGAGGAAGGAGAGGAGCAAAGACCTGCTGAAGCGGGGTGAGGTTCCCGGCCCTGCGTTACCCTCCTCCATCCAGCTGACGTCATTTACCTGCACCTTTACCGCTATAAAATTGACGCTGCTGCGGCGCGCAGCGTCCGCCGGCGCGACGTCAAAGGGGCGCGCGACTTATTTCCGACTTACGTTCGACGGCTGGAGACGGAATATAAATAATACTTCAATTCTGTTTGGTGCTGGACTCTCCGGGCCTCCCAGAGGACCAAGGAAACTGTCGGAAGGAATTTGGTGTGGTAGGAACATTTTATATATTGTCTACCCTATAATGCCACATACAAAACGTAAGGGGCGTTTGCGCACGGACTCCTCTGTACCTGTGCAACCTAGCCTTACGCAGCAAGCAATAGAAGGTTTCTTCACACCGGTTGCAATTTCAACACCGGGAGCTAAGTCCGATGAGGGTAAAGGTTTAGAGCAAAACCTAACCCTCCTGGACATTCAGACTTCTTTAAGCCCCGGAGCACCTCAAGTTCCCTTGCGTCCAACCCCGGGACCCCTTTCAAAATTAGATTATGGGAATCAGCTATTAGTCTGTAAACCCATTATCTCAGAGGAGGAAATGGAAGGTGGACTGGCAGGGGTAAATCTAACATCTGAGCAAGGTGATGAAAACCTGGTTACGGAAATCTCAAAGATTTCAGAGGTATCCCAGGAAGGAGAGATGTTACTAAACCTCAATATTCAGAAAATAGTACAGCCAGAAGTGATCACCCTGGATTCGATTTGGAAAGCTTTAATGACTCTAGAAAATTCAATAACATCGTTAACTAAATCTATAAATGTGTCTCAATGTAAAATGAATGTAATTGAACCTGTGGTAAATACACATGAAATTAAGATCAATGAGATTTCTGCACAATTAACGTCTATGAAAGATGTTCAAATCAATTTGATCAAATCAGATGATCAAATGAAAAGAAATTATGAAAAGATTGAAAATAAGATGAGGTATCTAAACTTGAGGATATTAAACTTCCCAAATGCGAAATTAATTTCGCCTAAAGAACAATTCAAAAAATATTTGATGAATGTCTTATTAATAACACAGGACAAAATGCTAGATATCTCAAAAATCTATTTTCTACCTAATATAGGAATTAGAAATGAACCTAGATTATTAGAAGTAAATTTGGAAACAGATTTGACTGCTTTTTTGGAAACACCCTCTGAGGAGCAAATCGAATTTAGAGGCACATTATTAGTGTCCTTTGTGAATGAAAGGGATAGAGACATGATTTTTAAAACTTTTTTACAAAACCGTGATAAAACATTCTTCGGTCAAAAGATATGGATCTATCCCGATCTCACAAAGGATACTCAAACTAGAAGGAAAAAATTTGTAGAGATGTTACCAGAAGCTAAGGCTTTGGGAATCCAGATAGTTATCAAATATCCATGTAAGTGTACATTTAAGTATAAGGACAATAATTATGTCTATTTTGAACCTACACACTTAAGAGCTTTTTTAGATAAATGTAAGATTGAGGTAGGTAACATCCAATTAGATTGAGGTATAATATAAAGAGAAATTGAAAAATTCCTTGTTAAATTTAGAAATTACCTGATTTATTTGCTCTGAAGAAATTCTATGGGTCCTTGTTGCTTCTTAAAAGAATATAGCAGAAGAATGGTTTGTACTGAGATGTAATAATTTCATGTTACAACTATTTTGGATGTTTGTAATGATTTGAAAATGAATAAATAAATAATAATAAAAAAAAAAAAAGATTCACAGGGGTCCCGTTAATTATTTTTCGAAAATGAAACACTTTGAAGGTAAAACATCTTAAAAAACTTAAACACTGAACTCAAACATCAAATTTTTTTATGAATGGACACATCGCTCTCAGTGGGAAAAAAAACGCCAGAACTTACCGGACTTGCCTTCTCATTCGGTTTCGGCATATCAGCGAGAGATACAGCTGAAATAGCTTACTTTATAGATAGATTTCCTGATCTCACCTGATTTAATGAATTGACCATGATTTTACCATGAAATCACATAAAGTGATGCCACTCGATTTCCTTATTTAGTCCACCTGGGGTCACTGTAATAGAAAAATTCACTTTTGTTCACACTGCCGAAGCTGTAAAATTCTGTCACCGCCCCTCCAATGTGATTTGACTATTTCCAGGATTGTCCACTTGATATCTTTGAACTCATGATTATATTCCTTGAAGTGGGCAATTAAGGGTTCCTTCGAGTCTATCTGTGTTTAAACAACACTTGTTCTCAGTTAAGTGAGTTTTAATTTGTCGTTTGGTCATGCCCGCATATGTAAGCGGACATGGGCAAAAAATCGCATATATCACAAAAGTAGAATGACAAGTAAAATTTGGTAATGTAAACACTTTGCCTGAGGCTGTAGTGATGGTATTCTGTGTGGCTTTTAGAGGGCAGTACATGCATTTAGTGCATGGTTTCATCAATTCAGGCTTATCAACAGGGTTATAGCAGCTGGCGCGGACTATGTGATCTCTAATGTTCTTACCTCATGAATATGCGATTCTTAGCGATTGATTGAATAGAGGGTGAATTCATTGGAGGATTGCCCAATACTCCTCATGGCTCTACTAATTGGAGCTGACATCGATGTGTGTCTCAAAACCCACAGTCTGCGGGTTCGAATCCTGTGCAGGTGTTGTTTTTGATAAAAATAATCTCTGTTGGAATACAGGGCTCTTCGATATGCTGATTTTACACATTGTAATGGATATCCTCGCTGCAAAAAACGAGTGGCCATGTGTTTAGCTTGAACTTTAAACTCATTGCGGTCAGAGTATAGTCTCCTTAAGCGTAGAAATTGGCCCACAGGTAAGTTGGTTTTGAAAGTGACAGGATGAAAACTGTCAAAGTGTAACAGGTTATTACAATCATGAGGTTTCTGAAAGATGCTTGTGTTAATAACTGAACCATTTTTAGAAATCAAAATGTCCAGGTATGAAATTTGATGTGAATGAAAATTCATTGTAAATTTCAAACAGGAATCCAAAGAGTTTAGCCAAGTGTGAAATTATTGTAAACTTGCTATAGAGCCTTCCCAGATGACAAAGATATCATCAATATATCTTTTCCAACATTTCAAGTATGTAGACCACTGACATCCATGAATATATTGGGGCGGATTTTAAAAGGCGCGCGAATAGCCTACTTTTGTTTGCGCTCCAGGCGCAAACAAAAGTACGCTGGATTTTAGTAGATACGCGCGGAGCCGCGCGTATCTGCTAAAATCCTGGATCGGCGCGCGCAAGGCTATCAATTACGTATAGCCAGCGCGCGCCGAGCCGCGCAGCCTACCCCCGTTCCCTCCAAGGCCGCTCCGAAATCGGAGCGGCCTCGGAGGGAACTTTCCTTTGCCCTCCCCTCACCTTCCCCTCCCTTCCCCTACCTAACCCACCCGCCCGGCCCTGTCTAAACCCCCCCTTACCTTTGTCGGGGGATTTACGCCTCCCTCTGGGAGGCGTAAATCCCCGCGCGCCAGCGGGCCTCCTGCGCGCCGGGCCGCGACCTGGGGGCGGGTACGGAGGGCGCGGCCACGCCCCCGGACCGCCCCGGGCCATAGCCACGCCCCGTACCCGCCCCCAAAACGCTGCCGACACGCCCCCGAAACGCCGCGACGACTGGGCCCGCCCCCCGACACGCCCCCCTCGGAGAACCCCGGGACTTACGCGAGTCCCGGGGCTCTGTGTGCGCCGGGAGGCCTATGTAAAATAGGCTTCCCGGCGCGCAGGGCCCTGCTCGCGTAAATCCGCCCGGTTTTGGGCGGATTTACGCGAGCAGGGCTCTGAAAATCCGCCCCATTGTGTCTCAAAGCCGGCTACAAAAATGTTTGCCACATCTGGGGCCATCGCTGCGCCCATCGCTGTACCTCGAACTTGGAGATAAAATTTATCTTCGAACATGAAATAATTCTTGCTTAATGCCAATTCCAATAATTCAATGATGTAACTGATCGGAATCCTTTTCAGATGCAAACAAGTTTCCAAGGTTTTGGTGACAGCCAACAAGGCCTGGTCTTTCGGGATGACTGTATACAGAGATTCAATAGCTAAGGTGACCAGAAGGCAATCTTCATTTAATTGTACGGTATCCAAAAACTTCAGAATACTTGTACTGTCCTTAATGTAAGATGCCGCTGTGGGAATATGTGGCTGTAGAATCTTATCCAAAAATATGGAAATAGGTTCTAAAATGGATTCGTTAGCCGATACAATGGGTCTCCCCGGAGGGTTAGTTAATGCCTTATGTATCTTAGGTAGAATATACAACACGGGTATCTGTGGATTTGATTGAATCAAAAATTTTTGTTCGGAGCTTGTCAAATATCCCAAATCAAAACCTCTTTCTACCACTTCTTTTACTTCTCTTGCAATCTCCTTGGTGGGATCTTCACTCAGTAGTTGATAGAAGGTGTCATTAACCAATTGACGGTAAACTTCATGTACATATAAAGTCTTACTCATGACCACAACTGCTCCACCTTTATCAGCAGGCTTAATAATGATGTCATCTCTATGCAGTAATTGATGTAAAGCCTGCGATACTTCTTTAGTCAAATTATAATTACATGTGCCTTTTGGTAGTCTCTAGTTGTTCAACATCACGCAGGACTAGTTTCTGAAAAGTATTAATGGCAGGGTCACCTGGTGGAGGAGGGTTCCACTTGGATTTTAATTTGACCAGTGATGTATTAGTTGGAGACTCAAAAGGGCTTTGGGAAAGATATATTTTACATTGTAACTGTCTAATGAATTTAGTGAAGTCACATCTAAATTGAAATGGGTCATTCTTTTGTGATGGGACATAATTAAGTCCTTTGTTCAGAATTCTGTGTTCTAATTCTGTTAAAGGACTGCCCGATATGTTGATAACTGCAGACTCTATGTCCAATCCTTCTGTCCTCCTTGAGTGGAGTAATTGTTGGTCGCATATTGGGATCTTATCCTGGGACGGCTCCACTCTGTATTCTGATAGTTCCTGTTGCCTCTCCTTCTGCCTCTCGTGTTTTCTCCTCTGTATTGTGCTGAGCATGTGTAGTCCCCCGACTGATGCTCATCATCACTGCCTGATGAGCTATCAGAAAAATTGAACATAAATAACGGGACCCCTGTGAATCTTTAAAGTGCAGCTTGTACCCGCAGCAGCACTGTGGCATAGTGCGCCAGGCAACACAAGTCAGCCAGAACCATCCCTGAAGCAGCGGAACGCGAAACTCGCGCGTCGGACCCCTGACTCCGGCAAGAACTGAGTGCAAAACAGGGAAGTACTCCCGCCAATTTTACATTAACTAAAAATTGAAAAATATAAGACGAAAGTCTCAAAATGCATATAACTTTGTGTCTCTTCAATGGACTAATGGACCAATGATTAAATATGAACCACAAAGGTGCAAAAGACAAGTATTAACTTGCAGCACCGTGGATGTTATGAAGGTCCCTAATCTATAAATTTGTTACACCAAAGTGAATATTACAGTCTAAGTATTGATACCTAATTAGTCAAACGTTTGCTACAACGTCTTTTCTGTGGTTCACATGATTCGTTGTACAGTGTTTTAAAGAATTTTGTACATTTTTGTTTTCACTAACTCAGTACTCCCATGACTTGATGTCGAGAGCTCTGCTCTCATCATCCGGTCAGCATTGTTTAAATCAGGCCTTCCCAATCCTGTTCCAGGAACCCCACAGCCAGCCGGCTGCTCAGGATATCATTGAATCAATGAATATGTACATGTTACATTTGCATAGACTGAGAATCTGTGGATATCCTGAAACCGTGACTGGCTGTGGGGTCCCCAGAACAGGTTTGGGAAGCCCTAGTTTAAACAGTACAAAGGCAGCTAGGCACGGTTGTAGACATGCACCTTTAGACACAGTTTTCTGAAGAATGGCTTTTGTAGACCACCTCTTGCCTAGCTGGCTTTGCGTTATTTAAAGCCAGCGTCACTGTGCTGTTTCATCACTTACCTGAGGAAGGAAGCATAGCTCTCGAAAACTTGTCACAGTTAATCCAATAAAAAGGTCTCACCTACAGCTTCTTTGTTGATCCTTATTTCTACATATTCAAGTGGACTAACATGGAAACCACAATACTTTGCTTACAATGAAACAAAAACATTTTCCAGAATGCTCAGAAATGACAGCATTAAAGATGATCCCCTTGAGTCATGTCAATATCTGATACCGTAAAATTTAGCATACGGGGCCCATACTAAAGAACCCAACTCTGATTTAAATCAAATTCTACTACAGCACAGGACTATACCAGTAAACTATGCTGGAGCATATCAAACCTCACATATTATGAGCAGTTACAAGAAAAGCAGTAGTTTCCACAGGAAGATATCTTCAGATTGGAAGGAAGATAAAGAAGTTAAGTTCTCAACTTTGTCATCTTCCAAATGTGAAAATTCTTTAAATGGGCATCACAGTGAGATACAGTATCAGGTCAGTGCATCTCCAGCAGTGGAACTGACCCACAACTGTCTTCCTAGCATAGCTAAAGCATGTTTTATTTAATTCATCTGCTTCTCCATGCAGCAGCTTTACTTTCAGTGTACGTTTTACAGAGAGCCAGAGACTTGCCTGTCAGCAGGTTGAAAGTGCACCGCGTCCACTGATCCATGTCGATATCGTAAGAGTCTATGTGCCGTACCAGAATCCGATCATTATTGTAGTCCAGGTCATTCCCACCTAAAACATAAAGCTTTCTTTGGACAGCCGCCATGGCATGGTACACTCTCCGCTGCAGCATAGGGCTGCGACTTATCCATTTATTCTAGGGCACACAAAAGGAAGAATCAGGGAGAAATCAGCAATACTTTAAGGTAAAGAGCACCAACTAAATTCACAATCACCACTTGCCAATTTTCTCAATGAGAATAATACACAGAATTCAGGTTTCTTTGTTTGCCTTAAGAACTGCATTGGGGATTAGGTGACTCCAGGTTCACCACTGCACCCAAGAGACAGAAAAAAGTAGAGCACAGAACTATTAGCCTGTACATAGTTCTTGTATTTTAGTTTGCTTTCAAAAAAAGAAAATGAAAGAATGGTAGAATAATCATAGCCTTACTCCAGAAAATGTTATTTGTATATTCGGATATATGGCCATAATGCATGCATCCTCATAAGTATCACTATCATTTATTTATTTATTTTTAATTTTTATATACCAACATTCTTACATCCGATGTAAATCATACCGGTTTACATTAAACAGAATAGCAGGAAATAAATTTCCATAGTCTAATACAAAGAACATTTCTAATTAAAATTATTAACAAGCGAAAAGAAAAGGTAAAGAATTGGAATAAAGTTTAAATAAAAGAAAAATATAAAATGAAGAAATATAAAAATATAAAATGCATGAAGATTAACAAAGGAAAGGTGAGTAGTTCATTGGCATTCATGTTTAACCCTTTCACTGATACCTACAGGCAAATGGATCAACCCTCACGTACTATAAAACATGCATGCCTCAACTTACAAGTAAATGGGGACATTAGGTATCTATGTACTAAAGCATATCATTGGTACTGTAGTGCTGCTTTATCTATCGCTCGGTTAACATGTGTTAGCTTACATTAATGTAATGCAAAATCTATACTAATGAAATTCAAAACTATGCAAAATAGCTCATTACCTACTAGTATATCACAAAATTACATGCATTAAAATATACAAAATGTAACACAGATGCAAAATCACACACTGTCCACATTTACATGTGTACTTTATATAAGAACATAAGAAAATGCCATACTGGGTCAGACCAAGGGTCCATCAAGCCCAGCATCCTGTTTCCAACAGTGGCCAATCCAGGCCATAAGAACCTGGCAAGTACCCAAAAACTAAGTCTATTCCATGTTACCATTGCTAATGGCAGTGGCTATTCTCTAAGTGAACTTAATAGCAGGTAATGGACTTCTCCTCCAAGAACTTATCCAATCCTTTTTTAAACACAGCTATACTAACTGCACTAACCACATCCTCTGGCAACAAATTCCAGAGTTTAATTGTGCATTGAGTAAAAAAGAACTTTCTCCGATTAGTTTTAAATGTGCCCCATGCTAACTTCATGGAGTGCCCCCTAGTCTTTCTACTATCCGAAAGAGTAAATAACCAATTCACATCTACCTGTTCTAGACCTCTCATGATTTTAAACACCTCTATCATATCCCCCCCTCAGCCGTCTCTTCTCCATGCTGAAAAGTCCTAACCTCTTTAGTCTTTCCTCATAGGGGAACTGTTCCATTCCCCTTATCATTTTGGTAGCCCTTCTCTGTACCTTCTCCATCACAATTATATCTTTTTTGAGATCGGCGACCAGAATTGTACACAGTATTCAAGGTGCGGTCTCACCATGGAGTAATGCTTCTCATTAACCTCAGACATTAGTATGATTGTAAAGCACACATTAAGGGCCAATGCTAACTCAGTTCAGTACACTGGTCCCTAAATCTGGACATATTTGCAGGTTATTACAAGCAAATCCAAATGCACACATGGGGGTAAATGTAACTATCATAGCAATTTTCAAAAGTCATTAACTTGAGTAAAGTGCACTTACACGAGTAAATCCTATGGACAATTCAATGGCATATTGTGTAGCAATTTTCAAAAACTCACTTACACAGGTAAAGTGCGTTTTTAAAAAAAAAAAAAAGCTTTTTAAAATCAGGTCTATACTGACTACAAAAACGTTTGACAAACCTTAAGGGGCGGATTTTCAAAGGGTTACGTGCGTATATTACGCACGCAACCCCGAAAACCCGCACCTGCGCGCGCCGAGCCTATTTTGCATAGGCTCGGGGACGCGCGCAAGCCCCAGGTCGCGCGTATGTCCCAGGGCTCGGGAAAAGGGGCAGGGCGTGGGCGACCCAGAGCGGGGCGGGGCGTGGCCAGAGTGCTCCGAAGGCCCTCTAGGCCGGTGCGCGCAACCTACACCTGGCCGGAGGCAGGTGCAACTTATTTTACAAAGGTAAGGGGGGTTTTTAGATAGGGCTGGGGGGCAGGTTAGGTAGGGAAAGGGAGGGGAAGTGGGGGTTGGAGGGAACGGGAAAAGCCATCGGGGATCCCCTAGGGCTCGGCGCGAGCAAGGTGCGCAAGGTGCACAAGTGTGCACCCCTTTGCACCCGCCAACCCAGGATTTTATAACATGCACGCGGCTGTGCATTTATGTTATAAATTCGGGCATAGATTTGTGCGCGCTGGGTTGCGCTCACAAATCTACGCATGCGCGCAAGTTAGAAAATCTGGCTCTAAGGGTATAGATTAAACTGTGTAAAGTACAAGCACTGCGCTGGAAATTGGCATGTTTAGGACTACTTGAAGTAGAGAGATATACTAGGAAAAGGATACGAGTAACACTGATTGTACAAAGATATTCCAGAAAAAGGACACAATTTCTGCTGCCTGTGATGGTACACTGAGACATACCTGGAAACAGACATGACAAGTACTGCCCAAGGTAGATTACAAAGACAAACCAGGACATGGACATGATTAGTACTGCCCAAAATACAAAAGCACACCAAGAAATATGTATGACCAAGGCTGCTTGGAGGACAAAGACATGCCAGTAAATATCCAAAACTACAGCTGCCAGAGGTCTAGAAGGATATCAGAAAAGGCACCGGACTGGGTCTTCCAGCTTTCTGTAAACACAGGAAAGGTGCATGACTAGAGCTTCTACAGGGTCTGATCAGGTATCAGCTACGACCAGTCAGTGCTACATTGTAACTTCCTTGCATTCTGATAATGTAAGCAAGTATTTCATTATTATCTTTTCCAGAGTGCAGGTGAGAGTGATGGGTAACACTCAGCATTTTCATCTTTCGTTCTAAAAATAAAAAAGGACTTTTTCCTTATTAGATATTTTGCTGGGCAGACAGCTTGCTTATTTTTAAGTTATTGAAACAAGTGGTTGCGTAGTAGTATTTGTGTGTTGACTCCCATAATAATTGTACTGAAATGACAGAATAAAAAGATAACCCCTTGAGTAATAATCTAAATCAGTTTAAGCAGACTACACATAGGGAAAAATATTAAAAGCGCATTCAGCGCTATTTAGCCAGATAAGCGGTACTTATGCGGCTAAGTAGCGGCCACTAAATATGCTCCTAAGTTCAGTGGCCACCACTTAGCAGTATAAGTCTCTTATATGGCTAAAAGTTACACACACAAAACGTAGGTGTGTACTGGGTGGAATGGGGTGGAGCGAGTTAGCTGTATAACATACGGCTAACTACCGATATTCAGTATATACATGCATATATTCAGTGGCTTTGCCATGCCGCTGAATATACATTGTAACTTAGCTGGATTAGTTCTGACTGGCTAAGTAACTTACATGGCCAGCTTCGAATATCTACCCCACAGTATATTATATAATACATATATGAAAAAAGAAATCGGGACATTTCTGGTGAACAAAATGATATACTCTTTCAAGCTGCTGTCTTCAGCTCAGCCCAAGTTAAAATGGGAAACTGAAAAAAAAAATTACTTTCATTATCATGTTTGTCACGTTTTCCTCTGCATAAACATAGTACAGGATGGATCTAATGACTCAATGGCAAAACTGTGTGTTGCCATGCAAGGAGTCCCTGGTTTGATTCATGCATCAAGATACTGTGCTTTTAGATCAGCAGAGGCAGCATTCATAGCCCCCAGAGCAACACGGTCATGCCCAATAAGGGTAACACTCAGTGGCCAAATTCAGATCCCATGATACAAGGTTCTGAATGGAGTCCCGGTATATAGTTCCCAGCCTCAGGACCATTGTTGCAATAACCAGACTAGGAACAGTGGGAAGGAGAGTTTATTAAAAATAAGGGGAAAATCCCCAATTAACTGCAAAAGAAATAACTACCAGATCAAAAAACCCCCAACGTATTCCAATCGTCATTTTACCAAGAAAATAGAAAGCATCTGAACACTAACGTCATCAGTGATATAACAGAAAACCTATGTCTTAAAAGTGTTTGCAGAAACAAGTTCCTCACTTTGGCTATGACAGCATAAATCGATAGCTTCCAATCGTGGTTTTTCAGGCTCCTTAATAATTTATGGTTTAGAACACTGCCTTGTGCAGGAGCTGAGTATTAGGAATTAATGTTTGCATCAGCAGTCAAGTCCTCTGACTTGGGCCTGCAGACACCATCTGGTTTGCAAAGCCTGGCTACATCCCCAACCACATCCTTTTTTTTTTTTTGTCTCTGCTGCAGCTACTGCTAGGTGAGCCGCCAGCTAGTGCACAGGGAAAGAACCAGAGGGGCCTGATGGGTCAGTCCTAATAAGCCAGTGTGTGAATACTAATCAGTGATGGGGAAGCAGAGGTCACCCTAGCCTGCCTGTTAGCAGGTAGCTATGTGCTCTGTGGCAGATGGCAGACATTATTGACTCTCTACAAAGCTCTAACACAGAGTTGAGTGCCAAGCACCCACTGATGGAGTTATTGAGATTCCATGCGAGATGCAAGCAGATGTGAAGTTTGCCACTACCCACCGTAAACACTATGCCAGCAGAATTTAAAAAAAATGAATGTGTGTATGTGTACAAACATGAAGCAAACCTTATCGGACAAATAGTGGCAATGCCTTGCTGTTTAACTCTTTCTCTGCCAAGTTCATGTCTCCCACACAGATCTAAATTGTCCCTAGGTAAGGAAGTGGTAAGTCTCTGAGAGGGGAGGAGTGATTGTTTATCTGTACCATCTTCAGGAGATTACGAAATGTTCCTAGTATGAATCTCAATCAAACACAAAGTACAGCAACATCAAAAGTGATCATTTGGGAACATGGGTCTACTTAGATGGACCTCTACCTTGTGCTATGCATGGTAAAAGTAAAACACCGGCTCCTCTAAAAATTCTGAGTTAAGTTTCCAAAGAATGAAATCATGCAGCCCATATACTGCTATCACAAAGATATTTAATGTGTAAGCTTGTTTTTGACAGACATCAACTATATTTATTTATTTAGCCATTTTATATACCGTCGTTCCAAATAAAGATCGCAACGGTTTACATGATGTACATAATATACATCAACAATTAAATTGATTTAATGAGGTCAAACAACATACATATTATTTATTTTTTGGTTTTTTGCTTTTTTTATACCGATGTTCGTAGGAAACATCACATCGGTTAACAACTCGTTATCAAATGCACAATTAAAAACATTTGAATTTCCAAACATAAATCATAGTCATAAAATATATACAATTCTGGATAAACATTTAAACTGAACAAAAGCATATAAAATTCTTTAAAAAACCATCTAAAATTAATAAGAAAATTAAGATGTTAAAACAGGAACTTGAACTATATAGTTAAGGGAAAGCTTGTAGAAATAGCCAAGTTTTGATTCCTTTCTTGAAGGTTCTAGTGTTTGTTTCAAGTCTTACGTTTTACAGTAGGGAGTTCCATAATTATGGCCCAGCAATGGATAATGCTCTTTCTCTAACTGTGCTTAAGTGTGCTGATTTAGGGGATGGAATTGGTAATGTCCCATTATTCGCTGATCTAGTGGCTCTTTGAGGGGTATGGAAATGTAAAGTGACGGTAAGCCATTCAACTTTGTCATTATAAAGTGTCTTATGGATTAATGATAATGTTTTAAACTGAATATGATAAATGATTGGTAGCCAGTGTAATTCTTTTAAAATCAGTTATATGTTCAGTTTTCCTAGTGTTGGTTAGAATTCTGGCTGCTGAGGTCTGTAGAAGTTGGAGTGGTCTGATGGAAGAAGCAGATAGGCCTAATAATAAGGCATTGCAGTAGTCAGTTTTTGAGAAGATGAGAGCTTGCAGCACTGTTCTGAAATCTTGTTTATGTAGGAGGGGTTTTAATCTTTTTAAAACATTTAGTTCAAAATAGCCATCTTTGATTATATTGTTTAGCCACCTTTTTAAGTTCATTTCACTATCAAGCAGGATTCCAAGATCTTTGACTTCGTATGAGATGGGATATCAATACTTCTACCTCAATTTGTTTGTTCATTTTGTGGCAGATTATGAGAAGTTCTGTTTTTTTGAATTAAGAGATAGGCTCATTTGTGCTAATAATTGGTTTATTGCGGAAATATTAATTTCTCAGAGTTTTAAAGTGGATTCGATACACTTTGTAATCAGAATTAAAATCTGTACATCATCTGCATAGATAAAATGAGTTAGTCCAAGACCTGCTAAAAGCTTGCATAATGGAAGCATATAAATATTAAAAAGGGTTGAGGATAATTGTTGTGCCCATCGGTCGCAGGCGACTGCGACCTTTGCTACTCACCTCCTTTCTCTATGCAGCTCCGAGTTTGGGGAGAATGGCAGCCTCCGCTTCCACATACTGACCCTCATGGTGTGCCCGGGATGGCGTGGGCGCTCCTGGCAGCCATCTTACATCCAGTGTTATCTAAGGCACGCGCGTGCCTGCCTCCTTCTTAAACACGTCATGGCAGGAACCTCGGGGGCGTCCCCACCACATGACGTCATCCGCTCACCATACTTAAACTCAGCTGACTTCTTGCTAGACGAGTTAGCAAGGATTTCTGTCCTGCTATTTCCGCCGCACTGGGATTCCGTCTCGCTATCCTACTGGGTGACCTAGGTACCCACTCCTCGGGGGCCTTGCCACACTAAGGGCTATCCGCTCCTTGGAGAGCCATTACTTTCTGCTTCTCTGTTCCAGTGAGTTCCTGCATCATCCTCAGACGACCCTGGCTGTACTTGTTTGGACCTCCTCGGTGCCTGATCCTCCATCTACTTCCACAGTACAGGCGTGAGTACAGAACCTGCTCTTCTACCTTTGTGGCATGGATCCTCGGGTTACCCCGCTTGCGGGCCACTACCAAATCCCTCCAGTCTTATGCAACTTCCCATTGGCTTCCGGCCTACCCTGCACTGCGGACCACTACCAGAGTTGCCAGCACAAGCTACGTCTAGAAAAGGTATTCACCGGAGTACTCCATGCTGAGGATTACTACTCAGACTGACCAGCTGCAGGTCACCTCTCGGGACTGACTCTAGCAATCCGCTCCTTGGATTACCATTGGCTGAATAATAAAGTTGTTTCCTCTGTTGTCCATCACTGCTGAGACCTTGCCTGTTGTGGTAAGGGCCCAAAGGGCTCCTCCCTGTGGGCGGAGTCTACACGCGCCATGACCCAAGGGCCCACTACTAGTTCAAGAGACACAGAAAGTAACAATAATGAAGATCCTTGGGGGACACCATGCACTAAATTGATTTGTTCTGATTCTTTGTCATTTATTTTGACCTTGTATGATCTGTTTGCCAAATATGATTCAAACCACCGAATTGTGATATCTATTAAGCCTTTTTCCCTTAATCTGTCAAGCAAGGTGTTATGATAAACTGTGTCGAACGCTGCAGATATATCAAGCATTACTAATAGGTACGTTCGACCAATGTCTAAGCCTCTCAGGACAGTGTCCAAGAGGGAGACCAGTAGAGTTTCTGTGTTAAAGAATTTTCGAAATCCAAATTGAGAAGGATGGAGAACACTGAGAGTTTCTAAATGCTCTGTAAGCTGTTTGTTGACAACTTTTTCCAAAATTTTGGAAAGAAATGGCAAGTTGGAAATGGGCCTAAAATTAGATGGGTCCAATGAGTTTGCCTGAGGTTTTTTTACAATTAGTTTAACTATAGCACATTTTAAAATATCAGGAACGCTAGCTTGGTTTAGGGAGAGATTAATAATGTCAGCTAAGGGTTTCGCAATTAAATTAGGTATCAACGTTAGCGATTTGATGGGTATGGCATCTACGGGGTGACTGGCGGGTTCATTTTTTTTATAAGGTTCTCGATTTCAGTTGAGGAAATATTATCAAAAGTGGACCATGCAATCTCTAAATTTGTTGGTAGTGTTATCTTGGAGGTGTCATGTATGTGAATATTTTTTAAAAAATTTAATGTTTTATCTCTAAAGAAATTTTCAATCTCATTGCACTTACTTTCAGTATTTTCATGGGGTATTGTGTTTGGGCAAGGATTAATTAAGTCCGCTACATAGGAAAATAATGTTCTCGGATTATATTGGTAGTCATGAATTTTGTTTGAGTAATAATCTCGCTTAGACTTCTTAGTGCTAGATTTAAATTTGGTGAGCAGGATCCTATAGTTACTCAGCGATGTTGGGGTAGGATTATTCCGCCATTTTTTTCTGCGTTCCTAAGGGAATGTTTCATTATTTTAACTTCTGAGGTGTACCAGGGGGTTCTATGTTTTTTTTTGTATTTTATTTGTTTTTTAATTGACACATACTTGGGATAAGGTATTTAGTTCAGAAGATAAGTTCTTAATGACTTTGTCCTTGAGGGTGTATGCTCTGTGTTCAGATGATTTTAAGTTAGGTTATAGGTGATACTAACCCATCATGATATTATGGTAGACCTCTGTTGGCACTGGACTTGTTACAGCACAGAAACAAATGCTGCCCAGGTCAGCTCAAGAGGTGCATATCCCTACGTGCAGAAGAATCCAATACTAGAAGTGCAGATAAACAAACAGAGATACAGTACTACTACTACTACTTATTTGCTGCCTGACAGAACTGAAACAAAAAATGGATGCCCATCGACCAAGTAGTAGCACACACACTTGAAATATGAATTCAGTTCTAAGATCTGATTCTTGCTCATGCCAGCTGTGATTGGTGTCATTGAGGAGGCAGCAAAAACACTCAACAAACACCTACTGGCCTTCCCTGTGATGCACTTGAATCATATTCTAAAGGCATCCATGTTTAGCAGCTAAAGAGTGAGATGGCTGAGGCCAGTCAAGAAACAAAATTCATCCTTGGCAGTCTTGAACAAAGGCTCATAGCATCTCAACCTCAGATGATCCCTTTCACAAAGTCAGTGCATAGGTTGGGACAGGTTCCAATTGGACTGAAAGTTTAAGAAATCAGGGGGCATTAGGAAAACTAGAAAAAAACTAATTTATAGCATAGGAAAGATTGATTATAATATTGCTATTTTATCAGATGTCCCAGAAGAAGTAAAGGCACTGTCTAAAACAATTTTATACTTCAGGTCTTTTTCTTGATATGCTATCAACATGTCCTGTAAATCAAGGAATAAGCTATGGCTGATTTTCATCTTTATTTGTTTAGCAGCCCTTTTTCCTGAGATTTTATAGATTATGCAGAGATGGTAGTGTTATGATCAGGCTTGTGAACCCTTGAACCGACGGGAGGATAGTATACCTTAGGAGATGGGTCCCGAGATTTCCCCGTCGGGAGGTGAGGCAGAACAGAAGATGTGACCGGCTGACCCTCGGCACTGAAGACTGAGGCGACTGTGGAGAAGGTGAAGAGTCGAGACGTCGGAGAAGCCAACTGGTTCTTCGCCACTGGAAGCCCTTGGTCCCCCAGGGAGGAGCCCGTAGGGACCCGAGCCGCTGGGACTTAGATGGACCTTTGAGAGGTCAAGGAATTGTGAGGTCGGTGCAAGGACTAACTGGAGCTTCGCCACTGGAAGCCTGCGGTCCCCCCGGGAGGAGCCCGTAGGGACCCGGACCGCTGGGACTTAGGTGGACCCTTGGAGACGATGATCCAGAAGAAGTCCAAGGTCGAGTGCCAGAGGGTCGTCGCTTACTAGTCCAAGGTCACACACCGAGGGATCGCTGCTAGCCAGTCTGAAGTCACACACCAAGAATCACCGCTTGCCAATCCGAAGTCACACGCCAGGAATCACCGCTTTCCAATCCGAAGTCACACGCCAGGAATCACCGCTTTCCAATCCGAAGTCACACGCCAGGAATCACCGCTTGCCAATCTGAAGTCAGGAACCAGGAAGCAAGGATCCAAAGCACAAGAAGACTCACCGAAGCAAGCAGACTTGAGCAAGGTTACTGCCAAGTCAAGGAATGAGCAGAGGAAGTCTCCTTAAATAATTCCCCTGGTCTGGTGCATTGGAAACAGGTGCAGACAATTAAAGGGACGAGGTCCCTTTAAATTCAGCAAGGTGGCGCGGCCTCACGCCTAAGATGGCGGTGGCCATCTTGGATTCCCGGCCATGGAGGAAGGCTGCCCGATGCTGCAAGGGAGGAGCAGGGACAGCTCCCAGCCTGGTGGCCACCCCGGAGGCCCGCGCCGGCACGCGGGAACGAAGGGCACCAGACTCATGCAGCTTCCCCTGAAGCTGCCATGGCAGCCCACCGTCTGAGTTCAGGTAGGGAGCCGTGACCGTGGCCGTCCGCGGAACACAACAGTACCCCCCTCTTTAGGGCGCCTCCCCGGAGGCTTGGGTTTAGATGGATGGTCTCTATGGAACTGATCAAGCAAGTCTCGGTCTAGGATGTTGGCCAACGGTTCCCAGGTGTTTTCTTCAGGACCGAACCCCTCCCAGGCTAGCAGATACTCCCATTTCTTTCTATGCTTTCGCACGTCCAACACCTCTCGGATCTGATAGGTGAGGTCGTCTTCAGAGGCGATAGGCTGGGGAGTCGGAGGCATACTAGAAGGCCAAGATAGCACCAGAGGCTTTAAAAGGGAGGCATGCAGTGTGTTATGAATCTTGAGAGATGGCGGTAGTCGAAGCTGATACGACACTGCACCAATGCGACGGAGAATGGGAAATGGTCCAATGAATCGAGGAGCCAGTCGTGCTGAAGGCAATTTCAATCAGATAAACTGAGTGCTCAGCCATACCTTTTGACCAGGTCTCAGAGGCGGGTAAGGTCTCCGTCGCTGATCTGCAAACCTTTTTGCCACCTGACTGGCTTTAAGCAGTGCATGCCGTATGGAGACCCAAAGACGGTGCAGCTCATCAGCTGAGAGTTGGGCCACCGGGGACATGATGGAAATGGGAACCGACAGTGGCGGGCATGGCTGCTTCCCATAGACTATCTGAAACAGCGAGGATCCGGTGGCCGTAGAAAGGTGTGAACTGAGTGCGAATTCCGCCCATGGAAGTAAACTTGCCCAGTCGTCCTGCTTCTCATTCACATAGATGCGAAGGAACTGCTTAAGGGTTTGATTCATCCTCTCTGCTAGACCGTTGATTTGTGGATGGTAAGCAGAAGTATAGAACAAAGTGACGTCGAACGTCTGGCAGAGGGCCCTCCAGAATCTGGCGGTAAATTGGGGGCCTCGGTCTGAGAGGATGCTTCTGGGCAGACCATGCAGTCTAAAAATGTGCCGGACGAACAGCTGGGCTAACTATGGTGTGGACGGCAACCCTGGGAGGGGCACTAAGTGTGCCATTTTGCTAAATCGATCGATGACCACCCATATGACAGTGTTCCCACTGGATCAAGGTAGATCGACCATGAAGTCCTTTGCGATATGAGTCCAGGGTTCCGTGGGTGCTGGTAATGGCTGAAGCAAGTCTGAGGTCGAACCTGGAATCCTCTTATGGCAGGCACATGACTGGCAGGATTCCGCATAGGATCGGACATCCTTGTTGACCTTGGGCCACCAATAGTAACAGTGAAGGGTCTGTAAAGTCTGATGCTGTCCCGGATGACCGGAGCAACGGGAGTCATGAGCCCATGCCAGAACTTGTTTCTGCAGGTGCGGTGGAACAAGAGTTTTCCCGGGAGGGATGGTCGTGGTGGCAGACAGCAGGACACGTGATGACTCGATGATAAACTGGGGTTCGTCTGAAGTTTCTGTATCTCAAAGACAAGGCGTCGTCCTTAAGATTCTTCCCGGCCGGTCTATAGCGTAAGACGAAATTGAAGCGGGTGAAGAATAACACCCATCGTGCCTGTCGAGGATTGAGTGGCTGTGCCCGATGCAGCTACTCAAGATTTTTATGGTCCGTGTAGACCGTAACCTGATGTTGTGCCCCCTCCAACCAAGGATGCCATTCTTCTAAGGCCACTTTAATGGCTAGGAGTTCTTTATCACCAATGGTGTAGTTCCGCTCTGCAGGGGAGAACTGGTGAGAGAGGAAGACACAAGGGTGTAGCTTGTGGTGGTTCAAAGTCTGGCTCAGGATGGCCCCCACGCCTTCTGAGGATGTGTCCACTTCTATGACGAACAGCCGTTGCGGATCAGGATGGTGAAGGCACGGCTGTTGAAGGAATGACTCTTTGAGTCGGAGGAAGGCGGCCTCTGCTCCCGGAGGCCAGTTCTTGGGGTCTACGCCTTTTCGAGTCAAGGCCGTCATTGGAGCAACAATGGACACATAATGGGGAATAAAGGAGCGATAGTAGTTGGCAAAACCCAAAAACCATTGGAGTGCCTTCAGTCCGGATGGTTGCAGCCATTCCCAAATGGCTTTTAGTTTCTGGGGGTCCATGCGGAATCCCTTACTGGAGACAATATACCCCAAGAAGGGAAGGGACTCCCGCTCGAAGAGTCACTTTTCTAGTTTGGCGTAAAGTCTGTTTTCTCTCAAACGTTAAAGTACCTGAACGACGTGCTGATGGTGATTGGCGAGGAAATCAGAGAAAATCAAAATGTCGTCAAGGTACACAACCACACACCGATGCAAGAGGTCACGAAGTATTTCGTTCATGGTGTTCTGAAACACCGCTGGGGTATTACAGAGCCCAAATGGCATCACGAGATACTCGTAATGGCCGTCTTGGGTATTGAAGGCCGTTTTCCATTCATCTCCCTCCTTAATGTGGATGAGATTATAGGCCCCTCGGAGATCCAACTTGGTAAAAATTTTCGCACCTTGCAGATGATCGAAGAGCTCAGAGATGAGGGGCAAGGGGTACCAGTCCTTGACCGTTATGGCGTTCAGGCCCGGTAGTCGATGCAAGGGCGAAGAGTTCCGTCCTTCTTCGCAACAAAGAAGAACCCAGCCCCCGCTGGGGATGTTCATTTGCGGATAAAGCCCCTCTCCAGATTCTCTTTGATGTATTGGGTCATGGATTGCATCTCCACAGGTGAAAGGGCATAGGTGCGCCCCCAAGGAAGTTCCATGCCAGGGAGGAGGTTGATGGCACAGTCGAATGGTCAGTGAGGCGGAAGTATCTCGGCCTTTTGCTTGGAAAAGACGTCCGCTTACTTGGCATAGGAGGCTGGCAGGCCTTGAGGACTGGCGAGAGCGGTGGAGCATTGAACTGGGACTACCGGTTGAAGGCAGTTGTCATGGCAATTTGGCCCCCATTGGGCTAATTGTAAAGTTCTCCAGTCAAACTGGGGACAGTGTTCTTGAAGCCAAGGAAGTCCCAGGACGACAGGATGTATGGAATGCTCCAGGATGTGGAAGGGCATCCGCTCACGATGAAGGAGCCCAACCCTCAACCGGACGGGTTCCATGATGTGCGTCACTCGTCCCGGGAGGGGCTTGCCTTGAATCGATGAGATGACCAATGGAGCTGGAACACGGACCTTTGGAATCTTCAAGTGTTCCACCAGACTCTTCATAATAAAATTGCCACCGGCCCCGGAGTCTACCAGAGCTAACGTGTGGAACTCACCGTCTGCGGATGTTAGTGCAACTGGTAGAGTTAATGGAGGTGCAGGTTAGGCCCAGGAAGAGACTTCCTTCAGGTCCTAGGCCCGGGAGTTTCCTGGCCGCACCGAGCATGTGGCTACTTGATGGCTCACCGCGCCGCAGTAGAAGCAGAGTCCTTCTCTAATTCGCTGCCGGTGCTCTTGTGTGGAAAGTTTCCCATGGCCCAATTGCATGGGCTCTTCAACCGATGTTCGGGAGGGTCCCAATTCCCCTTTGGGAGAAGGCGAGCATCGAGGGCATCTTGAAGGAGTTGAGGCTTTATTGGTTGTTTGGGCCTCTTGGTGGCATTCTAGATGGCACCTATCAATACGCCCTGCCAGGTCGATAAGGGCGTTCAAGGACCTAGGTAGTTCCTGGCCCGCGAGCTCGTCCTTGATTCTGGGGCTAAGCCTCTGAAGGAAGATGGTTCATAGGCAGTCGGGGCCCCAGCCGAGCTCCGAAGAAAGCGTATTCGGCCATCGTCCTTGAACCATGGCGTAGTTGAAGCAGTTTGGGCCCGGCGGAAACCTCCTGAGTGGGATCACCGAAGCTCATCCGGAAGAGCTCCCAGAACTATCTCAATTTACTCAGAACGGGGTCATCCCGTTCCCACAGGGGGGAAGCCCACTCTAGGGCCTTCCCTTCGAGGAGAGAGAGAATGAAAGTGGTCTTGGTAGCGTCGTCGGGAAAAAGGGCCGACTGCAGGCGGAAGTGCATATTGCACTGGTTAATGAAACCCCTGCAGGTCCGGGGTTCCCCAGAGAAATGTGGCGGTGTAGGCAGGCGGATTACTGAGCGGCCCTCGGAAGCCACAGGCGGGGATGGCAGAGTGGGGTTCATGGGCCCTAACGCCTCGAAGCTTTGGTTCAGGCCCTCCACTGCAGAGACAAGGGCATCCAGGATCTTTTGCTGGTCCATCTAACGCTGGGCCATTCCCGGAATGGCCTGGTGGGCAGATGCCTCCGCCGGGTTCATGGACTTGGCAATCTGTTATGATCAGGCTTGTGAACCCTTGGACCGACGGGAGGATGGTATACCTTAGGAGGTAGGTCCTGAGGTTTCCCCATCGGGAGGCGAGGCGGAACAGAAGATGTGACCGGCTGACCCTCGGCACTGAAGACTGAGGTGACTGTGGAGAAGGCGAAGAGTCAAGATGTCGGAGAAGCCAACTGGTTCTTCGCCACTGGAAGCCCGCGGTCCCCTCAGGAGGAGCCTGTAGGGACCCAGACCGCTGGGACTTAGGTGGGCCCTTGGAGACGATGGTCCAGAAGAAGTCCAAGGTCGAGTGCCAGAGGGTCGTCACTTACCAGTCCGAGGTCACACAGCGAGGGATCGCCGCTAGCCAGTCCGAAGCCACACACCAAGAATCACCGCTTGCCAATCCGAAGTCATACGCCAGGAATCACCCCTTGCCAATCCGAAGTCACACGCCAGGAATCACCACTTGCCAATCCGAAGTCAGGAACCAGGAAGCAAGGATCCAAAGCCCAAGAAGACTCACTGAAGCAAGCAGACTTGAGCAAGGTTATTGCCAAGTCAAGGAATGAGCAGAGGAAGTCTCCTTAAATACTTCCCCTGGTCTGGTGCATTGGAAACAGGTGCAGGCAATTAAAGGGACAAGGTCCCTTTAAATTCAACAAGGAGGCGCGGCCTCGTGCCTAAGATGGCGGTGGTCATCTTGGATTCCCGGCTGCGGAGGAAGGCTGCCCGACGCTGCAAGGGAGGAGCAGGGACGGCTCCCAGCCCAGCGGCCACCGCAGAGGCCCACGGGAACGACGGTCACTAGACTCCTGCAGCTTCCACCAACGCTGTCGTGGCGGCCTGCTGTCAGAGTTCAGGTAGGGGGCCGCGACTGCGGCTGTCTGCAGCCACGGATCACAACAGGTAGTCTCTTATAAGTATGAAATGAGTACTCTATTGATGGGATGAGTACTCCATCAATGTTAAGAGTGATTCAGTCCTGGTCTTACCACCCCCCCCCCCCCGCAATACAGGCATGGAGTTGTAGTTCTGATGTCTCTAACCAAAAAAAATTGTAAATGCTAAGAGGTCAATTTTCAGAAGGATTTGGCTAGCTAACTAAGAACTTGACAGGTTAGATAAAGCTTTTGAAAATTTCCTGGGCTGAGCAACTAAACTTAGCTACCTAAGTATCACTAGGCAGATAACATTAACCAGCCAAAATTCTGGGCAGGTCTGAGATAGGGGTCACATTAGAAGGAGAGTTAAGTGGAGAGGAAATGACATCATCGGAGCAATGGGATGCGTAATCCCTGGGCTCTGCACACTGCCGAAATAAACGAGCAGATATCATAAGCATCCACTGACATTTTCCAACTCAAACTACCTGAAAGCAGACTCCTTACAGATGTCAGTTCGGTGAAAAACTGTTGATTTTCGCAAGATTTTATATAAAAAATCAGATATAGGCCCGACAGCCGATCAGGACAAGATGGTGGAGGAAACTGGGGCCGACTCCAAAGAGACCATGGACAAAGCACCCCTTGTCTCCGATGCAAAGTTCCGACTCGGAGTGAATTTAGAATCTGGTTCTGAGACTTGCAACAAGATATAAAAAAAATATAAGAATGAAATCATGGACCTGGTGGGAGAAATCAAGGAGAAGGTGAGTGAAATGGGCAGACGCCTCTTTGAATACGAAACAATGATAGAAGCGCAGACCAAAAAGCTGAACATTCTACAAAATGAGAATAAAACCATGTTAGCAGAAATGAACCAGCTTAATTGGAAAATGGAGGACATGGAAAATAGAAATCGTAGAGTCAATCTACGTTTCCGAGGTATTCCGGAAACCCCAGAGTACTTTGACTGCATGATGGTGGTAACCCGGATTTGCAAGGAAATCATAAGCCAGGAAAACAGAGATGATACGACTGCTCCCAGCCCTGAGATACGGATTAAAATTGAAAGGGCTCATTAGGCTTTAGGACCTAAACCAGTCAACAGGCCCCGCGACATTATTGCATGTTTTCATGAGTTCGTAGTGAAAGAACGCATCTTCAACATGGCGAGGAAAGGTTCTGTGCTACAAATGGAGAATCACGACATACAAATTTTTGAGGACATATCACCCATCACCCTTAAGAAACGAGTGAAAATGAGGCCTATAACAACAGTCCTACATGCTGAGAACATTCGCTATCGCTGACTATATCCCTTTGGGATCTGGTTTTCAATTAAAGGAGAGTCACATCGTGCACAGTCACTGAGGGAGGCCTCCAAGATCCTAAAAGAGGCCACTTTTACTGTTCAAGAGGTTCACCTACCTCGTCACTGTAGAAAGAAGACGCACCCTGGTGGCAAAGGGTGGGGAAGAGGAGCAGAAGGCTTCACAGAAATTCAGAGAATCAAGCTTCAGACACTGATAAAATTTAATCATAAGGACACAATCATTGCTGCTTAATCACTCACAGAACTACATCATGTGAGCCTCAGAAATACCTCAAAGCTTTCATTCATCTTGTCTTTAGAGATTAAGAGATATTGTTGGAAATGTCTTGAACAAATTAGATAACATATGCATAAGCTGATGGACAGCTCGGTGGGAGGACGACCTGGGATCCTCCGATGACCATCTCCTCCCAGATGACCACATTGGGACCTTACTCTATTCTAGGTTCCACAAGGGGGGAAGGGGGCTGGGTATCTAAGGGGCATGGATATATTATTATGTGTTATGAAAGGATTAACCAAAGGATGCTCGAGGTTGAGAGGGAAGACCGAAAGGCATGCGGGTTTGCTCAAGGAGAAGATTTAATAATGGGTATATATTATACAAAAGCAAAAGTCACCAATTTGTACTTAGTATACTATTTTGTTTAGTTGATCATGGCTTCTTTTAAAATATTATCATTAAACGTAAAAGGGCTAAACTCCCCCAGAAAACGGAAGCTTCTATTTTCTGATCTCCACAGATTAAACACTGCAATAGCGATGATACAGGAGACCCACCTGAAAAGAAGATACGAACATGTAATGCGTTCAGACTAGTACCCTATACAAATGTGGTCTGCAAGCTCAAAGGTAGCTAAATATACAGGGGTTGGGATCCTCTTTAAAACAGATTTTACATTCGATTTGGTATCCTGTTGTTGAGACTCTGAAGAAAGGTTCATTTTAGTGGTTATTACCATTGCGGGGGAAAAGTATACTTTGCTTAATTTGTATGCACCTAATATACAACAAAGGGTTTTCTTCTCTGCCCTAGGGGATCTTCTCACGCACCAAGCAGAAGGCCATATTATTATAGCTGGAGACTGTAATATAACATTAAACCCATCGATGGACAATTCCACAGGCTGTGGTTCAGTTTCTAAGAAAAAATGGACCCAATTTAAGAAATTTTTTTCCCAAAGCAATGTGATAGATGCCTGGCAGTTCTTCTATCCCCAAATAAAAAGACTACACTTTCTATTCTAAACCACATAATACCTACTCTAGGATAGACCTACTACTTGTGGATAGAGAAATAGCATGCTGGCTAAAAAAGGTGACTATAGAGACTATAGAGCCAATAACCTGGTCAGACCATGCTCCTGTGTGGTTAGAATTGTCCTTTCCGAAATATGATATGGGCCACCACTTCTAGAGACTAAACGACAGCCTTCTAGATTTATTTATTTATTTATTTAGCATATTCTCAATCTTCCTTTGTATTTCAGCTTCTGCCTTAATTTGTTGGACTTGTATCTTCTCCACCTGGGACAGGCGTTGATCTAAAGTATTAGTTTGTTTTTGCAAATTTATCAAAACCTCTGAATTACTTTTTACAGTTTTATTTGTTTCATTTACTGCTATGGTTAAATTTTTAATAGAAAGGTCTAATTTTGTCAATATCCAATGTTATAGATGTGGGTTTTACTATTATTTCTTGAATGCTTTTCCCTTCTATCTGTTTCTGATTTCCCTTAGGTAAACTTAAAGATGCAACCGATCTCCCTTCAGCTTCTTGTATAATAGTAATTGGAGGAAGAGATTTTTCATCAAAAACGTTTTTCTTTCCTTGTATATCTTCACTGATTTCTTCTCATTTATCTAATACATCCTGGGGACTTTCTGGTGAGTTAAGGGGTAAAACCCCTTCCTTACCAGGAGGTAGTGGGATATCTGGAGCTCCTGGACTCAAAGAGATATTATCGGCCAATAGGGACAGATTTAGCTCCATATCTGTCCCTATAGCGGCCTCCTCTACAGGAGTTATTTGTGGGGAACTCAACCAATCCGCCACTTTTCTCTGTCCTTGCTCCAATGTCGGGGTACTTGCGGAAGGCCTTAATTTTGCCTTCCGCTTAGTATGAGGCATTAATGCTATAAGAAAAAAAGAGCTATGAACAGAGGTGACTGAATTGTCTCTACTAATATCTACAATACTTCCCTAATGGAGGGTTAAGGAGAATTCCAAGCAATAAAAACCATATAACTGTTATTGCCTACCTGAGCAGAAAAAGCAGAGAAAATAATCCAGTATATAATTTAAATATCCAATAATCACTAAAGACCCAATTGGACCCAGTTGGAGCCAGTCAGAGTCACGCACCTCGACAACTGCGCGTCGTAGGAGGGCCGATTTAAGATCTCCTCCGGCCCCTCCCCGATGACAAGGTCCACTCCGATTGGTTGCCAGTAAACGCCGTCAGGGCAGGCTCCTGCCTACCCCCGGAAGTTGTTTTTAGTAAATACTCAAGATTAAGGCAAAGGCAGTTCAAGCAGGTTGAAGGAATAGGGCTGCACGCCTCATATAAAGGTAATAATCTCCTTGCCTCCCAGCCAATAAATTAAAAGTGAAGCGCTCACAAAATATAATAACTAAAATTAAAGATGAAACAGGAGCAATCCTGACAGTTAATAATGATATACGGCAACGCTTCCTTCGCTTCTACTCAGAACTATATAAAGCTAATTCGAACATTAAACTGGATGCTATAGATCAGTTCTAAGAAGACATTAACCTCCCGGTTTTGACTGAAGCTCAATGTCTATTTTTGGAAAAGGACATCTCCCCCCAGGAAGTAGAGATGGCAATTAAACAGCTAAAGCCAAACAAATTGCCAGGCTTGGATGGCTTCACGGCATGTTTTATCAGTGCTTTAAGCATGAACTAAATGCCCCTCTGACTATAATGTATAATAAGCTACGATGTGGGAGTTCTCTGGGGGCAGAATTCAAATCTGGTGGGATTTCAGTTATTGCTAAACCTGGAAGAGGCACTACGATTTGCGGCTTGTACCGCCCTATCTCTCTTCTCAATATAGACTTAAAATTGCTTGCTAAAATTCTAGCTAACAGACTTAACAGCTTCATTGCTCATATTTTACACTCGGATCAAGCTGGGTTCATCCCAGGATGTATGGCCTCAGATAACGTCCACAAAATTTTGGACTCCATATGGTGGGCAAGGCAAAAACAGACTCCATTCTTGTTAGTGGCCATGGATGCCAAAAAAGGCATTTGATCTGGTACATTGCCCTATCTCAAATTTTCCGGAAAATGAGATTTGGCCCCCTCTTCCGTGAGTGGCTCTTAAAGCTCTATGACTCTCCCAGGGCCTGTATCATGGTGAACAGGGGATATTACAAATCCTTTCCAGTGGATTGTGGGACATATCAGGGCTGCCCACTATCACCAATACCTTTTGTCCTATTTATAGAAACCCTGGCTCAAAAGATAAGCCAAAATTCTATAATCTCGGGAATCCAAGTAGGGGACTACTTATCAAAATTATCAATGTTTGCAGACGATGTCCTACTTACGGTAACAGACCCAATGACCTCACTACCAGAGTTAGTTAAGGTTATCGCCCAATTTAGCTCGGTTTCAGGCTTCGCTATAACCTGGGATAAATCAGAGATATTGAATATTATGCTTGCAGCCGATCAGGAAAAGAAGCTTAAACAAAGCTTCCCATTCTGGTGGGCCAGGGAAAAAAATCAAATACCTGGGAATCTATATTGGAGCCAATAAAGATATATTTCAACTTAATTACCCGCCCTTACTTGCACATATCTATTGAAAACTCGAAAAATGGGACCATTATCACATATCATGACTCAGGCTTAGTTACCTCGTTCAAACTATACCCTATGATATTCCATCAGCTACACTTAAAAAATGGCAACATAGAATAATGAAATTTATTTGGAAAGGGAAAAACCCTAGAATAGCCCAGAAGATACTGTTTCAAACGAAATCTCAAGGTGGACTGGCAGTGCCAAATCTTCTGTGCTACCATGCGGCAGCACAATTAAAAGCAATCATTGATTGGCATAAGATAGATCCATGTAAACCTTGGGCCCTAATGGAACAAGCGATTATTGGCCATGTGCCTATTCAGGCGCTGCCATGGCAACCTAAAAAGACTTGGCCACTCAACCAGCCTTTTCCAACACACACTACAAACATGGGAGAGTTGGAAATCTATTCTCAATGGTCTTAAATCGCTCTCGATCAATACTTGCCTTTTTTACCATAAAGATTTTTTAGGCGGAGTGGCATATCAAACATTTTCGAGCTAGATTAAGAAAGGTATATACAAATGTGACCAGATTTGAGAATCACAAGGAATGCTAAACCTCAACAGTATTCAGTCAAGATACAATTTACCATCATCAGAATACCTTCATTATATGCAATTACATCATTTTTTGCAATCCACTAAAGTGAAACAGGAACTTACAAAAAAGGTCTCCCTATTTGAAAACTTTTGTAAAGTGGCAGATAAAACACAGAAACCAATGTCCAAAATATATAAACTACTAAACCAGGAAAGTAAAAGGAAGCCTGCATATGTCCAGGCCTGGGAGACTGATTTGGAAGGAGAACAAGGGGAAGATTTCTGGGATAAAATCTATCAGTCATCTGGTAAAGATTTAACATCAGCTTTGTTAACTGAAAATGG
This sequence comes from Rhinatrema bivittatum, assembly GCF_901001135.1. NCBI lineage: Eukaryota > Metazoa > Chordata > Amphibia > Gymnophiona > Rhinatrematidae > Rhinatrema > Rhinatrema bivittatum. The sequence goes on from NC_042617.1 coordinate 345,516,092, forward strand.
ATACAAACTCTTATACCGGTGGTATTACATGCCATATAAGCTCCACAAGCTCTATCCTCGTATCTCTGATAAATGATGGAACGCAGCGGTGAATGTGGTACCTTTTTTCACCTCTGGTGGACTTGCACTTTGATTACAAAGTACTGGCTCACAACCTCTGAATGGTTGGATACGATTCTTCATAAGGAAATTGTTCTAACTCCAAAATCTGCCTTACTAAATGACCCCATTGCCCTGGTAAACCATTATCAGCAAAAACTAATTAAACTAATTGCCACTGCTGCTAGATGTGAACTGGCCCGAGTATGGAGGGACCGGATTGTCCCTTCCCATGCTTCTGTACAGCTACGAACAGAAGAACTTTACCGATTAAATAAGATAACAGCATACAAGCATAAACGGGTAGGAACATTTAAAAAGATTTGGTCCCCTTATTTGACTTGGAGATCAGCACAATCGTAATATGTCTTTTGGGGTCTTCCTCTAGGATAGGCGGTGCTTATTAATCATAAGCCTAAACAAGTGTCATGGTTCCTTTCTTTTTTTTATTATAAGGAATGTTAGGGGGGAGGGGGGAGGTTGTGGGGAGGGTAAGAAGGGATTAATAATAAAATGAGAGACTAATCAGTGTTATGTTTTATTGTGAAATATTGTAATTAACAATTGTATGGTTGATTCTTATACAAAGATATAGTCTTCAAATAAGCAGACATATTTTCAGGTTGGATAGAACAATTTAGACACCTGTATCACTCCATGTATGGTGGAACGGGAATTGAGTCCAACAGTTGGCATTTTGTTAATAGCATTTGGGTTATATAATTGCTGAGGTTGAATATTGGCACATAAATGTATGCACACCTGAAGTTTCTAATAAAGTTTAAATTATAAAAAGAAGGAGAGTTAAGTGTTATTGTTTGTAAGGTTACTGTTAAGTGTTATTGTTTGTCAGGATACTGGAACAGCGATTCCCTCTATGTCTGTGCTGTAGTGGAGAAAACTGAGATAGTGAGTACAGTGAAGCATACACAGAGTTCTGGTATAGAGCCTCACTGGTAAAGTTACTCACACAGCGGTTTCGCCTGGAAGGTAACACAGAAGCTGGAATAGAGGCAGGCCCTCGAGGAGCGAGTACCTGGTTCCAGGGAACAGCTCTGAGGAAATAAAGTTGGTAACTCACTGATGATGTAGGCAGTGGTTTCTTCTAAGCAGAAGCGAAAGGTTCAGGCAGCAAATCAGGGAACATGGGCCCTCGAGGAGCGAGTACCGGTTTCTGATAGCGACTTGAAAGAAATGAGAGAGGCCCCCGAGGAGCCGGTACCCCGATAGGATAAAGTCCAAAAGTTGGAGAGGCAGAGTAGCTAGGTACCGAGAGCGAATCCGATCTGTAAGGAGTTTCCTTGCTAACTCGATTAGCTAGCAAAAAGAGTAGGCTTTTGTATCCGGGATGCGTGATGTCATCACAGGGGGACGCCCCTGAGGTTCGCGCCAAAGAGAGAATAAGAAGCAGGGCCACTCGGCGCGTGTGCCTTATGGAACCCAGACAACATGGTGGGATGTAGCGCTCAAGCCGGACCAGGGACGCCGGAGAGGACGGCAGGCAGACGCCGGGGCAGCCAGACGTCCATCAACCATGGGAGGAGTCGCGAAAAAGGTAAGGTGGGCGGAGTGGAGACGTCGGGCCGTGACAATCGTAACAGTACCCCCCTTCAAAGGGTGGTCTCCTCTGCGGGTACCAGGTTTTGGCTTCAAAGGATACGCGAGATGAAATTGATGGAGCATCTCTTTATCAAGGATGTTAGCCTGATGCTCCCAAGAGTTTTCTTCGGGGCCGAAACCTTCCCAAGAAAGAAGGTATTCAAATGTTTTGCCTCGTCTTCAGACATCAAGAATAGCTTCGACCTTATATTCTAGGTCATCTTCTGCATTGATAGCAGGTGGTTCCTGAGTCTTGGAAGACAATTCACTGAGTATGAGAGGTTTCAAGAATGAAACGTGAAAAGCAATGTGGATGTTTAGTCCAAGTGGTAGCTTCAGACTGTAAGTGATGTTGCCAAGACGTCGGAAGATTGGAAATGGTCCAACGTAGCGAGGAGCAAATCGAGTGGAGGGTAACTTCAGTCTGAGATTTTTGGTGGATAACTAGACTTTGTCACCAGGTTTGAAGACAGCCGCTTGAGAATGGTGAGCATCATAAAACTTCTTAGCACAGTCACTCACTTTAACTAGCATGTCTTTCGTCTGAGTCCACAGATTATGGATTTCATCAGCAGTAAATTGAGCTGCTGGGGACATCACTGAGAGCTTCAGTGGAAGTGGCGGTGTTGGTGAACGTCCATATACCACTTCAAAAGGTGTTGATCCAGTTGATGTTGCTGGATGAGAATTGATGGTGAATTCAGCCCAAGGTAATAGTTCAGCCCAGTTATTCTGACGGCAACTCACGTAGGCTCAAATGAACTGTTTTAAGGTTCTATTCATCCGTTCTGTTTGGCCATTTGATTGCGGATGATAGGCTGAAGTGTAGTCTAGAGAGATATCGAATAGCTAGCCGTGAATTGGGATCCTCGGTCTGAGACTATGTGTTTTGATAGGCCGTGAAGGCGAAAAATGTGCGATATGAAGAGCTTCGCAAGCTCCAAGACTGAAGGTAAGTCAGGCAGCGCCACGAAATGGGCGATCTTGCTGAAGTGATCAACTGTTACCCAGATGGTATTCATTCCTCCAGAAAGGGGTAAATCGACTGTAAAGTCAGTAGCTATGTGTGACCAGGGCTGTTCCAGAGCTGGCAGCGGTTGCAGCAATCCCAACGGTTGGCCAGAAGCAGGTTTATTTTTGGCACAGTTGGTACAAGATGCCACGTAGGATAGTGTATCTTTTTTGATAGTAGGCCACCAATAGAACTTCTGGATCTTGAGCAGGGTGTGGCGTTGACCAGGATGGCCAACCAGCTTGGAATCGTGTGCCCAAAAGAGCACTTTCTTCCTGAGGTGTTTAGGCACGATGGTTTTACCAGCGGGTACAGAACATAAGAACATAAGAAAATGCCATACTGGGTCAGACCAAGGGTCCATCAAGCCCAGCATCCTGCTTCCAACAGTGGCCAATCCAGGCCACAAGAACCTGGCAAGTACCCAAAAACTAAGTCTATTCCATGTTACCATTGCTAATGGCAGTGGCTATTCTCTAGGTGAACTTAATAGCAGGTAATGGACTTCTCCTCCAAGAACTTATCCAATCCTTTTTTAAAACACAGCTATACTAACTGCACTAACCACATCCTCTGGCAACAAATTCCAGAGTTTAAATTGTGCATTGAGTAAAAAAGAACTTTCTCTGATTAGTTTTAAATGTGCCCCATGCTAACTTCATGGAGTGCCCCCTAGTCTTTCTACTATCCGAAAGAGTAAATAACCAATTCACATCTACCCGTTCTAGACCTCTCATGATTTTAAACACATCTATCATATCCCTCCTCAGTCATCTCTTCTCCAAGCTGAAAAGTCCTAACCTCTTTAGTCTTTCCTCATAGGGGAGCTGTTCCATTCCCCTTATCATTTTTGTAGCCCTTCTCTGTACCTTCTCCATCGCAATTATATCTTTTTTGAGATGCGGCGACCAGAATTGTACACAGTATTCAAGGTGCGGTCTCACCATGGAGCGATACAGAGGCATTATGACATTTTCTGTTTTATTCACCATTCCCTTTCTAATAATTCCCAACATTCTGTTTGCTTTTTTGACTGCCGCAGCACACTGAACCGACGATTTCAATGTGTTATCCACTATGACACCTAGATCTCTTTCTTCGGGTCAATTATATGCTGAGAAAGGAGCATGACAAAGCATCGGCTCTGGTATTTCTGTCTCTGGGGCGATATTTATGCACAAAGTCAAAGCGATTGAAGAATAAGGACCATCTAGCTTGTCTGTGGTTTAGACATTGTGCATGGCGGAGATACTCTAGATTTTTATGGTCCGTGAATACGGTTATTTGATGTTGAGCCCCTTCAAGCCAAGGCCGCCATTCCTCGAATGCTAGCTTAATAGCCAAGAGCTCTTTATCTCCGATCCCATTGTTCTTCTCTGCGGGGAGAAACGTCATGAGAAGAAAGAGCAGGGACATAAGGATTTGGAGTCTCCAGTTTGGCTCAATACAGCCCCCACACCAACATCCTAAGCATCAACTTCTACGATGAATGGTTTGTTGGGGTCAGGATGATGCAAGCATGGTTCCATGGAAAAGGCAGTCTTTAATTTCTCAAAAGCGGAAATGGCCTCCGCAGACCATTTTGAAGCGTTGGCACCCTTGCGGGTCATTGCGGTCAAGGGCACAGTTAAAGAAGAGTAGTTCTTTATAAAGCTTCTATAATAGTTGGTAAACCCCAAAAATCGTCTCAGGGCCTTCAGGTTGGTAGGTTGGTACCAATTTTTAATACTCTCTAGTTTTAGAGGGTCCATCTGGAAGCCATCTTTAGACACTATATAGCCAAGAAAAGACACAGAGTCTTTATGAAATTCGCACTTGGATAGTTTGTCGTAGAGCCGGTGTTCATGGAGTCGGTGTAGTACTTGCTTGATATCCTCTAGATGAGTGGGCAAATCCTGAGAAAATATCAGGATATCGTCCAGGTATACCACGACACTCTTGTACAACAGGTCCCGCAAGATGTCGTTCATCATGTTCTGAAATACAGCGGGTGCATTGCACAGGCCAAAGGGCATTACTAAGTACTCAAAATGGCCGTCTCGAGTGTTGAAGGCTGTTTTCCATTCGTTGCCACTGCAAATGTGAACTAAGTTGTAGGCCCCCTTCAGGTCAAGTTTAGAGAATATTTTGGCCCCCTGAAGCCAGTCAAACAGCTCCGAGATTAAAGGCAGGGGGTAGCGGTCTTTAATCATGATCTCGTTCAGACCTCGGTAATCGATACAAGGACGTAAGGTACCGTCCTTCTTCCCCACAAAGAAGAAGACTGCGCCGGCTGGAGACTTCAATGGTCTAATAAACCCCTTCTGTAAATTCTCCTTCATGTATTCAGACATAGCCTTGTTCTCAATCACTGAGAGTGGATAGACACATCCTTTAGGAAGTTCAGTATTGGGTTTCAGTCTTATGGCACAGTCATAGGACCTATGTGGAGGAAGAATGTCAGCAGCTTCTTTGGAAAACACATTACTAAAAGATGCATATTGAGGCGGCAGTTCAGGCATCGCTGGAGTTGTAGGCATGCAGATGACAGGAGCAATCTCCTTAAGGCACTTTCCATGACAACCTGGGCCCCAGCGGGAGAGTTCCAAGGAAGCCCAGTCGAATTTGGGTTGGTGCGACTACAACCAGGGTAACCCCAGGACGATAGGGTGCATGGCCTTCTCTAACACAAAGAAGGGAATTGACTCTGTATGGAGAGCTCCGGTGCAAAGGGTTACCAGTTCCGTTTGGCAAGTCACGTCATCTGGTAAGGGCTCCCCATGGTTGGAAGATAGGAGTAGAGGAACCTTCAAAGTGACGAGGGGAATCCTCAAATGTTCCACTAGGCGTCAAAGAATGAAGTTGCCTCCTGCCCCTGAATCCACAAGGGCAAGAGTTTGAAACTCAGATGGTCCGCAGATCAAGGACACTGGGAGAGAGAGCGGAGGAGAGGGTGTAGTAAGGCCTAAGAACAGTCCTCCTACAGGACTTAGGCCCGTCCGTTTCCTGGATGAATTGGGCATGTTGGGACATTGTGACCAGCCTGTCCACAATACATACACTGACCATGCCTCTTCCGAAGTCTTCTCTCTTTAGAAGTCAAATGACTGCGACCAAGTTGCATCGGTTCATCTCTACTGGCAACAGGAATTACTGGAACCATCCGAGGTGCAGGTTTAGCACTAGCCTCCTTCTGACCTGGTCCTCTATTAGGCCGGAGTTCTTTCACCTTATCACGAAGCCGATGGTCGATCCCAGTAGCCAAAGCCACTAGTTCATCCAGCGAGTCAGGTGTTTCACAAGCGGCCAGTTCGTCTTTCAAGCGAGTATCCAGGCCTCTGAAGAAGAGAGTTTTCAGGCATTTGGCGTCCAGTAGAGTTCTGTAGCAAGAGTCTTGAACTCTATCGCAAAATCAGCCAGTGGTCGGTTGCCTTGCTTCAGGTCCACCAGACCAGAACCGGCAACGGTCACTCAGGCAGGATTGCCAAAAACGGATTTAAATAAGTCCAGAAATCCGTCAATATCCTGCAAAATAGGATCCTTGCATTCCCACAGTGTAGAGGCCCAAGACAAGGCCCTTCCATCAAGATAAGATGGAATGTAAGTAGTCTTGGCAAAAGCTGTGGGGAAGTGAGACGGCTGTAATGCAAAATGCATGTAGCACTGGTTTAGAAAGCCCCTGGTTCTCTGAATCTCTCCTGATGTTGCGACCATCACTGCTCAACATCTCCACTCTGCCCTCCTTACCTCTTTGGCGACTCCCTCTTTGGTTGATGTAAGTTTGGCTACCGCGGTGTCATCTTGCCGACCTCCTCCGGTGTCCCCGGACCGGCTAGACGCTGCCTTCCACCATGTTCTCCTGGGGCATAAGGGCATGCGGCGCGGCCCCGACTCAAGTACCACCTGTGGCGCGAACCTCATGGGCGTCCCTCTGAGATGACATCATCCTCATCGGATACTTAAGGTCTTTGTTTTTGCTAGCTATTCGTGTTAGCAAAGGTTTTCTTAGCTTCCTCCAGGTATCACTGCGGATGGGATTCGCTCTCTGCATACCTTGCTACTCTGCCTCCTCGGACCTTACCAGGGGTACCCGCTCCTCGGGGGCCTCGCTCTCTCTCTTATTTTTCAGGTCGCAGTCTGGAACCGGTACTCGCTCCTCAAGGGCCTGCACTTCATATTCGGTATCCACTTCAGATATCGCCATTAGTAGGTTTAGGTATGGAGCGAGATTGCCAAGACAATAGCAGAGGATTCAGTAAGGAAATATGGAAGGTATTGTGAATTCTTAGAGTGGGAGGCAGGTGAACTTGATAGGTGACAGGACCCAAATGGCGAGTGATGGGAAAGGGACTGATGAAACACGAGGCAGATTTTGTTTTCAGGCGGAGATTTCAAGTGTTAAGCCATACTCTGTCCCCCAGTTTGAATAGTCACGCCAGGTGTCATCTCTTATCAGCCTGTCTCTTGTATCTTTTTAATGGTCGAGACAAGGTGCTGTTGGGTCTTCTGCCAAAGCTTTCCAAGATCCTGGGTTAAGGTATTTGCTATGGGGCATGGGACAGTCAGAGGGACCGAAAGTGGGACTCGAGGTGCCTGCATATTCGCCAGCATGGTTGTTGTGGCAAAATTCTTCTCACGGCAGTAGAGAAGCCCAATCATCTTGTGGGTCATTCACGTGTGCTCTTAGGAAAGCCTTAAGAATCTGGTTACTCTGCTTTGTCTAGCCATTGGTCTGCAGATGGTAAGTGAATGAAAAATCTAAGGAGACTGAATTAAGCAATAAACTGAAAGCACAATCTGAAAGCACGTGTTCAGGTAGGCTATAGAAATGGAATTAATTGTGAAAGGAGTTAAGTCAGCTCTGGAGTAGATGGCAAACCAGCAATAGGCACAAATTGAGCCATTTTCAAGAGGTGGTCCACTACCACCCATATTACAGTACAGCCATTGGAGGGAGGGAGATCCATGATGAAATCCATGGCTAAGTGAGACCATGGTTTCTTGGGGACTGGCAACAGTTGTAACAGACCTCAGTGCCGGGTGTGAGTTGGCTTGTTGACCACGCAATTAGGGCAGGATTCAACATAGTGAAGGACATCTTGTGTCACTTGGGGCCACCAATAATAAGAGAGTAGTTCCAAAGTATTCTTGATAGCTGGATGATCAGCTAGGCAGGAATCATATGCCCAATGGAGAACCCTCTCTCTGAGTCATCTAGGAACCTCCATTTTCCCTGGAGGAGCTATAATCATGGCTGCAGTCAGTATCCTTGCAGGGTCAATAATATGATAGGGTGGTTCCTGAGTATCAGAGGCTTCAAAAGACTGGGGGAGAGCATTTGCGTGTGGTTCTTCTCTGCATGCTGATACTTGAGATTGAAGTCAAAGCAATTAAAGAACAAGGACCACCTGGCCTGTTGCAGGTTTAGCTGCTGTGCCTGCTGAAAATACTGGAGGTTCTTATGGCCCATATATATGGTAATAGGGTGTCATAACAAGTAACAAGTCATAACAAGTACAAGTGTAATACAGTTCATCAAATGATAGTAACAGTTTCCTCACCCTGTGTAGACATTGTAGAGCTAAAGCCAAAAAAAAAAAAACACAGAACGAGGAGCTTTACCTCACCAACAGATTCAAAGTATCTAATGATCTTATGCTGGCAGATAGATAAGGTGATAGCAGAAAATAAAATAAATAAAATGGCAAAAACAGGGAGGATACTTTGATAAACCGGGAGGAGAAGAGCCAGCAGGAAAAAAAGAAGGTGATAATGCCTGTGTATATGTATATATAACTGGTGAGACCTCATTTGGAGTACTGTATACTATATTCTGGAGACTGCACCTTCAAAAGGATATCAACCAGAGTTGGTCTAGAGGGCAGCTACTAAAATGGTTAACGGTCTTTGTCATAAAGCATTAGGAGAAATAAACTTAAACATCTAGATATGTAAATCCTAGAGGAAAGGCGGGAAAGGGGAGATATGATAGAGACATTTAGATGCTTTAGGAAAAATGCACAGGAGGAAGGCCTCTTTGAAAGGAAAGGAGGTTCTGGAACAAGGGGTCATGGGATGACAGTGAAAGGGGGTCAGCTTAAGAGTAATTAAGGAAATAATTCTTTATAGACAGGCTAGTAGACTCAAGGAACTACTTTCCTCTGGAGGTAGTGGAGACGAGGACCATATCAGAATTCAAGAAAACATGGGACAAGCATAGAGGATCTCTGAGGAAGAGGAAGGGACTACAAAGCTGAATGGGAGATGTGGATGAGCCATCATTTTCTATGTTTCTATATTTAATGAGCATGGGAAGATCAGATATTTTGAACAATGGCTTTCCTAGTTTTGGTAGCTGTGTGATAGAAAAATTGGTAGTAAGGCACTGAAGGAGACCTGGGTGTTGCCTTTAACATTGGTCTTGTTAAGAATTATATAGGAAGATAACAAGGCCTGAAAAGGCCTACTAGTGGAGATGGTAGTGGCCGGTACTTTAACAGATTCTGGGTATGAGTGGGACTAATATGGAGGATAGTGGTAGGAAGCGCAGGAAAAAAGACATGGGGGATAAATTGCTGGTGTTCAAATGAGTTTGGGAATTTATATGCCCATTTATCGAAAGTGGAACAATTGAAACTAGGCAGAATGGACAGGCCAATTTTATCTTTTTTTCTGCCATAATTTACTATGTAACTAAGAGACCACCTAGCCCTACACACTGCCATCCAGTACTCCCTGAAACTTACTGCCACGATGACAGCTCCTTATCCTACACACTGTTATCCAGCACACCCTGCAGCTTACTGCCAAAATGAGACTCCCTTTAACCTAGACACTGTCATTCAGTGCAGACTACCCCAATATACTGCTACCCAGCACTTCTTGCGGCTTACTGACAAAATAAGACTTCCTAACCCTAGCCACTGCCATTCAGCACTCCACACGACTCACTGCCATGATGATGCCAACTACCCTAATATACTGCTATCTAGCACTTCCTGCGGCTTACTGCCAAAAAGAGACTCCCTTACCCTAGACACTGCCATTCAGCACTCCATGCAACTCACTGTCACAATGAGACCTCTCTCTCACCCACTTATGACACCCAGCACCACCTGTAATTTAGCTGCTGCAATGAAACTATAGTAAATGTAATTCATTATCTCCACTAACGTCAGTGGCCAGCTGTAAACAAGAACTTGTCCAGGCATAGGTATTTAATAGCTCTAAAAACTTTGCCTGTAGAAACAAGTTATTATAGAAATGCCTCCCATTCTATGTTAAGATTTAAAGCCTCCGAGGCCTTGGTGTGCCATGTATAAATAAAGGATTGTTCCCTCCGTCGGAGTTGTGATGTGATATCCTCCCCTCTTGCATTATCTAGTTGTTGAATTATAAAAAATTTTAAGTCTTCCACTGTGTGTTTAATTTCTAACTAGTGTATGACCAACGGGGAGTCCATTTTACCTGTCCTAATGCAGCTCTTATGTTGGATGATCCTTGTCTTAATAAGCAACTTCATGTGTCCTGTATCCTATATATATTTTCTGACAGGGGCATATAATCACATACACAGCTTGGGCAGATTTACAGTCAAAGTGCCCTCTCGATCTATAAGTAATAATAAAACTGGATGCTGAAAAATTTTTATCTGTAAAGTATTCATGCTAAAAATTGCAAATCCCATTTCAGGGAGAGTGGAGTGGAGGAGGGAGAGAAGGGGGGGGAGGGAGAGAGAGCACCTCTGGGGAGACACACATATTAGCCAACTATTTATACCACTGTAGGAGGGGCAACTAGTAACTGGAGGTGAGGCTTGGGTGGTGGCCTAGGTTTTTGGAGGCAGTTTTACAAGCATAGTCAGATGTAGGAACAGCGTAGTACACATCAGTGAAGATTTGATGTGATTTGGAGTGAGGAAAGGTACACAAAGATGAGATTTGTACATTGTACTCTTGACCTAGTTTGATGCACTAGCTGTATACACATACACATTTTATTTTCAATTGCTTGTCAATGCTTTCTAGCCCTTCTGTTTCCAGAATCACAACATTTGATGACCAAATCTTCCAAAAACTAGTAATTATCATTGCCATTACCATCACAATGAATACAAATGACAACTCCTCCTCCTCTGTAAACGTACCTGCTTAGGATCGTACACCATAAGCCTGTTCTGATACTGGGCAGTATTAGTCACGCCACCTGCAAGAGAAATGAGTTCAAGTTTCCGTGAACGTTGCAGAAACTGATCTGTCGCAAATGAAGAATAAAAACAGACATTTGGGAAACCAGATGTAACATTAGCATTAGATTTGTACTTTTGTTAGGAAGCTTACAAGGTTTCACATCTCAGAGCACAATGACAGGGGCAATGAGGAGACGGACTTTGCAGGCAGTGACTCATGTCGCAATAATTCTCTGTCGCTACTGGGATCACACTGGTGCAAAGAGCAATCAGAAAAAAAGAAAGAACAGAATCCTTACAGCAATCCTGGGTTCCTCTGTGCAAGAGAAACAGCACAGGGCCATCAGCTAAAAGACAGACAGTAAAAGAGGGGGGAATCTAGAAAGACGGAAACATTGCATCGAATTCAACTATTCCATTCACCTTGGCGATGCTGTTACCCCATATGCATGCATAAGGCAGACTACAAGTGAAAACTAGTTGATTCATTTTGGTTTTGCTAATATTGGTTACAAAGAAAATTCTGCCAAATTCCAGATTTAAAAATGCCATGCTTTCTTCAGGCATGAAACCCATCCCAAAGATGCAATCATCATGAAAAGACACATTTTCAGCAGCTAAGTTTAACATTAAAAGGAAAGTGAGTTAGGATATAGGCAAAACTGAGATGAAGCATTAGATATGCAAACGGTTAGAGAGGGCAATTCATTCATGATCCCTGCCAGACAAGAGAATAGCTAAGTACACATGCCTAATTTCTAGTTTGGTGCTTGTTTTGTATTTTTCTCCAGGCAGTTTTCTTCTTCTCCTTTGGGCTTGCAAGTCAGTTGGAGCCAGGGTTGGGATCTGCTGTCATTTGCCTTCATTTACAATTACTTGGAGCCCGATATTCAGTGTTACTTAGCTGGATAAGTAGCAACTTATCTGGGTAACTGGAGGTCGCTGTTAGGGTCACTGGCCGCAGCTTCCCGACCCCGGTCACCCTTCTTTACCGGAGCGGCATCCTCCAGCTCTGGGTCGCCTGCTGCAGCGGCCAGCCACTCTCGGGGCGCTACCTCTCTCGTCCCCTGCGCCGGCAGGCCCATACGCCCAGGCCTTCCCAACGTGCTGCCATCCCTGGCGTGGGCCCCGCCTCCTCTGGGCCTTCCTAGGCCCGCGCGCGCATTCCTGCTCTTGACTTAAAGGGACCGTGGCAGGAAATTGCCGTGGTTCCTCCCCTTTGCCCTGCCCAGTCTTTTGCTACTTAAGGCAAGGTCTGGCTCTCAGACCTTGCCTTGGCTTCTGCTCAGGTCCTGTTTCCTGTTCCTCTGCGGAGGATTGCACCTTAGCCTTGTTCCTGCTCTTCGACCTTCCGGATTTCGACCTTCGCCTGGAAACCTGACTACGAGACCTGCCGCCTCTCCTGACTTTCACTTGGAAACCCGACTACGAGACCTGCCGCCTGTCCTGACTTTCATTGGAAACCTGACTACGAGTCCTGCCGCCTGTCCTGACTTTCACTTGGAAACCTGACTACGAGACCTGCCGCCTCTCCTGACTTTCACTTGGAAACCCGACTACGAGATTTGCCGCCTGTCCTGACCTACGCCTGGAAATCCGTCTATGAGATCTGCCGCCTGCCCTGACTTATGCCTGGAAATCTGTCTATGAGATCTGTCACCTGCCCTGACTTACGCCTAGAAATCCGTCTATGAGATCTGTCACCTGCCCTGACTTACGCCTGGAAACCCGACTCCGAGATCCACCTCCTGACCTATCCTACACCTGGCCTTCTTCCTCAAGTGCTGCGGCCTGTCCAACCCCTGGACTCTTTCCTGAATTCCTTCCAGCTTCGTCTCCTCAGCCTTCAGAGACCCCATGAAAGTCCAGCTGACCCCGGTACCCAAGGGCTCAACCTGAGGGGAACGAGGGGTGGTAGTGGTGAAGCTCCAGCGGGGTCTCTGATCCAGCCCGGCCTCGCCTTCCGACGGTGGGACCTGGGGAGGTTTCCTCCACAGGTTGCATCAACTCTACCTCGGGCAAGGGATCCACCTGCCTAGCAGCAACAGCCGCTGAATATGCGGCTATGTTCAGCGGTCACCACTTAGCTAGATAAGTCACTTATTCGGCTAAGAAGTTAATTTTATTTTATTTATTTAAAAACTTTTATATACTTTCATTCTAACAGTCAATCATGAGCTAGCATTGGGCAGATCAGGGTGGCATTACTTATCCAGTTAACTTAGCTGGATAAATAGCAATATTCGTATTTATCCAGTTAACTTATCTGACAAAGTAGCGATTTTGAGAGGGATATTCAGCAGCATAGCTTCTTGGGGATTTTTCCTCTCTTTTATATTCCTTTCAGCTTAATTTAGTCTAGTCATTGTGGCAACAGCCCTCAGCCAGAGCCCTGCAATCATAGGCTCTAAATTTTTGCAACTAGTAGTCACTATAGTGCAAATACTATGACTGCCATCCCCCACCCCCATGGGCTGTGAATACTGCTTTTGCAGCAATCCCAGCTCCAGGCAACACAAGAAGCAGAAGACGTGAGTCAGGAATCAAACTAAGGTCCTGCCGCACATTGAGCTAACTAGCTGGCCTATTCTGCATTTCTATGCTTTATGAAACTTATGGCTGTGCATGTAGTGATGTCATAAACTTGTTTTATTTAGTTGTGCATATTTTATGGCATACTTATAGACTGAACCAGCAGTTCCCAAACCCGCCCTATTGACCCCAAAAACCAATCACATTTTCAGGATACCCACATTAAATATGCATGAAAAATATTTGTCAATTATGGGGAATATTCTGAGACTGGCTGCAGGGCATGCAGAGGTATATTGTACCCATGGATCTTCAAGCTAATTTTCTAAGAGAAACTCCCACTTTTTACAAGACCCTTTTTCAGTGGGTAAATATCTGTTTACCCACATAAAAAAAGTTTTGAAAATTATTCTCGCCAGGTAAATTTATTTAATGCGTATTCATTGTGGGCATCCATAATACCAAACTGGCTGAGGGCTCAACAGGACAAGTTTTGGAACCCCCTAGGTTTGGAATTCAATGTATGCTCAATGTGGATTTCGTTTCACACAAGCTTTTAACAAAACAGATGATGTGCAATTGATTATTAATAAACTGACCATACATTAGCAATATTTACACTTCAGCATACATTTTGATAATGTAAATGAAGTTTTCTGAAAGGGCTTACCCAGGTTAATTTGCAATGCTAAATAAAGGCAGAAAACATTTATCAAACTTTTCCTTTATGGCTTTAATTTTTCCCCCTTCCATTCCTCTTTTTAACATTGGCACAAAATATGGAGATGGGACAAGGTGTGTCTCTTTTATTCTTTGGAGATTTTTCTAATGATCTTGCATCTACCAAAATTTGACAGAATTCACACTGGCTACAATCTGGGATACTATGATAGAAATAATGCTTGCAGAGGGAGAAATTAGAAACCATTCTGCAATTGAGAAGCACATGAATCCTGAGCTTGCATTGTTGCCTCATCTTATTCTAACATTATTCTGCAATGTCATTATTCACGTAAAATTGGGATCTAACAGGGTCATTTATCATTTCGTTAGAGCCTTATTGCGCGCGATAACACTGTAATGCACGCGATAAATAACGCAATGCAAAATGTGTTTGCAAATTAATCATTGAGTATTCAAGTGGGAGGAGTTAGGGCGGAGTAAATGGAAATGAGGGTCTGGTAGCATGGAATGCGATAAAGTAAAGCACACTATTGTGGGATTTAACGCCAGAAATAACTACACCTTTTTTTGTGTGGTACGGTAAAAAAACTATTTATTACACTCCTACGGTCGATATCGCGGATCACAGGTATTACCATAGCAATTATTGCATACAATAAAAAGAGGAATTATAACAGTCACACCTACCAGGCCTTCGTGGACCAATAAAAACATCTGTTCTTACCTGGCCCAGGTTCCTAAAGCCATAATGTTTGTGGCGAGTTTAATTGTTGGGGGATACTGGATACTTCGAGAGGCTCGCCGCAGATGACAACAAACGGAATAACAACCACCTCAAGAACAGGCAAGGCCTGTTCCAAGCCCTCCTAGGGAAGTCCCTGCACTGGAGGCTGAGCCACGGGCCCCCACAGGGTTGAAGCCCAGCTCAGCACCTGGCACACAGGTGGCCACAGCGGAGGAGATTCAGGGAGCGCATCTTTCCTCCATGAACATCCTTGCTGGGCATGCCAGAGGACTATGTGGTTTGCAGGTATCACCTCAGCTCTCGCGCTAACCTGGAATTATATGAAGAAATCCGAGGGGATCTGGATCCAGTCACCGAAATGTCCCACGCTATGCCTGGCCTCAAACTGTTGGCCATCCTGCATTTTATGGCAACCAGCTCCTTCCAAATGACAGCAGGAGTCATGGGTGGAATGTCCCAAACCACTTTTTCCCACTGTCTGGACCAGGTCATAACAACTGTCTCTGACTGCAATAATCGTTACATAGCATTTTCTTGGGACAGGCAGGACTTGATGGATTTTATGCCTTCACAAACTTTCCCAATGTTCTGGGAGCTATAGACTCACATAGCCATCATTCCACTCCATGACAGGGAGGAGATATACTGCAACAGAAAGCTCTTCTACTCCATCAATGTGCAAGTGGTCTGTGACACTCGAATTATAGAAGATAATTGGCTAGTGGGGTGGACTTATCGCTGGTGGAGGGTTGAGTTACATTTAAATTGTTTGTTTGCCTGCCTACTTTAAGATTGTGTCGTTTTCTTTTTTGGAGGAGAAGTCCATTAACTGCTATTAATCAAGTTTACTTAGGAAATAGCCACTGCTATTAATTGCATCAGTAGCATGGGATCTTCTTGGTTTTTGGGTAATTGCCAGGTTCTTGTGGCCTAGTTTGCCCTCTGTTGGAAACAAGATGCTGGGCTGGATGGACCCTTGGTCTGACCCAGCATGGCAATTTCTTATGTTCTTATCCTCGATGTGTGGCCAGGTAGCTGGGAGCTGCGCATGATTTCTTTATACAGGCAATCGGGCCTGTGTAAAAATTCTGAGGATGGCCTGTACAGTGATGATTGGCTCAAATGTTAGACAAACACCTCTTTCTCTGTTCCGTCTCTGGATAATGTGTGCTTGTGGCAAACGGCACGGACATGGGGGGTGGTTGTGGGGGTTGTAACAGCATCGCTGCCATGACAAGTGGTTTTCACACTTATATCTGCAAGTCATTGCCCCAGGGTCTGCCTTTTTCTCCTCATGCTGCAGAGGCCTGCTAATCTTGTGAGGGCAAACAATGCAGTTGCCCTAAAGCTTGGTGTGCGAGCAGGCACTATACACTTTCAATGTGTTCAATTTCAAAATTGCCCTGTTCCTATTGCCCCATTGGGTGCAATTTAAATCTCACTGGTTATTCACAAGCTTGAAGTGTCCACACTACTGGTAGTGCACAATCATGTGTGGCCTGTTAGTGATGCGTCATCCAGAATGTCAGCCACAGTTTTTCTTGACCCTCACACAGCTGAACCAGCAGTGTTCTGTGCATGTTGGGGGCCTGACATCGTCCCTGTGTCCAGGCTCACAAATGGGTTTCTTTGAAGGACATACTACAGAGCAGGCAGAGACTTTCGCAATCATACCATGAAGTACCATTTATTCAGCCTCGATAGGTATGGCTGCTCTTAGGTATCGCTTCAAGGTGGGTTGACTGCTACACACCAGTAGTCTTAGCTGGATTGTAATGGCATGCAATTGTTGGAATCCCCAGATTCGATTTATTGGCCAGAAGAGCAGAGCTGCTTTTGGCCACTGCTATCCTGCACATATACTGGCCAAGAACAATGTGACATGCACTTAGGCTAGGCAAATTGGCCTTTAAGGCTGAGGCAAAGGTGAGGCTAGCTTATACAGTCTTATAAGATGCAGTGTTTTGGAAGCCAGATCTTCAAGTGACAATGCTATGATTGATGCCGTAAATCTGTCGTTGCCGTAGGAGACTCTGGGTACGGTTGCAGGACATGGATTCTCACTCCTGTTGCCATTCCCAACACACAGAAAGTATTACCCTGCTTGCAGCAGGTGTATATTTCTGTACATAGTCTTACGTGTTTACTCAGAATATTGAAATATGTGGGCAAATCCTTTCCACACCACAATTCTGCCCTCCCTTCCCTTTTCCCTGGGACACCTGCCCCAAGTGCAAAATTGTATAACCCCCTCTCCCCTCGAACAATTTGATTTTCAAAGCGCCACTTATGAGCATAAGTCACTTTGGAAATTCACCCCTAAATTATTTTTGCCAAACCTCTGCTAAAATTTCTTCTCAAGGTAGACTTGCTTAAGAACATAAGAACATAAGAAATTGCCATGCTGGGTCAGACCAAGGGTCCATCAAGCCCAGCATCCTGTTTCCAACAGAGGCCAAACCAGGCCACAAGAACCTGGCAATTATCCAACCGCTAAGAAGATCCCATGCTACTGATGCAATTAATAGCAGTGGCTATTCCCTAAGTAAACTTGATTAATAGGCGTTAATGGACTTCTCCTTCAAGAACTTATCCAAACCTTTTTTGAACCCAGCTACACTAACTGCACTAACCACATCCTCTGGCAACAAATTCCAGAGCTTTATTGTGCGTTGAGTGAAAAAGAATTTTCTCTGATTAGTCTTAAATGTGCTACTTGCTAATTTCATGGAATGCCCCCTAGTCCTTCTATTATTCGAAACTGTAAATAACTGAGTCACATCTACTCGTTCAAGACCTCTCATGATCTTAAAGACCTCTATCAAATCCACCCTCAGCCTTCTTTTCTCCAAGCTGAACAGCCCTAACCTCTTCAGCCTTTCCTTGTAGGGGTGCTGTTCCATCCCCTTTATCATTTTGGTTTCCCTTCTCTGTACCTTCTCCATCGCAACTATATCTTTTTTGAGATGCGACCAGAATTGTACACAGTATTCAAGGTATGGTCTCACCATGGAGCGATATAGAGGCATTATGAAATTTTCCGTTTTATTAACCATTCCCTTCCTAATAATTCCTAAACATCTGTTTGCTTTTTTGACTGCTGCAGCACACTGAGCCGACGATTTTAAAGTATTATCCACTATGATGCCTAGATCTTTTTCCTGGGTGGTAGCTCCTAATATAAAACCTAACATCGTATAACTACAGCAAGGGATATTTTTCCCTATATGCAACACCTTGCACTTGTCCACATTAAATTTCATCTGCCATTTGGATGCCCAATCTTCCAGTTTTGCAAGGTCCTCCTGTAATGTATCACAGTCTGCTTGTGATTTAACTACTCTGAATAATTTTGTATCATCCACAAATTTGACAACCTCACTCGTCATATTCCTTTCCAGATCATTTATACATATATTGAAAAGCACTGTCCAAGTACAGATCCCTGAGGCACTCCCACTGTTTACCCTTTTCCACTGAGAAAATTGACCATTTAATCCTACTCCCTGTTTCCTATCTTTTAACCAGTTTGTAATCCACGAAAGGACATCGCCTCCTATCCCATGACTTTTTAGTTTTCGTAGAAGCCTCTCATGAGGGACATTGTCAAACGCCTTCTGAAAATCCAAATACACTATATCTACCGGTTCACCTTTATCCACATGTTTATTAACCCCTTCAAAAAAATGAAGCAGATTTGTTAGGCAAGACTTCCCTTGGGTAAATCCATGTTGACTGTGTCCCATTAAATCATGTCTTTCTATATGCTCTATGATTTTGATCTTGAGAATAGTTTCCACTATTTTTCCTGGCACTGAAGTTAGGCTCACTGGTCTATAGTTACCCGGATCGCCCCTGGAGCCCTTTTTAAATATTGGGGTTACATTGGCCACCCTCCAGTCTTCAGCTACAATGGATGATTTTAATGATAGGTTACAAATTTTAACTAATAGATCAGAAATTTCATTTTTTAGTTCCTTCAGTACCCTAGGATGCATACCATCCGGTCCAGGTGATTTGCTACTCTTTAGTTTGTCAATCTGGCCTACTACATCTTCCAAGTTCACAGTGATTTCGTTCAGTTCATCTGACTCATCACCGGAACTGGTATCTCCCCAACATCCTCATTAGTAAACACGGAAGCAAATAATTCATTTACTTTTTCTGCAATGGCCTTATCTTCCCTAAGAGCCCCTTTAACCCCTCGGTCATCTAATGGTCCAACCGACTCCCTCACAGGTTTCTTGCTTTGGATATATTTTAAAAAGTTTTTATTATGAGTTTTTGCCTCTATGGCCAACTTCATTTCAAATTCTCTCTTCGCCTGTCTTATCAATGTTTTACACTTAACTTGACAATGCTTATGTTTTATCCTATTTTCTTCAAATGGATCCTTCTTCCAATTTTTTGAAGGATGTTTTTTGGCTAAGTGGATAGAGTAAATTTTTCAAAGGAATTATGCACATAAAGGGGCGGATTTTAAGAGCCCTGCTCGCCTAAATCCGCCCAAATCCGGGCGGATTTACTCGAGCAGGGCCCTGTGCGCCGGTGAGCCTATTTTACATAGGCCTACCGGCGAGCGCAGAGCCCCGGGACTCGCGTAAGTCCTGGGGTTTTCTGAGGGGGGCGTGTCGGGGGGCGGGCCCGAACCGTGCGGCGTTTTCGGGGCGTGTCGGGAGCATTCCGGGGGCGGGCCCGGGGGCGTGGCTACGGCCCGGGGTGGTCCAAGGGCGTGGCCGCGCCCTCCGGACCCGCCCCCAGGTCGCGTCCCGGCGCGCTAGCGGCCCGCTGGCGTGCGGGGATTTATGTCTCCCTCCGGGAGGCGGTAAATCCCCCCGACAAAGGTAAGGGGGGGGTTTAGACAGGGCTGGCGGGTGGGTTAGGTAGGGGAAGGGAGGGGAAGGTGAGGGGAGGGCAAAAGAAAGTTCCCTCCGAGGCCGCTCTGATTTCGGAGCGGCCTCGGAGGGAACGGGGGTAGGCTGCGCAGCTCAGCGCGCGCCGGCTATACGGAATTGATAGCCTTGTGCGCGCCGATCCAGGATTTCCGCGGCTACGCGCGTATCTACTAAAATCCCGCATACTTTTGCTTGCGCCTGATGCGCCAGCAAAAGTACGCCAAATCGCGCGGTTTGAAAATCTACCCCAAAAGTTGCAATTTTCAAAACCCATTTATGTGCATAAAACTGTGTGTTTTATGCACATACATCCTTATGAAAATTACCTACTTAAGAGTGAATTTTAAAAGAGTTGCCAACTGTGAGCAACTTGTATTTAAAAATGGCCCAGTTATAGGGGAGATTTTTAAAGCCCTGAGCACGTAAATCCTGGCCTTTATGTGCGTGGCCGGGCCTTACGCTCCGGGTGAATCCTCCAAGAGGCCCGGCCACGTGCATAAAGGTCAATTAAAGAGCAGACTAGGAGGGAACTTCCCTACCCCTCTCTCTTCCCCTGTCCTCCCCTCCCTCTCTCTCATCCTCCCTTTCCCTCTCTCACTCCCCCCCTCCTCACACACACACAAACACACCTCTCTACACAAAATCACTCTCACCCGGCCCTTCATTATTGCCGCCAGTGAAGTAGGTCCCAAGGCACATGGGGGCCTTCATCTTTGCTGTGAATGGCGCGCCAGGGTCCTTCATCTTTGGCGCGAATGGCACACCGGGGGCCTTCATCTTTGCTGCGAATGGCATTCTCCGCAACATGCCGGGGTGTCCTCTGACATTTTCTGCACAGAATTTGGCAATTCTGCACTGGGGGGGGGGAATTCTG
Organism: Rhinatrema bivittatum; assembly: GCF_901001135.1. Classification (NCBI taxonomy): domain Eukaryota; kingdom Metazoa; phylum Chordata; class Amphibia; order Gymnophiona; family Rhinatrematidae; genus Rhinatrema; species Rhinatrema bivittatum. The sequence goes on from NC_042617.1 coordinate 345,536,699, forward strand.
CACAAATTCTGCTCTCAGTGGAAGCACTGAGAGGAGAGGGTCACCTTGCTGGTGGCTGAAAGGAATCAGTAAGTTTTGCTTGGGAAATTTTCTTTTTTAAAAGTATTGGGACGAAGTTAACTATTTGGGATAATTATTTAGTGTGTTTGTGTGTGTCTGTGCTTTTAATAGTCAGTAAGGCAGCAAATAAGCGGTAGGTAGTGTGTATATTTTAATAATCTGTAAGGCAGCTAATAAGCAGAAGTTAGAGTGTTTGTATATTAAAAACAAAACAAAAAAAAAGTAGCCAAAAGCTAGAAATAAGCTAGGAGCAGTGTATACCTAAGTAAAAAGGTTGAAAAGTTCAGTTCAGTTACTCACCTTGGAAAGGTGTTGAGGTAGTGTGATTTTGTTTGATTAGGTACCAACATTTGTTAATCAAGAGAGCAGTGAGTCACTCTGGCTGACTAACTGAAGTTAGACTGTTTGAATTTCCCAACCCACCCAATGCTCACCCACCCACCCCTAGCTCATCCTTTACTTTAAAGGCAGGTGCCACTTTCACAAAAAAAAAAAAAAAAAAAAAACCAACCTTATTGAGAGTTTGATCATTCCCCTGTAGGCCACTACCAGACATATAGTGAATTCAATAATACATTTAAAGGACGTTAATTAGACACATTCCTACTCCCATAGCAACCTAAAACTTAACTAGGAACTGAACAAATTTGAGATGAAGGCAGCAATCCAGCAGCAAGAGGGGAGCTTCCCAGTCTTTTGCATCGAGTGTCTCATGTATGATTTTTTACCCACTGTGAGAAATTGTATATGTGCATGCGATGCAAAGAGCTCCTGTCTCTCAGAGAATGAGTCCGATCTCTGAAGGCTAGAGTGGCAGACCTGGAGGAGCTGAGGCAGACAGAGAGGTATATAGATGAGACCTTCAGGGACATAGTAGTCAAGTCCCAACTTCAGACTGGCAGCCCTGGTGCTGCCTTGGAGGAAGAAGGTCTCATGATCAGAGAGCATCAACCTGGTGCAGCAAGAAAGGATCCTGTAGCAAGGACCTGCTCTCCAGGTGGTGCATTGTCCTTTCGCACTGAAGATGTGTCTCCAAAGCCTACTAACCAAGAGGGAAGGGTTAGGTCAGCCGTCATAGTTGGTGATTTGATTATTAGGAATGTAGACAGTTGGGTGGCTGGTGGGCGTGAGGATTGCCTGGTAACATGCCTACCTGGTGCGAAGGTGGCGGACCTCACGCGTCACCTAGCTAGGATTTTAAACAGTGCTGAGGAGAAGCCGGCTGTCGTGGTACATGTGGGCACTGACAAAGGAAAATGTGGGAGGGAGGTTCTGGAAGCCAAATTTAGGCTCTTAGGTAGAAAGCTTAAATCCAGAACCTCCAGGGTAGCATTCTCTGAAATGCTCCATGTTCCACGCGCAGGTCCCCAGAGGCAGGCAGAGCTCCGGAGTCTCAATGCATGGATGAGACGATGGTGCAAGGAAGAGGGATTCAGTTTTGTAAGGAATTGGTGAACCTTTTGGGGAATGGGGAGTCTCTTCCAAAGGGATGGGTTCCACCTTAACCAGGGCAGAACCAGACTGCTGGCGCTAACCTTTAAAAATGAGATAGAGCAGCTTTTAAACTAGAACAAAGGGGAAAGCCGACAGTCGCTCAGCAGTGCATGGTTCGGAGGGAGGTATCTTCAAAGGATACTAATTATGCATTAGAATTATGGCATCCTGACAATGAGGTTCCAATAATAAGAAAAGTAGTGCAAATGCCTGTAACTAAAAACTCACCTGAGCTAAAAAATTCTAACATCCCTATCAATTAAAAAGCAGAATGAAAATACAAACAAAAAACAAACTTTGAAATATTTGTATGATAATGCCAGAGGTCTAAGAAGTAAGATGGGAGAATTAGAATGTATAGCAGTGAATGATGACATAGACTTAATTGGCATAAGAAGAACATAAGAACATGCCATACTGGGTCAGACCAAGGGTCCATCAAGCCCAGCATCCTGTTACCACAGTGGCCAATCCAGGCTATAAGAACCTGGCAAGTACCCAAAAACTAAGTCTATTCCATGCTACTGTTGCTAGTAATAGCAGTGGCTATTTTCAAAGTCAACTTAATTAATAGCAGGTAATGGACTTCTCCTCCAAGAACTTATCCAATCCTTTTCTAAACTCAGCTACACTAACTGCACTAACCACATCCTCTGGCAACAAATTCCATAGACATGGTGGAAGGAGGATAACCAATGGGACACAGCTATACCGGGGTACAAATTATATTGCAATGACAGACAGGAACATCCGGGATGGCATAGAGTCCAACAGGATAAACATCCTGCATGAGACTAAATGCACAATCAAGTCTTTATGGGTAGAAATCCCTTGTGTGTTGGGGAAGACTATAGTGATAGGAGTATACTACCATCCACCTGGTCAAGATGGTGAGACGGACAGTGAAATGCTTAGAGAAATTAGGGAAGCTATCCAAATTGGTAGTGCGGTAATAATGGGAGATTTCAATTACCAAGCAGAAATATGAAGCAGAGGCGTCTTGCACATCAATCAAATCACAAAATCCCAGCGTGCAAGAAACAGGTAACCAAGTCCATCAACAAGCTTATAGTCAATTTTTTATTGAGATAATACTTTTAACAATCATTCCTGGCAACTCCATAAATCTTCAAACATGCAAGTAAACAGTCCCCCGACACGGTCCGTGTTTCGCGGTAGCTGCATCGGGAGGGACCCACGGTTAATGTTATCTATGGTATAAAGAACAATAAATGATGGACCTTATAGAAAGGGCTATTAAACTTATACAGGTTTTCAAAAAAACAAAAACATACCTTATATATTCATCGTGGAGCGCACCGGCTCGTACAACAAGTGAACAATTTAAAGAGGCAGTTTTGGCGCCAAAGACAGAAAATACCGCGAGAGACTCGCAACTAAACTCCTCCCCCACAGAAGTGTCAACTAAACAAGAACCATTCAATGTCTTTGTTAAGACCTTTTGGATGGACAGTAGATAATTTAAAGATCCACTTTTGTTCACGTCTACCCAGGATTTCAGAATAGTCCCCTCCCCGAAACGGGGGTACCACCACCTCTAAAATTGAAAATTGTAAATCAGCAATGGTGTGATGATGTTGAACCCAATGTGTGACTAGGGGTTCGTCCATCCTGAGTAGACGGATGTTCGAGCAGTGTTCTATGATTCGAGTCTTAACCATCCTAGATGTCTTACCCACGTACAGTAGAGGGCACGGGCATTGGATGACATAAACCACGCCCCTCGTGGTGCAATCCGACCTATATCGGAGTTGGTAAAAAAGTCCAGTGTCAGGATGAGTGAAGGAATTTGACAGGGTGGTATGACTACATACTGTGCAATGCCCACAGGGACCATGCTGGCCAGCTCCACTCTCCCTCGGTTGCCTATTAAAATTTGCGTGGACTAGCTGGTCCCGGAGATTACTACCTCTCCGAAATGTGAACCGCAATGGTCCCTGAAAAAGCGATGAAAGGGATAAATTCTCCCAATGTCTCCGGATCATAGCTGCAATCGCTTTACTGGCAATAGAAAAAGGCAAAATACAATTAAAGCATTGGCCTGCATTGTCTGATGAGGGGAGGAACAGCCAGTCACGGTCAGAGTATAACGCCCTCTTAAAAGCTTTTTTGACCACCCGTATGGGATACCCCCTGTCCAAAAACCGCTGAGACAACACCTGGGATTGATTCAAAAAATCACTCCTAGAAGAGCACAGACGTTTTAATCTTAAAAATTGTCCCGTAGGAATGTTGTCTCTCAGAGGTTTCGGATGACAGCTGGAGTATGCCAAAAGAGTGTTCCTGTCAGTTTCCTTCCTAAACAGTGTGGTAATATATCGGTCCTGTTCTACAGAGATAGTAACATCCAGAAACGCGATTTGTGAAGCGTGAATGCAGAAGTTAAATTGTATGTGTGGGTTGAGGGAATTTAACCAGTCAAAGAAAACAAAGAATTGGATGTCAGTCCCTGTCCAGATGAGCAGAATGTCATCAATGTACCGTAGCCAAAGGGCCACATGAGAGAACCAATCAGAGGGGTAAACCAGAGAAGTTTCATAGTCATCCATGTAGAGACAAGCCAATGAGGGGGCCATAGTGGCCCCCATGGCTGTCCCTTTAATCTGTTGATAGTACTTATGGTCGAACATAAAAAAATTTTTGGTCAAAGCTAAAGTGGCCAATTGTAACAGAAATGAAGTAGGCAGCCGCTGTGGGGCCGGTCGTTGATTCAAAATATTTTCAATCAGTTGTAGTGCTTCTGGCTGAGGAATGTTTGAATATAGTGAGATGACATCGAGAGTTACAAAGAAGAAACCCCCCGCAGGAACAGTAGAGTTAGACAGTTTCATGATCAAATGTGCAGTGTCTTTAACATACGACTGAATCTGGGACACAAATGGTTTTAGAAAAATATCAATAAACTGCGATAATGGCTCCAGCAAGGAGTTAATACCTGATACAATAGGGCGGCCTGGCGGGGCCACCAAGGTTTTATGAATTTTAGGCAAAACGTAAAATAGAGGCATGACCGGGGCGGAATTCACCAGAAATTTCGCCTCCCTAGTCGTGAGCATTCTACAATCAAGGGCCTCCTGAACTAAGTCTTTGATAATGTTTAACAAGTCTGGTGTGGGGTCCTCTGAGAGCAGTCTATAAAAAGAAATGTCGCTAAGTTGGCGCAACACCTCCATTTCGTAGTCTGCTTTGCCCCACACCACTATCCCTCCACCCTTGTCAGCCGGTTTAATTACAATGGATGAATCTCTAGACAAATCCCTTATTGCTGTGGCCTCCTTTTGGGACAAATTATAATGTACAAACTGTTTTCTAGTGGCAAGTGCCTGAGCATCCTGACTTACTAGACGCTCAAAGGCCCCTAATAGAGGGTTTATAGGGCCCGGAGGGGTCCATCTGGACTTCTTTGAGATCACTGAGTTGTCTATAGTGGACGGGGAATCAGTAAAGAAAAGTTTCAATTTCAGAATCCGGAAGAATCTGTAAAGGTGAACTTGTAAATCGAATGGGTCGCACCGAGTCGTAGGTACAAAAGACAAACCCTTCTGTAAAGTTCTCTTGTCCACATCAGACAACTGACGGGTGGATAGATTGAATACAGTCTCAGAACTTACTGCCAGGCATCCGGAAGACGTGATGGAGGGCGAGGTGTTCGAGTCGTTTTCTGTCCCGCCTGGTTTGTACCTGTGCGGGACCGTGTGACGCGCGTTTCCCTGGGGGGCTGACCGGAATCTAAAAAAGAAGCCGCTATTGAAGAGTATCGTGAAGAGGCAGAAGTATAGGGTTGTGTACTGTCCAAAGGTCCTTGCATGGGACCAGGAGCATTGGAAAAAGCAGGGGTCCCGCGGGTCTTGCGTCCTTGCCCGCGACCCCGAGGTATATGCTCGCTTCCAGATTCTTCCGAGGATGATGTTGAAGAGCCCTCGGCAAAAGTGACTTTCTTTTGCGGCTTTTTGGACATCCATTTGTACACATAGCCTGAGTTGTAATCTTGTTTAGTTGACACTTCTGTGGGGGAGGAGTTTAGTTGCGAGTCTCTCGCGGTATTTTCTGTCTTTGGCGCCAAAACTGCCTCTTTAAATTGTTCACTTGTTGTACGAGCCGGTGCGCTCCACGATGAATATATAAGGTATGTTTTTGTTTTTTTGAAAACCTGTATAAGTTTAATAGCCCTTTCTATAAGGTCCATCATTTATTGTTCTTTATACCATAGATAACATTAACCGTGGGTCCCTCCCGATGCAGCTACCGCGAAACACGGACCGTGTCAGGGGACTGTTTACTTGCATGTTTGAAGATTTATGGAGTTGCCAGGAATGATTGTTAAAAGTATTATCTCAATAAAAAATTGACTATAAGCTTGTTGATGGACTTAGTTACCTGTTTCTTGCACGCTGGGATTTTGAGATTTCAATTACCCCAATATTGACTGGGTAAATGTATCATCGGGACATGCTAGAGGGATAAAGTTCCTAGATGGAAAAAATGACAACTGTATGGAGCAATTGGTTCAGGAACAGACAAGAGAGGGAGCAATTTTAGATCTAATTCTCAGTGAAGCACAGGATTTGGTGAGAGAGGTAACGGTGGTGGGGCCGCTTGGCAATAGTGATCATAATATGATCAAATTTGAATTAATGACTGGAAGGGGGACAGTAAGCAAATCCATGGCTCTTGTGCTAAACTTTCAAAAGGGAAACTTTGATAAAATGAGAAAAATTGTTAGAAAAAAACTGAAAGGAACAGCTACAAAAGTTAAAAGTGTGCAAGAGGTGTGGTCTCTCTCTCTCTCTCCGGGAGCTTCAAAACTACTAAAAATGGTCCACCCAGTGGTTGTATGCAGGAAATACAACAATTCTAAAATGTATTGCAAAGTGTGAAAAGGTTAGCGTTTCACATAGGTATAAGTGCACTTTGTGATAAACTGCCTATTACCATAAAACACGCCCCTTTTCCTATTGCATGCGATATTTTTCGCATTTTGATAAATCCAGGCCTTATTTTGTTATTTTAACCAGATGAGGCTGAATATAAGCACTTATCCGGTTAAGATAACCGGATAATTAGCACTGCCCTGATCTCCCATTTCCTGCCCATTGACTATCCGGTTATCAACTTAGCCGGTTAAGTAGTGGCCACTGAGCATAGCTGGATATTCAGTGGCCACCACTTATCTGGATAAGTCCTACTTATCTAGCAATCTAGCAGTAACCATGTTTTCAATATCAGGGCCTTGAGTATTTCTTTATAAAGGACATATCAAGATTTGAATGAATCCTTCTTGATAATTAGCAGCAGCAGCATTCAAACAAGTAGGCTAAAACTTAGTCCAGACAAAATTAAATTGCTGTGGATGGGTAAGTCAGGGTTGCCTGCTGCCAATAGTTGGGTAATGTTAGGGTTTCTTCATATCAAAAGGTTCGTAGTTAAGTGGTGTTGCAAGCACAGGTGAGTGCGGTCGCTTGTTAAGCGAGTGAGCCCTTGGACCACTGTACATTCCCAGGGCAAAGCTCCAAGGTATGTACCATGGGAGGCGAACGCGTCTGGGCATGGGCTGGACCAAAACATAGAGACTCTTGGACACTTGGAGAAGTGAGGCACTCAAGTCTCCGCTGAACCTGCACGCACAGCAATGAGACCCAGAAATGCAATACTGATCTCAGAGGTAGCCCTTTGGCCACTCGATACCCTTTCGGACCTGCCACTTGGAACAGCAAGTGCGACAGGTCAAATGAAGGCTGATGACAAGACATGGCATGATGTGGAACTTGGACAAAGACTTGGAACTTGGACGAAGACTTAGGTTCAGGTTTGGGTTCGGGGTCAGGCTCAATCGAAATCTGTGCCGCAGCACATTCTACACAGCCCAAGGGTTGGTCATGGACCATGCCGTCCCATTGCGCGCCCTACCCAACTGCCACTGGCTGGATGCGCACCATGCTGTGGGTGAGGAAGGTTCTAGACTGGGACTCTGACATGGACGAAAGCCAGACATCACTTGGAACATGACCTGAGATAAGAAACATGGCTTGGAACGAGGAACACGGCTTGGAATGAGGAGCATTGCTTGGAACGAGGAGTAAGGAGATCCATTGGCTGAACAAGCTCCATGAGACCAGAACAAGGAACATGACTAAGAACTTTGAACTCGGAAATCCATAAACTGCTATTATGGTAATCAATATGCAATAGTAGCTTGTGATCTGTCTAATCTTTGGGTACTTACCAGGTACTTATGACTTGGATTGGCCACTGTTGGAAACAGGATACTGGACTTGATGGACCCTTGGTCTGACCCATTATGGCATTTCTTATGTTCTTAACTTGAAACATCTAACTTGGAACTTCAAAAAAAGGAAGGACTTCGAGGACTTGAAATAGCAAAGACAGACTTGGAAACAGGCCTTGTGCCAGGAGCGCCCCACACAACCTGCCACGGGCTGGTCACGGACCACATCGCTAGCATGCCTGGAGGAGGGATGAGAGAGGATCTGGAAGATAGACCTTGGGACAAAGACAGGAACATCAGGAACTTGATTGCAGATTCAGAAGAAGGAACACCAGAAACAAGTGAAGACACAGAAGACTTGGACGAGCTGGAGACTCTGAAGACTTGGACAAAGAACCAACGAGAGACCAGGAACAAGAAACAGGAATGAGAGGGAAGAGAGAGAAGGGGAGTAGGAAGGAAGATTGGAATAGGGCAAAAGTAGAGCAGGAAGTACCTGAATATAATGGGGCAGATTTTAAAAGGGTTACGGGCATAACCGTGAAAACCTGCTCCTTCGCGCGCCGAACCTATTTTGCATAGGCCTGGCGACGCGCGCAAGCCCCGGGACGCGCGTATGTCCCATAGCTTGAAAAAAGGGGTGGGGAGTGGGCAGGGCGGGACCAAGACCTCCGACACAGCGGCCATACCAGGGGATCGTGCGCCGGCACTCGGACGGCGCGTGCAACCTATGCCTGCCCAGAGGCAGGCACAACTTATTCAACAAAGGTCGGGGGGGGGGGGGGGGTTAGATAGGGCTGGGGGGCAGGTTAGGTAGGAGAAGGGAGGGGAAGGTGGGGGGTGAAAGGAAAGTTCCCTCCGAGGCCGCTCCAATTTCGGAGCGGCCTCGGAGGGAACGGGGAAAGCCATCGGGGCTCCCCTAGAGCTCGGCGCGTGCAAGGTGCGTAAGTGTGCACCCTCTTGTGTGTGCCAACCCCGGATTTCATAACCTGCACGCGCATGTTATAAAATCGGGCGTAGATTTGTGCATGCTGGGTTGCGTGCACAAATCTACGCCCTCTCATAGCTTCTAAAATCTGATCCAATCTGTTTTGAAATGGCTAAAAGTTGGAACACCCCTCTACTCTCCTCCTAACTTTTTTCATAATATCCACCCTTCTCTCTCTCTTTCATATTCCCCAATCCTTCAATCACAACCTCATCCCACCCATTCTTCATTCTTTTACATTTAATTTTTTATTGGAAACTGAACATGTTGGTGACTAGATGAATTAGGAATAATTACATTTAAGGAAAGAACAATGAATTGTCTGTCATTGGACTCTGCCTAAATCTCTCCTATTTCCACAGATAATGTTTCTCTGTCATACTCTCTCTCTCCCTCATTCAGTATCTTCCAGGATCCTTCAGCTCATAACTTCTTCCAGCAAGGATCTTCTTCACAAACCATTTTCATATCACCCATTGAGATAAAGAGTCTCATTCAGCTCCAGCCTTTTATACAATTTCCTCCCCAGCTGATTGAGCAGCAGGAAGAGGAGTAAAAGAGTGGCAGCACGTTGGGCAACTCTCCTACTCCCGAACCGCTTGGTTCAAATCAGCAGTCAGGTCTTGGCAGCAGAAAAGAAGGATGTGGCCCACCGTGCTGCTGCTCCCCACTCCTCTTCCTGCTCCATATCAGTGTGCGAGGTAGGGAATCAGCTGGAGAGGGGGCAAGAGTGTTTACTGGGTCTCAGCCACCACAACCCAGCTGGGCCCCCTGGTTTCCAGCAGCAGTTCTGGGGGGAACTGGCACATTCTGCAGGAAGGGACAGATTTTGTGGCCCTTTCTATACCATTTGTTTAAAACTTGAGACTCTCCAGTTCACAGGAAAGACCATTCACTGTCAGGGCTCCACAGTTGTGGAACTTGCTACCACTCAAATTGAGACTTGAGTCAAGCTACTTATCTTTTTGCAAAAAATTGAAAACTTGGTTATTTAACAAATCTTTTGCGCCCTAATGCCCACGATAATGCCATAACTCATGCGATAAATAATGCATCATGAGATGCGTATGCAAATTTTCAAAATTCATCCACAAGGGAGGAGTTTATGAAAATGAGGGGTATTTAACGTTGCGTGCGATAGCATAAGGCATGCTATTGTGGGATTTAACTACACCTATTTTCCTGACTAATATGTGTGCCTCCCCAGAGGCGATCTCTCTCTCTCACCAGCAGCCCCAAAATGCCCACGCCCCTTTTTTTTTTTTTTTTTTTATCGCAGGCACTATTCTAATGATATTTATTGCAAAATTATGAATCTAGGTCTTAATTGAGATTCAAAGATATTCAAAAGTCTTTCCCGATTAAGTGCTAATTTTGTTTTTTATCTGATTAAAAATTGTCCCATTATTATGCAGTTCAGTTTTAAAGCTAAATCCTGAGAATTACAGAACATAGAAACACAGAAATGACGGCAGAAGACGACCAAATGGTCCATCCAGTCTGCCCAGCAAGTCTTCACACTTTTTTTTTCATACTTTTCTGTTACTCTTGCCCCTTTAAATAACTTTTTTGGTTCTATAACATGACTTTGTTGTTAATGCAGCTAAAGATATATTGGTTCTTGAGGCTATATTAAACTGTTTTAGCATGGCTGTCCAACTCCAGTCTTTGAGGGCCATGTACTAATCTGGTTTTCAGGATAGTCCTAATGAATATGCACAAGATAAATTTGCATGTGTGCTGCTTCAACTGTATGCAAATCTAGCTCGTGCATATTCATTAGGGATGTCCTGAAAACAAGGCCAGTTTGTGGACCTTGAGGACTGGAGTTCAACAGTCCTGGTATATAGGTGAAAGAGTCTCCTAAAGTGTTACTGGCCTGGTCATAATTTTAACTTTTGCATTCACTCATCCAGTTTTGTTTGGGTTCTGTTTTTGGCCCCCAGGTCATTTTGTTTAGCATCATATATTTCTGGGGTGTACCTGATGTATTTTAATGAGGTCTGTAGCTTGTCTGATGAGGAAACGTTTTTGTAAATGATGCATTTTAACAATGTTTGTAAATAATTTTGGACAAAGCATGTTTTTGTAAGTAATATGTTTGCTGATGCCTGTGATTCGCCTGGAACATGGAAAATCCTTGTAAAAAGTGGGATAGAAATACCTATTTAAATTCAATTTAATTTGATTTGCAGTCCTATGGATGATAATGTTGGCAGAATAAAACCAACTCAGCTCTTTATATTTGAAACCATATCAGTGTTTCTCTCTGCTGAGATTCAATTCTTCTTTTAGCTATTTTGGACTTCCATTCTTTTTTTTTTTATTATTATTTTGTCTTTCTTGCTTTCAGGAAAGATGCTTCTTTCCATTCATTCAGTGTTACAGATATTAGATTTCACATCAATATTTTGTAAAGGAGAGCTCTCATTTTATTAGTTACTATGTTTTTGTTTTTTTTAAATATCAATAGTTCAATTACTGTTTTCATACAGTATCCTTGTCTAAAATAAATTAAAGAAATGCCTAATCTTACTGATGATGGTATTAATTACAATGAAGTCAGGCCTTGTTAATGGTACATATTGTAATAATTTCTTTTTAACTGGACTATGAAACAAATAATGTTATACACATATTAAACTGTGATTTAGGTATGCCCAGAAATCTGGACAAACCAAGAACAGATTAACCAGACCCGATTATAATGATTTTATTAATAACTTTAAAAAGACCAAAATAATAATTAGCAAGTTTCCTTCTGCTATTTTATTTTCTTTCACCAACATGGAGTTATAGAAACCTTGGTCCTCTTTACTCGTCCTCTGACATCATTCTACAAGAATATCTTGGCTATTATAATTATTTGTTAGGGGAATGAGTAAAATAACAAAGAAATATACTGGTAGTAGATAACTTGATTGGCAACAGATCGCAAGTTCCGCAGCAGACAGCTCTTTTCCTCCTCTGCACTGTTGCTCACATGTGGTGCTTTATAATTGCATTCACTTCACATACCCCTCTCTTCATTTTCAGATTAATCTGCTGAACCGAAATGAGATGCAGAGGATTTGCATACAGATTTGACTACACAAAAATAGATATGGAATTAATAACACTCTATATGTTTTAATTTCTCCCAGAGTGGAGTACCCTTGCCTGTAGCGGTATTCTCAGCTTTGAAAGTCATCAAGCTGATTTCTCTGCTCTTATGGTTGTGATACCACATGCTGCTAGACTGTCCCCTGCAATCAAAGCGCTCTCGCTCCGATTCTATGCCTTCCCCTAACAAGTGTATTTTATAGATTGGCAGGTTTGATCTCCCTCCCCAGGGAGATAATCTGCATCTTAAGAGCTTTTCTATAGATACATCTGTCATTAAATATGCCATCTTATATCGCCATCAGTTTTGAAAAAAAAAAAAATCCTACAACTTCCTCCATTTAGCTTTGAAGTGCGATAACAGAAGTTTCTAACAATTTTCTACCGAAATACTGAATTAAGTAGCTTATTGTGTTTGTTCAGGTTGGATGCTTGTTTAAAAATTACATCTGCTGAAATCTTTAAAAAAAAAAAATTTTTTTTTAAAGAAAATGGGGAGCAACTGGAATCTTTAAAACATACGAAACAAGAAAAGAAAGTATATGAGGAAGGCTGCACTCTCACTGTCAAGCTCTATAAATAGATCCAGTTCCTTAGCCTTGTATTTGTAAGAAAAAAAAACGCATCCCACTAGCCAATATGATTAGCCAAAATGCAAGGAAAAATCTATACCAAACAGAAATTTGTTATAAAAGATGAGATCAGGCACATTGATGTGATACCCTAACATTTCCCCTGGAGCGTTCCTACAGAGGTAATTTTGCACCTTTATTAAGTGTGATGCCACTAATTTACATACTATAATTCATTAAACGTGTACACACAGAAAGTATAGGCCTATTCAGCTATAATAAGCTACTTTATCATATATCACAAGTCCAACAAAAAAAACTAAACTAAACATTATTTATTTATAGAAATGTTATATTCTGCCTTTTACCAAGAATAGCCTTCAGGCACATTACAATCAAATTTAGGAACAGATGAATTGCAATCGAGATAAACTTACAGTTGGAAAAGCATTGGGAGTACAGGGTATATAATTTGTAGTCCTTAATCGGAACGAGGAGTTAGAACAGGGTGCACAGGGTCTCTGCAAGGAAGGCCTGGCTGAAGAGCCATGCCTTGGCTTTTTCCCTGAGAGACAGATAACAGGATTCAAGTCATAGGGGTAGTGGTACCCTGTTCCTAAGTGAAAACGAAAAGGAAATCGTATTGCTTAAAACAGTTGAGCCAAGGGTATTCATACGTCTAACTCCCTTTCTGTAACAATGCACCTTTCTTCGTGTGATGTAATATCACAGCAATCCTTACATTTTAGCACACCCACTTTAATATTGGCATTTTTCTCCCCTTTCAGAAGGGATCAAAAGTTAAATTATTATACACCTCAAAATGTGTTTGAATGATACATTTAACTTCAAGCCACACATCAAGTCCCTGCTTAAAGCAGGTTTCTACAAACTCCAGATCCTAAAAAAACTCAGACCACTACTCCATACACAAGACTTCCGTCTAGTCCTACAGTCCACCATATTTTCCAAAGTGGACTATTGCAACGCCCTATTGCTAGGCCTCCCGTACTCCACCATCAAACCACTACAAACGTTACAGAACGCCATGGCAAGAATCCTAACTAACACACGCAAAAGAGAGCATATTACACCCATTCTTGTAGACCTACATTGGCTGCCCATCCAATTCCGCTCTCAATATAAAACCCTAACCATACTTCACAACACTCTCTACAAAAGCAACTCCGCCTGGCTCAAGAAAATGCCCCACTTTCACAGTTCCCGTCGCCCCACAAGATCCTCCCATACAGGCACCCTACACACACCCCCCCCCCCTAAAGACAGCACATCTCTCCACCACCAGGGAAAGAGCCTTCACCATCGCAGGCCCTGCCCTCTGGAACTCCCTCCCGACACACCTCAGTCTTGAACCCTCCCTGTCCAATTTCAAAAAAGGCATCAAGACCTGGCTTTTCAGACAGGCCTACCCTGAAACCAACCCCCCGTAGACATTTCCCCCTGAAGTCAACTCCCCCCTCCCACCGCAATCCCTGCACGCCCCCTTGGATTTATCTTTATCATGCCGCCTGAAATTGTTCTGACGTAAGTTAATTGTATTCGCACACTGCTGTAAATAAGTTACTATGTATAGAATGTATAATGTAAATAAGTTATAATGTATAACCCTATCTAAGTCATCACACCTCTGCAGTCCTTCTGCTGTAAATACATCCTCCTGGAAATACCTCCACCATTTCGATGGCTACGTTCCTCTACATTCCCGGCTGCTATCCTTTCCTCCTCTTTCTTCACCCCTCCACTCCCGCCCCCTTTTTTCTAGCCTGCTCCCACACCCGCGCCCTGTTTTTTGTAACTTTCCTCCTTTCGCAAGTTTTACTGTAAACCGGTGTGATGTGCCCGCACGAACACCGGTATATTAAAAGCTGTTAAATAAATAAATAAAATAAATAAATTTAATACAGACAAATGAGAGATGATGAGTTATGGCAATGGGAACAAACATGTTGTGTGTGTTAGCTCTATGATGAGGAAATTAATGATGGTCAGAAAGAAAAAGGGATCCCCTGTTGATAACCTACTACAAACCATGAATTAAAGTCTAGCTGCAGAAGGTAAGGTATTAACTATACTTGGCCATATGCTGTTAATCTACAGCTGTAAGATGCCCCAGGTATACTATACCTGGATCATGATACACCTTTCTTTTAGTCTTCACTAACAGAGGGGGAAAGCAGAGAGAAAGGCAATTCAGTTAATTAGAATAGGAGGAGAAACTAGATAGTTAACGTTGACTTTAGAGAAAGACAATAATAGATTATATTTGTAGGAATCCTTACTTAAACATTACATTAATCACCTAGTATTTCCTCCTAAATGAGTTGCCTTTCAGTGTCATTCGCCAGGTAGCGCATCCCTTTGGCAGGTAGGTTCTGAACTTGGAACAGCTTCCTGAGCTGGTGCATAATGCTCCCCCTCTGGCTGTATTCAAATCCAGCTTTTAAATCTTCATCCCTGATAGTCCCACTCAGTCCTATTAGTTTTAACCATTTTCTTCATAAATGAAATTCCCAAAGTCTCTTTCATCCTGTATGGTTGTCTTCATTAGATCATAAGCTCTACAGAGATGGTACTGTCTCTTATGTGTATTTGTACTATGGAACTGATGAGTAGTAGTAATTCAATGTAATTTAATCACTTAGACCACCTTTCCAAACTCAAAAGGACAAACAAGTTGGTATATAACCTTAAAAGGTCAGCAATAAAATTCCATGAAAATACAAAAAAGCCCTGCTCCACACAAATTCAAAAATCACTCAATATGTGACCACTTCACTCCATAAAGCAAAAAATATTTAGGAGAGGTGATTATATTCATATGTGGCCACCATTTCATTTCTTATGGTGCCATAATCTTATCATCGTACCTCTCCTCCCTCATTCATCTAAAAATGTCACTTTTAATATATATTTTTGATGTAAATAAAATTCTTATATACGTTGTCCGGAACAGTACTGGATTTTCACCCTGAAAACTGTGGCACCAAGTGGATTAAATAAGGCTCTGGAATGGCATACATTGGTTTGATTTGGATATAACGCTGATGGATATAAATGTATTCTGCATTAGGCTGGTTCTGTGTATTATTGTTATAATGGGATGTGTATCCTGATTGCTTCTGTTTTCCGTTTCTGTTTGCAGTCAATGATTAGATGTTTTTGAAGTTAGATCTAAGTTTCAAGATTTTATGTGCCATTAGGTGACCAGAAGGATTTGCTGATAGCATTGTTTGCAAGCACAGTATATCCCTGATGAAGATATAACTTTGAAATGCGCCCATGTCAGGTGGTTGTTTATTTCAGAATTTGGAAATTATGCTGCCATTTCAGATAAGTTGACAACATATAAAAGAATTTTATTTGCATTAAAAAATATATAAAAAGTGACATTTTTAGGTGAATGAGGGAGGAATGGTACAATGATGAGATAATGGCACCATAGGAAATTTAACAGCAGTCAAGAACAAGTATATTCCCCTTTCCTCAATATTGTTTTCTCTTTTGGAGTGAAGAGCTCACATATTGAGTTGTTTTCGAATTTGTGTATAGCAGTTTTTCACTTGGTTGGTGGTATTTTTAATGCAATACAAAAAAAACAACATAACCCCACCCCAAGCCTCCCAAGATGACACATGCCAACAATGGAATAATCAAAAGTATTTATTATGAATTCTCTTTCCTCTAGATCAAAAGGCTGAGCAGTAGAGCAATAAATATCAGAGGGAAGAAAACATGTTTTTCTGGACGGCCAGAAAACCCCTACACCCTCCTGAGACTATATTTCCCAGGTGGCCTAGCTCCACCCATGGGATCTGGGATCCGAAACAGGAAGCAACCAGCCAGGAGGGGGCTGAGCCTGGGATTCCCAGAAGTAACATAGGTAACATTAATTGGGGTGGGGCTCAGTTGCTGGAGGCAGGAGGAGGAGGAGAGCCCTGGTAATAAGCAGAGCTGATGGAAGTAGAGCAAGCCACAGAAACAGAGGAAAATATTGAACTCATGGATACCTCAGACTGATCAGGAAGGCAGATGAGCCCTAAGGTTTTGGAAACCTCAAAAACCTCTGAGAAATTTTTTTTTTGTATCATTCTCATTTGAGTTTAGTGGGAAGTGTTGGGAGGTTGAACCCAACAGGGATCTCAGTTTGGCTCTGTTAAAAGACTATATTATTTATTTATTTATTTGGTTCTGGACCTTGTTAAAAAGAGGTTAACTTGCAGCAGTGTTCGGGATGTTTGAATGATCCTGCAGTTTCAACAAGCCAGACAAGTGTGAAAAGACGGCCCTGTTTTTCTTTGCTTTGGAACCATGAGGAAAGGGTTAATTAGCAGCAGTGCTCTGGATGTTTGAAAGACCCTGAGGTTTCCATAAGCCAGATAAGGGGGCAAAGACTGCCATTTTTTTTCATGGATCTTGCTGAAGAAGGATTAATTTGTTGCAGCCTTGAAGGACCCTGCTGTTTCCATAAGCTAAATAAGTCTGTGTCTTTTTTTCTTTTGCTTTGGTTCTTGCTGAAGGAGGATTAATTTGCAACAGTGCTGTAATCGTATGAATGATCCTGCTGTTTTAATAAGCCAAACAAGTATGGGGAAAAGGAGTGTTTGTTGTTGACTCTGGGGAGAGGTTGTGGGTTTTTTCCCTCTCTCTCTCTCTCTCTGAATGCTCCCTCCAGAGTTGGTTTTTTTTATCCCCATATACACTTACAGCTAAATTTTAAATCCCCTCTGCGTGGGGAAAATGGGAGTTACGCACGTGGCCGGGCCTCGCGTGCGCTGCACGCATTTTAGAAGAGGCCCAGCCGCACGCATAACCCCCATTACGTGCACAAGAGCCAGGCCTCTAACAAGGGACGGTCCCGGGGGCGGGGAGGGGTAGAGCTGGAGGCCGCCGGTACAGCAGCCATTTGCCGGGGGATCGGGCTGCCGGTGCGCGCAACTTATGCCAGTTGTTAAAGGGTGATCCTCTGGTAAGCATCCTAACCAAAAGGGGGAGAAGAATAGGAGACAAGAGGAGGGTGGACGGATGAGGGCACTGTGATCCACAGTTCCCTCCTATACAGGTTCAAGATGGCATCAGAGGACATCCTGAAGTGGTTAACAGAACAGATGATGCAGCAACAGGAGAACATGCAGCGCGTCCCCCAACAACCATTACAGAGCAGCAACAGCAACAGCAGCTCATACTGCCAGCTACTGGAAGAACAACTGCAGACTACAGGAGAACTGTTAGCCCACCATGCTGAACTGGCCGGAGGTATGTTAGTCTCAAAAGTCAAAAACTCAAAAGACTGGGGACATTGCACCATACAAAGGACTGGGGTTAGCCCGTATGGTGGAAGGAGATGACCCTGAAATATTTCTTACTACCTTTGAAAGAATAGGGTACTAGAAGAGTGGCAACAGACATAATGAGCCACCCGCCTTGCTCCGTATTTAACAGGGAACGCCCTGTCAGCATACAAGGCATTAAGTGTGGATCAGGCCTTCAATTATGAAATGGTGAAAGCCACTATTAAAGATAGTCTAGGCTTGTTAAGGAGATTTACAGGCAGTGCTTCCATGCCGCACACATGGGACCCAAAGACATGCTGTGAGCGTTTGCCCAGCAGCTTAGGGATCTGGCTCATCGGTGGATTGAACTGGAGAGAAAAAAAAACCCTGTGGCGATAGTAGCGATAGTGGTATTAGAGCAGTACATGTTTGCCCTCCCACCAAGGATGAAAGATTGGGTTATTAAACAAGGGGCCCTCACGCTACAGACAGCCATCTCCTTATCCAAACTATTTTAAGAGGCTGAAGCCACCCTGTGAGTAGACTCTACACCCAGGCCACTAGGGTGCTCTTGTCACCTTGAGAGACCATCAGAAGGGGAAGACAGCAAGAGTCATAGCCTACCACCTCCATTAGAGAAACACCAAAGGGGATACCCCTTGGGAGGTGAAGCACCCAGTCTGAATTTTCAAGGAGAGAAAAGGGGAGGCCACGATAAAGCCCCAGTTAAGTGTTATGGATATGGCAACGTGGGGCACCTAAGAAGGAATTGTCCAAGTCCCACTTGCTCTTTCTCAATGGATTATGGAGAATGCCAGGGACCAGGTGACTGGCCCCTTTATGCAGAACATATGGGTAGAGAGCCAGCTGACTCGAGCCCTGATAGATACCGGCACTAATCAACCCCTGATGTTGGAGAAATTCAGCCACTGCCTCAGACCTGGTATACAGGAGAATAAGTTTCAGTCAGAGAGTATGGGTACGCTGCATACATGGACACCCCCTACACTACCCTACCCATGAAGTAGTGGTAGAGACTCCACAGGGAAAGAAGATATTATGGATAGTAGTGGTGAAGGGGCTTCCGTTTGAGATTGTGCTATGGCCAGGTATGTCACAGCTCTTAAGGGGTCCTGAATACTTGGTTCTCACGAGCACTCAAACTACCACATGCCTAAGGGAGAACCCCTCAACCCTGGAAATCTTGCCCTTTGAAGATGATGACCTGCTTACTGGTCCAGGCAGAGGTAGACAGCCCTGGGCTAAAAGAAGAGAGGATAAGAAGAGGGGGTGCCCCCCCCCTCTACTGACACAAGGAGTAGAACAGGATGGGGGGGGGGGTAATGCCCTACAAGTGGAAGAGGATCCTCGGTTCCGTCAAGCACAGGGGCAGGATGACATGCTGAAGTTTGTTATGGAACAAGTTGTAATAAATGAAGGGAGGACTATCAATGAACCAGGAAAGATGAGTTGCCTTTATTTCATGCATATGCCTGGTTTATTGTACACAGTGGATAGGGATTTCCAGATCCAACAACCCCGAAGACAAATGTTAGTCCTGCTTAGCTTTCAGGAATAAATCAAGAGAGAAGTGCATGATTCTCTCCTGGCTAGCTATCAGAGAATACATAATACACTGGTCCGCATAAAACAGCATTTTTACTGGCCAGGCATCTACAGGGACGTAAGAGCCTTCTGTTTGTCATGTCCTGAGTGTCAGCAGGTCTCCCCCCAAGTTCTTTCCTGAGCGCCCTGGTTCTCTTACCAATAGTGGAGGAACCTATGGCACATATAGCCATAGATATAATGGAGAATTTAGACAAGAGCAGACATGGCTACCAGTATATTCTAGTCATTCTAGATTATACGACTTGATACCAGTGGGCCATACACCTCTGTAGGGCCACTGTCCAGACAATTGCATGGGAGCTAATAAAGATCTTCAATGCGGTCGGATTCCCAAAAGAAGTCCTCACCAACCAGGGGATTAACTTCATGTGCCACATTTTACACCAGTTTTGGAATGCCTTTGGAATCAAGCATGTACACACATCTGCATACCACCCACAAACAGGCGGTCTCATTAAACATGTCAACAAGATCTTAAAATCTATGCAGATTACTGCAAACTATGCAGATTACTGCAATTCTCTTTTACTCGGACTCCCAGCTAACACCATTAAACCCCTTCAAATGCTACAAAACGCCTGAGCCAGGATTCTAACTAAGACCAACAAAAGAGACCATATTACCCCTATCTTGAGGAACCTACATTGGCTCCCAATCAAGTTCAGAATCATATACAAAGCACTAACGATCATTCACAAAACCATCCACAATCTCATTCCTCTGGAACTAAACATCCCACTATGACCACATTTACCCACCAGACTGATAAGAGCAGCACATAGAGACACTCTTCTTGTCCCACACTCCAAAACCTCTCTAAGTAAACGAGCTATGTCCACAGCAGGTCCTGCACAATGGAACTCTCTTCCTCCAGAACTACGGTTGGAACAATGCCCGATCACTTTTAAAAAAAGACTAAAAACTTGGCTATTCGAACAAGCATTCCATTTATATTAATGACGTATCTCCATCATCTCCGTTACCAGTCAACAAGCTAATCTTTCCAAACTATCTACTCAGACTATCCATAATTTAGCAACCCAACTCTATAGTCGATCTTGCCAAGCTTACTCAGTGTACCCGGACCTTAAATTAATTCCAATACGTACCTTGATCCTCAGCCAGACTAGACTTGGCTCAATCATTTTATTCAATTCGTTATTTTTTTCGTTGCCCCCCATTTTATCTTATCCAAGTTCTATGCCCTGTTCTATATAATCGCATTCTTACATGCGTTGTTCTTCCGTTATAATGTAAACCGAGATGATATGTAATGTCTTACATGAATCCCTTAAGACTGGGACTTGTTAATACCCTTCCTGCTATTTGCATCATGTGAAGTTCCATGAACCTCCAGGGGCTTTGCTCCCTTTGGGCTTATGTTTGGGAGGTAACCCTAAGGGCCTTTAGATGTAATACGGGAGAACTGAGAAGGGGAACCTCCAGAGTCAACAGACACTTTATATTACTTGACCGAACTTCAGAACAGGAGAGAACAAGTGCGCAGGTTGGCAGCAGACTACCTGAGGAGGCCCCAAGAAAAATGTGTCTACTATGACCGTATGGCTCATGGATGGCACTTTAAGGAAGAGAACAAGTTTCTGGTTCTACTATCCACCTCTCCCAATAAATTATTGGCCAAATGGAGGAGACCAGTAATGAAACAACTGGGCCCCATGGACTACCGGGTGAGACTGAGACCCAGGTACACACCCAAACATATCATATAAATATGCTCAAGCCATGGCTGGAAAGAGAGACTCCAGTCACCACCAGCCAGGATGAGGAGGTGGATATGGGCCTCCAAATCATGGACATGCACCAAGGGAGTGAGGTTAGAATGGAAAACAGTGGGACTCTCTAGGGAACAATGACACTTGACCCAAAATATAGTCTCCTGAAATAGGGATGCCTTCTCCCCAAATCCAGGACATACACATCTAATTTCCCATGATATTATTACCCTCCCTGGGAAAGTGGTCCAGCAAAGCCCCTGTAGACTACCAGTGGCAAAACAGAAGGAAGTCCAGCAATAGGTAGCAGAAATGCTACATTTGGGAGTGATCGAGGAATCCTCTAGCTCTTGTCTAGTCCTATTGTATTGGTCCCAAAAGCTAACAGAACCGTAAGGTTCTACACTGACTTCTGACACGTCAATGCCATCTTACAATTTGATGCCTATTTCATGCTCCGAATAGAGGAACTGGTAGAATGATTAGGTTGGGCCCAATACATTCCCACCCTTGACCTTACATAAGGCTACTGGCATATCCCTCTGGAACCAGAACCAAAAGAGAAGACTGCCTTTGCCACAACCCAAGGATTATATCAGTGTACATGTATACCATTTGGATTACGTGGAGCTGCTGCTATCTTCCAAAGGATAACTGACATTGTTCTATGCCATTGTTCTATGCGGTGGCTTACCTAAATGATGTCATCATCCACTCAAATTGGGTGACACATCTTCCCAGAGTGGAAGCTATATTAGTCTCTATGAAGGCTGGACTCACGACCAACCCCAAAAAATGTACCTTAGCTGAAAGGGAGGTGCAGTTAGGGCACATGGTGGATCGGGGTCATTAAGACAGTCCAAGATAAAATAGCTAGGATCAAGGATTATCCCCACCCTGTCAATAACAAAATGAACAGACTTTCTAGGGCTTATCAGTTATTACTATTGTTCTAAGCCCCACTTCTCTGACCACGCTAGCACGCTTACAAACCTACTTAAAAAGGATAGGCCAAACAGGGTTCAGTGGGGAACAGAAAAAGAAAAGGCATTCCTAGATTTAAAACAGGCCTTGTGCCAGGATCTGGTGCTATAAAGGATAAGATTTCCAGAGAGAATTGATTCTACAACAGATGCATTGGGATGGGGCTGGGCACAATGTTGTCTCCAGAACATGATAATAAAGAGAATCCAGTTATGTATCTAAGCTGAAAGTTGTTGGACCATGAATGTAATGATGCTACAAAAGAGACAGAGTGCTTAGCGGTTAAGTGGGCCCTTGAAGCTCTCCACTACTATTTGCTAGGATGTCGCTTCTGGTTAGTGACAGACCAAGTCCCATTAAAATGGCTCCAACAAATGAAGAATACCAATAACCGCCTCACCCAATGGTATCTGCATATGATTTCAATGTAGTACAAAGGGCTGGAAAAGAACACCTGATTGCAGATACCCCTTCTAGACAAGAAGTCAAGGTAGCTAAGATACGAAGGACTCCTAAAGTCTTTAAAGGGGGGATATGTAATGAATAGGTTCAGGACAGACAGGAGGTAGCAACTCAGGTGACATTTAACACCCACATTAAACCCCCGGAGTGTACAGCAGGGCATGAGGAAAAGCTAGGAGTTCCAGAAAATGCCTAACCCCTCCTAAGACTACATTTCTCAGGTGGCCTAGCTCACTTAGGGGATCTGGGATCCTAAACTGAAAGCAACCAGCCAGGAGGGGGCTGAGTCTAGGATTCCCAGTAGTAACCTAGGTGACATTAATTGGGGTGGGGCTCAGTTGCAGGAGGCAGGAGGAGGAGAGCACAGGGAATAAGCATAGCTGATGAAGTGGAGCAAGCCACAGAAACAGAGGAAAATATTGAACTTATGGATATTGCAGACTGAATAGGAAGGAAGATGAGCCCTAAGGTCTGAGACCTGAAGCCTAAGCTTTGGAAATATCAAAGCTGTCAGAGAATTTTCGCTTTTTGTGTGCATCTCAGCTGGGTTCAGTGAGAAGTGTGGGGAATCTCTGTTTGGCTCTGTTAAAATACATTTTGGGGGGGGGGGGGGGGGTGGTTAGACCTTGTTAAAAAGAGGTTAATTTGCAGCAGCGTTCTGGACTGCTGTTTCAACAAGTCGGACAAGTGTGAAAAGACTGCCCTGTTCTTCTTTGCTTTGGATCCATCAGGAAGGGGTTAATTAGCAGTAGTGCTCTGGATGTTTGAAAGACTCTGCTGTTTCAATAAGTCAAATAAATGTGCAAAGTCTGTGTCTCTTTTCCTTTTGTTTTGGTTCTTGCTGAAGGAGGGTTAATTTACAGCAGTGCTGTAGACATGTGAATGAGGTGCGTTTGTTGCTTGACTCTGGGAAGAGGTTGTGGAGTTTTTTCCTCCTTCTCTCTCTGAATGCTCCCTCTAGAGTTTTGTTTTTTTTTATCCCCATATACTCTTAGCTGGCCTTGCTCTTACAATTATCAACAGGCCTGGGAAAAGAAAAGGCTGTACCCGCAACAAGGATAGATGGCAATTTTTCTACCCTTCCCTCAAAAAGAGGCTTCAGTGCTTCCTTCTCTGCGGGCCCTGGCTCAGCGCTACTCCATCGGGGACTCTCTCCCAGCGCTTCCCGCTCCTCAGGGCCAGGCCCAGCTCAATGCTACCTGGACTTTCTCTCAGCAGCCCCCGCTCCTTGGGGTCAGACTCAGTGCTACTCTACTTTTGAGTCCCAACCAGAGTGCCCGCTGATGCTTGGAACCTCCATGGCGTTTCTCATTGAGAACCTTGCTACAGTGCCTTCCTCTTCAGGAGCTGGCTCAACGTAGCACTTCACCAGACTGTCTCAGCGCCTCACTCCTCGAGGCACCCATCTGCACCACTACGACAGAAGGCCCTAGGCACCAGCTTGCCGTCCCAGGCAGTACCCCTGCACTGCTACTTTCCAGGCACCTGCTACAGCGGAATCCCCGCTCTCGCCCTTATCCTACGGGCTACGGTTCGTGTCTCCACATCAGCATCTCCTCTCCTTGAGGGCCACTCCCACCTGGTTTGGCTCCATTCCCTTCAGAGCTGCAGTGGTCTTGCACACTCACTAAGTTACGTTCTCCTCATTCCTCCCAGAATGCTCCTATCTCAAACTGTGCTTTATCTCTCTGACACCCTCTGCACTCACTCGCCTACCCTCACTGATACCAGCCACACAGGGGCACTCCTAAGTCCTGCCAGCCCCGGCATTCAAGGGTTCAACCTGCGGGGAGCAAGGGTTGGCACAGGTGAAGTTCCTATGTGCCTCTGTTCCCGGCCAGCCTCACTTCCCGACGGTGAGGACTGTGGGGCTCAACTCCTCAGATATCAACAACCCCACCTCGGGCCAAGGGTCCACAATTCCTAACAGTTTGCCAAGTCCATGGACCCGGCGGAGGCCTTGGCAATTCAGGTCATTCCTGGCCTGGCACAAAAGATCATTGAACAGCAAAAGATCCTGGAGACCTTAGCGGCTGCAGTAGAGAATTTAAGTAATCAATTGGACGCCACAGCAGCCGTGACCACGCTGTCTCCCAGAACCAACACCTCGGCCTCCATGCCAGTTACACGGCCGAAGGTTCCTTTACCGGCACCGCCTCGATTCTCTGGGAACCCCCTGTTGTGCAGGGGATTTCTAAATCAATGTAATATGCATTTCTGCTTGCAACCAGCTTACTTCCCTGATGTCATTACCAAAACCACTTCCACTCTCTGTGGCAACACCACCATTTGGGTCATTGTGGACTGTTTTTCTAAAATGGCCCACTTTGTTGCTCAGCCTGGCCTTCCATCGGCCCCTCAACTTGCTCAGCTATTCATCCGCCATGTGTTCCGGCTCCATGGTCTTCCTAAACACATCATGTCTGACCGTGGAGTTCAGTAACAGCCCGTTTCCGGAGGTCCCTTTGTAAGAAATTCAATGTCTCTCTGGACTTCACATCCATATATCACCCTCAGGTCAATGGACAGGCAAAGAGAACCAATAGAATGCTCAAACAGTTCCTTCGGGCCTATGTCAACCTCCGGCAAAATGATTGGGCAGACCTCCTTCCCTGGGCGGAGTTTGCATTGAATTCTCATCCCTCCATCCACTGGTTCATCACCTTTCCAGGTAGTTTATGGATGACAACCTCTTCTACCACTTTCATTACCATTATCCGACCCTTCTCCTGCGGCTCAGGCTTCCGCCCAAGAATTACACCAACTCTGGAATAGCACTCGACAAATGCTTCAAAGAGCCACCCAAAGGGCCAAAAAGATCTTTGACGCCCATCATCGTGTAGGCCCTCAGTTCAAACCCGGAGACAAGGTGTGATTGAGCACCCGATTTATCTGCCTTAAACTCCCATCTTCACGTTTCGCACCCAGATACATCGGCCCTTTTCCGATGCTCCACCGGGTGGGCTCAGTCACTTACAAGCTCCGGCTTTCACCTTCTCTCAAGATCCACAACATCTTTCATGATCTTTATTACAGCCCTCGGTATTATCCAGATTTTCCAAGAAGTCGCCCGAACCACAACCACTGTCTTCCGAAGCAGATGTAGTGTACCAAGTGCGAGATGTCCTCGATGTGCGAAAATGAGGGGAAAAATGGGAGTACCTTCTCTCTTGGGACAGATGGCTCCAGAAGCGAGCTTGAGAGATCCGCTCATCTCCAAAGAGTTCCTCCAGAGTCTCGCTTCCTTATACAGTTGACACCATCAAGCCATTGGGGGGGTGGGGGGTTTCACCAGAGGAGCCCATGTAACTGGGCTATTCCCATCTCTCAAATGAAGAGAAGACTCAACACTGTCAACTAGGCCTCTCCCTTTATTGTGGAACTTCTGAACACCTATTGGCCCAGTGCCCAGAGAGAAAGGGAACTGTCCTACGCCATGAGGAACCAGTGCAAGTGACCCTCAGCCTGGCTACGCCATATCCCCAGTTCCTGTTGTCTGCCTCCCTGGAACAACCCGCTATATGCTTCATCACCCAGGCCTTGATGGATTCTGGCGCATGGGGAATTTTGTGCAACGGGAGCTTGTTGATTGGTACTGAATTCCCACAATTCCCTTGACACCACCTTTGCCGCTTTCCTCCTTCCATGGAGAACCCCTTCCTGGTTTGGTGACTCATACCACTCTACCGCTCATGCTAAGAGTAGGACCTGCACATACGAAACTCATCGCCTTCCATGTTCTTCCAAGAGCCGTGAATCCAGTCATCCTGGGTCTACCATGGCTGTGGAAACACTAACCAAAATTTGACTGGTCCACGATGGAGCTCACCTATTGGAGACGAGGGTGTATAGGATCTTATTTGAGGTCTGAGGAGCCCCACAGCTCACTGATCATGGCTGCCGCACTTCTGAACCTTCTCACCCCTGGTAGGGAGTCTCGAGAAACTCAACCATCCCATGCTCCCTCCGGGAGAATACTCTTAAGATAGTTTTTGAACAACTGAAAGACCAATTGGCTCAAGACAGATTGGAACACAAAAACCTGGAAAAGGAACACAACCAGGCTATGAAAAGATTTACATCATTAGTTACCAAGAAAGATTAAGTAATACAAACCCTGTAAGCCCTTCTGCAATAGGAGAGGGAAAGGAAATTTTCACTTCTATTTGATCCTGCCTGTCTGGATCCTGTGAAGGGAAAAGTTATCCTCACCCCAATAGTGGGGTCTATTCTCTGTCAAAGGAACCCAGGGGTGACCATGCCTTCACCTGGGGCAAAGGTTCAGTCCCTGGAATTGCATGAACTAGGGGATAAAACCAATCATTTGGTTGTGGAACCTTTCTCTCGAACCAAGGGACCCATAAGGGTCTGAATGACTCTTCATGGCTGGTACCCCAGAGACTCAAGGCCTCAGGAGGGGGGCTTAAGAGGATGATACTGTTACACTCGGCAGTCCACAGGCTAATCTCGAGGACCGCTGCTCTTACCTCTGCCCCAGTCTCATTAAAAGCACCACGTTCTGGTGCGATGAGGCCTCTCTGAAGCGCCATGCTGCTGCTTGTGGCAGGATCTCCCCAGCAACTATCTTGCAGCTGAACATCACAGCTTTCAAGACATGGCCTCCTTAGCACGTGCATGTCTCTGCACTGAAGTTAAAGGGATCGCAGCGGGAGGGGCCCCACAGCCCTTTTTAATGATCTCACAGCATAGGCCAATATTAGGCCACTTCTGCAGTTGCTCCGGGCCTCGGCAATAGGTCAGCTTCTTCGAAGTAGTGCTTTCCCTTTACATGGTCTGGTTCCTGGTTTTGCTTCTGTCTGGTATTCCTGAGTTCTTCCTGGTTCCTGTGGTTCATCTCCTTGAGGTCCTGTTCTCTGCGTAACCTTCGGTCCTTGTCTTTAATCTCTTTGTTCCTGTTTGCGCTCCTCCTCACCCTCCATCATCCTCTCTGCCCTTTATTGCCCTGCAGACAGATTTCTGGTTTTTACCTCAGCCTGGACACGGTCACTGCTCTTGAACTCCACCTGCCACTGACCACTGCTTGGATATCGACTTGATTGAACTCTGTCTGCCTTGACTTTCTGCCTGGATCTTGAGTCTGACTGGATTCCCCCTGCTTCCAACCCTTGCCTGTCTCTGACACTGTTGCTTGCTGCTGGTCTGACCTGTCTCGCTTTTCATTGTTGGCTTGTCACGTCCTCACTTCTTCAGATCTTCACCTCTACAGGAGCCTGCACCTAAGCCTAGCTGGCCCCGGCACCAGAGGGCTCAACCTAAGGGGAATGAGGGCTAGTATTGGTGAAGCTCTGATTGGGCCCCTGTATCAGCCAGCTCCGCCTGCCGACAGTAGGAACCTGCAGGACTCCTTGCTGCAGGTAGCGCTAACTCCATATCAGCTCAAGGGTCCACTTCCGTTAGAGGTACAAAACAAATCTGAATGCATCATGGAAAGTGATCACTTCAATGTGAAATGCCAGGCATTTGTACATTTATGGAAAACCCAGCAAACTAGGAGCCTCTATGTTGTATTGTCTTGTAGCATTTTAATAACTACATAGTGAACACTGCCCCCACCCCCCAACAAACACACTATTTCAGTTCTAAAAATTGCTGTGCACATAGAAACATGATGGCAGAAAACGACTGTATGGCCCATCTAGTCTGCCCATCCACCTAGTTAATTTAGCTTTATAATTCCCATCAATCCCTTGAATTTATCCCATTCTTTCTTAAATTCAGATACTTTTTTATGCCTCATCCACCTCCACCGGGAGGCTGTTCCATACATCTAACACCCTCTCTGTAATGAAATACTTCCTAAGATTATTCTTGAGTCTACACCCTTTCACCCTCATCCCATGACCCCTGGTTCAAGAGCATTCTTTCCATTGAAAGAGACTCGCCTCCTGTGCATGGAAACCTTTGAGATATTTAAATGTGTGGCACCTTTCTGCGTTAGCCATTAGATGTCCCTAATGGCCCATGAACCAGCTTGCAGGAATACCACATTTCAGCTCCATTAATGGTGGCCTGAGTCCTATAAGTAGGAGTTGGGAGAGGTGTGGCATTTGCATTAGAATTTTGTTGAGAGGATCTCTCAGAGTTTGTTCTTTTAGAGTGAGGCCTACTCCCTCACATGGTACATTTTTGGAGGGAAATCCTTTTGAGTAATACTCAGGGTGGTGCTAGCTGTTTTGCTGCCCCCCCCTTCATTCATTCTCTTTCCCGGGCTCACAAAAAAAAAAAAAAAAAGCCCAGCTCCCTCCAGTGAGACAAACTTTAAAAACTTACACTACCACTCTCCTCCCCCCTCAGAACCTATGGCTTGTGCAAGGGTATTAGGTGTCCTAGGTGAACCTTATAGCCTTGCACATTGACCCCCCCCCCCTTTAATACACACAGTTAAAGAGTTATGCATTTATAATATCATTTTACATGAAAAATAACAAAGTACAGTATTCTGAGGTAAAAAATATCACTTACATTATATGTACATTCACTGCTGTGATGCCAACCAGAAATCCGTGCAAAAAAGACACGGAACCCATATGGTATTTGGCCTATTGTGATGTGTGTTGGGTGTGGGATTCCTCCAAAAGCCCAAATACACTAATAGAAGTCCTATTAGGAGTATACCTAATTTTAGTCACACATGCGGAACAAACAGACCCTCACCAAATACAGAACGGAGCAACCATAAAATAGAAATATAAATGTGCAGACAAAAACTGAACTGGAAACTGCAAGAAGCCAGACAGTCTATGCAGTGTAACAATGAAAATGTAGAACCATCACCATTCCTCAAACATCAAACAATAAAATAAAGAAATAAAATAAATACATAATCATAATAGTATAAATTTATTAATATCATTTTAAAAACAGCTAATGAATAAAAGATCAAATAATTAAAACTCATATACAAGTGTTTTTAAATGTCCTAAACACCAATAAAATATTTCAAAACAGCAGACACATCAAACAACACCTGAAAAATAAAACTAAAAAGGATTTTAAAAATTCACACTCTCCATACCTGTAAACTTTTGATTTCCAATCACTCTGAGATTGTTGTCAATTAGTGGAAGTGGGATGCACAAATTTTCTCCTCTCTTAAATATATACATACACACACGCTCAGTCACACATACACTCCCTTTCGGACAAACCCCCAGGCATCTCCAGCTCTTCTTTGGTTGGGATCTGCCTGCAGCCCTGGGCCATCCTCTTCATTTCACCTGCTGTCAGGTTGGGCTCCACCTGCAAGCCCTATTTTTTCTCTCTCAAATACACACATACAACTCAGGTGGCTCTCATTCTCTCTGTTTCTGTCTCTCTCTCACACACACATAACCCAGGAAAGCTCTCTATCTCTCTCACACACCCCAGGCAGGCTCCCATTCTCACACACATTCACACACCCTGCCCATTCCATGAAGGCTCCCATGCAAGTATGGGCCCACAAGCACACCTGCATACCCCACCCATCTCAGGCAGGCTCTCATTCACACCCACCCACCGATCCATCCCAGGCAGTCTCCCAATTCACATAAAAAGAAACACACACACACACACCCATATCAGGCAGGCTCCCATTCACATAAAAAGAAACACATACCTATCTCAGGCAGGCTCCCAGTCATACATACACCCATCCCAGGCAGGCTCCCAATCACACACATGCATCCATCCCAGACAGGTTCCCATTCACACATACATACACACACACACACACACACACACATATATGCAACCCAGGCAGGCTCCCATTCATACCTCTATCCATCCTAGGCAGGGTCTCATCTACACACCCACTCATCTCAGACAGGCTCCCATTCACACAGATATCCATCACAGGCAGCCTCCCATTCACTCACACACACATGCAATCCAGGCAGTCATGGTTCATGGATCATTCCTCCTCCGCTGCTACTGCTACCAACCTGTACCTTCTTCTTTGGGGAGAGCAGCCATTCTGCGGCTCTTCCTGCATGCTGGCCCTGCTATAATTCAACACTCACGGTGCTAGCACATCCTCGTACATCGCAAGATGAGGATTCAGAAAGTGCTAGCACCACGAGTGTTGAATATCGCGGGGCCAGACATAAGGAGGAGCTGCAGGATACCCTTCATCTTTTGCCCTAATCTCCTGCTTCTTCTGCCGCCAGTGCAATGGTGTCTACTGGTGGCCATACAAGCTTCCTGCTTCTTCCACTTCCGTGGAATTGGGTCTACCGGTGGCAGAACATGCCTCTCCCTGATCTCGACGCTACCCATCCCCCCACCCCCCCCAGGTGTGCCACCCTGTGCAATTGCACGGTTTGAACACCCAGTGGTGCTTATTAAGAGACTACCTCAAGACGACAGAGTCTTTAATTAAGAAGATCTTTTATGCAGAGAATTGTTTTCTTGGAGTGCAGCCTGGTTTCTTTTGGAGATGTCCATTCCCCATATCTGAAGGCCAAAACACTGAAGATGTCAGCTTCCTGCTAGGCCACAGAAGGCTGCAGTGACAGCAGCACTGCCAGAAGAGTTTTCAGGACAGTTGAGTAAAATATTTTTCTCTTTTTTTTTTAAGAGGTTTTGTCACCCTCCTCTCACTTGCAGACTGGGCAGAAGTGCCTGATCCCTAGCATCGACAGACCTTCTCCCTGGATGGTCACAAAGAAGTGAATGAAAACATTGGAAGACCCTACACAGAATCTTCATCTCCTGGGACTCAGGGGCAGGCTGGGCAAACACTTCAGATCAAACGAGGACTCAAGTAGGACTATTTTGTGCTCTAAGGGGACATGTTCAGAATAGGACTTTCCAGAGTTTGGGTTTCCTAGACAGTCAGTGAAGATGACTTAGGAACCCATCAAGGAAACTGAGTCAGCTGCACGTACACAGAATGAAAGGACCTTCATCTGTATTTTCATTTATTACACTGTGGTCACTGATTAACTTTTGAATCAATCAGTAAAAGTTTTTATTTGAACAAACAGTCCTGTAACCTGTTTCATTTGTTTCAGAAAATCATTATCACAGCACCATTTCAAGAACATAAGAAATTGCATGCTGGGTCAGACCAAGGGTCCATCAAGCCCAGCATCCTGTTTCCAACAGAGGCCAAACCAGGCCACAAGAACCAGGCAAGTACACAAACACTAAGCAGATCCCATGCTACTGATGCCAGTAATAACAGTGGCTATTTTCTAAGTCAACTTGATTAATAGCAAGTAATGGACTTCTCCAAGAATGTATCTAAACCTTTTTTAAACACAGCTATACTAACTGCACTAACCATATCCTCTGGCAACAAATTCCAGACTTTAATTGTGTGTTGAGTGAAAAATAATTTTCTCCGATTAGTTTTACATGTGCTACATGCTAACTTCATGGAGTGCCCCCTAGTCCTTCTATTATCCAAAATAACTGATTCACATTTACCCCTTCTAGACCTCTCATGATTTTAAACACCTCTATCACATCCCCTCTCAGCTGTCTCTTCTCCAAGCTGAACAGCCCTAACCTCTTTAGTCTTTCCTCGTAGGGGAGCTGTTCCATCCCCTTGATTATTTTGGTCACCCTTCTCTGAACCTTTTCCATCGCAACTATATCTTTTTTGAGATGCCGCGACCAGAATTGTACACAGTATTCAAGGTGCGGTGTCACCATGGAGCGATACAGAGGCATTATGACATTTTCCGTTTTATTCACCATTCCCTTCCTAATAATTCCTAACATTCTGTTTGCTTTATTGACTGCTGCAGCACACTGAGCTGACAATTTCAATGTATTATCCACTATGAAGCCTAGATCTCTTTCCTGGGTGGTAGCTCCTAATATGGAACCTAACATCGTGTAACTACAGCATAGGTTATTTTTCCCTATATGCATCACCTTGTTCTTATCCACATTAAATTTCATCTGCCATTTGGATGCCCAATTTTCCAGTCTAACAAGGTCCTCCTGCAATTTATCACAATCTGTGATTTAACTCCTCTGAATAATTTTCTATCATCTGCAAATTGATTACCTCACTCGTCGTATTTCTTTCCAGATCATTTATAACTTTTAAGCATGGGTCCCAGTACAGATCCCTGAGGCACTCCACTGCCCACCCCCTCCACTGAGAAAATTGTCTATTTAATCCTACTCTCTCTTTTTTGTCTTTTAATCAGTTTGTAATCCACAAAAGGACATCACCACCTATCCCATGACTTTTTACTTTTCTTAGAAGCCTCTCATGAGGAACTTTGTCAAACGCCTTCTGAAAATCCAAATACATTACATCTACCGGTTCACCTTTATCGACATGTTTATTAACTCCTTCAAAAAAGTGAAGCAGATTTGTGAGGCAAGACTTGCCTTGGGTAAAGCCATGCTGACTTTGTTCCATTAAACCATGTTTTTCTATATGTTCTGTGATTTTGATCTTTAGAACACTTTCCACTATTTTTCCTGGCACTGAAATCAGGCTAACTGGTTTGTATTTTCCCGGATTGCCCATGGAACCCTTTTTAAATATTGGGGTTACATTAGCCTTCCTCCAGTCTTCAGTTAAACCGATACACACTGATAAAGGAAGCAAACCACCGATACACACTGATAAAGGAAGCACACCACCCACCTGGCCAAAAAACAACAGCTTTTCCACCCCCATAGAAAGGACTCACCCCTGGGGTTTAACCAACAGGAGGGGATAAGTGGCGAGGAAGACAGCTCCAGCTATATAAATTGATTTTTTTGTGCCCTTGGACTGGAGAAATCCCCTCCAAAGAAAAAAGGTTACAAATGTCTCTATCATATCTCTCCTATCTTGCCTTTCCTCTAGGGTATAAATGTTTAGATCTTTAAGTCTATCCCCATATGCTTTAGAATGAAAACCACTGACAATTTTAGTAGCTGCTCTCTGAACTGACTCCATCCTGCTTATATCCTTTTGATATACTGTACACAGTATTCCAAGTGAAGTCTCACCAGAGACCAATACGAGGACCAACATCACTTCCCTTTTGTTGCTGATATTCCTCATCCTATGCAGCCATAGGGTGAGGAATATCAGCAGATACAATGACCCCCAGATCCCGCTCTTCCTTCATGCTTAGAAGAATTTCACATTCAATACTGTAGCTCTCCCTTGGATTTTTGCATCCTAAATGTATTATGATCCATTTTTTAGCAGTAAATCTTAGCTGTTAGACCCTAGATCATTCCTTGAACTTCACTAGATCCTTCTTCATATTTTCCACACCTTCCTGGCTGTCCACCCTGTAGATTTTGGTATCACTGGCAAAAAGACAAACCTTTCCTGACAATCCTTCTGCTATATTGCTCAGAAAAATGTTAAAAAGAACTGGTCCAAGAACCAAACCCTGAGGCATACTGCTGGTAACATCCCCCTCCACAAAGAAAACTCCATTTACCACTATCCTTTGTTGCCTCCTACAGTTTCTAATCCAGTCAGTCACTCTAGGTCTCATACCAAGGGCGTTCAATTTATTTAAAAGTAGTTTCCTATGTGGAACTGTGTCAAAGGCCTTACTGAAATCAAAGTACACTACATCTAGCGCTCTCCCTTGATCCAACTCTCTGGTCACCCAGTCAAAGAAATTGATCAGGTTCGTCTGACAAGATTTATCTCTGGTAAAACCATACTGCCTCCATTGGATTCCAAAAACTACACTATCCTCTGTTTTAGCAGCAATTCCATTAATTTGCTCACCACAGAAGTCTGACTAACCAATCCATAGTTCCCAGTATCCTCCTTATTTCCACTTTTATGAATATAAACCACATCCACCTGCCGCCAGAACTACTCCCGGCTCTAAAGAAGCATTGAAAAGGTGAGCCAGCAGAGCTGCCAGGACATCTCTAAGTTCCGTTAGTAGCCTCGGATGTATCCCATCCAATCCCATCACTTTATTCACATTATCGTGAATTTTAAAAGCCTGGCATGCGCCAAAACGGGGCGATATGCGCACAAATCAGGCCAGTGCATGTCAAGCAGATTTTAAAAGCTGCCCGAGTATGCACATACTTGCCACTAAGCGCCCAAATGAAAAGTTCTAAAAAAGGGGCAGGGCATGGGCATTCCATGATTTCACATTGAAATCTGCGCATAAATACTCACATGCACAGGTCTGCACCGGGATCCCCTGCCACATAACTTCTGCTATGGATGATGTACAAGTTATAAAATAAAGACAAATAGATCGGTGGGATTTTAAGGGTTGGGGCTAATAGGGGAGAAGGGAGGCTATTAAACTAGGGGGTTTGGAAGTCCTATACCTTACCTGGATGAACTGGGAACGAACTGGTAATGGCATTAGTGCAAGTGTCTTTTAAAATCCCCCTACTTACACTGTAGAAGCAGCATTTGTGCACATAGGCACGTGTCCACTTACAATTGTGCATGCGGTCAGGCTATTTTATAGCATGCGCGCATATACGCATGTGTTAGAAAATGGTCACATCCCTCGGCACGGGCTGATGAACGCACCTGTTTAAAAGTTACCGTCTTTTTTAGTTAGCTCCTCATGAATACACTGTTCCAAAAATTGATTGAGGTTTTCCTCACTTACAATCTTATTTATGTTTATTTTATGTGGCCCTGCTCTAGGCCCTTTTGCTTTTTCCTCTTCAGCCTCTGTAAATCCCCTTCACCTCTGAGTCTCACAATGACACTTTTGCACCTCCTTCTATCACTAACAAATTTTTAAAAAAGTCTTGTTCCCACCCCATTTTACTGTTTTTGCTATTTTTTCTTCCATTTGAATGTTTGAACTTCTGGCTACTTTCCCAGCTTCTCTTACCTTTTCCAGATATTGTTGCCTGTCTTCATCTTTCTGCGATCTCTTGTAGTTTGTGAATGCTAACCTTTTCTCTCTTACCTTTTCAGCTGCTTCTTTAGAAAACAGTAGCAGTCTCTTTTTCCTCTTCCGTTTATTTACAATTCTAATAAAAATATTAGTTGCCCTTATATCTCCTTTTAGTTTTGCCCACTGCTCTTCTACTTCCCCTAGATGTTCCCACCCAGCTAATGATTCCTTGATGTACTCCCCCATTTTGAGAAAATTAGTTTTCCTGAAGTCTAGAACCCTCGCCTTTGAATGAATCATCTCCCGCGCCCTACTACTGAATCAGACATTCCAGTGATCACTGGATTCCAGATGATCATCCACTACAACATCGGACATATTGTCCCCATTGGTAAGCACCATGCCTAGTATTGCCCCCTCCCATCTGGGTTCAGTTACCAGCTGACAGAACAGTTCTCCCTGCAGAAAATCCAAGATCTCCCTGCTTCTAGAATACACTGCAGCTGGGATGTCCCAATCAACATCTGGCAAATTGAAATTCCCTAGCAATAACATCTCCCCTTTCATTGCAATTTTGTGAATATTCTCCATTAAATCTCTATCCATTTCTTCTGTCTGTGATGGAGGTCTATATATTACAATTAAATGTCAAAGAGGAATGGTATCCAATTTATTTTGGAAATTTAAATCGTGGGTATGCCATTATCCAACAAAAATAATTTAAACTTTCCAAAATAAATTTTTATATTCTACAAAGAAGTGACAAACCATAGTGCTTTATAATCCACACCATTAAATCTGGTTTGTCACTTCCTTGTGGATTATTACAATTTATTTTGGACAGTCATTTAATTGTGACTGTGCTGGTCTGGTTTTCCACCTTTCCTTCTTTGTCCTGGTCTATCTGTCTATTACATCAATATAAACAGATGTTCCATTCCTCTTTCCAGATTAATCCACAGAGCTGATTGCTTTCACTTTCTATCTGTTTAAATGATATAGGATAATATAGAAACGTGTGCCTGTTTTAATTGTTTTTCTGCTTACATTGATGGATGTGGTTCTATCCCTTTTAATAGGCACCAGTGCTATGTATGACAGTTTTAACAAAGGTTAAAAGTTCCAACTTTTTACTTACTTATACTTTTATGAGACTCTGCATGACTTTTTTCAGAGCAATTTCTTAGACTTTGGGTATTGGTATCTTACACTAGCTTGTACATTAAGTTATGGTGTTAAATTTACCTGGAGGCATGCAAATTCCACCTCTCACAAAATAGCAAATTCTTTGCTCCTGGAGTTATCCATGGAGTTTGCTTTACTGACTCCTTGCCCATCTCTTCAGCTTTTAAAGAAACACTGACAAACTTTAACAGCTCGAAAACAAGCAGGGAGGAATTAGATGAACATCATATTTCTCCAATGATTAACTACCCTGATTTAAAAATGAATTAAGAAACATAATAGCTTTTTCTGTTCCTAAAAAATAGTGTTGTGCACAATAATACCACTGGAATCAATCTCACTAAGAGCAATTTAGCATAAATTGTACCAATAACCTAGTCAAAGCAATGATTTTGGCATGCATATTTTTTGCCTCCAGCACTTCTACAGAAGGTTGTTGCATGCATCCACCACTCTTTCCATGAAGAAATATTTCCTGACATTACGCCTGAGTCAACCTTCTGTTATCCTCATACCATGACCACTCAGCTTCATATCAGTATTTGGGAGGGAGGCACACAAGGACACTAGGTCCCATGGGAAGTAATGTTGCTTTCCTCTTCCATTTCAGTGCAATTGCTACAGTGTGATATTAAAGGACATTGTGCTGCAATATGTCCTCTTTCAGACCAGACATTAAGCCTGAGGTTTAGTGTAACTAATAATACAGATATCGCCACACTTTTGCAAGATTTCAGCTGTAGATCCTAGCATCCAGGACAAATTCCTACTCATTATACAGGGTAGCCGATGGAAAAGTAGCCTGACTCCAATGCACTGGTATTGGAGGTGGGCTACGTTTCCATGGGCCACCCTGTATAATGGGGCTACAAAAAAAATCTCTCCCTTGAATTAAAAGTAAACTCAAAAAATCAATGTCCCATTTTTGATCTGTCTTTTATCAAAACCTACAGAGTTTTCAATAAAAGTTCTATACAAATGTATAATAATAATTCATTACCATACTTCCATTTTTTTCTCTGGCAGACGAAAACGTGCATAACAATTTTATAACGTTCCTGGCAGCACCATGGCTAGGGATGGCACTGTTTCTTACTATGGTGTATGGCTGGACATCATTATTGGGCTCACAGCTGTACACCATTGTGATAGGCCTGCCACAACACCACAAGGAATGGTGAATCTCACCACTGTATATTTCTGCACCCAGTCCCGGGACACACACTCCCCTCCCCCAAGCTGATATGTGGTGGGGGGGGGGGGGAGAAACAGGAACTCCACTACGCAGGAATACAAAGCACAGGTAGATGGCCAAAGAAAGTGGTCATTCTTTCCAGCATCCAGAAATTTTGCATCTGAGTTCTCACAGTGCTGCAGCTCTGGCTACCTTCCTCCTCGAGAGACCAGGCTACAATAATACAATAATACATTTTTATTATTTCTGAACATATGATAGGATTTTACAAACATCTGTTGGTTAGATAACATGAAATATTATTTTGAGGAAAAACAAAAGACAACCATGATAGGCAAGTTCATCCGAAGTCACCCGGCCCTGTTGGAAAGAAAACCTGCTGGACAGAAAGAAATGAAAAGTGTCGTACCACATCTTTCCAATACATTGCAACCTAAAGTATTTTATAAAACTGCAAGAAAATGCCAAGTGTAATGAGACCATGACAACCACCAACCTGCATTTTGTGCTTTTCAGAAAGTTCATCCCCGATGGATTCATGGCAGTCCTTCTGGTTGCAGCAAGTCACTATAACGCTACATCTCTGGATAGTCAACAGCTGAAGTTGCGACGAGTGTCACAGAGAATTATAACCTGGTGCTATTCTACCAGCTTTGGCCCCCAATCCCCTCCCCCCTGGTGCTTGATTAAGTGTGGCTGCTCTGGGCTTTCAACCCCATATCTCCTCCCTTTATAATTGATAAATCCCTTAAAAAATAGATCACAGGGTCCAGGATATATGTTTTCTGTAGCTGATGTCATCAAACAGTTTTGCTTCTCATCAAAAGACAATAACATTTCCCAATCCAAGCACATAAGGAAATGAGCTACAGAAGCAGCACATCCTGAATTCTATATTCCATTTTCTCCCTGCCGCAACCACTATTTATTTATTGTTATCAGTAAGTTAAGTAGGACCCAAGTGGGAAGTCACAGAGCAAGCTCACACCAGCAAGTCAAAGGATCCACCTTTACTCAGCAAATTTTATTTTAAGACAAGAAGTAAGCAATAATAAAAAGAAATTAGACCAATGGCATTTACACATGTGTGCACTGACTATAACTAACAGATATAGGGACCTTTTACTAAAGAGGCTGAAACACTGTTTTATCCGTATAAATGTTTTTTTCATTATTGCCCTCTCTAGACACAGGTAAAAGTACCCTTCAGTACCCATGAACTTTAGGAAGCATTCCCAAGCTGGGATTTGATCAGGGAAGCGCTTACACAGATAGTTTTGAATAATCCAAATTACCCACATACGACGGCCTTAATAAAATACTCATGCAAAAAAAGGCGCAATTTTGTAAAAGCATTTTCCACAGGGCAAGGATCAGAGCAAAACCTGTATTTCAAAATGAATCTTCAGACTAATGCTGCAGTCCATGGCTTATTGAATGGGTACTCTGCAGTCTACCGAACTACACTTTATAAAGGTATCCATGTATCACACATCATTACAACCTCTCAAATAAAAACAACTTAAAATGTGTATACATATATATTGTAATATTCTTGGAAATAGCACACTGCATATTTACAACCCTATAAGGACACATTTCAATGAAGCATATGCCAGAGTTGTCACATTCAGGTCAATAGACAGCAGCGCAACGTCCAGACAATTTAGGTGGCTACAGTTAACAGGCTAAATTGTAATGACTAAACAGTGGAACATTGCTAGTTAGGGACTCCACTGAATATAGCTGGGTAAAATCCTAGCTTAGCTGGCTAAGTTTAGGACTACTTTCTGGCACAAAAAGAAGTAGCTGGATAAATTATCCAGCTCAGTCTAAATACCAGAATTAGTTGGCAAAATTATCCCTCTAACCCAGGGGTGGGCAGTTCCGGTCCTCGAGGGCCACAAACCAGTCTGGTTTTCAGGATATCCCTAATGAATATGCATGAGAGAGATTTGCATGCACTCTACCTCAGTTGTATGCAAATCTATGCCATGCATATTCATTAGGGATATCCTGAAAACCAGACTGGTTTGTGGCCCTCGAGGACCGGAACTGCCCACCCCTGCTCTAACCTATCTCCATCCCAGAATGCCCCTGGAATTCCTACTATGTAGCCGGCTAACTTGTATCTTGCTAAAAACAGCTAGCCAGAATTATCAGAGCAAATCACCCGGTGGGAAATTTGAAACCTACAGTGTATCCAGCTAAGTCTTTAATTTAGCTGGACAGACCATCTAATACTGACCCCATTGTTATCGTGAAAATATTTTTTTTCAAATACCTTAAATTTTGTGAAATGTTTTCTACCTGATATCCAAAGTAGGCCATCTGCTATACATCCAGCATGGCAGGAGAGGGATGTGTCAAATGACTGAACAAAGGTCCATTTGTTCTTCTTGGGGCAATACTGCTCCACTGTAGGTAGGACCTGCCGCAGTTCATTCCGGCCCCCAACTGCATAGAGATATTCATCCACAGCTCCTAGAACAAAGTGCTCCCGGCAGTTTTTCATGGAAGCAATCTCTACCCAAGCGTTACTGCGTGGGTCATATCGACAGGCGGTCCTTACCGCACAGATGCGGCCTGTGGCATGCTCAGCTTCACCGCCAACTACAAATAAAAAATCGCCCATGACAGCTGCACAGTGATGACTCCTCCCCACGGGCATGGGGGCCAGATCACTCCAATTTGCCATTCCTGCTATGTGCACATTTTCCTGATCCACAGGATTGAAGTAGCGGAGTTCCCGTACTTTGCAGATCTCCCGTTTCTTGCCACCAATAATGTACAGAGTGTTGGACTGGAAGCGGGGTTTTGTCCTTATGGTCTGCCACACTGGCTGTGCATAGATGCTCTGGTGATATGCTAAGGCCTCATTAATCAGCGCTGTGGCCGTTTCGCTAGCTTGGATTAGGGGATTAGACAAGGCAACTGTATTAAGTGCATCCACATCCATGAGGCCAAAGCGGACATACTGGAGAAGTTCATCGATGTATTGGTAGCGGCAGTTGTGTTCCAACCATCTCACCGCCAGCTGAGGGAAGGAAGCATAAATATTTAGAATGCATAGGCATGTTTCAACAATATTGTATTTTTGTGCAGTGATACAATTCACTGAGCACAAAGAATTTTAAAATGATGGGGCAGAGGTGATGTGTTTGTAGAGGAGTGAGGAAACTGTGAAGACAAACAGTAGCATTCACAGCTATAAGAGGATTGTATCTGGCAATCAGTGAGGAAACCAATGTCCCTATTAAACTCTTTTGGCCCTGTATACTAATACATATTAGTATTAATGTGGGCATTAGCTAACACCAATGTAGTATGCGCATTAACACTCACTATTTGCACACGTTAGTAATACCTCCAGTTCTCCGACAGTAATGCTAACATGAATGCATATCAGGAAAAAAATGTTAATGGTCTCTTTAGGTACTAACTGTGGTCTATTATTCCGTATTTATATCTATAAAACTATTAATGTGGCCACTTAAGGCAAGAAAGCTAACAATACCTCAGTGGCAGCTAGGATGCAGTTGATCATTGCTCTGGGGTGTGGGGAGAGTTTCTTATTAAGATCTGGTTGCTGAGGTGGGAGAGGGGAGATTGCTGGCTTTGGAATGGGGGGTTTCTTTTAATGTCTAGGATGCCAGGGTGGGAAGGGGGGTGTTCATTAGCTCTGGGCTGAGGGTAAGAATTTATTTTTAAGATTGGGCTGCTAGGGTGGAACTTAATCATGTAGATCATCTGTAGCCCATATGTGGTTTACTATTACCCAGCTTAGGGCCTAATTCATCTAAGTCTTTTCCCATAGATACAGAATGGGAGAAAAGCTTTAGTGAATCAAGCCCTTAGTTAAGATAAATTTTGGTGATGACCTAGTTGGCTAACTGTAGTTGAAAATTCACCTAAAAGCTGGCTACAATATAGCCATCTGACTCACCGCTGAGTGACATAGTGAAAATTTACCCCCAAATAGTTCGTGCAACCTGTAATTTACTTGTATATTCAGGCAAGATCATTCTTAGCTCATTCTGCACTAACCTGATAAAGGAATTAGTGTTCTTGAAAGCTAGTCAAAAATGTACTGTTAGCCCAGTATAAAGGTACCACTTATAACTTGTTTATTGACTAGTGGTGTGCAGCCAAGGCTTTCGAGGGATTCAGTGAATCCCCAGCCCATAGGCGTCACTACAGTGTGGTAAGTGCCACCCCAAATTTATACATCAGATCGGCAGGGATAAACCAAAACCCCATTTGATCTGATCAATAGCATCATTTTTAGCTATACCTCCCCCCCGCCCCCCAAATGGACAGCAGGAGTCGCGTTTATCCAAAAGTCATCTCCTGCTACCGCGGGGCCAATCTCGCAGCTCTTACTGTGAGACCAGCCCCACAGAAGCAGGAGATGACAATTCAGTAAACGTGATTCCGGCTGCCCACACCACTTCTCAGCAGGCCACCACAGAGCCTTTCCTGTGATGGCTGAAGAGAGAGATAGGACGCCATGGCCACCAGTGGACCTTATCCCACTGGCAGCCAAAGAGAGGAGTAAGACGCAGTGGCCACCAGCAGATCCCATCCCTCTGTCAGCTAAAGAGAGAGAATGCACGCAGTGGCTGCCAGCGGACCCCATCCCACTGGCAGCTGAAGAGAGAAGAACGACGCAGTAGTCAACAGTAGACCTCATCCCGCTGACAGCCAAAGAGAGAAGGAGGAATAATGGCCGCCAATGGACCCTATCCTGCTGGCCCCTGAAGAAGAGGCCTAGGTCCTATGTGTGTGAGTGTGTTATGTGGTGTGGCTGGGAGACTGCTTCTGTGAGTGTGTGGAGGGGTGACATCCTGTGTGGGTGGATGCCAGTGGGTGGATGGGTGAATGTGGCTGGGTGAATGTGTGTGTGTGTGTGAATGACTACCTGGGTGAGTGCGTGACAGCCTGGGTGTGTGTTTTTGGGTGGATGAGATCTGTGTATGTGTGGGTGAGAGGCTGTGTGGTTGTGTGTGTGTAGGGGTGGGTGGGTGACTGCTTCTGTGGGTGACTACTTTTGAATGGGTGGGTGAGAGGCTGTGTTTGTGTGTATGGATGACTACCTGGATGGGTGGGTGAGAGCCTGGGTGCATGTTTGTCAGTGAGAGTCTGTGTGTGTATATGTGTGGGAGGTTGAGAGCCTGTGTGTAGGGGGGAGGGGTGAGTGGGCAACAGCCTGTGTGTAGAGGGGGTGAGAACATGCGTGTGTGTGTGTGTGAGGGTGGATGTGTGTGTGTGTGTGTGTGTGTGTGTGTGAGGGTGGATGTGTTAGTGTGTGTGTGTGTGTGTGTGTGTGAGTGTGAATGTGAGTGTGTGTGTGTGAATGTGAGTGTGTGTGTAAAAGTCTGTACAGCTCTCCATCTCCCAATCCACAACAAGAGAGAGAGAGACTAGCCATAATGGCCTCACACTAGATAGGTATTTATATCTCTATGGGAGGCCCACCTAGTAACTCG
This sequence comes from Rhinatrema bivittatum, assembly GCF_901001135.1. Taxonomy (NCBI): domain Eukaryota; kingdom Metazoa; phylum Chordata; class Amphibia; order Gymnophiona; family Rhinatrematidae; genus Rhinatrema; species Rhinatrema bivittatum. The sequence goes on from NC_042617.1 coordinate 345,579,936, forward strand.
AGGTAAGGTTTAGGTATTAGTGTAGGGGGTTAGGGGCCAATTTGACATTCAAAGTGAGATGTAAGAACAGAACAGTGCTCTCTTGTGAAGATTTGATGACCTTCGGAGTGAGGAAACTCACTCAAAGATGAGATTTGTGCAATGTTCTCTCAACCTAGCTTGATGGACTCTCTAACTGGGTAACAGGGCAGATGGGCAGCTCATGTGGGAGGGGAAAGGGGACTGAGGGAGCGAGACTGAATCCCCTGCTATAAAAGTCACTGCACGCCACTGTTATTGACCTATATTTTCTACATATCAAAGTGGACATTATTTTCTATAGAATCTAGAAGTATCTTTGTAACTCACCTCACTGTTTTTGTATGGGCACGTCTGAAATTTCATTTACTGCCTTGAAATAGTATATAGAAATATAGATTTGTTGCATAAATGCAGACAAAAAAATCTAACTAAACAGCATTTGATTTAAAAAAAGAAAAATTATTTTGAAAAATACACTCAGAGGCAAAATATTCAAAAGCCATTTAGACAGATAGTTTAACGTTATCCATCCAAAAGGCAAGTTTTGGAATATTCAGCTTCTTATCCCCTGAAAATTTAGTTGGATAAAAAGGAAGCATCCTGGGGGCATAAATGGGAGGAGCTACTTATTTGGCTACTTAGGTGGCAACATTGAGAGGAGGCTGGAAACTACAGGCCTGTTAGCCTTAGCCCAGTGGTGAGAAAATTAATGGAGAGCCTGCTTAAGGAAAGAATAGTGAGCTATCTGCAATCCAGTGGGTTACAGGATCCGAGATAACATGGTTTTACCATCGGAAGTTCCTGTCAAACAAATCTAATTGATGTTTTTAATTGGGTGGACTACAGAATTGGATCAAGGAAGAGTGCTTAATGTGGTTTACTTGGATTTCAGCAAGGCTTTTGATATAGTAACACATAGGAGGCTCGTAAGTAAAATGAGAAGCCTGGGAGTAGGTCCCAAGGTGGTGGAATGGATTATAAATTGGCTGACAGATGCCAGTGAGTAGTGGTAAATGGAACCTACTCTGAAGAAAGAAGAGTGATAAGTGGAGCTCCTCAACCATCAGTTCTAGGACTGGTTCTGTTTGTGAGTGGGATTAGAAGGTAAAATTTGACTTTTTTGGATAACACTAAGATCTGCAACAGAGTGGACACACTTGAAGGAGTAGAGAGAATGAGAAGTGACTTTGGAGAACTCAAGAAATGGACAAAGATTTGGCAGTTGGGATTCAAACCCAAAACTACAGAGTCATGCATTTGGGGCATGGTAATTTGGGTGGTGAAAGACTGATGCGCATGCACTAGGAAAGAGACCTTGGAATGACAACAAAGCAATATGATAAGGTGATGGCTAAGGCCAGAGTGATGCTGAGCTGCATAGAAAGAGGCATAACCAGCAGGAAAAAGGAGGTGATAATGCTTCTGTATAGATCTTTGGTGAGGCCTCACCTGGAGCACTAAGTTCAGTTCTGCAGACCTCATCTCAAAAATGATAAGGACTGAATGGAAGCTGTACAGAGAAAGGTGACCAAAATGGTGTGGGGTCTGCATGGAAAGGGATTTGAGATGAGACTGAAGGATTTTAATATGTATTCCCTGGAAGAGAGGAGAGACAGGGGAGATATGATACAGATCTTCAAATATCTGAAAGGAATTAATGATGCGCAAAAAACAAAACTCTTCCAATGGAAAGGAAGCTGTAAACCTAGAGGTCATGATATGAAATTGCAAGGGAGAAGACTCAGGAGCAATGTCAGAAATATTTCTTTATGGAAAGGGTGGTGGATGCATGCAATGCCCTTCCAGAAGAGGCGGTGAAGAATAGTAATGGAATTCAAAGGGTGTGGCTTGAGAATAGAAATGAAGAATCAAGGTGACTTTTCTGCTATACATAGGGGTAGATTTGAAAAGCCCTACATGCTACGGGCCTATTTTACAAAGGCTCGGCAACATGCATAAAGCTCCAGGACGCCATTTGCCGCTGTGTCAGAGGATTGTGTGCCGAGCGGGTGCCGGCAGGCACAACAGGTAGGACAAAGGTCCGGCAGGGGGACTAGATTAGGGCTAGGGGAAGGAAGGGTTAGAAGAAGGGCAAGGAAGGGTTAGAAGAAGGGGAAGGGAGGTTAGGTTAGGGGGTTGGGAAGTTCCCTCCCAGGCCGCTCCAAAATTGGAGCGGCCTGGGAGGGAACAGGGGAAGGCTGCGGGCATCGGCGCACACAAGTTGAACAATTGTGCACCTCCTTGTGCGCGACGACCCTCGATTTTATAACATGCGCGCACTAGTGCCCGCATGTTATAAAATCAGGCATCCATATGCGCACACCGGGTAGCGCGCGCGTGCTACTTTTGAAAATCTACCCCATATAGTTTACATATAGGTCAGGGGTGTCCTGCATGGAGCAGCAGTTGCTGCTACTTCCCTTAACAGAAGGTAACATTGCTCTCCATTATGATGATGGGGTGGGGGGGAGGGAGGAAAAAGGATTCAGAGACAACCAGTGTTGGGCCCTGACTTGTATGGTCTGGGGTACTAATACATAGACATCAGGGAAAAAGTACAGGACTGCTTCTATGGCCAATTTCAAAAGCAAAGCACATTGGAGCAGAATTCTCTGAATTATCAAGAAGGCTGTTCACCCCATAAAAACTTTGCTAGCAGTAATTTTGTTAGGAGTTTGGCCTTTGCTTGCTTTTGAATGTAAATATTTTTACCCTTAACATAAAGCTTGGGGGTAACCGGCATGAAGTGGCAGTTACTACCTTTAACAGAGAAACATGGCATGGTACAGCAGATACTACCAAAAGAAACTTGCCGGGCAGACTGGTTAGACCATTTGGTCTTTTTCTGCTGTCATTACTATGTTACTATGACTGCCAGGGTGGTAGAAAGAGGCATGAAAGAGAATGGAGGGCTCAGTAGGAAAGTACCCCTCTTCAACACACAAGAATGTGACGTGTGTTTGTTTTGACTAGACTGTAAGCTCTATGGAGCAGGAATTGTCTTTTATATGTATCTGCATAGCGCTGTGTATGTCTAGTAGCATTTTAAAAATAAGTAGTAATAATAGTAGTAGTAGTGTACTCATCGAAAAACAAAAATACTCTTCAGACTATGTAAAGAAGGATCAGGCATTGCAATATATTAGATACAGATATTTATTTGGAAACACAAGTCACTGGGGGTCAACATTTCAGTCTCGTTACAAGACATTTGCTACTGTAAATACAAATGTTACACATAACCTGCTACTGGGCTCTAAGGCACAGTCATCATGCGGTTCTCTGCATTGCTTAATTGATCATGCAAGAGGCTACAGCACCTGTACCACAAAGTCCTTCCACACTTCTACCATTTTAGTTTAAATCTTTATTTCCCCCACCTTTCCTTTACTCTCTAGTTATTATGTTTCAATATGTTTTAATTGTATTATGTTAAACTTGTTCGATATAAAGCGCCGCTACAGGCACTAGTTTTATGTTACGCTGTGAACCGATGTGATATCATTGATGAATGTCGGTATATAAAACCTTTTAAATAAATAAATAAATACATTTTGGCCCAGTACTGTGACACAAAATGGGCTCTCTGACACACCTGCAAGAAGCATCTTTCTGCTACCTTTAAGGGTAATTTTCAAACATCCCGCACAAATTCATGCTGCAAATGCACACATAAGTTACACCAATCTTCATATCAGATTTATGCTCATAATTATTCCACCAAATCTATCCTGCACAAGTTACACCTGCTATTTGATGTGCACAAAATGTTTCTGAAATTTTACAAGCATACGGCCGAATTTTATAATGTGTATGCATAAGTCCAAACTTCATTCCAACTTCACCTCTAGGAATGCCTCTGCTCCGTCTGAGTAAACTTATGCCCGAACATGACATACTCACAAAGGATTACCCGCAAACTGGCTGGGCAATTTTTTTAAAAGGCCATTTCTGCACATAAAACACTGCTTCACCCACAGAAGTCACTTTGAAAATTAATCTCTTTATGTGCACATATTTATATCCTGGTAAATATTTTGTAACACATTAACAATTAACCCCAACTTTCAGCAGATGCTAAAGTTACCAGGGCTTAGCAGCCTTTGTAAATTTAGTAAGCTGTACTAAACAGCATGATAATAATTAATAACAGCCCTATTTGAAGCTTTTGCATGTGTGTGCATGCTAATTTTTAGCTCACATATGCCAAATTTAACATGGAGTTTTGTGTGCCATAAACTGTTGTGTCACTAGCCCACTAGTTATGGTCAACTAAGTGGTAACGAACTTTCCTGACTTGGCTCCTTTGCAAATACCTTCCTTATATTCTTTGTTGATTTTTAGCAGGGCTCGGTGTGCAGATGCTTCTTTATTTTCATGCTCTGTTTGATCTTGTGAAAGAGCGGTGTGGTGGGTAGTTTATGTGCATGCCTTTTTGCTATTTTCTGTAGAAAGAACTATGATTTTGTCTGTGCTGCTCTCTCATAAGGTCAGGTTTCTTTTTTGCTCTGAATTATTTCTACTCGTGATATTTCAAAGGCAACATACAAAGCCCTTTCCATGGGTACAACAGCATTTTTATCCATGGAAATCGGGGCTTTAAAGATTGCCTGATCTAACTGTGAGTAAAAGCATGTGTGTTGTTTAACAAGGCATGTACTTTTACCAACAGACTGGCAGCGGTGGTCCCAGGGGTGGGCAAGTGAACAAAATGCACAATCTTGATTATACAAAATTACGTGTTGTTATGAGCCAAAAAGATACTCACACAGGAAACACGAGCAGGGTAATTTTTCGCTTTCTAACCCCTGACAAATTTCCTGCCCTTATGGTGGGGTTGTCACAGTGTAGACACAATTTGACTTCTTTGAATTTAAGGACCACTGTACTGATGACAATCACATGTGCAAAGTGGTCAAATGGCATGTGCAACCTGTCCAAGATAACATTCCTGGAGTTTTAAGGAGTGGGAAGGCAGCATAAACCAACTTGTCACCATCTAGGCAATCCTCTTCACTAACCATATGCCTCAACTCTGAGCCGGTGATGATGTTCAATAAACAGAACATAACTTTTCTTGTGCAACAGATCTCAATTCAAGGCATGGAACGAGGGGAGCAGGGGAAGAATGGGATTCCGGGATCCAAATGGAATTGGGAAGCCAGAACCTTAAACCCAAAGTAAATCGTGAATGCCCATTTCATATTTTTATTTTTCTCACAGGAAAAAGTTAGGACTGGGTTTAGGCACAGAACATAGGCAATTGCCTAGGGTGCCAAACAGCCAGGCCGAAGCGGAGCCTGCTCCCACTCGTTTAGGGCTGTGCACTGGCGCCACTGTGGCGCTCTGACCCAACACCCCCCTACTTTTCAATCTATGGGGGGGGGGGGGGGGGCGCGGGGGAATCCAGCCAAAGGCAAAAAGTAAAATGTACTCATTATGCAGGTAAATTTTTAACTTGGCGAGTAGGAGTAAAGTCTGTGGGTAACTTTTGACGCAGGATTTACCCCACATTTTCAAAACAAACATGCGCAAACTTTGAAAATGCTCAAGTAAGTGTCCTTCACTGCTTGCTCTTTGGAGGGCATAGCTTGTGCAGGTAAACTTCCATGCACACCTTTGAAAATCAAAAACTATATGCATCAATCCCAACTCCGCCCCTCTATCTATCGCCATTGCACATTAAAAGATAAGAACATAAGAACATGCCATACTGGGTCAGACCAAGGGTCCATCAAGCCCAGCATCCTGTTTCCAACAGTGGCCAATCCAAGCTACAAGTACCTGGCAAGTACCCAAAAACTAAGTCTATTCCATGTTACCGTTGCTAGTAATAGCGGTGGTTATTATCTAAGTCAACTTAATTAATAGCAGGTAATGGACTTCTCCTCCAAGAACTTATCCAATCCTTTTTTAAACACAGCTACACTAACTGCACTAACCACATCCTCTGGCAACAAATTCCAGAGTTTAATTGTGGGTTGAGTGAAAAAGAACTTTCTCCGATTAGTTTTAAATGTGCCCCATGCTAACTTCATGGAGTGCCCCCTAGTCTTTCTATTATCCGAAAGAGTAAATAACCAATTCACATCTACCCATTCTAGACCTCTCATGATTTTAAACACCTCTATCATATCCCCCCTCAGCCGTCTCTTCTCCAAGCTGACCAGCCCTAACCTCTTTAGTCTTTCCTCATTGTGGAGCTGTTCCATCCCCTTCATCATTTTGGTTGCCCTTCTCTGTACCTTCTCCATCACAACTATATCTTTTTTGAGATGCGGCGACCAGAATTGTACACAGTATTCAAGGTGCGGTCTCACCATGGAGCGATACAGAGGCATTATGACATTTTCCGTTTTATTCACCATTCCCTTTCTAATAATTCCTAACATTCTGTTTGCTTTTTTGACTGCTGCAGCACACTGAACCGACAATTTCAATGTGTTATCCACTATGACGCCTAGATCTCTTTCTTGGGTAGTAGCACCTAATATGGAATCTAACATTGTGTAACTATAGCATGGGTTATTTTTCCCTATATGCATGAAATCAGGTTATGAGCATTATTTTACATGCACTAAGCCCTGTTTACTCCCATACAACCACACTTTATGCTTATAAATGACTCTGAAAATCAGGCTTTATATGCAGAAATATATATTTATCCATTTAACTTCATGAGATGCTAAATCCAGGAAGTGATGATAGTTTTAGAGGATCAGTCTCCAAATTCCCAAAAGGCCTGTATATAGGAAGTATATTTTTTAAATCATAAATCATTCCTAAGTGAGATTTATCTACTGCTTATAATTAATTTTTATATCCCTGTGAGAATGTGTATGTGTGAGAGCAAATACATTACATCAAGTATTACTGGGAAGCATTATTAGTAATATCGCCTGCCGTATCCATCAGATTTTAAACCGTGTATATGACATAACTGGAACAAGGCTTGCATATTACATCAATTGCAATTGCCCTATAACCCTTACTGAATTAATATACACACTCTAAAAAATAAAGGATAAAACACTTTCTTTTGCAAGTGAGAATTATAATTGCATACAACTTCTACTGGACATCAAGCCGAAATAAAATTCTACAGTAAACTATTTATTTTTTGCAGCACAAGTTGAGTCTGCAAAGCAGTTTGTTTGTATGGCGTGTTCTCAGCCTGGTACTGGCCATGCAGGTTATCCTTCCCCTAGCTCACAGCACCGGAGACTAGATTACCCACCTCGGGATAGTGACCCTAATGCTCCCCGAGGCTGGGAAGGTGACCCCAGGAGTACAGCGGGGTTACACATATATCTACCTATGGACAGTATCTAAAAAATTAAGGACAGTAACTTTAAAATGAGTGCGCACAAAGCCCATATATATATGTTGAAATCTTATATCCTGCGTGAAAGTACGTGCACATGTTATAAAATAGGCTTTGCACGTGTATGTGTGATCCTAATTTTAAGCATTTACAAGAAAAAGCTGGGAATTGTCGGCATTTACATGCACAAGTGAGGAAACTATGTGCGCGTGAAGGAATTAGCCAGTTTAACCAGTTCGTCCACCAGTTTGCCCAGTCTCTATCTAGGTCATCAAGACGGCACTGGTTCTTTATCCTGTACTCCCCCTCAGTTTATCCAGACCCCTCAAGCACTTCATATGTGGCTAAAATTAGTTTTCTCCTGACATAGTCCTGATCTATAGCAGAAGTAAGTTTGCACAGAAATGAACCAGATGTGAACCGATTTGCTTTGCTACATACGTGCATATCTCTTGGCCCCACCCTAGAATACTCATGACTCACCCCCAATTCCACCCCTTTTTTACTCGACGCGAGATCTTCACACATCGATACTTGCGCGCGTATGTGCAAGATTTATAAAATAGGTCAGGCATGTGCACGTGCTAGATGCACGCACAACTGCGTTTTTTGGCGTGAACATCTCTTTTAAATTCACCTTTAAGGATACCTCCTCAGGGTGCAGCTAAGTTTTATTCTGTTGTGTCTATGAAGCAGTTTGTGCATGTATGTGTTTGCTGTGTTAACAGGTAATGAGTTATTTTACATAGTTTTATCTCTCATTACCTCAGAATACAATTCATGTTAAATCTGTCACAAGCTAATTAATGTGTTTAACGTTGTTAACACAGAGTTTTAAATGCTCATTAACTCTTGTGATAGTGTTAGCACACTTTGGCTAACACATTGGCCCCTGAGAGTCAATTTTGACCAACAACTTAACCTGGATGAGTCTGTGATTAAGTTTTGCCATCTATGTGCTGTAAAAATGATGGCCATTTCAAAGAAGGTAGCTTCTGTGTCCAGCAGTTGGTCTACTTTGCCCGTACCTCACTGCACACACCTCACAATATATATATCAGCAAAGGTTTATGGGGAACATTAAAGATCCTGTATGGTATCCACTCACCATATACAAGAATTAATCATTGTACTTCACTATCATGGGTAAGAATAGTAGGAGAGAGTTTGATTGTTATCCTGTGCAACACCTTACTACAGATGGGGAGGTGGCATGATGGCACAGACTTGCTTTAGTTTGACCACTAGCTCTGAAATTTCCCCCCTAGAGAGATTAAGTTTCACAATAACCAAAGGTTTATCATTTTGTTTATACTTTATTGTATTGCAACTATTGTCTATTTTTTGCAGATGTCTAACTCCTGGGATGCTAGTTTGATAGTTAGTAAAACCAACAGTGACAACCTAACTAGTAGCTTGCATGCAGCTAAATGGGTGGCACTGCGCTACCTGTACTAACACCTATGCAACTGGCTGGGATTAACACCCAATCACAGAGCCATGGTCTCAGCGGTTAGCATGGAATGGTAGGTGAAGAGGCCAGTGGGAAGATAAGAGTGGGTCCTGCTGTTGGTCCCGGCTTCTTTCTCTTACATCCCATGCTAGGACTACTGCAAGTTTCCTATCCTCCTTCTCACCTCTTCTGAATATTCTGAATAGCTTTCCATGTTCTAGGGTGTAGACAGTAGATTAATATATTAGTCAGATGACACGGATTGTTGTGCTAATTGCTTTTGAAGCTGAGGGTAATTGTTTAAACAAACCTATATCTTTCTTGCAGTCTTGCTTTCTGAATCAAAGTGCCCCCTTACAATGGTCCAGTTTTTCATCACTTACAATGGATACCTCTGAATGTGTCTGTAACAACAACCCCCAACCCCAACTCATCTCCCGAAAACTCACTTATAAGATCGAAAACCCAATTATAAGATCACAAATTCTTTAATGAGGTCAATTTTACAATGGATACCTCAGAATGTGTCTGTAACAACACCCCCTAACCCGAACCCACCTCACGAAAATTCACCCCAAATCAAAGTGCCCCCTTACAATGGTCCATATATAGAGTATCAGGCTGAGCCCCATAAAGAGGTTTTCTCTCTCTCTCTCTCTACCAGACTCCTGCCGACTAAGGAAAATTAGAGATTAGCTCCCATGTGGCCCACTTTCGCATATCTGGCCATTTTTGCTAGGTCCAACAATATTCCCTGGTTTGATAGCCCTACACCCCCCAGTTACCCCAGACCTTTTAAACCTCTCAGAAATGGCTTGATTGTTTTATTTTTTAACTTACATTTCTTCCCTAACAGAAATAAACTTACGAGCCACTGGACTTGGGCATGTGCCCAATCGTGTATTTATGTACACATCTCTAGGCCAGGCCCCAAAACAACAATGCCCAGCCCAGACCATGCCCTGCCTTTTTGTATACTTCTAAATGCAAGGTGATGCAAATAGGGAAAAATAACCCATGCTATAGTTACACAATGTTAGGTTCCATATTAGGTGCTACTACCCAAGAAAGAGATCTAGGCGTCATAGAGGATAACACATTGAAATCGTCGGTTCAGTGTGCTGCAGCAGTCAAAAAAGCAAACAGAATGTTGGGAATTATTAGAAAGGGAATGGTGAATAAAACGGAAAATGTCATAATGCCTCTGTATCGCTCCATGGTGAGACCACACCTTGAATACTGTGTACAATTCTGGTCGCCACATCTCAAAAAAGATATAATTGCGATGGAGAAGGTACAGAGAAGGGCTACCAAAATGATAAGGGGAATGGAACAGTTCCCCTATGAGGAAAGACTAAAGAGGTTAGGACTTTTTAGCTTGGAGAAGAGACGGCTGAGGGGGGATATGATAGAGGTGCTTAAAATCAGGAGAGGTCTAGAACGGGTAGATGTGAATCGGTTTTTTACTCTTTCGGATAATAGAAAGACTAGGGGGCACTCCATGAAGTTAGCATGTGGCACATTTAAAACTAATCGAGGAAAGTTCTTTTTCACTCAACGCACAATTAAACTGGAATTTGTTGCCAGAAGATGTGGTTAGTGCAGTTAGTATAGCTGTGTTTAAAAAAGGATTGGATAAGTTGACTTCGATAATAACCACCGCTATTACTAGCAAATGTAACATGGAATAGACTTAGTTTTTGGGGTACTTGCCAGGTTCTTATGGCCTGGATTGGCCACTGTTGGAAACAGGATGCTGGGCTTGATGGACCCTTGGTCTGACCCAGTATGGCATGTTCTTATGTTCTTATGATGTGCACGCAGTTGGTTTTACACATGTATCTAGGTGCTTTTTAAAATAGGGTCAGGGCACGCCAGCCCGACTTGTGTGCACATCCCCCAATTGATGCATGCGCCAGTGTAATGGATATGGATTATGTGAGTCCCTAGTGCTGCAGCGCCCGCTGGCAGCTGGAGAACGTGCTCTGTAGCTGCATAGTAAGGGCCGTCACAATTACCAACCGCCGCCTCCGCAGGTTGGGCTCTTTGATTCTGTCAGCCGGCAGGACTTAGGTGGGTCCCTAGGGCAGCAGTGGTGGCTAGAGTCCAGAGACACACCAGAGACAAGGTAGACAAAAGGCTTATGGAAGTCATAGGAGAGTCAAGGTCGGGGCAAGCAGCGAGCAAGAATAGTTGAGTCCAGGCTAGCGGTCAAGTCCAGGCGGCAAGCAAACATGGTCAGGTCCAGGCAAGAGGTCAAGTCTGGAGCAGCAAGCTGAGGGAGACATGGACATATGGGAGACCCTGAAGATGGGAACAAGGAAGACAGACCGGATGAGGCTGGACAGGGTGACAAGACAAAGCTGGGCTGGAAGACAAATCAAGGCTGGACTAGGCAAGGCAAGGCTGGAAGACGAGGCAAGGCTGGAAAGAATAAGGAACAGGAACACTGGCAACATGCGCTGCAGGGATTGCAGGAGATCCATTGCTGAGGTGAGGTCTGGATGTCCGAAAGGCCCTTTTAAGAGCTGAAACCTATGATGTCATCCAAGGGCACTGTGGCCTGTTTCCTGCTGTGGGCCCTTTAAGTCTGGGCAGTCAGTGCACATGTGCTCCTAAGGAGAGCGGGGCCAGTGTGAGAATCTGTGACACATGAGTAAGGCCTGCTGTTGTGGTGCTCAGGGGCGAGTGCACCAGCTCGCGGGGATGTCCTGTGAGCTGGCAAACATAACAGCCGAGCTTTTAAAATTCACCTTTTAGTGTACAATGCTGATTGCTCGTCCATAGCAAAGCTGGGAAACCTGGCTGAGATGTTTTTTTGCTACCTGAGACAGATTTTGTGTATAGGACCAGATTTATAGACTGGTGGAAGAAAATGGAAGACTGGTGGAAGAAAATGGCAAATCGCTTGCAAAATAATGAGTATTTTGCATATATATTCTTTTTGGAACTTTTACCAAATGTAAGACTTGTACAAAAAAAAATTATTTAAAATTAAAATGCTTTTAAACCTGTGCAAAAATTATGTAAATATATTTGCAAATCATTTAACATATTTAATTTCGATACAGCCTACTGTAGGTGAAAAATAAATCACCCATATCAACTGAACATGTTAAAAGATGCAAAACACAACAGTCCAAACATTTTGGGCAACTTTTATATCTGGTGCCTAATAAAACTAAATTGAAATAGTTGATTTAAGCAACTAGCTAAATGCCTCAACTTGCAAAAGAGACCTGATAATAAGTACAAAATATAAGTGGTAGGAAGAGACAGCCTTTGTATTTTTAGTGCAGTCTGCAGGCAGTTAATTTCATTGTACCTATAAAGATATAGACCTTCAAAAGTAATATATAAAGGATGAGAATAAAATGGATTTCACCAGGACTCAACGAAATACTGTTCATTTTAGCATTTATAGATTCATTTGCAGCAATTTATTCATTAAAGACATGTGCACGAAAACAAGTTTATAAAAAACTATCAATAATATCAGAGGATATGTGGCACAGTATAATGTGTTTTTCTCATGGTCCAATTTTCTTAAAGTGCTAAACAGTGGAGGGATACATGACGTTCATTTCCCCAGCTTAAACAATTAGATTACTTTTGGCAGCCAGAGCCAGGATGCTAGTATGTGAAACAAGCACATACTCTTCTATACATTAATTGTAATTAACACCAGTAATTTCTTTTTCCAACAAGAACCAGAGCCGCTGGAGCAGAAAGAGTCACGCCCGAAGTGGATGAAAGGCAGGGGACAGCAATACCATCAGCCTGGTTTTCAGGGATCCCCCTTTGCTGGCATGCAGGTGGTTTGTCCCAGGAACTACCCACACCACCCCCTGTGCTGGCATCATGTTCAGCGGCTGCCCCAGAGATGTCTGAAGAGACAGGAGGGCAGCAATACCGTCAGCTTGGTCTTCCTGGGTCCCCCTCGCCAGTGTCCTCCCACATCACTGATCTTATCTACAGCGGCCAGTGCTGCCTACACAGAAGGAGCAGTGTCAGAGGCGGCATGCAACAGAAGGGCATGCCCTTAAAGGTGAATTTTAAAAGCCCGGTGCACGCCTGCTTACGCGTGCCCAGGGTATTTTAAAAGCCGCCTACATGCGGATGTATCTCCTGCTGCTCGTACAACTCACTCAGATTCAAAAAGGGAAACGGTTTGTGCTTAGTGTGAGCAGGGCATGGGTGTTCCAAGGCGGAGCCAAGGGATGTGCACGGAAATATCTACGCCCAGGTCTAGTGCCACATAATTTTAGTTCTGCTATAAAGAGGAGATATAAGTTTAAAAAAACAAAAAAAAAAGCCATTTCTGAGGGGTTTAAAGGTTCTGGGATAATGGGGCAGTGCAGGGTATTAAACCAGAGGGGGTTTAGAGGACCTAGCTCTAAACTGGGTGAACTGGTGGATGACCTTGTGAAACTGGTCTTGGCATGGACAGGCTCCAGTTATAAAATTCCCTGACTTATGCAGCTGAAACCTGGTTTACATGGTTGGGCATGCTGACTTGCAAACCTAGGAGCACACATTCGTGTGTCAAGGCTATGTGCGGGTGTGTTATAAAATCATCTTGTCCCTGGATGTGCACCGACGCTACATGCATCAATATGCGCCCGGGCGCCTCTTTGAAAATTACCATCTTAAAGGTGAATTTTAAAAGTCCAGTGCACACCAAAATTGGGAGATGCATGCACAAGTCAAGCTTGTGCATGACCACCAAATTTTAAAAGCCGACCAGATTCACATGTATCTCCCGTTATGCACATTTCTCACTTGATCTCAAAAAGGGGTGTAGTCTGAGTGGGGCATGGGCATTTCAGGCATGGCCAAGAGATGTGCATGTAAATATTTACGTGCCCCAGTGAATGCCCAGGTTCACTGCTGCATAACTTTAGTTCTGCTATGGAGGAGATGTAACTTAAAAAATAAAAGAAATTATCCTTTTCTGCAAGGTTTAGAGGTAACTGGGGGGAGTGCAGGTTATCAAACCAGAGGGGTTTGGAGGACCAAGCTCTTAACTGGGTGAACTGGTGGACAAACTGGTGAAAATGAAAATGGACTGGATGCACGATCATTATAAAATACCCTGAATTATGCTGTAGAACCGGAATCTGCATGCCCACTTAAAATAGGGCGCACATTTCCGCATAACCAGGCTATATAAAATGTCCATGTATCTGGGCGCGAGGCAAAGCACACACGTCAAAGTGCACCTGTGTCCTGGTTTTAAAGTTACTGTCTAAGTGTGCAACTGAGAGTCATACTAAAGGGCACATTATACAGGCAGACTGAATCATAGGACATCAGCTTTGGAAGCCTGTTCCACAACTGTGCATAGTGCATCTAAAAGTTCTTTGCTGGGTGGCTACCAAGAAACCTCCTTCCTTGTGGGTTCTGTTAACAAAGCCCCCCGAGATGAATGCAAACTGTGACAAGGAGCACACCATTCTAATTTCTGTAAACTATAGGTCACACACTTATCTCAATAAGATTTAAACACAAGATACACAGTCTAAAATTGAATCCAGCAATCTACTGGTTTCAAAGCTGGCGTCATCCGAGCATCAACACAAGCAGCATAATTTTTCACTAAATGCAAAGGATGTACAGAATGTTTTGGCAGTCCTTCTAACAGAGCACTGCAATAGTCTAGCCTTGATGACAGCAAAGCATGGACTAACTTAATCACATCACTCCATTCTAAATAAGGTCTAAATCACTGATAGGCCTAAGCTGACCAAAACAGGCTCTTCCCACTGAACAGAATTTTATTCACATCAACAAATGTTCATCCACTAATAACACCCAAGTCAAGTACCTCCTTCTTTAATGGAACTATCCTACTATCCACTACACTCAAAAAGTCCATACTAATGTAGCAGATCCTACAGTCATGCTACCAGTAAGTCCTGGGTTCTCCTGTGTCAGCTAGTTCAGTGCAGGATAGTTGCAAGGGAAAATACTTATTAAATGAGCCCCTCCCTCTGAGGGGTCCGGAATGGCTGCTCCCCTTGGAAGGTTTTATAGCAACTCCCTACAGAAAGCTCAGGAGGCAGTCCCTTTAGGTTTGCTAGAAGTTAGGAGGTAGAAAGGAGTTTTGCTTAAGATGTTTTTCAGGCCTAGTCAGAGGAGCCAGGCAAACTCTGCCTGGTGGTCCTGACCAGGGTCAAGAGGGGTTTCCTTATCCAGTGCACTCACTGACTGGTTAGGATTTTCCTTCTGGGTCTATTTTTCAGGTTTCAAGATTTTAAGTGGTAGGAGCCTTTTGAGAGCCTGTACACCACCTGGGGCTCGGGGAACAGGGAAGCCTGTATCTGGGGCTGTACGGGTTAGGGAAGACCTGCCATCCAAATCCTTCATGAAGAAGTAGGTGTCAATGACCTACAGTAAGGAGGAAATCCTGTGCTAACTTTAGTTGAAAGGAAAGACTTTGATTTCAAGATCCAGGATGAAGTTTTGGATTCCCTTTCTTCCTGTTTAAGGCAAGAGAGCTGGTTGCTTCAAGGGAATTCCCCTCCCCTGCCCCCATCAGAACAAAAAAAAAGACTGTGTCATAACTAAAGAGATCCAGAAGACCAACTAACTGTGCGTAAAGAGAACTTTAAGATCACAGCGACACCCATTTGGTGTTTCCACTACCCTGGGGAGAGAGAAAAATTAGCTTCACGATGAAGCCTATTATGATGGTCATGACATAAAGACATTGTTTATGTATTGGCTATAGCGTCTGAAATTTTGAGGATAATTCACGGATTTGTATTGGCATTTTGTGGGGCATATGATCTCCGATACAGTTTGGACCAAAACTTCTATATCCCTACTTTGGTAAATTTGAAGTTCATACTAAAATGTTCAGTCATCTTTGTTCTAAAGTATGTGGGAACAGACTTAAGATATAAACATGTACACCCTAGAGGAAAGGAGAAATAGGGGAGACATGATAGAGATATTTAAATATCTCAAACGTTTCCATGTTCAGGGGGCATGCCTAATTTAACAGAAAGGAGGCTCTAGAACGAGGAGTCATGGGATGAGGTGAAAGGGGTAGACTCAGGAATAATCTTAAGAAATATTTCTTTACAGAGAAGGTGGTGGATGCAAGAATTGGCCTCCCAGTGGAGGTGGTAGAAACAAAAACAGTATCTGAATTCAAGAAAGCATGGGACAAATACAGGGGATCTCCAAGGAAGTGATGGGAATTATAAAACTAAATTAATTGAATGGATAAGCACACTAGATGGACCATACAGTCTTTTTATGCCATCATGGGTGGAGTGTGGGGTAGGGGGAATTAAAGGGAACTGGATACAGACAACAACCAAAATGGGTCCTGACTTTTATGGTATGTGGTACTGACACCCAGATATAAGGGAAAAAGCACAGAAAGGCTTCTATGGCCAAGTCCCAAAGCAAAAAACATCAAGCAGCATTGTCTGAATTATCAAGAAGGCTCCTCACCCAGTAAAAATGTTACTAACAGTAATCCACTCCTCTTGATTTCCGAGCTCTTTGACTTCCTACGGGGCACACAGGTATTTACTAAGTTGGATCCTCAAGGGGCATACAATCTAATTAGAATTTGAGAAGGTGAGGAATAGAAAACCGCCTTCAACACCCGTGATGGATGCTATGAATATCTTGTGATGTCCTTCAGGTTGTGTAAAGCTCTCACGGTATTTCAATTCATGGTCAATAAGATCTTCCAGGACCTTATCTACTTCCATGTAGTAGTCTATCTGGATGACATCCTAGACGTCTCCAAGTCACTGACAGAACACTGGGATCACATGAAACAGATCCTCCAGAGTCTCCACAAATACCATCTCTACACTACTTTAGAAAAGTGTTCCTTTGAACAGGCAGAACTTCCATTTTTGGGATGCATATTCTCTCTCCAAGGCCTCTCTATGGATCCTGACAAGTTAAAAGCCATCGTGGATTGGCGCAGACCCATGGGTATCAAGGCCCTGCAATATTTCCTGGGGTTTGTTAATTACTGTAGGCAATTTAGCCATTACTACTCCTCCTTGTCAACTCCACTTACAGTCCTGACTAAGAAAGGATCGGATAGCAAAAACTGGACTACAGATACCATTCAAGTCTTCAATGGACTCAAGAGAGGAATTCACCTGGGATCCATGCTTACACCACCCAGACCCCTCCACGCCCTTCATCCTTGAGGTAGATGCATCGACCCATGGGGTAGGCACTGTCCTGCAGCATAATCACAATGGTACTCATAACATATCCCTACTTTTCAAGGAAGTTCCTCCCAGCAGAGAAAAACTACACCACAGGAGACCTTGAGCTGCTAGCAGTCAAGTTGGCTTGGAAGAGTGGCGACATCTGCTGGAAGAAGCCAAGTACCCAGTGACCATCTATACGGACCAAAAAACCTCAAGCATCTGGCACAAGCTTAGAGATTAAACCCCAAGCAAGTCGTTGATCCTTATTTTTTAATCATTTTGACTTCGAGTTGCGGTATTGATCCACTGACAAGAATCATCGAGCTGACATTCTCTCCCAGCCCTTCAAAATGGAAGGGACCCTGAAGCCTCCACAGCACATTACAAATTGGGGTGGCAGCCTACTTCACAGTCCCTCCTGGGAAGATGGTGGTACCTGAGCACCTATGACAAAAAGGTTCTTGAATGGGGACATGATTCCCATATATCTGGTCATCCTGGCATCATCTGGACATTGGAATTAATCATAGGACATTACTAGTGGCCTCAGATGAAGACCAAAGTTCAACATTAAGTGGAATCCTGCCCTACACGTGCCATGTATAAAAGTAGCAGAGCACAACTGTGGGGGTTGTTACAGCTGCTGCCAGCTGGACCATGGACTCATGTGGCCACAAATTTTGTCTGTAACCTTACTCTCTCTGGCAGCAACACCACCATATGGGTAGTTGTGGATAGATTCTCAAAAATGGCCGAGTTCATTCCTCTCCTGAGCCTCTCATATGTGCCTGAATTAGCCAAGCTCTTCATACATCACATCTTTTGTCTGCATGGGCTACCACACCGTATCCTCTCAAACTGAGGTATTCAGTTTACCGCCCGTTATTGGAAGGGTCTGTGTCGAAGATTTGGAATAACTTTAGATCTCACCTCTGCTAATCACCCCCAAAGCAATGGTCAAATTGAGCAAGTGAATCAAAGCCTCAATACCTTTCTATGTGCCTATGTAAATCAAAGACCAGGATTTTTGGGCCTCCTTGCTTCCATGGTCTATGTGCCTATGTAAATCAAAGACAGGATTATTGGGCCTCCTTGCTTCCAGGGGCCAAATTCACCCACAATAATCACTTGAACAGATCCATGGGTCATCACCCTTCTACATAGTCTTTGGATGCCATCCCTGCATACCCAGACTTATTCCTGACCCAGATACTTGCCCAGCAGTAATCTGAAGGAATGAGAACTCCAAGAATTATGGCAAAGGACCACCTGCTCTTGGAACAAGCAGCGAGATGTTAAAAAAAAACCAAGCAGATAAAAATCATCGCCCAGTATCATCATTATACACAGGAACCATTTTCTGGCTCAGTACCAGGAACCGCCAGCTTGGGATGCCATCCATGAAGTTTGCACCTTGATTTGTGAGGCCTTTTCCCATCGAGCAATAACTTGGCTCAGTGGCATACAAGGTCAAATTGCCAGCCTTATTGAAAATTCACGATGTTACATGTTTCGCTTTTGAAACCCGCCATTCAGTCTTGGCCATGGAGATATCGAGCCCACTGGCATAAATCTCAAGGATGACACATAGTATGAGGTAGAAGTAGTACTGGACTCCAGAAGGGTCAGAGGGAAACTAAAGTACATTATCGCATGGAAAAATTATGGCCCCAAAGAAAACTCCTGGAAGCCACCTCCAACCTCCAGGCCCCCAACTAGTGCATGAATTTCACCAGAGCTTCCCAAGGAAGACTGGAGAGGGGGCTTTGGAAGGGGGGTACTGTTACACTTGGTGGCTTGTGGGATGTTCCCATGAGCCACTGTACTCACCCTGGCACAGATAACTGGCCCTGACATCCTCACGGCAGGAACACCGCCAAGCGCAGCATAGCCACCATCCAGGCTCCCTCTAAGGTGCATGTGTGCCTGACGTTCAGGTTCTGAAAGGGGCTGTGGCATGAAAGTCCCCTTGGCACCTTTTGACGACATCAACAATCCACCCCCTAATTAAGGCTGGCCTGGATGCTCCTCCGACGCCTCAGCATCAGGTCTCCAGTGTGCCTTATGCCTCAGTATGTGTTGCTATTCTCCGACATTCCAGTCTTCATTGTGCTTCTGCCTTTTCTGTGTCTTACCCTTGCCTTGTCAGTGTCTTGTGCTGTCCGTTGTCTTGTTCTTGGTCCCTGCCTTGTCCCATCGACCTTGGCTTGATTACCTGAATTGTGCTCCTGGCTTGGACCTTCCCTGATTGCTGCTTGGACCTGACCTTCTGCTTTGGGCATGACCCTGCTTGTCTGCTGCCTGCCCCAACCATCACCTGGCTTTGGACTTTCGTTCTTGGATCGCCCTAGGGACACACCTAAGATCTTCCAGCCACCAGAACCCGGTGGGGAAGGTGGCTGGTATAGGCAAAGCTCTAGCCAGTCCCGTCACAGGGCTTAACCACCAGCTGGTAGTGTGGGCCTAGTGGGCTTGTTTGCTAGATAACGTCAATAACACCATAGCACCAAGGGTCCACTATTCCTGTAGGCATTACATATCAGCATTCTTCATAAAACATCAAATAAAGTCAAGAAATATAAAACAATACTACTACTACCTAACATTACTATAGCGCTACACAACATACGCAACGCTATACAAGCATACAAAAAGCCAGTCCCTGGCTCAATAGAGTTTACAGTCTAATAAGACAAACAAACAGGACAAGAGACTTGGGGTATAAAGCAAGACAATGTTTAAAAAGAAAAGAAAGTTAGTTAACAAAACTTCAATCATAATGGTAAATACATACTAATAAAAAACAAATGTTTTCAAAACAGCTGACGAATAGAAATTCCTAGCTCTCCATACCTGGGAACTTTTTATTTCCAGTAACTGTGAGATTATCATGGATTAGTTGGGGGAGGAATAGGGTGCTCAAACTTCATCCTCTCTTTCATATACATACACACTCTCTACCACACACATATTCATTGTCTCTCACAGACACACACTCCCACATGTTCACTCATCTATTCTTCCTCTCTCACACATATGTGTTATGGTTTAGCAGTGTTTGGGTGGATTCTTGGGTACTGTGGCAGATGACCACGCCCACGGGGAGGAGCCCCATGGGGAGCCACAGTACTGGGCTAGACTCAGGACACACAAACACAGAGTTATGTCTTTTATTGTACAGCTGATGTATACAACCAGAGGTGGCAGTAGTGAGATGATCCAGAGGTAGCAGTCCAGGGCCCCTCGGCAGAGGGAACCCATCTCACCAAGTTGGTATAGGGAGATCCAGGTGTAGGTTTCCCAGAACGGCAAAGCTGTAGATGAGACAGACTGAGAATTAGATTACCCACTAGATGGTAGCTGTAAGGTTGACGATTCCACCAGGCTGAAGTAGATGGTTACAGGCACTGAGGCAGGGAGAGCAGGCCCTCGAAGAGCGAGTACCTGATCCCAGAAAGGCACCTGAAAGAAAGCAGAGGGCCCCCGAGGAGCGGGTACCCAGGTTAGAGAATACCCCGAAGGGCAGAGAAAGCTTCCAGCGGCAGCACGAAAGCGGCAGAGTAGCTTAGACTGGACGAGTCCAATCCTTGCTATCTCGATGAGCTAGCAAACAAGCGTAGGCTAAATACCCGGATGGTGTGACGTCACTCGAGGGGGACGCCCCGAGGTTCCCACCATGACGTGGATAAAGACGTGGGTGGCTTGCGTGCACCCTAGGAGGCCCTTAGGAGAAACATGGCATGAGGCTTTGCCATAGCCATTCTGGGGACGCCGGAGAGCGCAGCTTACAGACGCGGCGGTAGCCATCTTCCCAAGGCTAGCGGCGAGAGCAGAGAAAAAGGTGAGGCACAAGGGTCGAAGCCGTCTTAGACCAACGGACGCAACATGCCCACATACACCACACATGCTCTCTCACACTTACTGGCCCTCTCTCCTTCACATACAAACTCAGTGGCTCTCTCTCCCTCACACACACACACAGGCTTCTCTTACACTCTCTGGCTCTCTCTCCTCAAATACACACTCTCTCACACTCACTGACATGCTCTCTCCCTCACACACTCAAAGGCTCTCTCACATATACACACTTTGTCTCTCTCTCAGGGCTTCTCCCTTTCCTCTGGGCCTTTTCTTTGGCAACTGCTGGCTCCTTTCTTCTGCCACCCCAGGATGGGGTCTATAGTGGCCTCGCCAGGCCTCTTCTTCAGCAACCACAGGATGGAGTATGTGGTGACCCTACTGGTCCCTCTTCTTCAGCTTCCATGGAATGAGGTCCATAGCAGCTCTGTCAGGTCTCTTCTATGGCAGTGTCAGTAGGTGAGCTGCATTTGGGAGGGGGGGGGGAGAACAATGCTCCCCCTTATAGTTTTTATGGACTAGTCTTTCATAAGCAGCAGGTTCAAGCCTACGCTCCTTCTCTTCTGTTAATTCTGTCATGCTAAAGCAGCAAGGCAGCTTGTCTTTAAAATGTTAAATTTCAGCCCTGGGTCCCGGAGCAGGCAGAGCCAGAAAGCAGCAGGAGGCTGCTCAATGCCTCTGATGAAGCACAAGCTGAGTCTGGAGCTCTTTTTAAAACTCTGTGCTGGGGGACTTCCACCTTCCCGGAACTTTAAGATGTTTTTTGTGGCCTCTCCTGTGGTTTTTTTTGCTTCCTCTCACCTCCCTCTTTTATTCCCTGACAGGCACTTCTATTAGAGCCACTTCTACTGCTCCCTGCTACTGCTGCTAGTGCCAGTATGGTTCAACGACAAATTGTTTGAACAAAAGGGCTCTGTATATATGGGAGCCCCCGCGGTTCAAATAACTTGTCATTGAATCGCGCCAGCAGGAAGAAGAAGCAACTCCCTTACAAGCACATCAGGGGATGAAGGAGGGAGGTGAGGGGATGAAAAAAAGCAAGGAGAAGATACAAAAAAACCCTTTATATTCCAGGGACAACAGAGACTTGGGACATGGGCCCCTTGAGTCCATAGCTAGCAATGCCCTAAAGATTGGTATTTATCGGGAACATTTCAAATCACTTCAGTTGCAAAGAACACTTTCTTTTACCTTCAGCGACTAAAGCAAATAAAGCCATAAGTGTACAGAGACAACCTAGCCACCCTGATATATGCATTTGTCCTGCCCTGACTAGATTACTGCAATGCATTGTTATGTAGGCCTCCCTCAAAACCTCCTAAAAAATCTACAGCTAATGCAGAATGCTACAGCATGATCATTATTTGACTCCAGCTACAAAGACCACACTAGCCCAATCCTCTGGATTGACTACCGGTCCTCTACAGGGCTCAGTTTAAAGCCCTGTGCATTGCCTTCAAGTCGCTGATCAACCAGGGCCCAAGTTATCTGAAGGACTGCCTGCCTCCTTACAAACCCTCTCACATGCTAAGATCAGAAAATGAGGCACTCCTAAGGCTCTTTACTCTTAAAGGCTCCAGGCTGGCCTGATAAAGAAGAAATAGGCATGCTTACTTATCAGGAATATGTGGGCAAAGCTCTAAGATATGTAAAGTAAATCTTTAAACACAGAAATGGGGGGAAAAAAGGGGCAACATCTGGAAAGCTAATTATATTAATGTTCCTGGTATGGGAAATAAAGTTCCAGATCTAGGGGCAGTCATGGAAGAGGCTGACTTGGATATAGTGGCAGTCACAGAGATGTGCCACACAGGTCAGGTTGCTCAGTTCATTAATTAATGTATTTAAATGGGTTGTTGGGAGAGAGGGATATTTCTCTTACCCAGGGTCTTAGTGAGAAGGGTGTCGGTTGAGGAAATTTGGAACATTAGGGATAATTGTTAACATGATTATTATATTGCATTCATTACTATATGTTACATGTTAATATTGCATTTATGTATATGCATTTTTGCTTCTTATTGTTTATATATTGTATTTTAAAATGTTTTCACTGCAGGGGAGAAAGTCAGATACTTCACTTTTAATGCATATTCAGCATAACTCTCTGCTTCAACGGCAGGAGGAATGAAGAAAAGTAGATCTATATACAGAAAACAACCAACAAGGTCTGAATTATTTAGTCTTGGTAAACAAATAAACATGGGTATAGCTTGCTTATTGCGGCGGTTACTACCCCTAACTAATTAAGCTAGATATTTCACTGCTCTCTACATTAATGGTGGGGGTAGAAGGGAAATAGAATCAAAAGGTTACTAAGAGCCAAGAGTAACAGATAAGTATGAGAAAAAAAAAAAAAGCAGAACTTGCTGGGCAGACTGGATGGGCCGTTTGGTCTTCTTCTGCCGTCATTTCTATGTTTCTATGAAAGGGAGAGATATTAAGTGTAAACAGAAATACAAAACCATGAATGGAATATAGGCAGTGACCCCAATTTTCTGCAGCAGCTAAAGGGTAAATTCTATGGCAATTATGGGGCACATCTGCATAGGTTTGCATATTAAATCATATAAACCTGAATTATAATTTATAAAAAATAAAGTTGTTTTCTGACGTGTTTTGGGTCCAGATAATTTATTTTCTTCTCTTTTTTGGGGAAAGGTAGTTTATTTAGTAATCAGTGCTGGGAAGGGAGGAGTGGGGATAGAAAATAAGGCTAGAGGAGGGCATCTTGGAGGGAGATGACGCAGAGATCTCAAGGGAAGAGGTAGAAGGATAGGTAATTGAGGGGGAAATCAGGAGCAGAGGGAAGGGGGACTTGAGGGGAGGAAAGGAAGCAGGGATCATACAAGGGAAGGAGAAAGAGGATGGTCCTGGATCAAGAGAGGGAGAGGAAGGGAGGAATGTTCCTTGCTCACATCCGTCCTCTCGATGATCCTTTTCTCTTTCACCTCACACCCTTCTCACTCTCATCATACATACTCTCCACCTCCCCCTCTGATCCCCTCCTCCACCATCCTCTCTCCCTCACTTTTATCCCACACTGTTGCTTTTGTTGGTAGCTGCTAAAACAAATAATGCATTTTTAAGCCGTTCACTGGTATGGCTGAGCCTATCAGTCTCCCACGTTGACAACACCCTCGCCCATCATTCCACCAGGGAACTAAACTCTCCCCAGTCCAGGGTGTAAAGCCTAAACAGGACTGTTTTCAAACACTTTTTAGCCTATTGAGCTGGAAGGAAAAATTAATCCCCTCTCCCTTGCCCACATGCTCTGCTACTCATTTTTAAATTACTTGCTTGTCAGTTTTACAAATGCATTTACCCAGAAGGCTGCACGCCACTGAGGAAGTAGGCGAAAAAGCTTCCCTCATTTACTGGATGCCTTTAATAATCAACTAAGATGGCCATTTAATGAGAGACATGGGATAAACAGGATTTTAAGGTTCCCTCTTTTTAGCAAAAAAAAAATTAAAGAAAAATTGTTCCTTTAGATGTGTTCTTTTCTGCTTTTTTGATAAAAAAAAAAAAAGAAAGAAAGAAAAAGAGCTACAGTGAAGGTCACAGAGTGAAAGAACTTCCTCAGGGCAGAGAATAAATTAAATCTCAAGGAAAAAAAAAAAGCGATTTCCAGAGTGTGAGGCACAAACTCCAAATGACCATGATTGACAGCCAAACTATATCCATGCAATATTGAAGACGGCACGTTCTCATTTACTTCAGTGTAGCCAGCTAGCGCCCATTAAACATCCGCCTGATGCCCAAATTAACCTTCTTGGCAAACTGAAAGAGGCACAAACTATCATAATCAACCTTCCATTATCACAGCAGCCTCCAGTTAAAGGGTCAGAATAATTGTGCCATCAGAGCACTGATTGTTTTCAATCAACAGACGGCTGGAGTGACAGCTCGGTGATGGAGTAGTGTGATGAAACCACACCAGGCCTAATCAGAGCAGATGAAAGGAAGGCATGATTGGTGCAAATGAACAGTCCTGCCTTTCTTTTTCATTTACAATCTGAAATTACTCTTAAATTTATATGGGGCGGGGGCCATTTCTTCCATCTTCTGAGTACCAGTGAAAGAATGTTTGACTTGTGAGTTTCGGCACCACAGAGCTATTAAAACACATGTAACGCTGTCAGCTGAAGCTCTTAAATAGTAATTTGGCAGAATTTTAACTAACTCACACCTTGGAAAAGCACAGGACTTAAGGTTTTCAGTGACCTAACCTTTGCAGCACAGTCTGATTAGCAGAGCATCTAATCACTGTCTGCAGGCTGCATGATAAGATTCAGTAAAATCAGTGGATAACAAAGCCCCTCAAATTCTTTCTTCAAAGCAACGCTCCATGTCTTCTCCACTGCTGATCGCCCTTCACAATATTAAGAATGTCATGGTCATGCAAAAACGTGGTTTTCCCCCCTTCTACAATGATAGCAGCAGCAGAGTAGGTATTACTCGGGCATGTGGACAGGAAGCAATCGTATTGAGAAATACAGGGGATTCCAGAGTCTTTATATACTGGGAGAAATGGAATTCCCTGGCAGCTTTTAAGGGGTGAAATTTTCAAATCAGCCCACCCAGCTGCAAAGTCTGTAAACACTATGCACTGGACTTCGTACACATTCTCAAAGGGAAAGTTTGGGCATACTTTCCCTTTTTAATACTGCCCATAGGTATAGTTGTCCCCTGCTTTTTGTGCAGGCTAAATTTACCTGAGAAATAGTACACACACATTTGAAAATGCAAGTATGTCTTCTATTCTCTCATATCCTGGAGTGCTGTGGGACCCTGTGCTATCCTTTAGCTGGATTAAGGGAGAAGAATTTTCTGGAAGGCATTTTACCCGGCAAATTGGTATATATTAGTGTAAATGGGTTTACTGACTATCGTGGCAAAATGCATCCTCCAGAAGTCCACAATCCCACAGCCTTAGAATGCACACATGTGCATTCGGTATAAGTATGACATGTTAGCCAGGCGGCCATCAGGAGCAAAAATAAAGCACCTTGGGGAAACAGCCAGTGTAGCAGTACATGACTCTCCAAAATATCACTCACCTTCACAGGGCTGGGAAGATGAGCAGCAAACTGGGCACAATGAATGGAGGTCTAGCAGACAAAGCAAGTCTCGAGATGCCCAAGAATGCCTCTTAACTCTTTCTCTCTCTCTCTCACACATTTAACAAGAATTCAAACACGGTAAAAGAAACCTCTTAGTGCAACGACAACCCAAAGTAAAAGATTATAAACATTATAGGGGAACCTCTGTAGAGGAGAGAGGGAGAGGTCCCCAGTGTTTCAGCACTGTGAATCGGTCTTTTTTCCATCTGCTGCGCCGAGGAAACAGCTGAGCCCCGTTTTGGAGGGGCGGAGCTAGTGACGTCACTGACGAGTGTCAGCCTTAAAATCGCCAGGACTGCGGCGTTTCAACTGTGGAACCTCTGTAGAGGAGAGAGGGAGAGGTCCCCAGTATTTCAGGACTGTGAATCGGTCTTTTTTTCCATCTGCTGCGCCGAGGAAACAGCTGAGCCCCGCTTTGGAGGGGCGGAGCTAGTGACGTCACTGACGAGTGTCGGCCTTAAAATCGCCAGGGGACCATCATCCCCCCTTCAACCTTTGCCACCATTACCAGAAGGGTTTTTACACTTAGATTCAGCTAGTCTACCTAAAAGGACGGACTGTGCAGTTTCTTGTGATGTTGAAACTTTATACAATTCGGAAGGAGGGGCAAAAGAGCCATATCAATGGCCCACCGATCCACCTGAAGATGTTACATTAAAGGATATATGGAAAATGATGGCAAAAATGAATGAAAATGTTACCCAAATGAATATGTCTCTGTCACCCATTGTGAATTCTAATAAAATGCAAATAAGTGAACAAAAACAGGGTATATCCTGTTTAAAGGAAGATTTAGTTAAGGTAACCTCTAAAATTAGGTTATTGGAGGATACAGAAACAGCGCATATAAAAGATAGTCTATCTGTACATAGGGAGATGGAAAAATTGGAAAATATGATGAGATTTAAAAATTTACGGATAAACAATTTCCCTCAGACTAGATTACTATCCCCAATGGAAATGTTTAAAAAGTATATGAGAGATATACTACAATATGAAGATAAAGATCTTCCTTTAGTTTTTAAGATCTTTTATTTTCTGGATAAAGTAGGGGAACAGAGAGGGGAGAAAACGGAGACTTCAACTATAGGAGTCTCAACGTTTTTAGAGGAATCTATAGATCTTATTCAGAAAAGAGCAACCCTATTTGTGTCCTTGCAGTTGGAGTCTGACAAAGACAGGTTGTTTAAGGATTTTCTTAAACATAAAGATCTTAGTTTTTGTGGTCAGAAAATATATATATTTCCTGATGTCTCTAGAGCCACTCAGGCTAAAAGGAGACATTTCCTCTCCCTGAAAAGTAAATTGCTAGCAATTGGTGCTAGTTTTTTCCTAAAATATCCTAGTATATGTTATGTTACATTTCAGGGAAATAGATTTAGTTTTACTCACCCATTACATTTGGAGACGTTCTTACAAGATAAAAATACAGAAGGTGGAAATTTAGATGGTCCATAAGTAAGTGAATTGCTCTCTCTTCTCTTGATTTTGATTATGATATGGATTAAATATTTGTTTTTTTCCCCCAATTATTGGGTGTAATTTGAGATACAAAACTTTGTTTATGTAAATGTATAATTTTATTATAAGTTAATTTTATTGTATCACTATTACTTATGGTATATTTTTGTTTGAAAATTGTTTTTGAATGAAAATTGAATAAAGAATAAATTTAAAAAAAATAAAATAAAATAAACATTATAAACAGGGATATCGCATAATCCCTTTGTTTTCCAGGTCTGAAGCCTTGATGCCCCAGCTTGGCTCTCACTTTCCAGTTTCTGATCCTCTGTTTCCTAGCCCCTGACTAAAGAAAACTCAGCTTTGAAAACAGCCTGGCAGGAACAGCCATACCCACACACAGCCGAAAAGCATCACATACAAATAAATAAATAGTTTCCTTCTCAGGTTCACCAGGTTGCAAACTCCAGAGCCAACATTTCTGGCCTTTGAAATGTTTGGGGGTCTAACCAACCCATCACAGTAAGCGTAATCCACTTTAAAGTGTCATGAACGATGGAATATAAATTTAAAAAAATAAACATTAGTAAATTCTTATCATTTCATGCCTACAAAAAGCCTGTGTTTAAAAGAAAGTATAGTGGAACTCTCCTGAAGTGGATTCACGTTCTTCATGAAAAATCCACTATAGGTTTGATTTACTCAAAAGTATGACCAAAAGATATTCTGCATCTTTGGAGAATAAAAATAATCTCAGCCTTAAATGCAGCTCAGAAGCCCTGCGTATCTTGGGGAAACTGCCTAAATCCCCTTATTTAGCATTTTAGGTTGGCAGCCCTTTGGAAATGTGTGAAACATACAGCAAAAAATGACAGCAGATAAGAACTGTAAAGCCCATCCAGTTGATCTCTGGCTTTCCCGTCACTTCTTTGCATTTAGGGATCCTCTATGCTTATCCCAGGCTTTACTGAACTCAGTTACTGTTTCCATCTCTACCACCTCCCTTACAAGTCCATTCCATTATCCACCAACCTTCCTGTGAAGAAATACTTTCTGATTATACTATACATTATCCTTTTCCTGATAAAGAGCTGCTCTCCTGATATCACACAACATCTGGAAGTGCAATGACTGCAATGTCTGCTTGAATGAATGGGAAAGAAGCAAAAGACCACTAACATACATAGTAACATAGTAATGATGGAAAAAAGGACCAAATGGTCCATCCAGTTTGCCTGGCAAGTTTCTTATGGTAGTAACTGCCCCTCTGTGCAGGACACCCCCCACCCCCATGTTTCTGTTAAGGGTAGTAACTGCCGCACCGTGCAGGTTATCCTCATGTTTCTGTTAAGGGTAATAACTGCCGCTCCGTGCAGGTTATCCTCATGTTTCTGTTAAGGGTAGTAACTGCTGCTCCGTGCAGGTTATCCTCATGTTTCTGTTAAGGGTAGTAACTGCTGCTCCGTGCAGGTTATCCTCATGTTTCTGTTAAGGGTAGTAACTGCTGCTCCGTGCAGGTTATCCTCATGTTTCTGTTAAGGGTAATAACTGCTGCACCGTGCAGGTTATCCTCATGTTTTTGTTAAGGATAGTAACTGATGCACCGTGCAGATTATCCTCATGTTTCTGTTAAGGGTAGTAACTGCTGCTCTGTGCAGGTTACCACCATGTTTCTGTTAAGGATAGTAACTGACGCACCGTGCAGGTTATCCTCATGTTTCTGTTAAGGATAGTAACTGCCGCTCCGTGCAGATTATCCTCATGTTTCTGTTAAGGGTAGTAACTGCCACTCCGTGCAGGTTACCACCATGTTTCTGTTAAGGATAGTAACTGCCGCTCCGTGCAGATTATCCTCATGTTTCTGTTAAGGGTAGTAACTGCCGCTCCGTGCAGGTTACCACCATGTTTCTGTTAAGAATAGTAACTGACGCACCGTGCAGGTTATCCTCATGTTTCTGTTAAGGGTAGTAACTGCCGCTCCGTGCAGGTTACCACCATGTTTCTGTTAAGCATAGTAACTGCCGCTCCGTGCAGATTATCCTCATGTTTCTGTTAAGGGTAGTAACTGCCGCTCCGTGCAGATTATCCTCATGTTTCTGTTAAGGGTAGTAACTGCCGCTCCGTGCAGGTTACCCCTAAATCTTATGTTAAGGGAACTAATGTTTACAATCAAAACCAAGCAAATGTCAAACCCATAACAAAATACTGCTAGCAACATTTTTATGTGGTGAGCAGCCTTCCTGATAATTCAGATAATGCTACTGCTTGAATGTGCTTTGCTTTTGGACTTTGCTTTATCCCTAATATCAGCGTATCATTCCCCCCGGACTGTAAAAATTGGGGCTCAGCATTGGCTATAGACTGAATCCTTTTTTTCTTCCCCCTTCCCCAAGCAGACCCCTACCAAACTTCAGTCCCCACACTACAATGGAATGAATGAGAACAGAAGAAACAATGATTAGGAATTAAGAAAGGCTCACATATATGTAAAAAGTGAAAAATAGCTATCTCAAATTCTTTATTCTGTATACTCTGCCTTGGCCTCACTTATGGGCAGTATTGTACATCAAAGAAGTTCAATTCTAACACAAAGAACAAATCTCAACATTATTGTCCATTAAATCTATCTCAGGGTAATATGCACTGATAAGTCTACACAGCTACAATACTGAGCAATCTAGCACTGGAAGTGTAAGGGAACAGGGAAACAGGACCACATATGTGTTTATGAACATTTAATTTCGCCAAATTAAGTCAATGAGGATGCAGACGATAGTCCAATACAGTACTTCTTATACTGACATTCTTCCTTCCAGTCAGTATGACCCTGATGACCAAACAGTTATGTGAACTGGTGTGTAGTCTTCAAGGCCACAGCCAATGGCTCATTTGTATCACCCTTGTGGTCAGTTACAGGGCTATAAAACACACCCATCGCATGGTTTTTCACACTGCTTGGTTGACTATGGTGAAGTTTGCAGCACCTGCACTACAAGCTAATCCCCACTTCTTGCAGCTCATCCTTTCAGGTCAGCACTGCAACGAGGAATATGACCCTCGCAGGCTAATTCCAACCACAGAACTAAGCAGCTTTTTTTATATTACTTGTGAAGGAAATCTTGAGAGGTGCACAGATGAAAAACATTCATTTGAGATGTTTCATTTTGTTTTGTGTCATTTCATTTTAGCACACACTAAACATTTAGAGAGTAATTTTCCAAAGGACTTCTGTGGGTAAAGCACTATTTTATGCACAGTAATAGTCTTTGACAAAATTACCCACACAATATGTGAGTTAATTTCCACTTGTGTATCATATTTATGCATATGTTTATCAGAACTGAGTGAAGGCATTCCTAGGGGCAGAATTGGGAAGGGGTTCAGACTTGCATGTATCTTTTGGGATTTTAAAAAGTATACAGATAAATTTTAAAAAATTGTGCATATAATGTTACAGAAGGGGGAGCGCTAGGAGAGCGATCCCATCTTCAGGGAATTGTGTGCCCTTGGGCCTCGTTATGACCCCAGAGAACTCCAAGGCAGCACCGAGGGTTGGTGAGGTGTGTCCCAGCATGGGTGGAGATGGACGGTCTGACCCTCTGCTGGACCTGCATGCTTCTGGAGCCAACACAATGGTGTTGGTTATTGAACAGTCCTCCGACTGTTCCCAGCCCTTTCGGACCTGCCACAAGGAATGACAAGAAGCAGCAGGCCGGACTACGGACGAGGGCAGATGAAGGCTCTGGAACATAGAGACTCTAGATGTAGATGAGGAACTTGGAGGTACAGACGAAGACTCAGGAACGAGGTATTGCAGGTAAGGTATTCAGAAGCAGGATCAAGGACTGGGTTGAGACTGCGACGCAGCGCGCCCGACACAGCCACTACCCATGGGCTGGTCGTGGACCATGCTTGCATGCGAAGCAGGCTCTAGACGAGGTGTGGAATAGCTGAAGCTGGAACATGGCAAAGATTCGGTAGAAGCCTGTACCAAGGCGCGCCCTACACAGCCCATCCTAGGTTGGTCGCGGACCACGCTGGAATGGCACAGGTTCAGTCAGAGTCTTAGGCATGGACGGACGTAGTGCAAGGAACTCCAAAGACCAGGATGGAAGCAGAAGTCTTCCGGAGGCTTGTGCAGGTGAAGATGGCCTTGTACAATGAGCGCCCACACAGCCACTACCCATGGGCTGGTCGCGGACCACAACATGGCACGCCAGGAAAGGAGGCGACGAGGAACCTGGGGTACAGGACATCAGGAACAGGCGAGGAACATCAGGACTAGATCACAGACATCAGGAACAGGCGACGGACATCAAGACGAGACATGGAGCTCCAACGAAGAACAAAGGCCTGACGGCGTGCTGGAAGGTGAGACAACCAGGAGCATATAACTCCAATGCAAGGCAAAGCAGAACTGAAAGAGAAGTCCTTTTATAGTGCAGGAAGGAGGCAACTCCCTGGGAGGAGTTTAGATGGGCCACACCTGGCTGGCCCTATAACTAGAGAGAAGAGCTTCAGGCCGGCCCCTTAGGAAGAAGGGTGAGGCCCAAACCAGAGAGTCCAGGAGGAAGCAGAGCAGGCCTCAGGCAGGCCCAGATGGCAACGAAGGCCTCCCAGGTCATGGAGCAAAACCGGGATAAACTATCCAGGCAAGGCCCCAGCTTTGGAGTGGCCTCCAGAGAAAAGGTGAGAGGCCTCCTGTGGCACAGCTACAGGAGGAATCGTAACATATAATTTATCAGGTGTAACTTGAGCAGACAGATTTGGTGGGATAATTTTCAAAGTGGACTTATGCACATCGTTGCTGACTTTCCTATGTGAGATATCGCAAACGCATCCCCATACGGGTGAATTTTCACAGGAATTACGCGTGTAAATGTAATATACTATTGTAGCAATTTTCAAAAGTCATTTAACTGCGCTAAGTGCATTTAACGTGCGTAAAATCTATTGGCAATTTCAAAAGCCCACTTACATGGGTAAAGTGTATTTACACGTGTAAAACCCAGTTTTAAGCATGTATATGCTTTTTAAAATCAGACCCTAAGTGTAGATTGTAGTGTTTGTGTTACCTAAGTTACTGAGTACATATATCAGATTCTCCACTATTTATCAGCATATGAGTAATTGCTTTATATTGGCTTAACCCACATAAAGAGTGGTAATTTAATAACATCCCATATAACTTATGTGTTGACAAAGTGCATAAATTAAGTCAAATTTCAAAGCAAAGTATGTGTGTAAATCCACACTCCACCCGACTCTGCCTCTGGAACACCTAATTTTTTGTGTGTCTAACAATATACCCACGATCAGGTTACACATATACATTTATGCATGTAAATCCCCCTCCCCCATGTAATTTTAGAGTAAGCCATTTGCATGCATAAACCCATGCTTTACGTACTTAATGGCTTTGAAAATTAATTTCATTAATATGAGAAGAGAACCTGTGTGAATGTGTGAAGTATGAGTGAATGAGTGTGAGAGAGAATACAATAAAGATGTTAGAAAACTAGGTTTAGATTATGACAAAATATGGCTAATATGAAGTTCTGACCTAGTCATTAGGGTAGGCCAAAGCAATTTTTATAAACATTAGGGTCACCATATTTGGTAAGAAAAGAGGTACGGTCCCTTTAAAAATACTTTTTGGCAAGTGAAGCTTTATGTATTCTAAAGGTTTTTTGAAGGGTGTTTACATTTTAGAGGCTCTGTTATATGTTACAGTAAAAGAAACAGGTTTGTAGCTGCTAATTTTCCTATTTTTTTCCCAAGCATAATATATATTTTTTTAATTTATCAAAAACTGATCTCATAGGAAGTCAAGATAACTGCAGGATTAAGGCAATGCTCCCAACCAGGCTTAAATCAGCCTGGACATGAGAAAATGTTTATTTTCTCATGTCCAGAGAAGAATATTTATTTATTTAAAAATCTTGGTATTCCACAAACTTCCTTAAAAACTATATTCAGTGCGGTTTACATGGACGACATTCGTAAAACATCACAATATAGTACATATCATCTAAAGCAATAAAATAAAACAATATATTATACACAATTAACATGAGTTTGTGAGATAACATTTAAGGGGGCTAACATCCAACTGCAACATCCAAGTGCCTTCTGGAAAAGCATGGTCTTAATGCCTTTCCTAAACTTTTTAACATCCCCCTCTTGCTTTAAGTTCAGTGGGCACTACATAGGCAAATGCTCAATTTCTCCATTGTTGTCAATTGTAATCCTTAGTATATGGTATTCGCAGTAGTGACTGGGTCTCCAAACAAAGGGACCGAGCTGGATAATACCATTCTAACTTTTTCCGACCACCACATGGGGTATCTTCCCGAAGAAGTTTAAAAGTTATAACCAACAATTGAAATTTATAGGCAAGGGGAAAGCAGTAATGCAGTCAAGGGAATTTCTCCTCCTCCTGCGTGCTCAAAATATTTTTTTTCAGGCCAATCCTAATTATTTTTATTCCATAAGTTTCATGAATATCCTATTTTATGACAGTTGCTACATAGCAAAACCCAAATATTCCCGCAATTTGGCTGCTAAAGGTCAAAAGAAAACGCAAAGGATCAAGTCCTTGATTGGAAGACAGCAGCCTTTTCTCTGAACCATGTCCAAAACATTGAGGGCCCGATATTCAGCACTGGATGGGAAAGAAACTTAGCCAGACATAACTTATCCGGCTTAGTTACAAGGGATATTAAGCGGCATAGTCTATGCCGCTTAATATCCATGGTCAAGGTGCTACTTAGCCGGATAAGTTAAATTCAGCTAAGTTAGATCAGCAGCTCTATGGCTGATCGAACTTATCGGCACTACACAGTAAGCATGGATAACAATGAATCTGATCCAATTAGCCTGGATCGAGGTGTCCCCAAGGCTCCTCCCTTTCCTCAACGTTATTTAACATATACATGCTCCCTCTAACCAATCTCCTTTCCAATCTTAGCATCAAGCGCTTCATTTACACAGATGATGTGC
Source organism: Rhinatrema bivittatum (assembly GCF_901001135.1). Taxonomy (NCBI): domain Eukaryota; kingdom Metazoa; phylum Chordata; class Amphibia; order Gymnophiona; family Rhinatrematidae; genus Rhinatrema; species Rhinatrema bivittatum. Next base: position 345,614,376 of record NC_042617.1, read on the forward strand.
AAATTCTTCTCCCTTTTACAGACACCCTACAATCTGCCCTTCTAAAGTGGGATTCAAGCCTCACCTCGATCAACCAACTTCTCACTAACATGTACCTGGCTCTCAACCCTCAAAAAACTGAGCTACTCATCATTTCCAACAAACATCCTTCACCCTCCATCCCCCTATCCTACTCCTCCTCTACCTTCCCCAACCACACTCGTAGCCTGGGCATCATGATTGACAACCAACTCAACCTTAAACCATTTATTAAATCTATCCTAAGTGACTGCTACTTCAAGCTGCAAACAATCAAAAAACTCAGACCTCTGCTCTACTTCACTGATTTCTATACTGTTCTACAGGCTATTATTTTTTCTAAAATTGATTATTGTAACTCTCTTTTCCTTGGCCTCCCATCCTCCCACATCAAACCTTTGCAACTTTTACAAAATGCCTCAGCACGTATCCTTACTAATTCTAAAAAGAGAGATCATATTACACCAGCGCTTATAGATTTACAGTGGCTACCAATTAAATCAAGAATTCTATACAAAACCTTATCCATCATTCATAAAAGCATTATAAACGATAACCTCCACTGGATCAACCCACCATTTATATCTCATATGTCCGCAAGACCAATTCGGTCCACCCATCAAGGATCGCTTCGCCCCCCCATCAATCAAAGCTACCAGACTCACCTCCACAACAAAAAGAGCATTCTCTCTCGCAGGCCCCACGCTATGGAAATCCATGCCTCCTGAATTACGAACCGAAACATCTACCCCTATATTAAAAAAAAACAAACTAAAAACTTGGCTGTTTTTTACAGACCTATCCCGCAATTTCCCCCCACTAATTTTAACAACGTTAAGAATCATGATGCTGGTTATCATAATACTGTGAAACTTAATTTCCAAATCGTTAATGCCAAGAATTGTAAATACGCAGAACTGTACCTACCTCGATACCACTTATGTTCGTGTTTCGTGTAATTTCCTCCCTATTTGTTCAGTTTCTGTCCCTTATATTTAGCCTGTTAATCAATTTGTTACTTCTTTCTTTCCACTCAAAAATTATTACTACAACATTAACCATACTTCCACCTCAAAATTTCACTCTTTTCATCTATGCCTAATCAACGTAGACTGTAAAATAACGTCATTCTTTTATAATCAATTTGTTGTTCTATATAATCACATTGTTGTTCCATATAAGCACCTTGTTGTTCCATGTTCCTTGTAAAAGCATCACCTACTATTATGGTGATGCTCTCTAAGTTTCATGTAAACCGATATGATGTGCAAACGGATATCGGTATTTAAAAAATGCTAAATAAATAAACTGGATAAGAATGAATATGGCTACTTATCCAGTTAATTTAACCGGATATGTAGCGCCACTGAGATCCACCCACTACCTTCCCACAAATTGGCCAGATAAAAGATAGCCGGTTAAGTGACTTAACTAGCTATCTAGCAGCCGCTGATTTTCAGATGACCGCCAGATATCTGCTTATCTGGCTATACAGCATTAAACACGCTTTTAATATCAGGCACTGAGAGCTCGATTATTCAATTTTAGAGTTATCTGGATAAATGCTGACTTTTGAATATCATACGCAATTATCCATCTAAATTTTAGGGGTGATCTGGGGAGGAGCACAGTTGACTCTTATTTGACTAACTCCAGTATTTGGAATTATCCAAATTAGTTATTCGGATGTGTCCAGATGTCAGAAGCAGGAGGTTTAAGTTATCCAAGTTTCCGGATTGATTTGAAGACTTTTTTTTTGGGGGGGGGGGGGGGGAAACAGGAATAGACACCCCTAATGGGGGTGGGAGAGGAGGAGGGATTTGAAAAGCTGTGGCAAACAATACTTTTCATTTATAAATTTTGGGGTCAATATTTTGGGGGGAAGCAGGTCAGAAGGCTGATTGGGTCTAGAGTCTCGCAATAGTTTTACTTTTGAGGGATACTAGGGGATCTTTGGAGGGGGGTGGAAATCAGCTGATCAGGCCGTAAGGTCCTCATACCAGCTTTTTTTTCAAGAGCTTAACTGGTGATACTCTTTAAATATCACTGGTTAAGTTTAAGTTATCTGAGAACTTAACCAGCGATATTAAAATCTGGTCGATTAGGTTGCAATGTTATCCAGGTAGGCTCTCCTGAATAACTTTATTCGAGGATATTCAGAGGGATTTTTATCCCGCCAAACATTCGGGTTGCTGTCTGGGAAAGGTGCCAGCAAGATTCAAACCAATAGCAACTGGCAGGTGAAGGGTCAGATCCTTAGCAATAAAGCCAACCAGAGAATTGGAAGTAAGCAGAGACAGAAGTCATCAGAGACCAAGAATGGAGAAGATGGCCACTCCCTGTAGGGGTCTGGATTGGCCAAATCCAAGCTAAAAGAGGGTTGCTGGGAACAAGAAGTTGTTCACAGAAACAAGAAGGCTAGCCAAGTTTTCTAGTAAGGTAAACTCCTTCCTTCCACAGCGAAGCTCTGCTATTTGCTTGAAGTTCCAGTTCCTGCCTTTTTCCAATCTGCCAAATGCCAAACTGCAGCTCCAGCCTTTGTATCAAGCCGAAGTTCTGTTCTCCATGCTGAGTTCCAGCTCAGGTGAATCCAACTCTGGTTCTCAGTGCCAAGTCCCTCAATCACTGCTCCAAGCTTCCAGTTTGAGTCTCTCCTGGGAGCTTCAATTCCAGCCACTCCTCCAAGCCTCCAGTTCCAGCCTCTGCTTGAAGCGTTAGTTCCAGGCACCACTCCAGGCTCGAATCCCAGTTTCACATTCAAGTTTCAGCCTTCAGCTCCTGTTCTGAGCTCTGGGTTCAGCTCCAAGTCCTAGCTCCATGTTCCAGCCAGGCTCTAGTTTCTTCTTCGTTCTAGCTCTGGTTTCCAGCATCAGCACACCAGAATTCTTCCCTCTGCCTTAAGCCAGAAGTCCTACCCGTGAGTACCAGTGTGGCTAGGGAATCTGTCAGCCACAGAACGACCTATGGCTGAAACAGGATGCTTCCACTTCCTCTACCCCATCACCCGAGAACAAAAAATTGCTGCCATCTTCCTCCACCCCACCCATGGACTGCAGGAGAGAGGAACAGGAAATGAGTATGGACAAGTACCTCTAGTTTATGTCCAGCTACTGGAGAGAAAGGCTAGGGTGTTTTTTTCCACCCACTCACCTAAGGATAGAGGTGCTGGGGATGATCAAGGCCATCTGATTTCCTTGCCTATTGGTGAAAAATCTTCAGAAAGATAGCCATATTAGTCCAGTGTAGAAAAAATGACAGGAGTCAGGTGGCATCTTATAGATATATGCTTCAATAAACTGGTTAGTCTATAAGGTGCCACCTGACTCTTGTTATTTTCCCCTCTGCCTATTGTAAGAGAAAGGAGGGAAGTCATCTTCCTCAACACTTGCCAGAGAGGAGAGGAGTCATCTGACCACCACTTAAAGAGAAAGAAGCAAAAGGAAAAAAAAGCCAGCTGTCCCACCACCACCAAATGAGAGAGAAGCTAGAGAGGAAAGGGGTTACCTGCCAAAAATAAGACTGAGGCCACAAAGAAGGAAAGCCACCTGTCTCACCATCACCACAAGAGAAAGGAATCAGAGTGAAGGGCTGCTGGCATTCACAATAATATCAAAGAATGGTTCCCTTAAATGTATTATCATAAACCCCAAGAATGAACCTAACTAAATGTTTGAAATGACCTCTGAGTGACTGTCAGCAAAATACAGCCACCTATGGCAACCTGTATACCTCCAAGCAGGCCTAAGATGCAAAGAAAAGTCTCAACACATAATTGCATATGTTTATTTTTTTTAAATATTTTATAATATTCTACATTTGGCCAGCCGGCCTCACTCACCCCGATGCTGACTCCTCACGGCAGGGACACCACCATGTCTTCTCTTCCTCCTGGGCCTCTTTAGCTGCATGTGCATGGCATGTGCTGAAGCTTAATGAGCCTGTGGTGGGAAAAGCTGCGTGGTACCCTGTGATGAGGTCACACACTGGCCCTATTTAAGCAGCAGTGAAACTGCAGCCCGGTGCCTCAGCAACATGTCCTCCTGCCTTGCAGTGTATTGCTAGTCCTGCCCTACTTCATCCAGCCTGCCTTGCCTTCTTCTGCCAGCTCTTACTCGGCTTCCTCCTCGGATTGCTTTCCTATGCTCTGACCATTGTCCAGAACTTGACGCCGCTTAGATTCTGCCTGCCCTTGGCGTACTTCCTGACTTCGTCTGACCACTCTTTACAGGACCAACACCTAAGTCCTATTGTCCCCTGAACCCAAAGGCTCAATCCATGGGTAATGGGGTTGGTATAGTTGAAACTCAATTCTGTCCCTATCTGAGTGTGTCCGCTTGCTGAAAGCATGGGCGTAGAAAGTTCACTTGTGAGGCTGCATCACTCCCGCTACAGTCAGATATGCTCACTTCCCATGACAAATATGGTTTTGTTTTTCATACAGCAGGTCTAACTTATCCTATTAACTCAAACGGATAAGTACAAATATCGCTACTTATCCAGCTAAATAAGCCAGATATGTAGCACCTCCTGATCTGCCAATTGCCTGCCCAATAGTTATCCGGCTAACTACATAGCCCTAAGTGGTGACTGCTGCTCGTAGCCAGATATTCAGCAGCCCCCACTTAGCTGGATAAGTCACAATTTATCCAGCTTTTGTTGGGTATGATTAGCTAATTAAGCAGGTTGAAATAATTACATTGTATTATATAAAAATTAATTTTGGGGGAAGGGGGCAGGGAAGAAGTGCTTGGAGCCTAAGTGAAGTTGATAGTGGGGATTGGATATGGTAAAAGCTGAGAATCACTCACCTAGAAGATGTTATGAATGAAAAGTGAAGCATCAGGTAACATTTTACCTTCTTAAACACAGAAAGATAGAGTATCATGGCAGATAAGGAATTCAAGGCCCATCTAGTTTGTTCAATTTAGTTCCTAATAGACCCCAGTTGATATCTGGTTTTCACTCACTCCTATTCTAAGGATCCTCTCTATGCTTATCCCAGGCTTTTCTGAATTCTGTTACCATTCTTGCCTCCACCACTTTTTCTGGGAGGTCGTTCCATCTGCACATCATCCATCCTGAATCTACCCCCTTTGAGCCTCATATCCTGCACGCTTTCTCTAGAATCTTTGACTGAACGTTCTCTCCCTTTGAAAAACAATTGCATATTTCTATATCTATCTACTTAGAACACAACAGGGGAGGCAGATACATTTGTGCTACCATTTCCAGGCTCACTAATGTCACCAGCTGCTAATGACTTTAATGTAACTGCCCATTAATTAAAGCTGAATTGTAATACACTTTCCATGTAATTAGAGTTCACATGCATATTAATAGCAAACATAATCTTTATTATCAAAGTGATTACTGCGACCTGCCCAATAAATCTATAATGATTGCTTACTGTTTCAAAAGTGGTACCAAAGTATCTTTCAAGCCTTGATAATTGCCTTTTATGTGTTGCTGCCTTTCCGTGCAGGTAGATAGGTGAATACCTGCAAAATGTTCTCCAACAAAACTATGAATCGACTCTCTAATATATACATTTTCAATGGGGTTACATGCAGAAAATTAGCATATACAGAGCATAAGTAGCCTGTATCTGCGTATATGCTATTTTATAAACCATGAGAGTATGCGAGTATTTTCAGTTTTGTGCACACATTTACTGGTGCAAAAAAATGGGGCAGTTTAGGGTGGATTCAAGAGGTACTTGCAATTTTATAAGACCTTTATGGGAATACATTAGCCAAGTGATTCGGGCTAATTGATATAGGCTAAGTGAAACTGGACACGTGTTCTCTGATATTTGGGGGGAGGGACGTCTAGATGAACTGGAGGGAGTTCAGGATGAAAAGCTCAAGAGACTCTGTGTGAACTGGAGGAGGTATGGGCAAACTGGGTGATTTCAAGTACATGCGCATATTTTAAAATATACCTGCGTGTAAATCAGGGTTTTATGTGTAAAATATACTTGTTTCAGTGCTTTCATTGCATTGCAAATATTTGCATGTACTGAAACATACATATGTACTTTCAAAAGCAGAACTAAGCAGTATTTTATAAAGCTATGCAGCTGCTGCCACAGAATTTATGAAATACTAGGGCAAATCTCTGCACGTCCATGTAGGTGCATAAATGTTCTGCCTCAAACAGGTTTGAAAGTTCTCCACCCCAGAAGCTGTGCTCCATATCAGGTTGCATCAAAGATTAGTTTAAGCATTTGGAGGTGATTTTCAAAGGAGTTCCGTGCATAAATGTAGCATACTACTACAAGCCCATTTACATGCTTAAAACCTATTGACAATTCAATGGCATATACCGTAGCAATTATCAAAAGCCCACCTACATGCGTAAAGTGCATTTACACATGTAGGAGCAGATTTTTAAAAAGTACGCCCACGCGTACTTTTGTTCGTGCGACCGGCGCAAACAAAAGTACGCCGGATTTTAATAGATACGCACGTAGCTGCACAATTCTTTTAAAATCCGGGGTCGGCGTGCGCATGGCTGCGCAAAATCGGCAGCCTGCGCACGCCGATCCGTGCAGCCTGCCTCCATTCCCTCCGAGGCCGCTCCGATTTCGGCCTTGGAGGGAACTTTCCTTCAGCCTCCCCCGACATTCCCCTCCCTTCCCCTACCTAACCCACCCCCCGGCCCTAACTAATTCACCCCCCCCTACCTTTATTACAAAAGTTACGCCTGCCTGAGGCAGGCGTAACTTGTGCATGCCGGGCCGGCTGCCGGCGCACCATGTTCCGGTCCAGAGGCTGGTCCGGAGGCCGCGGCCATGCCCTCGGGCTGGAACCACGCCCATGGCCCCGCCCCCACAACACCCCCGATGACGCGCTGGCCGCGACACGCCGACACGTCCCCCCCAGGAAATCCCCAGGACTTACGCGCGTCCCGGGGCTTTGCGTGCGCTGGCAGCCTATGCAACATAGGCTCAGCGCGCGCAGGGGGAGCTTGGGGCAGGTTTTCGGGGGGTACACGCGTATCTTACGCGCGTACCCCTTTGAAAATCTGCCCCATAAAATTCAGTTTTAAGCGTGCAAATCCTTTTTGAAAATTATCTCTTTATGTTTAAAGATACAGGGAAGGTAATTTTCAAAGACATTTCTCAGGGTAACATAGTGCCTTTACAGAACTGTCTGCCAGATATGTAGGTAAACTTTTGCACACAGTGTCCTATAGGCATGTACGTTTTCCCAAGGTTTGTAAAATGTTTTTGTGGACAGGGTTGGGTTGGGGTTTGGAATTGTGTGCATACTTTCACATTTTCAAACATATGCACATATTTTCCCCTGAAAAGGCTATGCACACACCTTAGCAGGGGTGAATGTGTGCCTGTCTGGTGGAATAATCTTCAAAGGGAAAGTACATGGGCAGCTTTGGTGGGATAATTTTAAAAGAGAATGTACATGGGAAAATGTGTGTGGGTATATTTTGGTGGGTAATTTTCGTTTTGAAAATCATTACATTTTACTTTCCTAAACACAGAAAAATAGAATATAATGGCAGGTAAGGAATGTAAGACCCATCTAGTCTATTCTATGTACTTCTTGATACAATGCCATAAACCTCAGTTGATCTCTGGTTTTCAATTTACTCTTTCAATACTAAGGATCCTCTGTGCTTTTCTCGGGCTTTCTTGAATTCTGTTACCATCCTTACCTCTACCACCTTCGTCAGAAGTCCGTTTCATCCACACATCATGCAACTGCCTGCAGATTTTACACCAGTGTAGGCCACTGCACAATTACCCCCTTACAGGGCAATTTTCATAGCAATTTCCAAGATTCAAAGAGTGTTTTACTTGCAAAAATCAACTGTCTGAAAATTGTTATGCAGTGTTCCACGACCAGACACTACTTTTACCCACATTGCATTGGAGGCCTTCCTGGAGTGGGATTAGGTCAGGAGAGAAAACAACACACATAGTTTGGGATTTTCAAAACTGCTTGTCTGGGTTTTGGTCAGGAAAAGCATCCACAGGAAAAAGCAATTACAAATCTCTCTATGGGGTCCTTTTTCCTTCTGCAGTTTTCGTGCATACTTTCTCTGATTGAACTGGTACAAAGACCGCGCAGGTTAGATGTACCTACAGACTTTGCAGTAATGCATGCAGTATGAAATTCCCCACTTAATGCCTGAAAAGAGCATGCCCAGTGTCCATCTGACTAGCGTAAGGAAAATATAGGCCAGAGTTAAAGAACAGCTACCAGGCTGTAAAAGCAGAAAATCATTCCGATAATTCACATTTAAGAAGAGGGAACAGTTTTCATTTTCAAGACTTAAAGGTCTTGATATAAAAAGTCCTATTGGTTCTCTTCAGGCAACTAGGTCTTTGGATAAAACAAGAAAGAGGTTGGTGACACTGATTTATGGAAGCATGAGCTTTCCTGGACAACAGTGCAATGGGTGTGGACCCTTGCTACTGTGATGAGGTTGAAGTAGCCTGTGGGGTGAATCCCGTAGGCCCTTACGGACAGCTGGCGAAGGTTCGCTGGTGAGAAACTGGTCTAGGGCTTCACTTATGCCAGCCCCTTCCCCGCAGATTGAGCCCTTGGTTTCCAGGGGCCAGCAGGACTTAGGCGAATCTCTGAGAATGGCATAGGTGGTGATCCAGGGCCAGGCAAGGGTCTGAGGTAGGTGGCAAGCAAGAAAGTTCAATGTCCAGGCAAGGCGTCAGTGGCAGGTGATAAACAAGAAAAGTGCGAATCCAGGCAAAGGGTCAGTGGCAGGTGATAAACAAGAAAAGTGCGAGTCCAGGCAAAGGGTCAGTGGCAGGCGGCAAACAGGCAAAAGACATCCAGGAATCAGTCTGTAGAGAAGACAAGGATGAGGCAGGAGGGACTGACACGGCAAGATGGGCTGGGAGGCAGGAAAAGCTGGATACAACAAGGCAAGGATGGATGGAAAGACGACGCTGGGCAGGCTGGAGAGACGGGGCAGACAGGAACTACATGGCTAGACAAGACAAGCAGGAACAGAAGCAACACTCACTACCGAGGTAGGAGGGCCTGTGGCTATGGCAAGGTAGGGAAGTCCAGAAAGCCCTTAGGTACGGCAAACTTGCTGACGTTATCTCAAAGTGCCACAGGCTTTTTCTGCCGCTGGTCCTTTAAATGTTGGTAACTCGGGTGCGCACGTGCACCTAGGAAGAGCAGCAGATAGCACAGGGCGACGGCATTCCAGGCTTCTCTCTCCGTGGCAGTCAATGGCAGGTGGTGTCCAACCTGCGACAAAGCACAGGATAGAGTGCGGCGGCGGCTCACAGAAGCTTTCCATCACCCGCCAAACGTAATTAATAATATATAATATTACCTGTACACAGGATGGTCAATTTTCAGACATCCAATTTACACAGTTAAAATGCTTTTTACCCATCCCTGGGAGCAATTTTCAAATAGCCCACCTAGACGTACTTTAAAGTCCAGAATTACTGTGTACCATTAAACCTTATACCTAATTTTCAAAAGGAAGGCATGTACGGGCAAAATTTCCCTGGAAAATGAAATGCTTAGGGATATTTTTCAAAAGGATTTATATGATTAAAACTGTCTTTTACGCATGTAAATACAATTTACCTGCATAAGTGGGTTTTGAAAATTGCTACTACATATGCTATTGAATTTTAAATAGTTTTACACATTATTGCACTTTAAGGGGTGAATTTTCAAATGTGCATGTAAAAATTATTATTTTATTTTTTATTTAAAAGTTTTTCTATACCGTCATTAAGTTATTTACCATCATAACAGTTTACAAAAAGGCACATATAGTAATAAATAGCTTAAACTTTACAAAGGTGCCATTAATAACCGGTAACAAATAATTCATTATAGACTATTTGATTTCTGACTTAAATTGTTCTTTTATACATGTCTCTTGGGTGATTACATGCGGTTTATTCTCAGCATTTAATTGTTATTTACGTATTCATTGGGATAAAGATAATTTCCAGGTAGTCACTTGGAGATTATGTGCTGGGTGCTCTGTGCAGTCTTATCCTTACATACTTTCACCGTTCTCTTTGTAAAAAGCCTGTTTGAAAAGCCATGCTCTGAGATTTGTTTTAAACATTTTGAAATTTCTCTGTAGTCTTAGTTCTAGGGGCATAGAGTTCCATAATATGGGACTAGCCAGTGATATGCACACTCTCTGGCCTGGGTTAGTCTAGCTGTTTTTACTGATGGAATGGTTAAGAGAGCTTTGTTAGCTGATCTTAAATTTCTATGTGGTACATGTACTCGAAGTGCTGTGTTCAGCCATTCTGCTTTTTCATCATGGATCAGTTTATGTATTGTGCAAAGTGCTTTGAATTGAACTCTTTGTTCGATAGGTAGCCAATGTAATTTTGCTAGTGTATCTGTAATGTGATCTCTTTTTCTTTTGCCTGTGAGAATTCTAGCCGCTGAGTTTTGTAAAATTGCAGTGGTCTTATTGATGTATAAGGTAATCTTAACAGTAGTGCGTTACAGTAATCCATGCTCGCAAATATTAGTGCTTGGAGCACTGTGCGAAAGTTTGATAATGTCAGTAATGGCTTTAATTTCCTTAGTACCATTAGTTTAGCATACCCTTCTTTAACTTTTAGTGATATGTGCTGTTTGAGGTTCAGCTCAATGTCTACTATGACACCTAAGTTGCACACCTTCTCGGCTAGAACAATTTTTTTTATTGTTTTTGAGCATTATTGGAGTTTGTATTATGTTTATATTCTAAGTGTAAGAATTCAGTTTTGCCAATGTTAATTACCAATTCCATTTGGTTTAAAAGCTGTTTGATTATGTCAAGATACATATTGGCTAAGCTTAGTGTTTTTTCAATGGTGTCTTCAATTGGTAGGATTAATTGAATGTCATCAGCGTAAACATAGTGTATGATTCCTAGACCTGCTAGGAGATGGCATAGTGGTAGTAGATAAATGTTAGAGTGTTGCTGATAGTGCGGATCCTTGTGGTACTCCTGTTTTTAGTGGGTTTTTTATTTTTGGATAAGGTGTTATTGATTTGTACTTGAAACATTCGGTTATTAAGATATGATCTAAACCATGTAATTGTGTAGTCCTATTTCTTCTAGTCTTTTGATTAGCATTTCGTGATTTACTGTGTCGAATGCTGAAGATAGATCAAGTAATACAAGAATGTAATGTTTTCCGCTGTCAAATCCTCTTAGTATATTGTCTGTCAGTGCAAGTAAAAGTGTTTCGGTGCTGTAATGTTTCCAGAATCCATGTTGTGATGGATACAGGATGTTGTTATTTTCTAAATGCTCTGATAGTTGTTTTTGAACTATCTTTTCTATTAATTTTGCAATTAATGGTAGGTTGGAAACTGGTCTGTAGTTAGTTAGTGTCAGGGGGTCCATGGGTTTTTTCTTTACTATTGGTTTGATTATTGCTCCTTTCAGTATATTAGCACGTGCACACATAAAACAGCACATACATGAATACATGCTATTTTCAAAACTTGAACATACATTCAAATTGGGGTCTGCAAGTAACTTAGCACGTGTAAAAAAAAGGGGTGTGCCAGGGACATTTCAGGGTGGGGTCAACATTTATGCAAATGTTATTTTAAAACCTGCCAAAGTGATGCACGTATGTCTTTTACTTGCATATTTTTCTTTCTGCTCAATATCTGATGTAAGTGATCGTAAACATCGTTAAAGTGAAAAAAAAAAAAAGACTGGGGGAGGGTCTTGGTACAATGTGGGGATGTCAGGCTGAAGATCCAGGGGGGTCTTCATGAGCTGCAGATGGACTGGGAGAAGAGGTAGACAATGTCAAAACTGGTTATTTCATTGCTACACACGTTATCAAGTACTCTAATTTACCCCAACTTGTGGGGGGGGGGGGTAAAAGTGTCAAATTAACACAATAAAAATCTACACGCATATCCTTGTAAAACTGGAAGTACAAATACGTGGGTATATGACTTGTGCACACTTCTCCACCTTTCCTGCTACTTTGACAGACAAATGTGAACTTATTTGGATATGCAGTAGCACTCATCCGCTATATTCCAAATTATCCAGTTAAGTAGCAGCAGGTCTATGTAACTGGATAAGACTGAAAAGTGTTACTTATCCAACAACGGGCCGCTACTTAGCCAGTTAAATAAGCATTTATCTGGATGAGTCTGAACTTGCATAGCTCATGGTTTTTATATATGTATTTCTGCGCACATATGTACTCTGTATTTTATAACCTTTCGACACTGGTTATAAAATACAATAGCAACTTTACATGTATTCATGAACATGCATAAATGGGTGGATGCAAGCAGTTTTGAAAGTTATCCTTTAAGGTTCCTGATTTTAAAAAGCTTTTACATGTTTGAAAATGGGTTTTACATATGTAAATGCACTTTTAACCATGTGAGTGGGCTTTTGAAAATTGCTACAATATATGCCATTGAATTGTCCATAGGTTATACATGTGTAAGTGCACTTTACGTGCACAGATTTATAAAACTGCTACAATAGTGTGTTATATTTATACTTATAACGCCTTTTAAAATTCAGCTGTAACTGCATAAATGGGCTTTAGAAATGTGCTATTATGCACATAAATCCTTTTGAAAATTACTCCCATTGATCTGAAAATTCAGTCTATGCATTTTATCTTCCAATACTGCCCAACCCCTCCCCAAGTAATGCTCCTCTAAATGCAGCTAAAAGTACACACATTATGAAATGGCATGCATATTTCTGGCTGCATTTGGAATGGAGGAGTGGTGCAATTTTCAAAACTGCCATTCTGTCCATATAGGTTTTTTAACCACATAAATGCCTTTAAAAATTGCCCTCCCTGTTAAAAATTCCAGGTCACCTATTTCAATAAAACTAATAACCATCTGCATAGTACTTCAATCTTATTCTATTTGAGATCCTCTTTCAGCAATGAGGCAAAGATGACCATAGACCAAGAGGAAACATGCTTCATAATATAATTCATGGTGCTATCATAAACCATGAATGATACTTTTTATTTTGTCTGCATTTTTAGGGAATAAAAATTGCTGGGTTAGCTATGTAGGATTTTGATCCTGGACACAGCAAAGATTTCATCCATGATGTCCCTCTTATTTTCAGCTTCTCTTCAGTGCCTTGATTACTGGCCTCTGATTGCTAAAGTCCATTTGGATGACATTGTAAGCTCCTGGTGGATTGGCACTGTAAGCACAAGCACCACAGGAGTTAATACTGATGAGGACAGGCAAGTTAACACACTAACGATATGTGCTTTCAGCCGGTTTCACTTTCTGTACCTGCAACTACATCAGAAGTCAGGTTTTTTTGGGGGTTTTTTTTTTTAATGTTCATGTTCTTTAAGTTCTGCTTAGACTCAGCGCCCAAAACAGCAGGCAATAATCTTTTGGCATGTGTTTCCTAACTCTAATTGCTATTACTTTCCTTTTCTTTTTATTTTTTAGTTGTACAAAAGAAAAGCACTAAAGTGCACTGACTAGTTTACTTAGTGCCTCAGAACTAAGAACTTTCCTTGTGGGATAGCAAAACTTCTTATCAATGACGTCACTTATATACAGTTCTGGCTCTGATTTTTGTTACATAGCCAAAAGACTGCATGGGGTCCACTATGCTGAAATATAACTGTTTCTTTTAATATTTTGTCATGCTTCCTCTTTTTGCAAAAATATCATTGGCACTGTAAGCATGCCAATGACTAATGAAGCCATTAGCATGCAATTTAAGAGGGCAATTTTCAAAGCTATTTACTCGCATAAATAGGTGATTTCCCCAGGTAAATTGGCCTGTCTGAATATCATCCTCCTCTGCCTGGTTAAAAGTAAAAGTGGGCTTCTGCAGCATGTATTTCTTTTTAGCTGATCTTAAAAAAGGCGTTTCCAGGAGTGTTTCTTAGGACGGAGGTAGGTGCGGGGGGGGACCAGCACAGATATATTCCATTTTTTGCTTGGCCATCTGCATGAATAGCAAATGCAAAATACTCACACCTTTAATACATGTGTCCTTTACATGCTTGCTAATTTTCAAAGAGAAATTGCCTGGCTAGCTTCTTTAGAAAACAAGTGGATACATAGTTTGGCAAACTATTGAACAATGCCTCCTGTATGTTTAGCATATGCAGCTGCATTAAAATTTAAAGCACCTGCATCTGTGCTAAATAGTGGACACTTTACCCTGCATTAATGGGCTTAGTATATAGCAAGTAAATTAACTTGCACACTAAGGGCCGGATTTTCAAAGGGTTACGCGGGGTCTATTTTCAAAAGGCCCGGTGACGCCCCTAAAGCCCCGGGGATGCGTGTAAGTCCCGGGGCTTTACTAAAAGGGCGGGGCGGGTGCTGTGCCAGGAATCGCGTGCAACTTACTTCAGCCCCAGGGCTGAAGTAAGTTTTGAAACAAAAAAAGAAGACAAAAAAGTTAGGGGGAAAGGGCAGGGGAGGTAGGGAACGGGGGAAGGCAGCGCGGATCGGAGCGGGCTCGGCACATGCAAGGTGCACAATTGTGCACTGACCCCGGATATTATAACATGTGCGTGCCTGCGCGCACATGTTATAAAATCGGGCGTACATGTGTGCGCGCTGGGTATAGTGTGCACATGTACGCCCGCATGCACCTTTTAAAATCTACTCCTAAGTCGCTAACTTTCAAATCAGCATCTGGGGGCACACTTACGCGTTGGTGCACACCCAGGGACATGGCCATTTTATAACTTGCGTATTTGTGCGCTGTTATAAAACAGCCTGGCAGCACACAGACGTGCGCCAAATTTTAAGCGGACATGCGCATGGGCACACAAATACCGCTTCTACCATGTAAGTCAGAGAATTTTAAAAGGGGTGTGTGTTTATGTCATTGCCAGTTTCACCAGTTTGTCCACTGGTTCACCCAATTAACAGCTAGGTCCTCTAAACTCTCCTGGTTTGATGGCCTACGCCCCCCTCCCCCAGTTACCCTCGACCCTTTAAAACAGTCAGAAATGGGGGTCACGTGATGCGGTGAGCAGAGACGGACGTGTGTTGGGGAGCTCTGGGTGCCACGCCTTCCGAAATACCATTTCTTCGCTGTTCCAATCCACCTTACAGTGCAAAATCTAAGGCCCACGCAGTGTATATGTCGATCGCTTCATATATGCACAAGTCTCCCTCCGGTATGCCTATATGGACCGGTAAGAAGGATAAAGAAAAACCGAAGCAGACAGACCATAAAATGGCGGCCCTGCTGGAAACCCTAGGCAGCCAGAACACGAGCCACTCTATTGCAGAGGATCTTAAAGCAACGGTGCTGGAGGCCCTGGACACTAAGCTGGCGGTCATCTCTTCGCAGATTTCAGAGGTACAAATAGCTCTGGCAGACATAAACTCGAGATTCGAGCAAATTGAGGGCCGTGTAGCAGTACTGGAGGATGACCAATTAGCAGCCACTGTTAAACCCGTGGCGCTCGAAAAGACAGTGGAGGCGCAGGCCTCTAAATTGGATGATCTGGAGAATTGAGCGTGTCGGTCAAACTTATGCTTTACGGGCATCCCAGAAGAAATAGCTGACCAAAATCTCAGGACTTTTTTGGAATCATGGCTACCAGAAGCGCCATATTTACCAACCCCTCAGCTGGTCCTCCAGATTGAAAGGGCGCACCGGCTGAGCCCGCAGAAGGAGCGAGACCCAAGGCACAGAGCAGTAATAGCTGGCGGTCGGATTCGACTCAGAAAAAGCTTTTGATAGAGTATCGTGGCCGTATCTCTTTTCAGCCCTTCAGAGATTTGTGTTCCAAGGCAACATTTTATCCTATATAAGGTTTCTCTATTCTAGCCCAATCTCACAAATTATAGTAAATGGTTGCAGATCTGCGGATGTAAACATTCGTCGGGGGGGTCCGGCAGGGATGCCCACTATCTCCGCTGCTTTATATATTAGCCACAGACCCCCTAATAAGGAGAATCAAATCTGATTCTACTATTCAGGGCTTCCAAAAGAACAACTGCTCATTCATAGTGGCCACCTTTGCGGATGACATCCTTATCTTTTTAACAGATCCAATAAAGTCCCTAGATCCTCTTCTCCGGATGCAGCAGGAATATGGCCACTTTGCAGGGTTAAGGATAAATCAGGATAAATCTGAGGCCTTGGACGTTGGAGGACAAACAAAAACCCTATGGGCATGGATATTCCCAAAATGCTCCAAAGCATTTTCTGGAATGGAAGGAAGGCAAGGATCTCCTTGAAAATACTAATGTTACTTTGTCTACCTATTATGATTATGTAAACCGTTATGATGGCGAAAACGAATGCCGGTATACAAAACATGTTAAATAAATAAAATAAATAAATAAATAATGAAGCCATTTAACCAAGGGGGGGAGGCCAAGCTGTCCCAATCTAAGGCAATATAATCTCGCCTCTATGCTGAGGTTTCTATATGACTGGTTAAATAGTACTTCCTATTTCACCCCATATCGGCAGATGGGAGCCTGGCTAGAAGCTCCCTTGCTCAACTACTTACTACATGCGGCTCACGCAAAACTCCCTCCCAATTGCAGCTTCCAAATACTGGTCTCTTCGGGAAGGAAGGCCTGGTCATATCTGTGTCATGCTTTTAATCTCTCTCCACATTTTACACCTCTACTGAATGTATGTGATAACAAGCTATTCCCTCCGGCCCAGGGCTACTCCCCTTTTCACAGATGGCGGGAACAAGGACTACGATATGTCTATCAATTCATCTCCCAGAAAACAGGAGAATTGTACAGCTTTGGAGAGCTGTAAACACAGTTCTCCCTACCGGCCTCTGATGCGTACACATATATGCAACTAAGACACTTCCTCACACCTCATGTGCTGTCCCTAAAACCTAGCCCTCAAACATTGGCCTTACAAAATACGGTATTAGGAGATGGGGAAACAGAAACCATCGATTGCCCGTTTTGCCAAGGCTCTGCGTGCTTCACCAGAATGGGGTGATTTACAAAAGATGTTTGGGATATGGCGGAGAGAGACAACCCTCAATCTTTTCAAGACTTTGTCGACTGTTTTGAGGATATCTACCAAGAACTGCAACTCAAATTTTTGAGACAATTCTACTTATCCCCTGCTAAAGCTTTCCTAGCAAAAATAGCCCCCTTGCCTAGCTGCCCTAAGTGTTTACATCCCTGTGCCTCCTAGTTCCATAGCTTCTGGGTCTGCTCAAAGATTAAAACATTTTGGGAAGGAGTATGAGATAGTTATAGTCAGATTCTCGATATGTCTCTCCCTGCCGATCCCAATCTCTGGTTGTTTGGGATCTTAACGTCTGCTTCAATGGTCCTGGATCCACAAACACTGAAATTCATTCAAAAAGCAAGTTTGGTGGGGAAAAAAGTTATTTTAGTAAACTGGGTAGGTGCCTCGATACCGCATCTAGACCACTGGTTTCGCCTTATGGTTAAAATGTACACTTTTGAGTTTCTGACAGTCAAGCTCTCCTCTGTGAAACGCTCCCAAGCTAAACATTCTATCTGAGATAAATTCAACAGTTTTCTCTCGCCTACCATTAATGTATAAATAACTCTGGTCACAAGGAACCTTGGACAAGCAGGGGGTGAGCTACGCTGACTCATTATTAGGTATGTTTGGCTACTACCCTTCTCTTAGGTAATCCCAGACACACAGCAAATCATCCCATATGAGTAGGCATGCTGGCATACATCTTGCTTCAGGGTCCGGCAGGACCTCAAGGATAAACAGTTCCATTCGACCTCAGGATTGCATAGTTCCACAAAACTTCCCATCTTTCACCTTCACTTTCACAAAGCAAGCACACAAACTTGTCATAACAGATGTTTGGGGGTGAAAAAAAGGGGAAAGAGGGGCGGGAAGAGGAGTGGGAGGGGTTAGGGAAACTAAAGTGTTGTAACTTTCTCAATGTAAGAATGGATTGACCTTGTATGAGTAGGAATCTTCAGTTGTTATGTCAAAGTTGGGCATATTTATTGTATATGGTTCTATGCGGACATAGTAGTCCATTCTTTAATTCATTCATTGTATGCTGGAAAAACTCAATAAATATAAATTACAAAAAAAACCCCTCAGAAATGGCTCAATTGTTTTAGTTTATTATTTAGACGTCCTCTATAGCAGAAAGAAAGTTACACGGCAGGGGACCTCGGCACGTACCGCAGAGCATAAGTATTTACATGCACATCTCTTGGCCAGGCCCCGAAATACCCTACCCCTTTTTTGGAAACTTTGCAATGTGCGTGCAGAGGCTTTTACGCACGTATCTAGGCACATTTTAAAATAGGGTCAGTGTGTGTAAGCCCAACTTGTTCGCGAATCCCCTGTTGCGTGCACCGGGTTTTTAAAATTCACCTTTTAGAGCAGTTAGCATGCGCATTAACTGTAACATGTTTTTTTTAGATCACCGGCCCCCTTGACATGGTAACCTAGAGGAAGGCGAAAATAAACTTATCTGTAACCAGTTCTGTAGTAAAAGCAGAAATGACTCAGACTCACTGGATTATCGCTTTTTTCTCAGTGAAGTGGACTTTGAGACTATTTAAAGCATGTCAAAGAAGCTATTTCTTGCAAAACAGCTATAATCGCCCAGTTTATGTAAAACTTTCAGCTGAAGAATTTCCCTTGGAGGCAGACTGGTCACCGAAATGCAGCAGCCTGGAGGTTGCATTCAGGAGAGGGAGGTGCAGCATCACCAGTATTGATCATAATTTGTTTAACTCGTGTATGGTTATAAAACTGTTTACATTTTCTGAAATAAACTTTAAAATTTGAGGATGAAGATTACAGACATATGGATTGACACCAGGCTATAATTTTATGAGGGCCCCTTATTAGAAATATTACATAGCTAATAATAATATGGTCACTTTTTGTTTTTGACAGAGGAAGTAACAACAGGCATGAGAAATATACATAATAGAAAAGGTTTATTTATAGAGCATAAAAAAATAACATAACATATGGCTGCTTTACAGCTGGTTCCTCCTCCTGGGTGATGTTGTGTCTGGTATTGTGGAAGATAACGTAGCCACTGCTTCCTCTAAGGTTAGGAGGCCCCTGTTCCTCCTCCACCACTGTTCTGCCAGCCAAAGGAGCAGCATATGGTGGTGGGGCTATAAAAGAAGAGAAGCAACATAAGATGTCTGATAAACTCTATGAGATAAATGTAATAAGGACATCTAAACCACACTTACAGAAAAAGGAAATGGCTGAGCTAAAGCAACAAGACAAAACAAAGAGAGAGAGAGAGAAATCAGAAAATATGACAAGATCGTAACCAATCACGTCTGTAACACTGTGGTTAAACAATGGTGTGTCCTGGGAACACCCCTGCAGAGATAATCCATGTGTTGGGTCCAGGGGAAGTCAGTGAGAGAGACCCAGAGTTTTAGGGTGTAACAGTGGAAGCAGTATCCTTAAAGTCAGTTGCCAGTGAGGAAGATATTTCTTCTGAAAGAAAGCACTGAAGGAGGATTCTTTTGAGAACACTGTCAAACAGTTTCAAGGGTTACCAGTTGGAGGTAGTCTGATAAGTACTATACAAAGTAATCCTTTTAAGAAAAGTGTAAATAAAACCAGCCAAAGTCTGGAGCAACACTGCAGCATGACTTGCCTTCCTGGATGAGTAGGGCAACTCTGATATAGAGCTTCTCCTTGAGGAAGCTGTCAGTTGTAATTTTCTGCCACCTGAGCTCCACTGTAGTATCTGTCTGACCTGCTATAAAAGGAATACACAGAGCCACATCAAAAGACTAACCAAGAGATGGCTATACATCTGACAGTGTAAAAACAGAGCAAAAAAAAGCAGATTTTACTATGCAAACAACAAGAAGGTGTACAACACTGACTAGCATAAATAACAACCCCACCTCCCCTCAGAATAATACATGAAAAATATACATATAGGAGACAATTTGGAATAGCCTGTGAGGGTGGAACACTTTTAAAGTGTACTATGATCTAATCTAGCTGCACATGACTGTTTGAGTGGGGGGAAATCCAAGGAGATTATTGTTCTTATATAACATATTAGATGTTGCCCTTGTAATAATGTTGAATGGCCACTGGATGGCATTTTGTGAGAGCTGAATAAGGTATGGGTAAATACTGTTGGGTTGAGGGGTGGTGTGTTAGTTCCTTTAGATTATGGGTTTATGTGATTGGTGGAAGATGGTTTAGTGGGAGGTATAAAAATGGAAGGATTTGGCAGCAGTTTGTCCTTTTCCCAGGTTTATTATTTATTTATTTAGATATTTTATATACCATAGAGACGAGTTACAGAGGTAGTATTCATAAACAGGCATCAACTGAATTGTTCTATATATTAACTAACGACGTAGGACATAAGGCGAGAGGTACAGAACATATAATAATACAGCAGATTGAAGTTGGTGTGAAAGGGTCCTCCAGGATGCAGTGACCTGGAGTAGCTAGCATGTGAGCTGATGAGTCTGGGAATCAGCCCAGTACGGAGTAGGCCCTGCATGGGGCTCTTCCCCTCAAAGATAGAGACCTGAGGACATGAACTGGAAGAAGGGTCTCCTCCCCATAAGGAAATGTCTAGGAGTGATGGTGGAGAAGAGGCGCTTTCTCCCATTGAGGAAAAAAGCTTAATGGATAGGAGAAAAAGGAGTGCTATATGATAAAGAGTGTCCCTTGAAGGACCAGGGCATGCGGGAATACCATGAAGATCTGCATGTGGCTGGAATGCAGGAGTATAGAAATTGGAGTGAAGGGTCGAGTGAAGTAGGAGTTGTGAGTAAATTCTAAGGGGGTGAACCTTGTGCCCTATAGAGCTTTTTTAGACTGAAGTTAAACCTGAAGAAAAATCTGGGAGTATGGTACCTGTCTATTGTGATTGGGGTTTGGTGGCGACAGGACCGGCGTGTCCATGAGGCGAACTTAGGTGGCCACCTATGGCACCGACCCTTAGGGGATGTCGAAGAGCAGCCAGGTGGTACCGTGAGCAGAGCCACTTGTGGCAAAGAGGAGCAGAGATTTGTCGGGCTGCGAGTAGCACGCACTGTTCGCGGCCCTGAGAAGCATACAGTGGGCACAAACGAGGTAGGAGTCGGGCCTGAGACCAGCGGGGGGGGGGGGGGGGGGGGGGGGGGGGGGGCGGGGCAGGCGCAAGGCAAAAGTCACCTAGGGCCTCTACTACACTTACAATGGCCCTGGGTGGAGATACTGAGAAGGAAAAGTATTCAATGCTGGAATGTGGGAACTGTTATGGTGGGAATGTAATCCTTTATGCCTGAAAATGTTTGGAAAGTGGAGTTGCGGAGATCTAGTGATGTTCAAGTGAAAGCTGTGGGAGTGGTACCTTAATTCCTATGGAGTACTATTTGGCATAACTTGGGGAAGATCACTCTGACTGTTGTTATCCCAGAATTCTAAGTATTCAATATTTATAATTCTACCCTATTCTACTCCTGTACATAGTGGCTGGTTTTTATCCATAAATAAAAAGTTGGGTTTATCTAAAGTGGTGTGACTGGTGAATGCCTGCAATAGGGGGTACTTTTGGAAGCAAGAGTTCATGGAAGGGAGGGAGGAAGGAAGAGTGACTCTCCCTGATCAGTCAAGAGGTCAACTACTCCTGCTGACTTCTTACTCAGTCCACATCACCATATGTATGACCCCATAATTTGGAACCCACTAAATAAATTTGGGAGATGCATCTGTCCTTAACAGGTAAAAATTCTATCATTTTATATGCTCTAAGGCAGCAATTCTCAATCAGTGTGTCGCCAAGGCACCTGCAGGTGGGTCACAGCTTCCCCAGTAACTCGCTGCCTTGGTTGCGCTTCCCTCTCTCTCCTTCATTGCAGTGAGACGCACACATTCTTCCACTAACAATGCTGCTGTTCATCCAGGAAGGAATGGCAGGAGTGTTAGTGAAGCTGGGTAACATCAGCCACATGGCCCTTTCCTTCCCTATGGCCAGGAACACGAAGTGATGTACAGTGGGGCGTGTGGGAAGAAGAGAAGACCATGCTGCATAAAGTAGCAGCAGAAGCACAGGCCCAGACCAAAATGAAGCACAGCTGGCAATCAGCAATGGGAGGAAGAGGAGATAGCCCATGCAACCGATAGGATTCTTCCTTCTCGGGCCACAGGGGCTAGAGAAGGAGGCTACTGCAGCTGCCATTTGTGCTGGGGGTGGGGGGGGAGGTAGTGAGTGATACTGAGCCAGAGGGGGAGAGAGAGCATGTGTGACTGTATGTAAGAGAGAGCATGTTGTGCAAGTGTGATTGATAGTATGTGTCTAAGTGATTTATAGATATGTGTGACTGATGACCGCATGTGTGTAAGCAAGAGAGAGAGCGCATGTGTGTGAAAGAGAGAGTCAAGTCGGGGAGGATCGTGTTTTGTGTGAGAAAAAGACAGACTGGTCAAGGAGGTGACTGGTGTACTGTGAGGAGACAGAGGCTGTCAAGGAGGTGGCTAGTTGTGTGAGGGAGACAGACTGGTCAAAGAGGTGACTGGTATGTGTATGAGGGAGACAGAGACTAATCAGAAAGGTGACTGGTGTGTGTGAGGGAGACAGAGAGTGGTCAGAGAGGTGACTGGGGTGTGTGAGGGTTACAGAGACTGGTCAGAGAGGTGACTGGTGTGTGAGTGAGGGAGATAGAGACTGGTCTGGTAGGTGAATGGTGTGTATGTGTGGGATAGATATGGTTGTTACTGTCTAAGTGTGTTCCATAATGCAGATGTAACTTTGTGTGTTAGGTGCTATATTTCTCTTTCCATTTCACCAGTTTTGCATTGCATGCGGAATGGCTTTTTGGGTTTCCATTCCAGTTTCTGTCTCCATATTTTTAATTTGTGGTCTTTTTGTAATTGGTGAAGGTCGGTTTTGTATATAACAGAGGTGAAGTATTTTATTAGCATGTAGGAATTTGTATTAATCTTATTTGTTGCACTTTCTCAATAGGACATGCATTGGTGGTAAATTTCTGTCTTTTCATAAGGAAGACTATTGCACCTGGAATTAGATGGAGATTATTTCGCTGTTACTAAGATGATACCAAAACCAGAATATCTATTTCTATGGTGAACTGTACAGTGAATAGCCTAGTTCTGCTCTACACCCATTGTTGGGATGTCGAGGGGGTTCCTGTGGATGTTTACATTTAGCCCCATGATAGTCATGTGTTCAGTGTGTCACGCATGCGAGAATCATCTGTCCTGAACAAAAAAAGGTTGAGAAGCACTGCTCTAAGGAGGGAGTGGAGAAGGGTTACATAAAATTGATGCCCAACGTGGGGAAATGGAGATGGTATGGCTAGAGGGGTACTTAAATGGAAGTGATTTGAGGTGTTCAGAAGTTTGGCGCGTAAGTGTTATTTTTTGCACCATGGAAGTGTGAGCTCCCACTGAGGAAAAGTGAAGCAAAGTGGTGGCTGGTATGTTGGATGTTGAAGACTTTCGTGCCAGAAGAAGAGTCAAAGAACTGAGTTTACATGGATCGGCGGCATGGTGGAAGGAAGTAAAGGAGGAGCTTCTTTGTCAACCTTGCTGAAGACATCACCAGGGAGATGTGGCTGTTGGTATCCAATCCAACTGGTCAGCAGAATGAGGAATGAAAACCATCCTAAAAGGAGGGGAATGCCAATTTGTTCACGTTGAGCTGGGTATTGGTGTGTGTGCAATGAGGGGTATTGGTGACTGGGGCAGGAAGGTTCCCATTGTGCGCAGTATGGAGGTTTCCAAAGAAAGCTCTTTTTTGGAGAGTTGCCTCTGGAGTTAGAAAAAAGAAGTTGAAAGTCGCAGGTTTTCCACTGTGAATATCTGCTTCCATGAAGATCGGAGAGTTAGGCAAGATGAGTTTGAGGCCCAGATTCCTAAATCAGCTGTAGATGAGTTTAGAAAGAGTGGAACATGGAACTGGAGCTGTGGAGTAAGCTGGTGCTCAGTGATGAAAAAGGGCAGGTAGCGATGAAGGAGGGGCTTGCACTGCAGTGCCCCTCCCAGCCTTAGGTTCACTTGCAAACAATGCAATGAACCGCATGTCCAAGAGGCTGAACAACAGGATTCGCAAAACACTGAAGGTACATTGGTTGAGAGCAGCTGGAGATGCACTGGAGCAGCAGAGAGGCCCCTGCCTTATGAGGAAGCATGCATGACCTATGAGGAATTGAAACTGGAGGACCACTTAGCATCAGTGGAGGTGATGTTGCGATTCTGCTTGTGAGACTAGCTCATAAGCAGCCTCTTACCTTTCCTGTAGCACGGTCAGGAGGCCGTCCCTCCAGGGAGCTGCCATCACTCTTCTTTCTTCACGGCAGAGAGCCGCCATCGTCAAGGCCTTGCTTCTTCTTCACTGCAAGACATCGCACTTCAAGTTCCTGCCTCCTTAAGCGCAGGGCTGCGCCTCTTCAGCCTATTTAAAGGGCCAGTCCTCATGGCTCCTCCTAATGATGTCATCATAGGCATTTCCTCTTTAGCCCTATAATAGGGTTCAGCCTTCAGTTCTTCTTCGCCTTCGCAAGGAGTTGGTCATGGAGTCGGACCTCTCCTGGATCTTCAGTTCCAGCTCTTCCTTCCAGGAGTCCTCCGTGATCCCTCTTCACTTCTTCAAGGCACTCTGTTCCTCGTTGGTCCTCCTTGTCTTCATCCTTGGTTCTTGAACCTTCGTCTTGGTCTTCATTCCATGTTCTGATCTCTCGACGGATCCCGTCCTGATGTCTCTTTGTCTCCATGTTCAGACGTCTCCCTATCTCCAGATGTCCTGATGTCCCCTTGTCTTCGGATGTCCAGAAGTCTTAGTCTTCTGATGACTTCATCCGTCATGTTCCAGATGTTCCTGAAATCCTCCTCTCTAGAGGTTCCTGATGTCCAGATGCCTTAGATGTCCTGACTGGTACCGGTGTCCTTTCGTATCCGATGTTCTACGTTCCAGCCCTGATGTTAGAGTCCTAATTCTGAAGTACCGTCAGTCCTCAAGCTCCGGGTTCAGCTTTGCCTCGCCCCGGTCCTCGACTTCAGCTGACCTTCCTGGGAGTAAATCCGTATCTATCTGGTGTCTGAGTTTGGTGGCTGGAGCCCTCTTCCAGTTGGATCTGTCTTCAAGCACTGCCCGGATTCCTTCTTTGTCCTGAGCCTCAGTCCTGTGCTTATTCTGCTCTCCGCGTGATCCGCGACCAGCCTCTCAGGTTGTGTAGGGCGCGCCATGGGACAGGGTGGTCCGTGACCATCCCACGTCAGCTGGTAAGTAGGCAGGTACTATCCCTCAGGGCGCCCTGAGGGATAGTACCTGCCTACGTCTCCCAGTATCCTGAGTCTTTATCCTTGCCTGAGTCTTCCCAAGTTCCAAGTCCTCATCAGAGTATCCAGATCCTCACCTGACTCTCTAGAATCCACCTTTGATCTTCATCCACGTCTGAGTGTCATGTCTGAGTTCCAAGCCACCTCATGTCCTTTTCTCGTCTGAGTTCCAAGTTACCTTATGTTCTCGTCTCATCTGAGTTCTAAGTTCCAAGTTTCCTCATGTCCTCGTCTCGTCCAAGTCTTTAAGTGTCCTTGTCTCGTCTGAGTCCCAAGCTCCACGTCTTCGTTTTCATCTGAGCCCTCCGAGCTTCCCTCATCTTGTTCAAGTCCTCAAGCCTAGTCCAAGACCGAGGTCCCGTCTTGTTCCAAGTTCCAGTACCATCGCCTGTCCTCGACCTCTGTCCGTCCTGCTGCATCTGCCGCTCCCCAGTTGCAGGTCTGAAAGGGCTATCGAGTGGCCGGAGGGCTACCCCAGAGACCAGCATTGCGTTGTTGGGTCTCTACCAGTGCGTGCAGGTTCGGCCAGAAGAGGTTAGGGCTCCGTGGCCAGCCTGTTTCCTCCCATGCTTGGGACACGTACTTGCCTGCCATGGCGCTTCCAAGGGAGCTCGTCTCTGCAGTTGCGTCATGGTCCTAGGACACACATCTCCCCAGAATCGGGAGCGTTCCCTAGTGCTCCCTCCCACAGGGTTACAGCAGGTGAGTCCTACATCAGACCTGGTGTGTACCCAGAGGCAGAATAACTGGGGCTGACATATGGAGCAGGTGCCATCAGAGCAAGTTGGAGAAGCTGCCTAGAGCAGGGGCATTTCCAGTGATCACCTTGGAAGAGATGGCCAAGGGTGCAGAAGGGGATTTGGGTGTTGCTGGAGCAGGAGAGTTGGCCAAGGATATAGAGGACAAATTGGTGGGACCAGTTTAAATATTACAGATGTCTGTGATTCTAGGGAACCCATTATAGATCCATTGGATCTCAGGGTGACTACTGTCTCCTATGGTGGGAGCAGGGACTGAAGAAGTGAGGGAAGATGGACCCCCTGAAGTTGAGCAGATCGATGCACTGCCATGGACTATAGGCATCATTTTAATCATTGTTTTATGTTATGACATGGTTCTGCCCGACTACTGATGTTTTGTCCTTAGCTCCGAAAGTTGTACCTTGGGAGCCTATACAGAAAGTTAAACCTCTTCTTTTTTTAGCTTCTAAAGTCAGGGTAAACTCAGATCCTAATACCAAAACATTTGTTGAATGATAAACTGTTTGACACTCACCGTGAATTGTATAACCAATAAGCCTGAAAACTTTTGTTGCAACTCCAACATTGTTCTCTGCTTCAACGGCAAGAGGTGACAGGGAATTAGACACAAACAGCAACCAACAAGAGCCATGACTTTGATGGTCTGGGAAACTGATAAGTATGGGAGCGACTTGTTTAGTGCGGCAGATACTACCATAAGCTTGGCTAGGCAGACTGGATGGACTGTTTGGTCCTTTTCTGCCACATTTCTCTGTTTCTATGGTATTGAAGATAACCGCATAGACAGCAGAACTGATACAGTTTTGATGAGGAGAAGGGCGACCAAAATGATAAAGTGCATGGAATAGCTCCCTTATGAGGAAAGGCTAAAAAGAGGTTAGGCTGTTAAGCTTGGAGAAGAGATGGCTGAGGTCTACAAAACCATGAAAGGACTTGAACGGGTAAATGTGAATCAGTTATTTACTCTTTCAGGTAATAAAAAGACTAGGGAGCACTCTATGAAGTTAGCAAATAGCATATTTAAAACAAATAAGAGAAAATTCTTTTTCACTTAACACACAATTAAGCTCAGGAATTCATTGCCAGAGGTCATGATTAAGGCAGTTGGTACAGCTGGGTTTAGAAAAGGTTTGGATAAGTTCCTCGAGGAGAAATTTATAAACTGCTGTTAATCAATAAGAAATAGCCACGGCTTGATACCAGCATTAGTACCTTGGGAACTTCTTAATGTTTGGGTACTTGCCAGGTACTTGTGACTGATTGGCCACTGTTGGAAACAGGATAATGGGTTTGATGGACCCTTGGTCTGACCCAGTATGGCATATCTTATGTTCTTATGTTCTGAGAACTCAGTCAAAGGCAGATGACTGCAGTCATAGAAGTTTTGACTATCAGCAGATAGCAGAAACCAGCAGCAGGCGGGAAAAGAGTGATGCTTCTAGGAACATGCAGAGGATCCTCTAGAAGAGCTGCAATCTCATCGAAAGTCAATTCCAAACTGAACTCTCAGCAGGAATTAGGGTCTCCCAGGGATTCTAAGGGCAAAAGACCAATAGGAAGAAGCAAGAGAACATAGACAGAGGAGGACCAAACAGCAACATTTAAATAATAACCAATAAGGAAGGTTAGCTCTATAAAATGAAGAGAACCAAGGCTAAGCAATGACAATTGATTCAGGAAGCTAATGTAATAAAGAAACATGTATACATATACATTTAAATATGCCGCAGAGGCAGAACAATTGTGGTACCTACTAGATGATGGAATGAACTGCATTTCAGGAGCTGTTGATGACAGAGATTCAGATGGCTGGACTGAAGATGGCATGAGCATCTGTTGGAGTCGTGGTGGTGTCAGTTGACTGGGCTTCATAGAGTTAAAGTGGCTGAGATGTGGATACCCGAGATGATGATGTACAAGAAAAGGAGATGCAAGGAAAAATGCTGGTGACAGTAACTGAATACCCTACACCAGATCTGCGAGCCTTAGGATCCCCCACTGATAAAAGGGGCTGCTGGGAGTCACCTTCGCATTAAATATACTAGACATCAAGCTGGTGGAAGCCCTAGCCAGTGGTTAGAGGTGTATCTCCCAGAGATACCTATAATGCTTACTGATGTACAATAAACAAATGGAGAGATTACTTACCTGATAAACTCGTTTTCCTTAGTGTATGTAGATAGACTCAGAACAAATGGGTATAGTGTGCTCGTGCTAGCAGTTGGAGATGGATCTGACGTCAGCACGGGGTACATATACCCCCGCAGGAAGTGCAGCAACTCAGTAATCTTCCTTGCAAAAGCTTTATGGATATATGTGTGACTGACCGATCGATTAAATGAACATGATTAACCTGACCGATTGATAGTAGCTGGAGACCGCCAGTGTTCTCAACCGGAAGGCGTCGACACCCGGCAGGGTGGATGCCCTATATAAGGAAACATGGCTTACCGTGAGTCGGTGAATCCCCATGTAGACTGGCAGCCAGGCGGGATGCTGAGTCCATCTGCATACACTAAGGAAAACGAGATTATCAGGTAAGTAATCTCTCCATTTCCTAGCGTGTAGCAGATGGACTCAGAACAAATGGGATGTACAAAAGCTACTCCCGGACTGGGTGGGAGGCTGCCCGAGGTCCGTTTAGGATTGCCCTTGCAAATGCTGTGTCCTCCCTGGCCTGGACGTCCAGACGGTAGAATCTGGAGAAGGTATGGAGGGAGGACCACGTTGCCGCTCTACATATCTCTGCCGGCGACAGCATCCTAGCTTCTGCCCAGGAGGCCGCCTGCGCTCTGGTAGAGTGAGCCTTGACCCGTAGAGGTGGTGGTTTTCCCGCTTCTACGTAGGCCGCCTTGATAACTTCTTTGATCCAGCGGGCGATCGTTGCCCGTGAGGCCGCTTCCCCTTGCTTCTTCCCGCTGTGAAGGACGAACAGATGGTCCGTCTTTCGTACTGCTTCTGACATTTCCAGGTATCTGGACAGCAGTCTGCTGATGTCGAGATGGCGCAGTATTCGACCGTCTTCCGACTTCTTCAAACCTTCCGTGGTTGGCAAGGATATGGTTTGGTTGAGGTGGAAGTGTGAGACTACTTTGGGTAAGAAGGAAGGAACCGTGCGAAGATGGAAAGCCCCTGGAGTGATTCTGAGAAACGGATCGCGGCAGGACAGCGCTTGTAGCTCTGAGATGCGGTGCGCTGAGCATGCGGCCAGCAAGAACACCATCTTCAAGGTTAACAAACGGAGGGACAGGCCTCGGAGGGGTCTGAAGGCGGGTCCCGCTAGGAAATCCAAAACTAGGTTGAGGTTCCACAGGGGTACTGGCCACTTCAGTGGCGGGCGAATGTGTTTGACTCCTTTCAGGAAACGGGAAACGTCTGGGTGTGTGGCAATGCTGTTGCCGTCACTCCTGGGACCGTAGCAGGATAGCGCTGCCACCTGAACCTTGATTGAATTGAGGGACAGACCCTTCTGAAGTCCATCTTGCAGGAAATCCAAAATGATGGGGATTTTAGCGGTATGTGGATTGGTGCTGTGAGTCTGTGACCCAGGCGGTCTCCGGCTGCGGGGGGAGAAGGTGATTACCATCACCGCCGCGCTTGAGGAAGTGCACCCGCTGCCTCTAGG
Organism: Rhinatrema bivittatum; assembly: GCF_901001135.1. Lineage (NCBI taxonomy): Eukaryota > Metazoa > Chordata > Amphibia > Gymnophiona > Rhinatrematidae > Rhinatrema > Rhinatrema bivittatum. The sequence goes on from NC_042617.1 coordinate 345,644,037, forward strand.
CCGCGCCCCGAACTCGTCTCGCTCAGGGGCCAAGTCCTCACCGGGACCGAGGCTGCCTCTATGCCGCGCCAGAGCCCTTCTCACTCGGGGGTTAGGTCCCTGCCGCGAGTCGGCCACCGGACCGAGGCTCTTACCTCCGAGGGACCACGGAAATCACCTCGGGAAACTCAACTGGGGGAGGGACCCGAGGGTATCACCGCAGGAGTGCGGGGCTCGTCTTCAGGTAGGATTCTTCTATGAATTTAGTCGTTAGAATTTGGAAAAACACTCAGCGAGCGTGAGGTAGCTCCAAACTGCTTTGGAGACGGAAATTACTGAGTTGCTGCACTTCCTGCGGGGGTATATGTACCCCGTGCTGACGTCAGATCCGTCTCCAACTGCTAGCACGAGCACACTATACCCATTTGTTCTGTCCATCTGCTACACGCTAGGAAATTGAGATTTGTTTCTACAAAATTTTGCTGTGGTATCCTTGTGTCCATGGAGAAGTGCCTTTTAAGTGTGATTGGTGCTTAACATTTGGCAACCGTGACAGGACACAGTGGCAGCTGAGTCCATTTTGCATTGCACAGTCTTGTGTCTGAATCTGCTGGACAGGCTCATACCTAACACTGGTACTCGGACATCAATTGGCTTCTTGTCCGAAGGAAGTCATCCAGATAAAGTGTTCTGGATATCTATCTATTGAGAAGTTATATCCGGAGACAGACGACGAAAAAGAAAGACTTGAAGATGCACTCGCACCACAGTTTTAAGTGAAAGACAGATCTATATGTAAGTATTTAACCAAACCAACATAACCAACCTGTGAGTATCTTTTTTATATTTTATCATTGTCTTATTGATCATATTGCACATGTGCAATGTACAGTGGGTAAATATTGTATATCAAATATTGCATATCAGATATTGTGTATCAATTAGGGCTTCTTCTTCTACCTTTATTTTTCACTGACGGTCCCTTTTGGCCGAGTTATAGCCCTTTGCGTTCTAATTGGTTCCCAGAGATGGACTCATGTGAACTCAATTCTTTTGAGTTTAACATCTTGGGATTACATCCATTCTTTTCTATCCTGATAGTTCTCTTTTGTCTCAGAAAAAAAGAAGAAAGCAGCGTTAGTGATGGACAAGGAAGGTGCCATTTGTTTTTTGTGTTCATTCAGTTCTCTGTGTTTAAATTTCATGTGTTTATCTATTTACATCCTACAGGTGTCCCATGACCCAAGGGAATTGGAGGTATTTACACTATTATTGTTTTCTAGCTTGGTGCTACAAGAGTTGGAGGGGTGACACAGTCCAGTAGATGTTCATATCAAATGTGTGGACTAGTAGATGTAAGGAAGATAGCAGAACTCATTGCAACTGCCCCTATACAATCAGTAATGATGCTGAAACTCCATAAAGCAGAAGCAGACCTTAATTTGGTGTTTGTACCTCCATCTGAGAAGAGGTTTATGGGTGACCTGCAGACATTCAGCATCAGGTGATGCTAACACAGATCATTATGACTGACTGAGCCTACAAGACTGAGCAAGGTTTGTTCAAGTTTGGTTACCTTCCTGTGAGGTATGTATGTGGTTTAGTGCTTTGCTCTGGATGGAGACCCTTAGGAATACATGCTTAGTGGGTCCTGATAGAATAAATCTGAATGATGCTAGCTTCTTCAGTTGGGCTACCGCCTGTAAAAACTATGGCTTGTGTTTTCTTTTCATGTTTGTAAAGATGCAGGATGGGTTTGAACTGAGCTTGTAGCCTAGCCTAGCCTCTGGAACAATATCTTGCCTCTGCAGTATTCAGAAACTAGCATCTTCATAGGAATTTAGGGTATCCTTCCACCTTCTTAATGTGGAAATGTAACTGTATGATTATGGTAATTGCTATGTATAAGAAGTGTGTACGTGAATGGCCTTTTCCAGGCTCCTGAAAAAAAGAAGAGACACAATAAGAATTCTTGCTAGCTTAACCTAGGAGTATACATGATCTCATGAGTGTTCTGGTTTGTGCATTCCAAACCAGACATCTATAGTCAAAATACTATGTATATTTGAAGATAGTGGTTGATCATGAATGTTAAATACATGATCCTGAACCAGGTGGTCTGAAAGAAAAGGACCATGTTTAGGTGGGGGAGAATGTAGAGGGAATCCCCTTATTGTGTATTATGATCTAGTCTAGTAGCACATGGATGGGGATATCCGTGGTCATAGTATCTGTTGCGCTTGTAATAATGTTGAATGACCACTAGATGGCATTTTATGAGAGCTGAGTAAGGGAATGTATAAATGCTGTTGGATTAAGGGTGGATTGTTATTCCCCTTAACATTGTGCATTTATGTGATTGGTGGAAGATAGTTTAGCGGGAGATATAAAAATGGGAGTGTTTAGCGGCAGTTTGGAATTGCTGCGAAAAAGACCTCTAGGACACAGTGGCCTTGAATAGAAGCCTGTGGTCTGTTGGGACCAGGGACTACCCCAATATGCAGTAGAGCCTTGCAGGGGCTCTTCCCCTTAAGGGAAGAGGCCCAAGGACATAGACTGGAAGAAGAGTTTTCTCCCCATAAGGAATTGCTTAGGAATGATGATGAAGAAAAGGCACTTCCTCCCCTTGAGAAAAAAAAAAGCCTATAGGAAGAAGAAAAAGGAATGTTATATGAGAAGGAGTGTCTCTTGAAGACCAGGGCATGCAGGAATACAGGAGAGACCCACACAGAGCTGGAATGGAGAAATAGAGAAAGTGAAGGGTCAATTAAAGAAGGAGTCATAAGTAAATTATAAGGGGTGAACCTTGCCTTCTACAGAGGGCTTTATTGGGGTTAAACTTGAAGAAGAATCTGGGAGTATGGTTCCTCTCCATTGTGGTTGGGGTTCAGTGGAAATATTGAGAAGCAAAAGTATTTAATGGTGGAAATGCGGGAATTGTATGAAGGGAATGTAATCTTTACTTTCCTAAAAATGTTTGGAAGGTGGAGTTGGGAGATCTAGTTGATGTTCAAGTAAAAGTTAAGGGACTAATTCCTCTGGAGTACCATATGGCATATCTTGGGGAAGATTCGCTCTGTTTGCATTCCATGAATTCTGAGTATTCAGTATTTATATTTCTATCCCATTCTATTCCTATAAACAGTAGCTGTTTTTTACCCGGAAATAAAGTTAAGAGTTGTATTTATCTAAAAATGTGACTCTGCTTAATGCTTTAATGTGGGTAGCACTAGGAGATAGTGCTACCCACATTAAATCAGGGAGGAGAGGAAGGAAGTGACTCTCCCTGATCAGTCAAGTGTTCAGCTACTCCTGCTGACTTCTTACCCAGTCCACGTCACCATCTGTATGACCCATAATTTGAAACCCACTAAATAAATTTGGGAGATGGTCCTGCCTTTAACAGGGAAAACCCTGCCATCATTTTATGTATCCTAAGGTGTTACTCCCATATTGTTTTTAAATGTATGAGGGCACTTTTAGCTCAAATACATTGCACCTATTTGTGCAGGTGGATGGGGCAAATAGAACACTTTTGAAAATGGCAAGGGTTTGGGGGTTCTACTCTGCCAACCCAAACATGCTCACAGGAATGCCTTTTTTTAATGTGGCTATATGTGCTGCAAGTTAGAGAGTCCATGCATGCTTGTAGCAAGGCAGAGGAAAACAATTTTCATCTGAGCTGCTTTATCCAAGTAAATTTTTAAAATTTTTATTTATATTCTGCTTTTCAGGCACTTCAAAGCGGATTACATTCAGGTACTTCCCTATCCCTAGTGGGTTCAAAATCTAAGTTTGTACCTGAGACAATGGAGCGTGATGTGACTTGCACAAGGTCACAAAACATGGCAGTAGCATCTGAATTCTGGTTTTGCTCATTCATAGTCCACTGTTCTAACCACTAGGTTACTCCTACTCTGTTTACCCAGGTAAACGGCTTTAAAATTGCTCTCACAAGGACCAAAATCTAACAGCCTTGTGGCCAAATTAATCATAAAAAACCGTTGACAGTTTATATACATAAAACAAACACTGTAGTTAGGCGATCATGCTAGGTTCTTTCAGTCATATAGGGCAGATGCATATCAGTTTCTATGCTGCCCAAGTGAAGAGCAAGCGCCAAAATTGGTCCTTCGAGGTGAGGTACCCATTCAGATACTGAGCACCCTTGGGTCAGGATGATCCTCCTTCTGGTAATTTTCCTGTATAAAGAACAGGATGTCTGCTGCACCCTCCTCTTGCTATAAAACAAAAATGCAGAAATACGTAAGTTAATAAACATGCAACTTATTTATTCATGATTTATTATTCATATTTGTAGATTGCTCCTCCCAAATAGGCTACAGTGTGGTGACCAACAAAATATAAGCAAAAATATTATTCAATAAAAACAAAAAATAGACATTTCAGTCAAGACCATATAATAAAAAACATCACAACAGCTAAATCAGCAAAAAGAAAAAGAAAAAATCTAAAACAATTTATAAATTTCTTACAAATCCCCTTCCCCCATGTTAAATTAAGAGGGTCATTTTCTAAGCATTTTTTTCCATAAACACAGAATAGGAGAAAACCTTTCATAATTACATCCCTAAGACACTAATATAATGAAAACATCACAGCAAGCTTAATCAGCAAAAAAAAATAATTATAACAATATTTACCTAACATGCTGCCACAGGAGTGTTTTGGGGGGCGCATTTGCCATTCCCAAAATTTTGCTGCCTGAGGTAGCTGCCTCAACTTGCCTCCTGAAAGAACTGCCCCTGAGCAGGAATCCATGGCACCCAATATCAGGTGGCAGCAAAAAAAGGAAGCTGTTCTTACAAGTACCCTAGGGGTTGAAAGAAAGAGAAAAAAAAGTCAGAAGGACTGCAGCAGACAGCTGTCCAGACACACTGAAGAAATCCTGGAATAAAATGTGTGAATTACCTGGCTCTCCAGAGTGATGTACAGGTTAGATCTCTTTGGTTTTCTTTTCTGCTTGTCTGCATAGTTTTAGGGTCAAGGGTGTCATCCACCTATAACACTTGGTCACACTACAGTATATAAGAAGGACAGAATATGTAATCTGACTTTTTTTCTCACTTTACCTGACTAAAATGGGATTTGTCTTTGATGTATGCATCTGTAGTTCTGCTTTTGACTCTCCTCTTTTACGTACACTGAAGGAGATGTCAAGTCTAACATAGAATATTTTATCCCAAACTGGCTGTAGGTTTCCTCAGACCCAATCTCTCTCCAAGTATACCAACCTCCAGTTGTTGTAATTGTGCAGATGTCAGCATGTTAAATATTTTATCCATGTATTGTATATTATGTATTTAAACCGATGGATAACTCAGAAGTTATGTGGGTCATTCATCAAATTGCGATATGCCGGTATCGCACACGGTAACACCATAACGAGCGTGATAACAGCCTATCGCAAATTGCATATGCAAATTCTAAAATTTATATTAAAGTGGGAGGAATTGAGGCGGGATAAATGTAAAGTAGAAGATGGTAGCGCCATGTGCAATAGGTATCGCATGTTATCGCAGGTCAGCAACGCGGGTAATAGCTACACCTTTTTTTTTTGGGCGGTACGGTCCAAAAAGTGTTTTTTGTGTGCAGTATCATGGACCGTGCTATTATCGCAGTGCGTATCGCACGCAATAAAAAATCCAAACATTACCGACACACCTACCAAGCATTCCTGGACCAATAAAAAATACTGTCTTTATCAGGTCAACCTTCCTAAAAGCATTTTATGAGTGTCAAGTGTACTTGTACATGCATACTTAATGCCTCACCAGGCTCACCGCAGACAACACATGGAAGAACAACCACCAGAACCACAGCCGATGCCACTCCAAAGTTGTCCAAGAGAAGTATCAGCAGCACAGACAAAGGCTCCACTGCCTGAAGCCCCTGCCCAGCAGCCGGTACGTGGGCAGCCACAGCACGGGAGATACAGGGAGCGTATCTTTCTTCCACAAACATCCTTGCTGGGCATGCCTGATGACTTTGTGGTTAGCAGGTATTGCCTCAGCTTTCCTGGAATTATATGAAGACATCCGAGGGGATCTGTATCCAGTCACCGCAAGGTCCTAAGCTGTTCTCGGCCTCACCAAACTCTTGGCTGCCCCTCCATTTCACGGGAAGCGGTTCCTTCCAAACCACAGTAGGGGTCGTGGGGGGGAATGTCCCAAACCACATTCTCTCGCTGTCTGGACCAGATCACTGAAGCAGTCACTGACCGAATTAATCAATACATTAAATTTCCTCGGGACAGGCAGACTTGATGGACTTGAAGAGAGGTTTCCATGCTAACATAAGTGATTGTGAGACTCGTGACTGACGTGCTTGTGCGTGACTTGCTCATTCGGTGTGTGAGGGTGGTATTGCTTTCGGAGGTTGCTCCCTTGGGCCTGCATTCCAATACTGCCTAACAGGCAGTGTGGTCCTAAATTTGGCACACACACCTTTTGCATAGCTTTGATGGAGTGGTTGCCCTCTGGAGAAGGTGTGCCTCTGACAGGGCAGCATATGGACAGCGGTAGGAATGGTCTTACACTTTTAACTGCTCATTTTCACCAACTACATTCACAGTTTATATGTAGTGTTTACTGAGGGGCAGAGGTATGCAGGTGGCCTTGGTGACACGTCCAATATGCTGTACAACTTGATTGTTATACTGAACATTTGGCTGTGTTTCTCACCATGGACTCCCCACCACACCGAGGTTTTACCAGCAACTAATTGGAGTAGGCCGAATAATGCAGTTTTTATGAGTTGTGCTGGCTACCCACAACTAGGCCTGGCACCGACCCTTTGGAAGTCATGGAGGGAGGTTGTGCTGCTTAAGAAACTGCCCAGTGAATGTGGGAATGATGTGATGCATGGAACAGGCACTGTAAAGGAATATGTAATGGTATGCTTATAGAGAGGATGCAGATGAGAGCTTACCATCATGCAGCTTTACACGCTCCATGTACAGAGAGACCAGGTGCATGGGTTTCTGTGTGTGGGGGTGTGTGGTAGCTGGCGTTTGCCTTGACATGTCACACAGGCATTGGGAACATCCTATTACAGAGTCCCATTTTTGTGGCACAGTCATTTGTTAGAACCTCTCATTATTTCACATCATGCACAGTTGACATACTGCTTGCCACACCAGCACCCCTTTGTTATCATTCCCTCTGTGCTGTGTTGACGCAGGAATGGTACGCCTACCGTCTTTCTATCATATTAACAACAATACCTTTTCTGTGCAAAGCTCAATGTGGTGCCTACAAAGGGAGGGGTGCCACCATTTCATAAACACTGTAGGAGCTTCACTTGTAATATTATCTAACATTCTGTCCCACTGTAGTTGGTGTTTCTTGCAACACTGTGTCAGCTGCTGTGTGACAAATAGGGTGGAGGAGTGAATGACTACTGTATGCTACAGAATCTGCACAGGTGCACAGCACAGGATGCCTGCCATGCCTATAGTGGGCTGCCCTTGGGATCTGGTGGATACCTGTAAGGTCAGCCTTCCAGGAAAACTGGTTCTTACCTGCTAATTTTCATTCCTGTAATACCACAGATCAGTCCAGACCAGTGGGGGTTGTGCATTCCTACCAGCAGATTTTATTTATTTATTTATTTATTATTTATTTAACACTTTTTTATACCGACCTTCATAGTAATAATCATATCGGATCGGTTTACATAAAACAAGGGTATAACTGAAGCAATAAATAAAAGTAATTAACAAGAGAAGTGAATAAGGCAAAGTTACATTTAACAAGGAGTAAAAAACTTGGGAAGCTGGATGGAGTCAGGGATGGTCAGGGAATACAGATGGAGTCAGGGAATACAGAACTTTGGGCACTGCTACTTAACGAGAGTGACACCTGCAGCCCCCTCAATATTGACCTGTACCCAAGCCTAAACAACCAAACTTTATTTAAAAAGGCGAAGAGGGTTGGAACCCAAAAACTTAACTGCCAACCTCTAGCCTGGAACAGATAAAACAAAAAAAAAACAAACACTAGACCACCTCGGAAATTGCCCCTTCTGGAGCATTTGCAAAAAGATCAAATTGTTTCTTCAGTTCTCATTGTTTCTTCTCCCTCTCAAGGTAGTCTTTCGGAATCTGATTTTTTACAGTCTCAAAGAGCAGTTTTGAATTAAATATAACTCTGTGAATTTGTTTAGCATAGTATTCTTTTTTTACTTTATTGGTTAGGGTTCAGTATTTTGAGAGGAAAGATTTATATTTTCCTAGTGATTCAGCGATAACGCACTTTAGAGCACTAATGCGGCTTGATGCATCACCCAATAAGTTAGAGGCGCATGCATAACTGGGAAGAGCGGAGTTAGCTAACTCCAATATTCAAACTATATCTAGTCAGGCCAAAAAGCTGTCCTAAAGTTAGCAGGTTAATAAGCTAGCTGCTATATTCAACAGTGCGGCTGCACAATTAAATATACCTCCAAAATTAGCCAGATAAATTTATACGGCTATCTTTGCTATCCAGACAGTGGCTGAATATGGACCTCATTAACTGTAAGCTTGTTGTTAAATAACCAGAGTTTCATCACCTTCAAACATTTCTGCTGCAATAGTACCATTTTCAACCATATTAATGATCCTGGGGTGAAAAATTGGATGTCATCAGCATAGATTTTATATTCGACTTCCATCACTCCTAGGACCCTGAAAACTGGTGCCAAATTGATATTAAAAAGGGTAGCAAATAATAGTATCCCCTGTGGGATACCAGTATTCATAGAGTATCAGGAGTACCAAGGGCCAGCTTGTATTTGCTGGTACCAGCAGAGCCCCTTATGTGCTATCCCTATGGATTTTAGATATTCTAATAAAATCTGATGGTTTACAGAGGAAAAACGCTGCTGAAATATCAAGTGGCAGAAGCTCTGTCAATTGCTTTAGAACAACGGTCTCTGTTACATAATTAAGTCCTTAAGTCTCATCTTATAGGACTTTTCATGTAGATCTTTCACTATTTGGTAGGCCTTTTTTTTGCAACTCCTCCTCTATATCTATGTTCTTTCTGAGAACTGGATACAGTCCTGCAGGTGAGATCTCACTGACAACATGCACAGTGGCATTATCACTTTTCCACTTGTTAAACTTCTCCCTATGCACTCTAGTAGTCCGCTGGTTCTAGCCACAACTTTGTTGCACTGTTTTGCTGCCTTGAAATCATCAGATATGATCACTCTAAGATCTTTTTCCTGTGTGCTACAATCAGGATCTCACCCTCAATCTGTACTGCTCCCTTGGATGTCTTCCCAAACTGCTAGTATTCCATGTGCTACACAGTCAAGAAAGATTACACACACCTCAGAAGGGAGGGTGAAAGCTCAGAGAAGGAGAAGAGGGGCATGATAAATCATGAATGGAAAACGCAAGATGCTGTGACAATACTCTGGGGGTTCTTTATTAATCACTTCCTATTCCTTTGAATTGGTCGTCTTTTTTGTCTCAAAAAGTGGCAGACTAGAGCCGATCTTCTGTTTTAATAGAGTAGGTGAAACAGAGCCTTGTATAATCATATTCCTAAACAATGCACTAGACATTGGTTTTATTTCTCTCCTATTTCCATCCCAAGATTTAATGTATGATTATCCTTTGATGTATATAGTACTTTTGTATTTAGTAGCAAGATATAAATTTAATTGTAGATTTTGCATTAGCTGAAAATTAAGGACTACTATAGTGATTACATTTTATCACATTTAACAAAATTAGAAAGAGCAAAACTAAAAACTCTACAAATCCTTTAACAATGGATATTACAGTTACACTGAACTTTAGCTTAAAATTTACGGTCATAATTAAACCCTTATCCATGATTAATACATTCTATTGTTCCTGTTCTAATGACCCAGTATCCCACAGTAAATCACATTCATCAGCACATACCATACATAAAGCCTACTGTAACTACACATTTCAGTTGTCAGTTTTTATAAATACTGGGTGACAGTACATTTTAATCATTTAAAGAGATTGTAAAACCAATGTTCACTTTGAGCTCAATATTTAACCTTTGGCTGGATAATTTGTGGCTAAAATTTATCCAGTTACCAATGATATTCAATGCTAGCCAAATAAAGTTATCCAGATAATTCTGGTCAGAAAAATCATTGTCCTAAAGATAGCTGAATAACTATAACAATAAAGCTAGAGGCCAATCTCCTCTCACTCCATCTCTTTCCGCCACAATGTCTTTTATAATCAATTAATACATCTTCTTTCCAAGGCTCCAGTCTTGATTTGTTTTTTCACATCCGTGGCTTTTCTAGACCGCTTACCGTACTATTTTGTGGGTCCTTCCCAATCTCCTCTCACTCCAACTCTTTCCACCACAATGTCTTTTAAAACTAGAGAGAAGGCTGATCCCCTTCAGCTACCCAATATCTATTAAAATGCTTTACTGACGCTGTTTGGCCCATTGAAGTACTTTGGAGCAGAAGGCACTATTGTACTCCCAAGCTATGCCAGGAAGCATTCTTGATGTCCGTTCAGTGCCATGATCCTGAAACGAACTTTGTGGATTTTATTTGCCTTTGCACAAATTCATGCAATGGGAGTTAAGTGACTAAATCAGCCTTTTCAAAACTGATTAGGGTAACATCCCTAAATTTCGGGACCTATTTTCAAGTAGGCACCTAAATTTAGGTGCCTGATAATTTGGGGGCAGGCTTCTGGTGCAGAATAAAAAAGTTAGGCACCAAACTTAGAAATCTATTTACTAAACTGCAAAATCACAGTAATGCGCATTATCAGCCAATAATGCATGCTATTTCCCAATTAAGGCATGTTATGGACTACTAATATGTGCTATCTGAGGACTTCAAAACTTAGGGGAAAAAAAAGAAAATCAGGTGTAATAACAAGCTAAAAGGTAATGAGATGCATTACATGTAAATGCACACAAAGGAGCTAATTACTAAGATCACATGTAGTGCAACTTGGGAAGAAAAGTTAACAGTGCACTAATCCGGGACAGTTTGCTATATTTCAAGAGGTTTAAGTTAATTTATACCCTCTTGAAGTGTAGCTAACTTTCCTCTAAGGGTAGCAGCAGGCTAAGGTGCCTGGCGATGCTTCCAAGTTGAAAAAAACGTACCACTCAAGTGAACAAACATAAATAATCACTTTCAATAAGTGCTCAATACAACATAGTACCACTGAAAACCCAAAAATAATGTGTGATATGGAATCACTTTTCTAGTGGCTCTAACATATGAAAGGCTCCCTGGATTAAAACATAATTTCAAAATGGAGAGTGGTTTCTAATCATTGTGTCCCACTTAGATAGCACTATACATGCAGGGGTGGATATTCAAAACTGGCCATGTAAGTAATTTAGCCGATTAGAACTTATCCAGCTTAGTTATGATGTATATTCAGCTGCACGGCAAAGACGCTGAATATAACGCGTACATATACGTACGTAGCCAGCTAAGTTTAGACCTACCCTATGGGGCATCTAAACTTACATGCATAATTTTGCGGCTAGTACATGAATATGCCTTAGCGAGAGCCCCGGCCATTAACAGCAAAGGGCAGCCTCGTGTCAGCAGGTGCTATTTTAAAATTTTGGCACCAGAGAAGCAGGAGTGTGTAGGGATTACTTCTTCCCTTGTGGACCCAGCAGCACCATATTTACGTTTTGGAAGGAAGGTTAGTCAGAGGGAAATCTGGGGGGTGCGGTGGGTGGGGTTAATTGCTGGGGCTCCAGCTAATGCATATTCATTTGTTGGCCAAGTTGATATTGGGTAAAAGGGAAAAGGGGAATATGGCTCCCTGTGCTACCAAAACCGATTTGGTCATGGAAGGGTAGGGGTATGGGGGGGGGGGGATCAACAGGGACTTATGGCCCCTTTAAGATGGCAGCCCCAAGGACTGGGCAATTTTCCTGGCCACAGTAGAGCAAATAAAATTCCCACAAAATTTGTTAACTGTGGTACCCAGTTACTGCATGAGAATTTTCTCATGGTAAAGCAGAACGGAAACCTGCTCTGTTATTGTGGATGAGTAAATAGGATCCCTACAGCTCCTAAATCTAGGTAGATGAACTATAGTATTACATTTATTTTTTAGGTGTCTAAATTCAGGAAATATTTCAGCCAAAAAAAATTAGGACCCTAAATTTGGCTGGAAATCTACCCAAATGCATCTAAGTGAAGCATAGAGGATTCCTAGAATGGGAGAATGAAGTCTGAAAAGGCTTAGGCTCTGTGATTAGTGCTTCAGTATTAGTCAGACCAGATGGGCCTTGCAGTTCTGCCATTTTCTCGGCTTCTGTCCTGTTCTGTTGTAAACTTCCAAACTCAATAAGAGGATACTTAAAAAAAAAAAAAAATTCACATTCATGTATTTCAGTGCATGTTAACTCGCATGCACTGGTTAAAAGAGCTAGAAATAGTACACCACTAATTTTCAGGGAATGGGGCTTCTCGTGTCTATTCACAGTATAATGGTATTATCCTAAGAGATAAAAAAAGCAAGAAAAGTTCAAGAATTTACACAACAGTAGGAAAAAAAAAAAGATTGCTGGTATCATTTGGGCTACTATTTAACTCAGAATGACATCATCAATACTACATCCTTCTAAATGCTTTCCAATAGATAAACATCCACTCTAATAGTGTAATGGATGGCACTGTGATCCAGGATGGCAACAGGGTATGGAAAATAACATCCTGGACCTTAAGGATGATATCATTTGGCAAATCAAGAAAAAAGAACTGCAAAAAAGAAAGCCATGGATAAGGAATCAAAAGTGAACTTGCAACTTATGCATACTGTAGGCCCATTAAATGAACAGCTTTTTTGAAGCAGCAGCTAGAATTGTATGATACTCGCAGTTTTGAGGTTGCTAGGGAGCACATTATAGTTCATTGAGTAATACAGCAAATAGTCATGCAAAATTGTCTCATATAAATTGGCAGATGTCCTAGTGGTTTTTTTAGACTATCTTTTCCTAAATGAAAGTACATTTGAAAGAAAGAACAAGCATGTTTCCTGTTGGACTCTCTCCATCAGTTAGAACAATTGGCTCTCTTGGGGTTATCACAGGAGAATTTCCTATATGCATGCAGAAGTGCAGAATTTTAAAGAGTGGCAGATGCCAAAATTAGCCTGATGTACCCTGTACACTTCAGAAAAGGCCTCACACTTTACAGCAGCATTCCTTTCAAACAAACAAAAAAAAAAAAAAGACTATTTAGATAACTCAGTTGTCAGTCATTAATATTCCCACTTTTCATTCTGACTTTGAATCATTCCCAAGACAAAGAAATTGAAAGCTCCTCTCATTGTTATAAATCCATGTAAATTTGAATGCTTTTGTGCCAGTCCATATCAGAACCTCATATTCATCACAGAATAGAGGCATAGTTCAACCATGTGAAGGCTGGACTCTAGGAAGACTTTTTTAAAAATAGGGACATACATTGCTTTATTTAAAAAAACAAACAAAAAAAACAGAGCTGATAAAATATATTAACATAAAATATTAAAAGAGAGGTAAAAATATAACCCTAAGAGGATGAGGTAAAGTAAAAAATGCATACATTCTGAGAAATCTAATTAATACCTTTGTGTTAAATGAAGGGAAACTATTTAGTTGTTTATCTCACATTTGAAGAGAGAGAAAAATAAACTCTAGCAATTCTGTCTCCAAACATTTAAGCATGCTTACTGATGCAGGGTACAATTAACCATTGCTTTACTAAGCAAATTGTCATCTCATAACAGTACAATGTAATCTTCCTAAGCTATTATTTCATAAAGCACCCACAATAATGAATCTTAATTTACAAGACACAAATTTCAGCACCTCTTTCCTCAGCTTGGTCATCCCCAAATGCTTGTTTGAAGGAAGTGGGAACATCCCCTGACTAGGACTGGAAGATCATATTAATGAGCTCTCTCGTTAAAAGCAAACAGGAGATCCATGTTTCAGGATATATGTACTGTATGTAAGCACAAGCAAGTCACGCTAGCCTGCTAGAGGAGGGGCTGCTTGAAAGAAACTGGAAATTATTATTTCAAGCCATGTAGTCACGTTTATAGATCTTCCTAAGTACCAAGTTGACTGTGCACGTGTGAGTGCATGGATACCTCAGTACTGCAAGGCCACAAGGGTATCTGGTAGTGTGTACAGTATTAATGGAGCTGTTGCATCTCTCATTTGTGCTTCTATTACCTCTGCCTCTTTGTGCCAATTTCCCTTTGCTTCCTGACACTTCTTGTTTTTTGCTGTTCTTCCTTAAGGCACTGGGATAGGGATTTGTCAAAGTCAATGAGCACTTTATTACAGTGAGAGTGCTCAGTAATGAACAATTCAGCAATTTAATGAGATTCCCTTGATCTGTCTCCAGCCTGTCCATCAAGTTTTGCTTCTATAAAGAACTCTGACACTAATCCTCTGGCCTACTCAATCTTCACCCTTGGCTGAATATTAGATTTTTCCATAGTATATTGCATTACCAGTATAGCCTTACTAAAAATGATGAACTTAACTACACTTGAGGCAATACAGCAAATCTTATTTGATTTGGCTCTACTGAGTTGACTATGAGGGGAATAACTTATTTACTAAGATAAGGCCAAACAGTTTCTTATTGCCTGCTGAATGCCTAAATTGGTAAATATTTATGTATGCTTTTAATTCATTCTCAAAGTCCAGGCACGAAAAAACTATATAGCCTGAAGCAGAAAACTTCATAACAGTATTAGTAACCTTAAGAGAGGCAATTATGATAACACTTAAGTAGACAGTATAGAAATATCAGTCACTCAAAAAGCAGCACTGTGCCACTGCTGTATATTGCAATTTCTGCACTATGTCTCTGGTGAGACCCTCACCTTAAGTACAGTGTCCATTTCTACAGCCCACATCTACAAAAGGACATTGACAAGGTGAAGACAACACAAAGGAAGATCATTAAAATGGTGCATGGCCCACCCTAAAAGCAATACAGAGAGGACCCAATATTCAAAACTAAACATTTAATTTAACCGGATAAGAGTTATCTGATTCATTTAAATGGAATATTCAGCAGCATGGCTATGCCACTGAATCTGAGCAGAAGTCTCTATTTGGTTGGATAAGTTAAATCCAGCTATATTAGACCAGCTCTATGACAGGTCTAACTTATCTGATTAACTTAACTGGTTAAGGCTGAATATTGATACTTATCCAGTTAAGTTAACTGGATAACTAGCACTGTCTCGATCCGCCAGTTCCCCGCCCATTTACTATCCAGTTATCTACTTAGCCGGATAAGTGAATTAACCGGCTAAATGGTGGCCCATGAACATAGCTGGATATTCAGCAGCTGCCACTTAGCTGGATAAATTCTACTTATCCAGCTAAGTAGTGTTTCAGTATTGGCCTCAGAGAGATTTAAGGAGCTAAAGATGTACTCTTTAGAGAAGAAGTGAGAAAACTGGGGGCATGAACAACCTGAAAGGAGGCACACTGGCTGCCCAATCAGGAGAGAAGAAATGACTATGCTTTTGAGTGTCAGTGCTGCAAGTTAAGGATGGAGGGAGCTGCCAGAACATAGTGGCATCACTGTAAGAGTGTATATCATAGTATATATTACAACTGTATTTAACATCTTATTACAGAAAACATCTATTGCTTCCTCAAATACAAAAAGAAAAACATGTACAAGCAATTTTTAAACAAGAATCATCTACTGCACTTTCCATAACACTGTTTTAGTTATACAAATGTTTTATATATTTCCATTCAAACTCTAGTTACAAAAGTTACCCTATAACAGACACATAACTCCCTCAAACATATCACACTCAAACTGGTTCATTCACACGAATGAGCCTTCCCATATACCCATATAAAATCCCATAACATGTATATCTATGATATCTAGCCACAATATCACTAAACTTTCATTAAATCAATGTTGTATTTCATAAATCATTCTTTTCCCACTCATGTCCATTTGCAATCACAAATATCCTATCTTCCAACAATGGAAAATTAGAATTTTTCACATGGATACCCACACTACACATCCAGAGAACAGACATATTGCTTATGGAGACTGCTCATAGTCCACTGAAGGGTGGGATTAGCTTTCAGTCCTGCTGGGACCCTGAAGAGAGAGCTAGCAGACCTGAGAGTAGGTGCTAGGTCAGCTGCAGGCCTGTGGATTGACTAAAATCTCAGAGAACTCAATTAACTACTATCATTCCAGATTATTGTTGGAGTATTAATTTTGTTTGAAGGCAGAATTTGGTCTGTTCATATGCAGTCAATGGTAGTCTCAATCAAGGGGAAGTGAGTGCTGCTGTGACGGAAAATGTGTGTGAATGTGTGAGTGTGTGTGTGTAAGAAATATGAATGCTGTATTACAAATTCATTATGTGGGGCCTCAATTCATTCTGGCTGAGAACTTGGAGATGCAGCACATTCACAAACCAGAAAAGTAGACACAGTAGAATCAGTAGTGATTCAAGGAGAAGGAGGATTACTCCAAGAATCAGATTGTCAAGATGTCAACAGAAGTATCAAGACAAGGACTTTGAGAATGAAAGGGATGTTGAGAAGTTTTTGGGAATCCTAATAAATAATCACAAGAGAAGCTTTCGTTTTTATTCTGTGCACAAATGATTCTGTCTGATGTGTATCACTGAATTTAGAGACCCGAGTTTTTTTATTTGTTTGTTTTTTAAACTACTCTTAACAAACTTGAAGCCTATCACCTGTTCAATAAATAGAGAAATAAAACACACAAAAATGATGAATATTCAATTATCTCCTCCTAAAAAGTTAGCCACATAACTTGTGGGCACAAAGTGGGTGGATCAGGGCAGAATTAGCCATATCAGTTAAGCAGTTAACAACTGATATTTAGTCTTAGCCGCATAAATTATGCGCTAAGTTAGATGTACCATAGAACAAGTCTAACATTTATTTATTTAGGGACACTTATGGATTACCTTACAGATTAACGCAAATCTCTCAAAGCGATGTACCATAAACAGAACTGGACATCAAACAATGAATCGGAACTACTCAAAGAATCAAAAAACAAGAGATAGAACCAGGAACATAGCAAATGTTGCTTACCTGATGTAACAGGTGTTCTCACAGGACAGCAGGATGTTAGTCCTCACAAATGGGTGACATCGAGGATGGAGCCCACCACGGAAAACTTCTGTCAAAGTTTAAACAGAACTTTGACTGGCCCCTACTGGGCATGCCCAGCAAGGCACTGACCCTGCAGCCAGCAGGGGTCTCCCTTCAGTCTGATTTTCAAAGCTACAGGCAGTGCCTAGAAAGTAAAAATAAAACGAACCCAACACCGCGGGGAGGCGGGCGGGTTTCGTGAGGACTAACATCCTGCTGTCCTGTGAGAACACCTGTTACATCAGGTAAGCAACATTTGCTTTCTCACAGGACAAGCAGGATGGTTGTCCTCACAAATGGGTGAGTACCGAGCTGAGGATGTCCCGACTTGCACCAAATGTACCCAACGGTGTGCAGCAGGCACAATAAGTGAGGAGAAATTTGGGAAAGGGCATCCGCACCCAACCGGGTAGGTGGAAGGGTGTTGGTACATCAGGTTGGAAAAAGGTTACGCAAGACAGACTGGCCGAAGATGGAGTCCTGTCTTCCAGCCTTGTCCAAACAATAATGGGCTGCAAAGGTATGGAGAGAACTCCAGGTTGCAGCTTTGCAGATGTCAGGAAGCGGCACCGATCGAAGGTGTGCCACTGACGTCGCCATGGCCCTCACAGAGTGTGCTTTAACACGGTCTTGAAAAGGAATGCCAGCTTGCTCATAGCAAAAAGAAATGCAGTCCGCCAACCAGGAAGAAAGAGCCTGCTTACCCACAGGTTGTCCCAACTTATTAGGATGGAAAGAGACGAATAATTGAGTGCTCTTCCTATGGGAAACTGTACGGTCTAGGTAAAAAGCTAGAGCTCGTTTACAGTCCAGGGTATGCAGGGTCTGCTCTCCAGAGTTGGAGTGGGGCCTGGGAAAAAAGATAGGTAGTATGATGGATTGATTGATATGAAACTCAGAAACTACCTTAGGTAAAAATTTAGGGTGAGTGCGGAGTACCGCCCGGTCCTGCAGGAGCTTAGGGTAAGGCGGATAGGTAACTAGGGCCTGTAATTCACTAACCCTGCGAGCTGAAGTAATAGCCAAAAGGAATAACACTTTCCAAGTGAGATATTTAAAGTCACAAGAGTGCAGAGGTTCGAAAGGAGGTTTCATAAGACGACCAAGAACCAGGTTAAGGTCCCAGGATGGGGCTGGAGGACGCAAGGGCGGCTTTAGATGGAGCAAGCCCTTAAGAAAGCGTGTTACTAGGGGTTGTACTGAAATAGGATTACCCCCAATACCCTTATGGAAGGCGGCTACCGCACTGACATGCATTCTGATAGAAGAGGTTTTAAGACCTGATTCAGAGAGATGCCATAAATAGTCCAAGAATTTGGAGATTGGACAGGAAAGGGGATCAAGGGACTGAGAAGTGCACCATGATGTGTACCTTTTCCATTTGTATGAGTAAGACTTTCTTGTGGAAGGCTTTCGTGAAGCTATCAGGACCCGAGAAACGGAATCTGAAAGGTTGAAAGGCTGAAGGACTAACCTTTCAACATCCATGCCGTCAGGGACAAGGCTTGGAGGTTGGGATGGAGGAGGCATCCGTCGTTTTGAGTGAGCAGATGCGGGTCCTTTCCCAGAGGAATGTGCCTGCGGATGGAGAGATCCTGGAGTATTGGAAACCATACTTGGCGTGGCCAGTAAGGTGCTATCAGGATCATGGTTCCCCCGTCCTGGCGTAGCTTCACGAGAGTCTTTGACACAAGAGGAAGTGGAGGGAATGCATAGAGCAGACCGGTTGTCCACTTGAGGAAGAATGCATCCCTCGGCCGAGAGTGCCGGCTCCGAATGAGAGAGCAGTAATCGTCCACTTTGTGGTTCTGAGGGGACGCAAAGAGGTCTATGCGGGGAGAACCCCACTTGTGAAACAGAGAGGTCGCTACCAGAGGATCGAGTGACCACTCGTGCGGTTGGAAGACACGGCTCAGCTGGTCTGCCAATACATTGTCTACTCCCGGCAGGTAAGTGGCCCTGAGGTACATGGAGTGGGAGAGGGCTTCCGCCCAGATCTGCGCAGCTTCCTGACACAGAAGGAAGGAGCCTGTGCCTCCCTGCTTGTTTATGTACCACATGGCCACTTGGTTGTCCGTCTGGATTAAGATTATCTGATGAAAGAGATGATCTTTGAAAGTGCGGAGCGCATAGCGGATTGCTCGAAGTTCCAGGAAATTGATCTGGTGTTCGGCTTCCTCTTTGGACCATAACCCTTGGGTTTGAAAGTCGTCCACATGGGCTCCCCAACCGATGTGAGAAGCGTCGGTGGTTAGGATTACTTGCGGATCCGGTGGAAGAAAGGGTAAGCCCTGAAGGAGGTTGACCTGAGTCGTCCACCAGGTTAAGGATAGGCGCAGCGCTTTTGTGACTGTGACTATGGAGGACAGAGGCTGAAAAGCTTGAATCCATTGGTGTCGTAGAGTCCATTGTGTTACTCTCATGGCTAGTCGGGTCATGGGAGTGACTTGAACCGAGGATGCCATGTGTCCTAGGAGAATGAGGAACTGGCGAGCCGTGGCAGTGTTTTGAGACTGGAGCTGGCGAGCCAGGGACATTAGCGTGTGGACCCTCTGAAGAGGAAGGTAAGCCTTTGCCTGTAAGGTGTCCAAGTCTGCCCCAATGAAGGATAAGGTTTGAGACGGGACTAAGCAAGATTTCTCATAATTGACGAGAAACCCTAAGGAAAGAAGTGTTTGAATTGTCAATTTTAGGGAGGATTGAGCTATCTGTTGGGTGGAGGCCCTGATTAGCCAATCGTCCAGGTATGGGTAGACGTGGACACCTTCCTTCCTGAGGAATGCTGCTACCACTACGAGACATTTGGTAAAGACTCGTGGGGCAGAAGCTAGACCGAAAGGGAGGACACGGTATTGATAATGGTCGTGGCCAACTAGAAACCGCAGATATTTGCGATGGGATTGGGTGATCGCAATGTGGGTATAAGCGTCCTTGAGGTCGAGAGAGCACAGCCAATCCCCTCTTTGTAGCAGAGGGAGCAGCGCGCCTAGGGTTACCATTTTGAACTTCTCTTTTTGAAGGTATTTGTTGAGGGCTCGAAGGTCCAAAATGGGACGTAGTCCCCCCGATTTCTTTGGTATGAGGAAGTATCTGGAATAGAATCCCTTGCCTCGTTGAGAGGGAGGAACAGGTTCTATAGCATTTGATTGCAGAAGAAGGGATACTTCCTGTTGTAATTGAGCCAAATGGGTGGATAGACTCCACGCTTGAAGAGGCGGGGAGTCTGCCGGAAGAGTTATGAAGTTGAGGTGGTAACCCTGTGCGATAATTGTTAGCACCCACTGATCTGAGGTGATCTGCAACCAAGGTTGTAGAAAATGGTACAGTCGACCTCCTACAGGGATGTCCGGAAGAGGGGTTTGGCATGTGTTTCCTACACGGGAGTCAAAGGCCAGCCGCAGGCCCAGGAGGAGGGGCTACAGTAGGCCTTTGTTTCCTAGGCTGACGCGGCTGAGGCCTAGTAGAGGATCGAGCTGGACGAGGCCTGGCCGATGGAGGGTAATAACGGCGTGGTCGAAAGAATGACTTCTTAGAGTCTTTCTTTTGCGGTTGCTTGGAGGTCAGCTCAGGTGGGAGAGATGAGAGTTGTTTCAACGTCTCATGGTGGTCTTTCAACTCCGCCACAATCTGCTGAATTTGCTCTCCAAACAAATTATCGCCTAAGCAGGGTAAATCAGCAAGACGATCCTGAACCTCTGGGCGAAGGTTGGATGATTTTAACCAAGCCCAACGTCTGGCTGAGATGGCTGTGGCTGAAACTTTTGTGGAAGCATCGAATATGTCGTAGGCAGTCCTAATCTCGTGCTTCCCTGCCTCAAATCCCTTGTGAAGAAGGGCTTGAAGCTGCGGTTGGTATTGGTCTGGTAACGTGTCAGCATAGTCTTGCATCTGCTTAAGGATGGCTCTGTTGTACTGAGTCATATAAAGTTGATATGAAGCTATGCGTGAAATCAACATAGCTCCATGATAGACTTTCCGTCCAACACTATCTAGGAACTTGTTGTCCCTGGTAGGTGGGGTAGAAGAGTGTGGCTTAAGACGCTTGGCCTTCTTCTGCGCGGACTCAACCACAACAGAGCGATGATCCAGTTGAGGTTTTTGGAAACCTGGTGCTGACTGGACAAGGTAGGTGGAGTCAGCTTTTTTGTTAACTGGGGACACTGATGAAGGAGATTCCCAGTTTTTCTTGAGCAGATCCAAAAACACCTGGTGTATAGGGATGGAAGCGATGATTTTGGAGCATCCAGAAATTGAAGGAGTTCCATCATCTGGTGTCTGTCATCAGCTTCAGATTGTAGTTGAAAAGGTACAACTTCTGACATCTCTTTCACAAAGTTAATGAAAGATAGATCCTCAGGAGGAGATCTTTTTCTACTCTCTGTAGGAGATGGAGGCGAAGGCAAATCCGTGTCAGAAGATGTATCATCATCATCACCCCAGGTATCGTAGGGATCAAGTGGGGTTTGTAACCCTGATGGACCTGGCTGAGGCTCTAAAGGCATCGATGGAAACCGAGGTGGAATCGGTGCCGTAGGTGGAACCAGAAATGGCATCGATGGCTTCGGTGCTGTCGATGGAATCGGTGCCTGGCGTGGAATGGATGGAACCGAAGGATATATCGGTGGAGATATACCAGAAGGCACCGATGGAACCACCCCGGAAGGGGAAATCCGGAACGGTGTTTCTCCTGCCGATGAAAATCCAGTCGGAGACGGTGGTGTTGTCGATGGCACTGGAATCACCGATGGAAGGGCCGTCATGAGCGCCTCCATGCGGCTCAGTAGCGGTGCTAGCGCTTGTATCAACGGCTCGGTGGTCGGTTCCCTCCTCGGTGGCGAAGCCGGTGCCGGTGTCGGTGCCGGGGGCGGCACTGGAACCGGTGCCAGAGACGGTGCCGATGGAGGTTGCAATTTCTTCATCGCTTTCTCGATGGCCTCCTGGACCAGCCGGTCCAGTTCTGCCCGGAGACCAGGGGTAACCATACCCGGCTCGACGGGAGAGGGAGGCTGAGGCAGGGCCGGAGGGACCACCGTAACCGGTGGGATCACGGCCCCCGCACCCCGGGAGGGTGAGGGTTTCCTCGATGCCTGCGAACGAGATGTGGAGGGTGTCCGGTCTGTTCGCGGCTTCTTTGTCGGTGGCTCGGCTTGAGCAGAGGTTGATGGCTGTGGATCCTCGACAGGCCGAGATTTGTGCCGTCGATAGCGGTGCTTTTCCTTCCGATCCCCTCGCCCATCCGGGGAAGGGACGGGAGTCGGCGGCCGAGAAGTGATCGATGGCGGACGGTCACCGGAGGGTTGACGATGATGGTACAACTTCGACGGTGCCGGTTCCGATGACGTCGATGCTATCGATGGCGTTGGGGTGGGTGCATGGAAGAGGAGCCCCATCTTCTCCATCCTGGCTTTGCGACCCTTGGGTGTCATTAAGGCACATTTGGTGCAAGTCAGGACATCATGCTCACTACCCAAACACATCACACAAACCCTGTGGGGGTCTGTGATGGACATAGTCCGGGTACAATCCGGACAACGGCGGAACCCCGTTGCCATGGCCTGAAGCCAAAATTTAGGCTGGGGATCGGTAAGTGCCAACAGGCCTCAAGGGCCAAATTCGACGGTAGTCGATGGAAAAAGGCAAAAAACTTACCGGGTTCCGTAAGATGACTAAAAATTTGTCGAAGGGAGACCCCTGAGGGGCAAATTTTCTTAGGAAATTAACTTCCAAATTCCTGTCAGGAACGTGGTTAGAGAGCTCCTTTCACCGCGTGGCAACTGCTGCGCGGAAAAAAGAAGACTGAAGGGAGACCCCTGCTGGCTGCAGGGTCAGTGCCTTGCTGGGCATGCCCACTAGGGGCCAGTCAAAGTTCTGTTTAAACTTTGACAGAAGTTTTCCGTGGTGGGCTCCATCCTCGATGTCACCCATTTGTGAGGACAACCATCCTGCTTGTCCTGTGAGAAACACATTATACAATTAAAGTGGTCTTGAAGTAACGACCAGATGATGGTGACTATGACCAAGTAGGCAGCCACCTAAGTTCTGGAGCCTTTTATTTATATTTTCAGATGATATTGGCTTGTCATCCCCTGTGTCAGGCCGCCGCAAGAAGGATGTAGTGTAGTTGAGGTGGCTGGATGTCTTCTCAGTGAATGAGATTACTGGTAGTGGAGAGAGAAAAGACTAATTTTAAACAATGGAGTCATAATTAGAAGATTGATGTCAATCTATAATTGGAGTGAAGAAGAACTGGGCATTTCAAGGGTTCAAGCAGATAGAATGATTTTATAGCAGATCAGACTGCGGGTTGGTCTGACCAAGCCTTAGCTATCTTCCAGAAGGTAAGGTAGTGTGATTCAAGGCGAATAGGCTGTGGAATCTCATCCCAGAGTCTGGGAACATAGCAGCTAAAAGCTCTATGTCTCGTGCAGGATAGGTGTGCAGCAGTCAAGGATGTGGAGACAAGAAGGGTCATTTGTGAAGAACAGAGTTCTCTGGAAGTGATGTTAAGTGCAAGAAGCTGTGAGAGGTATTCTAGGGCGAGTCTGTTCACACATATGAAGGTGAGGCAGAGAACTTTGAATTTTATCCTGGCTTCCATGGGGAGCCAGTGTAGATCATATAGGATGGTTCTTATATAGTCTGAGGTTTTGGTGCCTACCAAAAGTTTGGCTGCGATGTTTTGCACAAGTTATAAACATCATATGTTGGTCTTGGAGATACTATTAAGTAGCGTATTGCAATTATCTAATCGAATGGTTATTAGAGCACAGATGTTTGAAGTTAAGTCAGTGAGCAGAGACATTGTTATATGACCTTCAAAGAAATGGATTTTTGAAAGTTTTGTAATAAGCAAAACAATATTTAAAAATGTAGGCTATCTTCTTAGACTGTATATAAATAAAGGACTGTATAAGTATCCTTATACACTGGCATATGATTAGAGCTGGTGAAACATAGCCAGAGTTTATGGTGATTTATCACTTTGTATGATACTAGTTTAAGATATTTAGATAGAATCAGTAGGTTGTAAGCTTTAAAACAGGAAGTGATAAGAATTTATTTAGTCATTGGTTTTTTTTGTGTGTTTTTTTGTTTGTTTATTCTAACAAATAAATTCCACAATACTATAATTGTAAAAGGTTTGTTTCTCTGGCTCATACTGGAGGGGTTAGCAAGTGGACAGAGAAGAAGCAGCTTTGTTGCTCTTTGTTTTGGACATTGAGGCGTGGGCTCTTGGTCGCTGCAAGAGATGCACCTCCCACAGGGCAGAGCCCTGCGAGGACTTGCAGCAATAGGCTAGCTCTTAAACAGAGATGGACACAGAGAAAGTGAGTCTTTATTATACTGCAACATAGATTGGTAATGTCCCATCTGAAGACTGTAGAGTGGAAAGGCAGCACACCAGGTCCCAAAAGGGAGATGGGTCCGGTAATGGTCCGCGAAGCGGGGTAGGCTGAGAACCCAGGCCCAGATGGAAAGGCCAGTGAGAGTAGATCCGGTAGTGGTCCGCGGTGCGGGGTAGGCCGAGGATCTATGGAGAGAGTGATGAGACAATACAGAGACAGAACTGAAGCAGTAGTACTCACTCTGATGCTGGTAGCAGTAGTAGGAGAGAACCCCTGAGGAGCAGAGGTCCGGGACGAAATAAGGCCCCCAAGGAGCGGGTACCTTAGGCGTCCTTGTAGGAGATGGACAACCCCGGAGGGTAGACAGGAGCAAGGCAAGGGCCCAGAGGAGCGGGTACCTTAGGCGTCTTTGTAGGAGATAGACAACCCCAGAGGGCGAAAGGAGCGAGGCAAGGCCCTCAAGGAGCAGATACCTTAAGCATCCTGGTTGGTAGCAGATAATCCCAGAGGGTGTATAGGAGCAAGGCAAGGCCCCCGAGGAGCAGGTACCTGTCGTCCTGGAGCGAGAGTACCCAGAGCAGAAGCGTCTGGTAGCGAAGAGAGATCAGCATGAAGGATTCCTTGCTAACTCTTATTGAGAATTGTGAACGGAGATTAAATATCAGTGCTTACTGGCTGAGTATAGAGATAGTCTTCAGCTGCAGGGGGAGAAGGCATCTTCCATCACTGCCACACTCGGCCTCCTGCACCCGCTGCCTTTCAGCAGAACTAGCAGCTAAGTCCACAGCGGGATACCCAGCTACAGGACCAAGGCACACCTCTGAGGGACCACGGAAATTGTCTCAGGAATTCTCAACTGGGAGAGGGACCTTTATGAATCACCACAGGAGAGTGGGGCTTTCTTTTCCTGAATTTAGAATTTCAAATTTCTCTTTCAAGAAGCTCAAAGCAATCCCCATAAGGAGATGCATGTCCACCTTCTGCTGAAGATGGAGAATAATGGCAGGCTGGGGTCACTGTAGGGTTATATATACTAGTGACATCAGCTTGCTCAGTCTCCATCTGCTGACAGGGGAGCATAAACCCACTGGTCCTGAGTCCATCTGTCTACACACTAGAAAGGCTAGCTTTGTCATTGGAAGAGATTTGCTGAAGGTTGAGGCCACAAATTTATTTAGGATTTAACATGTAAATCAACTGGACTGTAAACATCAAGAGCTGTAAAGAACTTTTTTATCAGCCATTTCCATTAATTATCAGTAAAACTGAGTTGGAAACCATACCTGCTTCAAGTGTAATTATTGCTGCTGTCTACTTTATGATATCATCAGTGCTGTTTACAATAGACTACAAGGGGCGGATGGATCGGGATATGCAGGTAGGCTTCTGACAAGTCTAAGGCCATGAGGAATTCTCCTGGCTGTACTGCGGTCTTGACGGAGCGCAGAGTTTCCATGCGAAACCTCGGGACCCTTAAGTATCGATTGACTGACTTGAGGTCCAGTACGGGCCGAAAGGTGCCCCCTTTCTTGGGTTCCATGAAATAAATGGAATAGTGTCCAGAATTCACTTCCCAGGCAGGTACTGGGATGATGGCCTTCAAGGACAGGAGCCTCGCCAGGGTAGCTTCCAATGCTGCCTTCTTGTGTATGGGACATGAAGATTCCACAAACTTGTCCGGAGGGAGATGATGAAAGTCCAGATAATATCCCTCTCGGATAATGGCGAGGACCCACTGGTCCGACGTAATCTCGACCCATCTGGGGTAGAAGAGGGTTAACCTGCCCCCTATGGCTCCGTCCCCCAGATGAATCGGCGGATTCTCATTGTGAGGCACGGCCGGGACCTGAGCCCGGGCCTGCTCCCCTCTTGCGCTGCTTGGTCCGAAAGGAGTGATTCCGGGCCTGAGGACGCGGCGCCTGGTAGCGACTCCTGTAGGGAGTGAAGCGCTGTGAGCTTCTGCCCCTGGAGGGCCTTGGAAAGGCGCGCTGGTTCCTTCTGAACCGATCTTCCGGCAGTCGAGGTACTGGCGAGGCGCCCCATGTGCTGGCCAGTCTATCAAGGTCGCTACCAAACAGGAAAGAGCCCTTAAAGGGCAATCTGGTGAGGCGTGTCTTTGAAGGAGCATCGGCCGACCATTTCCGGATCCATAGCTGCCTCCTGGCGGCTACAGAGGATGAAATCCCCTTGGCTGTTGTCCGGACTAGGTCTGATACAGCATCCGTAAGGAACGAAAGAGCTGACTCCATATCTGCTGCTGGCGCATTGTTCCTGACCTGTGACAAACAGGAACGCGTCACCACTGTGCAGCAGGTTGCAATCCGCAAAGATAGAGCTGCCACCTCAAAAGTCTGTTTCAGAATGGCGTCCAATCGCCGGTCATGAGGCTCCTTGAGGGCCGCCCCCCCCTTCAACTGGAATGGTAGTGCGCTTGACCACAGCGCTAATCAAGGCGTCCACCTGAGGGCACGCCAGCAGCTCCTGGATAGCCGGTGCCAATGGGTACATGCTGTCAGGGCCCAACCCCCTTTGAATGAGGCCGCTGGTGCAGCCCATTCTAAATCTATCAGTTGTTGTGCCGCTTGCAAGAATGGAAAATGGCGGGCTGTAGGACGAAGACCTTCCAAGCAGGGGGTTCTGCGCTGAGGGTACCGAAGCACTGGGACCCGTAATATCCAACTCCGCCAGGCATTGAGACACCAGGTCGGAGAGATCCTCTTTAGGGAAGAACCGCCTCATGGTTCTATATGGCTCAATCCCTGAGGGAAGTTCCCCTTCATCCGGGAGTTCGGACTCATCCGGTGAAACATCCGGGTCCGACTGATCTGGACTGTCTGGAGGCGGGAGGTCCGGCACACGATAAGGGCGTGAAGGTCCCGGAACAGGATCCGCTGGAGC
Organism: Rhinatrema bivittatum; assembly: GCF_901001135.1. Taxonomy (NCBI): domain Eukaryota; kingdom Metazoa; phylum Chordata; class Amphibia; order Gymnophiona; family Rhinatrematidae; genus Rhinatrema; species Rhinatrema bivittatum. The sequence continues at coordinate 345,671,437 of NC_042617.1, forward strand.
CGTAACCGCAGCAGCAGCCGCAGCCGGACCAGCAGAAACAGCCGGAACAGCAGGGCCTGGACGGGAAGCTGTTTGCATCTGTACAAAGGCATGAATCCCCTTAAAGATATCCACCCAGGAAATGGAGGCGGTCTCTAATCGCCGGGGTACGAGATCCCCCGGGATTCCAGGTTGATCGAGACAGCCCGCTAAATCCGGGGTAGCCCCTGGGGAACTGGCAGTGAATCGTGGCTGAGACTGGTCCTGACCCGAGGCTCCCACAGCCTCCTCACATTGGGCACATAGGGAATCTGGCTCTTCACTGTGCGTGGCTCTAAGCTGGCATGCAGAGCAGAGGCCGAGGGCTTTAATGCCGGAGGCAAGAGGTGCCCCTGCTGAAGCCGCTGAGGCATTCTGTTCCATTGAAAAATATGCGCTTAATAATAAGCGGCAGCAATATACGCTTAATAAAACAGGCGCTCAATACAACAGGCGCTCAATAATATGCGGCAGCAACAGACACTTAATACAACAGGCGCTTAATAATATGCGGCAGTAATATATGCTCAATGATATCCAATATGCTCTCAGCAATAAGCGGCTAGCAATATACACTCAATGATATGCAATATGCTCTCAGCAATATGCAGCTAGCAATATACGCTCAATAATGTGCTCTCAGCAATATGCGACTTAGCAATGTACGCTGAACAATATGCAATGTGCTCTCAGCAATATGCGGCCTAGCAATATACGCTCAATGATATGCAATATGCTCCCAGCAATATGCGGCTTAGTCATAGACCTGCGCCTATCATGGGCGCCCAAATACCTGAGTAAGGCCAACAAAATGGCGCCCTTCCACGGCGTGCCGCCCACAGGCCACGCCGCCGATCCTCGTTCCTCGGAGACCAAAGAGTAAGAGATGTACGCCTTACCTGATCCTCGGCGCTTCCCGGCTGGAACCCGGGCGGTCTCCGGCTACGGGGGGAGAGGGCAAGTACCTTCACCGCCGCGCTTTGAGGAAATGCACCCGCTGCCTCGTCCACGCCGGGACCAAGGCGCCTCGTATGCCCTCACCCGAACCTCGCCCGGGGGCTACGTCCCTGCCGCGATTCGGCCACCGGACCGAGGACTTAAACCTCCGGGGGATCACGGAAATCACCCCGGGAAACTCAACTAGGGGAGGGACCTTAGGGTATCACTGCAGGAGTGCGGGGCTCGATGGTGCTGTAGAAGTTTTAGTAAAAAGAAAGTAGAAAGTAGATTTGGAAACACGCTCAGCGAGCGTGCAGGCTCTCCAAACTGCTCTGGAGACGGAAATTACTAAGTTGCTACGCTTCCTGTGGGGGTATATATACACCCATGCTGACGTCAGATCCGTCTCTAACTGCTAGCACGAGCATACTATACCCATTTGTTCTGAGTCCATCTGGCTACACGACAGGAAAGCGCACGTTTACAGTCCAAGGAATGCAGGGCCTGCTCACCTGAGTGTGAGTGAGGTTTCAGAAAAAATGTGGGTAGTACTATGGATTGATTTAAATGGAAATCAGACACTACCTTTGGTAAAAATTTAGGGCGAGTACGGAGTACCACACGATCGTGGAGAAATTTTGTGTAAGGTGGGTATGTTACCAGCGCCTGTAGCTCACTGACTCTGTGAGCCAATGTTAAAGCAAGTAGAAAAAGCACTTTCCAAGTGATATGACGTAGCTCGCAGGAATGCAGAGGCTCCAATGGAGGTCACATGAGCCATGCTAGTACCACATTGAGGTCCCATGCTGGAACCAGAGAACGCAGTGGAGGCTTCAGTTGTAGCAAGCCTCTCATAAAGCGCCTTACAAGGGGTTGCGCCGAGATCGAGGCATTTCCTACACCTCTGTGGTAAGTGGCAATGGCACTGACATGCACTCAGATGGAGGAGGTTTGTAGGCCAGACTCCGAGAGGTAGCAGAGCTAGTCCAGGAATCTTGTTGTAGGGCAGGAAAAGGGATCTATTTCCTTTGCCGTGCACCACAAGGAGAATCTTTTCCATTTGGAACGATAAGATTTCCTAGTAGAAGGCTTTTGTGAAACTACGAGTACCTGGGATACATTGTCAGAAAGGTTAAGGGATTGTAGTATCAACCTTTCAACATCCATGCTGTCAGAGACAAGGAGTGGAGGTTTGGATGACGCAACAGTCCGTTGTTCTGCGTTATTAGAGTTGGATCTGTACCCAGGCGAATTGGTTGTAGGACTGAGAGGTCGCGTAGGATGGGAAACCAAACCTGTCGTGGCCAGGGAGGAGCTATGAGGATCATTATGCCCCGGTCCTGTCACAACTTCACAAGAGTTTTGCTGATGAGTGGAAGTGGAGAATAGGCATAAGGAAGATCTGTTGTCCATGAGTGAGCAAAAGCATCCCTCGGTGGTGCGTTGTGGCTGCGATGTAGAGAATAAAAGTTGTCTACTTTGCGGTTGTGAATCGACGCAAAGAGGTCTATGTGCGGGTGACCCCACTGGTGGAAAATTTGGTTTGCTACAGTGGTATTTAGGGACCATTCGTGGGGATGACAAAATCCGGCTGAGATAGTCCGCCATCACATTGTCCACGCCTGCCAGGTAGGTTGCTCTCCGTAGCATGGAATGGGAGAGAGCCCAGGCCCATATCTGCGCTGCCTCCTGGCATAGCAGGTAAAAGTCTGTGCCTCCTTGTTTGTTGAGGTACCACATCAATACCTGGTTGTCTGTTTGGACTAGGATTACTTTGTTGGATATGCAATCCTGAAAAGTGAAGAGGGCGTATCGTATTGCCCTGAGCTCCAGAAAATGTATCTGGTGCTGTGCTTCTGCTGTGGTCCAGATTGCCTGGGTTTGCAGGTTGTTGACATGGGCTCCCCAACCCAGGTTCTGGAGGTTGAAAAGGTAGTCCTATCTGAAGATTGGACTCCTGTATCCACCAAGCTAGTGAGAGTTGAAGCTGGTTGGTGACATGGATAATGTGGGATAGATCTTGATGTGATTGAGACCACTGGGACTTTAAAGTCCACTGTGTCACTCTCATAGCTAGTCGAGCCATTGGGGTAACGTGAACTGTGGATGCCATGTGACCTAGCAAGGTTAACAGGTGACGAGCTGTGGTGATTCGGCGAGTCTGCACCGCTTTGGCTAAGGTTGATAATGTACATGCTTGGTCCTTCAGAAGGAATGCTTTGGTGTGAAAGGTGTTTAGATCTGCTCCGATGAACGAGAGGGTTTGTGTCGGAGTCAGATGTGACTTGGGATAGTTTATGAGAAATTCCAGGGATTGTAGTAGGCTGATGGTAAAATGGAGGGAGTGAAGTACTACCTCCTTGGATGGACCTCTGAGTAGCCAATCGTCTAGATACGGACAGACGTGGATACTGTGTTGTAGCAAGTAAGCTGCTACTACTGCTAGGCATTTCGTAAATACACGGGGTGCTGAGGCTAGGCCGAATGGCAGCACTCGTTATTGGAAATGATTGCTGCCTACTATGAACCTGAGGTATTTCCGATGAGGAGGGCATATGGCTATGTGGGCATAAGCCTCCTGAAGATCTAGAGAGCAGAGCCAATCACCCTTTTGTAGGAGAGGGGGCATGGTGCCCAAGTTTACCATTCTGAACTTTTCCTTGCGGAGGTCCAGGATAGGACGTTTGCCGCCTGACTTTTTTGGAATCAGAAAATATCGAGAGTAGAACCCTTTTCCTCGCTGCAGTCGGGAAAACAGGTTCCACGGTGTTGGAGCACAGGAGGATCGAGAGTTCTGCTTCGAGAAGAGGAGTACGGTCGGTTAGACTCCACGCCAGACTTGGTGGAGAGTCCGGTGGTATTGTAATGAAGTTTAGAAATGTAACCGTGGGCAATCACAGAAAGAACCCATTGATCGGTGGTGATTGTGTGCCATTTGCTGGTAAAATGGCACAGGCGGTCTCCCACAGGAATGGGTGTTGAAGGCTGGGGTTGACTGCTGCTCTCTAGAAGGGAGTCAAAACCCCGATGCCGGACCAGTCTGCGGAGCTGGTTGGGCTTTTGGGGCCCTGTGTTGTCGAGGCTGACCTCTTTGAGAGGGTCTAGGCTGTCGAGCACGGGATGGAGGAGGGTAATACCTACGTGGTTTATAGGATAGCCTCCTAGGTTCCCATCTAAATGACCTCTTGGTGGTAGACGAGAAGTCCGAGGGAACAGTGGACAGCTGGCGCAAGGTCTCATGGTGGTCTTTGAGTTGCGCCACTGTTTCTTGAATTTTGTCGCCAAACAAATTGTCCCCTGTGCATGGAAGTTCTGCCAACCTTTCCTGGACTTGCTGACATAGGTCAGAGGATTTGAGCCATGCCCAGCGTCTGGTGCTTATGCCCGCCGCTGAGACTCTGGAGACAGTTTCAAAGATGTCATATGCTGCCCTGACTTCATGCTTTCCAGCATCAAGTCCTTTTTGGAGGATCGCAGTGAGTCCCTCTTGAAATTCCTCCGATAGGGTCTCGGAGAAGTCTTGGACTTGCTTCCAAAGATTTCTCAAGTATTGAGTCATGTATAGCTGGTAGGCTGCTATATGTGCCATAAGCATAGATCCCTGGAATACTCTTCGGCCGAAGGCATCCAAGGACTTCTGCTTTTTACCTGGAGGGGCAGAAGAATGAGGCCGGGATCTCTTGGCTTTCTTCTGGGTGGACTCAACAACTACAGAGTGGTGGGGCAGCTGGCTTTTCTGAAACCCTGTTGCTGACTGAACTAGATACGTGGCGTCAGTCTTCTTGTGCACTGGTGGAACTGTACCAGGGTGTTCCCATGTACGATGTAACAAGTCGAGGAGCACTTCGTGCACTGGAACTGCCATCACTTCCTTGGGGGCATCAACAAACTGCAGTACCTCTAACATTTTATGCCTGGCATCCTCCTCCGTTTATAATTTAAAAGGGATGGTTTCAGACATCTCTTTAATGAAGTTGGCAAATGTGAGGTCTTCAGGAGGGGAGCGGCGGCATTCTCCTGGGGGTGAAGGCTCTGACAGTAGTTCCTTGGAGTCTTGACTGTCAGAGGAATCATCACCCCAGGGATCATATGGTGGGTCTCCTCCACCCTGCGAGTATTCAGATGGAGGGAGAGGTCCAAATCCAGCCGGATCTGGAGGTGGCACCGATGGGAAGGATGGAGGCACTGAAACAGGAGGAACCGGCATAGAGGATGGCGATGGCACCGGCGTTTTCGATGGACGTTGGGGTGGTAGTAGACCCAATGGTCCTGGAACCGGCTCCGACATCGGTAAAAATTGTTCCTCATCCAAGGACAAGGGAATCGGGATCGGTGTCAGTGGCTTCGGAGGCACCAATGGCTTCGAAGGAACAGGCACAGATGGAAGTGCACCGATCAGGGTATCCAATCGCTCAAGGAGTGGAGCCAGCATGGTAGGCACCAAATGGGAGTCGGCGCCGATGGTGACTGGAATTCTCAAAGTGCCTGAAGTACTGCATCTTGGGCCATCCGGTCCAATTCCTCCTGGAAGGCTGGTGTTGGTAACACAGCAGCCGGGGTTGGAGGCTCTGTAGGCATTGCCGGAGGGTCTACATGAATCTGTTGAGTCTCGGCTCCCGGCACCGGTGCAAGTGGGGAACGCCTCGGTGTCCCGGGTCCAGAGGAGGATGGTGTCTCCTCTCCCCGGGACTTCTTGGCTGGTAGCTCAGTCGATGTCGAAGGTTTTTTGGTGGAGGCATCGGAAGAAGGCTCACATCGATGTTGATGACTGTGCTTTTCCCGATGCTCGGTCCGGTCCTTCTCCGGCACCGAAGACAAAGATGTCAATGCCTTCGATCGTGAAGATGTCTGACGGCCGGTCACCGGTGTCTCGATGTCATTGAGACATTGATGGTGACGGAGTCGATGAAGATGAAGGTTTTCGCCCCGGTTGTACTTTTGGCCGGAGTGGATGGAGACACGCGTTTAGATTTGAATAGGTGTTCCATCTTATCTAAGCGGGCCCGTCGGCCTTTTGGAGTCATCTGGGCACAGCTAGTGCACCGTTGGACATTGTGGGCAGGCCCCAAGCATAAGACACAAATGTCATGAGGGTCCATAATGGACATAGTCCTCGGACATTCAGGGCACTTTCGAAAACCGTTCGCCATTTTTCAAAAAAGAAGGGTGGCGCGAGGTCGGTGGTCGTCGGGCATCGATGGAAGCACCATCAGGAACCAACCGTAAAGAACGAGGTAAAAACATACCGGCGTCGGCAGTCCCCAGGACGGGGAAAAAGTTTTGAAATGTTAAGAAAAGTTCTGTGAGGAAAGTTTGTGAGGAATTCTCACAGAACTCCTGAGAACCGTGAGGCAACTGCTGCGCGGAAAAAAAGAGAGTGAATGGGGACCCCTGCTGGATTCAGGGTCAGTGGCATGCTGGGCATGATCAGTGTTCCGTGTTTGGGCTCCATCCTGATGATGTCACCCATATGTGAGGACTACCATCCTGCTTGTCCTGGGAGAAGATAATCATCCCCTGCTCAGGGAGTTCTGGACACTCAGAGTAATCTGACCAACTTTTTTTGAGAACTGAGCAGTGAATATCTGAACTCGAGATGTGGCCCCTGGGCCCCTATCCAGGACTACCCGGCCCAGGGTTTACAAGAAAAATGTTTCTGCTTTGCCCTAATGAAACTCCTAACATAGTGCTTAAACTGGGAAAACAGAAACATAGAATTGACGGCAGAAAAAGACGAATCGGCCCATCCAGTCTGCCCAGCAAGCATCCACATTTATTTTCCCTTACTTATCTGTTTCACCAACCACCAGGTTCAGGGCCCTTGTTGGTAACTGTTTGATTCAAATTTCCTGCCATCCCCTGCCATTGATGCAGAGAGTAATGTTGGAGTTGCATCAAAGGTGAGCATAAGGCTTAATAGTTAAGGGTAGTAACCGCCACATCAAGCAAGTTACCCCAATGCTTGTTTATCCAGACTGCACAGATCAATGCCTTGTTGGATGTTGTCTGAATGTAAATCCTCTTTTCCACATTTATCCCTGCCGTTTAAGTACAGAGCAACGCTGTATATGCATTCAAAATGATGTATCAGGCTTAACTGGTTTAGGGTAGTAACCGCCGTAATAAGCAAGCTACCCCCACGCTTATTTGTTTACCCAGATTGTGAAGTTCAGTCCTTGTTGGTTGTTATCTGAATGCAAATCCTCTTTTCCACATTTCCCCTTGCCGTTGAAGCAGAGAGCAATGTTGGAGTTGCATTAACCATGCGAAGGCTTATTGAGTAAGGGTAGAAATCAGCAGGCAGTAGCCTCCATTCCAGTAAGCCACCCCCCATGGCTCATCTTGTTACGATTCCTGCCCACGGAGCTACTCTCCACAAGCAGGCCTCTCCACCTACTCACCACCAGTGCCTGGACTGCAGCCGTCGCAGCTGACTCCCTGCTTAGCAGCAGGAGCCGCCACTGCTGATGCCGCCCTTGCGGAGGGGAGAGCCCCGCTGGGATTTCCTTTTGCGCGGCCTAGTGCCGCTTCTGCTGACGCCCATACCGGGACCCGCCGGCAGGGCCGCCGCCAGCACCATCTTTGTTGCGGCCCTCATCTGCCGCCGAGTCCCGTGGGAGGCCGCACCAGCCGGCTCCTCTCTGCGGCATGGAGCCGCAACGCCATTGCTGGGGTCCTCGTCGGACGGCAGGAGGCTGTCCTGAAGCCTGCCTGCTCCTCCCTGCTCTTTTTCTTCCTGTGCAGCTGGTTGCCGCTATCCGCGGTGCTACTTCTTCTCCAGGCCTTCCTTAGGCGCCGGCGCGCGCCTCTAATGTATTTAAAGGGCCAGTAGCAGGAAGTGCTCCTGGCCCCACCGGAATCCAAGCTGGTCCTCGTTTCCTGCTTCAGCCCTATTTAAGGTCCTCATCTTCAGTAACTCCTGGCCTTCGGATTGGGTTCCACAGATGTCTGTGTCTTCTCTCCGGTCCAGGTCCTCTGTGGTCTTCTCCTGCTTTGTCGGCTTCGTCTGCATGTTTCTGATGTTCTTCCTTCGTACCTCCTGATGTCCGATGTACTTCCTGATGCTTTTGTCTTCGCCTCTGCCTCCATGCCTTGGTTCCTTGATGTCCACCTTCCTGGCGTGCCGTTGTTGTGGTCTGCGACCAGCCCATGGTGGGCTGTGTAGGGCGCCTCAGGTACAAGGCCATCTTCTCCTGCGCAGTGCAAGCCTCCAGAAGACTTCTGCTTGAACCTTAGTCTTGAATCCTGAGTTGTCTTTGAATCCTTGAGAATCTTGTATCCTGTACTTGAATCGTGTCCCGGTCTTCGGAGTTCCTTGCATTTGCATCTGTCCATGCCAAAGACTCTGTTTGAACCTGCTCCGCTCCAGTGTGGTCCACGACCAGACCCGCGCCCCGGTGCAGGCCTCTTCAGTATCTTCGTCATGTTCCAGTATCGGCTTCCATTATCTCTCCTAGAGTCTGCTTCGAGCCCAGCGTGGTCCGTGACCAGTCCCGCAGGTGGACTGAGTAGGGTGCACTGCGTCACAGTCTCGACCCAGCACTTTGACCCTTGATCCTACGTCTACAGTGTCCTCGCCTGAGTCATCATCTACAGTGTCCTCGCTTGAGTCTTCGTCCAAAGTCTTCTGTGTTCTAAGGACTCCGTCTGCCCTCGTCCTCTGTCCGGCCTGCCACCTTTTGCCGTTACCCAGCGGCAGGTCCGAAAGGGCTTGGAACAGTCACAGGACTGTTCATTGATCAACATTGCCTTGTTGGTCATCCTGGGGCATGCAGGTCCGGTAGAGGGTCAGACCTTTTCATTTCCTTGTCTTCGCTCCAGCCTTGTCTTGCTCCTTGCTACACGTGCTCGCACCAGCTCACCTCCTGCGGTGTTGTCTTGGGGCTCTCCTCCCTGAGTCATGCTGTGGTCCAAGGGCTCACATCTCCTGTTCCAGAAATGACCATGCCTCCCCGCTCATAACAGTAGCCAAAAGCTTCCAAGCCCTTGGTTCGTAACAGTAGCCGAAGGCCGCGCTCGTAACACTTCTCTTCATTCCCATCCTCTAGCCTTTATGGATCCACAGTGTTTATCCCATGCCCCTTTGAAATCCTTCACAGTTTGTCTTCACCACTTCCTCAGGAAGGGCATTCCAGGCATCCACCACCTTCTCCTTGAAGAAATACTTCCTGACATTGGTTCTGAGTCTTCCTCCCTGGAGTTTCAAATCATGACCCATAGTTCTACTGATTTTTTTCCAATGTAAAAGGTTTATTGTTGACCATGGATCATTAAAACCTTTCAAGTATGTGAAAGTCTGTATCATATCACCCCTGCTTCTCCTCTCCTCCAGGGTATACATATTTAGGTTCTTCAATCTCTCCTCATAAGTCATTTTATGAAGACCAACCACCTTTTTGGTCACCCTTCTCTGGACTGCCTCCATCCTGTCTGTCCCTTTGGACATACGGTCTCCAGAACTAAACACAGTACTCCAGGTGAGGCCTCACCAAGGCCCTGTACAAGGGGATCATCACTTCCTTTCTCTTACTAGATATTCTTCTCTCTATGCAGCCCAAGCATTCTTCTGGCTTTAGCTATAGCTTTATCACACTGTTTTACTGACTTTAGATCGTTAGACACTTTCACCTCAAGGTCTCTCTCCTGCTCCATGCACATCAGCCCTTCACCCCCCATCAAATACAGTTTTTTTCGGATTTCCACACCCAATGTGCATGATTCTGCACTTCTTGGCATTGAATCTCAGCTGGAAAAGTAATAAGAGTGTTAGGGAAATGGATGAGTTGCCTGACAGCAACACATATCTGGAATCTTCTGACTGTTTCAGTCCCTGTGTGGACTTTGCTCTAACCCCAAAATAGTAACTCATAGCTGAGAGGCTTGCAAAAGCAACAGCTGTGAAAGAGTCTGCACCTTATTAAGAGGGACAGAAAAGGGAGAAGAATTATGTACATAATTGCACAAGTTATTAATGCTTTAACTTAGAGGAACAGAGAAACTATATATGTCCTATTATAAATACTATTTTATACTTTCAATTCAAAGGATCTTCTTTGGAGAACAACAATCCTATGTGCCACATCTTATTCTTTTATATAGCACCTGGAGTTCAAAGACTGTGTGTGTGTGTTTCCACCAAAAAGGGTCTTAAACTGTATTATCCCCTTGAGTGGACAAAAACCCTTTGTGCCTGTCTATGCCAAATAACAAGACAAGGTTAGAAGTTCAACGAATTAGAACTCCAGAAGTACAGCATTATAAATGGCACTGAGAAAATAATACCAAGCCTGACTGGGTGACATGTGCAGACCCGGTTTCCAGAAAGGCTTTGCCACACCCATTTCCCAGGCTTCTGGAATTCTTGTCTTGCCAGTATCTTTTAGGATTTTATTTAAAGTGTTAGTAATAATACATAAGCTACTCTATAAACTGGAAAATTGATGGCCGACATCCAGGTTAAAGTGGTATTTGCTGCAAAGGGAATTACATTCTGTGAATAAAGGTCTTCTAGTGACCGCCTCAGTGAATGAAGCTTGCTTGAACATGGTACGTGAATGAGCGATTATAGTGGCAAGACTGGTACTCTGGAATTCACTGCCAGAGGAGTTACGGCTAATGAGAAAACATAAGCAAATTAGGGAAATGCTAAAAACCTGGCTTTTTAAGGAGGCTTATCATATCTAAAGGAAAAAATACAGGCCTGAAAAGTTAAGCAGCAAGAGGACATAGAGGGGAAGGTCAAGAGTCGCTTATTCAAGTTGCATGGTTTTATATTATTTTGCATTGTTGTATTTTATTTTAAAATGTATGTAAAATTTGTAAACCGCCTAGATTGACGATAGGCGGTATAGAAAAATAAAAAAAATATATTGTAGTATGGAGAAGTTTGTTGACATGAGAAAGAACTGAGTGCACTGGAAAAATAATTACAAAATTTTAATTATTGGAGAGGGGAATTAAATGTAACACTGGAGGAAACTGTTATATGGGGTGAATTTTAAAAGCGTTGCTCACATTAAAAGGCCCATAGGAGCAAGTATCCGGGCCACCCATGAGCAATGCATATTTAAAAGCCGCTAATTAGATGCGAATATGCGCATGCTAGAGTAAAATAAAAAGGAGGGTGGGCATGGGTGTTCTGGCATGGGGCCAACAGTTCTGTGTGGAAACCTGAATTCTAAAATCGACGGACACAGCACCCGGCAGCTTCTTAGCCGCATATATTTATTGCTGCTCTTGATGAGATGTAAGTCTGCAGGAACTGCTTTTTAGGCCCTAACACAGGGTGAAGAGTAAGAGCCAGAGGGGTCTGGATGACCTCAAGTGAGACTAGGTACACTGGTGGACTACTTGTTAAAACTGGGAATGTCCATCACGCGAAAATGTTTTAAAATCTGCTTACCTGCATTTGTTAAAGCAGACAAAACCCTAAGGAAGATACACAAAGTATGTTTACTCAAGCATCGTCTTAAAATTAGATGCACACATAAGTGTGGAAGGCATTTTTAATTCATACGCGAGCAACTGCAATCATGATTTAAAATTCAGCGAATGTCTGCTCATGCGTCCACAGGTGCTTGTATGGGTGCCTGCAAGCGTGTTTTAAAGCTAAGCAAAATTGCTTACCTTGTAATAGGTGTTATATCCCAGGACAGCAGGATGTAGTCCTCACATATGGGTGACATCAGTAATGGAGCCCTATATGGAAAAACTTCTGTCAAAGTTTCTAGAAACTTTTGACTGGCACAGTGTGCCCACTGAGCATGCTCAGAATGCCATGATATTCCTGGCCACAGGGGTCTCCCTTCAGTCTCGTTTGTAGCAATGAGCATTAGCCAAAAATAAAATAAAACATATCGGACCCAACTCCGCAGGGTGGCGGGTGGGTTTCATGAGGACTACATTCTGCTGTCCTGGGATAACACCTATTACAAGGTAAGCAATTTTGCTTTATCCCAGGACAAGCAGGATGCTAGTCCTCACATATGGGTGATTAGCAAGCTACAGGCTGAGTCATCCTTGTATTGGACCAACAGTGTACAACTTGTGCAACAGGCACAACAACTGGCGTACTGTTGGGAAAAATGAGGCAGCCTGAAATCACGAAAGGTTGGATGTGGAAGGAGTTGGATTATGCTGGAAACAAGTCCTTTAAGACAGATTGTCCATAGGCTGAATCTTGTGGTCCTTCCTTGTCGAGACAGTAGTGGGCCGCAAAGGTGTGAAGAGAACTCTATGTTGTCGCTTTACATATGTCAAGGATTGGCACTGAACGATAGTGTGCTACTGAGGTTGACATTGCCCTTACTGAATGGGCCTTTACTCACCCTTGGAGAGGAAGGCCTGCTTTTTCATAGCAAAACTGTATGCAATCTGCTAACCAATTGGATAAAGTTTGTTTATCCACTGCTTTACCTGGTTTGTTTGGATTGTAAGATACAAAGAGTTGAGTGGATTTCCTGTGGACTGTAGTGCGGTTTATGTAAAATGCTAATGCACGCTTACAGTCCAAGGTATGTAAGGCTGTTTCTCCTTGGTGAGAATGAGGCCTTGGAAAGAATGTGGGTAAAACTATGGACTGGTTTAAGTGGAATTCCGTAACTACCTTGGGAAGGAATTTTGGATGTGTACGGAGAACCACTCTGTTATGTAGGAATTTCGTGTAGGGTGAATACGTGACAAGTGCTTGTAACTCACTAACCCTTCTAGCCGATGTAATGGCTATAAAAAAGAAAGTTTTCCAGGTGAGATATTTGAGTTCACATGAATCTATGGGTTCAAAAGGAGAACACATGAGCCTTGTTAAAACCAGATTCAGGTCCCATTCTGTGACTGGTGGCCGAATTGGTAGTTTTAGGTGCGTTAAACCTCTCATAAATCTGTTGACGAGAGGATGCGTGGAAATTGGTGCATCTCCTATCTTGTTATGGTAAGCTGAGATTGTACTTAAGTGTACCCTTACAGACGAAGTTTGGAGACCAGAGTCTGAAAGATGGTATAAGTATTCTAGTAGCGAAGTTATGGAGCAGGAGAAAGGATCAATACTTTTCCACCTGTACCAGAAGGTAAACCTTTTCCATTTGGAAGAATAGTTCTTACGTGTTGAAGGTTTACGTGAAGCTAAAAGCACTTGAGATACATTGGTTGAAAGATTGAGTGGTTGTAAGATCAAGCTTTCAACATCCATGCTGTCAGGGATAGGGATTGAAGGTTGGGATGGCGCAACTGACCCTGATCCTGAGTTATGAGAGTAGGAGCTATTCCCAGGCGAATGGGATCCCTGATCGAGAGGTCTAGAAGTGTGGGAAACCATACCTGTTGAGGCCAATATGGGGCTATGAGTATCATGGACCCCTTGTCCTGTTGCAGCTTCACTAGGGTTTTGGTTATGAGCGGTATCGGAGGATACGCGTATAGGCCTGAGGTCCAAGGGCGAGCAAAGGCGTCCTTGGCTGGCTGGTTTTTCTGTTTGTGTAGGGAACAGAATCTGTCCACTTTGTGATTCAGATGTGACGCAAAGAGGTCTATTGTTGGTTGACCCCAACGCTGAAAAATCCTGGTCGCTTCTGAGGGATCCAGGGACCATTCGTGTGGCTGGAATTGACGGCTGAGTCGATCCGCTATCACATTTTGAATGCCTGCCAGATAAGTGGCCCGGAGAAACATTGAGTGTGTTAGGACCCAGTCCCAAATCTGTGCAGTTTCTTGACAAAGGAGATACGAGCCCGTACCTTCCTGTTTGTTGATGTACCACATGGCAACTGTGTTGTCTGTATGAGAACAGTCTTGTGTGAAAGGCAGTCCTTGAACGCATATAGCGCATAACATATAGCTCGAAGCTCTAGGAAATTTATCTGAAAAGTTGCTTCGAGTTTCATCCAAGTACCTTGAGTCTGTAGATGGCCAATGTGTGCTCCCCAGCCTGAGGTGGATGCATCTGTAGTCAATGTTACTTGCACAATTGGTTGTTGGAAAGGTAGGCCTTTGAGCAAGTTGTCCGTGTTTGTCCACCAGAGGAGCGAGGAGTGTAGTTCGTGAGTTACTCGGATAGGGGAAGACAGTGGTTGAATGGCCTGTATCCATTGACTCTTGAGCATCCATTGAGTGAGTCTCATAGCCAATTTGGCCATAGGAGTGATGTGGACTGTGGAGGCCATGTGACCCAAGAGGGTGAGACATTGATGTGCTGTTATTTGTGTGCGTGCTCGAAGACAGTCGGTTAACGAGGCTAGTGTCTGTGCATGGTCCTTTGGTAGGAAGGCTTTTGCTGTTATAGTGTTTAAGTCTGCTCCGATGAACTGCAACCTGTGAGACGGTGTAAAGTGGGATTTCTGGTAGTTGATGAGGAATCCCAAGGAATGGAGTAGATTTACTGTGAGCTGGAGAGAATTGAGAGCTCCTTGTTGTGCTGGACTCCTGATGAGCCAATCGTCTAGATAGGGAAAGACGTGCACGCCCTGCTAGTGCAAGTGAGCCGCCGCCACTGCTAGACACTTTGTGAACACTTGAGGTGCTGAGTCAAGGCCGAAGGGTATTACCTTGTATTGGAAATGAGTACCCACGAGGAATCGTAGATACTTGCGATGAGGGGGGAATATGGGAATGTGAGCGTAAGCGTCTTGAAGATCCAGAGAACAGAGCCAATCTCCCTTTTGAAGTAGTGGTAACATGGTGCCTAGAGAAACCATCCTGAATTTTTCTTTTCTCAGGTATTTGTTGAGATTTCTGAGGTCTAGGATTGGACGCAAGCCTCCGGTTTTCTTTGGAATGAGGAAATAAAGGGAGTAGAATCCTCTGCCCTGCTGAGGTCGGGGAACTGGTTCCACGGCCCTGGCTCTCAGAAGGATGGATAATTCTGTTTGCAGAATTGTGGATTGGTCTTTTATTGTCCAAAACGAAGTGGGAGGAGCGTCGTTTGGTATAGTGAGAAAATCCAAGTATCCCCCCCTGAGATGTGATGGAAAATACCCACTGGTCTGTGGTTATGAATGCCCAATTGTGATGGAAGAATGTGATCTGACCACCCACTGGTATGTGTGGTGCCGGATTGGTAGAGCGGCTGCTGTTCCCTGGAATCACTTCAAAACCCCGACGTGGATGCTGTCTGTGGAGGGGGTTGAAGTCTGGTCGTTCTTGACTGCCTAGGTTGTGACCGTTGAGGTGGTCTAGATGTACGCCCACGTGTAGGAGGAGGATAATATCTTCGCAGCCTGTAATAAGGACGCTTAGGCTCCTTCCTTGGAAGTCTCTTTGATGATTGAGACTCTTGAGGCATAGATGACAATTGTTTTAGAGTTTCGGAATGTTCTTTCAATAGAGAAACTGCTTCCTTAACTTTATCGCCAAATAAGTTCTCTCCTACACAAGGGAGATCTGCTAGTCTGTCTTGTATTTCGAGCCTTAGGTCAGATGCCTTAAGCCAGGCCCATCGTCGAGCATTGATACCAGTGGCCGACATTCTGGATGCAGTTTCAAATGAGTTGTACGCTGCACGAACCTCATTGTTTGCCTGCTTCTAGGCCTTTATGAATAATGGTTGAAAAGGATTCTTGAAGTTGCCGAGGGAGATCCTCAGAGAGTTCCTGTATCTGTTTCCATAGGTTTCGCTGGTACTGAGTCATATATAATTGGTAGGCAGCAATCCTGGATACCAACATAGAACCTTGAAACATTTTCCTACCAAGGTTGTCTAGGAACCTGTTATCTTTGCCTGGTGGGGTTGAAGAGTGAGTTTTTACTCTTTTTGACTTTTTCTGTGCTGACTCAACCACCACTGATTGGTGAGGTAATTGAGTCTTTTGAAACCCCGGGATGTGTTGGACTAAGTACAAAGCATCCACTCTTTTGTTGACTGGGGGGGGGTATGGAGCAGGGATGTTCCCATAACCTGTGCAATAACTCTACCAGGACTTCGTGGACTGGAACTGCCAAACCTTTCTTGGGTGGGTCCACAAATTGTAGAATTTCTAGTGTCTTTTGTCTGGAATCATCCTCAGTGTGTAATTGAGAAGGGATGGCATCTGCCATCTCCTTGACAAAATTGGAAAATGAGAGATCCTCCGGAGGAGAACATCTTCTCTCTTCTGGAGGTGATGGCTCAGAGAGGACGTCCTCTGAGAATGTGTCCGTATCTGTATCTTGCCAAGTGTTCGGTGTACGAGGATGAAGTGGAGTAGAAGGTGTATGCTCCCTTGGCCTGGTTGGACGTTCCAGCAGTTTAGATGGAAGTAATAGTGATATTGGTGGATGAGGACGTGGAAGCCCTGATGGACCGGGGATTGGCTCTGAAGGTGTAAGTTCCTTTGGAATATCCTCTCCAGTGGGTGGTGGTACTGTTGGTTCTGGAGATAATATTGGAATGGCACCGATAATAGTGTCTAGTTTTGCCAGAATCGGTGCAAAAACCGACAAATCAGGCATTGGCATCGACGGCATTGAGGGCGATGGCGCCAGTGGTATCGGCGATGGTATCGGCAAGGTTATGGGCACTGGCATCAATGGAATCGTCGACGGTATCGTCAGGTTCATGGGAACCGGAGTCGATGGCATCGGTGGTGTCAGCGATGGCGATGGCTGAGGTGGCATTGTAGCTAGGAGCGCATCCTTTACTGCCTGGCGAATATAGTCATCCAGTTCCGCCCGCATAGCTGGTGAGACCAGAGCAGCTATGGGGGGAGGCAGTGAGGGCGATTCCGGTACTTCCCCAGGGCCCTGAGGAAGTACGGTTCCCGGCACCAATATCGGTGGGGATCGCCTTGGCTTAGAAGGCCTCTGTGACGTTTCGTCTTTGCGAGGTTTCTTAGATTGCGACCCAGGAACCCTTGATGGATCACCTGGTCGATGTCCGGATAGTGCATCCTCCAATGCCGATGCTTCTGCTTACTTTCGGCGGTCTTTTCGATGATCGATACCTACCTGAACGACGATGTAGATGGGGTTGGCGATGCCCTATCACCTGCCTCATCAGGTACTCGCTTTTTTACCACGACCTTGCGAATCGATCCAGCCGGAGACAATTGAGTGGATGTTGACGTCGAAGGCAGCAATTGTAAACGGAACAAGTGCTCCATTTTCTCCATCCGGAGTTTTCTCCCTTTTGGCGTCATTTTGGCACACTTTACACAAGTTAAGATGTCGTGCTTTTCTCCAAGACACAACACACATTCTAAGTGCGAGTCTGTGATGGACATATTATGGCAGATCAGGCATTTTTTGAAACCCAAGGCCATAGTTAAGTCGGACAGCTGTCGATGACTTGAAGGCCAAAAAGACGGTACAGAACCGGCAAAAAATGGATAGAAAAACTTAGCGCAATGTTAACACGGGAGACCCCTGCGGTTCTAATGTTTTCCTAAGTTTTTACAATCTTTTTTATGAGGTAAATTTTACCTCAGAGGACTCCTAATACCCGCGAGGCTAATGGCTCCGCTGAAAAAAGAAGACTGAAGGGAGACCCCTGTGGCCAGGAATATCATGGCATGCTGAGCATGCTCAGTAGGCACACTGTGCCAGTCAAACGTTTCTAGAAACTTTGACAGAAGTTTTTCCCTATAGGGCTCCATTACTGATGTCACTCATATGTGAGGACTAGCATCCTGCTTGTCCTGGGATAACTATCTCTGTCTCTTCCTGGGCAGTGAGGGGTAGATATTCACTTCAGTGGACTGGTAAGTTTCCCAGGGCCTTGGATGTGTTTGATGTAATCTTTGTTTTGTTTAAATTTAGGGATGTAAATTGTTGTAAGCCTCCTATAGATGTGTATAGGCAGCCTATAACTTTAGATAGATAAGTCTGTTGCTGAATATATCTGGCTACAAGTTAGCCAGATAAAGTTATCTGGGTAACTTTAGGTCAAGTATTTTTCCAACCAGACTTATCTGGCTAACTTTAGCCAAGTAGTGCTGAATATCAGTGCTTTCCGGCTAAAAGGTTTTGCCGTGCCCAAGGAGCACCTCCAACCCTGCCCCTTCTTATCAGGGTTTTAAATGTTGTCTGGACAACTCTCGAAGTTACCCAGAAAAACACCTTTGAATATTGACCTCAAACTAAATTGTTTAAGTAACAGCATCAGCAAGTGAACAAGAATGATGGTGAGAAAAAGGAGAATCATTTGGTTCAGATATGACAGGGTAGATTTTAACTGCTCTAAGGCCTGAGGTACCCCTGTTAACCAACTATTAAAAAGAAAAGAACAAGATGTTCCTCTCAAACACATATCCTCCAATTGAATTTTCTACTATGGAAAATTCAAGTCTGATGAGGCCAACACTGGGGGAAAAAAAAAAAAGGATACAGTATACCCAAGCTTTCTACAGAAATCCCATCATCTCTTCAATCAATCAGTCAGTTCTTTCTTCTTACAGAAATAGCTTGTTGTGGAAGGCAGATTTACTTATTTATCCATATGACTTATCTTAATTTTCAGTGAATTCCTGTGGTGATGTATGTAAATATATGCACATAGGCAATTATGCCAAATTAAAATATTAATAACAATATTAGTAGTTATTAGTAGCACTAGTAGCAGTAGTAGTGAGGCTGAAGTATAAAGTGATTATTGCACTCTACACTGCTTAATTGAATTCCTTACCTGCCAAATTTGCTCCTCACTCAACGAAGTCAGCTGATCACTCTTCAGGACTTCTCGAAGAAGCCGATACGGGAGTGCCAGGACTTCCTCTGGGTGAACCTTCAGCAATTCTGACAGGTGCTTTACTAAAAACTCCACTACGGCCGTCTCCAGCAACGTGAGGTTAAAGAGGTCAGCGAGTTTGTACAGGTCCAAGTAATTAAAGCTATTTAATTCCTGGACGGGTGAGAAAAAAATTCCAGAAACAATGCAGATAAAATAGTAAAAGAGTGTTTTAATGACAAATATCCTTTGATATAAAATATTACTATCCTATTAGTAATTAGGGATGACTAACCCTTTTTATAAATGAAGCAGTAAGCCCTAACTAATCTCATTTCAAAAATATTGGGTAGACACCTGTACTTGATGTTAAAATGGAATTTCACAGAGTCATCATAACTGCCTGCCATTTTTGCTCTAAGAGCTTGTGCCTTTAGTTTTCTCAGGGAGAACAAAAGGCTTGGGTCTAGCAGGATGAGGGATCAGGAACTCCTGAATCTCCCTTTGACTGTGTGACCTTGGGCAGGTCGATATACATGCTGTACTACACGATATAGTGAAATAACATTTTCTTTCTTTAGCTCAGAAGTTATAATGCAGTGTCCTTGTACTGAAAAGCCACTGTCACCTCCCCATCCCAGAATCGTTCAACATTCTAAGACACATTATTCTAAAGAACATTGGTTATCCTGTAGAATGGAAGGCAATATTATATATAATCCTCCTATTTCACTGACAATGATAAAGCATTATGTTTATTGGCATTTTAAATCATGATCTGAATTACTGTAAGAAAGTCCAGAAGCATAAACCTACTTCTGCGTACAAAAATACTGCAGGATAAACATTTAAAAATGCAAACATATTAAGAACATTTGCGGGGGTTTTTTTTAGCTGCAATCTACATATCAAAGCACACATGTAATTTTATCTTGAAAATTCTCAGAAAGTATGCAGACTTCTCCGCATAGAGTTATACCTGCTCCTGGCACGGCATCTTTTAGCTCAGGTGATTCTTTACTTATAGCCACATGGAATACTTTTCATATTATTGGAACCTCACTGTCGGGATGCCCTAACTCTAATGCTTCATTAGTATCCTTCGAAGATACCTCTCTCTGAACCATGCACTGCTGAGCGACTGTCGGCTTTCCCCTTTGTTCTAGTTTAAAAGCTGCTCTATCTCCTTTTTAAAGTTAGCACCAGCAGCCTAACTTCACCCTGGTTAAGGTGGAGCCCATCCCTTCAGAAAAGGCTCCCCCTTCCCCAAAAGGTTCCCCAGTTCCTTAAAACACTGAATCCCTCTTCCTTCCAGCCTTAACATTTATTGAAAGGGAGGGCCAGGGGGGGGGGTGGAGTTATGCCTAAGGGAGGAGACATAAACTATTGGACTGAGAGGGTTTGCTTGAATGGGGAGGGGTTCGGGTCATCACCAAAGGGTGGATATCTTCTATTTTTAAAATTTTTGTGGTGGCCTTGGGGAGGGTAGGGGGTCTAATTAGACCCCCTAATGGCTTTTGGTCTACTTTGAGGGCAGGGGATTGTGTTGTGCTGCATGTCCCTTTAATTCTACCATGAAAGCACTGGAACCTGCATTATGATTTTGATGCTCCCACAGTAGAACAACGTGTTAGGCAAATGTGTAGATAAAATAATATGGCTTAAAAATGTCTAAATTAACTGCATTACTTTATTTACATAGGATTAGGTATGAATTAGCAAATTCATGCATGCAAATACCATGCAAAGCAGCTCTTTGTAATAAGGGTCAGTGCTGGTGTGAGGGGCTGCTGCCTCCCTAGGCGGTGACATCACCATATCATGTGGTTCTCTCTGTCTCTCTCTCTCTCTCCTCTACCCCACCTCGAACCACCAAATTGCACACTTCCATCTCTGCCGCCTGATATCTTCTTCTCTCCCGCTCGACCTTCATTGGCGTGCCTTTGCGACTCTCATTCCTCCTGCATGCATTGAAAAATGGCACCTTTGCATCCACCTAGTTCACCCTGCCCACTTCCAGCACCCTAGGTAATCACCTAGTCCCACCTAATACTTGCACCGGGCCTGATAGGGGTGTATTTCAGGCCCAAACATCACACGATATCTTGAATAGTACAGGATATCGCCAAAATAGGGCTATGTCACACGATATACAGTGTTTATCGTGCAAAACACTTTGTTTAACATGCATTATACTCTCTCGCAACTTGAAAAATAACCCTATAAGTTAGCCTGATAAGTAGCTCTGTCCCAGAATGCCCCCCTGTCCAACCCTCACTTATCCAGATAACTAGTAAGACAAATAAAAAAAGTTATCTGGCTAAGTGGCAGCCACTGACTGCAGCTGAATATTGAAACAGTACCACTTAGCTGGCTAAGTCAGAACTTAACTGGCTAAATGGAGCAGAATATTCACCTTTGTATGTTTAAAAATAAATTGCTGGTTATATTGGGTTTGTATCTTGGAAGTTCCATGTATAACCCAGCAAAATACACTATCAGCCTCATTTACATTGTTCTGCCCACCAGCTCCCCTTTTCCAATATATCTTATTCTTGAATGACATCATGCAATAAAGGTAGATGGTCCATCTTGAGCATGCATAGACTCTGATACCAAATGAGAAAAATGGGATGAAGCCAAGAAATGATACCCAAACTTCATACAAAAACATTGCATTTTCATGTTGTATTTATGCCCTTGCTCTTTTTGGCTTCCAGGCTGGGGTGCAATCTGCCTTCTACTGCAGTTATCTAGGTATGACAGGTGTACATCCTGCAGAAGAAAATGGAAAGCAGGCCACAAAAGGCTGTCAAACTCGTGGTAACTGCTCTGATTTAGAGCCAAGGAAAACCATCAAGCAGCTGGAAAAGCTCATCTCAAAAGCAAGAAGTGTCCCTGGGTTGGTGTTCTGTGAAGTGAGAAGGCCAGAACTCCAACCATTCCTCTCCCTGCCCTAGCCTTTTGGCTTAAAAGGGAGTGTGATAGCCCATCAGGAGGTTCAAGGCCTTGTACCAGGAACACAGGGCCTTTTTTTTCCTTACCATTTTGACAGTATATGGACAACTTTGAAACTTTTCAAAAAGGTTATTATCAGTTTTGTATACATAGAGGCTTGGGGGGGGGGGGGGGAAGGGAGGTTCATGGGGTCAGAGGAAGGCGGAGGTGATGGGAGGTGCAAGGAGAGTGACCTTACACCTTTTGTAGTTTGGTGAATAGAACGGAGGGGGGACTAGGGAAGAAGGGATGGGGAGGCTGGGAGGGATTTGGGAATACAAGACTTATTAGGATTACGTATCTGGTCTGGTGGCATAGCTGTTTCTGGAGAAGGATGCAGTGGGGAAAGTTAATGTGGGAGGAGCACCCTAGCTGAGGGGGTTACAAACCTCAATCAGCAAATGTTTATCATATGGTATATCGGACTTAGTTTCAACCATAGGTAAAACCTCAGTGAAGTTTATTTCGTGGAATACACCAATAAAAAGGAAGAAGATTTTGACTGCCTTAAAGGAACTGGGGGCGGATACAGCGCTCATTTAGGAGACCCATTTAACAGCTTCTGAACACTTAAAATTTAAGAGAGACTGGGTTGGACAGATACACCATGCCTCTGGAATGACAAAATCCGCAGGAGTGGCTATTTTAATCCACAAAATTAAATCACTGCAGGTGATGCGGGAACTGAAGGATCCACAAGGGCGCTATATTATCCAACTGGGGATTTAGGAGGGAAACAGGTGACTCTCTGCAATCTCTAGGCTCCCAACAAATATGACCATGCCTTTCTTAGGCAATTCAACAGTTAATGTCTAATCTGGAAGGATTGCTCTTAGTGGGGGGAGATTTTAATCTTATCTGCGACCCAGAATTGGACAAATCTCATACCCCAAAAACCTTAAAACTCTGGACTGGGAAAGGCATGGCCTTTTTTCTTTCAGAACTAAACTTTATAGATTCCTGGCATATCTTACACCCCTTAGAGAAGGACTTTACTCACCTGTCCAGAGGGCACGCAACTTATTCTAGATTAGATTATTTTCTACTCTCAGAATCAGGCTTGCCATGGGTGAAGCCTCAGGCATTGGGCATATCACAATATCATATCAAGCCCCAATCTGGCTAACTCTATCAAATTTAGTTTTAAATAATCAACTAACTAAACGTAAGACCAATCTACTGCACTCTAATACAGTAAGTCATAGAGAAGCGTGTATGGCAGCTCAAGTTGCATTGAATACACTTTTACATCAGTGAGCCAAAAAGATTATCCTATACTATAAATTTAAGCTGTACCATCAGGCCAACAAAAACAGGGAGACTCTTAACCCGCCTTATAAAAGCGGACCTAGGGGCTAAGCTCGTATCTCATTTGCGGGGGGCAGGAGGGAAAGTGATCTCCTCCACTGGGGACATCCTTCAAGCTTTTGCTGATTACTATTCCCAATTATACTCCTCCAAAGGGTTTGACCCCAACCAATGTCAGGAATTTCTGAACAGATTTAACCTCCCCTCATATTTCTGACAAACATCTACAGATATTGAACAAACCTATTACTATGGGGGAGTTTCTTTTGAGTATTCATGCCACTAAATTGTTAAAGTCACCTGGGCTGGACAGATTCAGTGCAGAGTTTTACAAGATACTTGCTGATCAAATTTCCCCCTTGCTTCAAAAGACATTTGCTGCACTCTTAGAGCTAGGCCATTACCCATCAGATGATAAAGCCATTATCACTGTGTTCCCCAAGCCGGGGAAAAATCCCACTCTGGTCACATCCTACAGACCTATATTCTTATTGAATTTGGATCAAAAATTACTAGCAAAAATCATGGCCCATATATTGCCTGATTATGTGGGGACGAATCAAGTTGGGTTTGTATGAGGCCGATAGACAATGGCCAACGTTCAACGCTTACTGACTGCCATGTCTTCTTGTTCCCAGAAGGCTGTACCATTCATGGTGGTTAGCTTCAATGCCAAAAAGGCATTCAACCGAGTGGATTGGCAGTTCCTATTCACACTCTTCCACCACATGGGATTGCAAGGATTATTTTTACAAGGACTAGGTCTGCTATACAGTAATCCAGTTGCTGAAGTAACAATCAATGGGGAATTTTCTAAAGCTTTTTCAATTCTCAGGGGAACGAGGCAAGGCTGCCCATTGTCCCCATTGTTGTTTTTGCTATCCTTGGAGCCCCTCCTTGAGAGCATTACACCAATCTCCCCCAATACATGGTGTCCTGTGGGAACCCTTACTTTAAATATGCGGCCTTTGCCGAAGATTTATTAGTCTTCCATCTTGATCCCCTAGCCTTGTTAATGCAGGTACTAAAGTTGATCCAAGAGCATGGGAGATTCTCCGGATATAAACTTAACCAAGACAAGTCGGAAGCATTGATATATCCAAAGACCCTTAAAACGGATTGGGATGGAACTTTTCCATTAAAGTGGGCAGAAGGATCTTTTAAGTATTTATCTTTATCTTTAGGGGGGGGAGCTAATCTTTTTAAAATGGTAATATTTCCCAAATGGCTATATGTATTACAAGTCTTACCCATCCGGCTTCTACACCGAGATCTCCGGACTTTAGATAAAATGCTTCTTCGCTTTCTTTGGGCAGGGAGAAAACCCCAAATAGCATTGGCTCGGTTGAAAAATAGCTGGGGGCAGGGTGGGCTGGGATTGCCAGATCTGGAGACATATAATCTGGCCAGCCTACTGCGGACTGTTCGGGATTGGCTATATGATGGGTCCACCTTTACCTCCCCAGAGGTGGACGAAACAATTCTAGGCAATCTAGATGTGAGATATATAGTGCAAGCTCCAAAGGTCAGTCTACCTCTAGATCTGGCATCACATCTTTTAATATTTCCTATGTGTTGGGCCTGGGAATCACTAATGAAACAGTTGCAACTTTCAGCTAGCTACTCCCCATTTCTTCCTATTCGAAGTAATTTGGGTTTCCAGCCGGGTATCTCCTCCAGTCCCTTTCAGATCTGGAAAGAGAAGGGTGTGACACAGCGCCATCATGTGTTGACAAGAGACTGTGTCATTCTATCTTTTCAAGAACTCAAAATATGCTTTGAATTATAAGAGACAGATTTGTTCCCCTATCTACAATTGAGACACTATATTCATTCCTTAAATGCTACGGATCTAATGGGGCAGGTGACAGATAAGGTAGATACTTTTTTCCACGCAGAATGTAGGAAAGCATCGCTTTTCTCTTCTCCACAAGGAACTACAGAAATTGTCCCAGAGTGCATGTATCCCAAGATTACATGAGTGATGGGTCGAGGAGAGCAATTTCGCTCTGCAGAGTAACAACCTTTCCAAATGTTTTAAGGAGGTGCAGTTCAAATTTCTACATAGGGCATTTATATCTCAGCAAGTGGCATTTAAGGCCCATATAGCTTTCACTGCCCAGTGTGTGAAATGTAACCTGGACATTGGTTCATTAACTCATTTATTTTGGAGTTGCCCCATAGTTTTGTGCTTTTGGTCCAGTACATTGGCAATCATCAACAGGGGTAAATATTCCCTTTGTTGTTTGAAGTGGATCTACCTATATAGGTGAGGAAGATTGGGGGAAAATTATTAGTAAGGAAATTACTAGCTCAGGGGAAATGCTCCATTTTGTTGGTACGGAAAGACACAGTGCCCCCTTATTACTGGCAATGGTATACATAGTATGATGTTTATGGAGTCAATGGCAGCTCGCTCTTCCCCCAATGCCAAGAACAGGTTCCTGGAAATTTGGGATCCGTATATACAAAGCCTCTCCAGTAGAATATGAAGCTCCATCCTAAATACTTTATAGGAGAAAATAGTTATCACACCAGACTCTAGCCACACATTAGGGTTATCAGGGTAAGTCTTCCCCACTGCGCCCCCGTTTTAGTATTTTGGGGAGAGATTGAGGGCACAAGAACATTGCGCCCACTCTCGCCACCCAACAATATAAAGGACTAATGAAAGACAGGATGCACAGGGAAGAAGGGAGGGAATTTAATGGGAAAAAAACTTTGTGATTGCACAATATGGGCGATGAGCTGCATCTCATAAGGATTATTCCAACAACTATGTTACATAATTATTCTATTGTGTTATTTCTTGTTGGTGTTACTGTACTGACAAATGCAGTGTTGCTTGTTTTTTTTTAATAAAGATATTGTAAATAAATAAAAGGGAATGTGACTTTTGAGGTAGCTGGGCAAGCTCAGAGAAGGAAGGAGGATTTCAGGTCAGCATTTCTATCTTCCCTCCCCTCCCCCACTATAGCCAGTGAGGTAACAATGCTCCAGATCTGAGAGAGGGAGCACATCTTGACCAATAAAGAAGACAAGCTTCCACCTTCCAGTGTTTGTCTGAAGATGGCCAGGAAACTAACACAACACCTATATGGCTATGAAGTAACAAGTTGAGTTCATTCCCCATAAGCAGTTAACTTGAACCTGATCGAAATTGTTTGTTTAAAATGCTTAGTTGGCAAATTCCTAAATACATTCAGCACAGATAAATTAGAAGCATTGGAAGAGGAGAATAGAATGTTTGTGTTTGTAAGAAATAGAAAACCTCTTTAACATGTGGCTGCATAAATGTAGCTGACTAGTGGTACAGTTAAAGACAGCCTGATCAAAGATTCTGAAACTAAGAGTTGGAATTCCTGTGTTGCATGAAGTCTCTCCCTTAAAGAACCAAACCAAAAGTAACTACTGACAAGAGTCCAGTTTGGAGATTTCCAGACCAGAGGCAGCTACCTAGAAATCATTCCAATGGATGACTATGGCTTGCTCTGAACCAACCAGCAAACACTAAGGGGCCGATGCAATATTATTCACAGAAAGCAGGCACTGACTTTTCAGCGCCCGCTTTCTTAACGCACGCATGGCTCCCGCAAGGGGGCCGCCGTGCAATACACAAATTAGGGGGTCGTGCAGTTACCGGCAGTCTGCCGGTTATGAACACAGACGCCAAGCATATCGGCGTCGGTCTTCAAAGCGGCCAGCAGAGATTTTTTTTCTTTTTACTTTTAAAAAAGTACAGAAAAGCAGTTTTTTCTGCTTTTCTGTACTTTTTTTCAGTGCGCTCAGCTATTAACATCTGCTCCAGGCAGGCGTTAATAGCTGAGCGATAAACGTGCATCTGAGACGCACATTTATTTTTTTGCATTTGGAGTGAATGAGCCTCATTCACATGCATTTGCATGGAATTCCTGTGTTGCATGAAGTCTCTCCCTTAAAGAAGCAAAGCACCAAAAGTAACTACTGACAAAAGTCCAGTTTGGAGGTTTCCAGACCAGAGGCATTTGCATGTGATGAGCGCTAACTCATTCACTCCGCGTCGGACGCACGTTAAATAGGCGCTAATCCCCCTATTGCATTAGGGGGTGGATTAGTGGCTATTTAACCCGTGTCCGACAGTGGTTTAAACAGTGTGCTCGGCTGAGCGCACTGTATTGCATTGGCCCCTAAGAACATAAGAAAATGCCATACTGGGTCAGACCAAGGGTCCATCAAGCCCAGCATCCTGTTTCCAACAGTGGCCAATCCAGGTCACAAGTACCTGGCAGAATGTCTTTTGACTGAGACATGGATCACAGTATCCCCCAAATCCCAGCACATGTTGCCTCAAGTCCGTGAATGATAGCTAGGGCTCCCTCTCTCTTAGGTCTCTGAAAGGTTACTCTACCTCAGGTCCAGTCCCTGCTGTCCCAAGGAACAGGAGCAGGACCCAGGTCCAGGAACTGAACCTGGGATTTTCCTGCATGGCCGCAGGCCAGCCCTCATTTTTTAAAAGCAATTTCTTTTTATAATGCTAAAGAAATACATAGAAACATACATAGTAACATAGTAATGACAGCAGATAAAAACCAAATTGTCCATCCAGTCTGCCCAGCAATTTGCTTATGGTAGTAACTGCCACTCCATGCAGGTCACCCCCATGCCTTCTGTTAAGGGTAGTTGCTGCTGCTTCGTGCAGGCTACCTCATGCCATCTATTAAAGGTAGTAACTGCTGCTCTGTGCAGATTACCTCTATGCATTCTATTATGAGTAGTAACTGCCTTTCCGTAGAGGTTACCCCCCTTGCCTTCTCCTAAGGGTAGTAACTGCCACTCCATGCAGGTTACCCCATGCGATTTCTTAAGGGTAGTAACTGCCACTCTGTGCAGGTATCATTCACATTGTTCATTTGTATCTTTTGTTTTAACTGTTTTGTACTTTTATTTTGTATGGTTTTCTTGTAAACCGCTGTGATGTATTGCATAGTGGTATAGAAAAACCTTTTAAATAAATAAAATAAATATCCCCATGCACTCTGTTAAGGATAGTAACTGCTTTTCTATGCAGGTTACTCCATGCGCTCTGTTAAGGGCAGTAACTGCCGCTCCATGCAAGTTACCCCATGCATTCTTTTAAGAGTAGTAACTTCCTGGTTCATGCAGATTATCCCTGCCGCTCTGTGCATGTTACCTCCTTGCAGACAAGGGGATTCCAATTATAAAGCGCATTGGAATTAGTAAAAGCAAAAAATAATCTAAGGCAAAATAGTAAACATCTCCTCAGCATACCATGAAATAACTATAGTCAGGTTTGCATACTGTATTCACTCAGATTTCTTTTATAGATTTCCTGATTTTATCTATGCTTTTGAATATATTTATCATATTGTACAAACCACAGAAAAGAAACAAATTGATAAACTGGACTTGTTCATAACCAAGTTTACTTTCCAGTGCTCGTCTGAATCTCAACACTCTGTATTACAAAGAGCAGAGAAACACAAGGGAAACCACGCCAATGAAAGAAACTGAATTTCTTTATTACCTTATTTGAAAGATAAAATCCTTGGGGAAATACAATTTATTCAGATTATCAAGACCCTGCTGTGCAAATCTACAGTCTGGGAGAACACTACAGAGATCAAGAAAATATTTACTTTATTCTGTTGGGTATAAAAGCATTTAATGAATGCATAATTAAGGCAGGAAATAAGTGTGGATGACTTTAGAAATTCCACTGCTGAGCTAAGCCATCAATATCCAAGCGTCATACTCCAGCTGTTTTTTCTTTGGCTTAAAACTAACCGGTAGTTATTATAAATCAGTGAATTATATGCCTACATGCAACTGTGCCACTGAAAAGCATGCCACCTTGGTATTTTTCTCCCCAGCACATGGCAATCACAGATAGAAGACAAAAACGTAGCAGTATTAGAGAGTGAAGAAATGTCTAGAAATACATACCAGAGGCCAAGTCTGCTGCTTCCTATGAACACTGTCAAAACCAATACCCATCAGTGCCAAACAGTATGAATGAGATCTTAAATTCTAAGCAATTGCATACCAGTGATATATATACACATTTCAGCAACAATCATGTACTGTTTTCCTGATGAGTTGCTAGCAAAATCTCTAGCACAGAAAATGCGAGAACTTCCTATTTACTTAGATTATGCGTTATGCACAAATACATGTTAGCATTAACATCCGCATTAAACATGCATTAATGTGCCACTAGTTAATCTCCATTACACTTAGCACCTGATTTTTTTTCCCCATAGAATTAGGGCTGAGGGAAAAATCTAAGTAAATGCATGAATGCATGCTATTTGCATGCACGTTAGAGTTACTGCTGTCTCTCTCTCACACACACACACACACACACACACACCCTCTTCCATTCTGCTCCAGAATGCATCAAGTGACAAAAGTGTTTTTATTTTGAGGCATTGCTGACATTTGGAAACACAAAGATGAAAAGACAAAACTTGGACGAAATGCCACAAAAAAAGCAAGGGGCAGGGGAAAAGGAAGTTTCAGAGGTATGTTTTTACACCTTCATTGCACAATATAGTTGTACCTCTGGCAGCAAGTACAGACTGCTGTGCATATGCAGTGCTATAGAAATCATAAGCAGTATGTGGTAATAGCTTTCACTTCTTCCCTCCAAGATCACATGTAGTAAGGGTCATTCACCCCACTACAGCATGAAAACGTTTAGAGTGGCCCTTTTCTCATTCTACCACCTCTACTACTATTAATAAATATTTCTATAGTGCTACGGTACTAGGCATATACAACACTATACAGATGCAAAAAAGAGTGTCCCTGCTCCATGAAGCTTCCACACAAAAAGACAAATTGCTTTCTATTAATCACTTAACTAGTATAGAAAAATATCAGGATTTCTGGACCCAAGGCTGGATGCTGGGCAGGGCTAGGGCCAATCTTCCACCTAACCAGCCTCATCTCCTGCAGGTTGAGCCCTTGGGCTCTGGGGGCCAGTATGTCTTGCTGCGGCAGTACATCAAGATGAGTCTATGCAGGCGGGAGCAAGGCTGGTCAGAATGGAACAATGCTGCACAGGCTGGTAGTCTGGAGCAAGGCTTGGACAGGCTGGATAGTCTGGCACAGGACTAAGCCTGAGTAATGGGTAAGGGGCCAGACCCAGAGCTGGGACTGGGGCTGAACAGCAACACAGACAAGCAGGAATTGTGCTGGGACTAGAACTAGGTACAGACTAGAGACCAGACAGTTTAGAGGCAAGATAGGGAAAGGATACTAAGACTAGGAATGGGCAAGATAGAACTAGTCAAGGCAGACAAGAACAGGACTGGACAAGGACTAGACAAGACCTCACAGAACAAAGAGCACAAAAGCCCGAAGGCAGCAATATAGAAGACCCATAGGAAGCTAGGCATAAGGCCCGTAGGCGAGAAAGCAAGGAGAGGCCTATAGAGGCCAAGGAGCAAGAAGCAAGATGAGTCTCTAAGGCAAGGCAATATAAGAACATAAGATATGCCATACTGGGTTAAACCAAGGGTCCATCAAGCACATTATCCTGTGTCCAAGAGTGGTCAACCAATTCACAAGTACCCAAACATTAAATGAATTGATGCCAAGCTACCAATCCTTATTAATTAATAGCAGTTTATGGACTTCTGCTCTAGGAACTTATCCAAACCTTTTTTAAACTCCGTTACATTAACTGCTGTAACCATATCCTCTGGCAATGAATTCCAGAGCTTAATTATATGTTGAGAAAAAAGAATTTTCTCCAATTTGTTTTAAATGAGCTACTTGCTAACTTCACGGAGTGCACCCTAGTCCTTGTATTATCCAAAAGAGTAAATAACCAATTCACATTTACCCGTTCAAGTCCTTTCATGATTTTGTAGACCTCTATCATACTCCCCCTCAAGCATCTCTTTTCCAGGCTGAACAGCTCTAGCCTCTTTAGCCTTTCCTCATAAGGGAGCTGCTCCATTCCCTTTATCATTTTGATTGCCCTTCTCTATACTTTCTCCAGTGCAACTATATCTATTTTGAGATGTGGTGACCAGAACTGCACACAGTATTCAAGGTGTGGTCTCACCATGGCAAGCCTAGAGTAGGTCACAGAGCAAGGCAAACAAAAAGTGAGAGCAGGCACGGAGGCCACAGAACAGGGTGCAAGATAGCAGAAGGTCCAAGAACCACAAGGCAAGGAGAAATGAGCAAGAAGGCCCAGAGGTCACAAGGCAAGACAAAGAGCAAGGTGGCCACAAAGCATAAAAGAAGGAACAGCGGCCAGGTCAAAGAGCCAAGGGTGTCTCCATGAAGAGGCAAGGATATAATGGCAGGGCTGGGTAAGATAGGGCAGGAGCTTGGGTGTGGTGCGAGCAGTGAATGAGCTTGGCAAGGCTGGAGGCCAAGCTCGCTGAGGGCTCCTGGTGGAGTGGAGGCTGTATGACAGGCTGAATGAGGAGGAAATGGTTCAGATAGCTCTGAACAGATCTTACTCGAGAGGCCTCTGCAGGTGGGGAGATGTCATAGTAGTCAGAATCAGGGTACAATGAGGCTGCACAATTGTAACGCTTCCCCCCCCCCCTTTAAGACCCCCTCCTTCTGGGTCACATTTTCCATGGGGCCTATAGCTGGGTAGACAAGATGAGACTTGACTGAAGGAACAAAGTGAGACTTGGCTGAAAAGCTGGATGTCTGGAAAGGCTCTTCTGGGCACACTGCATTCTGAAAGGTGCTCTCTTCTGGGCGTACTGCATCATTGGGTAACTGAAACCCTGGTTCAAGGCATCTGAATCATTGGGCCCTGGTTCAGGGCAGCTGGATGGCTGGGCCCCTGGTTCAAAGCATGTTAGTGAAACCACTGGCTCAGGATCTTTTGAAAGCTGGACCACCAGCACATGGTTCACTTGAGGCTGGGTGTCAAGAACAGCATCTCGTCTATGGTACTTGACAGCTAGAGCAATGCCTCCTTCCTGGCATGAAGTGTTGTGGACAGCACCCCCCCCCCCACCCCCAGGATGCTGGTAGTCATGGACAGTGCTTCCTTCTGGACATAGGTAGTCGTGGATGGTGCCTCCCTCTGGGCACTGGAAGTCATGGACAGTGCCTCCCTTTGTGTGTTGGAAGAGGTAGACAGCACCACTCGGAGGGAGGTGCGAGTTATGGACTGATTCTCCCTCTGGGTGCTGGGAATAATGAACAGTGCCTCCCGTCTGGTTGCTGGGAGTGATGGATAGTGCCTCTCTCATTGGTGCTGGTCCAGAGGACTGAAATCCCTCAAAAGTGTGGCTGGTCAGGCAAACTCCCTCAGGAGTAAGGCAGTGGCTGTGGGTTCTTCCTGAAGCAGCTGGTATACATCGCCAGACATGGATCAGCTGGATTGGAGGTTCCCAATAAAAGTTCTGCTGGTTTATTTCTCTCCTGGAGTGGAGTAGATGAGATGAACTCCTCCAGGGACTTCCCAGGTGATAGGACTGTAGCTAGGATGGAGCCAAGAAGTTGGGACACTGCAGGAGTGAAGCAGATCTTTAAAATGTGTTTACTTAAGAGAGATGTAGAAGCAAGGAGGCTGAGAAAGTTGTGGGCTTATCTCCTAGGAGACAGGGTTGAGCTCATTAATTGCTTGATGTTTGCAGATGATGGCAATAGAAGGGCAGGGTCACCCAGTTTCTTTGGTAGCAAATCTTTAGTGTGCAGAGAGTATGACCAGGAGCAAGCTTAATTACTTCCTTTGATTTGCAAGCTTCTGTTAACTGGTGCTGTAAAAGAAACTCGTAAGAATTGCTGCAAATGGAGGCAAAGTTAATGCCTACAGGTAAAACAAAGCTTGGTTTACTTTGACAAGTAGTTTTTTTAAAAGTCATTAGATGCTGTGGGTTTCTGAAGCTTTGGGTGGTGTTTTTCTTTAACAAAGAGGAGGAGGGCTGCTCCTAGCAGCCAAAAAAGGGCTAGGCCTGACCCTACAGGCCACGAATACCTCAGCCAACCTGGAATTCGCCCTCTTCAAATCAAAATACCTCCTAATCGGATTAATTTACGCCCCCCCCCCAGGAACACTCGAGGCAGACCCATCCCCCATCATCAAACTCGTCGCAAAACACCTTAATTCCGGAAAACCAGCCATCCTTATGGGAGACTTTAACCTTCACGTGGACGTTCAACCTCGCTCCACCAACTGCGAAACCCTACTCTCCTCACTCAGCCACATGGGTTTCAGAAAAATTGTCAACGGTCCCACCCACAAAGCAGGTCACATGTTAGACCTTATTTTCATAAATGAAGGAATATCACCTCATACCAACCCAACATGCCTACCAGTCCCATGGATGGACCACCGAATCATCTCCACGGCTCTAGAGATCAAGGAACACCCTCCTCAAGCAACACATTTAACCTCAGTATCCGTCAGGAAACCTTGCACTAGAGAACTCCTCAGCTCGCATCTATCCAAGGAACTAGTTCACCTTGACCTTTCAGACGTCAACACTGCCATGACATCGTGAATTAACATTACCTACAAGGTTGGAGGTCAAGTGTACCCCATGACCACCAAAACACTCCATCCGGACAAGGACAACAGGAAACCCTGGTTCACCCCTGAGCTGAAGTCACTCAAACAGGAGCTCAGATGTAAGGAACACAGGTGGCGTAAAAACCCTTCCACAACAACCCTCTTGGCCTATAAATCCTACCTAAACTCATACAGAAATGTCATCAACAGAACCAAGAAAGAATTCTTCTCTAAAAAGATCCACCACTTTATCTTTGACTCAAGAGCTCTATTCTCCTACGTATCAGCCCTCACAGAACCAGCTAGCCCCTCAAGCTACTAACAAAGCCAATGAACTGGCGGTCTACTTCGAGAGAAAAATCGCCACCCTCAAGGGGCCCTCTCCTCAACCTAATTATTCATCCACCACCGGTTCCCAACTCTCGCACTCAAGCCCCCAGCAACAAAATCCAACCCCAGCTTCTCTTGCCACCCTCGAGCTGACATCTGCTTTAGAAATAGAAAACATCAAGAAGATGAAACCTTCATCCCATACTTTAGACCACATCCCATCCAATCTGCTGCTCTCCATTCCTAAAATCATCGCCAAACCTGTAGCAGACATCAAACTGCTCACTGTCACAAGGCCTAGTCCCCAACCAATTCAAGCTTGCTATGCTCAAGCCTCTCCTCAAAAAACCCAACCTACCTCCCACAGACCCAGCCAACTTCAGACCCGTAGCTAACCTTCCAATGATCACCAAAATCATGGAGAAGGTTATGATCACTAAAATCATGGAGAAGGTTGTAAACAGACAACTATCTGAATTCTTAGAAGAAAACGACATCCTCACCTCAAACCAATTCGAATTCCGAAAGGCTTTGAACACCGAATCATTATTAGCCTCACTCTCTGACACCATCCTCCTTAATCTGGAAAAAGGTCAACCTTTCCTACTCCCACTACTGGATCTCTCCTCAGCGTTTGACACCGTGAACCACTCGTGCCTCCTTCAGCGTCTAGCAGACATCGGCATCACAGAAGCGGCGTTCAACTGGTTCAAATCCTTCCTTGAAAACAGGTTCTACAAGGTTAAGATTAACAACAAAGAGTCACACCCTATCAGTTCAAAGCTGGGGGTACCCCAAGGATCATCCCTTTCACCCACACTATTCAATATTTACCTCCTCCCACTTTGCCATCTTCTAACCAACCTCAAGCTAACACACTTCCTATACGCGGATGACATACAGATCCTCATCCCTATAGCTGAATCTCTCCACAAAACCTGGTCTTATTGGAACAGCTGCCTCACAGCAATCAACAACCTGCTCACCAGCCTCAACCTCGTACTAAACACCAACAAAACCGAAATCCTCCTAATAGTCTCAGACAACTTCATCCCGCTCAACCCTCCAATTTCTTCCCAACTCACCCTCACATCAATCGAACACACATCGCAAGTAAGAGACCTTGGTGTGCTACTAGACAACCAACTCAATTTCAGCAACTTCCGAGACTTCCGCCTGGTACTACAATCTATCATCCTCCCGAAACTGGATTACTGCAACTCACTCCTTCTGGGCCTTCCCGTTAGCACCATCAAACCACTTCAGATGGTTCAGAACGCGACAGCTAGAATCCTAACACCAACAAAAGGGAACAGATCACCCCCATCCTCCACAACCTTCACTAGCTCCCTATTAAATTCAGGATACACTTTAAAGCCCTCATGATGATACACAAGGCCCTACACAACATCTCCCCCCTCAACCTAGCTTTTCAACTGCAGCAGCACATTTCTAAGAGACTGATCAGAAGTGCGTACAAGAACATGCTACTCACCCAGCCGGCCAAAACCTCACTGAGGAAACGTGCCCTCTCCACTGTTGGTCCCCCTCTTTGGAACTCGCTCCCTCCGGACCTCCGCCAAGAACCTTGCCTTTTGACATTCAAAAAGAAGGTAAAGACTTGGCTATTCACCCAAGCCTTCCCTAAGAGCTAAGACCCGACGATTAGATAGACGGTATAGACTCCGATCCATCTATCCTACTTGTACATATGTTTTGAGTTTGTACTTTATCTCAGCTAATCGTGTTTTTGATTGTAGTCCATTTTTTTCCCTGTAAGTTCTATTCACCTTGTTCCAATGTATTCCGCCCCAGAGGCGACAGTTCAGTTCCATGTAAACCGGTGCAATATGTATTGTATACAGGAACATCGGTATATAAAAATTAAAAATAAATAAATACATAAATAAGTAGTTTGTTGGTAGACACTGGAGATTGTGGCTGGGAAAGCATTTTTTGCAGGACCAGCAGTGTGACAATTAGTGATGCTGTTTTCCAAGAAGGGTACACACCTTCTTGGCAGCTTCTTTATAGTCTATGTCTGAGGATTGTTTCACAGATCCCGGAATCATATCATCAGGAATGGACAATGATTGCTTAGCAGCTGTCTTGGGAGCCACACAAGGAAGGCAGGTTTCTGCAAGGCAGTTGTAATTTTTCACCTTAGCTGTGGCTGCAAGCTGACAAGAGGTACTTGATGTAGCTGTGGGGTCTGAAAATACTAGAGATTTTCCTGGTTTTAGGATAAGTTTCCCCCTGCAATTTCTTACTTGTTCCCTTAGCAGTGTCTGGTTTCAGTAGGGTAGGCTAGCCAAGCTCTCCCCCAAAGCAGGACCATTTGGGGAATCTAGAGTAGCTTCATTTTTGGAAAACAGGACATTGATAAAAAAAAACAAAAAAATACATTATCTTTCATACCTTGTAGTGAAGAGGCAAAAATATCACTGTGAACGTTTATGCAACCCTTTGATGCAGTTGTGCTGGTTCCCCTAGGGCCATAAAAGTATTTATAAGTCAGGGCTGCTCTTGCCATCCTTCCCCTCCTTCCCAGGGAGTGAGCTCTTTCTGTGGGGGAAGAGGAAAACCTCTGTGGCCCTGGTGAGGGAGAGTCCCTTCTATGATGTGTGTATCTTTCGGGCTAGACTCGGACTGGGTGTTCAAATCCTATTTGCTGATTATTTCCAAAAGGTCAGTCACTGTCCCATAAACATTTAGCAAATCAAGCTGTACAATTGAACTATTTACTGGGGGGGTCTCTGCTGGGATGCTGATGTCCATCTCTCCAGCTCCTGGGAGGCAGCTTGACACTGCCTACTCATCTGTGCAACAGCCCAGTAGAGGGAGAATCCTACTGGGGGGCCTCACACCACAAAAAGATCCTCCCTGAGTCCAAAGTTCGGTCTCACGCCCACAGCCTGTGTCCTGATCCCTTTGGGGATGGCGATCTGATTGGGAGTCTCCCAAGGCTTGATGGTTCAACCTTGATGAACCTCTCTGGGAGAGAGGCCAGACGTTCCAGCTCAGCTCACAGATCTCTGCCGCCTTCACCAGGTTGTGCAGAGGGGTGGGGGGAAAAACCCTCCACGTGAACAAAAAGGGGAGAAATCCAAAGGTCTCTATCTAAAAGTCTCATGCTGGGAAGTGCTGTCACTGGGTCTTGCTTCCTCTAGGGAGTAGAGGGGGTCGCTCACAGGTCTCCAGTCCCTGCTCTCAGGATTAGAGGGGGCTGCGCCTTTCCCAAGGTACAGGATGCTTCCCAGAATAAGAAAAAAACTTATCAAAACCTACCAAAAACTTTCACTCTCTGCAAAAGGAAGGCAGACCCTCTCCCTGCTGTGTTGGGCCCACAAGCTGGGTTTGTGGGCCCAACACAGCAGGGCAAAAACAAAAAACGCTCCTTACTCCTCAACCTCTAACTCAGCATACTCTATACTTCTCTAATTCCTCCTTATGCCGCTGGGATAGCCAATCACAGTCAGCTCAGTGGAGAGACAAAGAGAATGGACATCCCATGATATTACTATTCCAGATGGTAAGGGACCTAGGGCCATCTAGAGACAGTGTTGGTCACATTTACATTGCCAAAGTCAATCTCTTACTGACTGGACTGTGGGTCCTGATGCACATCAGTGTGAACTGGCTGGCCTCTTCATTCAGTCAGCATTTCTGGACTTGGTACATCACCCCTGGAGTGGTAAGGCTGAATGCTGGGCAGGACTAAAGCTGGTCTTTTGCCTATCCATACCCCTCCCCCACAGGCTGAGTCCTTACGTTCTGGGGGCCAGTAGGTCTTTACTGCAGCAGTACATTATGGTGAGTCTATGTAGGCGGGAGCAAGGCTGGTGAGACTGGAACAAGGCTAGACAGGATGGTAGCAAGGCCTGAATAGGCTAGGTAATCTGGAGCAAGGCTGAGCCTTAAAAATGGGTAGGAGGTACCGGACACAGAGCTGGGACTGAACAGAGATATAGACAAGTAGAAACTGGGCAGGGTCTAGAACTAGGAACAGACTGAGACCAGACAATACATAGGCACAACAGGGAAAGGATATTAAGACTAAAACTGGGCAGGACAAGACTAAACAGGGCAGACAAGTACAGGACCAGACAAGAAGTAGACAAGAAAGGACTTGGCAAGACAACACAGAACAAAGAACATAAAGGCATGAATGCAGAGATATAAAAGGCCCGTAGGCTGCTAGGCATAATACCCAGAAGTCAGTAAGCAAGTAGAGGCCTAAATAGCCACAGAGCAAGATACAAGGTCAGGTCCGATGGCCATAGGGCAAGGAAAAGCCTAGAGTAGGTCACAGGGCAAGGTAAGAAGTGAGAACAGGCCCAAAGGCCCCAGGACAGGGTGCAAGATAGAAGAAGGTCTGAGGACCACAAGGCAAGGAGCAAGAGAGCCCAGAGACCAAAATGCAAGGCAAGGCCTGGATAAGCCACAAGACAAGAAGCAAGAAGGTCCAGAGGCTGCAAAACAAGGCAAGGAGCTAAAAGGGCCAGAGGCCACAAGGCAAGGCTAAGAGCAATAACGCCCGAAGGCCACAAGGCATAAAACAGAGAACAACAGCCAGGCCAAAGAGCCAAACATGACTTCATGAAGAGGCAAGGATACAATGCTAGGGCTGGGTTATATAAGGCAGGAGCTTGAGTGTGATGCAAGTAGTGAGAAGGAGCTTGGCAAGGCTGGAGGTCAAGCTTGCTAAGGCTCCTGGTGGAGCGGAGGCTGCAAGACAGGCTGAGTCAGGAGGCCATTGAGGAGATGGCTTAGATGGCTCTGAAGAGAGCTCACTAGAGGCCTCTGCAGGTGGGGAGGTGTCATAGTAGTCAGAAAAAAGGTACGATGAGGCTGCACAGCAGACAAAATCATAACAAAAAACATCTCTAAGATGAAAATGCTAAGATCAGGGAAAGTTGGGGTTTGGGGATTTAAAAGCTATCGCAGAGAAGTGAGCCTTTAAGTAGGAGTTGAATATGACTGGAGAAGGAGAAAGGCACACCTGTCCAGCACTTTTTTTTTTTTCAAAAATAATTTTTATTAACAGTGGGATGACCAAACCTTCGCATCAAACATACCAGTGAAGTACAGTTAGACCCGACAAAGTCCAACGTCTGTTAACATGATGTACCAAACATTAACAAAAGTACAACGATTATCAACAGAGTCTTGAGATTTTGCCATCCCCTCCTTTTCTCTTTTCTTTCCCCTCGCACACAATCTTCCACTTATCCCAGGTATACATCTGCAACATTCACTCCCACTCTTATAGCCTCACAGCTCTTCCACACTCAACCATTCGTCATTTCCATATCTACCCAATCACAGATCCTCATGCAGAGCTCCCCCCCCACCCCCCCCCCCCACTCCCCCGAGTCCAGGGAATTCACTCCCAAACTTTGTTATAACCAACACTTAACATTCCAGCCTGTACATCCAAGGGCAACAACGCAAAACAGGCACGCCAGTATTCCTCGTTTGGTTTATCTCTCTTTCGGCTTCCGGAAAGACAATCCAGCTGCTCCATTTGCATAAGCAATGCCATCCTGTGAAACCATGCAACAACAGAAGGTGAGGTCGCAGGTTCCACCCAAACCGACAAAATGGTGCGGCACGCCAACAAAGTGGCCAGTCACCCAAATTTTGCCTTAGAAAGATTACATGGTGTTGTACTAGTGAGGGGGTATGTCATTAAAATGCTTCCTGATGTCTTGTGTGGCAATACCTGTACAATGAGTTCCCAACACAGTAGTCCAAAACAATTTGAGGGTCTGACATTGTAGGAGGCAGTGTATGAAAGTACCCTCCTCCACGCCACACTTGATACATAACGGGGAATCTGTAACGCCCATTCGAAAGCGGCGAACTTCATCATAATAAGTCAGATGAAGAATTCAAAATTGCAATTCTCGGGGCCCCACATGGATTATGAACATGTTTTGCCTTAAAATATTTCAGCATGTGATCCGTAGTAACTTCCACATCCAAAATAGTAGACCACTATTGTGCCAGTGACTTCAAGTAATCCTGGGCTTTAAACGTCTGGCCCAACTGTTTCCAGCCAGCTATGGAATTGGTGAGGCATGCCGTATCCAAGACTTTTGTCGCAAAAACAGTTTCCGCTGCCAATTCATCCGGTGTCCACTGGAGATACTGCAGGTAATGGACTTGTAGATAGGCAAAGAAGTGGTAGGGTGACAAACGGTAAGGCCTAGACAGCGTTTAAAGTCCAGGATGACATGGGACTCCAGAACGTACAGGTGGAAGAAACACTACCCCACTTCTAGCCCAGCTTTGAAAAATGCCACTGTAATCACAACCTGGTAAGAAGTTTGAATTGTCCAGAAGCGGTAGCAGCAAGGATGACATGCCTGTCAAGCCACGGAGCTTCCTCAGCCACCTCCAAGCACGTATACAAGGATACAGCAACTGTCTTGGAAAGTCCATAGTATGCAACAGCAAGGGTCGTAATTGAAGAAGATGGAGGGGTGACCATGGGGCAGTCATTCTACTCAGCAACCCCACCTCACAACAATAATAGGTATCAGTAAGCCACTCTCCCACAAATCTCAATTGGCAGGCAACATTGTATAGCCTAAAATCTGGCAATCCATAGCCCCCCATATC
This sequence comes from Rhinatrema bivittatum, assembly GCF_901001135.1. Taxonomy (NCBI): domain Eukaryota; kingdom Metazoa; phylum Chordata; class Amphibia; order Gymnophiona; family Rhinatrematidae; genus Rhinatrema; species Rhinatrema bivittatum. The sequence continues at coordinate 345,711,783 of NC_042617.1, forward strand.
CCTAGGGTGCTCAAGAGTAGTATATTTTATATGCGCATTCTTGCCCCTCCACAGAAACTTTGAGAAGCAGGAGTGCAGATGTTGTAGGTCTGACTGTTAACCAGCAAGGAATCATGTGCATGACACAAAGAAGTTTAGGGACGAGTAGCATTTTCAAGAGAGCACGCCTGCCAAAGAGAGAAAGTGGGAGAGAGCTCCATGCAATTAGCTGCATCTGTACTTTGGTAATTATTTCAGAAATATTTATCATAAAATAAACCAAGATCCCTTGGGATCCAGACCCCCAAGTAGCAAAGCTTTCCTGCAGCCCATGCAAATGGAGCAATTGTTTTAAAAGCAAATATTTTGGGAGTAATTTTCTACAGGGATTCCCCGAATGTATTAGTGCTGATACTTTAAAGACAGAACAGAATCCAAGCTGAGAAGTCAGATCTTTTAATGAAAAGAATCTCTAGGGCTACAACTCCTATGCAACTTCTACTATTTATGCCTGCTTTCTTCCAAAGCTGACCCTAGCAGGGCATGAGCATGGAATGATTGAGCCATAATGGGTCCCCTCACCCTTACTCGCACGTATTTTTTATTTTACTGCATATTTTTCTTGCATATGCCCTAAAATGTTTGACATTAATAACTCATTTGCTCTTTACTAATATGTTAATATCAGTTATATACAGTTGTGATCGTAAGTTTACACACCCTTGGCAGAATTTATAAGATGTGTAGCATTTTAAGAAAACATAAGTGATTAGACAAAACATGTGTCTGTTATTTTTAATGTGTTTCAAATTAAACTCTTATGCATGACAGAATAGTGCAATCATTAAACAAACCATAGCAATAAAGAAAGTAATAAAATGGTCCTGTTCTAAAGTTTTCATACCCTTGAATGTTTGGGCTAATACACACAGGTTGAGATGGCTATGAAGGATAGGTATCCACGCCTGTGCATTGTAATTAGTGTCTGTGTATAAATAGACAATGAGTTTCCTAGCTCTTGAGAAACACTTGTGCATTTCAAACAGGGGTGCACTGACTTTGGTGGTTACTGAAACATGAGGAAGCAAAAGAACTGTCAAAGGATCTGCAAGAAAAAGTAGTTCAACTTTATAAACCAGGAAAAGAATATAAAAAGATATCCATGGGACAGCAGCAATAGGGCCAGAGGAGTGTTCGGACCATGCTATGATTTGGGTGGAAGCCAGCCTGGGGGGCCCCAGACAGACTCAGCCTCGATGGCGATTCCCAGCACATCTTTCTGAAGACAAAGGTTTTCGGGCCTATCTTCAGGACAAATGGAAAGAGTACATTTTCCATAATTCGGAACACAAAGATAACCCGACCCTCTTCTGGGAGGCTAGAAAGGCCACAATACTAGGGGACATCATAGCATATGTCATTCGGCAGAAGAAAATGGCAAGCAAACAACTCAGATATGGGACTTGAGGTTCAAAAAGCCAAGAGAAGGCTAATCGCCCAACCCACTCACCAAAACAAGCAAACATATCGTGATTTACTGTATACCTTGAATTGTTATATTCATAGGCGAACACAACAAGACATATTATACTATTCCGATAAACTATACAGATATGGAAACAAAATGGGTAAACTTCTGGCGAACCAGATTTGGTTCATAGCCGCACTCAAGGACAATCAGGGAACGCGACACACCTCAGGCCCACAAATTTGTGAGCTGTTCAGGCAATTTTATGCACACCTGTACGCTGCAGAACCTCAGACTCAAGCTGTACAATCCGAAAACCATTTCTTTAGCAATCTCTCTTTACCCACACTTAATGCAGAGCAGTTAAATATATTGAATGCCCCAATTACCACCAAGGAAATTTGGGAGAGTATAGGATCAAGTCAGTCCCACAAAGCGCCAGGCCCTGATGGATTAAACGCAGATTATTATAAACTTTTACGGGATGACATAGGGGAGACCTTACAGTTATACTTTTCAAAGTGTTGCAGGAAGGGTTTACAAAAGCAACCACTACAGCATGTATTACCGTCCTCCCGAAAAGTGGTAAAGACCCTTTGAATCTGGCCTCTTACCGACCCATATCATTGTTAAATTATGATGTAAACTGTTTGCGAGAATTCTACCACGAGAATGAGTGGGATTCTACCTTCCCTCATATCCGACCACCAGGTCGGCTTTGTACAAGGTAGGAAGGCTAGCAGACATCTTCTCAGTCTTTGGGTGGCTATGATACACTACCAACTGCGCAACATTCCGGCTATGGCGGTCGGATTTGATGCGGAAAAAGCCTTCGACAGGGTGGCTTGGGAATACTTATTTTCTGTCTTACAAAAATTTGGGTTCCAGGGACCTATACTACAGAACATCATGAAACTATACCAATACCCGCAGTCGATAACTGTAGCTAATGGATTAATGTCGGCCCCTTTTGAGATTCGTAGAGGTGTTAAGACAAGGGTGCCCACTGTCTCTCCTTTTATATATTTTATCCTTAGATCCCCTTTTGCGAGCCATTGATGCGAGTAAATACATAACAGGCTTACAGGTGGGCCCAACACAGTTTAACATTGCAGCCTTTGCTGATGATGTGCTTGTATTTGTGGTAGACCCGATTACCTCATTGCCTGGAGTCTTGGAACTACAAGCACAATTTGGTGTCTTTTCTGGTTTGAAAATTAATAAAGATAACTCAGAGGCTATAGACGTTATGGGTCATGTGTGCCAGAACTGGCCTGGCGTATTTCCCCTACGCTAGGTTACCTCCACGATGAAGTACTTGGGTATCCACATTCTTATTGATATTGGTAATCTTTATGCTGTTAACATTCTCCCGCTACTTACTAAAACAAAAAGAAATTGCAAGACTGGGCAACTTTACCGCTATCCTTATTGGGGAGAATACAACTTTTTAAAATGATTGAACTGCCGAAATGGTTGTACATTATGCATATGCTACCGGTCTGGATAGCCGGTCCACATATCACAGAACTGCACAAGGCCCTTCGCAGATTTTTATGGCGCAGTAAAAAAGCCAGAATTGCAACATTGATGTGCCCGCTCCCTGACGGAGGATTAACGTGTCCCAACGTTCATCAGTATAATGTAGCCCACCTGTTATGCCACATCAGAGACTGGCTGGGCACTACGGATGTTTTAATTCAGAAAAATCTACTATGAGACTGGTGCACCCCATTGGACTTGGACAATCTTTTAGTGGCCCTGAGGTCTTTACTACCAGTCCACATTCGGGACTTTCCATATTTTATAGCCTGTCGTACTGCGTGGAAGTGCCTCTGTTCCCAATTGCATATATCATGGTGGACCCTGACCTTTGTACCTATTGTGGGACTTCTGACTTTCTCCCCCAGCTGGGAAAATCCGGCATTCATCCACTGGAAGGAAGCAGGCCTAACCCACGTCTCTCAGCTACTGGATGCCTCGGGAACTCAGCTTTGTTCTTTCACCAACTTGCAGGTCACCTTTGGGATTTCGCGCAGAAGTTTTTTTGCATATCTACAAATAAGACATTTTCTACAAGCGTGGGAAGGTCACCCAATGACAGTAACCAATCAAAACACCCTGGGGAAATTCTTCACGCCTAGCAAGCAGCGGATATCTTGCGCTGTTATGGTAAAAACACTCTTGCCACTGAAAAAATCTGACAGATTAGAGACACTAGCCTGCCAATGGACCCAGGATGTGGCTAGACCCATCACTGCAGCCATCCTGACGGGATGCTTCAAGGACATAGCTAAAAACGTGGACAATGTTCAACTACAAGAAACCCAATATAAGTTACTACACAGAACTTACATCGCCCCAGCAGTAGCCTATAAATGGAAACTAACAGGTTCAGCGTCCTGTCTGAAATGTAAAGCTGATATTGCAACCCTGTGTCATAACTTCTGGAACTGCGATGCCATTCAACGATTTTGGGTCAAGATTTTAGACTCAGTCGACTTCTCGTATTGGACTTACCGAGAGATCCGAGCTTATGTCTCCTACACTTAAATCGAGAAGTGGTTCTGGGACTTTGCCGTCAGGCACACCGCAGCTTTCTTTGGAAGGCTCTCTTGTTAGCCAAACAAACAATCCTAGCGCAGTGGCTGGTTCGAGAACCGCCGACATTACTACAATGGAGACTGAAACTACACAGATTGGCTGTATATGAACATCTATCGGCGAGGACTTCACATTCTGTAAAAAGATAAGATCTGTTCCTGGACACTTGGAACCCATACCTATTATCCCTCAATCCTCGGGCCAGAAGCAAAATTCTAGACTTAACATGATCCCAGGCCCTACTCAACCTCCAGGACTTGAGCATGATATTAAGTCTAGGCTATGAGCCGTGCAATAGCTGGGGGTTCACTCCTCTTTCGTCATTCCTCCTTATCATTGGGCACAGTGGTATTTATGGCCCTCAATGTTACAGATCCCTCATCAGTCATATTGCAACCCTATGGATCTCATGGCTCCAACGGACTAGTGCCTAATACACCTGCACAGGATAAGAGTACACCTTTATACTCCATGAGCCACGAACAGGATACTTGAACTATTAGTGACCACTATAAACTCTAACCCCTAACCTGTGGACTGTGAAATTGGGATTGGGGAGGGGGGGAAGGGGAGAGGGCGGAAGAAAGCATCTGTAAGTTTCTATGTACCTCAGTTTTGTCTTTTTGTCTTTATGTTGGGCTGATTTCTGGCATCTTAGTCCACTATCACCAGTGCTACCCATCCTTATCCTCATGGGGGTATATTTGTATGTTCATACATATGTCACGTTTTTGTTATTCTTGTTCATACTTGAAAATTTAAGAAATAAATATGTTAAAAAATATATATATATCCAAAGATTTGAAATACCAATCAGCAATGTTTAAACTCTGATCAAGAAATGGAAAATTATGCGTTTTGTAAATACCAAACCACGGTCAGGCAGACCAAGACAGTTTTCAGACACTACTGCTAGGAAAATTTGTCGGGATGCAAAGACAAACCCACAACTTCTACTGAAAGACAGGCTTCTCTAAAACAAAGTGGTATGGGTGTTTCAGCATGCACAATAAGGAGATACTTGAACAAAAATGGTCTGCATGGTAGAGCTGCCAAAAAAAACCCAATGTTGCGCCAACACCGTAAAACAGCTCGCTTACAATACACCAAACAGCACCTAGAGAAGCCTCAAAAACTTCTGGAACAAAATAATTTGGAGTGATGAGACCAAAATTGAACTTTATGGTCACAACCATAAATGCTGTTTGGAGCGTTGTCAACAAGGCCTATGAAGAGAAGCATACCATACCTGCTATGAAACATGAAGGTGGATCTCCACTGTTTTGAGGGTGTGTGAGTTACAATGGCAGAAGAAATTTAGTCAAAACTGATGGCAGGATGAATGCAGCATTTTATCAGAAAATGCTGGAGGATAATTTGCATTCATCAACAGGAAAGCTGCACATGGGGTGCACCTGGACTTTCCAACATGACAATGATCCAAAACATAGGGCCATGTTGACCCTTCAGTGGCTGCAAGAGAAGGAATACTTGAAGAGACCATTAAAAACAAAATTTCTGATTTTAAATTTGATAATGCCTCCTCAGCATTTGACTCCTGGGAAAAAAAATAATCTATGATATAGCTGATAACCTATGCCCAATCCAGGAAAAAGCATACCTGAATGAACCCAACACATCTACCAAAAAAAAAAAAAAAGAAACCCTGGTACTGTGAAGAGCTAAGACTCACTAAACAAACCCTGAGAAAATCTGAAAAGCAATGGCGGAAATGTCAATCTACGAAATTACTAGAAATATTTGTATGTTCATACATGTCACGTTTTTGTTATTCTTGTTCATACTTGAAAATTTAAGAAATAAATATGTTAAAAAAATATATATATCCAAAGATTTGAAATACCAATGAGAATGAATGTTTTAACCACTGTAACCTCCTCCATTTCCCCTGCCCCTTTGGTTATTCTGTTAAAATGTTTCGATGTAAACTGCCTCTCCGAGGCATCAGTTTTATTTCCATGTAAACCGGTGTGATATGTATATTATACAGGAACATCGGTATATAAAAACTAAAAATAAATAAATAAATAAATAAATAAATAAATAAATAAATATACAAATCCCATTTAACAAAATACTGGGAACAAATCAATAACGCAAAAAAAAAAAAAAAAAAGACTACTATGCTAAACAAATTTATGGTATAATATTTAACTCCAAACTACTCTTCAAAAATGTCAAAAACTTACGGACTCATCGTCCTCAATCTCGAACAACTACAACTTTTCAAAGAGTTCATGCAATGAACAAGTCACTTTTTTGATAAATAAAATCAATAGGTTAAAAACACAATTCTCCGCCTGCCTACCTACAAATGAACATGAAGAAAAACATGGTAAAGCAAAATGGAATTCATTCTACATGGTATTGAAACTCAAAATCAACCAAATCATCACAAAAATCAAGCCTGCTATACACCCACTAGACCCAATCCTTGCAAGTTCACTGAAAATAATACTCAGCGTAATTATGCCAACAATCACAACCATGATCAACTACACGCTAACAGAAGTATGGGTCCCCGATAAAGCAAAACAAGGTGTGATTAAATCCATCTTTAAAAATAAATCTGGCAGAAGTGATGACAGGGACAACTATCGACCAATTTCCAACCTGCCTTTCATAGCTAAAATCCTAGAAAAAGCAGTGTTATCACAACTAGATAGCTACCTAGAAGACAACAATATTCTATACCCAAACTAATTCGGCTTCAGAAAAGATCTCTCTTCAGAAATCCTTCTCATTTCACTAACTGACCCTATTCTTCAAGGGTTTGATAATGATGAATCCTATATCCTGGTACTAATTGACTTAACAGCAGCCTTTGACACCATAGACCACACCCTGCTATGCCACAAGCTGAGAGAAATTGGAATAGACGGAACTGTTATCAAATAGTTCTCATCCTTCATAACAAACAGAGTAAAACTAAGCAATCACATATCAGACCCTTTCCTAATCGATTCAGGTGTCCCCCAGGGATCAGCACTATAGACTACCCTATTCAACATTTACATGCTGCCATTATGCACATTCAAAATAAAAGATGTGTTTTGTCTGATCACTCATGTTTTCTTAAAATGCTACACATCTTACAAATTCTGATAGGGGTATTTCAACTTTTGAGCACAACTGTATACAGTCCTACCTAATGGGGAATCAGAAGGGAAAAATGACTACATAAGAACTTGGAAGTAGTAGTAGCTGGATACGGTAGAATTAGGAGAGGACAAGTTTCCAAATCTTTTATGTTGTTACACAGGTTTATCAGTATAAAAACTCCTTTTGAAAACTACTCCCTGTACATGTGACTAAATGTCCATGTGCTGTATGGCAGGGTGCATTCTTTTAGCCAAGCCAAAAAGAGGTGGGACCAGGCGCAGGAGGGCAGGCAGGGAAGGGAATGGGGGAAGTAAAGAACATCTTTGCACATGCAAAGCACGGAGGTGCACAAACACCTGTGTTCCCTGCTGGCCACCTCCCATATTTTCAAAGGGAAAAATGTGCTTGCAGGCCGACAGGCTCAAAGTACTGACAGACCTGCCCATCTCCGTATGGAACATTGAAGACTGCCTTCTGGATGTGGCTCCATTGGCAGATGTCTGGAATGGGGCAGCATAATAAAGAAAAATCATAAAGAAAAAACTCTTATAGCAATAAACAGCTATGCCTCAAGTAAATGCTGGCCAAATGTGGTGAAGTTAGTGCTAAGGCCTTGATTCACCCAAATTGATGACTCAGAAAATTTCTGGCAGAAAGAATTTTAATGAATTCAGTGACTAAAAATATTACAACCTAACTAGAAAAAGAAAAAAAAAAAGCACAGATCGGAGGCCTCTGCATATCTCATAAAAAGCAAATAAGCCAGCTTAATGCAGGTTTTTTTTACACTGCCATTGACTTGAGAATCATGCAGAACATTATCAGATGCATATTTACAGTATTTTATTTATATTCTGCTTTTTGGCACTTAAGCAGATTACATTCAAGTACTGTAGGTATTTTGCTGTCCCCAGAGGACTTACAATCCATGTCTGTACCTGAGGCAATGGAAAGTGAAGTGACTTGCGAAAGACACAGGAAGCAGCAATGGGATTTGAACACTGGTTTCCCTGGTTCACAACCTGCTGCTCTAACCACTAGGCTACTCCCCACTCACAACCTCACTTAACCTTAACTGTCCCATCATATTGCCTCCCTGACATCTCTCCCATCCTCACACCCCCTTAGCTCTGCATTTCTTATATAGCTTGTTTCCTACTGATTGACATAATTATGTAACCAGATCCCTGGGTTCAATTAGATTCCATTTACTGTCCTAGCTCTGAGATTTACATCTTATTCCTGCTTCTTTCCCACTGGACTAACTGGGCAGACTGGTTGACAATTGGGCATTTTCTGCCATCATCTACTATGTTACAAATATGACAGAGTCAGGTGCACCTTATAGACTAACTCCGGTAATTTATTAGAAACATGCAGAGGCACTCTCAAGTCAACAAAATTTGGCATTGTGTGGAAGAAGTCCACTAAGCATGACTGTGATGTCATCCCAAACAAGAGGACAAGAAGCCAAAAACTCTGGTGCATACTTAAGTTACCACAGCATCTCATTTAAATGTGCTAAAAAAAAACAAAAAAAATCCCACATACAATTACACATTTCAGCTCCATAGGAATTAACTGTAAAAAGGAAAAAAATATATAAAATCAGAAATATTTTATTCTTGGTGGAAAAGAACTGTTATAGTTGCAAGAAAGATAAAGCAAATGCTATACAGGAATTAGGGAAGACCTAAATATATACAGAAATCCTATCAAAAGAAAATTAAATGCCTCATTTACTTTGTATACTCACTGCTTCATCATAGGTACTGGATATTAAGCAAGAACAATCTCTTTACAGATACATGCCTGCTTTTTACTACTCAGAAGTTTCAGTCTCTACTCTATACTTCCCAGGGCAGAATGACTTGAAAGCTCAGAACTGACTGTGCAGAGAAATCTATCACAAGAAGGGCAGGGAGACCTAGAAAGGGATACTCTTCTATCTCATTGTTATAAATCTGATGCCAGATGGGCGGAGCAATCAGATATGGAGTAGCAATCTGTTACGGATCTGCTAGGAAGTTAGCAATCTGTTAGGAAAGCTCCTAAAGAAGGGATGAGCTAGCAATCTGTTACGTTTGCTCCTGTAGAAGGAGGAGTTAGTAATCTGTTATGAACTGGTTCCTGTGGAAGGAGGAGTTAGCCATCTGAGATGCTCAGCTCCTGTAGAGGGAGTAGTAAACAATTTGTTAAGCGGAGGTAGCAATCTGATATGAATCTGTAGCTGAAGACTCCTGATGAGAAAGGAGTAGCAATCTGTTATCAGTGGAGTGCTTGGAGAGGACGCTCAGCTGTAGAGGAAAGTAGATAGGTGGGTCCTTGGGCCGATGGCAGATGACTGCGCCCCCAGGAGGATATCCTGAGAGAGACCACCGGCTAGGCTTGGATATGGAGACAGACAGATTTATTAGACAGGTTAGTAGAACCACCAGAGGTGGCAGTAGTGAGCTGATAAGCCCGGCAGGGCTGAAGTCCCTTAGGTACTAGAACAGCGATCCCAGGGTTGCTGAGCTGTAGAGAAACTATAGATAGTGAGTAGACAGGGTATGCGGTGTACATAGCCAGAACTGGATGACAAAACTCACATAAGGTCTTAATGAAGCTCAGTAGCTGGTGTTACATTAGCAACCCTTCAGTTTTCAGGGACCATAGATGATGTTACTGATAATTTGCAATTTTCCAATAGCAGGTCCGCAATTTCATTTCTCAGTTCCTTCAGCACTCTGGGATGTATACCATTTGGTCCAGGTGATTTGCTACTCTTTAGTTTGTCAGTTTGCCCTAGTACATCTTCCAGGTTCATTGCGATTTGTTTCAGCTCTTCTGAATCATCACCTTTTGAGTATCATTTCTTGCAATGGTATGTCTCAGATCTTCCTCAGTGAATACCGAAGCAAAGAATTCATTTAGTCTCTCTGTTATGGCTTTGTCATCCCTAAGTGCTCCTTTTACCCCTTGATCATCTAATGGTCCAGCTGTCTCCCTCACAGGCTTTGTACCTCAAATGTACCTGAAAACGTTTTTATGAATTTTTGATTCTATAGCAAGCTTCTTTTCAATTTTTCTATTTGCCTTCTTATCAGTGCTTTGCATTTGGGAGAACTGCCTATCAGCTATCAACTCACTGCTCACCAACCTCCACCTTGCACTTAACACCAACAAAACCGAACTTCTACTTATCTCCTCCCACCCTCCCCCCCCTTGTCTAATGATCCCAGGCTCAACATTACCATTGTGACAAAATATGTAATACAATCAAAACAAAAACATAAAATATTAAAATGAAAACATTAATTAAAAGCTTCCTGAAAGAGTAAAGATTTGAGCTGCTTTCTAAACTTTACTATATCTTCAATCTCTCTCATCTCATCAGACAAAGCATTCCAGCAAATAGGTGCAAACACATAAAAAGCCCAACGATGTGTGCTAACCAAATGACTAGCTATGGTGGAAAGGACCGACAAAAGCTTTTTCTCACTGGAATGTAGTAACCAACAAGGCGTTAAAGAGTCAATATGGGGGCTTGTTGTGTTTGAAAACTTTAAAAAATATAGCTAAGACCTTAAATGTAATTTTTCACAAGACCAGCAACCAGTGAAGGTGCTTCAAAACAGGGGTAATGTGTTCATTCCGCCACCTATTAGTGATAAGACAGGTTGTGGAAGTCTGTAAAATCTGCAACACTTTTATACTTGAATTAGGTAATCCATAATATAACAAACTACTATAATCAATGCATGTTAAAATATAAGCCTGAAAAACAGTGCAAAAATCTTCTGGATCAAGAGTAAATGTAACATGCCTTAATAATCTCAGTTTATAATACCCCCTCTAAGAAACTGTTATAACTGAGCTTTAAATGATAAAGTGCCATCAAAGAATATTCCTATATTTCAGATGGATTCTTTAAATGGGATGAGAGTTCCAAGGACTGAAAATGTGGAAAGGTTATGATCAATAAAATATGTCCTAGAATGGGAAAAACAAAGGACTTTAGTCTTATTAGGGTTCAATTTTAACTGGTTACTAAACATCCAGAAATTAATCTTAGTAAGGATCTCTTCAGCAAATGCAAATGTAGGGGTAACATTTTCGGTAATGGGAAAAATATCTGTATATCGTCAGCAAACATTCTGAATTGAACACCAAGGGATTCCAATAAAAAACACAGTGGATGCATGTACATATTAAAAAGTGCAGTGGATAAAATCGAGCCTTAGGAAAGCCCAGAAGGTATTACAAAACATTTGGACATAGAGCCATTAATGCAAACTCGCTGAAAACCAGGATAACACTTTATCTTGGGAGCACTGAAAGGAGAGGATCACCTTGCTGGTGGCTGAAAGGAAATCAGTAAGTTTTTGCTTGGGACATTGTCTTTTTCAAACGTATTGGGGAAAAGTTAACTATTTGGGAAAATTATTTAGTGTGTTAGTGTGTTTGTGCTTTTAATAGTCAGTAAGGCAGCGAACAAACAAGTTAAGACTGTATTTTTAAATGGTCAGTCAGTAAGGCAGCTAGTAAGCAGTAGTTAGTGTGTTTATTTTTAAAAGTCTGTAAGGCAACTTGTAAACAGAACTGAGTGTTTGTATTTAAAAAAATTAAAAAAAATTATCCAGAAGCTAGAAATAAGCTAGGAGCAGTGTATACCTAAGTAAAAAGATTGAAAAGTTCAGTTCAGTTACTCACCTTGGAAAGGTGTTGAGACAGTGTGATTTGGTTTCATTAGGTACCAACCTTTGATAATCAAGAGAGCAGTGAGTCACTCTGGCTGACTAACTGTTTAGACTGTTTGGATTTCCTAACCCTCTCACCCCTCACCCACCCACCCCAGCTCATTATTTAATTTATAGGCAGGTGCCACTTTAAAAAAAACAAAACAAAACACAAAAACAACAAAAACTTTGAGAGTTTGAACAGTCTCTTGTAGGCCACTACCAGACATATAGTGAATTCACTAATACATTTAAAGGACGTTAGTTAGACACATTCCTACTCCCATCGCAACCTAAAATTTAACTAGGAACTGAACAAAATTGAGATGAAGGCAGCAGCCCAGCAGCAAGAGGGGGGCTTCCCAGTCTTTTGCATCGATTGTCACATGTATGATTTTTTACCCGCCGGTGAGAAGTTGTACATGTGCATGCGATGCAAAGAGCTCCTGGCTCTCAGAGAACGAGTCTAATCTCTGGAGGCTAGAGTGGCAGACCTGGGGGAGCTGAGGCAGACAGAGAGGTATATGGATGAGACCTTCAGGGACATAGTAGCCAAGTCCCAACTTCAGACTGGCAGCCCCGGTGCTGCCTTGGAGGAAGAAGGTCTCATGATTGCAGAGCATCAACCGGGTGCAGCAGGAAAGGATCCTGTAGCAAGGAACTGATCTCCAGGTGATGCATTGTCCTTTCGCACAGAGGATATCTCCCCAAGGCCTACTGCCCAGGAGGGAAGTGTTAGGTCGGCCGTCATAGTTGGTGATTCGATTATTAGGAATGTAGATAGCTGGGTGGCTGGTGGGCGTGAGGATTGCCTGGTAACATGCCTACCTGGTGCGAAGGTGGCGGACCTCATGCGTCACCTAGATAAGATTTTAGACAATGCTGGGGAGGAGCCGGCTGTCGTGGTACATGTGGGCACCAACGACATAAGAAAATGTGAGAGGGAGGTTCTGGAAGCCAAATTTAGGATCTTAGGTAAAAAGCTTAAATCCAGAACCTCCAGGGTAGCATTCTCTGAAATGCCCCCTGTTCCACGTGCAGGTCACCAGAGGTAGGCAGAGCTCCAGAGTCTCAATGCATGGATGAGACGATGGTGCAAGGAAGAGGGATTCAGTTTTGTTAGGAACTGGGGAACCTTTTAGGGAAGGGGGGAGTCTCTTCCGATGGGATGGGCTCCACCTTAACCAGGATGGAACCAGACTGCTAGCGCTAACCTTTAAAAAGGAGATAGAGCAGCTTTTAAACTAGAACAAAGGGGAAAGCAGATAGTCGCTCAGCAGTGCATAGTTCGGAGAGAGGTATCTTCAAAGGATACTAATGATGCATTAGAATTAGGGCATCCTGACAGTGAGGTTCCAATAATAAGAAAAGTAGTGCAAGTGCCTGTAACTAAAAACTCACCTGAGCTAAAAAAATTCTAACTTATCCCTATCAATTAAAAAGCAGAATGAAAATACAAACAAAAAACAAACTTTGAAATGTTTGTAAGCTAATGCCAGAAGTCTAAGAAGTAAAATGGGAGAATTATAATGTATAGCAGTGAATGATGACATAGACTTAATTGGCACCTCAGAGACATGGTGGAAGGAGGACAACCAATGGGACAGTGCTATACGGGGTACAAATTATATCGCAATGACAGAGAGGAGCACTCGGGAGGCAGTGTGGCGCTTTATATCCGGGATGGCATAGAGTCCAACAGGATAAACATCCTGCATGAGACTAAATACAAAATTGAATCTTTATGGGTAGAAATCCCTTGTGTGTCGGGGAAGACTATAGTGATAGGAGTATACTACCGTCCACCTGGTCAAGATGGTAAGACGGACAGTGAAATGCTAAGAGAAATTAGGGAAGCTAACCAAATTGATAGTGCGGTAATAATAGGAGACTTCAATTACCCAATATTGACTGGTTAAATGTATCATCGGGACACACTAGAGAGATAACGTTCCTGGATGGAATAAATGATAGCTTTATGGAGCAATTGGTTCAGGAACCGATGAGAGAGGGAGCAATTTTAGATCTAATTCTCAGTGGAGAACAGGATTTGGTGAGAGAGGTAACGGTGGTGGGACCGCTTGGCAATAGTGATCATAATATGATCAAATTTGAATTAATGACCGGAAGAGGAATAAGTATGCAAAGCCATGGCTCTTGTGCTAAACTTTCAAAAGGGAAACTTTGATAAAATGAGAAAAATTGTGAGAAAAAAACTGAAAGGAGCAGCTACAAAAGTAAAAAGTGTGCAAGAGGTGTGGTCATTGTTAAAAAATACCATTCTAGAAGCACAGTCCAAATGTATTCCACACATTAAGAAAGGTGGAAAGAAGGCAAAACGATTACCGGCATGGTTAAAAGGGGAGGTGAAAGTAGCAGCCAAAAGATCTTCATTCAAAAATTGGAAGAAGGATCCAACAGAAGAAAATAGGATAATGCATAAACGTTGGCAAGTTAAATGTAAGACATTGATAAGACAGGCTAAGAGAGAATTTGAAAAGAAGTTGTCCGTAGAGGCAAACACTCACAGTAAAAACTTTTTTAAAATATATCCGAAGTAGAAAGCCTGTGAGGGAGTCAGTTGGACCGTTTGATGATCGAGGGGTTAAAGGGGCACATAGAGAAGATAAGGCCATCGCGGAAAGATTAAATGATTTCTTTGCTTCGGTGTTTACTGAAGAGGATGTTGGGGAGGTACCCGTACTGGAGAAGGTTTTCATGGGTAATGATTCAGATGGACTGAACCAAATCACGGTGAACCTAGAAGATGTGGTAGACCTGATTGACAAACTGAAGAGTAGTAAATCACCTGGACCAGATGGTATACACCCCAGAGTTCTGAAGGAACTAAAAAATGAAATTTCAGACCTATTAGTAAAAATTTGTAACCTATCATTAAAATCATCCATTGTACCTGAAGACTGGAGGATAGCTAATGTAACCCCAATATTTAAAAAGGGCTCCAGGGGTGATCCAGGAAACTACAGACCGGTTAGCCTGACTTCAGTGCCAGGAAAAATAGTGGAAAGGGTGCGAAACATCAAAATCACAGAACATATAGAAAGGCATGGTTTAATGGAACAAAGTCAGCATGGCTTTACCCAAGGCAAGTCTTGCCTCACAAATCTGCTTCACTTTTTTGAAGGCGTTAATAAACATGTGGATAAAGGTGAACCGGTAGATGTAGTATACTTGAATTTTCAGAAGGTGTTTGGCAAAGTTCCCCATGAAAGGCTTCTAGGGAAAGTAAAAAGTCATGGGATAGGTGGCGATGTCCTTTTGTGGATTGCAAACTGGCTAAAAGACAGGAAACAAAGAGTAGGATTAAATGGACAATTTTCTCAGTGGAAGGGAGTGGTCAGTGGAGTGCCTCAGGGATCTGTATTGGGACCCTTATTTTTCAATCTAAATAAAAATGTTAAATAGTTTGTACGTCGTCGCTAATCTCGCCAACCGCTTAACCGAATGCGTTCAAATTTGCACACAACATTCACTTCCCATACGGGAAGGATCTTATACACTTACATTACATATAGGTCACACCTGTGACAGGTAATACAAGTTTAAAAATTGCTTACACAAAACAGCGACATCTGGTGGCCATCAGCGCAAGCGCAACCTCTTACACCTTTCACACACACTCACACACCACACCCCCACACAGGGCTATTGTCTTTCATTCACACTCCCTCATAACACACAGAAATCCACACTCATCACACCACACACCCCCACGCCTGCCAATGTCACTTACTTCACCCACCCTCCCAAAACACACCAAAACACGAATTCCTGGCTGCTACATTGGGAAGCCACGCATTTAACACACCCTCCGATTTTAATTTAAAGTACCCTCTTCCACCCACCCACGCACTGCACTCCGATCACACACTACAGCTGAAACATGTCTGTACTTCTCCGCCGGCACCACAGGAACGGTCCGGGGACACATCGCATTCATTAGGGCCGTCGGATGCCAGCAACCAAAATGGCGCAGGCGGACCTTGCCCTTACTATGCTATACGGAGACAACAATGACGTCGGTACACCATGTGACATAGTAAGGGCAAGAGCCCGTCGGCGCCATATCCTCAGCGGACATTTGCCCTTACTAGGTCAGGAATCCTGACGCACCACTTTAACCGGTGAAGTTTTGCGACATGGCAGCCGGCGGAACAAACCCTAGCACACACCCTCGCCACCGGCTGGCAGTTTACACAGGTAGCCGGGGAGGAGCACGGTGGGGGACCGTTCTTATTTTCCGCCGCACGTTTTTCACAGGGGGGGGCCACTCATTCTCCTCATCTCCCGAGAGGGGGGCTGTAGCGTGGGTTCCTCTATTTCGCCGGGTTGGGGGGGGGCCAGGAAGGTGTGCTTGCATATTTAAACTATTCTTTGCGGGTGCTGATCATGTGGGGTAAAAAAAAAAACAACACACAAACTTTAACCTTTACTGCTCTGTTCTGTTGTTTTCAACTTAACCAGCTAGTATATTTATAAATGATCTGGAAAGAATTATGATGAGTGAGATAATCAAATTTGCAAAAAATACAAAATTGTTCAGAGTAGTTAAATCACAAGCAGATTGTGATAAATTGCAGGAAGACCTTGTGAGACTGGAAAATTGGGCATCAAAATGGCAAATTAAATTTAATGTGGATAAGTGCAAGGTGATGCATATAGGGAAAAATAACCCATGCTATAGTTACACAATGTTAGGTTCCATATTAGGTGCTACAACCCATGAAAGAGATCTAGGCGTCATAGTGGATAACACATTGAAATCGTTGGTTCAGTGTGCTGTGGCAGTCAAAAAAGCTAACAGAATGTTGGGAATTATTAGAAAGGGAATGGTGAATAAAACGGAAAATGTCATAATGCCTCTGTATCGCTCCATGGTGAGACTGCACCTTGAATACTGTGTACAATTCTGGTCGCCGCATCTCAAAAAAGATATAACTGCGATGGAGAAGGTACAGAGAAGGGCTACCAAAATGATAAGGCGAATGGAACAGCTCCCCTATGAGGAAAGACTAAAGAGGTTAGGACTTTTCAGCTTGGAGAAGAGACGGCTAGAACGGGTAGATGTGAATCGGGTACTTGCCAGGTTCTTATGGCCTGGATTGGCCACTGTTGGAAACAGGATGCTGGGCTTGATGGACCCTTGGTCTGACCCAGTATGGCATATTCTTATGTTGTTATTTACTCTTTCGGATAATAGAAAGACTAGGGGGCACTCCATGAAGTTAGCATGTGGCACATTTAAAACTAATCGGAGAAAGTTATTTTTTACTCAATGCACAATTAAACTCTGGAATTTGTTGCCAGAGGATGTGGTTAGTGCAGTTAGTATAGCTGTGTTTAAAAAAGGATTGGATAAGTTTTTGGAGGAGAAGTCCATTACCTGCTATTAATTAAGTTGACTTAGAAAATAGCCACTGCTATTACTAGCAACGGTTAGATGAAATAGACTTAGTTTTTGGATACTTGCCAGGTACTTATGGCCTAGATTGGCCACTGTTGGAAACAGGATGCTGGTTTGATGGACCCTTGGTCTGACCCAGTATGGCATGTTCTTATGTTCTTACCTAATTCTTGCAAACAATGCAAAAGAGTTACATGAGAAATTTTAAAACCAGAGACCATGCTGCGTTTCGGCTTATCTGCGTAACTTTACTGCTGCTCTATATGAGGACCAAGTGTGTAGATCTTTAGTTTTAGGGCTTATAGGATAGGGTGAGGGGTCTGGGTAAACTGGGGAGCATGCAGGATGAAGAATCAGAGGGGTCTGAAAGACCTTGATATTAACTGGCTAAACTGGTGGACTAATTGGAAAAAATGGGTCATCTCTTGCACGAGCATGTTTTAAATTTTGCTGACGTAAGTACATAAAGCCAACATGGTGCCAGTGAAGACACATGCATGCTAGCTAGCTGTGCTCAAGTAACCTCTTAAAATTAGAATCATACTTATGTGCAGTGGAGGCATTTTAAAACATAAGCCCCGTAAGTGTGTGCATGATTAAAAATTGTAGCCTATCCTTGTTCGTGTGCCAACACACACGTATGGTCACACGCGTGTTTTTTGTGTTTTGGTTTTTTTTTTAAATTGACCTCTCAGTTTTTTTTTTATAAGACACGTACCAGACAAAGATTTACAAATTCAAGGTGTTATTTTTCCTGCATTTTATTTTGTTTCTTTTAATGTGCCATTCTTCCTGTCACTTTTCTACATTTACAACTTAAATTTAAATTCATTAACAAAACATATGGTAGGCTTAACTATGGCTCTAAAATAAACATGGAAAAGTCAGGAAAAATTACGTAGTAACATATTAATGATGGCAGAAAAGGACCAATTGGTCTATCTAGTCTGCCCAGCAAGCTTCTTATGGTAGTAGTATCATCCGTGCCATGCAGGTTACCTCCATGTTTCTCTTAAGGATAGTAACTGCTGTTCCGTGCAGTTATCCCAAAGCCTTATGATAACTCATAAAAAATTTCTGCTAGCAACATTTTTAATGGATTTATTTTTATTTATTTGTTTTTATATACCAGTATTCGAGAATACATATCAGTTTACAAAATTAAAAAGTAAAAAATAACCAGTGAAATAAAATACATCAATTAAAAAACTAAAAAAGGAGATACAACATAGTTAATATATTAGAAATATGAAAACAATAATCATAACTCAGTAAAATATTAAAAAGAAAAGAAAGGCATTATTCAATCAGGAAAAGCTTGCTGAAATAGCCAGGTATTTAGTTTCTTTTTAAAAGTCAATGGATTTGCCTCAGCTCTCAATTCTACTGGTGTGGAATTCCATAGTTTTGGACCTGCTAAAGAGGTTTAGACTGTCGAGGACGAGATTGTGGTGGATAATACCTTCTGGTTTTATATTGAAACCGTCGAGGATCTCGTCTGAAAGATCACTTTGTAGTGGAAGGATAATCTGGAGGAAGAGCAGATAGTTGACGAAGGGTGTCGTAGTGGTCTTTTAACTGTGCAACTGTTTTCTTGGATGTTGGTACCAAATAAGTTGTCACCAGTACATGGCAGGTCTGCAAGACGATCCTGAACCTCTTGTCACAAGTCAGAGGACTTAAGCCATGCCCAACGTCGTGCACTGATGCCTGCTGCAGAAACCCTGGAGGCGGTGTCAAAGATATTGTTGACTGCTCTTATCTCATGCTTATCAGCATCTAAACCCTTGAGGAGAATGTTGTTAAGTCCTTCCTGGTATTCATCAGCTAAAGATTCAGAATACTCTTGTACTCTCTTCCAGAGATTCTTGGAGTACTGAGTCATATATAGCTGGTATGCTGCAATGCGAGCAATAAGCATTGAGCTATGGAAGACCCTTCTTCCAAAGGCGTCTAAGGATTTGTTCCTTACCTGGAGGTGCTGATGAAGGAGGTCTGGCCTTTTCAGATTTCTTTTGGGCAGACTCCACAACTACTGACTGGTGAGGTAGTTGAGATTTTTGGAAACCTGGGGCTGATTGCACTAAATAGATGATATCAGCTTTCCTATTCACAGGAAGAACTGAGCCAGGATGCTCCCAGTTACGGTTTAAAAGGTCCAGTAGTACTTCATGAACAGGAACTCCCATGACTTCCTTGGATGCATCAACGAATTGTAGTACTTCAAGCATTTTATGCCTTGCATCCTCTTCTGTTTGCAAATCAAAGGGAATTGTCTCGAACATTTCCTTAATAAAATTTGCAAAAGTCAAGTCTTCAGGTGGAGAACATCGACATTCACCTGGAGGTGAAGGTTGTGAAGGAAGATCATCTGAACCATCAGTGTCAGAAGAATCAACTCCCCATGGATTATCAGGATGGTCACCAGCACCTCCAGGAGCTTGAGGCTGGTGCGGAGGTAGAAATCCAGCCGGATCTAGAGGTGGCTCCCATGGAATTCAAGGGGGCACCAATGGAAGTCGAGGTGGCATCAATGGATGCACCGAAGATGGTAAGAGCATCGATGGCATCAGTGTTTTTGAAAGCCAGTGCGATGGTACGACGGCCGATGTTCCTGGTGTTGGCTCGGGCATCGGCCCTCCGGTGGAGACTGAAATGATCGTAAAGCCTGAAGCATCGCCTCTTGGACAATCCTGTCCAAGAGGACAGGACCCGAGAAGCCGGCATGGGGGGCATGGCTACTGGGGGTGGAGGCTCAGAAGGCGTAGCCGGAGGCTCCACTGATGGCGGTGAAGTTCCGGATTCCGGCACCAATACCGGAGGGGAACGCCTCGGTGCCCCGAGTCCAGACGGGGATGGGGCCTCGTCTCCTTGGGGCTTTTTGGTCGGTGGCTCCGTCACTGATGTCGATGGCTATCCGATTCCTACATCAGAGGAAACACTTCGTCGATGACGGTGTCGATGCTTCTCTCGATGATCGGCCCACTGTTTGTCTGGCATCGATGACGAAGACATCGATGCTTTGGACCAGGAAGAAGAAGGTGAGGGGACATCACCGGTGGATTTTTGCCGTTTAGGCTTCAGTGGCGACGGAGTCTTCGAGGATAGAGGGTTTTGACTCGATGCTGGTTTAGTAGAAGTCGATGGAGAGACCTTAAAAAGGAGTTCCATCTTCTCCAAACGGGCCCTCCGGCCTTTTGGAGTCATTTGTGAACAGCTTGTACACTGTTGCACGTTATAAACAGGTCCAAGACTGAGTACGCACACGTCGTGCAGGTCTGTGATAGATATAGTTCTTGGGCACTCAGGACACTTACGGAACCCGGTGGCCATGATTTTTTGAAAAATAAACGGTCGCACGGTTGATGACCAAACACCGTGAGAGAAAAATGTCCTGGATCCGACCAAAAAATGATGGGAAGAAACTTACCGGCGTCGACAATGGTCAGCGGTCGATGGGGGACCCCTGGGATAGGGGAAAATACAAAATTAAGTTTAATTTCCATGAGGAAGGTTTGTGAGGTAAACTCACAGAGCTCCAAGATCGGCGGGGCTACTGCTGCGTGGAAAAAAAAGAGACTGAAGGGGGACCCCTGCTGGATGCAGGATTGGTATCATGCTGGGCATGCTCAGTGGTGCCAGTCAACGTTTTAGAAACTTTGACAAAAGTATTCTGTGATTGGGCTCCATCCTGATGATGTCACCCACATGTGAGGACTATCATCCTGCTGTCCTGTGAGAAAATCTGCTCTTACATTGTCTTTTCCTGCTATGTGAGAGGCCGAGATCATCTGTAGAAGTCCTTCCACCCATTCTATAAGCTGTACTATTTCCTACGATATTTGCTGGCTCTTGGTTCCTCCCTGCTGGTTGATGTAAGCCACTATCTTTGCATTGTCCAACAGAATTCGGACCACTCAACCCTGCAATCTGTTGCCAAACCGTAAGCATGCCAACTGGACCGCATGGGCCTCCAGCCAATTGATACTCCAAAGAGACTCTTCTGGACTCCAGTGTCCTTGCGCTGTCAGCTCCCCCCAACTATGGAGGCTCACATCTGTCATGAGTACCAGCCAGGATAGTGAGGTTAGGGAAACCTCCTTTCTCAGATGATCCTTCTTTAACCACCACTGCAGGTGAGTGTAGACCTCCATCAGCAGGTGAAACTGAATTAAATAGTCTTGAGACTGTGGGCTCCAAAGAAACAGCAGGGAGCGCTGAAAAGGTTGCATATGCGCCCTCACCCACGGCACCACTTCCAGGGTTACCACATCAATCCAAGCACCTGTACTTAGGATCACACTATTGGGAGAATTGTGTTTATCAGACGCACCTGCGCCATCAACTTCTGAATATGACCCTCCGGAAGGAAAATCCTGCCCTACTTCGTGTCGAAATGAACACCAAGATACTCTAGTGACTGAGATGTCGGAAGACTGCTCTTGGCCAGGTTCACCACCCAACAGAGCGCTTGCAGCAAGATCACCTTGCGTGAAACCAGGAGGTTCTCTTCCAGAGTCTTAGCCCGAATCAGCCAGTCATTCAAGTATGAGTGTACCAGAATTCCATACTTCTCAACTCTGCCACCATCACCATCATAACCATGGAAAAAGTTCTGGGCGCGGTGGCCAGACCAAAAGGCAGCGCTCAACAATGATAATGACATCCTAAAATCATGAATCACAAAAAACGTTGGTGCTATAGCCAGATGGGAATATGCAGGTACACCTCAGACAGATCCAAGGATGTCAGAAACTCCCCTGATTACACAGCCATTATCACTGACCGCAAGGTTTCCATATGAAAATAAGTACCCGCAAATGATCCTTTGAGATCCAGGATGGGACGAAAAAAGCCCTTCTTCTTGGGCACAACAAAATAAATGGAGTATCGGCCCATATTTTCTTGAAACATGGGCATTAAAACCACAGCCCTCAGACCGAGGAGCTGTGACATTGTACACTCCACTGTCTGCCTCTTCTGAGGGGAGTGGCAGGGAGATACCATGAACATGTCCCAAGTAACACTGTGAAACACCAGCACATATCCATTTTGTATCACCTCCAGGACCCACTGGTCGGACATGATTTCGACCCACTTCTGATAAAAGAGAGAGACGACCCCTATCTCTTGTTCCTGGGGGTGGGTCGACACACCTTCATTGGGAGACTTGGGGGATTCTATTACCCAAGACTGCACCCCAATCTGGGACGAAAGGACTGAGACCTACTGAAAGGCTACTCTTCTGTAGGGTCAAAAGTGCTTGGATCCCCTAGCATGACCTCTCATGCAAAAGGAGCACGACATCTGCTTCTTATCCTCCAATAACTGAGGAACCAGGGTCGCGCCCCACTTATTGGCCAATTTCTCCAACTTGCCTCCAAACAAGAGCTAGCCTTTAAAAGGCAACTTCGTAAGGTTAGACTTGGAGGTCGCATCAGCCGACCAGTTTCTAAGCCATAACTGACACCTGGCCACTATTATCAAAGCCACCCAAAATGGCAGCTGCTGGTTCCATCACTGCCCTGGAATTCACATCAGAATCATCGACCTCCTGAGAGAGAAGTAAACAGGAGCGAGCTACCAGGGAACACGAAACTATCTGCAGTCATTGCCACTGCTTCAAATGCTTGCTTAAGGATGGCCTTAATCCGCCTATCGTGCACATCCTTCAAGGCCACTCCTCCCTCTACAGGGATAGTCGTCCACTTAGTGATGGCACACACAAGTGCAACCACTTTCGTAAAACGTAACTGCTTTCTTGCCGCTGGATCCAGTCCTTCCAAGACTCATCCCCCTTTGAAATTATCTTCCGGGGGCTCCCCACTCAAGACCAATCAATTTTTGAATGGCCTCCATAACAGGGAAAAAAACAAGAGGCTTTAAGCAAAGAAATCAAAATGGGATCTTTCTTTGGCTCAGACATGGATTCAGCCCCAGTCTGGGAAATCAGAGCTGGTAACTTATCTCTATGAAAGAACTGCAACACAGTTCTATATGGTTACAACCCCAAAGGAATTTCCCCATCCTCCAGAAAGTAAGGATCAGCTTCATCATCCGTGCCATCTGGGTCCCTATTGGGAGGACCAGCTACTGATCTAGGTGTACTTCGATGCTTATCCGCAGCACCAGGCGTGTGGGAGGTCACCACCTGAGACCCTTACCTGGCAAGATTGGTTGGCACCTGAAGAAAGAACTACAATCCTTGAAAAAATTCCACCCAAGAAAAGGCAGACAAATCCATGCCAAAACCAGGAGGCACCTGTCCTGTGCCCACTGAACAAACGAACCAGATAATGAACCTGCTAAGGGAGTTCCAAAGTCAGGCTCCCCTTCTGAAATATCTTTACCCAGGCCCGCATTAGGCTGGGAAGAACCAGGCTTAGTAAAATCAGATAAAGGCAATTCTCCCTGAGCTTTCAAGCAGCGCTGGCACAAGTTAGAGAGAATGCTAGGCTGAGACGGTCAAATATGACAAGCAGCACAGAAGGTAAGGTAAGGTGCTTAGATTTCTTAGCTATAGGTGCCATCAGTCTGTCAGTATGCTTAACAAGAGACTGAAAGGGGTACGACCAGCTGTATCTGCACTGCAAAAAATAGGCATCCAAAATTTAGAAGTCCAAAATTTAAGCATACAACTCTGTGCCTCTATGAGTGCCCAAAAACTGAGCGCCCTCTATGTTGCTCAGATTGTGCATATAGGTAAGCGTGCGCCTCAATTAGACGCTGCTACTGACTGGATGCCCAAGCAAACGACCAACTAAGTGTTCAAAAACTGGGCGTACAACTGGACACACAGCCAGACGCACTCACACGAACCGACTGTCTTGAAGAGGGCAGCCCAATGTGCAAGAAAACACCGCCATAGTCCACTACGCGATGCACAGTAAAAAGCCTACGAACGGGCCCTAGCCCAAAAAGGCTGCTCAACCCGTCAGGCTGCCCACGGTCCCTGAACTTCCTCAGAATTGGGAATGAACGTTGGAATGGTGTGTCAAGCACAGAGACCGGGGGAAGGAGGAATCTCTACAAAAATCCCTCATTCTCTATTCTTTTTTTTTTTTTTTGCTTTACCTGAGCTCAGCCCATCCAGGCTGAGTACAGAGTTGGGCTCTGGCTGCGGGGGGAGAGGGCAAATACAGTCACCGCTGCACTCTGCTTCCTGCACCCGCTTGCCTTTCAAGCTGTCTTATAATCACCTCATGAATTCTCAACTGAGGGAGGGACTATATGGTATCACCATAGGAGAGCAAGGCAAATTCATTTTCTTTTTTTTTTTCTCCTGAAAACTTTAAGTAATCTCCAATAGTGAGATGCACATCCACCATTTGCTGGAGATGGATGTCACTGCAGGGGTAAATATACTGGGATGTCAGCTTTGCTCCATTTCCATCTGCTGGTAGATGTGCATAACCCACTTGGTTCTGGATCCACCTGTCTAAATGCTAAGAAAACAAATTTAAGTTCTGGATGTCTGAATTCTTTGCAAGTGGCAATGCATTTTACTGAATGATATGCAAATTCTCTATTGAAAAACAGAAATATTGAAGAAGCCAAAAGATAAAGGCCATCAAATGTGTCCATTTGTGCCTGCCTATCGTGCTGACACATGTTTTATTTCATCTGTGATTTCATCCATCCTTTCCCATGCCACTAAGGTCTCTTGGTGTCTGCCTGACCTTCCAACCACACAAGTTTCTTCTTCCAGTTGAAGTGGAAAAAGGACCTGTGGCATCCTGAAAGCTCATTTTTGGACAATTATTTCACTGGTCCAATAATAGTTATCAAAACGGGCTAAAAATCCAGTCTTTTCCAGGACTAATACAGCTATTGGAATTCAGGACTACCAAAAATCCGGTACACAGACTTGAGCTTGGGAAAGATGAGCATGCCAATCCTCAGAGGCGAAAAAATGAATTTTCTTAGCAAAGTTGTAAGTAAAAATTAGTGATTTAGTGAAAGTGCATATAGGGAAAAATAAAATGCTGTAGTTACATGATGTTAGGCTCCATATTAGGAGCTATCAACCAGGAAAAAGATCTAGGCACCCTTACAATTTAATAACCTTACTCTTCTTCAGCCTAACACATAGCTTTATTCCTCTTATATTATATTAAGTGCCTTGTAATTTTAATATGCGTTTGTTCTCCCCCCTTTTAATTATGTGCCAAGTTTCTCCCCATGTAACCTGAGCCAAGTTTTATGCCTTGTTCTTTGTAATTGCATTTCACATGCCTGTTTTTCAGTTACAATGTAAACGAGACGATATGTAAAATTTACATGAATCCCGGTATAAAAAAATGTTAAATAAATAAATAGTGGATAATACATTGAAATATTGAATTCAGTGTGCTATGGCAGTCAAAAAAGCAAACAAAATGTTAGGAATTATTAGGAAGGGAATGGTGAATAAAATGTCATAATGCCTCTGTATCACTCCATGCTAAGACCGCACCTTGAGTACCTTGTACAATTCTGGTCATCACATCTCAAAAAAGATATAGTTGTACTGGAGAAGGTTCAGAGAAGGGCAACCAAAATGATAAAGGGGATGGAACAGCACCCCTATGAGGAAAGGCTGAAGAGATTAGGGCTGTTCAGCTTGGAGAAGAGATGGCTGAGGGGAGATATGATAGAGGTCTTTAAAAACATGAGAGGTCTAGAACGGGTAAATGTGAATTGGTTATTTACTCTTTCGGATAACAGAAGGACTAGGGGGCACTCCATAAAGTTAGCAAGTAGCACATTTAAAACTAATCTGATAAAATTCATTTTCACTCAACGCACAATTAAGCTCTAGAATTTGTTGCCAGAGGATGTGGTTAGTGCAGTCCGTGTTGCGGGGTTTAAAAAAGGTTTGGATAAGTTCTTGGAGGAGAAGTCCATTAACTACTATTAATCAAGTTGCCTTAGGGATTAGCCACTGCTATTACTGGCATCAGTAGCATAGGATCTACTTAGTGTTTGGATACTTGACAGGTACTTATACCTGGATTGGCCAATGTTGGAAACAAACGCTGTGCTTGATGGACCCTTAGTCTGACAGAGTATGGCAATTTCTTATGTTCTTAACCATGGTGTAGCTACCGAACCACTATCATAAGTGATAGGCCCTTTATTGATAGAACAGGTGTAATCACTTTTGACCTAGCTATATTTGCTGCCTTTGGCCTGAATGTTCTATGAATCACTTGATAGATATACCATGACTTTATCACTTGGTTCCTGAAAAGTTCCTCATTTATTTTAAGGGAAAACAAAATGGTTTTAAAAAAAAAAAATCCCTTATGGTGTTCTCGCTTGTTCTCCTTTCCCTGCACATTACAGCAGCAAGTCTCCTCTTTCAGGTCACGTCTTTCACATAAAAGTGCTAAACTAATGCCACTTAATGACAAATTAATGTCCATGAATAAAAAATATACCTCTAATAGCGCAGGGTAATTTGCCATTACAATATCATCTTTGGACATGCCCCTAGCTCAATACAATGTATTTAATTCATAACCTAATGAGTGATATATAAAAAGAGGGAGATGAACCCTGCAATTACATTTATGTGAGCCTGTCACCTTATTTGTAAAACCTTGGAGTCATTTACATTCAAATTAGAACAAATGAGTGATTTCTCAAAGTGCGGTGATAAATGACCACTGCAGCACAAAGCCACTTGTATTTTTCTGTGAAAACATTCCCTGCTTCTGCGTATCTGCAAAAAATTACAATGCACACTGCCCAACTTGCAAGTAATGACTATTTTCTACTGATTAGGTTAGAAGACTAATAATGAACAAAATAAATAATTTCTCTTTCCATTTTTTCTCCCCTTCTGTAGTTTTGTTTTCAAATCGGTCAGTTTCAATGCTCGTGGATGCACACTGCCATCTGCTGGCTACTGGTGGACAGTGGTGTTTCGAGTTCTAATTTGGCAGTTTGTTCTTCGGCATCTCACTTTTTTCCTTGCATTAAAGCAGCAGACAAGCTGTGTGTGTGTGCGTGGTGAGGAGAAGCCTGTTTTCCCTCAGCTGGTTTGGCTCAAGCCCGTACAACAACCCTGGCGACGGAGCGGAGGTCACCCCCACTCGCTCATTCAGGTACCTGAAATGCCCTCACTCTTTCAATCATCCGTTTGATTAATCCCTGGGAAAAGGGAGTTTTGAGTTATGGTAATAAAGATTCATCACACAATGTGGCTGATGCAATAAATAAGCACGGAAAACGGACACTCGGTGTTGAGCGCCTGCTTTCCCTAAGCAGCTCTCCTGGGTGCGCGATTCAATATTCAAATGAGGGGTCGCGCTGCCAAAGAGGTGGATAAGGACAAATGTGCGCCCCTAGCGCTTCCTTGGCAGCGCACGCTCAGGAGAGGTGGCTGTCAGCAGGTTAGGAAAATGGATGTTTGTTAATTGAGCCTGATTCCCTAACTTGACCGCCGGCACTTTTTTTTTTTTTTTTTTAAACCTTTTGCTTCCTCCAACTTAATATTGCCATGATATTAAGTTGGAGGATGTAAGGAAAAAGCAGAAAATTCTGTACACCTTTTTGGGCTGCTCAGAAATTAACGCCTGCTCTTGTCAGGCATTAATTTCTGAGGGTAAAAATGTGCGGGATGGGTGCATTTTTTTTTTTCAGATCTTGGGAGAATAACTAATAGCCTCATCAACATGACTTTGCATGTGATGAGCGCTATTAGTTTCTCTGGGGGTTGGTCGTGCATTTTGGAAGCTCTAATCCCCTTATAGCATAAGGGGCTGTGGACGTGCGTCCAAAATGTGCGTCCAACCATGGGTTAAACGGTGCGCTCAGCTGAGTGAACTGTTTTGCATCGGCCCCATTCTTGGTTCCTGGGATAGAAGTACACCCACAGTAAGCTAACTTTCAGTGTAGTATCTTGGATTCTTTGCAGATTGTTATGCCATTGTAACGTGGTAAATTATGGCAGAAAAAGATCAAGATGGTCCATCCATTCTGCCCAGGGCTGTGTAGGGTTGTAACCGTGTGCATTATCCCAGTGTACTCCTAGGAGCACAAAGCAGTCACACCATGCTGTTATGGGTTGAAGCATTGCTCAGTGCAGGTCACCCAGTGCTCCTGTTCCATCCTCTGCCTCCAGGGATATTCTGTGTTTATACCACTGTTTTTCTGAATTGTGTTACTGTTTTTGCTTCCACCACCTGCTCTGAAAGGGCATTTCCAGACCATCAACCTCCTCTCTCCATGAAAAAAAAATTCTTCTTGGCATTGCAATATCAAACCAATCCAAGAAGGATCTAAAAAAATGATGTTTGTGACTTTTGTAGACCCACATATCAAGATGTGAATACGGGTTGCACATTGCTTGTGCAGTTTTGCATATCTTGTGACACAGAAAGAGCCACAGAAATGATTTCTGGGCTGTAGCAGGGCAACAGTGAGGTAGGCTACATGACAGAGTAAATCCACCAGTGAAAAATTGAACTCCAGTTGTCTTCAATATTTCGGTGAGGACAATTTTCAAAGCAATCTGTGTGTGTAAAAATCATTTTCCCAGCTTTAACCCACTGTCTGAAAATTGCCTTCTGTCAAAATGACTAAAAGTTTGCGCACGGTTCCCTTTTAGCTGAAATGAGAGGAGGCTTTCCTGGCAGCGCGTTTAGATGTGGGGAGGAAAAGCACGTGCACGGATGGCATTTTAAGCTTAGTATGCTTGATCTTCTGATGACATTTACCTGCAGAAAAAGCAGATGCCATGTGGCCTGCCATGTGCCGAAGTGTCTAAGGCAGACTTTGCCAAGTAACAAAGAGAGAAATGAAAAGACAGCACAGCAGTGAGGAATATATGAGACAGCTTTACTAAATAAATAATGAAAGACAGTAACAATTATACAGACAGTGAGATAACAACAAGCTTGTCACTAAATAAGAATCACATGTGACCTATTAGCAATAGTCATATGTGATGGACCTAAAGTGTAACTTAAGAAACACCTGTGATGTATTAGGCAGCAGTGGTGGACCAAAGCTTAACAGATCAGAGAGAAGCTCAATAACAGTGCTCATGCCCCTTCCAGACTTTTGTTGGGGACCCCACCGAATCCCAGACCCAGGCAGCAGCCATGAATCCAAATCCTGGATGAAATCCAAAGAGGCTACGTGGACCTCGCACTTTAATAGTATATGGTAAGCAAGTGTATAAGTAATTCTGCCTAGCATGGCCCGGCTCAGGTTCAATCTCATAGCATCCTTAGAGATAGTAGGCACTGCCTGCCTCCTACAGTCTGGTGATAAAATACCTAAGTCGAATCATAAACAACACTGAGCAGGCGCTGCCTGACCACTGAAGGCCCTCCCATGTCACGAGCTATACAAATGCTATCTGCCATATTTCACTACATGACTGTGTGTACCCTGCACCTGTGGCAAGTTTCCAAGCACAAGCATACACCTACTCTTCACTTTGAGAATCAGTGCAGACTGTTGGAAAACCCATCTTTATTAGAGAAGTAGAAATGAGCAGGCATTAGTGTTCACTTCCACTCCCCTGTTCAACGCTGTAATGTTGCAGATACTAGCACTCGTGCATGGCACCCATCTTCAGCCGATGGGAGAAGTTACTCCTGTGATAAGATCTAGATACTCACCTTCCACTAGCTCCCATGAATACCAACACCAGGGAAAACCAGGCCTACATGATATAAAACTTGCACGGAAGCGCAAAGGACATTAAATGGTGCAGGTCATAACACAAACAGACCCCATATGGAAGGCTAGATGTTCAAGATTAAGAGTGGATTGAAATATTTGCTAATTCTACAAGCTAGGAAGATAGTCTTGCCAGCAATCATAACATTTTAATATGAACTATAGCATGTGCTGGAAACCTGTGGACAAAAAATATACAAAAACATCTGGGATTAATTGTACTTTAATTCGTAATTAGAAATGGTTTTGCTTCCTTCTGTGTGTGCCTTTCTAACACACTGTATAATCTTCTACTGTTTAGTATTAAAATATTCATACATTGAAATTCTGATCCAACCTGACCTACAAACCATAACTAAGTAAAACTACTGCTGCCAACTATGTATCATTTAAACAATGGTCCCTTTAAACAGGAGGAGCTACTTGTTAACAGTTCATATACACAATCTCCTGAGCTAACAGCAAGGGTCTCTGAGATTAAAGACAATGAGCAATGCTCAAGTCCTTTACTAAAGGGGACAATCATTTAAAAAAATAATAAATAAAAATTTTTGAACAAAAATCCACCCCAGCTTTGGCTAAGATTAGATTTTCAGTACTCGACTGTCAGCTCACTGGATACATTTCTCAAGCCAATACTGAGTACCCCCGAGCCAGTATGGTTTTAAGGACACCCATTGTATGCAAATCTATCTCATGCATATTCAAAGTGAATATCCTAAAAACCACAACTAGCTAGACGGATACTCCAGGACTAGCTTGAGAAAACACTATTCTAAGCCACCAAAATCATTAACCAAAATGCAGTGTGGAAATTCATTAAGGGGCAGATTTTAAAAAGTTGCGCGAGCGCGAACAAAAGTACGCCTGATTTTATAAGATACGCGCATAGCCGCGCGTATCTTATAAAATCTGGGGTCGGCGCGCGCAAGGCTGTGCAAAATTGGCAGCCTGCGCGCGCCGAGCCACGCAGCCTGCCTCCGTTCCCTCCGAGGCCGCTCCGATTTCGGAGCGGCCTCGGAGGGAACTTTCCTTCGCCCTCCCCGCACATTCCCCTCCCTTCCCCTACCTAACCCACCCCCCCGGCCCTATCTAAACCCTCCCCCTTACCTTTGTCGGCAAAGTTACGCCTGCTGAAAGCAGGCGTAACTTTGCGCGCGTCGGCCGGGTGCCCCGCTCCGTGGTCCAGTCCCGGGGGCTGTTCCGGAGGCCGCGGCCACGCCCCCAGAACGCCCCCGGGCTGAAACCACGCCCATGTCACCGCCCCCGAAACGCCACACCCAGCCCCCTAAACGGCGCGTCATCTCGACACGCCCCCGACAGGAAGCCCCAGGACTTACGCGCGTCCTGGGGCTTTACGCGCGCCGGCCTTTGAAAATCCGCCCCTAAGAATCCAGTTCTAAATCAATACCAAGGCTGGGGATGCACAGAGTCATTTATAGCTGAATTTGATCCAGCTGAGAAATGACTTGGGCTCTGTGTTAACTGAAACAAATGCAAAACACTCTGATCACTGGACCAGCCTGAGTCATAAAGCGGGAATTGGAACCCGCACAAATGTTTTCCCATGGTACACCTTGGGATTTCTGATGTGTCTTTTTGCATATTCTGCATCTTCCCAGCATTTGGGCCATCTATTTTTAGGGATGGGTCTCAGGGCTATAAATCACAGAGATTTAGTGGAGTAGGGTAGTGGTGAAGAGAAGAGGTCAATCCAGGATCTCAGTGTGCAGAGGAGTTTTGTGAAGAGGAGAGTATGAATAAGACCTCAAGGCCTAGTCTTCTGAGTTTTTTTTTGTAATTCAGATTTGGGGTTTTTTTGTTTTGTTTTTTTTTTTAAAGATTGGAAAAGTGATTTTGGATCAGCTCCTGATGGAAAAGGGGAATCCTATGGAAGGAAGGGCAGGATCCCTCTTCTACACCTTGTTCTCAGTAAACAAGATGGAAGACAGATTGGATTTTATCTGGAGAAGTTTGAAAAGTATTTTGGAGTATCCATCTATTCTTGACACTAGGGTATTTTTGTTATCATCCCATGTGTATGTTAGAATTGGAGGGGGACTTACCTAACCTTATTGAAGAGAGTATTTTGCACTTGGACACAGCTAATAGAAGGAGGCTCATCAAGAAAGGTTTCTTTGTCCATAGTGCCTATTTCTTTTTTAGTTGTATTTTCCTCATCTGGTTTATGATTTTTGGGACTATGGCCTGGATATTATTTTTCAAGCTTAAGTAAACCCTTTTATGATTTCAACACCAACCTTGGACTCTGAATTTTTCCTTCAAGTGTGTCCTTTTGGAATGACCAAACACCCCTCTGTGAATATCGAGCTAATAGTGAGAGTGACTGTGCGGTTATCCCACCACAGCTCCTAGGACCCCGGAGGCTCAGGCCTCCTCCCCGTGGAGAATCTTGCCCCCCCCCCAGGGCTGAAGTTTGTGTTTGAGAGTGACAGAGGTCCGGGAAAACAAAGACAGCCCTAGGACTCTGCTGTAGCCCCCTGCATTAGGGACCTGAACCGAGAGTTACAGTCAGAATGTTATTAACATTTCCTTTACTTTCTGTACGGCAAGCATCCCTCACACCAGCTATATTTTTTTAAGTCACTGTGAGGCAAAGCCACTTTAAAACATATTTGTACTACATATAACAAATGGGGTCTTTTTCTCAAGGTGCAATGCAGATGCACATTATTTGCTGTGGCTCCCATTATTTACAATGGGGCCTCTTTACTAATGACACATCCTGTTGGCCAGCGGAATCAAATCTTCAATGTCACTCACGTGTGACTATGAGTGTGTTGGGGTGGGAGGGGAGGGGGTCAGCCCTATTCTCTCCAAAAAACATGTAGTATGGATTAGCAAAGCTGCAGCCTCTTAATGCCAGATTTCCCCTAGTGTAAATTTGCAGCACAAGGTCTAACCCCTAACCCCGCCTGCTTCAGAAATCTGACCTTTTCTTCTAGTGACCAGCCTCCAGCTGCCCAAAGTGATGTTGTTCCACAGAACTGACGGGCCGATACAGTAAAAACTGCGGGAGAGCCAGCACTCCGAGGCGAGGGGCCACTCTCCTGGGCACGCGATCGAGTATTTACATGAGGGCCCGCGGTAAAAGGAGGCGCTAGGGACACTAGCGCGTCCCTAGCGCCTCCTTTTTGACAGAAGTGGCGGCTGTCAGCGGGTTTGACAGCCGACGCTCAATTTTACCAGCATCGGTTCTCGAACCCGCTGACAGCCATGGGTTTGGAAAACGGACGCCGGCTAAATTGAGGGTCCGTCTTCCAACCCACGGGCAGATTTAAAATTTTTTTTTTAATTTTGGAGCCTCCGACTTAATATCGCTATGATATTAAGTCAGAGGCATTTGCATGTTGCGGGTGCTATTAGTTTCCGGAGGCTTGGCCGCGTGTTTTCGACGCGCTATTACCCCTTACTGTATAAGGAGTAAAAATAGCGCGTCGAAAACGCAAGGCCAAACCAGAGCTAAAGGTGCGCTTGGCCGAGCACACCATACTGAATCAGCCCGAGAATGTGGAGCATCACAACCAAGATTTCTCTATATAGACACTGTAAAATAAGTTTTAAACACCAAGGGGCCAATGCAATAAAAATGCGCCAAAAGTGAGCAGTGTTCAGAGCCCGCTTTCCCAACGCACACCCAGGCACCTCTCCTGTGGGCACCATGCAATATTTAAATTAGGGTTTGCGCTGTGTCAAGGAGGCGCTAGGGTCAATTGTGCTCCCCTAGCATCTCCTTGGTAGCGAGCGCCCAGGAGAGGTCGGCTGTCAGCAGGTTGAGAAAACGGACGCTGAATTTATCACTGTCCGTTTTCCTAACCGACACACAGCCACGGGTTGGGAAAATGGACACTCATTGAGCGTCCATTTCCCTAACCTGACCGCCAGCACTTTTATTTATTTTATTTTTTTTGGTTTAAATCTTTTAAACTTTTCGTTCCTCTGACTTAATATCTTCACAATATTAAGTCAGAGGATATACAGAAAAGCAGTATTTTCTGCTTTTCTGTACAACTTTTTGTATTGCTCAGAAATTAACGCCTGCTCTCAGCAGCGTTAATTTCTGAGCTTAAAAATGTGCGGGTCCAGCATACATTCATTTTTTGCATCTGGGGAGCATAGCTAATAGCCTCATCAACATGCATTTGCATGTGATGAGGGCTATTAGTTTCGCTGCGCGTTGGACGCACACTGTGGACGCGCTAATCCCCTTATCGCATAAGGAGCTGTGGACACGCATCCACAACGCGTGTCTGAGCGCACTGTATTACTGTATTATATCAGTCTGCAAATTGTCAGGCTGATGCAGGTAGCTGAGCATTAGAACATTCTGCACTTGATTTCAGCGAATGGTTTTAACACTCAGCTTAAAATATTTTTTAACACTCGATGCAGTAAGCTACTGCTATGCAAATGCATCCGGAATTAAAAAACACACAAACTTTAAAATGAGCATTCTGCATAGGTCAAATGCATATTTTAACTTGGGAAAGGGGGGGGGGGGTGCGGAATCACTGACAAGGCATTATCCAGATAATTCATGGCAGCCATTGCCATCGCTTTGCCAGATAAAGTACTTATTTGCCTAAGTAGCTGTGATCCACTGCCATATAACCGGATAAATTAGTATATATCCAGCTAAGTGGCAGCCACCACCACTTGCATGGATAAGACAGTACTTATCTGGTTAAGTAGTGGTAGCTGCCAGCACTTACCTGGAGTATTTCTGATTTTTTCTTCTTTTCTTAACCTAAATTCGTCCAATTTTTTTTAGTAGCATTGGAAACTTAACTCCATCTCTGACCCAGCAGTTAAAAATAATGGTTTGCTGGCCAAACACAGACTATCTGCAATGGGGGTGTATTACTTAATGCTCTCAGTTGCATGGGGCTTCCATACAAAGTTGCTTAAGTAGCATATTTTCTGCATGCAGAAGTTTTGCGCACAGAAAATACATGTTCAAGTGCAGGCAGAAAGGTGCATTTGATTGAACACACCTTTCTGCATTGGCTTGTGTATGTTAAAAGAAAAAAAAAAAAAACATGCAGTGACAACATGGAACACCTTAAAAAGAAAGAAGAGGCATGGCCCATGAGACCTGAGCAAAGCACAACACCAATCGCAGTGTGACAGTAAATGAATTATTGATCCCTAGACCAGATCTTTTTTAATTAAACTTGGATTTAATTATTTGCTATAAAAAAATAAAACATTGCTGAAAAAGATAATCAGTGAAAACAACAAAATTAAAACATCTTGCAGAACTTATTGGGAAACTATATATAAGAGATTTCTAAAATACAGAAGTAGTAATTTAGGAAGGGACAACCCAGTAATGAAGAACTGCAGAATGCATTTTGTCTATCATCCCACATGTGTTAACTTGAGATCCACCCGTCTCTCCTCACCTTGCAGTTACCTGACTGACTCTCCTCTCTCCCCCCCCCCCCCCCCCCAAATCACAGCCTCCAACTGATTTAAAATGGGACAAATCCCTAGCTTTTAATCTAATTTGCATACCCGGCTGTGGGAAGCCAGACATTAGCATTCATTCTTCTGAAATCCACTTTCTTCTCTACAAAGATGATGATGTTTCAGAGAGAGTTGGCTAATTAACAGGTGAGAGAAAGACAGACCAGGCTTTAGCAAGGCTGCTGAGAGGCAGGGATGTCCACAAAAAGCCTTCTAATTACCAGGAGAAACAAGAATGTGTGTGTGTGTGTGTGAGGGGGGGGTGTATATTTCCCACTCGCCTGTCATGTGATACCCAGGCTCCAGCAAATCATTCCTTCCCTCTGATGTACTGGTTCCTAAACAGATTCCTCTCCTCATGCCATGAGACGTTCCATCCCCCTCCAGCAGGAAGGCTTCTTCTTTTCGGATGAAGCAATATGAATATAAAAAACTATAAACATTTCTCAAAGAAGCTGTCTTAATTATGGGAAGTGACTGCAAGAACAGAAATCCAAAAGGAGATTATAAGTGCAGAATGGCTTGCACTAAGTGACTTCTTTGTGATATATGGGAAGGGCTTATTTTTATGAATCATGCATATGTTACACAAGGAAGACACTATTCAATGGTGCGGTGTGTGTCACTAGGCACTTCTATGTAGGAGGCTAAAAATTGGGGGGCGGGGGGGGGGGGGGAGTAATATTCAGATGGTTTGTCACCCTAAATTAGGAACAAATCATAGGTTTTAAATTTCCTACCACTCTGTCTCAGACTTATCTAACAGGCTGCTTTTCTGTGCACCATCCAACTTAATATCATGGCGATATTAAGTCAGAGGCCCCAAAAGTTAAAAAAAGTAAAATGGGCCCGCAGCTCACTGGTTAAAAACTGGACGCTCAATTTTGCCGGCATCCGGTTTCTAAACACGTGGCTGTCAGCGGGCTCGAGAACAGACGCCGGCAAAATTGAGCGTCGGCTGTCAAACTCGCTGACAGCCGCCACTCCTATCCAAAAAGAGGCGCTAGGGACGCGCTAGTGTCCCTAGTGCCTCTTTTTGCCGCGGACCCTAATTTAAATAAATTAATTTACTGTATCACACGCACAGGAGAGTGTCCTGTGCGCGTGCCGGGAGAGTGGTCGCTTGCCTGCTCTCCCGCGGTTTTTACTGTATCGGCCCGTCAATGTTTAGACGGATAAAAGTTCGCTGGATAATTTAGGTGTTCCAGCCGAATGTGTAGATAACATCTGCTGGCCCTTGTGCTAGAACCATAGCGTGGTCTGGTGTTAAAATCATATCTAGCCCAGAGCTGGGAACATTATGCGACCTTGAAGACACCCCTGGTGATCATGCAGGCAATGAGGAAAGGGACTGTGAGGTTGAAGATAACACACACCAGAAAGAATTGCATGTGGCACTAAAACCTGGGACACGAACAACTCATGGCTAGTGGCAGGACCTGTGCAAGATTATTAGGCACCCTAGGCGAAACTTACAGCCTGCTGACCTCCCCCCCCCCCCCCCCCCGACACACAAGTATGCATGGGGCCCTTGTGTGTTTTATGTTATCTGTGACTGTGTATTTAGAAATATGTACCACATTGGTGATTGTATGAACAATTAAAATTTCCATATTGTTAAGAGATATTGATCAGTATATTGTTTGCCACACATTACTTTTCGTTGTATGTTCTCTACATGTGTGTGCTGTTTACTCCGCCCTCCTTGTGTGATTTATAATAATTCAACCGTCTACCCAGAATAGCTCCTCCCTTCCCCCTAGGTGACCGCCCTTTTCCTTATATTAAGGAATTAATTACATTGTATATTGTTATTTTCTTGTTATGACCTCTTGTTGATTTATTGTTGCTTAATCTATCTTGCATACTGCCTTATGTTAACCCCCTGCCCAGTTCGCCTTCCCTGTTGCAATGTATTTTCCAAGCCTTCTGTTAATATGTGAACCGATATGATGTCCCCACTAATACCGGTATATAAAAGTTTCTAAATAAATAAATAATATAAAAAGGCATTCAAAGTACAGTCTTCCAAGTAAAAATATCACTTATAACATATATGTTATATTTACATGCATTGCTGTGGTTCCAACCTGAAAAACCTGCAGAAAAAATGTAAAAAGGACACTTGGAATTGATATTAGGCCTATTGTAATGTTTGTTCGGTGTGGGCTTGGCCCTCATAAAGTCATGAATAAAAGCAAAGTTGCTTAGCTGTAACAGGTGCTCTCCTAAGACAGCAAGATGTTAATTCTCACATGTGGGTGACATCATCCAATGGAGCCCAGCACAGAAAACTTATGTCAAAGTGTGCCAGTCTAAGTTTCTAGAAACTTTGACTGGCACATTGAGCATGCCCAGCATGCCACTATCCACACATCTCTCTTCAGTCTCTTAAGTAGATCGCGAAAAAATAAAACAAACCAGGAGAACCCAACTCTGCGGGGAGGTGGGGAGAGACCCAGCGCAGGAAGAAAAAAGTGAAAAAACTCACTTTTTTAAAAGTTTCCTGAGAAAGAGAGCATGAGCTCCACTGCCACAAGCAGTAGCTTCATGGAAAAGAAAAGGATTGAAGAGAGACCTGCGTGGATGTGTGGATAGTGGCATGCTGGGATTGCTCATCGGATGATGTCACCCACATGTGAGGACTACTATCCTGCTTGTCCTAGAAGAAACTGGATTATGATTATTGTGAACCTCCCATACCAAAACAGTACTAATTACCAGTACCCAAACAGTAATAACTCTACCTATGAAAAAGCAACACCTTAAATATTACACAAGACCCTAAATATCAATACACCTCCAATTAGGAAAATAGAACAAGCCAGGTTTCTATAGATCCCTATACAGAAACTACAAGCTAGCAGAGTACTTCACTTTAGTCATACATGCAGAAGACAGACAGATCGTCACCAAATACAGAATAAAGACACTATAAACAGAAACTTGTAGACAAAAGCTGAACTGGAAACCACAAGAAGCCAGACTCTTTGCAGCGCAACAATGGAAAAACAAAAAAATTCTTCATTAAACAAACAAAATCAAGAAATATAAATTATCAATAGAGTAAACCATACTAACAAGAAGAATAAATATTTCATAACAGCTGAACATCATCCAGTAGTTAAAAGTTATACAAATTTTCCAAATACCAATAAACTATTTAAAAACAGACATATCAGACAGCACTTAATAACTAAAATTAATAAGATTTAAAAAATCCCCTGCAGTCCATACCTGGGATCTTTTGAATTCCAGATGCGCAGAGATTGTTGTGGATTAGCAGGGGGAGAGGAGAGGAGTTTTTACTTATAAACTTTATCCTCTCATATGTACACACATGCTTTCTCTCACATACATGCACATCCAGACGTGAACTCTCATATACATGCACACAGATACTCTGTCATGTAGAATTTTAGTGTAAGGCGGGTAGGTGACTAATGCCTGTAACTCACTAACTCTACGAGTGGCTGTTATAGCGAGAAGAAAAATTATTCTCCAGGTGAGAAAGTGGAGCTCATAGGAGTGGAGAGGCTCAAATTGAGGTTTCATGAGCTGCCCTACGACCACGTTAAGGTCCCAAGCGGGAGCCGGAGGGCGCAATGGAGATTTCAGGTGGAGCAAACCTCTCATGAAGCGTGTGACTAAGGGCTGTGTTGAAATAGAAACATCTCCTATTCCATTGTGGAAGGCGGCTACCGCACTGACATGCACTCTTATAGAGGAAGTTTTCAGACCTGATTCTGTCAGATGCCAGAGATAGTCCAGAAACTTCGGAGTGGAACAAGTGAAGGGGCCTATGGACATGGATGTGCACCAGACGGTAAACCTTTTCCACTTGGAAGGATAAGAGCATCTCATGGAAGGCTTTCGTGAAGCTACCAGGACTCGGGATACTGACTCCAAAAGGTTAAGGGGTTGAAGTATTAACCTTTCAACATCCAGGTCATCTGTGACAAGGCCTGGAGATTGGGGTGGCGCAGGCGCCCGTTGCTCTGCGTTATCAGAAGCAGATCTTTCCCTAGAGGGATGCGCTGGAGAACTGATAGATCCTCGAGAATTGGGAACCAGACTTGGCATGGCCAGTGAGGGGCTATCAGAATCATTAAGCCCTTGTCCCTTCGTAACTGCACGAGAGTCTTTGATATGAGTGAAAGTGGCGGGTACTCATAGAGGAGACCGCTGGACCACGAGAGGGCGAAAGCGTCTCTCGGTTGTGAGTGGCGGCTGCGAGTGAGGGAGCAGAAGTTCTCTACTTTGCGGTTGTGGATGGACACAAAGAGGTTTATATGTGGATACCCCCAATGTTGGAAGATTGTGTCCGCCACCGCAGGGTTGAGAGACCATTCGTGCGGATGGAAGGCCTGACTCAACCTGTCTGCCAGAACATTGTCCACGCCTGCCAAGTAGGTCGCTCTGAGGTACATCGAGTGGGAAAGAGCCCATGCCCATATCTGTGCAGCTTCCTGACACAGAAGATAGGAGCCCGTTCCCCCTTGCTTGTTGATGTACCACATCGCTACCTGGTTGTCGGTTTGAATCAGAATGGTCTTGTTTGAGAGGCAATCCTGAAAGACTCTGAGGGCATATCTGATTGTGCAAAGTTCCAGGAAATGTATCTGATGTTTGGCTTCCTCTGGAGACCAGGGACCCTGAGTCTGTAGGTCGCTGACATGAGCACCCCAACCTAGATTGGAGGTGTCTGTCGTTAGGATAACTTGAGGCTCTGGAACCTGAAAGGGAAGGCCTTGACGGAGGTTGGAGAGCTGCATCCACCAGGCCAGCGACAGGCGGAGATGCTTGGTAACATGGACAATGCTGGACATTGGCTGGTAAGCCTGAGTCCACTGGGACTTTAGAGTCCACTGCATGACACTCATGGTGATGTGTGTCATTGGAGTGACATGTACAGCAGATGCCATGTGACCCAGCAAAATGAGAAAATAACAAGCTGTCGAATAATGCCAATTCTGAAGGCATTGTGCGAGGGATATCAGAGTACGAGCTTGGTCCTGAGGGAGGAATGCGCTTGCCTGCATGGTGTCCAGGTCGGCTCCTATGTAGGATAGGGTTTGAGATGAAACTAGGCTGGACTTGGGGTAGTTGATCAGGAACCCGAGAGACAGCAATGTATGGATAGTGAGACGTAAGGAGGCTAATGCATGCATCTGAATCTGAGCCCTTATCAGCTAATCATCAAGATAAGGGTAGACATGGACGCCCTGACATCTCAGGTAGGCCACCACGACTACGAGGCACTTGGTGAAGACTCAAGGAGCGGATGATAGGCCGAACGGTAGTACCCGGTACTGAAAATGCCAGGGGCCGACCAGGAAATGAAGGAATTTGCAGAGGGATGGAGTGATTGAGATGTGTGTATACGCATCCTGAAGATCTAGAGAGCAAAGCCATTCTCCTCTTTGTAGAAGAGGCAGTAGAGAACCCAAGGTCACCTTCCTGAACTTTTCCCTCTGTAGATATTTGTTTAAGGCACGCAGGTCCAGTATTGGACGAATACCGCCTGACTTTTTTGGGATGAGGAAATACCTGGATAAAACCCCTGCCCTTGCTGCAAGAGGGGCACTGGTTCTATTGCCCGGGATTTCAGGAGGGTTGACACCTCCTCTTACAGAAGAGAGGAGTGGTCGGCTGAACCCCACATCAGCCGAGGTGGGGAGTCTGCTGGTACCGATAGGAAGTTGAGGAGGTAGCCGTGGGTCAGTACAGCAAGTACCCACTGGTCTGAAGTGATGCCATATGTTGGTGAAATGGCACAGTCGACCGCCGACTGGTATGGACGGTAGAGGAGGCTGGCTTATGCTCTCCAGCGAGGAGTTAAAATCCAGCAGCTGGGCCCAGTTGAGGGGCTTGCTGGGTCTTCTGAGGTTGGGTTTGCCTGGGTTGACCCTACTGGTAAGACCTGGAAGGACGACCTCGAGCGGCAGGAGGATAACATCTCTGTGGCTTGAAAGACTGTCGCTTAGAGTCCCTTCGGAAAGTCCTCTTAGAAGTGGACGTGAAATCAGAGGGTACTGAGGAAAGCTGACACAGTGTTTCATGGTGGTCCTTTAGCTGTGCCACTGTTTCCTGAATTTTGTCCCTGAAGAGGTTATCTCCAGCACAGGGTAGGTCTGCTAACCGGTCCTGCACTTCTGTTCGTAGGTCTGAGGACTTCAGCCAGGCCCACCTTCTTGCACTAATCCCTGCTGCAGACACTCTGGAGGCAGTGTCAAAAATATCATAGGCAGCGTGGACCTCGTGCTTGCCAGAATCTAGACCTTTTTGAGCCAGAGCATTGAGTGGATCCTGGAATTGTTCTAGTAAAGATTCAGAGAAATCTTGGATCTTCTTGAACAGGTCCCTGTTATACTGGGTCATGTATAACTGGTAGGAAGCAATGCGAGAAATGATCATTGAGCCATGGAAGACATGCCTACCAAAAGCATCCAGGGACTTCTGATCTTTCCCTAGAGGTATGGAGGAATAAGGTTTAGAACGTCGTGCCTTCTTCTGGGCCGAGTCCACAACCACAGAATGGTGATCCAGCTGTGTTCTTTGAAAGCCAGGGGCTGTCTGGACAAAGTAGGTGGCATCTGTCTTTCGGTTGACACCGAGCCTGGGTGCTCCCAATTCCTTTTCAGCAGGTCAATTAGGATTTCATGAATAGGGATAGACGATTTCTTTTGGGGAATCAAGAAACTGGAGTACTTCCAGCATCTTGTGCCTCGAGTCCTCTTCTGTCTGAAGCTGAAATGGAATCGGTTCAGTCATTTCCTTTATGAAATTAATAAAGAAGAGATCCTCAGGAGGAGAGCGTCATCTTTTCTCACGGGGACAGGGCTCTGAAGGCAAATCATTAGAATCCTGGGAAGAGTCATCGGTCCAAGGATCGTAAGGTTGATCCCCAGATCCCATAGGATCACCAGAGGGAAGAAATGGTGTTAATCCTGAAGGATCAGGCCTAGGCATAGATGGTAACGGAGGAGGCACCGACGGCGGCACCGATGGAGGACGATGCGGTATCGATGGCAGTAAAGGCACAGATGGAACCGGCGACATAGACAGATGTGTCGGTGGCAAGTTTCCAGACGGCGGTATGGGTATCCATATTTCCTCATCTTCCGATGACAAAGGTATCGGCGTAGAAGGCGGTGGACATACCGGTACTCTCAGTTCCACCAGTGGAAGAGCACTGATCAGCACATCCAGTCTGCCAAGAAGCGGTGCAAGCACCGTGGGCATCGAGTTGATGACTGGGGCTGGCATCGGTACCAATGGAGGTTGGAAGCCCTGAAGTGCCTTAGCGATGGCCTCTTGGATCATCCATTCCAATTCCTTGCAGAAGCCTGTGCATGTAACCCCAGCTCCGGAGTAGGAGGCAATATAGGCATAGCCGGAGGGGTCCACCAGTAAAAGTGGAGTCGCAGCTCCCTGCACCGATGAAGGTGGGGAACGCCTCGGTGATCCGGTCACAGAGGAGGATGGGGCCTTCTCTGGACGGGATTTCTTTGTCGGTGGTTCTGTCGACGCTGATGCAGAGGGCTTGCCTGGATCAGCGGACTGAGCCTTCCAATGCCAGTGTCGACGCTTTTCACGATGTTCTCCTCGGTCCTTCTCCTGAGGTGATGAGGAAGAAGTCGACACCTTTAATCAATGCCGGTCAGGCAGCACCAGTGTCCCGCTGCTGGCGAGAGGTCGATGGCACCGGCTCAGACGAAGTCGAAGCGGTCGATGGAGTCGGGGGTTTTGAATGAAAAAGAAACTCCATCTTCTCTAAGCGGGCCTTATGGCCCTTCAGCGTCATTTGGGCTCATTTGGTGCAAGTTAGGGTATCATGGTCGGACCCCAAGCACAATACACAAACTCTATGTGGGTCTGTGATGGACATTGTCCGAGGACAATCAGGGCACCGCCGAAAACCCGACGCCATGGCTTCGACAAAAATTTAGCCACGGTGTGGTCGATGGCCAGTAGGCCCCGAAAGGAAAACTCGACGGGAATCAACCGCAAATAAGGGTAAAGCC
The DNA here is from genome assembly GCF_901001135.1 of Rhinatrema bivittatum. Taxonomy (NCBI): domain Eukaryota; kingdom Metazoa; phylum Chordata; class Amphibia; order Gymnophiona; family Rhinatrematidae; genus Rhinatrema; species Rhinatrema bivittatum. Next base: position 345,755,298 of record NC_042617.1, read on the forward strand.
TTACCTTTCGACCGCGGAGTACAGATATTGATAGGGGGACCCCTATGGGGTAGAATTTTTTGAAAATTTTTAAAGAAGTTCCGTGAGGAAAATTCCTGTCAGGAAGCTCTAGAGAGCTCCTTAACTCGTGTGGCTACTGCTGCGTGGAAAAAAAGAGACTGAAGGGGGACCCCTGCTGGATGCAGGGTTAGTGCCATGCTAGGCATGCCCAGTAGGTGCCAGTCAAAGTTATAGAAACTTTGACAAAAGTGTTCCGTGATTGGGCTCCATCCTGATGATGTCACCCATATGTAAGGACTACCATCCTGCTTGTCCTGTGAGAATGGTGCTTTTCGCATGCGAAAATGCCTTAATGCAAGTTGGAAAATGACCCTATAAGCTTTTACCTGAGGCAATGGAGGGGAAAGTGACTTGCCCAACGTCACAAGGAGCAACAGAGGGACTTTAACGCTGGTCTCCCCAGTTCATAGCCCGCTGCTCTAACCACTAGGCTACTCCTTCCACTCCAAAATTCTCTCTTATCCTCTACCTTTTCTTATTTAATTTATATTCCACTTTTCTTACACTGGGGTGATTGTTTTGTGGACTACGGTGGCATTGCTTGCATATTCCTCTAAGTATATGGAGAAATAACTTCTAAGAAATGTATGCACTATGTTTATAAATTTGAGCTCCGAGTGGGAGTAGGTGATTCTGAGGAGATCCTTGGAGAGTTTTGTGGGGAGTTAGATGTGGAGTTCTGCAAATTTCTTTTTATTACATTGTAGATTAGGGGCCAAATAAATACTTGTAAACATTAGCACAGTGGCACCTGGGAGGAGGCTTGGACACTAACTACAAATGGAAGATCTGTATCAATATGGTGGTCTCTGCTCAGGAGGAAGGTACGCCAATGATGCCATCAAGGCATGTCCTTCCACTGGACAGCATAATTTTTCATTAACAGAAGAAGAAAGAAAACCTGTGGAAGGCTCTGGGTCTAGGCCTCAGGTCTGGGCTCTGACTTAGGCCTAAGCCAGGGCCTAAGCAACAGATCCTGGCCTTAGGCCAGGCCTTGCAAATCAGGCTTAAGCCTAGGCCCTGGCCTCAGCGATGGGATCCAAATTTGACCAGACCTAGCCTTCAGACCCAGGCCTAGGCCGTGGTGACAGAACCTAGTGTCAAGCCCAGGTCTCAGCAATGGGACCAGGTATTGGATCTGGTGTCGGATCTGGGCCTAAGCCTGGGCCTCGATGATTGGTCTCTGCCTTGAGCTGGTCCCACAGATGGGACTAGGCCAAAGCCTGGTCCCACCAGAGAACCTTTTTTTTTTTTTTTTAAATGCATGACTGTGAAAATACCCAATAATTTTCAGGTATTTTCATTTAAGGCTAATTTTCAGTTTGTATCATTCATACGAACCAAAAATGGCCTCAATCATCGTGTTTTGCTCAATTATTGCGTTTTGCTCAATTATTTAAAATTAATGCATATCCCTAGTAAAAGGAAGATTTGAAGTTTCCCTATCCAGCAAGAGATTTTTATTACCTTAAGCCTCCGAGCTACATTCATTCCACTATTTTACCTATCCATTGTTTTGTGAATTCACAGCGCTAGTGCCAGCATCTCAAAAAACCAGCATCAGGACTCTATTTTATGTGCCCCCAACTGGGCACATTTATACATATATAAGGGCACATTGGGAACTTTTGAGAGAGGAGGAAGTTTTTACCTCCTGCTCTTCCATATTTCATTTGTAGGCCTAAAGCCTAGGTGGTGCCTGAAAGATTTGCTGCTAATGCACATCCAGTGGCTTGTGAACTGTTTTTTTCATTTTGTAATTTTTGATTTTGAAGGAGGTTTTCATCCATTCTTCCCTTTTTAGAAGAAAGAAGTTGCCAAAGTCCTAGAAAAAAACCTCTGGTTTTCTGAGGATCTTGTCCCTTACAGGACAGGGTCTGGAAGTATTTTTTGTACTTTATTTGATTTGATTTATATTCTGCTTTTTGGCACTTCAGAATGGATTTACATTTAAGTACTATGGGGAAGGGGGATGGGGGATTCCTGCAACAATTTGCCTCTCTCTGGGAAAATATCATGGTGGTATCACTGGGTTATTTTTTATTGTGGAAAAATTCTTGTGAGATTCTTGTGAGAAAAAATAGCAAGGCAGGGCCCAAAAAAATGCACAATGGCAGCCCACTTCCCAAGTGGCCACCATAGTTTTAAAGGGCCCTAAGAACCAAAATTAGTCCCCCCAAAGTGTAAAAATCCTTCCAGGGTCTCCCAAGACCCCCACCCGCCACCTATCAAGATGGTGCCAACCCAAAAATTATAAAAAATTGAAACATGGTGATGCTTCAACCCCCTTCTCTTACGCTTTCCTTTATAGAAAATGTCCCCCCCACCCACCACCACCTCTTCCAACCTCCCCTATCAGACAACCCCTTGGTCCCCTTTCTCCAAAATACAAGATCATCCCTGGGGTTCCCCATCACCTCCACCACCCCCTCTACATTTAAAAAAAAAAAGGCTCTGGTAGTCTATGGTAGGCCCTAGGACACCCTCCCCCTTATCTAGCTCTGGGCCCAGTTGACGCCATTTGCCAAAATGGCACCAATTGGCAATTGCCCACTATCACGTGATGGGGCAATGGCCTGTAAGTGCCATTTTGAAAGATGATGTTTACTGGGGCCAGAGCTAAAGGGGGGGGGGGTGTTCTGAGCCACCACTAATGATGCAGCTTTAGGTAGGAGGGCCATAGGGTGGGGGAACTCCAAGGGCCCTCAGACTACCAGGGTCTATTTTTGATGTAAGGAGTGGTGGTGGTGGGTAGGCCTACTAGACCTCAGGGATGATCTTGTATTTTGGGGATCCATTGGGGGATATGATACTTGGGGGTTTTGATTGGGGGGGGGTTGGTAGGGGCAGGGGGAAATTTGCTACAAAGGGGAGGGGTATGGAAAAGTGGTGGGATGGGGCAGGGCATCACCGCGTGACATTTATTTTATTTTTTACACTTTTTGGGTCACCACTGCCTTGTTAGGCAAGTGGGTGAGGTGGGCAGGGATCTTGCAAGGGCCCCCCGGGAGATTTTATCGCAGCCGGGGGGGCCTGTCACTTTAAGAGGTCTCATAGGGACATTGTAATGCACATTCAATCCCGAAGTCCACAGAAAAAAATACCTACAGCTCCTTCAAACACACTAAAATGGGGCTTATTTTTTTCTAAGTCAGCAGCGTTATTTTATTTCCATAAGATTAACTATGTATTAGATGATTTGCATACATTACTTTTATGCATGCAGCTAATTTTAATAAGAGGTGGAAATTAAAAAAAAAAAAAACCTGCGTGATATACCAAATATTGTGCAATATCGCTGTGATATGCTATTTCGCACAACAAACAGCGTTTATGCTACAATAAATGCTGTTTTACACACATTATAGCCTTTTCGCGGCTTAATAAACTCTCCCTAAATTTGTATCTGAGGCAATGAAGTCACAAGAAGCAAGCAAGGAATTTTGTTATTAGAGGCTGGAAGCTGCCTTGCATTTTAAGAAAACTTTCAGTTCATCCTTGTGTCAGTCTGACAAACTCAATGCCTATATGGCAGAAATTGTTTGAAGGAGTGAGTGCCAATCTAGTACCACATTGGGAAGAGAGGAGAACCATCAAGTTATCAATTCAGTTCTCACCCAATGAAGACAGAGAGGAGAGGCCCACAATATATATAAAAAAGGGAGAGGCATAAAGTTTCAAAATCAAGCAGTGGATCCCAGGCAATCTCTGTACAAGTGAAGATCCCTGCCAGCTACCATAGGGATGGTCATGAAGTCCAGAACCCAAAGTTAGAGAATCAAAGGAACATACAGCTGTATTTAACGATTCAGGTACACATTATGGATTCAATCAGAAAGAAATGTATAATGTGCGAGATTATTTCTGTTGAAGAATTTAATCAATAAATTAAAATGCTGGAATACCAACAAGGAGTCCGAATATTTTGGGGAATGCCACAGATAAAGACACAGTTAGCACTTTGGGCACTGAAGGTGACTCCATTCCTCAATAAGAGAGTCTGTACCAGGGTTGGTAGGAAGAAGTCAAGACTAAGCCTTGGTATTGAGTGTGAGCACCTCACCTTAAGGACAGCCCAGGTAGGGGTTACATATCATAGAAACCCTGTCCATTTCAGAGCACTTGGAAGAGATTTTTGTCTAGCCTGTACAATTTTTATATTTTTTGTCATACTTTGGTTTTATAGTCTAGGTCTAGATGTACTGTGCTCAGCTCTCTATCTGTTAGCTTCAGTACCTAGACAGTCAGTTAAACCAGCTTCAAATACTAGAAAAAACTCAGTCTTGAATACCAAACAATATTTATTTGAATGGTGAACAGTTCAACAGTCAAGGAATGAGAAGGCATCAAGAGTAGCCAGAAAGAAAGGAGAGACTGTCACAGCTGTGATAAGTTCTGTCTGGAAGCTCAATAGTCTAAAGGAAACAATTGGAGCTGAGATAGAAGCTTTAGAATGATAATGGTGAAAAGCAAAAATCGGGTCTCATTTGTAAAATATGCCAATGAGACTGTACTATATTTTGTATTTGATTAGAAAGATGTGTATAAGGTAATACCAAAATCAGACGGTCTTGTGACAGCCGTGGCTGCTTATGTAACAGTAAAGACCTATCAACATACAGGGCCCGTTTATATGCCCTACGCATGGTCTTTCGTGGATAACCTCTATCAAAAAAATTCTGATACATATGCTGGGATTGATCCTTGCAATCATCAATAGTTATACACAGGCGTCTTAAGCTTAAGAACTGACTGACAAAAATGTTTGATCTTAAATTCTGAGGATGAAAACTCTGGTAATGAAGGAGAGTATTTCTGTCCGTGGGTTTCGTAAAAATAGAGGTGCTCAATGTGTTGTTTAAAAATCCAAAGATTCAAAAATGAAATCCGATGAGCATGATGGTTAAAAGTAAACTGCAAATGAGGGTCTTGTGTATTTATCCACTCAAAAAATTGGTCTAGGGATGAGGGAGAACCACTCTACAGAAAAAAAAATGTCATCAATGAATCAAGCCCAATAGGCAATTTGTTCTTTGAAAGGGGACTTATACACAGTTAATTCTTCAAAAGAAGAGACATACAAAGAGGCTACAGTCGTTGCGTTGTCCAACATCACACAGACCGCTCAACCCAGTAGACTAAGGCTGATCTGCAAGCACCCCAACCTGACCGACCGGGTTTCCAGACGATTGATGTTTCAGAGAGCCTCTTTGGCCGTCCAACATCCCTGGGCCATCAGTTCCTGACAATGAACTCCCCAACCTTGGAGACTCGCATCTGTTGTGAGCACCAACCAGTTCTGGGAGGATAAGGAAATTCCCTCAGACAAGCCTCCTGCAACTACCACTAGATTCGAGAGCAGTTTTCCATTGGCAAGCAGACCCAAACCAATTAGTCCTGAGACTGCAAGTTCCAATGAGACAGCAGTAAGTGCTGAAGAGGACGCATAAGCACCCCTCACCCACGGCACCTCTTCCGGTGTTGCTGCCATAAATCCAAGCACCTGTATCAATTTCTGAATGCGAACGTCTGGCAGGAAAACTTTGCCCAGCCTCATGTTGAAGTGAACTCCCAGATACTCCAACGACTGAGAAGGCTGAAGAATGCTCTTGGCCGGGTTCAACAACCAACTGAGCTCCAGCAGCAGGGAAATTTCCTTGTTGGGCACCAAACTGCTCTCTGCCAAAGACCTGGCCCGAATCAGGCAGTCGTTCAAGTATGGGTGTGCCAGGATCCCATCTTTTCTCAACCCCGCTGCTATGACCACCATAATCTTGGAAGAAGATCCAGGGGAGGTGGCCAGACCAAAAGGCAGCGCTCAAAACTGATCATGGTAATCCAGCACCGCAAAGCATAGAAAGCGTTGGTACTCCAAACAGATGGGAATATCAAGGTAAGCCTTGGTCAGATCCAGGGAGGTCAGAAACTCCCTTGATTGTACGACCATTATCACAGATCATAAGGTTGCCATGCAAAAATGAGTCACCCACAGATGATGGTTGACAGTCTTGAAGTCCAGGATGAGACGAAAGGAACCTTCCTTCTTGGGTACAACAAAATAAATGGAATAGCGCCCCATAATTTCCTGAGACATAGGCATGGGAACCACAGCCCTCAACCAGAGGAGCCTCAAAAGCTCCTCTGGCAAGGAAACACCATGAATACGTCCCGAGAATGCTGTGAAATTCCTTCCCGTATCATTTCCAGGACCCACTGATCCGATGTGATCTTGACCCACCTCTGATAAAAGAGATAGGCATCCCCCCATCTCCTCCTTCCAAAGATGGGTCAGCAAACCTTCATTGGGAAGCTCAGGACGGGCCACCACCTGAGCCTGCTCCTCTCTTGGACTATCAGGGCCGAAAGGACTAAGACCTACTAAAAGGCTAAGTCCTCTGAAAGGTCGGGTTTCTATAGGGTCAAAAATGCTTGGAACCCCTGAGAAGACCCCTCATAGAAAGGAGACACTGTAATTGCTTCTTGTCCTCCAGTAACCGGGGAACTGGAGATTCGCCCCACTTAAAGGCCAGCTTTTCCAATCACTCCCAAACAAGAGTGAACCTTTAGAGGGTATTTTTATAAGATTAGCCTTGGAGGCTGCGTCAGCTGACCAATTCCACAACCATGACTGACATCTGGCTGCCACTACCGAAGTCACTCCTCTGGACGAGGTACAGACCAAATCACAGCCCGTGACTGCCAAAAAGGCGGCAGTGGGTTCCATAACAGCTCTGGAATTCACCCCTGAATCATCTAACTCTTGAGAGAGAAGCAGACATGAACGAGCCACAAGAGCGCAACAAGAAGTAATCTGTAGTGATAGGAGTATACTACCGTCCACCTGGACAAAATGGTCAGACAGATGATGAAATGCTAAGAGAAATCAGGGAAGCTAACCAATTTGGCAGTACAATAATAATGGGAGATTTCAATTACCCCAATATTGACTAGGTAAATGTAACATCAGGACTTGCTAGAGACATAAAGTTCCTGGATGTAATAAATGATTGCTTCATGGAGCAATTCGTTCTGGAACCAACAAGAGAGGGAGCTATTTTACATTTAATTCTTAGTGGAATGCAGGATTGGTGAGAGAGGTAATGGTGGTGGGGCCACATGGCAATAGTGATCATAACATGATCAAATTTAAACTAATTTTATTTATTTATATTTAACAGCTTTTCTATACCGACATTAAAGTACACATCATATCTGTTTACATAATAATAAAAGGTGGAAAATACAAATAACAGGGGGAGGGGACAGGGAGAACTAAGAAACCAGGGGTCGAAAGAGGGGGACCCCAACAATTAAAGAGGAGGAGAGAAGCAAGAGGAACGGTAACACATGATTATACAAAGTACAAGAGTATAAATTATACAAAAGAGGTGCAGGGGTACAGAACACAAAAGATCCCGGGATCTGGTGGGTCATGGTAGCGATTATAAAATGTGCAAGGGGTTATTAGAATTACCAGTATAAACTAATAATGGGAAGGGGTACAATAAGTAAATCTACAGCTCTAACACTAAACTTTCAAAAGGGAAACTTTGATAAAATGAGAAAAATAGTTAGAAAAAAACTGAAAGGTGCAGCTGCAAAGGTTAAAAGTGTTCAACAGGCATGGACATTGTTTAAAAATACAATCCTAGAGGCACAGTCCAGATGTATACCACGTATGAAGAACATAAGAAATTGCCATTCTGGGTCAGACCAAGGGTCCATCAAGCCCAGCATCCTGCTTCCAACAGAGGCCAAACCAGGCCACAAGAACCCGGCAATTACCACAAACACTAAGAAGAACCCATGCCACTGATGCAATTAATAGCAGTGGCTATTCCCTAAGTACATTTAATTAATAGCCATTAATGGACTTCTCCTCCAAGAACTTATCCAAACCTTTTTTGAACCTAGCTATACTAACTGCACTAGCCACATCCTCTGGCAACAAATTCCAGAGCTTTATTGTGCGTTGAGTGAAAAAGAATTTTCTACAATTAGTCTTAAATGTGCTACTTGCTAACTTCAAGGAATGCCCCCTAGTCCTTCCATTATTCAAAAGTGTAAATAACTGATTCACATCTACTCATTCAAGACCTCTCATGATCTTAAAGACCTCTATCATATCCCCCCCTCAGTCGTCTCTTCTCCAAGCTGAACAGCCCTAACCTCTTCAGCCTTTCCTCATAGGGGAGCTGTTCCATCCCCTTTATCATTTTGGTTGCCCTTCTCTGTACCTTCTCCATCGCAACTATATCTTTTTTGAGATGCGGTGACCAGAATCGTAACAGTATTCCAGGTGTGGTCTTCACCATGGAGCGATATAGAGGCATTATGACATTTTTTGTTTTATTAACCATTCCCTTCCTAATAATTCCTAACATTCTGTTTGTTTTTTTGAATGCTGCAGCACACTGAGCCGACGATTTTAAAGTATTATCCACTATGATGCCTAGATCTTTTTCCTGGGTCTTAGCTCCTAAAATGGAACCTAACATCGTGTAACTATAGCAAGGGATATTTTTCCCTATATGCAACATCTTGCACTTGTCCACATTAAATTTCATCTGCCATTTGGATGCCCAATCTTCCAGTCTTGCAAGGTCCTCCTGTAATTTATCACAATCTGCTTGTGATTTAACTAATCTGAATAATTTTGTATCATCCGCAAATTTGATAACCTCACTCGTATTCTTTTCCAGATCATTTATATATATATTGAAAAGCACCGGTCCAAGTACAGATCCCTGAGGCCCTCTGCTATTTACCCTTTTCCATTGAGAAAATTGACCATTTAATCCTACTCTCTGTTTCCTGTCTTTTAACCAGTTTGTAATCCACGAAAGGACATCGCTTCCTATCCCATGACTTTTTAGTTTTCTTAGAAACCTCTCATGAGGGACTTTGTCAAACGCCTTCTGAAAATCCAAATACACTACATCTACCGGTCACCTTTATCCACATGTTTATTAACCCCTTCAAAAAAAAGAAGCAGATTTGTTAGGCAAGACTTCCCTTGGGTAAATCCATGTTGACTGTGTTCCATTAAACCATGTCTTTCTATATGCTCTACGATTTTGATCTTGAGAATAGTTTCCACTATTTTTCCCGGCACTGAAGTCAGGCTCACTGGTCTATAGTTACCCGGATCGCCTCTGGAGCTTTTTTTAAATATTGGGGTTACATTGGCCACCCTCCAGTCTTCAGGTACAATGGATGATTTTAATGATAGGTCACAAATTTTAACTAATAGATAAGAAAATTACTTCTTACCTGCTAATTTTCGTTCCTGTAGTACTAGGATCAGTCCAGACGGTGGGTTATGTCCCCCGTCCAGCAGATGGAGTCAGAGTAAAACTTCGAGGGTGCTGGTATATAAACTGGTGCACCCTCCTAGATCCTCAGTATCGAGAATATCAAAGCCAAGCCAGAAAACTGGACAGACCAAGGATGATGGATCAAGCATAAACTCAACCAAAGATTGAAACTGTGAACAAATTTATGCAACATGCAATAAGAACTGTTAAACATAACAACACACAGAAGACCACTACCCCCGAGAGGGAAGGAGCAGCGAGCAGAAGGACAGTAGAGAATAGTCGAGCAGGTTCATACCGGGTGGGCGTCTGGACTGATCCTAGTACTACAGGAACGAAAATTAGCAGGTAAGAAGTAATTTTCTTTTCCCTGTACGTACAGGATCAGTCCAGACGGTGGGATGTACCAAAGCTTCCCTACACCGGGTGGGTCCCTGAGAACCCTGCTCGAAGTACCCTGTCCCCAAATGAACCAGACTCCGTCATCGGTACGTGGAGACGGTAGTGTCTGGCAAAAGTGTGGAGAGACTTCCAAGTCGCCGCCCGGCAGATTTCTTGTATGGAGACGAGCTGAGACTCTGCATGGGAAGTTGCCTGAGCTCGCAACGAATGCGCCTTGATACCCACCGGAGGATCCTTCCCGGAACCAATGTAAGCAGCAGCCACCGCCTCTTTAAGCCAGCGTGCGATGGTAGTCTTGGACGCCTGCCGGCCCTTTCTAGCACCCGACCAGAGTACAAAGAGATGGTCGGAGAGTCGAAAGTCATTCGTCACCTCCAAATAGCGAAGAAGCGCTCGTTTGACGTCCAGGCACCGAAGCGCCGCCAGGGCGTCCCCTGGGAAGGCTGGAAGTTCCACCACCTGGTTCATGTGAAACGATGAGACCACCTTAGGCAAGAACGAAGGAACCGTCCGCAGGGAAACCCCGGAGTCCGTGAACCGCAGGAAGGGCTCCCTGCACGACAGCGCCTGTAGTTCCGAGATACGCCTTGCCGAAGCTATTGCAACCAGGAAAATCGTCTTTAGGGTGACGTCTTTGATGGAAGCGTGACGCAAGGGCTCGAAGGGGAGCCCCCCCAGGGCTCTCAGCACCAAGTTGAGATTCCAGGAGGAACAAAGAGGACGCACCGGCGGCCGCAAGTGCTTAACTCCCCTAAGGAACCGGGATATATCCGGATGAGACGATGGGTCCGGTCTACCGGAGGCGCGAGCCAAGGACGCGAGGGCCGACATCTGTACTCGGAGCGAATTGTAGGAAAGACCCTTTTCCAGCCCATCCTGCAAAAACGCCAAGATGTGATGGCGGGAAGCTGCGGTCGCGAGGGCCCCCCGCGCCGAGCACCAGACCTCAAAGACCTTCCAGACCCTTACGTAGGCGATCGACGTTGAAGCCTTACGCGCCTTGAGGAGGGTGTCCACCACAGAAACAGCATAGCCCCTGTTCAGAAGCGCCCTCCTCTCAAAAGCCACGCCGCAAGACAGAAGGGTTCCGCCTGTTCCAAAAATACTGGGCCCTGATGCAGGAGCCGTGGAAGGTGCACGAGTCGGAGGGGCCCGTCCACCGACACGCCGAGCAGATCCGCAAACCACGGACGCCGCGGCCATTCCGGAGCCACTATGATGACCTGGCCGTGGTGCCGTTCCACCCTCCGAATCACCTTTCCCACCAGTGGCCAGGGGGGAAAAACATACAGTAGAATCTGAGTGGGCCAGGGGAGAGCCAGAGCATCGACGCCTTCCGCGCCTCGCTCTCGTCTTCGGCTGAAGAACCGAGGAGCTTTTGCGTTGGCGGCGGACGCCATGAGATCCATCGCCAGCGTCCCCCACCTGCGGGAGATCAGCAACATCGCCTCGTCGGAGAGAGACCACTCCCCCGGATCCAACGCTTGACGACTCAGAAAGTCTGCTTGAATGTTGTCCACCCCAGCAATGTGGGATGCCGCCAGCTGGTCCAGGAAACGTTCCGCCCACGCCATCAGGCGCGCGGCCTCCCCTGCGACAAGACGACTCCTGGTGCCCCCCTGCCGGTTGATGTATGCCACCGTCGTCGCATTGTCCGAGAGGACCCGAACCGCTCGTCCCCTGATCAGAGGCAGGAACTGTACCAGGGCTAGCCGAACCGCCCTTGTCTCCAGGCGGTTGATTGACCAGGTAGACTGCTCCACCGTCCACCTGCCCTGAGCCGAGCTCCGGAGACACACTGCCCCCCAACCGGACAAGCTTGCATCGGTAGTGACCACTACCCAGTCCGGCGTTTCCAGGGAACATCCTTGAGCTAGGTTCCTGGGGTCCAGCCACCACCTCAGACTGGACCGGGCGGCCGGGGGAAGAGGGAGAATCGCCTGGTAGTCCTGGGAAACTGGTTTCCATCTCGATAGCAAGGACATTTGCAGAGGCCGCAGGTGTGCAAAGGCCCAGGGCACCAAGCTGATCGCAAACGCCATGGAACCCAGAACTTGGAGATAGTCCCACGCCGTGTGTGTCTGAAGAGACGCAAACCGGACGATTAGATCCCGCAGCGCTTGAGCCTTGTCCGGACGCAGGAATACCTTGCCCAGAGCCGTGTCGAACCGCGCTCCCAGAAAATCCAACTGTTGGGCTGGCTTCAGGCTGCTCTTGCTGAAGTTCACCACCCAGCCAAGGGACTGAAGGAAAGACACCACCCTGTCGACCGCCGCCCGTCCCTGCGACAGAGACTTCGCATGAATGAGCCAGTCGTCCAAGTACGGGTGAACCAGGACGCCTTCTTTCCGGAGCGCGGCCGCTACCACCACCATAATCTTCGTGAAGGTTCTGGGTGTGGTCGCCAGGCCGAAAGGCAGCGCCTGAAACTGAAAATGTTGACCCAAGATTTTGAAACGAAGGAATCTGTGATGGGCCGGATGAATAGGGATATGTAGATATGCTTCCGTGAGGTCGAGGGAAGCTAAGAACTCCCCTTGATGAACCGCCGCAATGACCGAGCGGAGTGTTTCCATGTGAAACTTGGAGACACGGAGCACCTTGTTGATTTCCTTGAGGTCCAGAATGGGATGAAAGGCTCCGTCCTTCTTGGGGACCACGAAGTAAATCGAATAATGCCCCGAGCCCACCTCTCCGAAGGGGACGGGCGAGATGGCTCCCAGGGTCAGCAGCCTGTCCAGAGTGTGCTGCACTCCCTGTCTCTTGATACTTGACCCGCAGGGGGAGAAGACGAACCGATCCCTGGGGGCCCACACAAATTCCAACGCGTAACCTTCTCTTACAATATCCAGGACCCATTGGTCCGTGGTGATGTTGGTCCATTCCTCGCGAAACAAAGCGATGCGACCTCCAATCCGGGGCAGCGAGGAGTGGACTGGCCTGACATCATTGGGAAGGCTTGCCTGAGGCTCCCTGAGCCGAGGAGTCCCTGGCCGGTCTGCGACCTCGAAAGGGCCGCGTCCACATTTGCGACCTGGTGGAAGGTGTCCTAGGGCTCTGTGTTCTGGAGCCTCGGTAACGCCTCTGGGGGCGGTAGCGGTTCCTGGAAGTTCCAGTGTACAAACGAAAACCACGCTGCCGGTCCTCAGGCAACCTGTGGACCGAATTTTCCCCCAGGGTCTTGATGATCTGATCAAGGTCTTCACCAAAGAGAAACCTGCCCTTGAAGGGCAGAGCTCCCAGACTCGCCTTAGAGGAGGCGTCCGCCGCCCAATTCCTGAGCCACAGGAGTCTTCTGGCAGAGACGGCTGATGCCATGGTCCTTGCCAGGACCCTCAGCAGGTCGTGCAGAGAATCCGCCCCGTAAGCAATGACCGCCTCCAGGCGGTCAGCCTGGGCTGCCTCCTCGGGCGGTAACTGTTGAGAGGTGAGGAGCTGTTGAACCCATCTAAGCCCGGCTCTCTGAGTCAGCGAACCGCAGATAGCCGCCCGGACCCCCAGCGCCGAGACTTCGAAGATCTTCTTGAGGGCGACCTCCAGCTTTCTATCCGAAATATCTCGCAGCGCGGTGCCCCCTGTGACCGGGATGGTAGTTCTCTTGGTGACGGCGGACACCGCTGAATCAACCTTGGGGACCCTGAGTAGGTCCAGAAAGTCCCCCGGAAGAGGGTAGAGCTTGTCCATCGCCCTGCCAACCCGAAGGGACGCCTCCGGGTTATCCCACTCCCGCACCAGAAGATGGAGAAAGGAATCATGAATGGGAAAGGTCTTCGCTACGGGACGCAGACCTGCTAAGACAGGGTCACCCTTGGAGGTAGCTGAGGCTACGGAGGGAGCCGGGGGTCCCGGGGGTTCCACGGGAGGGTCGAGGTCCAACTCCTTGAGAACGTGGGGAATGAGCTCCGCCAATTCTTCCTTGCGAAAGATGCGAAGGACCCGCGGATCATCGCATTCCAGGTGCGCTGCTAGGGCCAAATCGTCATCCACTTGTGCCACTGGATCGCCCCCCAGGTTCGGGGCGGGTGACGGGCCCCCCAGGGAGAGTGGTATACTCAGGGGCAACCTGGTGCCGCCCCCTCCGGTCCCCGGTAGCGCAGCCGCAACACCCGAGGGCCTGGGGACCTTGGCGGGAGGAGGAGAGAAAGCTGTCCCCCCCTGAGGGCTCAGGCTCTGCAAATACGCCTGGTGCATAAGCACCACAAAGTCCGCTGAAAAACTGAGCGGGCCCGTCGAGGGAGAGGGCAGCGGGTCCCTGGGGAGTCCAGATGTGGAAGGCAGAGGCCCCGAATCCGAGGTCGGGGGGGCGGACGGCAAAAAATCTTCAGCGGGCTCCTCCGTGTCCGAGTCCGCGCTGCATTCTAGGTCCAAGATGGCCGCCGCTCCCGCCAAAGACGGGGGCGGGGCTAGCCCTCGAGGCCCGCGGCGCTCCTGGCGCGGCGGCGAAACTGTCGGCGGGGCGCCGCTCGTCTCCCCCCCGGGGAGACAACGACCGCATGGCCCGTCCCTCGAGGCGCCCTGACCCGGGCCGCCGCAGGACGGACAGCGCGCGCGTTGCATCGCGCCGAAGGGACGCCTCCGAGTGCCGCACGCCGGGAGAAGCCCCCCCCCCCGGGAAAGCCTGAGATCGCGGCGCGGGAAGAGCGGGCTCGCTGTGCCTGCCCACACCCGCCCAAACACCCTCAACCCCGGGGACGGCAAGGGAATGGGACCTCCGTGCCGTCTGCGGCCCTGGGGAATGAAGCGTCGCAGGGCCGCGGGGGAGGTGAGACGCCGCAACGGTAAGGAGGGGAGAGGCTGGCCCTACCAGCATCCACCTCAAAACGCGCCCAAACCTGCGCTGAAAGAAAAAGGAACACAAGACAATAAAAACTACCCCCAAGCTTACCCCTGCAGATCCCAAGAAGAGAAGAATAAACGAGGTAAGAGGCAGTCCTGATGGCAGGCTGATCAGGGGAGCCCAGAAACCCCGGCTCCCTGCTGACCGAAACAAAATACTTTTTTTTTTTTTTTTTTCAAAGAACTTGATCCATCAACAAAAGAAAGAATAATATATATATAGAGTAATAAACCCTAAATTTGGGGAAACAACGAGATCCCCTCCTCACATCTGCTGGAGTCAGAGAGATACTGGGGATCTAGGAGGGTGCACCAGTTTATATACCAGCACCCTCGAAGTTTTACTCTGACTCCATCTGCTGGACGGGGGACATAACCCACCGTCTGGACTGATCCTGTACGTACAGGGAACAGAAATTTTATTTTTTAGTTCCTTCAGTACCCTAGGATGCATACCATCCGGTCCAAGTGATTTGATACTCTTTAGTTTGTCAATCTGGCCTACTACATCTTCCAGGTTCACAGTGATTTGGTTCAGTTCGTCTGACTCATCACCCCTGAAAACCATCTCTAGAACTGGTATCTCCCCAACATGCTCTTTAGTAAACACGGAAGCAAAGAATTCATTTATTCTTTCTGCAATGGCCTTATCTTCCCTAAGATTCCCTTTAACCCCTCTGTCATCTAATGGTCCAGCCGACTCCCTCACAGGTTTCTTGCTTTGGATATATTTAAAAAAGGTTTTATTATGAGTTTTTGCCTCTATGGCCAACTTTATTTCAAATTCTCTCTTCGCCAGTCTTATCAATGTTTTACACTTAACTTGACAATGCTTATGTTTTATCCTATTTTCTTCAGATGGATCCTTCTTCCAATTTTTGAAGGATTTTTTTTTGGCTAAAATAGCCTCTTTCACCTCACCTTTTAACCATGATGGTAATCGTTTTGCCTTCCTTCCACCTTTCTTAATGTGTGGAATACATATGGACTGTGCCTCTAGGATTGTATTTTTAAACAATGTCCATGCCTGTTGAACACTTTTAACTGAGTGTTCAACAGGCATGGACATGTGTGTAGGCATGGAGTGTGCAGCTGCACCTTTCAGTTTTTTTCTATTTTCCCTTTGCCTTTTGAAAGGCAACACAAACAGAAAGGCGCTTAAGCTTCTTGTTTATCCGCACCATGAGTGGCGGTAACTGCTCATGGTGCCGATAAACGGTTCGCCCTCAAAAAAGTTACACGCACATATTATAGTAAGCGCGGCATGGCACATACACTACTAGTGTGCCCTGTTAGAGCGTATTACCACTCTCAAAAATGTTAAGAACAAATGTCGTGCCTAGCGTGGTGTTCACAATTTGTACGCAGATCTGGTGCGCTGCACACAGACATCCTGAAGAGGGCAGAAAGCACACACAGGTGCATGAAAATGCCACCGCGGCCTATCATGCAACATGCCAAGAAAAGCTTACCATGGGGCCTATCCCACCTGGGCTGCTCAACCTGCCAGGCTGCCCAGTTACCCTAACCCCAACATCGGGAGCAGAAACGACATCAGGACAGTGTGCCAAGCATGGAGACCGAAGGAAGGGCTAAAAATTCCTAACTGTCTCTTACTGGCCGAGCACAGAAACCTTCTCCAGCTGTGGGGGGAGAAGGCATCTGCCATCACCTCCATGCTCAGCCTTCTGCACCTGCTGCCTTTCAGCTTTACAAACAGCTGAAGTCCACATTGGGAACCAGCTACCGGATCAAGGCTCACCTCTGAGGGACCACGGAAATCACTTCCGGAATTCTCAACTAGGGGAGGGACCATTAGGCATCACCACAGGAGAGTGGGGCTTTTGTTTTCTCTATATAAAATTCTTTCAAAATTCTCAGCAATCCCCATAGGGAGATGCACGTCCACCATCTGCTGGAGACAGAGAATACTAGTAGGCTGGGGTCACCGCAGGAGTATATATACTGTGATGTAAGCTTGCTCAGTCTCCATCTGCTAGCAGGGGAACATAACCCACTGGTCCTGAATCCATCTGTCTACAACACTAGGAAATTAATTTTGTTCTTTTTTTTAGGTGGAAAGGGATCTTAGTGATCGGTACTGAGAAAGGGGGGATAGAGAATAGGTATAGTAGAGGGGATCTGTGGGATGGGGAGAAAAAGAGGGGAGCTCAGAGGAGGGAGATAGAGGAGGGAGATGAAGAAGGGATCTGGGGGAAAATGACAGAGGGACAGGAGATGGAGGGAGAATGGTGAGGCTGGGGAAGGAGCAGAGATAGAGAGAAGAGGGAAGAGGGATGAGGAAAGGGGGACAGACAGGGCAGAGAAAGATGGATCCAGGAGCAGGAGGGAAAAGGAGAAAGAGGAAGGATCCACTGTTTCACACCCCTGTTCCCACTTCCTTCTCACTCATACATTCACACTCCACCCTTCTTCTGATCCCTCACTTACTACCCCACAGCCCTTCCAATCCCTTCAGATACTCGCATACCCAACATTTCCTCCGACTCCCTCACTCATACACTTTAAATACCTCCTCTCCACCAATCCCCTCCTAACACCACTGCCAGTGCTCTCTCTCATTCCTTTGCTCCTCTGCTGACTCAGACTTGGTGATGTAAGGCAGCAGTGCCTCAGGTAAGCAGACTGTTCTCCTGTTGCCTGGAGTCAGATTATCATGTTTTGGATTATCATGTTTTGTACTGCATGCTTAAAAGCATGCCCCTGCTGCGTGGGACATACTGTCCCACGCAGCAGGGGCAGAGAAAATTGCCAGAGGTGCCAGCACTGCTATCCTCAGATTACCAAACCCAGATTGGCAGCCAGTGGAGAGGGGGGAGAGAAGAATGTGCTGATGCCACGACTGCTACTACTGCATGAACTAGCACCTGGTCTCCTGTGGCAGTTCTGTAGTGATAGCCTAACAGTGTGCCACAAAATCACAGATTCGGGGCTCTGATATTAGTTTCTGGATTTTGTAACAATGCTGCTCTGTGATCTCATATAGTATTTATCAAGTTCCGATAGCACTTTCAAATACAAGACTGCCATGCTAGTACTGTTGTGATTATTGCTGGGGTGGGGGTGGGAAAATTATACATAGTGTATAGGAAGATTAGGAAAAACTCCTGAAGTATGTCCTATTTGTTTACCATAAGCCTCTTGTATTAAAGGATGATAGACATTTAAATAAACATAAATCAAATCATAAAACCAGAGTATGCTGAATTAAGCTAACACAGGTAAAGGCCCAGTGACTGTTCCAGAATTTGGTATTTTCCGCTAAAATAATATTTTGCGATACATTAAAGACAGTTTCGCCTGCAGAGTGGATCTTGCATGCTTTATGGAATTTAGGAATTACTGCCACAGACTGAGAACATGACTTGAAATGATCCTGGAGTTTCAGCACTGCCCAACGTTGATCTGTTGAAATTGCATGAATTATGCTTTTACAGAAGTTGAAAGCATCCTGTGTGTTCAACCTATGTATGGAAGCATTGAATCAGGAACAGCCTCATATCCAGAGCCCTTTTCCCCCCTCCTCTACAACATGAGAAGAGCTATACAGCATGTGATGTTAGAACCACTGTGACCAGGACATTCTGACCTGAATGCCCTGACACTCTAAGGGGTGGATAAAATCAAACAGATCCAACCAATAAATTGAGAAACATGCAATGTTACATATGAAATTCTCTATTAAAAAAAAAAAAAAACTCTGGCTGAGACCGCCAACCAACCAGCCCCAATGCAGATGTGACCAGAACTTGGAAACACAACCAGCCCCTAATGCAGATGTAACTAGAAGGAGACCAGACCAGACCGTGCAAAGGTGGACCTCCAGCTTGGAGAGGCATCCAGGGAAGTCCAGAATCCCTGGCCATGTTACAGGACACCTTACTTCGTAAATAAGAGAGGGAGGAAACTGGGCATATAGAAGACACTGGTTAGCATATCTGCATATCATATGGTATGGGAAATTGATCTTGAAAATAGACATATTTACCTATACAAATCAGCAATAAATGACTTTATATATATTATCCTAGAAACTGAATTTGTGCCAGAGCGTGCAAAATGTCAGAGTGAATGTATACTACCATTGGTATGCATACATAGTTTGCCATCCTGTTCTCCAAATGGGCTTGACCAGTGATTTATACATTGATCACACATAGGATAGATGCCCAACCCCTTCCATCATTAAACTTCCCAAAACTGTACAGAAGATGTTGAGTAAGACTGCATTTCCATGGATTAACTCAGTGTTACGCATTTACAATCCGACACATACGCTAAGATCCTCGCAGAAAAGGCTACGTGATGTCTCTTCAGTTTGATACGCTAAACTGGTTGAGACTCATGTAAGGGCCTTTTCTGTGGCTAGAAGAGTTGCACTTTATGTCTTATATAAAATCTTTCCAGAAAACATTAGAGACATTTTTATTTCAGCAGGCATTTAGTTAGGATGAAGCATCTGGGAGGCTGAATGAACTATGTCATTTTGTAATCATGATGTGGCTGTAGCATGTTGTGTGTTCTATTTGAATTTATACATGTTTTATTTCTGCGAGCCACTTTCAGCTGTGGATTAAGGCAGCATATACATTTTGCAGATAAACAAATGACCTATGCTAAAAAGAGGAGACACCAAAGAGGTCAGCCTTGAAGGACAATCCCTTCCAGCCTTTGGCCAGGCAAGAGAACAGAGCTGAGAGGAGCCGGGAAGAGATGAATCAAGGTAACAGGTAAGGAACGCCACAGTGGGCAAGGACAGCTGATGAGGGTAGCTGAAGGGAGGGTTAAAGAGATCTAAGTGAGAACAGGACAACTGGGAAGGGAATGGTGGAGGGATGAAGACAGCCAGGAAAGGAAAGAGGGGTTATTAAAAAAAAAAAAAAAAAAGCCACCTTTTTCAGGCTGCTTTTAAATCTTAATCCCCGATTACCCCATACACAACCTTATTGATTTTAACCATTTTCTTAATAAAATAAAATCCCCAGAACCTCTTTTGCCCTGTATGTTTGTCTTGATTAGATTGTAAGCTTTATTGAGCAGGGACTGTGTCTCATGTGTTGTTGTACAATGCTGCATACATCAGGTATCGCTACAAAAGTAATAAGTAACAGTAGCAGTAAAGGGGGAGACTGGGAAGCAGGGTAGGTCAGAGCGGAGCCGAGTGGGAGGGCCATAGTGGAGTGGGAAGCAGTGAAGCAGGCTGTTGCACGGTGGGAAGTGCAGTGGGGCAGGCTAGGCCGGGGTGTGGAGAAGACCTGGCTGGGGGGGGGCGGGAGAGACAAAGCTCTCTACAGCAGCATCAGGATCGATTCTGCCGGGTCAGAGCTTTACCGTAGGGGTTTGATGGTGAAAGAGTGGGGTGAGGCTAGAGGTGGGGACTCGGGGAGAAGGGAATGAGTGTCAGCTTTGGGGTGGAGAGGAAGTAAGGCAGAGATATAAGGTTGAAGCCACTGCAGGGAAGAGATAAGAGATTGCAGGGGAGATACAATGGTAGCATAGAAGAGAGACTGTGGAGAATGGAATGAAAGGCAAAAAGGTTGCAGGCAGAGGGGGCTAGAAAGCGAATGTTAAAGAAGACAAGTGAAGAGAAAACTCTATGGAAATACAAGAGGAAAAATGGATTGATTTAACAGGAGATAGTTAAACAAGAACAAAGCTAGAGGATTTAAGAGAAACAAGCGTGGCTGGACCCTCCAGTCCGCCACTAAATGTCCCTATGTTCCAGTCTAGATATTTCAATACTATCAATGAGCCATCTACACCCCCCCCCCCCCCACCCCCATCAGTCCCTCCCCACCTGGAGGGCTTTGGTTGGATGCCTCAACCCTATTTAACCTTGCCATTTTTTTTCAGGGGTGTGGCTAGAAAGATGCCTGGTTTCTCCCTCCTACTGAGGATTCCCTGCCTCATCAAGCATCTGCTTTTTGAAAAGGGCCTACACTGGGCACTCCCTGCCAGAGGGTCCCTTTGCTGTTAGTTGCAGTAAGAGAGACTGTTTGCTGGAATCCTTTTGGGACTCCTGTCCCAGGTCTGAAGATCAGTGAGCCCCATTCACTCCCTGAATATGGCAAGCACCTGTGACAGACTTGGTAGCATGAGATGCTGAATGGCCTGAAAATATCTATTTTTGAATAAGGGACGGTGTTTAAACGTTGCTCCTTTGGAGAAGGTCACCCTCGCTGGCCGGGCACAGAGGGCAGGAGCTGAAGATTAGTGAACCCGTTCATTCCTTGAATGTGGCAAGCACCTGCGACAGTAAAACACCAGTCAAGAAAGATTTTGAATTAAGGAAGTATTTTTCTCCTTTGTTGCGAGGAGGTTTTTTTTTAACCACCCCTTCTCACTGGGAGCCAAGCTGATACAGCAGGTTCCTGATCCTAAGACTTTTCAGCACAAGGAGTCACCATTTAAAATGACTAAGGAGACAAAGTAAGACGTAGAGACTCCCATCCGGATCCCCACCTATATGGGACCAGGACATAGGGCTGGATGTTGACGAATGAGCTGAAGACTCAGGTAGGACTGTTTTTCTGTGTTCAAAGGCACCACTCCATTAGGATTTCTGACAGGCCATGGGGAGAGCTTTCATGCACTTAAACATCACCATGGGAAGCTCTGCCCAGATTGCTGAAGTAAAGGACACCTACGCAGGAGAGACACCCCTATCCGTACTACATTCAGATAAAAAAATGGACTTTAATTTGAGCGTTTATCAAATCAGTAAACTTATAATTTAATACCCAGTGCACTGTCCTGCCTGGTTTGTCCCAGCATCTCCTACCTTGGGATGCTGTAGCTATCCACACACTCTACTGCCTGGGCCTTAAGCGAGAGCTTCCCCACTTAAAAAGGATCTACCTCTGCGATAGAGCATGCAAGCCAAGAGAGGAGCACTAGGCTAGCCGGAGCAGCACCTGAAGATAAATAAATAAGTTTGTGTGCCCTTGGGATTAAACACCCTGCTAAGGGTTACACAAGAATAAATAAACAAAACAGACAAGGAGGACCCCCAAAGAGAGGAGAAAATCATCACACAGAAAGCTATACTACAAAATGTTAAAATTTGCTATACAATTTTCATTTATTGCTATGCAAAATTATTTTTGTGTAGCAGCAATCGCTATACAAATTTGTTGTTATTAAATAATCCCTGTGAGCAAATATAACTTGGGTCAACATATTTTCCTTTTCAAATATGAATTTTAGAGGGAAAATGGGGAAGCCTCTCAGACAGGCTACTCAAAGAGCTGAAATGCCCTCCATACTTTTTCTGAACCATATCATATTCTGACACAAGACAAAACTAAGCCAAAGAAGCATTTTCAGGAACTGACAACAGCTCTTTCATCTGTCAAGTTTTGTGATATACACAATGCCTCAAAAACTGCAGTGAGGTCCATATTCAGTCACTGTCTGGATAGTAAAGTTAGCCGGATAAACTATTGAATATAGACAGCTAACATTAACCGGAGTTAGCCAGATAACTTAGCCAGCTAACGCACCTCCTCCCAGTTATGCCCCCGGAATGCCCAAACTTAGCTGGCTAAGTGCCCAAATAATCATTTATCTGAATAACGTCTGAGTTATTCGTCTAAATGCTACTGAATATGGACCTTAGTAATATTACTGAAAAGAACTATCATGCCAAATATTCATACCAATTGAAGAGCATAGGTCTGTGAGTAAAAAATATATTTGAGACACATTTTATGCTGTTCCAGAAAAATACAAATTGTGTTAGTTTATCACTCTGCATTCACAGAAACTAGAGGGTAAGACGTAGGCTGCATGATCAGCCATCTAGGACTCCTATGAACACCATATCTGAAGAAAAAAGCATTCCTGTTACAGGGTATATTTCCTGAAAGCAGCCAAAACCAAGTTTCACAGAAGGATGACAAGTTTCTCTCCTGAAAAGTTTGCTTATAATTCCTCTGGAACTGAAGCATCTGTAGGGAGACCCCCACACACACATTTGTGCCTTTTTTTTTTTTTTTTAAGTCTAGTAGTAACAGATGATTTGGGTGTTATTGCTTGAAATGTTCTGCAAAATGTTTGGATGTTGACTCTGCATTCTTCAAAATGGCTACTGGTGTAGTTTGGGTACAGGTAGTGCGAAAGATAACAGAGTGATGGTGGTTTGGTATCCCATTAAATTTAATAAGGTTTTGATTGGTTGGAAGGTATCCCAGGGAGAATCAAATCTCGGGTCATTGTGGCAGGAGTTCCCCTTTCTGCCAGTATGGTGTCATGAGAGAAGAAGGGGACCTCCAGGATGTAGTGGATCTGGAGTGGCCAGTCTGAAGACTGGTGGGCCCGAGGACTACCCTAGTATAGAGTGGAGTCCTGCAGGGGCTTTCCCTCAAGGAAAAAGGCCCGAGACGGAGTATGGAGAAGAAGTGCTTCCTCCCCTCAAGGAAATGGCCAAGAGGAAGGAGTACAGAGTTTCTGATAGGGGGATTGCCCCATGAGAGACCCAGAGCATGGAGGATACTGGGGACACCTGCATTTTGCAGAAGGGGAGAACTGAAGAGATCTGAATAGAATGTCGAGAGATGAGAGACTTGCGAGTAAATCCTAAGGGAGTGATCCTCATTTCCCACAGGGACTTGAGTCTGGTGTTTAAAGGGAAGAGGAATCTGGGAGTAGTGTGCCTGTCCTGTTAGGGTTGAGTCAGGATGTGAAAGGATGTGTTCTTAATGGAGGGAGAATTTAAGTTCTGTAACTGCATGGGATATAAGACATATATTCCAGTAAATTGTTGCTGTGGAGAACTGGGAGATCTAATTGATGTTCAAGTGAAGAAAAAAAGATTCTCAACCTTTGGAATACTGTGTCATTCCTCTGACTATGGTAACTCATGCATTCTGAAGTTTCAGTTTTTAAATGTCTCTCCGATTCTCTTCCTATAGATAGTGACTGGCTGCTAAAACCAGAAATAAAGCTGATGGTTTGGATTTATCAATATGAGATGACTCTGTTTTGATGCCACCACTAAAGGGAAGGATGTTGGTATTCTCCCTGATCAGTTAAGAGAATGTGAACTACCCCCACTCTCTCTATTATGGGTCCACTTCAACATCTGCAGGATACATCATTTTGAACCACTAAATGAATTTGGGAGTCTGACCTCTTTCACCCAAGGTCCGTGCTTCTTATCGTTTTCTGTTCCCTGATTGAGGAGGGGTTACACATAAGAACTTGCCATACTGGGTCAGACCAAGGGTCCATCAAGCTGTTTCCAATAGTGGCCAATCCAAGTCACAAGTACCCAAAACATTAAACAGATCTCCCATGCTACTAATGCCAGCAAAAAGCAGTTGCATTAATAGCATGGGATCATTATTACTGAAAAGTGCTGTAGTTATGCATATTTACTCCAGTTCAAAAGGTATTATAGGCTAGGTAGTCATATGAGCTTTGCAATTCTAAACAAAAACATATGGTACTGCCTAAATATAGGTAATGAAGAGAAGGTATATGTACAATACAGACCCTCCAAACTAAATGCACATAGATACAATGGAAAAGAGGGAACAAAATATATTTTTATAATTTTATTAATAATAAATTTGTAAGTATTACTTGTTTGTACAATATTTATACAAAGTTCTATAATAAGAATTATTAGCCCAGGGTCACCACACACATTAATAATTATTTAAAAATGATTAAATCCACTTCATTTCAGCCATACCTAAACCCTTATCCATGCATACAAACTATACAGTCTTACTCACATCCAACCAAACACACCATAAAACCAGTTATCCTTAAAGAAACCCCTACAGAGATCCCTGTTTCGCTATAAAAGAATAGCTTCTTCAGGGGGATTTCTAAACATCATAAATAAACAAAAAACAGACCCAAGTGCTATCACTATACACCACACTGTTCAGAAATCATTATTAAACCCATTGAAAGAAAGATAATATTAATGATAATAGCAGCCCAGTTAATCTCGAATCAGACCGCATGAAAGTTGACGTCACTTGATAAAAGACACAAGCCTGTGGCTCTGCTTAAATGGAACATTGCACATGAAAATCCACTGATGTGAATTGGTATCACCCAAATATTATAGAAGAATTCATTAATTATAAATGAGTTTTACGCTAGCAATTTCAAGTTTATAGAGCATTTATTATAGGTTGCATATGTTGCAGACCTTACATCCAAATCTTGCACAAAGCTCTGCTTAATTGAAACACTGTGCTTGGGAATCCACTAATGTATACAGGGATCACCCGAATGTTGTAATGGAACTTATTCATTACAAATGAAGTTTTTGCTAGCGATTTCAAATTTAAAGCTTTTGCGATGGATTGCCCATGTTGCGTCTCCTCCAACCTGATGCAGGAAACTATGCAACATAATAAAAACTGTTCAAACAGAAAGCGGTCAAACCGGCAAAATTCTTTTAAACAAAAGAGAACTAAAGAGTGTAACTTACGGGACCCGAACCTGTCAGCAGGGCAGGAGAGAAGCAGCCTCTATTATTTAAAAGCTCTCCTAACACGCGCAGATCCACCTCTCCCAGGTGCCTGATCTGATATTTAAATGGGCTGCTGCAGTAAAAAGGAGGCGCTAGGGGAAACTGTATGCTCCTAGCACCTTCTCGGCATCAGGTGCCCAGGAGAGGTGGCTATCAGTGCATGTTGGGAAAATGGACACTCAATTAACGAGCATCCGTTTTCCTAACCCGACCTCTGTTGATTTTTTTTTAAAAATCATTTTTTTCCCCCTTTACTCATTTTTTCGGTTCCTCCGACTTAATATCACCTGACTCGCACATTTTATTTTTTTTGCATAGGTGGGTAATAGCTTCATCAACATGAATTTACATGTGATAGCACTATTAGCTACACACTGGTTTGGACACACATTTTGATGCACTAATCCCTTTATTACATAAGGGGTTTTGGATGTGCATCGAAAACGCGTGGTCAAGCACATATAAAGCCATATGCTCGGCTCAGCGCACTATATTGCATCTGCCTAAATGTCAGGTAATTTCTAAACATTTCTCTCTGGCTAATAGCAGAAATTTGAGTAAAGTTAATAGCTCTTATGTTCAAATTCTCTGTTTTCCAACTGTCCCAACATGTGATGTAACAATGCATGTTCCTGTGAAACTTTGCACTGAAGAGCAATGAAGTTGCAGGACCTCAATTTTCCTAGCATCATCCACCATCAACCCCTCTAATCTAGCCATTTGTTCATTAACAGCATCAAGAGAGGCTTCCATGCTACTCATCTTGGTACTCACAGTTCTTTCAAGGGTCACAATGGCCTGTCAGATGGTCTCTAGGTTTTTAGCTGTAAGTCTCTACAGATATGTCATCAATGGGGCAGAATGCCTTAGTTCAGTTTCCCACTCTCCACTCCCAGAGCCAGCACCTCCCACTGCAGCCACTTTTTATTTCCCTGAGCATAGTCAGTACTTCCCCTCCTGACTCCATTGTGGGATTTCCAGAAGGATCACCATACAATATCACTGATGTTCCCGCAGCTGCCTTCAGATCTCCAGGACCTGGAGTCAGTGGAGGTACATGGCTCTCAGGGATGGATGAAGTTCCCATTCCAACTCTGGCGGCAAAGGGAATCCTTGAGTTTGTATGCTTACTCATCAAACTCATGAACTACAGTATAGTCATCTGGGAAGGAGGTAGGGTCTCAGGGGGATGACCCCATCATCTTCCCTTCCCTCTTCACCATCAAAAATAAACAGTAATTTATATAAGTAAACAAAAATCACAGAGTATAGAGCTGAGGTGAAGTGCCTCATATCTCCAGTGCCATCTCAGATCATCTTCCAATATTTTTTTTAAGTCTCCCAGTTTTAAAGTCAACTTGAAATCTTTAGTTTGAAAACATACTTGAAAGTAAACATATTCCTAAATGTACAAATATGGACATAACCATGTTGACACATGTAGTCTTTTTCTAAACTTTACGACTGGCTATATGGTCATCTGAAGGTCAACATATAACAAGACACAGTTAGCTGCTATTGTGTCCTGTTTATCTAATGACAATATCTCTAACAATTAGCCAAATGAGGGTCTTCCTCCTACATAAAAGGTTTTCCGTAACTGCAAGTCTCCCCTCTTACCACTAGAGGGGGCTCATTACACACTAGAAAGTTTAAAACTTACCTGGATGAGATAGTGAGAACATAAACTGAGGAGCTCCAGCAGCTGTAAATGACTCCCTGCTGCTAACACATCCTGGATCACACCTGGCTCCAAAAGAATCTACGCAGAACCAGAAAAGCAAATCTGTTGTTAACATTTATAAATGGCTGCTGTAAGTATATACCAGTACAGACTGCATTACAAAACTGCTAAAAAATTGTTAATCACAACAAAATACTACTGTTGCAAAGTTTAACACTGAGTCAAAAGTTATCATACTTTGACAGCTCAGGTAGCCAGTTTAGTATTTCCTACTGTTAAGCCTCTATCTGGAAGTCCCAATAAGTCTCTCATGCATAAGCTTTTGATTGGCTCTTTTGCATACCTACTGCCTGCAAACACAATCTTCTCATTCTCTTCTATACAATCCCATTAAACTCTGCAAAATAAGCCACATAAATTGACAACGCTTTTCTTACCTATGGCCTGCTGTATTTCAGAAGTCAAAACTGGAATTCATGTTTGGTACAAAGACAGAGGTAAACATCCACCTAAGATGTAAGGATGGGAGGGTGGGGTGTACTAGAGAGCTAGCCAAGCTTTTATTTAAAAAAACAAAACAAAAAAAAAACTCCTCATTGAAGTTCAATTTATTAAAATAAATATATAAAGAGAATGAAATATCTATTTAAACTGGTATCTTATGCAGACCTCCATCGTAGGCAGAAGAAATGGATAAAGATCTAATGGAGGATATTCACAAAATTGAATAAAAAGGGAGGTGCTATTGCTAACTGATTTCAATCTGCCAGATGTTGATCAGAAATCCCAACTGTGATGTCTTCTAGAAGCAGGAAATTCCTGGATTCCCTTGTAGGGAGAACTGTTCCATCAACTAGAAATGGAACAAGGAAGGGGGCAATTCTGGACCTGGTGCTTACCAATGGGAAGAATGTTTCTGATGTCGTAGTGGTCGATCATCTTGGATCCAATGATCACCAGATGGTGTGGTTCAGTATCAGAGCTCAGGGAGTGATGGTTCGTTCAAAGGCGAGGGTCCTAGACTTCAGGATAACTAACTTTGTTAAAATGGTGGAACACCTCAAGGAGTCATTAGCTGGATGGGAAAATCTAGAGGGAGTAGAAGAGGGAGTAGAAAATCTAGAGGGAGTAGAAGGGCAAAACTAAAAAATATATTACAAGGACAACTTACCTTTTTGTTAGGAAAGTAAATAAAGGAAAGAGGAAAAAAAAAAAAAAAAGAGTCCCATATTGTTTTCTAAAGTAGTAGCTGAAAAGGTAAGGAAAAAAGGTTAGCGTTTCATAAAATATAAGAGCCTGCAGAAAGAGGAAGACAGGTGACAATAGCTGGAAAAACTAAGAGAAGCTAGGAAAGTAGTCAGGAGAGTGAAGATGCAAATTGAAAAAATAGCTACTATGGAAAAACAGGAGAACTATTTTTTTTCTTAGATATGTTAGTGATAGGAGGATGTGCAAAAGTGACATAGCAAGACTCAGATGTAGTGGAGGAATATGTAGAGGCTGATAAGGAAAACATGAAATTTCTTGACAAATATTTCTGTTTGGCATTTACTAAGAAAGGGCCAGGAGTAGGAGCATAGAAAACCCTCACAAATAGGATTGGAAGTGAGGTAAACCTCAATTTTCAGAACTCTGTGTTTGTGAGGACAAGCTAAACTAAAAGTAGATAAATTGATTGGGCCGAACAGGAGACTGCTAGTGTTATTAAGGGAATTTACAGAAGTTCTGGCAACTCCACTGGCTGATTTTTTCAATGCTCCATTAGAGCTGGGAGTAATTTTAAAGTAAGGAGGAGAATGGGAACTACAGGCCAGTTAGTATGACCTTGGTGCTAAGTAAATTAATGTAATCACAGCTATAAAAAAAAAAAAAAAAAAGAAGATACAGCAATTTTTAGAATCCAATGAATTTCAAGATCTGAGGCAACATAGTTTTACCACCGGTAGGTCTTGTCAGACAAATCTGATTATCACAGACTAGAAAGCTGACTCACAGCAACTAACAGTCAGGATCAAAACACCAGAACCGAATCAGGAGACAAAAGTGAGGTCAGACAGGCAGGGTCGAGGCAAGCAGAGTACCATGCGACGTCAAGAGGCAAGCAGACAAAGCAGAATCAGGGATCAGGCTGGGACACAGATGAAAGGCAGTAAAAAGAACAGCAACGCACAGGAACATACAGACCCAAATCTTGTTGCTCAGGCATTGGCTAAGAGAACTTAGATTCTTTTTTTATAGGAGAGTAGTGATATCATCATCAGGGCATGCCCATAGGAAATCCTAGGCGCTAGGCCTATAAAACTACTGAGTTGGTGAGGGAGAACTTCAGGGTTACATCAGATGATCAGGCTGCTGGGTCCATGCTGTACTTGTTGCATTTGGTGGTCCGCGGGCTCCTCACACGAACTGCTGCTCTTATGTACCGGGCCAGGTTCCAGCCGCTGTGATCTGACACTGTCAAGCTGCTCCTCTTCCCGGTGCATAGGGACACCATGCCTCAGTGTGGCAGGATGAGGCCGATGCTCCTCGCAGCAAGGATGCCATTGATGCTCCCTGGGATTTCCCTAAGGCATGAGCGCATCTGATGTCCTCGCTTTTAAAGGGCCCTCAGGGGGATAAGGCCAGTGGTGCCCTTTGATGACTTTGAAAGGCCTATAAAAGGCCCTCTGGAGCACCCCTTCCTTGCCTTGGCAGTAGGGCTCCTACAGTCCTTTGTAGTAGGAGTTGCCTCAGCATTCCCTGCCTGCGTTCTCTAGTTCCTGTGTTTCTATCTTCTGTTCCTAGTCTTCTTTCCTATCTTCAGTTCCAGCATCTTCATTCTTCAGTTCATATGGTCCTTGTCTCGTTCGTCAGTTCCCGTGGTCAGACATCAGTTCTTCAGTGTGCCTTGCGTCCTGTGTTGCTCCTCGTCTTTCTACCCTGCATCTCCGTCCCGGCTTTCCCTCAGACGGATAACCAGTATTGATTTGGACTGACTTCTGGATTTCCCTGAACGCTGTCTGCCACTGACCACTGGAGTTACTTGAGCACCACCTATGCTTGGCTCCTAAACATCCTTGAACGCTGCCAGCCTCTGACCTGTGCTTGCCTTCTGGACATCCCTAAACGCCACCTGCCATTGACCCCAGCCTGCCTCTGACTTCGACTGAACGTCTCAGACTCTTTGTCAGGTCTTCTGGCCCCGGTACCCAAAGGCTCAACCCAAGGAGAACACTGGCTAGTATAGGTGAAGCTCCAGCTGGGCCTCTGCCTCATTCAATTCTGCCAGCCGATAGTAGGGACCTGCAGTGTGGAGCCCTGCAGATTGCGCCAACTCCACCTCGGTCCAAGGGTCCACACCCGCAACAGTACTCAAACCCCAGTTGGCTAAGGGTCCACACCCGCAACAGTACTCAAACCCTTGATGTATGGGATGTTGACTGCAGTACAGCCCCCAGTTGGCTAAGGGGAAAGCAATAGGTTTATACTTATAGATTTAAGTAAGGCCTTTGACATGGTTCTGCAGGTAATTTATAAACTAAAGCGCTTGGTATGGGCCCCTAATGCTACTGACTGGGTTAGAAACTGTTTGGGAGGCGACAAAGGGTAGCAATAAATGGAATTTGCTCTGAGGAAAGAGGGAAATTACTAGTGGTGTGCCACAGGAATCAATCATGGACCGGTTCCTTTTCACATTTTCATAAGCATTTATACGGGAAGGTTTGTTTTTTTTTGCAGATGATATGAAAATCTGCAACAGTGTAACCATCCAGTACAGTTTGGACAGCATGAGGAAGGATCTAATAAAACTTGAGTAAAAGTGTAGAGTCTGGTAGCTAAGATTTATGCTAAAAAAAATGCATAGTCATGCACTTGGGCTGCAAAATCCAAGGGAGTAGCCCAGAATACGGGATGACAATTTTCATACAACAAGTGTGGGATCAGAGGGTGATAGTATATCATGATCTTAAAGTGGCCAAACATCTAAGTAAGGCAACAATAATATCTTGGATGCATAGGGAGAGGAACTGTCAGCAGAATAACGGAAGATATATTGCCCCTTGGTGAGACCTCATTTGGAATACTGTCTTCAGTGCTGAAGTCTGCTCCTTCAAATGGATATAAACTGGATGGAGTGTCCAGAGTGTGACTACTATAATGGTCAGTGCTCTTCATTATAAAAAACTTACCGATCTAAACATATATAACCTAGAGGAAAGGCAGGAAAGGGGTGATATGATAGAGGCATTTAAATTTCTCCAAGAAATAAATTCATAGGGGGCAGGCCTCTTTGAATAGAAAGGAAACTCTGGAATGGGGAGTCATAGGATGAGCATAAAAGGGAGTACTTTTAGGAGTATTATAAGGAATTTTTTCTTTAAGCAGAAGGTGGTGAATGCATGCCTCTGTTCAGGGGCAGAATGGCCTATTGGGGCTTTGGGCATGCCCCGGTGGGCCGGTCCACCCAATCACGTGGTTGGTGTTGGTCACAGCGGCCCCATGCCTGCAGAGCTGCTGCTATCAATACCAGGTCCCCAGCATTTCTTGCACAGTAAGAGCCTCTTGTTCACTATATATTTATAAGAAAATTACTTCTTACCTGCTAATTTTCGTTCCTGTAGTACTAGGATCAGTCCAGACGGTGGGTTATGTCCCCCGTCCAGCAGATGGAGTCAGAGTAAACTTTCGAGGGTGCTGGTATATAAGCTGATGCACCCTCTTAGATCCTCAGTATCGAGAATATCAAAGCCAAGCCAGAGTACTGGACAGAGCAAGGATGATGGATCAAGCATAAGAGCAACCAAAAGGTTTAAACTGCGAACAAATTTATGCAACGTGCAATGAGAACTGTCGAACAGAACAATACACAAAAACAGACAACTACCCCCGAAGGGGAAGAGCAGAGGACAGAAGGACAGTAGAGAATAGTCGAGCAGGTTCACACCGGGTGGGCATCTGGACTGATCCTAGTACTACAGGAACGAAAATTAGCAGGTAAGAAGTAATTTTCTTTTCCCTGTACGTACAGGATCAGTCCAGACGGTGGGATGTACCAAAGCTTCCCTAAACCGGGTGGGTCCCTGAGAACCCTGCTCGAAGTACCCTGTCCCCAAAAGAACCAGACTCCGCTACCGGTACATGGAGTCTGTAGTGTCTGGAAAAAGTGTGGAGAGACTTCCAAGTCGCTGCCCGGCAGATTTCTTGTATGGAGACGAGCTGAGACTCTGCATGGGAAGTGGCCTGGGCTCGCAAAGAATGCGCCTTGATGCCCGCCGGAGGATCCTTCCCGGAACCAATGTAAGCAGCAGCCACCGCCTCCTTGAGCCAGCGCGCGATGGTAGTCTTGGACGCCTGTTGGCCCTTTCTAGCACCAGACCAGAGGACAAAGAGATGATCGGATATTCGAAATTCATTCGTCACCTCCAAATAGCGAAGAAGCGCCCGTTTAACATCCAGGCACCGAAGCGCCGCAGGGGCGTCCCCTGGGCAGGCTGGAAGTTCCACCACCTGGTTCATGTGAAACGAGGAGACCACCTTAGGCAAAAACGAGGGAACCGTCCGCAGAGAAACCCCGGAGTCCGTGAACCGCAGGAAGGGCTCCCTGCACGACAGCGCCTGTAGCTCTGAGATACGCCTTGCCGAGGCTATTGCAACCAGGAAAATCGTCTTTAAGGTGACGTCCTTGATGGAAGCGTGACGCAAAGGCTCGAAGGGGAGCCCTCCCAGGGCACGCAGCACCAGGTTGAGATTCCAGGAGGAGCAGAGGGGACGCACCGGCGGCCGCAAGTGCTTAACCCCCCTGAGGAACCGGGATATGTCCGGATGAGATGACGGGTCCGGCCTGCCTGAGGCGCGAGCCAAGGACGCGAGAGCTGACATCTGCACTCGGAGCGAATTGTAGAAAAGACCCTTTTCCAGCCCGTCCTGCAAAAACGCCAGGATGTGATGGCGGGAAGCTGCGGTCGCGAGGGCACCCCGCGCCGAGCACCAAACTTCAAAGACCTTCCAGACCCTCACATAGGCGACCGATGTTGAAGTCTTACGCGCCTTGAGGAGTATGTCCACCACGGGAATAGCGTAGCCTTTGTTCAGGAGACAACCTCCTCTCAAAAGCCACGCCGCAAGACAGAAGGGTTCCGCCTGCTCCAAAAATATTGGGCCCTGATGAAGAAGACGTGGAAGATGCGCGAGTCGAAGTGGACCGTCCACCGACACGCCGAACAGATCCGCGAACCATGGACGCCGCGGCCATTCCGGAGCCACTAAGATGACCTGACCGTGGTGCCGCTCCACCCTCCGTATCACCTTTCCCACCAGTGGCCAGGGGGGAAAGAAATAAAGTAGAATCTGAGTGGGCCAGGGGAGAGCCAGAGCATCGACGCCTTCCGCGCCGCGCTCCCGTCTGCGGCTGAAGAAGCGAGGAGCTTTTGCGTTGGCGGCGGACGCCATGAGATCCATCGCCGGCGTCCCCCACCGGCGGTAGATGAGCAACATCGCCTCGTCAGAGAGAGGCCACTCCCCCGGATCCAACACCTGACGACTCAGAAAGTCTGCTTGAATGTTGTCCACCCCGGCAATGTGGGATGCCGCCAGTTGATCCAGGAAACGCTCCGCCCACGCCATCAGGCGCGCGGCCTCCCACGCGACAAGGCGGCTCCTGGTGCCCCATTGTCGGTTGATGTACGCCACCGTCGTCGCATTGTCTGAGAGGACTCGAACCGCTCGCCCCCTGATCAGAGGCAGAAACTGCACGAGAGCCAGACGAACCGCCCTGGTCTCCAGGCGGTTGATTGACCAGGTAGACTGATCCCTGGTCCAGCGGCCCTGAGCCGAGCTCCTGAGACACACTGCTCCCCAACCGGACAGACTGGCATCGGTAGTGACCACTACCCAGTCCGGCGTTTCCAGGGAGCAGCCTTGAGCTAGGTTTCTAGGATCCAGCCACCACCTCAAGCTGGACCTGGCGGCCGGGGGAAGCGGGAGAATCGCCTGGTAGTCCTGAGAGACTGGTTTCCACCTCGAGAGCAAGGACATTTGCAGAGGCCGCAGGTGTGCAAAGGCCCAGGGCACCAAGCTGATCGCGAACGCCATGGAACCCAGGACTTGGAGATAATCCCACGCCGTGTGTGTCTGAAGAGAAGCAAACCGGATGATTTGATCCCGCAGAGATTGAGCCTTGTCCGGACGCAGGAAGACCTTGCCCAGAGCCGTGTCGAACCGCGCTCCCAGGAAATCCAACTGTTGGGCTGGCCGCAGGCTGCTCTTGCTGAAGTTCACCACCCAGCCAAGGGACTGCAGGAAGGACACCACCCTGTCGACCGCCGTCCGTCCCTGCGACAGAGACTTCGCACGAATAAGCCAGTCGTCCAAGTAAGGGTGAACCAGAATACCTTCCTTCCGGAGCGCGGCCACTACCACCACCATAATCTTGGTGAAGGTTCTGGGCGCGGTCGCCAGGCCGAAGGGCAGCGCCTGGAACTGAAAATGTTGGCCCAAGATTTTGAAACGAAGGAATCTGTGATGGGCCGGATGGATCGGAATATGCAGATAAGCTTCCGTGAGGTCGAGGGAAGCTAAGAACTCCCCTTGATGCACCGCCGCAATGACAGAGCGGAGTGTTTCCATGCGAAACTTGGAGACCCGGAGCACCTTGTTGATTTCCTTGAGGTCCAGTATGGGACGAAAGGATCCGTCCTTTTTGGGAACCACGAAGTAAATCGAATAATGCCCCGAGCCCACCTCTCCTAAGGGGACGGGCGAGATGGCTCCCAGGGTCAGCAGCCTGTCCAGCGTGTGTTGCACCCCCAGGCGCTTGAGACTTGACCCGCAGGGAGAGAAGATGAACCGGTCCCTGGGAGGCCGAACAAATTCCAACGCGTAACCGTCTCTTAGGATATCTAGGACCCATTGGTCCGTGGTGATGTTGGTCCATTCCTCGCGAAACAAAGCGATGCGACCTCCAATCCGGGGCAGCGAGGAGTGGACTGACCTGGCATCATTGTGAAGGCTTGCCTGAGGCTCCCTGTGCCGAGGAGTCCCTGGCAGGTCTGCGACCCCGAAAGGGCCGCGTCCACGTTTGCGACCTGGTGGAAGGTGTCCTAGGGCCCTGCGTCCTGGAGCCTCGGTAACGCCTCTGGGCGCGGTAGCGATTCCTGGAAGTTCCAGAGAACGAACGAAAACCACGCTGCCGGTCCTCAGGCAACCTGTAGACCGAATTTTCCCCCAGGGTCTTGATGATCTGATCGAGGTCTTCTCCAAAGAGAAACCTGCCCTTGAAGGGCAGAGCTCCCAGACTCGCCTTAGAGGAGGCGTCCGCCGCCCAGTTCCTGAGCCACAGAAGTCGCCTGGCAGAAACAGCCAAGGCCATGGTCCTTGCCAGGACCCGCAGCAGGTCGTGCAGAGTATCTGCCCCATAAGCGATGACCGCCTCCAGACGGTCTGCCTGGGCTGCCTCCTCGGGCGGTAACTGTTGAGAGGTGAGGAGCTGTTGAACCCATCGAAGCCCGGCTCTCTGGGTCAGAGAACCGCAGATAGCCGCCCGGACACCCAGCGCCGAGACTTCGAAGATTTTCTTGAGGGCGACCTCCAGCTTTCTATCCTGTATATCTCGCAGCGCGGTGCCCCCTGTGACCGGGATGGTAGTTCTCTTCGTGACGGCGGACACCGCTGAATCAACCTTGGGGACCTTCAGAAGGTCCAGGAAGTCCCCCGGTAGAGGATAGAGCTTGTCCATCGCCCTGCCGACCCGAAGGGACGCCTCCGGGTTATCCCACTCTCTCACCAGAAGATGGAGAAATGAATCGTGAATGGGAAAAGTCTTCGCTATGGGGCGCAGGCCTGCCAAGACAGGGTCACCCTTGGAGGTAGCAGAGGCTACGGAAGGAGCCGGGGGTCCCAGGGGTTCAATGGGAGGGTCGAGGTCCAATTCCTTAAGAACGTGGGGAATGAGATCCGCCAATTCTTCTTTGCGAAAGATGCGAAGGACCCGCGGATCATCGCATTCCAGGTGCGCTGTTAAGCCCAAATCGTCATCCACCTGTGACACTGGGTCGCCCCCCAGGTTCGGCGAGGGTGACGGGCCCCCTAGGGAGAGAGGTATACTCAGGGGCAACCTGGCGCCGCCCCCTATGGTCCCCGGTACCGCAGTCGTAGCGCCCGAGGGCCTGGGGGCCTTGGCGGGGGGAGGAGAAAGAACTGCCCCCCCCCTGAGGACTCAGGCTCTGCAAATAAGCCTGGTGCATAAGCACCACGAAGTCCGCTGAAAAACTGAGCGGACCCGCCGAGGGGGGGGGCAGGGGGTCTCTGGGGAGCCCGGACGTGGAAGGCAGAGGCTCCGAATCCGAGATCGGGGGTGTGGACGGCAAGAAATCTTCAGTCGGCTCCTCCGTGTCCGAACCCATGCTGCATTCCAGTTCTAAGATGGCCGCCGCTCCCGCCAAAGACGGGGGCGGGGCTACCCCTCGAGGCCCGCGGCGCTCCGAGCGCGGCGGCGAGATTGTCGGCGGGGCGGCGCTCGTCTCCCCCCTGGGGAGACAACGGCCGCATGGACCGTCCCTCGAGGTGCCCTGGCCCGGGCCGCCGCAGGACGGACAGCGCGCGCGTTGCATCGCGAGAGGCCGAAATCGGGCGCAGCACGCCGAGAGTCTCGAAGCCGGAGATTGCGGCGCGGGAAGAGCAGGCTCGCCGTGCCCTCAAACACCCGCCCAAACACCCTCAACCCCAGGGGCGGCAGGGGAATGGGACCTCCGTGCCGCCTGCGGCCCCGGGGAATGAAGCGTCGCAGGGCCGCGGGGGAGGTGAGACGCCGCAAAGGGAAGGAGGGGAGAGGCTGGCCCCACCAGCATCCACCTCTGAAAGCGCCAAACCTGCGCTGAAAGAGAAGAAACACAAGCAAATAAAACTACCCCAAGCTTACCCCTGCAGAGCACAAGGAGAGTGAGGCAACATAAAAGAGGTAAGAGGCAGTCCTGATGGCAGGATGATCAGGGGAGTCAAGAAAAAACCCCGCTCCCTTCTGACAGGAACAAAATTCTTTTTTTTTTTTTTTTTTTACATAACTTGATCCATCAAAGAAAGACAGAAGAATAAAATATATATAGTGTAATAACCACTAATTAGGGGAAACACCGAGATCCCCTCCTCACATCTGCTGGAGTCAGAGAGATACTGAGGATCTAAGAGGGTGCACCAGCTTATATACCAGCACCCTCGAAAGTTTACTCTGACTCCATCTGCTGGACGGGGGACATAACCCACCGTCTGGACTGATCCTGTACGTACAGGGAAATTTAGGCTATCAGAAAAGTCTTTCACTTTCTTATACTACAGGCACGCGTGACTTTTTGCAGAAAGTCATCACGTGGTTAGCATTGAGAGCTCGGATCTGGCTGGTGATTATGATCCAATCCGCTGCATTGCAGTGGGTGCTGTGGCATCCCAGAGCTGGCAAGAAACCTGATGGTCAGAAGCGTGATTACAGCAGCACTTATTCCCCTCCACTGTCTGCGTATTTTTCGCTCAGTTCCCTATTCTCGCGGCTCTCTTGGATCCTCTTCCCCACCTTCAGTTGCCTCTCCTCCCCGGATCTGCCTTTCAGCAGAAGGTGGCCAGGAGGCAGAGCCGGGGAGGAGAGATGGCTGAAGGTGGGGGATAGGATCCAAGACACCCATGAGAGGATAGGGAACTGCGCCTCATATCTCTGCCAACTCTGCTGCAGGCCCAGGAAATAGAAAAAAGAATAAAAAGTAGAGTACTAAGGTCTTGCAGCCCACGTTTCCCATGGCAAGAGGCACAATCACCCGCAGCAACAAGCAGCCCATAGAGACACCTTTATCCCAGGGCTTTGCATGGACCCCCTAACCAGGAGCTCCTGCAACTTTAAACTCTGAAGGAGAGAGAGAAGAGAGAGTGCATGAATGACTGGGCATTTGTGTGAGCAGTCAATGTAAGTTTTGTATGTGTGACTGATCATGTTCGTGTGTGTGGGTGTGTGAGAGCATTTGACTGATTCTATGTCAGTGAGCATATAAGAATATATGATCATGTGTGTATGAGCATGTGAGAATATATGTGTGACTGATTGTGACAGCGTGAATGTGTGAATGAGTGTGTCATTGTCAGCGTATATATGTGATCCTATGTGTGTCAATTTGTGAGTGTATGTGTAACTCTGTATGTCAGTGAGCATGTGGGTTAGAGAATGCATGTATATGAAAGCAAAAGGAGAATCTATGCAACCCCCAACAATCTCAAGGAGTTTGGAATCCAAAGTTCCCAGGGGAGAGCAGGGGATTTGTTTATCCTTATTAGTTTTAATTATTGGGTGTTTGATGTGTCTGCTGTTTTGAAATATTTTATTCTGGTTTGGGAAATTAAAAAAAAAAGTTTGAGTTTGATATTTTATTCAACTGTACTGAAATAAGTATTCTTTTTATTAGTAGGGATTTACAGTTTTGATTGATATTTCTTAATTTTGTTTGATGTTTTAAGAGGAATGGTGGCTAATCTGTTTTTCCACTGTTGCACTGTATACAGAGTATGGCTTGTTGCGGTTTCCAGTTCAGTTTTGGTCTGTACATGTCTATTTATACTTTATAGTCTCTTTATTCTGTGTTTGGTTAGGGTCTGTCTGTGTTCCGCACATGTGACTGATATGAGGTATTCTGCTAGCACATAGTTTCTGTGTAGATTGCTATAGATCCCTATCTTCTGTTTTCCTAATAGGAAATATATTGGTGTTTTAGGACCTGATGTAATATTTGCAATGTTGACTTTTCATAGGTAGGGTTGTTACTGTTTGAGTGCTGGCAGTTAGTGCTATTTTGATATGGGAGGTATACTATATTGCAATTGTAATTCAGTTTACTCAAGACTTTCCAAGGGCCAAGCCCACACCCAACATGCGTAACAATAGGCCTAATACCATATGGGCTCCAAGTGTCTTGTAAATATTTTAAATACATGTTGCTGTAAATGATATTTTTACTTCAGAAGACTGTTCTTTGAATGTCTTTTTCCTGTAGAATCTGCTAAACAATCTATAATTGTGTTTGGGGAGGGTGCAAGGCTGCAAGGTTCACCTAGGGTGCCTTATATTCATGCATTGTCCCTGGCTACATTGGCTTCATGTAAGAAAGCAGGATTCCATCTCAAACTGTGCTGCTTTGGGTCAGTGGATGTCCCCAATTTTAGTTGCAGCAGTGATGTATGCAGTCTCAGCTATGGCCAAATTTTCTTTTTTCAACTCTAGAAGAAGCCAGCAGCATGGAATGGTTCTGGTCCTCCCTCCCCTAAAGTAGGTAGGCAGAGTGTGTGTGTGTAAGTGTGTGTGAGTGTGTGTGAGTCCTCTTCAATACCAGGTCTATATATATATATATATATATATATATATATATATATATATATATATATATATATATATATATATATATATATATATATATATATATATATATATACACATGTCTGTGAGAGAAAAAGTATGTGTGGGTCTGAGCCACTGGTTGCAGTGGAGTTGCCTCATTGCTTGGCAACTGGATCAAGAGAAGGTTGGTTGGCAATACTTGGCATATCCAGCATAGTTCTCTGCTTCAACAGCAGGGGAAAAGAAAAACTGTTACTTCACACATCCAGCAGAGCTCTCTGCTTAAACGGCAGGGGAGAAGAAAAAAGGGTTCGCACTCACAAAGCGGGGAGTAGCTGGCTTGTTACGGCGGTTACTACCCCAAACCAAATGTACCTGATACTTCACTCTCGACGCATATCCAGCATGGCTCTCTGCTTCAACGGCATGGGAGAAAGACTGATACATCACGAATTTCCAGCATAGCTCTCTGCTTCAACGGCAGGGGAAAAGAAAAACTGATACTTCACGCATATCCAGCATAACTTCAACGGCAGGGGAGAAGAAAAAAGGATTCACACTCACAAAGCGGGGAGTAGCTGGCTTGTTACGGCGGTTACTACCCCAAACCAAATGTGCCTGATACTTCACTTTCGATGCATATCCAGCATAGCTCTCTGCTTCAATGGCAGGGGAGAAGAAAAAAACTGATACCTCACGCATATCCAGCATAGCTCCCTGCTTCAACGGCAGGGGAGAAGATAAACAACCAATAAGGGCTGTATAACATAATCTGGGTAAAAACAAATAAGCATGGGTGTAGCTTGCTTATTGCGGCGGTTACTACCCCTACTACCTCTAACTAATCAAGCTAGATATTTCACTTGGATGCAGCTCCATCACCGCTCTCTACATTAATGGCGGGGGTGGAAGGGAATTAGAACCAAGAGCTAAGAGAAACAGATAAGTATGGGAGAAGAAATGAGGGAAGCTTGCTGGGCAGACTGGATGGGCCATTTGGTCTTCTTCTGCCGTCATTTCTATGTTTCTATGTTTCTATAATACCAGGCCACAAATCCAGGCTATCGCACAGCGTGATATGGCCCCTAATTTTACTAAAACCTGCCCAAACTCCTCCCCTGATCCCTCAAAAATTAGCATTCGCGCCATGCGCTACTATACTTTTCGCATGTGTTATGTCATTAACGCATTATTGTGTGCGTTAACGCCATAACGCATTTTGATAAATGATCCTACAAATGCTGAGAAATACATCTTGAGATAGATATTGAAAGATAAATGTTTAAGTTAGCAGGTACTACTTATCCGGAAAACATACAAGGGATATTCCGCAGCAGGGCTATGCTGCGGAATATCCCTGTAAAAATCACTAGTTTCCGGTTAATTTTAGACCCATTATTGAACAAGTCTAACTTATCTGTTTAGTTAAGTTTAAATATCACTACTTCGCTAAGTTAACCGGTTAAGTAGTTCCTCCCTGAATCACCCATTTCCCGCTCACCACTTAGCCAGCTAAGTACTTAGCTGGCTAAGTGGCAGCCAATAAACTGACCAGATATTCAGCTACTGCCACTTAGCCAGATAAGTCCTTACATATCTGACTAAGTGGGACTAAATATTGACTTCCTTAAGAATAATATGGGGGGTGAGAGCAAGCAAAACAAAAAAATTCTTAAGAAGGGCATTGCTACCTTCTCCAAACCAAACATAATTTTGCTACATAAGAAAGAATGCCACGAGTGGAATATCTTCAAGTACTCTGTCAATTCTATGTCTTAGGAATCTTGCAGAATAGATCCCAGGTTGAGTATGTCTGTATAGTCTTCACAAAGGATGATACAGAAGATAAGAGTTCCTATATCAATTCGGCTGGAGAGCAATCTGGGAATGCAATGGATGATAAAGTACTTGGGAAGAGACTACCAGAGAAATTCTGCAGTAAATCAGCCCAAATAAATCGCCAGGGCCAGACATGCTACATCCGAGGTTACTACTATTACTACTACTATTTCTATAGCACTACTAGATGTAGGCACCTCTGCACAGATACACATAACAGACAGTCCCTGCTCCATGGAACTTGCAATCAAGTCAAAACAAATACACATGATAAACAAGAGCCCATGGTTAATAGTGGTTATGAATTAAAAGCAGGCTCTGAATGTGAGATTTTAGACTGTAGTTGAATATGACCAGAGAGGGAGTGTGATGCACAAATCAGCAAGGTAGGAAGTGCAGAGTCGGGAGTTCACAAAAGAGTAGAAGAGCACAGATAAGAGCAACGTACCTGATGAACTGAGTTCAGGGTGTGGGAGAGAGAACATAAGTAATGCATAGCTGCGCAGTGAATGTGTATCCATAGTTACATACAATAGTTATGCATCCACACAAGATGGCTTGGTGGGGGCATAAATCCTTATGCTGAAATCAACAATGGCTCAAGCCCATGTGGTTTGAGCATGTCCCTGCCAATGGATTTTTCTCTAGTTGTAGCAAGAAGTGGAGGATGCGTGGACTGAGCATGGGCAGCTCTTGAACTGGTGTCCTGGAGTTTCTAGGGTACTGCTCCTCCATGAGGAACTATTCACATAGTTACTGCTGGCTGTGTTCTCTATACATGATCAGGTGCACCTGTGCTCTGACTGGCCCAGTGAGGGCTGGTCAGATTGGCTGGGATATTAATGTCCTGCCTCTAGCTGTTCTCCTCATTGATTCATTGCTAATGACAATTACGGTCTTGCTGTTTCCTGTTCCCGCACCAGAAATTTTCACCGCCTTCTTCCAGCCTCTAGTATTTTTGTGTCCTGGTTTCCTTGCCTGTGCCTTGTCTGACCTGATTTCTTGGTTTCTGACTTCAGCTTGATCCTAGATTTTGTTTCTGCCTTGTGGATTTGTAAAGAGATACTCTTCCTATTAAATCAACACTGCAATAAAACCTTGAACTGTGTCCTGCTTACTGATAGCAGGCACCTAACCAACAATAAGCCAAGATGGGGTCCCAATCTCCAGTGCCTCATCACTGCCAAGTCAGGAAATTCCCTGATGATCCTGACAGTTAACAATATGCAGCCTCAATGGAGCTAACACCATTCAAAGCATAAGTAAACGCCAGAGAGATTTTATGAATAAATATGAATGGAATTTTTCACCTTCCATTTGGGAATTTCACTCAAAACAACTGCAATAAGTAACATGACTGTATAATGCAACATTTAATGGTAAATCTGCACATATGGGAGCAGAATGTCTGAGTCAAGTAGAATTTAAGCCCAGGTACTAAGTACCATCTAATTAGTGCATCGCCTGTACAGAATTTGTTAACTTAATGAAAATCATCAATTTTCCATGCTTTCATTGTGTGATGTTACATTTAGATGCTAGACAATTTATTTATTTATTTATTTATTTATTATTTTTGTTATACCGAGTTTCATGATAGGGATCACATCAACCCGGTTTACAAATAACAATGTGTGCAAAGTATAGCGTAACGTAATAAATATTTCCAATACAAATTTGAACTTTAAATACAGAGAATCAATTAAAAGGTGTGAGAAAGTTACAATATAACAGGGAAAATTAACTTGGAACTGGAAGAGGGGAGAGGTTAAACAATGCAATATTTACATTTAACACAATTAAAGTGATAGTGCAGCAGAGTAAGTAAATAAGCCTATTTGCATGAATGTGACGGTACATAAATATGAGCGGTAATATAAACAAGAGAATCAATATGACACAGTAGAGTATGGTGATGATATGATAAAACTCAAAACGTAATAGTGATAAGATTATGATAGGTGGATTCTTATTTGGATCCAGAGGTTACATGGCAGTTTGTGTTGATGAGTGTATTTTATTCAAGGCTTGGAAATGCTTTTTTGAAAAGCCAAGTTTTTAGTCTTTTCCTAAATGTTAGAGCGCATGGCTCTTGTCTTAGATCAGGTGGTATAGAGTTCCACAGAACTGGACCTGCTGTAGAGAAGGCTCTGAGACTCAAAGATTTATGTTGATAGGTTTTGGCATTTGGAATTTGGAGTGACTCTTTGTAGTATTCCCTAATAGGTCTGGCAGAAGTGTATTTTTTAAATGGTATTTGAAGATCTAGTTGCGTGAGTTGGTTGATGGTCTTGTATATGATGTTGATGGATTTATACATGATTCTATAGTGGATTGGTAGCCAATGAAGTTTTTGGAGGATAGGGGAGATGTGGTCCATTTTCCTGGAATTTGAAAGGACTCTGGCTGCGGAGTTCTGAACCATTTGTAGGGGTTTGATGTAAGAAGCTGGGAGGCCTAATAGTAAAGAGTTGCAATAATCTAGTTTTGAAAAAATTATTGCTTGCAAGATTGTTCTAAAGTCCATAGTGTGGAAAAGTGGTTTGATTCTTTTCAGAATGTGTAATTTGTAGAAGCAATCTTTGATGGTTTGGTTAATGAATGTTTTAAGGTTGAGACGATTGTCTAAGATAGCTCCTAGATCTCTTACATGGGTAGATTGAAGGAGTGCGGTTGGTTTTGGAAGTGTGTTATTGTTTTCCGGTGATATGAGCAGAAATTCCGTTTTTGAAGCGTTAAGTACGAGGTTTAGGCTGGTGAGGAGGGGTTTAATTTCTAATAAGCAACTGTCCCAGTGTTCCATTGTTTTTGAGATTGTTTCTTTTATGGGAATCACGATCTGTACGTCGTCTGCGAAAAGGAAGTGTTTCAGGTTTAATTTTGTAAGAAGTTGACATAGTGGTAACAGGTAGACATTAAAGAGCGTGGGTGAAAGTGATGAACCTTGCGGCACTCCTCTGTTAGAAGGGTGGTATTGGGATTCTTTATTGTGGATTTTGACTCTATATCCTCTGTTTTCTAGGAATGTTTTGAACCAGTTTAGTGTAGAACCTGTCAATCCAATATTTGCCAGTTGTTTTAGGAGTAGGGTGTGATTGACGGTGTCGAAGGCCGCCGAGAAGTCAAGGAGGATTAGTAAAAATGTTTGGCCTTTATCAATTCCAGAAATGAGGAAGTCCATGAGAGAGAGTAGTAGGGTTTCAGTGCTTGCAGCTTTACGGAAACCATATTGGTTTGGGGACAGAATACTGTGGTCCTCTAAGTAGTTGGATAGTTGGGTGTTTACCAATTTTTCCATGATTTTAGCTATGAATGGGAGGTTGGAAATCGGGCGGAAGTTGTTGGGATCACAAGCATTTAGATTTGGTTTTTTTAGCAGTGGCTTGATTGAGGCTGTTTTTAGGTCATCTGGGTAGATCCCATGTGATAGGGAGCAATTTATGATTTCTGCCAGTGTTTTTGCTATAGTATCAGGGATGAGAAGAAGCAATTTGGAAGGGATTTGATCAAATGGGTGTGATGACGGTTTCATTCTCTTTAACACCGAATGTATCTCTGTGATTGTGATGGGTTCGAAAGCGTTAAGCTGGATGTTTTTGTCTTGGGGGAGATATGTGGTATCTGGAACAGTAGTGTTTGTAATCAGCTGATTGAGGAGATCCGATATTTTTTTATTGAAATGAAGAGCCAATTCAT
Organism: Rhinatrema bivittatum; assembly: GCF_901001135.1. Lineage (NCBI taxonomy): Eukaryota > Metazoa > Chordata > Amphibia > Gymnophiona > Rhinatrematidae > Rhinatrema > Rhinatrema bivittatum. The sequence continues at coordinate 345,799,991 of NC_042617.1, forward strand.
CTGCTTTAGTCTGGGCTAACTCTGGTGGGATTACTGGAATGATGGGTTTAGTGAGGCTGGAGACAAAGGTGAATAGGGCTTTTGAATCAAAGATTAGATGATGAACTTTCCGGGCGTAATAGTCTCTTTTTGTTTTCAGCGTGGTACTTTTGTATAAATGGAGTGAGCGTTTGTATTCAGATAGTGAGGCCGGTGAGGGGGCTTTACGCCATTTTCTTTCTTTCTGCCGAAGTAGTTGTTTGAGCTTTCGCAGTTCATCATTAAACCAGGGTTGTCTTTTGGATACACTAGAAGACCTTGTTTTGGTTGTCAGTGGGCAGAGAGTGTTTGCTATAGATTTAGTTATTTTGGACCAGGATTGGAGGGCCGAATTGGGCGTAGAGACATCAATGAGTGGTAGATCTGAGGTAAGAAGGTTGCTGAGGTGTTCCGAGGAACAAGGTTTTCTGTATAAGAAAGAGGGTCTTGAGTTTAGATTGTAGTCTGATCTTGGTAAAGAGAAGCTGGTGGAGATTAGCGAATGGTCAGACCATGGGACTTTTTTGCAATTTGGTTGATTTGCAAGAGAAATACCGGAGTTTATAAAGAAGAGATCGAGTGTATGGCCTGCTTTGTGAGTGGGTTTGTTGATTTGTTGTTTGAAACCCATTGCTGACATTGCGGTGAGGAAAGCTTCACAGTTTGTTGAAAGAGGGACTTTGTCAACATGTAAGTTGAAGTCGCCCAGGATTATAGCAGGAGAGTCCAGATTGAGATGTAAAGTTATGGTTTCAATAATAGGTGAGGCGTCTGACTCTAGTAATCCTGGAGGGGCATAGACTAGAAGGATTTGGAGATGTTCTGATTTGAACAGTCCTACTTCTAGTTTGGTAGCTGTGCTGATGTGGTGGTGTGTGAACCTTAAGGATTTTTTAGCAGCTAAGAAGATACCCCCTCCTCTTTTTTTTTGTCTTGGGATGGAGAAGAAATCGTACGTCTGTGTTGGTAGTTGGTTAATGAGGGTTATATCTGTGGATTTGAGCCATGTTTCTGTTATGGCACAAAAGTCTGGGGTTGAGTCCTGCAGTATGTCGTTTAGTATAAGGGTTTTGTTGGTGAGCGATTGAGCGTTGAAAAGGATGATGGTGAATAGAGTGAGACCTAGGAACTGTGTAGTGGGGGAGATCATGATTGGGATGAGTGATTTGTAGGTGCGTGGGCGGTAATGCATAATTGGATAAGGTTGGATCGGTGCTGGAAGAGTGTTGTTAGACGCTGGATGTGCTGCTAGATGAGCTACTGGAGTCTGGATGAGTGCTGCTGGAGTCTGGATGAGTGCTGCTGGAGACTGGATGAGTGCTGCTGGAGACTGAATGGGTGCTGCTGGAGACTGGATGAGTGTTGCTAGATGAGCTGCTGGAGACTGGATGTGTGCTGCTGGAGACTGGATGTGTGCTGCTAGATGAGCTGCTGGAGACTGGATGTGTGCTGCTGGAGACTGGATGAGTGCTGCTGGATGAGTGCTGCTGGAGACTGGATGTGTGCTGCTGGAGACTGGATGAGTGCTGCTGGATGAGCTGCTGGAGACTGGATGAGTGCTGCTAGATGAGCTGCTGGAGACTGGATGTGTGCTGCTGGAGACTGGATGTGTGCTGCTGGAGACTGGATGAGTGCTGCTAGATGAGCTGCTGGAGACTGGATGAGTGCTGCTAGATGAGCTGCTGGAGACTGGATGAGTGCTGCTGGAGACTGGATGTGTGCTGGATGAGTCTCTGATCTGGCCGCCCTCTGATAGGCCTGAAGCCTGCTTAGGGGCGCGGCTCACTCACCACATTGTGTCCTGCGGGCCTGGTTCTCAGCTCTGGAGTGGTTAATAAGTATAAGTTTTGTTTTGGGTATTTTTGTCTTTTGCCTACCGTCTCTCCTGCACGGCTCCTGCACGGCTCATCTGGAGTGTCTGTTGAGCAGGTTTTTGCCCCAGATGGGCCGCGCTGATCACGCACGCCTCAGCAGAGAGGAGGAGTAGGTGGTTGGGTGCGGGTGGGTGCCGGGAAGAAGGCCGCCGAAATGATATATGTAACAGTAAATCCTTACGCGGGTATGGCTCGGGGCTTCCTCGGGGCTGTACGAAGGAGCGAGGCGCTTGGCGCGCGGCGCCGGTCCGAGTCCTGATTTAAAGCCCCTCAGGGCTGGCTCCTATTGGTGGAGCTGGATCGGGGGCGGGGCTCCCGTTGTCGGCGCGGTTTTTGTTAAAGTTTTTTGTTTTCCCAAGAGACGGCTTAACTTAGCTTTTTCGCCGCGCTATCGACGTCGAGATCCCCCGGGTGGGGAGAGAGAAGCCCAGACCTTCCCCCGGCGGGGCTCGGCGCCGGTTGCGCAGGCCTTCCCCGATCGTGGCTAAGCTGAAGAGGAGATGGCGCCGGGCCATAAACAATAAACAAGATGGTTTGGATTCAAATGGGGTGTCCTATGTGAGTTATTGAATTGCATAGATTTATGTGAAGCATACAGTTGACATGGAGAGGGAGAATACCCGAGATCTGCTGCAAGATACATCTGGCCCTAATGAAGATAAAGGGAGTGCAGGTTACAAATGCATTTGCAGGTGAAAAAGACATCAGGAGATAACATAGAAGTGTGGCTGTAAAGTGATCATCTGAAATTTTTAGATTTAAACCCATATAGAATCAGATATGAGAGGCAATCTGAGGGGTCGGGGGAAACAAATAAGATTTCTGAAGCTCCCACCTCCAAAGGATGAGGTCTCAACTAAGACACATGCCCTATTATGACCTTGTCAATCAAAGTTTTTAAGGAGGATGCTGCATTGGTTTTATATAAGGAATTCTCTTTCATCCTTCTCGTCATTCATGATGCCTTTGTAACACGCACTGATGTGTTCATATTTATAAGGAAGTTGAAGCAGTTGTTTTTTCCTCCAAAAGAAACCCTACCTCTTCTTCCATGTCCAAGGTCAACCATCCTATTTTGTTTTGTCAGTCGGTTTGAGGTAGCTCTTACATTTCAACTTTCACAACCTTACGTGAATAGCACATTAAAGCACTGAAATAATTCTGTAGTTAAAGTTCTGGGTCAATGGTGACAAATGTGGATTTATGCAGTAATGACATTTGCATTGATAACAATGAGCCAATTAGCTTAAATTTTAAATTTTATCACTAACATAAGCATTTAAGATGCATTAATGCATAGGCATCAGAACGGGAGACTGCAGAGGCCATGCCCCTCCCCCAAAGTTTCCACCAGCAATGGAAGAAGCCCTATAGGTGGCAGGTGGGACAACACGTCCTTTTCACCAGCCCCCTCCCCCTGGTGTTGCCGTGATCCTCTCACTCACCCTTCCTGGTCCTAACAAATTGGAGGATCATGGCCTTGTAGTGATTTGGGCTGCTTCCTCCTTCTCAACTGCTGGTGCCTGAATGACATCATCAGGCACTGACAGCCAAGGAGGAAGAAGTGGCTCGCATAGCAAGGCCTCGATCCTCCAAAAAAAGATCTGGCGGGGCCATCTAAGAGCCTGAGACCTGAGGCAGCCAAAGAAGCAACCTAGGCTGCTGCACCATCCTATGGCAGCCAAAGCTCTCACCATCATCCACAAATCCGTCTACCAGCAATCCACTCTCCAACTCACCTTCCCACTCGAATTACATACTTCCGCAAGACCGATCAGAACTGCCTACAAAGGTTCGCTCAAGGCCCCCCCCCAACAAATCATCGGTCCACAACTCTATTCACAAGCGAGCTCTTTCAACAGCAGGTCCACTACATTGGAATTTACTTCCCCAAGACTTACGCCAAGAACAATGCCATTCAACATTCAGAAAGAAATTGAAAACCTGGCTGTTCGCAGAAGCCTACCACTGAAGGATCTCCTCAACCATCACTGACTCTCATTCTCCCACCCCTCCCTAATCCCTACCCCCCCTCTCCCTCTCCCCTTCCTAATCCCTACCCCCCCTCTCCCTCTCCCCTTCCCCCCCACCCAACCTCACCCTTTCCTTCTCCCACTGGACATACCATGCTAATAACTGCCTAGGATAAATCTATGTTTATGTATCATAGTTTTTGTTGATTATATATTTATCTCTCTCTAATTGTTTCTTAGTTTAAATTCTGTACTGTCTTCCATTGCCCAGGTTTTACGCTCCCTGTTTAATGTAACTTCACTTTCTACCTTGATGTTAATTGGTTTCCCCTCAGTTACATTGTAAACCGGTACGATAAGACCTAGTCTTGAGCATCGGTATAGTAAAAGAAATTAAATAAATAAATAAATAAATAAATAAAGCAGCCCAGGCCACCGCAGAGCCCATCCTACAGTGGCTAAAAATGAAGCCCTGGACTGCCTGCCTGCATATGTGTGAGTGAGAAAGTGCCTGCCTGCATGTGTGTATGGGTGTGTGAGAGTGCCTGCCTGTGTGTGAAAGAGTGCCTTCCTTCCTGTCTGCCTGCGTGTGAGAGTGCCTTCCTGCCTACTTGTGTGTAAGAGAGTGCCTGCATGCGTGGAAATGTGTGCACACTTGTGTGTGGGTAAGTGTCTGCTGAGTGTGTTGATTCCCATAGCGGGAATCAACCTATGGAACAAGATGCCCACTGACCTGCATCTGGAACCTTGCCATAAGAAATTCAAACAAGGCCTCAAAACGTGGTTATTTGAACTAGCTTTCACACAATGATATCCAATTAAACTGAAATGCCATTCAATTTGCTACCCCCCTTTTATCCCCCTGCTCCTTGTCCCTCCTACCCACTATCCCCCCTCAAAATTCTTCCTCTCCCTTTTGCCCGCACTATCCCCGATTATGATATTTTAATTGGTTTTATATAATAGAACTATCCTCTGTTCAATATAGAACTTGTATTCCCTCTCAGCACCGTTATTGTATTATATGCTCTATGGGGTAGATTTTAAAAGAAGCGCGATCAGCCTACTTTTGCTTGCGCATCAGACTCAAGCAAAAGTACGCTGGATTTTAGTAGATACGCGCGGAGCCGCGCGTATCCACTAAAATCCTGGATCGGCGCGCGCAAGGCTATCGATTTTGTATAGCCTGCGCGCGCCGAGCCGCGCTGCCTCCCCCCGTTCCCTCCAAGGCCGCTCCGAAATCGGAGCGGCCTCGGAGGGAACTTTCCTTTGCCCTCCCCTCACCTTACCCTCCCTTCCCCTACCTAACCCACCCACCCGGCCCTGTCTACACCCCCCCCTTACCTTTGTCGGGGGATTTACGCCTCCCGGAGGGAGACGTAAATCCCCGCGCGCCAGCGGGCCTGCTGCGCGCCGGGCCGCGACCTGGGGGCGGGTACGGAGGGCGCGGCCACGCCCCCGGGCCGTAGCCACGCCCCGTACCCGCCCCCAAAACGCTGCCGACACGCCCCCGCAACGCCGCGCGCTCCGGCCCCGCCCCCCGACACGCCCCCCTCCGAGAACCCCGGGACGTACGCGAGTCCCGGGGCTCTGCGCGCGCCGGGAGGCCTATGTAAAATAGGCTTCCCGGCGCGCAGGGCCCTGCTCGCGTAAATCCGCCCGGTTTTGGGCGGATTTACGCGAGCAGGGCTCTGAAAATCCGCCCCTATGGTTTTAGTGTTGGTTCGTAAATATTTTTTAGTTACTTCAATTTCATTTGTATGTTAAACACTAATGGATGGTCCACGGTCTATACAGCCTGTTTTCCGTCAATCCTGTTATTTGTAATTAATTCTAATTAATACTTATTAATAATGTCAATTGTAAAGCCTATTGCTAAGTTATTGTTAAATGTAAACCGCGGTGATGTATATCTTTACGTACTGCGGTATATAAAAATCTCTAAATAAATAAATAAATAAATAAATATGTAAGTGTGAGTGTGAGAGTCAGAAAGGATAAAATTTGTGTGGCCACCCTCTCCCTCAATCCATAACATTCTCAGGGTGACTGGCCATCAAAAGATCCCAGCTATAGAGAATGGGAGATTTTTAAATCTTTACTAGTTTTAATTTTGGAGTGTTATTTGATGTGTCTGCTGTTTTTAAATATTTTGTTTTTGAGGAAATATTAAACAGTTATGTGAGTTTGTAAATTATTGGAGGCTCTATTCGTTGACTATTCTGAAATATTTATTTATTTTTATTTATTTTTCTTTCTATACCGATGTTCATCGGACATATCACACTGGTTTACAGCGTAACGGAGGAGCCTATTAATGTAGACTTCTTGTTTTACATTGAAACATTGTAACATTTTAGGTTGAACTTTGTAACATTTTACATTGAGCTTTGTAACATTTAACATTGAACTTTTATTAGTATGGTTTTACTAATTTGAATGTTTTATTTTTCTAGATTTTATTTGATGTTTTATGAGGCATGGTGATGGTGATTTTTCCATTGTTCCACTGCATAATAGAGTCGGCCTTGTTGCGGTTTCCAGTTTAACTTTTGTCTGCACATTTCTATTTCTACTTTGTGGTCTCTTTTTTTGTTCTCCATTTGGTGAGGCTCTGTGTTCTGCAAGTTTGAGGTATTCTGCTAGCACAGTGGTAGCCAATTGGCATCTCATGAGGTTACCATTCTAGTTTTTGTCTGCATATTTCTGTTGAATTTTGATACACGGAGTTGATAATGAGAGATCGGGTAAATTCATAGTGACCCCAGGTACGTTGAGATGTGGTCACATATGCATGTGGTCACATATGCATGCACATATGCATGCACATATGCATGCATTGAAAGGATGGTGTGGATTAAAGTTAGGTATTTATGTATGGAAGTAACGCACATTGGACTTGGTAATAATAGTATATGGGCATCAATTTATTTTGTATTTGCGCGGATGAAATATTTAATTAATTATTATGAAATCCGAGAAAACTACGTTGCAGACGTCATGACGTAGTCTGGGACGCCAGTAACGTTGTATCGGATAGGATACATGTAATTTAAAAGGATGGCGCTCCGCACAGTTAGGTAACAGCATTTGGAAAGAAGGGAGCAACTAAGTAACCGGCCGGGTTAGTAACAATGTTTGAAAGCACTTTATGCCAAATGAAGGTGGCGAGTTCAAGATCTTGAGATTGAGAGTTTATGGAGGTTTAAATTTTGGTAAGTGCAAAGAAACGATGCAGTAGTAAGTGTTAAGGAAGTGACTTTATTTGATAGCAGTAATAGTAGAATGGTTGTAATTTATTATATATGTTATAGGTTTTCAAAGACATACTGCCTGTTGAAGGCAGCCGGCGTTATTTTCTGAGTTTGTAAATGATACAACAGTTTTACCCGGAAGATAAAGGAGGGCAGCAGAGTCTGGTCGTTTAATAATTATACGTTCGTGAATGTGGGTAAGAGTATATTAGGGCACTTTTTAGATTTAAGGTTGTTGTGTGATATTTAAGTGAGTTGATTTATTTATTTTTGATATATTCCAGTCAATAGCTGTGTGAGGACAACAATTGGAGTGGGGAGAGATACATAATATCGTCATGAGAAGACTACTAGATGGAGTGAAAATTTGAGAACATACTACCTGTTTAACTAAAAGATTTGTTGTAAATTTAATACATACTATACATGTTTAATTGAAGAATTTGTTGTAAATTCATTTTTGTAAATGATATTTGACCCGTATTTATAAAATCTAGAGGTTCCCTGAAGAAGCCTGGATACGCAGGCGAAACGAGAAATCTCGTAGGAACAGTTGAATAGTTGTTAATGGGTCTCAGTATAACTGTATATATGTTACACAGGTTTGTTTAGATGTGCAATGTAGTATTATGGATGATATATATGCATTTTGGTTTTTATGAATGAATGGTATCTATGGAGTATGATTGGGGATCAATAAATTGTATTGATCATATTTTAGAATCCATTCTAAATGTATAGATGCCTCACACTTGACTATATTGTATAATTTATAAATGTTTTTGTATACACAATAAATTAAGGAGTTGGTGGGCTTGAGAATTAGCCTATTGTCCTCTGGCATATTTATAGTGTTATATAACAGACAGAGGTATTGCACGTATATTTGTACCTGATGGTATTTCTGTTGAGGGTCATTTTGCATGTGACTAAGGTGAAGTATTCTGCTAGCATGTCATTTCTGTGTAGGGATCCATAGTGGTCTTGCTCACTGTGTTTTTCCAACAGGAAGTGTATTGGTGTTCTTGGGCCCAGTGTAATATTTGCAATGTTGCCAAATCATAGGTAGAGTTGTTACTTTTGGAGTCTTGTGAGTTAGTGCTACTGTATTATGGCAGGTTTGCTACATATATGCCGAGTGGTTTTTGGTTTGTTTTTTTTTTTTACCAGGATTTTGTATTTTCACAATGTACCAGGTATTGGAGGAAATTTGTGTTTCTATTACTTAGATGAAACCAGAACTTTTTTCTGTGGTGAAGTGTAGGGGAAAATATCCTGCTCTGCCCCCATTGATAGAGGGCTCTGTGTGTTGGGTGTGGACTTTGATCACAAATAGTCACTTAATACTTACATTTCTATTACTAACGTTGTTGTTGCCTCTTAACACTATGTATAGTTTTCTAGCATCAAGCATTTAATTGGTCTGGGAAACAATAACACTCCCATGATTAATGTGAAAACTATAGGTAAGATACAAAGACATTAACTGTAAAAGTAATGTAAAAAATAGGCAGTGGGAACGCGAGTGGAGCTTGTGACAGAATAGGGTAATAGAGCTAGGGTGGAGCTTGGTTACCCCCTCCCCCCTCCAATCTCTGCCCCTGCATTAATTTATTAATCCTGTTCAGTGAATAGGCTTCTAAATGTTTCAATCAGAAAGAAGACTTACCTTCATAAACACCACAGAAATGAAAATTTAATCCTAGTGATGTCACTTCCAGAGATTCCAAATCCTGTTTAGAGGTACAAGAAAAAGCAGCACTCTTGCCACCCAGGGCCTTGAAGGAGAAATTCCTTCCCCCTGCCAGTAAAAGAACCCGGCCATGGGACAAGAGACCTATGAGAGAGACAGTGGAAATGGAGCCAGCTCCAAGATATATAAATTATTTTATGGCCCCCATGGGTAGTTAGTCATCACCCGGACATGGAGTTACATGTAGCTGTGTGAAGGAGCATATCTGAGAAACAACAGTGTAAAGGATCAATCCCAACCATCTGGTCCCGTTCCACCTTAAGACAAGTCATTCTGGGTGCAGGGTGGCTCCCCCGAGCAGAAATATAGCCCAGGCTCAGGAGCAAGTCAGACCCCAGGGATGCCAAGAGAAGGCAGCTTCTGTAACATTTCTGTCCTAACCATGAGTAAGAAGGGAAGACTGTGAATGTGGAAATGTTGTCATTTGAAGGGTGTTACTAAAGTAAACAGACTATTAGTATTTGCTACACTGTAAATAAAGCACTGGAGAAAAGCTTTGATTGCTCATGTGTTGTGCCACAAGCTGTATAAAATAAATTTTTCATAATTGCACAAAGCCTGGCTGATGAATCTCTTCCTGTATGCAGGAAGGTTTGGAAGAAATTAACAAGAGAGTCATAGAGTAGTTATTCTTTCAAAAATGAAATTTCAGATCTATTAGTAAAAATGTGTAACCTATCATTAAAATCGTTCATTATACCTGAAGACTGGAAGGTGGCCAATGTAATCCTGATATTTAAAAAGAGCTCGAGTGTTGATCCGGGAAACTATAGACCAGTGAGCCTGACCAGTACTGGGAAAAAGAGTGGAAACTATTCTAAAGAATAAAATCACAGAACATATAGAAAGACATGGTTTAAAGGCACACAGACAGCATGGATTTACCCAAGGGAACTCTTGCCTCTCAAATCTACTACATTTTTTGAAGGGGTTAATAGACATGTAGATAAAGGTGAACCGGTAGATGTAGTTTATTTGGATTTTCAGAAGGCATTTGACAAAGTCCCTCATGAGAGGCTTCTAAGAAAACTAAAAAGTCATGGGATAGGAGGCAATGTCCTTTTGTGAATTACAAACTGGTTAAAAGACAGGAAACAGAGAGTAGGATTAAATGGACAATTTTCTCAGTGGAAAAGGGTAAACAGTGGAGTGCCTCAGGGATCTGTACTTGGACCGGTGCTTTTCAATATATTTATAAATGATCTGGAAAGGGATATGACAAGTGAGGTGAACAAATTTGCAGACAACACAAAATTATTCATAGTTAAATCACATGTGGGTTGTGATAAATTGCAGGACCACCTTGCAAGACTGAAAGACTGGGCATCCAAATGGCAGATGAAATGTAATGTGAGCAAGTGCAAGGTAATGCATATTAGGAAAAATAACACATGCTGTAGTTACATGATGTTAGGTACCATTTTAGGAATTACCACCCAGGAAAAAGATCTAGGCGTCATAGTGAATATATTGAAATTGACAGCTCAGTATGCTGCGGCAGTCAAAAAAGTAAACAGAATGTTAGGATTTATTAGAAAGGGAATGGGGAATAAAATGGAGAATATCATAATGCCTCTGTGTCGCTCCATGGTGAAACCGCACCTTGAGTACTATGTGCAATTCTGGTAGCTGGATCTCAAAAACGATATAGTTGCACTGGAGAAGGCACAGAAAAGGGTGACCAATTTGATAAAGGGGATGGAACTGCTCCCCTATGAGGAAAGGCTAAAGAAATTAGGACTTGGAGAAGAGACGGCTTTTGGGGGGGGGGGGGGGGGTATGACAGAGGTCTATAAAATCATGACAGGACTAAAACGGGCAAATATGAAACGTTATTTACTCTCTCAGATAATAGGACTAGGGGGCACTCCATGAATTTAGCAAGCAGCACATTTAAAACAAATCAGAGAAAATTACTTCACTCAACGCATAATTATGCTCTGGAATTCATTGCCAGAGGATGTGATTAAAGTAGTTAGTGTAGCTGGGTTTTAAAAAAGTTTGGATAAGTTCCTGGATGAGAAGTCCATAAACTGCTATTAATCAGGTTTAGGGAATAGCCACTGTTATTACTGGCATTAGTAGCATGGGGATCTATTTAATGTTTGGGTACTCATAACCTGGATTGGCTACTGTTGGAGGCAGGATGCTGATCTTCATGGACCTCAGGCTGACCCCGTATGGCAATTTCCTATGCTCCTAGATAACAACTGCAGGCTTCAGAGCTGGACTGGAACTGGCATTCTGGATGTTTGCTATCTGAGCCAGACTGGAACTGGAATTCTGGATGTTCGCTGTTACTGAATCTGTTACTGGACAAACTGAAGCAACTAATGAAAGGGTTTTGGGGTTTGGCAATAATCTTTCAATAATCTCCAATTCTAACTTAAATTGTGCTGTGGTTTAATGATCTTTTCAGGATTTTTTTCAGTTACATCAAATCATAGCTTCTGGACAGAATAAAATAGTGTGCTTGCTTTTAGTCCATCTGAATGCATAGAAATAAAGGTCAGAAAACAAGCTGTAGGCGGCACCACTTTATTAAGTGAAGAAGGAGCCTAGTGCTTAGAGCAATAGGCAAAGAACCAGTGAAACCTGGATTCAAATCTTGCTGATACTCTTTCTGAGCTTGGGCAAGTCATTTTACACTCCATTACTTCACATACAACCTAAGGAGTTACAGTGTAAAAGTAGCATATTTAATTATAATGTAGCAATTTTGAAAAGCCCATTTACACATGTAAAACCTTTTGAAAATTCAGCCCTATGGAGTGAATTTTCAAAGGAATTATGCATGTAAAAATAGCAATTTTCAAAAGTCCATTTATGTGTGCAAAGCCCTACACACATATTTAATCTGCATATAGAGCATGCAAATTTCAAAAAGCCCATTCCCATGCCTTCTAGTTTAAACTGTTACGTTATTGTTAACCTGTTTCTTGCACTTGTCTTTCACTCCTCTACTATGTAACCCATTATTCTAGTTATTGTTCTCTGTAATCCCATTTCCCTCCCCTGTTCATTGTATTTTCTACCTATAGTTTGATGTAAACCGACATAATGTTCCCACTAATGTCGGTATAGAAAAGCCGCTAAATAAATAAATGAATGAATGAATGAATGAATGAATGAAGATTTGTTTAACCTGAGGAAAAAGCTTTTACAATTCTCCTCCTCAGGGACTTGCCAGCTTTTTCTAAAGGGAAACTCCCTGCAGAGACTGCCTTTAAAAATCCCATGGGCTGCAGTGCTGCAGGGAACCCTTTAAACCACATACTTCACAAGTGCAAAATATGCAGGTTAAGCACCACATCGGGGTCCCCTTCTCAGTTCTACTCCTCTTCCCTACAAATAGGGTAGGGCAATTTTCAAAGGGTTCTTTCTCCTTTATCCAGGCAGAATCCCTTTAAAAATTGCCCTCTTCTTATTTTTTTTTTTTTTACTATTGTCACCCAACCCTTATTTTATTTGGATGCACACAGAGGTGTGAATACTTTTCATATACCAAAAATAACTTGCAAATACCTTTGTTTAACCATATATGCATCTGATGTAATAAAAATGCTTTACTGTTAAATTCTGCCTCTGACCTTTTTCTGAATTGCCCTACATGTACTCTCATATTGCAATGGTTTCAGCATCCATTGCAATATGAGATGCTGAAACCTGTACTGAAGCTGTTCTGATGCAAAAGCACTGCTAATGCAGGTATTACAAGCAATTCTTAACATCTCCATTGGAGGGCACAAGATTCACATCTTCTAGAAACTAACATAGGAGAAGGCCTGCAAACTTCCCTGTATAATCCAGTAAAGAGGCTTTTGCAATAAAACCAATTTTAGCAAGGGCTTGCAAAAAACATTTAACAAGCTCATGAAAAGGCCACTTAATGAGTCATGCAAAAAGATTTATCATGGTCGCACAGTAACACAGAGGTCAATTTCTAAGGGATATAGCCAGCTAAATAAGCACTTAGTCGGTTAGATCAAATCCTTCCCTGGTTTCACTAGGCGGCTAACTTAAGCTGGTCAAATTTAAGGCAGGTCCAGGGGTGAGGTAAGGTCAAGGGAAGGAGAGAAAGATAGGCAGCTCATGCAGATTTGTAGTACTAGCCACCTAACTTGCAGGCCGATGCGGTAGGAAGAGGTGCGTTATGGCCGGGCGCACCCGCATTTGCCGCACGCACAGTTCAGATCACCTACCGCTCGATACTGTATTTAAATAGCATGCAAATGCAAGCCGCGTCCAAGAAACGTCCGTGAAGCGTTAGGCCCGCGAAATCCATTTTACTGTATAGAGCGCTATACAGCGCCTATACAGTATCCTGGGTGTGTTGGTACCTGTCATTTCAAACGTCATTTCAAATGACGTTTGAAATGACAGGTACCAGGGGGGATTGCGAGTCCTCTCCCTCCCCTCCCGAAGCAAGGCAGCGCGAAAATTAAAACAAAAGTGAATAAAGTGTAATAAGAGTAATAAAAGTAAACTTACTGCATGTGAATTTTCTTTGAACAGTCCTCTCTCTCCTCCTCCCGGGCGGGCGAAAGCGTAAGGGCGAAAGTGAATGAATGCACGCCCGTACGCAGCGGGAGCCGGCGGGCGTGCATTCATTCACTCACCTTCGCCGGCAGGCGTGCATTCATCCAGCGGAGGGAGCCGGCGGCGAAAGCAGCTTCCAGCAGCCCCCGCTGGCGGTGAATGAATGCACGCCTGTGCGTGCAATTTGGGAGCTCAAGGCGTGATGTCACGGCGTGTGACGTCAGCGTTCGCTAATGCACTGCCTTGAGCGCCCAAATTGCACACACAGGCGTGCATTCATTCACCTTCGCCTGCGGGCGTGCATGCATCCATCCAGCGGAGGGAGCCAGCGGCGAAAGCGGCTTCCAGCAGCCCCCACCGGCGAAGGTGAATGAATGCAATTTGGGCGCTCAAGGCAGTGCATTAGCGAACGCCGACGTCACACGCCGTGATGCCAAACGTCGTGACGTCATGCCTTGAACGACCAAATTGCACACACAGGTGCGCATTCATTCACCTTTGCCGGCGGGGGCTGCTGGAAGCAGCTTTCGCCGCCGGCTCCCTCCGCTGGATGAATGCACGCCCGCCGGCTCCCGCCGCGTACGGGCGTGCATTCATTCGCTTTCGCCCGCCCACCGCTTTCGCCGCCGGCTGCCCCCGGGAGGCAGGGGAGCCGCAGTACGCGCCTCGGGAGGAGAAGAGAGAGAGAGGACTGTTCAAGGAAAATTCACATGCAGTAAGTTTACTTTTATTATACTTTGTTTACTTTTGTTTTAATGACATGTCGATTTTCGCCCTGCACCTTGCTTCGAGGGGGGGGGGGGGGGGGGATTTTGACCGGAGCCTGCCTATTGCTGTCACACCACACTAACGCCAGGGTAAGGGTCCCGGGGGGTGAGGGGGTCGTTAGCCCATGAAATTTCATCTCTCTGACCCGACGCTCCACACTAACGCAGGGGTAAGGGTAGGTGGTAAGTTAGCAGGTTAAACGCGCGGCAAAACTACAGGTTAAAAAGGAGATAATCGGGGCGCACATTGCTGTATGGGAGGGAATAGCTAATCGAAGCGTTTACATCTCATTTACATGCTGCGGGCGGAGAGGGTTACCGGTTGATTTAAAGAAGCGGTAAGGATGAGTTTAAAGGGGTAGTGAATCACGGGTTGGACTTACGCGGCCAAATTGTGAGTTAGAAGCGGGTTAGAAGCAGGGTAACCGCGGTCGCGCTTTACTGTATCGGCCTGTTGGCTAGCCAAATCTAGGTGTTGCAATAGCAGGTCTAACTACAGAGGGCTGACCCTTCCTAAGCAAGTAAACAACATTTTTTTAAGACCCCCAATCACCTACTTCTCTCCCTGGGACCAATTCACATGAAGAAGACCCCTCCCTCCTATTCCCAATTAAAATTAAGCCGCCCCCCTCTCCCTTCCCACTGAAATGACAAAAAAATCAATTGCTGACCTCCCAACTCAAAAATAACCCCATCCACTGTCCAACTCTCACTCAAATGCAAAGCAAGCAGACAGGAGAACTTCTTTCTGTCTGCTCATATCAAGCATTACTGACATTCATGTTAAAGTTTATTCACATGCATACATGGAAAGTTTGCAGAGGCCCAAAGTCTGAAAAGCAATATTACATGATTTACCCTTTAAAATGTCTAAGAGAAAGCAGAGTTGCTTACCTGTAACAGGTGTTCTCCCAGGACAGCACGATGTTAGTCCTCACATATGGGTTACATCATCAGGATGGAGCCCAATCACGGAACACTTTTGTCAAAGTTTCTAGAACTTTGACTGGCACACTGAGCATGCCCAGCATGGTACCAACACTGCATCCAGCAGGGGTCCCCCTTCAGTCTCGTTTGTAGCAGAAGTACGAGCGAAAAATAAAATAATAATACGTAAGCAAACCCAACTCCGCGGGTTGGCGGGCGGGTTTCATGAGGACTAACAACCTGCTGTCCTGGGAGAACACCTGTTACAGGTAAGCAATTCTGCTTTCTCCCAGGACAAGCAGGATGGTAGTACTCACATATGGGTGAATAGCGAGCTACAGAATGCCCGACTAGCGTGAACCAAAAGCACCCAATGACGTGCAACAGGCACAACAACGAGGTGGCTTTGGGTAGAGCAGAGTTTTCCAGTGGGTCGCAGGAAGGAAGTTGGGTTATTAAACTGGAAATTACGAAGGACAGACTGGCCAAAGATGGAATCCTGCCTGCCAGCCTTGTCGAGACAATAATGAGCTGCAAAGGTGTGGTGAGAGCTCCATGTGGCAGCTTTGCAGATGTCAGTAATAGGTACAGAACAGAGGTGCGCTACTGACGTTGCCATGGCTCTTACTGAATGCGCTTTCACGCATCCTTGTAGCGGAAGGCCTGCTTGTTGGTAGCAGCAGGAAATACAGTCCGCCAGCCAGGTGGACAGGGTCTGCTTGCCCACCAGAACTCCCTGTTTGGTTTTAATCGAAGGAGACAAACAGTTGGGTGGACTTCCTCTGGGCTGCAGTGCGGTCCAAATAAAAGGCTAGCACACGTTTATAGTCAAGGGAATGCAGGGCCTCACTCACACCTGGGTGTGAGTGAGGCCTGGGTGTGAGTGAGGTGTGAGCAGGGCCGGCGGAAGCACTAGGCGAACTAGGCGGTCGCCTAGGGCGCCAGCTTCCCGGGGGCGGCACTGCCCCGGTAAAATTAAGAGAGCCGTAGCCTGCCCCGGTAAAAATAAAAGAGCTGCATTAAGCCGCCGCCCCCCCCCTAATAAAATAAGAGCCGCTGCCGGCAGCCCGCCCCTGCCCCGCGGTGCAAAAAAAAAAAAAAAAAAAAGCTGTTGCATCCGCGGCTGCCCTTTTCTTCTTCCCGCCCCCCCCTGACCCGGAATAGGAAGTGATGCGCGGGAAGCAATGGCATAGCCACAGGTGGGCCTGGGTGGGCAGGTGCCCACCCAACTTAGACCCAGGCCCACCCAACTGGCACTGGAACTGCAAGGCTGTCGCGGGATCCCATCCCCGCGACAGCGAACAAGAGAACCCACGCCTCACGCGCCATCACGGCACACATGGGGAAGCGCTGCTGCGGCCGTATGGCCAACTGGTCTTCCTGTTCGGGGGGGGGGGGGGGGGAGCGGAAGCGCCGCGCGCAGCTTCCGCTTCCTCCCCCAATGCAGGAAGATCAGCTGCCTCTCCTGCTGCCACCGGCCTCCTGCTATCTTCGGGCGTCGGGCTGTACTGCCCGCCGATCTTCCTGCTTGGGGGGGGGGGGAGGGAGGAAGCGGACGTTGTGCGCTGCGCTTCCGCTCCCCCCCCCCCCCGACAGGAAGTTCGGCGGGCAGTATGGCCCGACGCCCGAAGATAGCAGGAGGCCGGTGGCAGCAGGAGAGGCAGCTGATCTTCCTGCTCTGGGGGAGAAAGCGGAAGCTGTGCACGTGCTTGAATGTGTATGTGTGTATGTGTGGATGAGAATAGTACCTTAAATGTGTATATGTATGGATGAGAATGGGAGCTTGAATATGTGTGGGTGAGAATGGGAGCATGGGTTTGTGGGTGAGAATGGGAGTCTGGGTTTATGTGTGTGGGTGAGAATGGGTGCCTGGATGTGCGTCTGTGTGTGCATAAGAATATAAGCCTGGGGAGGGGTGAGAAAGTGAGAACTTGAATGTGAGCTTGTGGGGGGGGGGGGGGGGGAGAGCATATGAGAGTGACAGCTTGAGTGTGTGAGAGGGAGTCTGTGAGAGAAAGTGTGTATGTGTGTGTGTGTGTGTGTGTGTGTGTGTGTGTGTGTGTGTGTGTGTGTGTGTGTGTGTGAAAGGGAAGAAGACAGTAATAGAAGAAAGACACTGAAAAGGAATTAGGAAATGAGCTATAAGGGAAAAAATGGGAAAAAGAGACCAGGACCAACTGATTAGAAAAATACAAAGATCAGACAACAAAGGTAAAAATATATATCTATATTTTGAGATGTTAGCAATTTAAATATAAGCAATACAACCGCTCTCTCAAAATTTATGGACAGGTAGGAGCCGTGTATAAAATCGTAATAATAAGAAGGCTAAAGTACCACAAATCACCGTGAATTATGTTTGTATCATTAAGTAAACCTCATACTTAGGCGAAGATGTGAATGCTATGCTGCATAATTTGGCATTATTTATCAGTAAAAAAACAACTAGTAGACCTGCATGCCTACAGCCCACCCATGTTAACCTTGTGCCCACCCAAAAAATCAATTCTGGCTACGCCACTGGCGGGAAGGAGAAAGAGCCATGCCGCATGAAAAAAACAGCGGCGACAGCAGCATCGGCCCCTGAGCAATTGAAGCAGCTGGTAATCGGGAAAGGAGTCAGCAGCACGAGCCTCCTGCGGCCGATGGGATTCTTCCTTCTTGGCCTGTGGGGGCTGGAGGAGGCTGCGGCAGCTACCATTTGTTCTCGGGGGGGGGGGGGGGGGGGGGGGAGTGAGTGAGAGAAAGAGAGAGAAGCAGCCAGCTAGCCTGTGTGTGATTGAGAGCCTGTGTGTAAGTGAGAGAATGTATTTGATCGAGAGCATGTGGGTGTGATTGAGAGAAACTGGTCAGAGAGCTGATGTATGTGTATATGTGAGAGACAATGAAAGTGACTGCTCAGAGAGATGACTGGTGTGTGTGTGTGTGTGTGTGTGTGTGTGTGTGTGTGAGTGTGAAAGAGAGAAAAAGCATGGAAGTGAGAACTCTGGGTATGTGTGTGAGAAAGAGAAAGTGATTATGGGAATGAGAAGCCTGTGCATGTGGAGAGAACAAGCATGGGAGTGAGAGACTGGTGAGTGTGTGTGAGAAAGAGAAAGTGATTATGAGAGTGAGAAGCCCATATATGTAAGTGGAACACGGGCGTGGGAAGCCTGTGTGTGTATGGCATGAGAGAAACTGTTCAGGAAGGTGACTGGTGTGTTTGTCAAAGACTGTTTGGGAGGTGATTGGTGTGTGAGAGACAGAAACTGGTCATGGGGGCATGACTGATAGTGTGTGTGTGTGAGAGACATGGGCCCTAAGGAAGAGGACCATGAGTATAGAGCTTAGCCACTACTGCTCCTTCTGGTGTGTACTACAGCCTGCATGGAAGAGGAGTAAGAGAGCTGCTGGAGGGGGTAAGTAAAGATGGCTTTTTAAGTTTATTTTTCTTGATTGACTGCCATTTTAATTATTTAATATTATGTGATGTGTCTGCTTTTTTTGTTTGAGCAACAAGTATAGCTTTGGTTTATGTTTATTTTATTTATTTTTATTTATTTATTTATAAAAGAGTTTCTATACCGTCGATAAGACAAATCATCTCAATGGTTTACATGGCATAAAAATGTCAAATAAGTGTTCTGTTATAAATACAGACTTCGTTATTTTCATTAATGCACAATGTAAGTTAATTGTGTGTGGAGGCGGGGGGGGGGCGGCATAGCTGACGTTTCGCCTAGGGCGCCTAATACCCTTGAACCAGCCCTGGGTGTGAGTGAGGCCTGGGTGTGAGTGAGGTCTTGGAAAAATGGTAGGAAGTATTATGGACTGATTTAAGTGGAAATCAGAAACTACCTTTGGCATGAATTTAGGGTGAGTGCGGAGTACCACATGATCGTGAAGAAATTTGGTATAAGGTGGGTATGTTACCAGTGCCTGTAGCTCACTGACTCTGCGAGCTGATGTTATAGCAACTAGAAGGATCACTTTCCAAGTGAGATGACGTAGCTCGCAGGAGTGCAGGGGCTCGAATGGAGGTCGCATGAGCCGTGCTAGCACAACATTGAGGTCCCATGCCGGAACCGGAGGATGCAGTAGAGGCCTTCAGTTGTAGCAAGCCTCTCATAAAGCTCCCTACAAGTGGTTGCGCCAAGATCGGGGCATCTCCTATATCTTTGTGGTAAGCGGCTATGGCACTGACATGCAGTTGGATGGAGGAAGTTTGTATGCCAGCTCCGAGAGGTTACCAGAGGTAGTCCAGGAACCTTGTTGTGGGGCAGGAAAAGGGATCTATTTCCTTTGCTGTGCACCACAAGGAGAATCTTTTCCATTTGAAGTGATAAGATTTCCTAGAAGAAGGCTTTCTTGAAGTTACGAGGACCTGGGACACATTGTCAGAAAGGTTAAGGGATTGTAGTATCAACCTTTCAACATAAATGCTGTCAGAGACAGGGAGTAGAAGTTCGGCTAACACAACAGTCCGTTGTTCTGCATTATTAGAGTTGGATCTGTGCACAAGCGAATTGGTTGCTGTACTGAGAGGTCACGCAGGATGAGAAACCAAACCTGCCACGGTCAGTGAGGGGCTATGCGGATCATTGTGCCCCGGTCCTGCCACAACTTCACGAGAGTCTTGCTGATGAGTGGAAGTGGAGAGTAGATATATAGAAGACCCATTGTCCACTAGTGGGCGAAGGCATCCCTTGGTATCTTGTGGCTGTGGTATAGAGTACAAATTGTCCACTTTGTGGTTGTAAATTGATGCAAAGAGGATTATGTGCGGACGGCCCCACTGGTGGAAAATTCGGTTCACTACAGTGGGATCTAGGGACCATTCGTGGGGATGAAAGTTCCAGCTGAGATTGTTCACCATCACATTGTCCACGCCCGCCAAGTAAGTTGCTCTCAGTAGCATGGAATGGGACAGAGCCCAGGCCCAGATCTGCGCTGCCTCCTGGCATAGCAGGTAAGAGCCTGTGCCCCCTTGCTTGTTGAGGTACCACATCGCTACCTGGTTATCTGTTTGTATTAGGATTACCTTGTTGGACAGGCAATCCTGAAAAGCGAAGAGGGCATAACGAATTGCCCTGAGCTCCAGAAAATTTATCTGGTGCTTTGCTTCCGCCATGGTCCAGGTTTCCTGGGTTTGGAGGTTGTTGACATGGGCTCCCCAACCCAGGTTGGAGGCATCTGTTAGTGTAATTTGAGGTTCCGGAGGTTGGAAGGGTAGTCCTATCTGAAGATTGGACTCCTGTGTCCATCAAGCTATTGAGAGACAAAGCTGGCTGGTGACGTGGACAATGTGGGACATATATTGATGTGATTGGGACCACTGGGACTTTAAAGTCCATTGTGTTACTCTCATGGCTAGTCGAACCATTGGGGTAACATGAACCATGGACGCCATGTGATCTAGCAAAGTTAGCAGGTGACAAGCTGTGGTGGTTCGGCGAGTCTGTACTGCTTTGGCCAAGGTTGATAATGTGCGTGCTCGGTCCTGTGGGAGGAACTCTTTGGCTTGGATGGTGTTTAGATCTGCTCCGATGAACGAGAGGGTGTGTGATGAGTCAGATGTGACTTGGGATAGTTTATGAGAAACCCCAAGGATTGTAGTAGGCTGATGGTAAAATGGAGGGAATGAAGTACTACTTCCTTGGATGGACCTCTGAGCAGCCAATCTTCTAGATATGGATAGACATGGATGCTGGTGACGGGCGGTCACCAGTGTTTCGATGGAGCTGAAACGTCGATGGCGACTGAGTCGATGAAGATGAAGGCTTTCGACCTGATGTACTCTTGGCTGGATTAGGCAGAGACACACGCTTGAATAGGTGTTCCATCTTATCTAAGCGGGCCCGGCGGCCTTTTGGAGTCATCTGGGCACAGCTAGTGCACCGTTGGATGTCGTGGGTAGGCCCCAAGCACAAGACACAAACTTCATGAGAGTCCGTAATGGACATAGTCCTCGTACACTCAGGGCACTTTCGAAAACTGGTTGCCATTTTTCAAAAAAGAAGGGCGGCGCATAATTGGTGGCAGACAGGCACCAATGAAAGTACCGCCGGGAACCGACCGCAAAGAATGATGTAAAAACTTACCGGCATCGGCAGAGATTGATGGTGGACCCCGGGATGGGGAAAAAGGTTTGGAAGTTTAAAGAAAGTTCCGTGAGGAATTCTCACAGAGCTCCTGAGAACCGCGAGACTATTGCTGCGTGGAAAAAAAAAGAGACTGAAAGGGGACCCCTGCTGGATGCAGGGTTAGTGGCATGCTGGGCATGCTCAGCGTGCCAGTCAAATTCTAGAAACTTTGACAAAAGTGTTCCGTGATTGGGCTCCATCCTGATGATGTCACCCATATGTGAGGACTACCATTCTGCTTGTCCTGGGAGAAAGAATGAAATCCATTAATTTTGCACCAAATTTACCTTTGAAATTTGCTCCCAGTCGAAAATACCAATATAGACTTTTGCAACTTTTTGTGTGGGTAGAATATTTATGGTAAATAAAGAATAGACATGTGAAAATACAATCTACGAGTATTATTTTCTGATACCACTCAAAACACACTCCAAGAATACCTCCAACAAATGTGGCTAAAAGTACAGAAGATGGAAATATACCCTGAACTTTGGAATGCAAGAACAGTAAGCTCCACATTTGAGCACACTTCCCCAAATCCAGCCCAAACATGAAATTCTGCAATATTCACACAGTGCATGGATTCAGCTTTAAAAAGTTCCATAGCAACTGCAAAGGCAGATGTGATGCTGCAACAATTTCACCCTTTTCTCATGACCTCACCTATAGACTGGAATGTAGGCACTGCAGGTTTTCAAATGTTATCTCATTTTATGATATTTGGTGTAGTGGCTGCAGAGTAATAGTCAGGAAACACTTAGAAATTTCGCTTATAGACTGGCAAACAGATTTCTCATGTATAAAAATTACTAAATGACTCACATCTAAGAAAAATCTTTATTCTGGAGTGGTTTTTTGCCTTTGTTAATTCACCCTTGGTCAGCACTTCCTGATCGCCCTTGGAAATGACAAATTATACTGTACCTGCCCAGTGTAGGCAAAGTCCAGGGCCTGTTTCAAGCCAAGGCTGGTAACACCATGCAGGTTGACCTCATCTGCTCCACTTTCAACCATACACAGACTGAACATTGCCTGTGAAAACAGAAAAAAAAAAACATTTTTTTATGTTAGAATATTACATGGAGATGGATTTCCAAAGGGATCTAGCTGCCTAACTATAGAGATAAGTGGCTAGATCCCAAGGGATGAAAATTTTCATCTGCTCAGTGACTAAATTTAGCCACCTACAAATTCATTGGAAAACAAAATTAGCCACTTAAAAAAAAAAGGGTGGCTCCAGAGACATTACAGGAGCAGGCTCACGACTTAGCTGACTTAGCACTGATTTTCATTTAGCCCGCTATATTTATGCAGCCAACACCAGCAGCAGGCTCATAGCTAGCCAGTCCAATTTAGGGCAGCTAGATTTACAGAAGGTGAATTTTCTGCCGCTAATTCTTGTGGCTGACAATGTGCTTGAGATCGCCAGCTAAGTTTTAGCCAGTGATCGTGGGTACTTTCGGCTGCAGCTGAGAACTGGCTCCAAAACTCAGTTGAGTGGGTAAAACAATATGGTTAATTTATCCAGTTATCTTTACATGGATATTCAGGCACACCTACCCGGCTATTGTGCGGCTGAATATCTAACTAAATCTACCTGCTTGGAATTTGAGCAGGCACTGCTGGGTTTATCGGACTAAACTTAGCTCATTAGCAGTGAATATCGTCCAGCTCACTAATGGGAACATGCTTAGTAAGTGAGGCCCTAAATTTGAAAGGCCACCCCAGGAACACCTCTGGCCTGGCCCCTTTGTACCTATCTAAATTCATACAGCTTGAAATGTTTTAACCTTACAAATTTATCTTATTAATTGTGTGTGTGTGTGTATATATATATATATATATATATATATACACACACACACACTCAGCTAAAACTCGATTTTAGCCAGGTAAATCTTTTGAGTATCAACTCCACAGTGACCTAAGCAGTTATTTGTTTACTTAAGCCTTCCCAAGGATATCAACTTCTTCCTGACCGTCGATAACCATTCCAAACTTAAGGGGAAAGAAAGGCCTCTAACCTAGACTTACCATCCTGGGTACGCGCGTTGTTTTGGACGGAAAACATATCCGCAATAAAAGTTTGTGTAAATCTCTGCAGGTACCTTTTTCCATGGGCACTTTTCAAAGGAAAAGGATGCGCATACTTTCTCTTTCAGAACCGCTGCAAACCCGTAGTTAAGGTAACAGCGGACTCTGCACCTGTTTGCAGTTTTGAAAATTGCCTCCTAAGAGACCACCAGCCATAGAGCTTGTCTAACTTAGCTGGATGTAACCTATCTGGCTAAGTAAGAAGATATACGCAAATATTCAGCAGCATAGACATGCCACTGAATATCCCTTGTATCTTAGCCAGATAAGGTATATTGGCTAAAGTTACTTATACAAGAAGCAGTGAATATTGGGCTCCTAGAGCCGAGGACTCTCTCTAAATTACGAGCCTCTTGTACTATTGGAATAGTCACTCCCCCAACACATATTTCTTGCCTTACATCTTCACTACCATATCTACTTACTTTTAAAACTAACATCTGATTATTTAACCACAATTGTACCTCTTCCAAACATTACTTAAATTTCTTCTCTGGTAATACTTCATTTGGATCGTAAGATAAACAAAACTGTAAATCATTCACATTAATAAAATATCTAACTTCCAATTTCTGAAAAGGTTTACCAGTCATGTTCAAATAAATGTTAAAAAGAAAGGAGGACAAGGCAGACCCTTGTGGTAGCCCTCATTTTATCAATCGTCGCAAGGAAACCTTATCCCTAATCTTTGTACTCCGAGTTCTATTAGTCAAGAAAGAAGTAAACCATCTCAATACCATAGCAGAGATTCCTAACCCTTGCAATTGCTCTAATAGCAGCTCATAATTCACTGAATCCTATGCAGCAGATATATCCAACTGTACTAACAATATTGAATTACTTATCCATTTCCCCATACAAAAAAATCAAGCACTGACACTAACAAAGGTTCAGTTCCATCAATTTTCTGAAACCCTAGTTGGGCATTATAGGCGTAGAAGACTAGCTTATTGATTAGAGTTGTTAACCAGGGAAGCCAGAGTTCAAATCCCGTTGATACTCCTTGTGATCTTGGGCAAGGCAGTTCACCCTCCATTGACTCAGATAAAAACTTGGGGGTTTATTTACTAAGCTGCATTAGGCGTTTATCATGCAGCAATAATGCGGGCTATTTTAAATACTGTGCATTATTTAACCCAAAATAATGGTAATGGTAATGAACTGCATAAGTTCTGCAAATACATGCTAAGCAGCTGATTATTAGGTCATTTTATGCTAATAAAATAATACAATGCTCCCAGGCTGGTGCTAATAGGGCCATGATGCCTGCAATAGCCCCCACTAAAATATGAAAGTCCCCCCAGGGGGATCTTGTGAGACCTCTGCCCACCCCACCCCTCTACACATGATAATCAAATGAATAAAACTGAAAAAAATGAAGTGTCGTGCGGCAACCTCTCATCTTCAAATATCGGAACTGTGAAGTTGGATGCCTGCAAGGTCTTGAAAGCTCAAGGATTATATCTTTTTTATTGTCTCTTTAAAATGTCACAGTCTACAACGATCACAGCTCTCTCAAGGACCAATAGGTCTACTCATACTATACAATAATATCATTCGAGAAATATATGGTCTTTGTCCAAGTCTTTCAGAGCTACTTAGCAATGTATTTTAAATCCTGTATTTTGTGCCTATCCAGTCCGTGAAAACATTCCACTCAGAGAATAAACAGGTCTGTTTTCATATTTCACTAGGAAAGTACCTTTTTTTTTTTGTTAAGTCTACATTCTTGTAGCTGTAGAGTTTTCTTGCATGGGGGAAAACCTGAGCAGCTGGCATGGTTCTGGAAGAAATTAACCTAAGCTGTTAGCACACCACTGTATTTCTGAGGCTTCTGGACCTGACGACCATACTACACCGAGTAACTACTAAATAACCGCTGCAGGACTGTGGAATCCTTGAATAGGAGTGTTACTTCTCACAGCTCAACCTGAAAAAGCTGATCCAGTCCCAGGTATGCCTCATCGTATGCATGGAAATGTAGTCCTAATTTTCTTTGGGAAATCGCATGCAATGGGCAAAACCAGGACTGTATCAGCCTATTCGGATAGGCCTGGCTAATGTGGCAACCCTATCCTAGAAGGCTCATTCCCAGTTTTCACTCTGGTATTATACAGTGAAGTAGATCTTTAGAAGTCTCTTTTTTTAGATGTGTTTCACAGAAAAGCAAGAGAACCTATTGTTGAGGCTCTATCTATCCGTGTCTGCATGCATGTTTGTTTGGCATGCTCAGCCAGACAGACACAGAGAGCAGGCAGGCAGGAGACGGGAGCTGAAGGGGTGGTGATGAGCCTAGGTCCTGCCGCCTAAAGGAAAAGTCAAGCAGTGACAGTGATCCTCAAAAGACCCCCGTCTGCCACTTTTCCCTGCAGCACAGACATAAGCTTACTAAAGAAGTGGATGATCCAAGGCCCGATGGCAGCAGTAGTGTGGGACTGTAAAGGTGCATGAGGCTTACAACATACATTCCTGTTCCAGGCATGCAACGGTGCAGGAGGTGTTGTTGGGAGCTGCCAGAGGAAGGGGAAACGTGCCATCATGCCACATTAGACCTACACATTACAACTTGCTTATTCTAAGATTCAGCAGAATTCAGACTACAGCTGCCAAACATAGGCTGCTGGGATAAATGTCTAGTAGAGCTGAATTTAATAGGATAGAGTTCATATAGCTCTTGGGCCTTCTGGCTGTTGGACTTCTTTATTTATGAGCTTCCCAATGCTGAGGCAGAAATAACTGAGGCTCTGATACCACAGTAGATTATTTTTTCACTCTTTGACCCCTAGTTTTAACCGTGCTCCCAAACTTTTACTGGTCTCAGAAGCTTTCTATCGAGCACCTCCTGAGCAGTTTTCAATTCTCAAGGTTTTATTTTCCGGGTTCCTTTTGTGTGCTACCTTAGTCTGCGAGTCTTACAGCATAACATTCCAGCATAATGCAGGAGATACGGCAGAAGAGAAGGAAAGAGCAGAAAGGAAAAGGGGATACAGTAATATTAAGTAAGAGAAAAGAGGCAGGATAAGGAAGAGAACTAAAATGGAAACATGATAAAAATAATTTAAAAAATGGAGAAAATACAGCAGGAAATCAACCAGATGCATAATAGTACAGAAATCAAAGAGCCTTCACATTTTTCTCACTTGAATGATTTCCTTCTGGCAGAAAGTATCAAATTGTACAGAAAATGTATACCTTCATTTGAGAATCAATCTCTCTCTGTCTCACATGCAATCTCATATACACACACTCACTCTTTCTCCCACAATATGCAATCATACACACACAGGTTTCCAGGCAGATACCTACCTACCCACCCACCCACAAAGGTTCACAACACATGGGCTCATGCATAAACTCTTTCTCAGGGCCTGGGCCTCTTCTTTAGCCACCACAGCAGGATGAGGTTCGCTGGCGGTCCCTGGTCCTCTCTCTCCTTCGCTGTGGTGGGCTCTCAGATCATGGCGTGCGATCAGCAACAGGAGTCAAGTTTAACCAAACCTCATCTCCTGCTGCCATGAGGCCAGTCTTGTGATAAGAGCTGCAAGACTGGCCCCGCAGCAGCAGAGATAACATTTGAATGCGATTCCTGCTGCCAGCTCCTACCCCCTTCTCCCCTCCCTCCCTCTTCCTTAATCCCCCTCCTCCTATCCTCCCTCTTTCCTCCTCCCTCATCATTTGCCTTCTCCCATCACATACATTTACAGCCATTTATTTACCTCTTGCTCACAGTGGAAAAATAATATGCACTGATTGTACTCCACCGTTTGTTCCCCAATCTTCAAGCTACCTGATGGTGCCACATTCGCCAAATACCTGATCCAACTCTTCAGACAGGCTTGCAGCCGCAAGCCTGGCCTATACTTCTGGGAACTGTGCAGTCCTGCAGTTAAAACCCCTCCTCTTTCAGCAGGTTTGTGGATCCATTATTGCCACGATCCTGCCTGCGTTTCTGTTACACTTAGAAACATAGAAATGACGGCAGAAAAAGACCAATAGGCCCATCCAGACTGCCCAGCAAGCTTTCACACTTATTTTCTCATACTTATCTGTTACTTCGACCCCTGAGTTCAGGGCCCTTATTGGTAACTTTTTGATTCTAATTTCCTTCCACCCCCACCATCGATGCGGAGAGGAGTGTTGGAGCTGCATCAAAGTGAAGTATAAGGCTTAATGTTTGAGGGTAGTAACCGTCGTATCAAGCAAGTTACCCCGATGTTTGTATACTCATACTGCTCAGATCAATGCCTTGTTAGACGCTGTCTGGATGTAAATCCTATTTCTTCATTTCCCACCCCCTGCCGTTGAAGCAGTGAGCTGCGCTGGATATGCATTCAAAAAAGGTTAATCACCACATTTATTTTTGCCAGTGGGAGAGGCAAATTGCCTTTAGTAATCCCCTAAGTGGGAATTGAACCCTGGCTTTCCTGGTTTAGGGCCCAATGCTCTGACCACTAGGCTACTGCTCCACTCCGGTTGCAGGAACCTGCAACCAGCCTCATTCAGCTGATGTGGCTTCGGGTCAGCTCCGGGCCTCCTGGTTGCAGCGGGCACCTATCGCCATCGACCCGATGCTGCTTCCTCCTCTGGAGCTGCCGCCGCTGCCACCAACACTGCTTCTTCCTTATCCTCCCTAGGCGAGCGCGTGCGCCCCTCCTCTACATTTAAAGAGCCCATGGGCGAGAAAGTACCAGCAGCCCCTTCCGATGACCTCACGGCCCTGGGACTATTTAAAGCAAAGTCCCTGCCTACACTCCTTGCCTTGATAACAGGTCTCCTCGCTAAGAGTAGTTGCCATTCCTGTGTCTCTGGATTCCTGTGTTCCCATGTCTCTGCATTCCTGTTCCAGCATTCCTGACTTCCTGCTTCTTCATCCCTCAGACAGATTATGGTTTTAACCTCTGACTGGTAATAGACACGAGCTACGCCACCTACCACAATCTTCGCCCAGTAAACTGACCATGAGCTACACCACCTGCCACGACCCCTGCCTGGTAATTGACCACGAGCTTCGCCGCCTGCCTCGAATGCTGCCGGTCCTACATTCTTGCGCTACTGCCTGCTCCCGTCTCAACCTGTGCACCGGCTGCATCTCTTCACCTGGACTTCCTTTATTACAGAGGCCCCACCTAAGTCCAGCCGGCCCTGGCACCCAAGGGCTCAACCTAAGGGGAGCGTGGACCGGAAGTGGTGAAGCTCCAGCTGGGCCTCTGCTTCCGCTAACCTCACCTACCAATGGTGGGGGCCCTGTGGGGCTCCTCCCCACAGGTAGTGTCAACTCCCCCTCAGTCCAAGGGTCCATCAGCACAACAGATTGCCAAGGCCATGGACTCGGCAGAGGCTTCTGCACTTCAGGCCATTCCAGGTCTCGCTCATAAGATATAGGAACAGCAGTGGTTCCTAGAGGCTCTGGCAACTTTCATTGAATGCCTCAACGCCCGGCTAGATACTATGGCAAACCTCACCTCACTGTCACTGCCGGCGGCAATTCCGCTGATCTGCATTCTTCGATACCTTTGCTGGTGCCCCCGCAGTATAGTGGAGATCCTAAACAGTGTCGGGGGTTTATAAATCAATGCTCTATGCACTTCTCTCTCCAGCCGGCTCTATTTCTGGACACCACCACCAAGGTTACCTTTATTCTTTCTCGCCTTGATTGAACCCTGCTTGCATCATCCAGACCCTACTCGCCCCTTCATCCTAGAGGTGGAGGCATCCTAGGTGGGGGTTGGGGCCGCCTTAAGCCAGTACTTTCCTAAAGGCACTCTACATCCATGTTCCTTCTTTTCCCGGATGTTCTCTTCTGCTGAACGCAATTACGGGATAGGCAACAGGGAATTCCTCACTATCAAGCTAGCCCTCGAGGAATGGCACCAATGGCTGGAGGGCACGCAACATCAGCTCGCGATATATCCTGGTCACAAGAGCCTCGAACACCTTCAATACGCTCAACACCTGAATACCCAGCAGGCCCGCTGGTCCCTCTTCTTCACCCACTTCAATTTCGACCTGAGGTACTGGCCAGCCATCAAGAATGCTTGGGTTGATGCACTATCATGCTCTTTTCTGCCAGAAGATCTTCCTGAACAATCACAGCACATCATAGGTCCCACACGAATCCTCTTGCCAGTTTCCTTGACTGCTCCCCCAGGGAAAAACAGTCATGCCCCGCAGGCTCCGTCAAAAAGGTTTTGGAATGGTCCCATGACTCCCATGTGGCAGGTCACCCTGGTCGGGCTCGGACATTCACTCTTCTTCAACGCTACTATTGATGGCCCCAAATGCAACACAATGTCCAAGCCTATGTGGATTCGTCCCACCTGTGCACAGCAGAAACTGTTGGCAGGATGACCCTGGGGGCTGTTACAGCCATTGCCAATCCCCAGGGAACCCGATTTTGTGGTGGACCTCCCTCTCTCTAATGGCAACTCTTATTTTAGTCGTGATCGACTGCTTCTCTAAAATGGCCTATTTTGTCCTATTACCAATCCTCCCTACAGCTCCCGACTCTTCTTTTAGCAAATGTTCCGTCTTCATGGGTTGCCCCAGCATTTGATCTCTGACAGAGGCTCTCAGTTCATGGTCCGCTTTTGGCGATCTTTGTGTTAAAAGTTCAATATAACTCTAGACTTTACAACTGCATATCATCTGCAGGCCAACGGTGAAGCCGAACGAACCAACCGCTCATTAAAGACTTTCCTCAGGGCTTACACCAATGACCAGCAGGATAACTAGGTCAACCTTTTACCCTGGGCAGAGTTCTCACATAGCTTCCATTACTGCACCACTACTGGATCTTTACAGTTTCAAATTGTACACGAGAAGAAGTCCCTACCTCCACTACAAATTCCTCTCAACGTTCCATTTACAGTGGCTCAATTAATGACTATGGAACTTCAGAAACTATGGATTCGCAATTCTGAGTTGTTATGAGAGGCGGCTAATCAGTTCAAGAGATCAGTGGATGCCCATTGGAGAACGGCACCCAATTTAGACCTGGACACAAAGTTTGGCTCAGTACACGCCACATCTGCCTTAGGCTACCATCCATGCACCTAGCACTCAGATACATTGGACCTTTTCCCCTTATCAAACAGGTGGGGCCCATAACCTACCAGCTACGCTTACTTAGCTCTTTAGGAATTCATAACGTCTTCCACGTCTACCTCCTCAAGCTACTGATACTTTCATGGCCCTCTCGGAAGACACCCCAGGAGCAGGAGATTGCTTTAGAGACCGAATCCAAGTATCGAGCACAGGAGGTCCTAGACGTGACAAGATGTGGCCGAAAGCGGGACTACCTCCTCTCGTGGGAGGTTATTGCCTGGAGGAAAACATCTGGGAACCGGCCTCTAACATATTGGATAAGGGCTTGATCAAACAGTTCCATGCCTCTCGTCCCCGGAAGCCCAAACCCGCAGGAAGGGGGCTTAGAGGAAGGGATACTGTTATGCTTGCCAGTTGTGGGAACCCGCGACCAGCCTCACTCATTCGACACAGCTTCGGGTCAGCTCCGGGCCTTCTGGTTGTGGCAAGGAGCTGCCACCATCGACCCACGGCCCTGCCACAGTTGTCCCAACACTACTTCTTCCTTCTCCTCCCTAGGCATGTGCATGCGCGCCCTCCTCTACATTTAAAGAGCCTGTGGAAGGAAAGTACCAGCAGCCCCTATTGATGACCTCACTGCCCTGTAATTATTTAAAGCAAGTCCCTGACTATGCTCCTTGCCTTAGCAATAGGTCTCCTCGCTAAGAGTAGTAGTTTTCCATTCCTGTGTCTGGATTCCTGTGTTCCCGAGTCCCTGAGTTCTTGTTCCAGCACTCCTGTCTTCCTGCTTCCTGCATTCCTCGTCCCGATTGTGGTTTTGACCTCGTTCTGGTAATCGACAGGTTACACCGTCTGCCACAACCCCTGCTTGGTAATTGACCACGAGCTTCGCCACCTGCCTCGACCGCTGCCTGTCCTACACTCCTGTGCTACCGTCTCCTCCCATCTCCGACCTGTGAACCAGCTGCATCTCTTCACCCAGATTTCCTTCATTGCAGCACCCAAGAGCTCAACCTAAGGGGAACGTGAGCTGGTAGTGGTGAAGCTCCAGCTGGGCCTCTGCTTCCACTAGCCTCAACTACCGATGGTGGGGCCCTGTGGGGCTCCTCCCCACAGGTAATATCAACTCCCCCTCAGTCCAAGGGTCCACCAGCACAACAGTTTGAGATCAGAGCAATGGTGAGGCCTGGATGCATCAAATTCTGCAAGGTAAATTAAAATCTGTGCAAAGGGGGAAATCTGCAGAAATTCTGCATTCCGCAGTAGCACAGAATTCCCCCCGGAGTAGTAGCTGTCTCGTTACTTGGCAGCTAATTCAAGAGCTGATTGGTTGGCAAGAGATTTTAACACCAGACCAAGAATCAAAAAGGGCTGGTGTTAGCATTTTTGCTGCCCTGTGCGAAAAATTGCTGAGCTGCCCTCTCTCCCGCTGTTTTGGTTTTTTTTAACACAATTTTTGTTATTTTCCCCAGTAACCAACATACAATGCATTTGATGAAATGAACTATCCTTGAAAGCTCATGCTTTAATAAATTGATTATTCTATAAGGTGCCATCCGACTTCTGTCATTTTAGCACACAAGAGAAACTGTCACCTCTGTCCCATTCCCCCTTCTGCTGCCAAAAAAAAGCCCTGCTCCATCTGGCAAACAAAACTATGAAAATTAACATGAGTGTGAAGCATCCAGATTGCCGGCCAGACTGTTTTTTTCCTCGTTTCCTGCATTACCTTGTTGGAATGCCTTCTAAACGCAAATGCAAGACCAGAGCTTTCCCCTCGGAACTAGTCTTACCTGTTGGGCAATGTACAATCACGGATTTCATGGACTCTGCGGCTATTGAGGTGGGCTTTCCCATTGCCGGACCTGGTCTGGGAGAGCCGGGTTCAGCTGAGGATGAGGTTTCCCACAGCCCTCTCAACATTCACCTCTCACTAGCACAGCACAAGATGACCCTGGATGTAGCAATATCGCTGAATGTTTGTGTCACATCTATCGCTGCTTCGAGGGGTGATTCTGGGGCCGGAAGTGTTCGCTGCTGTTGTGCAAGATCCTTATCAGGTAGACTTGCTGTTTCATCTGAGATTCCAGTGGAGCCTGATGGTGAGTCAGATTGGGTTTCAAATATAATTTCCTCTATTTTGGTCCCCTGAAACCGGTGGTAATGACTATGGATGCTTTGTGAGACCTAGTCGCCTCCATTGGCCAAACCTATGCTAACTATATGGCTAAGGCTGAAAATGTTTCCTCTCATCTTGATACTCATATCTGCTTGCAATACTGTTCAAAATCAATCTCAAGAGAGAATATTGCTTCTGGAGCAGGAGGTTACTGTGGTTAAGAATCCTTAGACACATTTATTAAGGTACGGAATAGTTTTCAAAGATTGAAAAATGTTGGAAAACAAATCATGTCATCTTAATTTAAGGTTTATCAATTTTCAAAGGGTGGTCGGAGAGCCCCTAGAGTGAAATTACGTCGATATTTTCTTGAAACCTTGAAGATCTCTGAAGAGACAATTCCCGCTCTTAATAAAGTTTATTTTCGTCTGTCTTCCCACAGTTCAGCACAGGTTGAGGCCTTGGACTTAACAGCTTTCCTGGAATCTTCTAATTTGAAGATTATTGATAAAGGTAACAATAAGAGTAACTCTATCTCAGAGTCCGATGTTAGCTTCATTATGAAAAGTTTCTTCAAATACATAGGGGATTCCTTTATGGAGTCGGTCGTATGGATTTTTCCAGATTTATCGCATATTACTCAGGAAAGAAGGGCTTTCTTAGCTTTCTGCCAGGAAGTTCAATCATTAGGGGGCTACTTTTGTATTTAGATTTCCTTGTGAATGCTTTATTAAATTGGGTGGGGAAGTTACATATTTTTGGCCCCTGAGCAATTACAAACGTTTGTGAGCTCTAGGAAAAATATGGCTTCTAGTAACATTGTTCCGTCTGTAATTTGAATGACTTCAAGAATGGATCACAGATTATTCACGCTATTACTTTTTTCAATTTAATTTAACCCTATTTCTTTAGGTATATCTCCTTAAATTTTCTGTCCCTCTGTTATCTTTATTATTGTGGTCAATATACGATTGGTTATATTTTTCTAGTATTTTATTAGATGTATAGTAATTTTATTACTAATTTCAATCATATTTCTGTACAAAATTGAATCTTTGTAATTTATTTTGAAAATTATAAAGAATAAAAAAAAAATTAACACACTTACCTGATTGTGAGAAATTGCAGGAGGACCTTGCAAGACTGGAAGACTGGGCATCCAAATGGCAGAAGAAATTTTGTGTGGACAAGTGCAAGGTGAAAAATAATCCATGCACATAGGGAAAAATAATCAATGCTGTAGTTACACAATTTTAGGTTCCATATTAGGAGCTACCACCCAGGAAAATGATCTAGGCATCATAATAGATGCCTAGATCATTGAAACTATCGACTCAGTGTGCTGCAGCAGTCAAAAAAGTAAACAGAATGTTAGGAAGGGAATAGTGAATAAAACGGAAAATGTCATAATGCCTCTGTATTGCTCCATGGTGAGACCGCACCATGAGTATTGTGTATAATTCTGGTCGCCGCATATCAAAAAGATTTAGTTACGATGGAGAAGGTACAGAGAAGGGTGACCAAAATGATAAAGGGGATGGAACAGCTCCCCTATAAGGAAAGGCTGAAGAGGTTAGGCTGTTTAGCTTGGAGAAGAGATGGCTGAAGAGGGATATGACAGAGTCTAGAACAGGTAAATGTGAATTGGTTATTTACTCTTTCAGATAATAGAAGGACTAGGGGGCACTCCATGAAGTTAGCAAATAGCACATTTAAAACTAATCAGATAAAATTCTTTTTCACTCAATGCACAATTAAGCTCTGGAATTTGTTGCCAGAAGATGTGGTTAGTACAGTTAGTGTAGCTGGGTTTAAAAAAAGGTTTGGATAAGTACATGGAGAAATCCTTTAATGCTATTAATCAGTTGTCTTAGAGAATAGCCACTGCTATTACTGGCATCAGCAGCATGGGATCTACTTAGTGTTTGGGTACTTGCCAGATACTTGTAGCCTGGATTGGCCACTGTTGGAAACAGGATGCTGGGCTTGATGGACTCTTGGTCTGACCTAGTACGGCAATTTCTTATGTACCTTATCCACAGGTCCATAATTTCTAAATTGTGAAGGAATGATCCCCACCTACCGGCACATAAAACTGATGCTGGCTGGGCCCTGTAGCCAGCACTAGTTTGTTGTACAGAAAAACATGCACTGCTGTGGTGCCAACCAGAAAACACTGCAAAAAAAGATACTTGAAACCCATATAATTCTGGGCCTATTGGAATGCGTCAGAGGTGTGGGTTTGGCCCTTGGACAGCCAACAATATAGTAAAACTCCCATACAAAAACAGTACTAACTGCAAGCACTCAAACAGGAACAACCCTATCTATGAAAATGCAAATATTACACCAGGCCCTAACACCTCCTATTATGAAAGCAAAACAAACCAGTCTGCTCTAAATTCCTACATAGAAACTATACATTCTAGCAAAATATCTCACCTCGCTTACCCATGCAGAATACAGACAGAAAGAGACCATAAATATAAACACAAGTGTTTAGACGGAAACTGAACTAGAAATTCAAACACACTAGACTCTGTATATTATGAAGCAATGGAAAAACAAAAACATCACCAATTGTTATAAATCAAACAATAAAATCAAGAAATATAAATCAATCATAATAAGCCATATTAATAAAATGAATATTGCCAAAAAGATGACAAACAGAATAGCATCCAAAAATTAAGAACCCATATAAAATGTTTTTAAAATTTCCAAAATGCAATAAAATATTTCAAAATACCAGACACATCAAACACCTAATAATTAAAACAAGAAGGGAAAAATACTTAGCTTCCCATACCTGATAACTTTTGATTTTCACTCACCTTGAGCTTGTTATGGATTAGTGGGGGTGGCAAAAATGTTTCACCCCTCCCCAAGGCAGGCTCCCATTCACACACAAACACACCCATGCCCCCCAGGCAGACTCTCATTCACATCCACCCATCCCAGACAGGCTCCCATTCATGACCAGCTTCTCCCCCCCTCCCATGTAGGCTCCAATTCACAAGCACTCATTCCAGGCAGGCTTTCATTCACATATACACACATCCCTCCATCCCCCTCAGGCAGGTTCCTACTCGCTCACACACACACAAACCCATCCCTCCCAGGCAGGTTCCCATTCACACACACACATCCCCCCCCATTCCCCCAGGCAGGTTCCCATTCATACACACATAGAAACCCCCCCCCAGGCAGGTTCCCATTCACACACACACATATCCACCCATCCCCTCAGTTAGGTTCCCATTTACATACACACAAACCCATACCTCCAGGCAGGTTCCCATTCTCACACACACACCCCTATCCCCCCACCAAGCAGACTTCATTTTCACACAGTCTCTATTCTCTATGCAGGCAGGGTCCACAGGTCTTTCTTGCCACTGCTGCCACCCAATGCCTCATGCCTTGGAAGAGAGAAGGATTCATTGTATCAGAGCTGTAAGCATTCTTCCTGTTGCTCTTCCATGTGTGCAGGCTGGTCCGTGGTACTCAATACTGGCAGTGCTAGCACTTCCTGTATGTTCATCTCGTGCATCGCGAGATGATGATACAGGAAGTAGTAGCACCACAATTTTTGAGTACCGCTGGGCCGGCCAGCACAAGAGGAGGAATCACAAAACGAGCTCCCTGTTTTCTTCTGCTGCTGCCTCCGGTGACTGCACGGGCTCTGTATTCTTCCGCTGCCGGTGGGATGGGGGTCCACCAGTGGCTACTCAGGCCTTTCACTGATCTCTTTCCTGGGCACCCTTCCATCTCAGCTGCCGCCCTACCAGGTGTGCCACCCCGTGCAATTGCACTGTTTGCACACCTGGTCGCGCCAGGCCTGAATCCAGAATACATGATGTAACCAAACTTGTAGAGGCTGAACCAATTGCATAGATAGAAGGGGGACTGCTCTACTTCTTAATTATTTTGGAAAAATGTAAAATTTTATTTTGGAGATTTTTTGGCTCAATTTTGCCAGGTTCCAGGTCACATAATGTACGTCTAAAGGGTCAGCTTGGCATACTTTTGGAAGCTGTTAAAGCATGTGCTGCAAGGAAAGCGCACAAGGGAGTCAGATACAAACATGGGCCGCACATAAATGATTTTGAAAATGACCCCCCAAAATCTTAAAATCTCCCCAGGTGTAGAAAATGATTAAAATGCTGCAATAAATAAGATTTAATTATCTTTATCTAGACAAAGAAGCAGGTGGCTAGTCTAGCTGTATACAAAGCCTCTGAAATAACAGAAGCATTTTTAAGGACATAAGGGAATAAATTAGCTGTCACAGATGATAATAACCTGAAATATGTGTTATGTGGGACACCAGAAGCAAGTGGCAGGCAAATGTAAACCTTGCTTAATGAAGCACTTCTTTTTATAAGCCCTAACTCAGTAAACGTGTGCAATGAGTAAGTCTTTAAACACATATCAGTGCATGAAAGAGACCACATTGTCAGTTTATCATGCTTATTTCTCAATGGTGAAAATAAAATATAACAGAAGTATTTTAGCATGAGCTGTCTTGTACTTCTGCCATGCAGCGCTGCCTTGCAAAGAGGATTGTTTCATCCATAAAAACTAATCAATGTCACAACTCTAACATCCTGCACACGACAAAACCCAAAATAAATCAGAGGTTTAGTATCAGGTATAATTCATCTGCCAAATATTCTGCATGAAAATTATAGTGAAGGGTTGGCCCGATGGCTCAATGGCAAATGCTGTGCATTGCCAGGAGGAGGACCTGGGTTGAACTTTTGGGTCAGGCTGGCCAGGGATGCTGCAGAGTCAGCATTCACAGCCCTTGAGGAGAGGAAGCATCAGCTCCAAGGGTGACCATAATGGCCATAACTAAGTCCCAAAGCCACATTTGGGGGAAGGGGGGGAGGGGGCAGGGGCCTGGCTGAGGACTGTCACTCTGAGGACAGGTCTGAGTTAGGAGAAAGTTATAAAGGAAACCCCCTCCCCCTCTGGTAGCCATGAATAAAGACTCATAATACTGTATCCAATAAAGGCCAGTTCCACTTGAGCTGGAAGCACAAAAGATCAGGAAAAAACAGACAAGCAAAAAATAAAAAAGGAAATGATAGCAGATAAAGACTGCAAAGGCTCATCTGATCTTTCTATTTCTGATGCATAAACAACAAAAAGATAGAAACAAAATATACTGAAGCTTTGGCTGATGTAACTGGATTGTATTTGTTTTTATGACTGTACATGTTTTAATTGTATTTGTGTTTTCTTTTTCTGTAAACCGCTTTGAAGCCTTTGATACTTTGTTACATAAGTAAGTAAATAAATTTCATCAGATATAAGATGTGTGGTAATCATGAGCAGCGACTGTGGCTCAGGCAGAGAAACGCTGGATCTACATAATGGCTCCGTCTCTCCGCGAGGTTTTAAATCCAGATATGGAAGGGAGTGATGGTAACTGCCACATTTTGCATATAAAATAATTTTGGAGAAACAATGTGGTGAAGGTAAGGTGCATTTTTATGAATGGGAGCTGTATTCATAAAAATACAGCTGGCACAGAAGGCAGCAGCCAGGCCGCTAAAACTTATATCTTATATATCTGGCATTTGGGAGCGATTTGCAATATTCAACTGGCGTTTGAGGAGAATATTTATTCTGTCAAGTTTATGTGATATTAGATCCTCACATATACCTAACCCTTCAAGCCACAGTAAAAGTTTATTTGAGAATCATATAAGATTCAAGCTTTTAGATTAAGAGAATATCTAATTGTATCCAAAGAATAAAGAAGTATTTGGGTTAAACAAAGTAACCATAGATAAAGAAAAAAAAAAAAAGATCACCAGAAAACAGTGAAAAACATCAACAGACAAGTGGAATAAGAGCGAAGAATACCTTAGCTTGACTTTTACAAAAAAGTAAGGACTAACCGAGTTAAATTTCTAAACATTTTTGGAGACATCTTTTTTGGTGAATTTGGGGATATGGATAAGAGGACACATTGATTTACACATAATCACATTTTTAAAATTTCAAAAAAGTTTAAAAAAAAGCGAGTGGGAGGGTGGTAAGTTGATGGTTATAATACAACAATTGAAGCAAGGCAGTGGAGGCATGCGTCAAGATATATGAAACTAACCCCATTCCGCAACAAATTATTTTTACAAAAAATCATTCTTTAATAAATTGTTGTTCTATAAAACACATAATAGGGTGAGATTAATTTTTGGGCACAAGAGAGTAGATTTTCTGGTCTCATCGGGGCGGAGATTAATACGAGTAATTACGGACAAATGAAGACATGACACTACAGAATAAGTAGCCCCTAGAACTATAAATATGAATGTACAAGAGAGCTGAGAAACTACCTACAGAACCAATCGTTATGAAATGCAACTCAAAGACCTAGTACACTTTGAAATGAGTTCGGAGTTGGTCCAGTATTTCTTAATGTGAGCCACAGAAACTGAAACCCACTTCATCTCCCCTCTCCAGTCCATCCTCATTTCAGCAATGGCTCTTGCCAAATACAGTACATAAACACTATTAATGAACTACCTTGAAATGCTTACTCAGGGTTTTCTCACAAGTGCAAACTTCCATGGATCGAAAGACATTGATTATAGCAATGTACTATAGTACTGAGCTGATCTGTTTTGTAGGCCAGAAAAATGACTCAGCTATCAAAGGCATCTATGATTGACTAGATAAAATAAGTATCAATTAAAACTGGGTAATAACAGGTGTATGTTTTGTATATAAAATATGTTGGACAACAGTTCTACATAGGTAAAATGATTTTATTATAACTGCTTTCCTTACATTGACTATACCTAGTTTTCAGCATTATCCTGCTTATTTATTTTTTTTATTTTAGATTTTTATATTTTGCTTTTCGGCATTTCAAAGCAGATTGTGTTATCCTTAGGTTAGCAATCAGACAAAGAACAGAAAGACATTACCCTAGAATACAAAACATGCTTGTAACTTCCATGCACCAAAGACAGGTCTTTTATTTTGCATAGAACAAAGTACACCACTCATATTAAATTAGATTAATGGGACTGCATATAGTGTTGCTCTGTATTTTGTTTTAATGTTTTAAATATACAGAAGTTAAAACAAATTACAAAATCACTGAGCATAAAAAGAACTGGGATAGTCTTTTATTTCCTTTGTTCTCTGCTTTAAAAAAAAAAAAACCAACAACAAAAAAAACACCTACCAGATTGATGTCCCAGTAAGGGGATAATAGTTTCTTTCCAATTAAGCTGAAATACTGCAT
The DNA here is from genome assembly GCF_901001135.1 of Rhinatrema bivittatum. Lineage (NCBI taxonomy): Eukaryota > Metazoa > Chordata > Amphibia > Gymnophiona > Rhinatrematidae > Rhinatrema > Rhinatrema bivittatum. Next base: position 345,839,742 of record NC_042617.1, read on the forward strand.
TATTACATTGTATACCACAAATTCTTTAATACAACTGCAGTGTGATAAAAGATTCTACCAGTTCTCAGGATTTGATTCCACTCCCTCCACCCTGATATAGGTTTTAAATTTGTTCTCACTCTTGATAAGTGCCTAAAACTAGAATTTAGCCTATTGATCTGATGGTCACTAATTCCACTTTTGAAGAGGGGTTGTTATACTTTCCATTATATAACTAGACCTTAATTCTGAAAAATTCTGGAGCTACCTAAATGACCAAATATCTGGCCCTAGATTTCTTTTCTCATGCTATGAAAAATATATTTGGGTGAACTCAGGGGTGACTGTTCCACTCTATCCCATGGAAAAACTTATTGCTATGTAGAATTTTTTTTTTTCTTTTTTTTTTTAAGATTCTCTGCAATGTCATTCTCTCTTCTGCTTTGTCACACATATCAGACATCTTGCTCCAAAGCTTTCAAGTTATCCAACTAGTTCTTGCACACCACTCTGAAGGATTAGGATACCCCTTCTCTCATGCAGAGATTTCTCTGAGTTGATCTCCATAAAATGGTATGACTGGTAATCTCCAAAGTATCCTCACAGGAAAGTTTTGTTCCAGATTGCGGCTTTTGATTATTGTTTACTTTTGACTCAGATGTAACAAAAAGCCTTGCCTCACCTTTTGTTTCCTTTTGTTGTACTTTTTCAATTCTCAGCCCTGAAAATGTTTCTCCAAAATCCTCATGGCTAGAATGTGCTTGTCCTGAGGCCTTATTTATTTGGGAATTCTCAATCTAAAAAACAGTGATTCCTGCTTCCAAAATCTGCCAAAAGTATGGTTTTGTATTGTCATATAGTTCTTGTATATACTCATCAAAATCACACTTTATATGCATATAAATATTCACATTGCAAATATGTAAGAAGCAATTTTCACATAACAAAAATGTTTAAAAACTAGGTGGTGTACATTTTTATTATGCACACACAACACTGCATTTTTTGCATCATGCACAAGGTACATTGCGTGAAAGCATAAATGGGAACTACCGCGTGATGTTCTACATTGAGGATTAGCTATGATTTAAAAAAGGGCTGAAATAATCAACACATGGCGCACACATTCTCACATACACTCACACTCACAGTCTCTGAGCATATGTAAGCGAGCCAAGGGCGTGACATGGACGGTGGCAGCCATGTGATCCAGAAGTCAGAGTTATGTGGCATGCCAAGACCTGCCGGCTCCAGTGAACCAGTCCAGCAAGGGACGCTAGCATGAGCGACCGCTTGCAAGGAAGATAGGCTCTGGCCTGAGCCGTGTCCAGCTAGGGGCCGATAAAGACCAATTGCTGCGATGAGGTAAGAATGGACTTTGGGTAGTGGATGACAAACCCCAGGGACTCCTACACCCCAATGGTCAAGTGCAGAGACCGAAGCACTCCCTTCCTGGGTGGTACTCTTGACCAACCAATCGTCCAAGTAGGGAAACACCTGCACCCCCAGTTGGTGGAGGTGAGCTCCCACTACTGCCAGACACTTGCTGAAGACCAAGGGGCCGAGGCAAGGCCAAACAGAAACACCCTGCACTGGAAATGCCTCTCGCCCATGACAAACCGAAGATACTTTCTGTGATTGGGGAAGATCTCAAAGTGGGCATAAGTCTCTTTCAGATCGAGGGAGTAAAGCCAGACCCCTCTTTGCAGGAGGGGAATCAGGGTGCCCAGAGAGACCATCTTGAACTTTTCTTTTTTGCGAAACTTGTTCAAGGCCCTCAAGTCCAAAACAGGAAATAGCGAGAGTAGAACCCCCGCCTTTGCTGCTGCAGTGGAATGGGTTTGACGGCTCTGGTTGTTACAAGGCTGGAGAGCTCTGTCAAGAGTATTTCCTGATGTGAGGAGAGACCCCCACAAGGGATACGGAGGAGAATCCAAGGGGAAACCCAGGAAGTTCAACCAATACCCTCAACAAACATTGGACAGAACCCAAAGTGTTATGGTTAAAAATGATGAAATAGGCTTTATTTTCTGACCCTTAAAAATTCAATGTATATTGAATACGAATATGAATAGTTTGAAATGTAAACTTAAATTCATAAATAAAGAATTAAAAAAAAAAAACATTGGACAGAACCCACCGGTCCAAGGTGATACTGGGCCAGCGGTCCATGAAGACCACAGCCGGCCCCCTACTGAAGGGCCTGGCGTCGAGGGTATGGCAAATTGTTTTATGCTCCCCTGCAAGCAATCAAAACCCCATAGCAGGGCTTGGCTGAGGCACTGGCTGAGATCTGGGGCGGCCCCTAGAGCTAACACGTTAAGGACGGGCACGAGAGGCAGGAGGATAAATCTTCCTCTGGCAATAAAAGGGCTTGTCTTCATTACTATGTTACAACTGGAAGGGATCTACAATACAAAAACAAACAAATTCCAACAGTGTAAATGGACTGTAGTGGTCAAGGAATTGTAAATGACCACTTTTATAAACTTAATTTAATTATTAGTAAAGTTGGAACTACCAACAGTTTCCAGCGTAATTATTACACTACTTGTTAAAGATTTGTTGAGTGATACTCACAGCCTTGTAGAATAATCTCCCCCTGCCACCCTCCCCAAGAGGAAATTCTGGACTCAAAGGAGCTTGATATCACAGCTTGGAATGTGAGCAGCAGAACCCCTGAAATATAAAGGTGGTCCTTGGAATCCTGTGTGGGACAATCAGATTTGGGGTTACAAGTTCTGCTCATTATTTTTTATTTCCATTTGTGGTGCTTTGGTACAGTTTAGTTTGGTGCAGGGGGGGAATGAAGAAAAGTAGATTTATATTCAGACAACAACAAACAAAGACTGAATTGCACAGGCTGGGTAAACAAACAAGCGTGGGAGTAGCTTGCTTATTGCAGCGGTTACTACCCCTAACCAATTAAGCTAGATACTTCACTTAGATGCAGTTCCAGCACTGCTCTCTACATTAATGGCGGGGGTGGAAGGGAAATAGAACCAAAAGGTTACTAAGGGCCAAGAGTAACAGATAAGCATGAGGGGGAAAAAAAAGCGTGAAAGCCTGCTAGGCAGACTGGATGGGCCATTTGGTCTTCTTCTGCCGTCATTTCTATGTTTATTGTATTTTAACTTATGGCGCGCTTTGGTACAACTTTGTAAGCCAGCAAATAATTGGGGGAGAGTGAAGTAAATGATCCAATAATTCTATTCAAAGCAATTATATATATATTTATTTTTTTTATTTTTTTTTATAAAGCAGCTTACAAAGGAACAAATTCAAAAACTTTTCGCTGTTAGCTGATTTATAAAAATTATTTAATTGCTCTAAATGGAATTCTTTGGATCATTTATTACAGCTCTGTAAAATGTCTCAGGTGTGCCTTTGATGTGGGAAAGACAGTATAAAAGTTTTAATAAACAAACAACTTAAAACAGTCATAACAATAAACTCATCAAACTTAATTTTAGAAATGAAGATCATCAGGCAATTAGCAGGCAATACCTTTTTATGAAATTAACCTGTAGCAGTGAGTTTTGTGGTCTTACATTATGTACTGCCCCTGATAAATAAAAGACATGGTTCCATGTACACATATAGGCCAAAGACCGGCACACTGACTTCAGCAAAAGATAATCTGTTTACCGTGTAACTGTCATACAGGGCCACTCTCCCAAAAACGTCTTCCTGGAAAAGCCAAAACAGTTCTAAGAGGGAATCTGCAGACTGTCCAGGGTGTACATATATGACCTGTGGCTTAAGGCAGGGATAAGTGGCAAAAAAGGTATAAAGGTGAGACAGATTAAGGAATTTCTGAGAATCCTGCAAGATTCAGAGAACTCCCACCTTATCTAATCTACAGAACGCATCCTGACAGCTGCCAACTCCTGCAGAGTAAATTCTGCTGTATTACTTCAGGATAATTTAGTAGAGCCATACTATGTTACATATTTCTCTGAGATCCCAAGCGAATTCAAATATCTGATTTTCTGTAAATATAGTCACTACAATTTGAATGGTACTGTAACTGTAGCAATTCATTATAATAAATTGTCTTCCAGATCTCCAAGAATTATTTGGTTTTATTCCAATTATTATTCCATTTTGACCCTAACAAACCTAATACAGATGTATAGATATTCACTATAATCTGATTGGTATTGTAACTGTAGCTGCTATGGTTGGAGCAATAATGTGTGCCATTTCCTTTAACTCGTGGGTTGGGATTATATCAAGATTGTGCCGGGCTGGGTTTATTTTTCTTAGCATCTTTTCCGTTTCGGTATTTGAGATTGGGTCGAAGTTCGACCAAGGTGTTATAGTTGCTGTGTCAAATTGCGCTTCAGTGATTGAGGGTTTGTTGATGGTGCTAGTTATTTTGCTTATTTTGTTCGTAAAGAACATGGCAAGGTCTTGGCTTAGACTATGTGTTTCGGCTGTGGGGGTGTTGTTGTTATTCTCGTATGAGGTTTCTCACAATGTTGAAGAGGGAGTTGGATTTATTTGTGGAGTTTTTTATCTTTTGACTATAGTAGTCACGTTTGGAGTTCAGAATCATTTTCTTATAGTCGGCAAGTTGCGTGTGGTATATCTTTGTAGGGTTGCTGGGCATTTGGCTTTACGCCATTCTTTTTCCATCTTCCTGAGGTTGGATTTCATAGTTCTGAGGTTAGAGTTGAACCAAGGGTTGTTTTTTCCTCTGGATTTTTGTTTTTTTTTATCAGTTTCAATTTCTCGGGGTTTATGTTATTTGCCGTTTGTTCTGTAAGGTGGAACCAGGATTGAGTAGCGTTGTTTATATTGGATAGGTCTAGATTCGCTAGTTGTTTCCCTGGTTCTTGTTGTAGTATGTTGGGTTGGAAGGGATGTCTGTATTTGAATGATCGTTGTTCATTTGTTCTTGTCATGTTGTTGGTTTTTATTTGCGAGCTGCATTGTAAGAGGTAGTGATCAGACCAAGGGATTGGTTTGTGAGATATTGTTGTGTCGGAGAAGTAGTGGTTGGTAAAGATCAGGTCCAGAGTGTGACCTGCTTTGTGAGTGGGATTTGTTCACTAGTTGGTTCAGGTTTAGGCTTGAAAGCATATCAAGCATGGTTTGGCAATTTTGTGATCTGGGGTTGGCGTCAGTATGAAGGTTGAAGTCGCCGAGTATTATAGAAGGTTTTTTCATGCTAATGTTTGTTATTAAGAGGGAGGAGGAATAGCCTAGTGGTTAGAGCACTGGACTATGAACCAGGAGACCAAGGTTCAAGTCCCGCTGTCACTCCTTGTGACCTTGGGCAAGTCACTTTACCCTCCATTGCCTCAGGTACAAAAAACTTAGATTGTAAGCCCTCTGGGGATAGAGAAATACCTACAGTACCTGAATGTAAACCGGTGTGATATCTCAATTGAGATGAATGTCGGTATATAAAAATAATAAATAAAAATAAATAATAAATAATAATAGTGGGGAGATCTCGTTGTCTAGAAGTTTGGGAGGGCAATAAACTAGACATAGTTGTAGGGATTCTGAGTCCAATAGCGCAATTTCATATTTCTTCGGGAGGTTGTGAGGGATGAACTTCATAGAGAAATGTTTTTTTTTATAAGGAGGAGTAGTCCTCCTCCTCTGCGGGACTTGCGTGGGATTGAAAATATGTCATAAGCAATGTTGGTTAGATAATTCGTTAGAACTTGATTGGTATTTTTAAACCATGTTTCGGTTATGGCGAAGAAGTCTAGGTTCTTTTCTTGGATTATGTCTGAAATTAGCATGAATTTTTTGGTTAGAGATTGGGCGTTTACCAAAAAGAAGGTGAGATAAAATAGGTTTTTGATGTGGTTCATAAGTGGGATTTTAATCAGGTATCTGTTTCTCATCAGATGAGTCGCGGTGGGGAGTGGATCCATTACTGTGTTGATAGTTCTTTCTAGGAGTGCTCGATTGTCTCCCAGGTCTTGGTGACGTTGGTGGATAGTGGTTGGATTGAAGAAGATGATTATCAGAGAAAGGAGGCTGAGGGGGTGTTGTGGGACGCTGGAAGGGTCATGTAGGAGGGTCTTGCAGGATGTTGAACAGTATCAGATCCGAAAGAGTGTGGGTGCTGGTTGAAGCTAGATTCGTGCTGGGTGGTTGCTGGATGAGAACTGTATGAGTGGTATAGATGATCAGAGATGTTGTTGGTTGAAATACAGATGAAAGCTGGATGAAAATTGGGTGAGTAATAGGAGAGATTTAGATGAGTGCTGGAAGAAGTCCAGATAGATTTAGATGAGTGCTGGAAGAAGTCCGGAATTGAGCTGGATGGAACTCGGGAGAGTGTTTAAAGCAAACTGGATGATTGCTGGATGCAGTTAGGAGGAGTGTTGTAACTGGATGAGGTTTGCAGATGCGTTGAACAACTACTGAAAGAGAGATAGTGTTAGTGCTGTAATCTGTATGGGGAGTGCTAGCTGCAGTTTGGTAGTGTGCTGGATTGGGTATGTTACCACGTTGATTATTAGAAGCTGGGTGGAGCAGGCGACGGAGCACTATTTGATGAGATCCTAATGTGTGCTGGGGTATGGTTGCTGAGATCCGGATAAGCATTGATGGAAGTTTGAGGATGTTGGTATGAGTGCAGGACGAGGTATGAGAATATTGGATGGTTTCTGGTGGAAGCTGAATGGATGTTTGCAGGATTGAAAGAATGCAATGTTTGGGTTGTTGGAGGAGAAGCAGAGTACGAAAGGGAGAGGTCCTGGGGCTCTCCAAGGGGAGCGCTAAGGGGCAGGCCCCTTAGGGCGCGCGACGCCGCAGGGAGGGGTACAAATTTAAAGCCCTTCACGCCAGACTCTGATTGGCCTGCTGCCTCTCAGGGGGCGTGGCCGACTTACTGCGAAGGTTCGGCTGCACTGAGTCTTCTTTCTTTTTTCACTTTTTTCTTTTCTGTCTTCACACAAAAGTCCTCAACTCTGCGGCACACAGCATTCAAAAGAACAATGAATTCACATGATACATCATCAAGTGGCAAGAAACCACATGAAACACAGCCTGCGCTACCACATTGCCAGTGCAACTGCAGGAGGGTAAGCAAAAGGGGGGGGGGGGGGCAATTAGCCCCCCAATCTTCTGACTCAACTCCAGATGGTAGAGGCCATAACAGAACTAGGAACTTGCTTATCACTGAGAGAATCAATTGAGCAGGGTCAAATATTCTGAAATTTTACAATACATTTCCATGGAAATGTGAGAAAAAACAATATATCTATTTGCAAAACTTTAGGATGAAGTAACAAAAAATTGTCTCCTATGCTTTTGGGTAGTTTTAGCCATAATCAGGAAATATCCTAACCTTACAATTCAAGAATAATTCCTGCTTATGCTTAAAGAAAAGTCTCAAGATACAGTCATGATCCAATTCCCGCAAGATTATTTATTAATTTATTTATTTATTTGCTGTTCTATACCAACATTCGATTTGGCATATCACATCGGTTTACATATAACATGATGTCAAAAGGCAGGCCTTATAAAAACATAGTACATTGTAACAGAATAGATTAATTAACTCGGTACCTTATACTTGTTTAACGAATTAACTTAATAGTAAAATATACTGAGAAAACTTTTTTAACAGAATATGTTTTGATTTGACTTATGTACAGTGGCAGGGAGGAGGGGATGGCAGGGCCTGGGGGAGGGGGAGAATTTTATCTGGGGGATGGGTGGTATAAGGAATCAGTTATTTATCTGGAGGGAAAGCTTTCTGGAAGAGCCAGGTTTTGAGGTTCTTTTGGAAGGATGGCATAGAGGGGTCCGTTCTGAGAGAAGGTGGAAGGTTGTTCCAGAGGTGCGGGCCGGCTATAGATGCGGCGCATTCTCTTGTGGTGACTCGAGGCACTTCCTTAATAGAGGGAGTGGCGAGAAGGCCTGTGTTGGTTGAGCGGAGATTTCTGGTGGAGTTGCTAGGGGTTTTTAATTGTTGTAAGAGAGCAATTTGTTCAAGTACGGTTTGTAAGGAATTTTTCCAAATGTTAACTACTTCATCAACATTGGAAACTTCAATATCACGTAACATAGGAAGCCACTTTTTTTTTTAAAGGCTTCTATTTCAATTGGAAGACTCTTAAAAGCTAAAGGAGGTTTATTTTCCTCAGTTTTTTGTTTTACCAATCAAGTTCATAGTAGCATATAATTTAATCAAAAAATGGTCAAACCAAGGTACATCAATGATCTCCACTTGATAATTGCTAATATTTGAAGAAGTTTTTAAAAACAGAAGGTCTAATGTGTGACCACCACAATTGGTAGGTTTAGCTATTAATTGTGTCCAACCGATTGCATTCATAGAATTCAAAATATAGTCACTCCGCGTCTGGACATCTGCATACAAATTAAAAGTCACCCATAATCATAAACTCTTTATAATCCAAATTCAAAGTTTGGATGAAATTTGTCACTAAAAGGATTAGTATTTAATAGCATGGATGAAGCTAATATTAAGCAGATGCCCCAAGTCGCATTTTTGATAACAAGAGTTTCCAATTGGGATTCAGAATCTATTTTCACCAAATGCATATTTAAAGATTTTTTGATTATCAATAATCCTCCTCCCCTTTTAACAGGCCTAGAGAATGAAAAAATGTGGTAATAACATACCTCCAGTTGCTTTAATAATACCTTACCAGTATCTTTGAAGCAAGACTCGGCAATGTAAATATCATCAGGTTTAAATGAGGTGAGAAAATCAACAATAAGGATTTTCTTTTTTAAAGCTTGCGCATTAACAAGGAATATCGACAAAATATTTAAATCATAAGTATGAGACACTTCTTTCTCAATAGCCACCAAAATTCTCTGATTTTTAGGTTTTACAAAGGACCTGAGACCGGCATAGTGGCCCATCCCCAGAATAGTTGGAATGTTACCAGACATCGTAAAAGAACAACAACAAATATAAAAAATTTACTTTAAAAAGATTAAAAATGGCTCACAAAGAGGCATGCTCCTTGTACGCACTTCTTCGGCATGTGACAAGGTGTACGACACCGTAGGCGTCCTTCCCCTCTTTTCCTGCTGGCACCCAGAGCTGAAAATACAAAGTGGATGGGGCCACCACTCTTCCCAGTGCAGAATGGGGGGTTCATCAGAGCTAGCAGAAAGAGTTGAATCACTCGCAGATGTAAGTGCGCTCCGTGGCAGCAAACCTGCTAGATAGAAGCAGCAGTCATATAATGCTGTAGGTGTCCTCCCCCTCTTTTCTTGATTGTTAATTTCATGGCATGTCCCTTGTTTTAGTATTATTTGAAAGGGTAAATAACCATCCTTTATTTACTTGTTCCTGCCCACTCATGATTTTATAAACTTCTATCATGTCAATTCTCAGCCAACTCTTTTCCAAGCTGAAGACTCCTAGCTTGCATAAAATTCTCATCATAGGAGAGATGTTCCAACCCCCTTTGTTAGGTCACCCTCCACTGCACCTTTTATTATTCTGCTATGTCTTTCTTAAGATGGGACAAACAGAACTGCATACAATACTCAAGGTTTCAGACACACCATGGCTCGATACAGAAGCAATATGATATTTTGTTTTATTCTCCATTCCTTTTCAGATCATTCCTAACATTCTATTTGCTATTTTGACAGCCGCAGTACACTGAGCAGAGAAATTCATCATATTGCCCACAAGGACTCCAAGGTCCTTTTCCTTGGTAGTGATTCCCAAAACAGAACCCAGCATCATATACGCATAGCTGGAATTATTTTTACGTATGTGCATCACTTTGCACTTTCCACATTAAATCTCACCTGTCATTCAGTTGCCCAGACTCCTAGTCTTACAAGGTCCATATGCTGTTCCTCACAATCTGCTGTTTTCTGCAAATTTTATCACTTCACTCATTGTTCCCTTTTCCATATCCCTGTGATACTCCACTAACGACCTTTTTCCATTCGGAAAACTGACCATTAAGTCCTATCCTCTGTTTCTGGCCTTTTAACCAGTTACTAATCCTCAACAGAACACTGCCTCCCATCCCATGACTTTGTAAGTTCCTAATGAGTCCTTGATGGGGGACTTTAACAAATGCCTTATGAAAATACAAACACACAATATCAACCAACTCACTTTTATCTACATGTTTATTTATACCTTCAAAAAATATAAAACATTGGTAAGACAAGATTTCCCCTTGCTAAAACCAGGTTGACTCTTGTTGACTCTTGTCAACTGTTATATAACCAGTGATTTTGTTTTTAAGAACGACATCTAGCATTTTTCCTGGCACCAACGTCAGGCTCACCGGTCTATAATTCCCTGAATCACCACTGGAGCCCTTTTTAAAAATCGGTATCACATGGGCCATCTTCCAGTCTTCAGGAACCTTGGCTGTTTTAAATGATAGGTTACAGATTACTAGTAAAAGGTTAGAGATTTCATATTTTAGTTCTTTTAGAACTTTGGGGCAGATGCCATTCGGTTCTGGTAATTTTTTTACTCTTTAGTTTATCAAACTGATCTATTTAATCCTACACATTCCTCACAGAAATGTATTTTAATTGTTCAGATTCTCCATCATTAAAAAATGTTTCCAGTGTGGGAATCCTTCTCCATAACATCCGAGGCACAGAATAAATTCTGTTTTTCAGCTATTTCTTGCCTTCCCAGACTATCCCTTTTGCCCCTTGGTCATTTAGTGGCCCAACTGACTCCCTCACAGGCTTTTTGCTTTAAATGTACTTGAAAAATTTTTATTATTCGTTTTATATCACTGGCAAGCTTTTTCTCAAAGTTTCTCTTAGTCTGTCTAACTACTACATGGGAACATGCAAGGTTGCCTTACTGGGTCAGTCTGAGGGTCCATCAAGTCCATCAAGTCCATCGGCTACTGTTTCCAACAGTGGCCAATCCAGGTTACAAATATCTGACAAGTACCCAAACATTAAACATATCCCATGCTACTGATGCTGGTAATAAGCAGTACCTATTTCCTAAGTCAACATGATTAATAGCAGTTAATGGATTTCTTCCCCTTGAACTTATCCAAACCTTTTTTTAAAACCCAGCTACACTGACAGCCTTAACCACATCCTCTGCCAATGAAATCCAGAGTTTAATTGTACATGGCGTGAAAAAGAATTTTCTCTAATTTGTTTTAAATGTGCTATTTGCCAACTTCATGGAGTGCCCCGTAGTCCTTGTATTATCTGAAAGAGTAAATAACCGATTCACATTTACCCATTCAAGTCCTTTCACGATTTTATAAACCTTTATCATAACCCTCCTCAGCCTTCACTTCTCCAAGATGAACATCCCTAACCTCTTTAGCCTTTCTTCATAGGAAAGCTGTTCCATGTTCTTTATCAATTTGGTGGCCCTTCTCTGTACCTTCTCCAGTGCAACTATATCTATATTGGGATGCGACGACCAGAAATGCATACAGTATTCAAAATGCGATCTCACCATGGAGCGATACAGAAGCATTATGACAGTCTCCATTTCAATCACCATTCCTTTCCTATTAATTCCTAACGTTCGGTTTGCTTTTTTGACTGCCATGGCACACAAAGCCAATGATTTCAATGTATGAAGCCTAGATCTTCCTGGGTGGTAACTGATAATATCAAACCTAAAATCGTGCAACTACAGCATGGATTTTTTTTCCATATATGCATCACCTTGCATATATGCCATTTAGATGCCCAATCTTCCAATCTTACGAGGTCTTCCTGCAATTTATCACAATCCACTTGTGATTTAACTTCTCTGAATAATTTTGTGTCATCTGCAAATTTGATCACCGCACTTACTGCACCCCTTTCCAGATCATTTATAAATATATTAAAAAGCACTAGTCCAAGTACATATCCCTAGGCATGCCACTGTTTACCTTTTTCCACTGAGAAAACTGACCATTTAATCTTTCTCTCTTTTCCTGTCTTTTATCCAGTTTGCATTCCACAGAAGGACATCGCCTCCTATCCCATGTAATTTTAGTTCTCTTAGAAGCCTCTCATAAGGGACTTTGTCAAACACCTTCTCAAAATCCAAATACACTATATCTACCGGTTCACTTTATTAACCCCTTCAAAAAACTGTAGCAGATTTGTGAGGCAAGAATTCCCTTGGATAAATCCATGCTGGCTGTGTCCCATTAAACTATGTCTATCTATATGCCCTGTGATTTGGATCTTCAGAATAATTTCCACAATTTTTCCCAGCACTGAAATCAGGCTCACCAGTCTATAGTTTCCTGCATCACCTCTGGAGCCCTTTTTAAATATCTGAGTTACATTGGCCACCCTCCAGTCCTCAGGTACAACTGATGATATTAATGATAGATTACAAATTACTAGTAATAAGTCTGAAATTTCATTTTTTTCACAACCCTTGGATGTATACCATCTGGTCCAGGTGATTTGCTACTCTTCAGACTGACATCTTCCAGGTTCACCGTGACTTGGTTCCGATCATTCAAATTATCATCCCTGAAAACTGTCTCCAGAATGGGTATCCTCCCAACATCCTCATTAGTAAACACAAATAATTCCTTTCCTCTTTCTGTGATGGCCTTATCTTTCCTAAGTGCCCCTTTAACCCCTCGATCATCTAACGCTCCAACCGACTCCTTTGCAGGCTTCCTGCTTCATGTTTATTTTAAAAACTTTTTATTATGAGTTTTTGCTTCTACAGCCAACTTCTTTCCAAATTCTCTCTTAGCCTGTCTTATCAAGGTTTTACATTTATCTTGCCAATGCTAATGCTTTTTCCTATCTTCAGATGGATCCTTCTTCCAATTTTTAAAGGAAATTTTTGGCTAAAATAGCCTCTTTCACCTCAACTTTTAACCATGCCTGCAATTGTTTGGTCTTCCTTCCACCTTTCTTAATGCATGGAATACATCTGAACTGCACTTCTAAGATGGTATTTTTAAACAATGGCTAGAAAATAGAATGGAGCCCAAAGGGAAAAACTATAAAATATATTTCAACAAAACTTTCCCATATATTAATTTGCTTCATAATGCCATCATAATAGACATTTAACGGTACTTCAACCTTCATTGTCATATATAATCACATATTCAAAATCACACATAACACTGGTAATATGCTGGAAGGATCCGGCAAATGAATTAATGTGTAGCTTTCAACCAGACCTCATACACTTTAACCAGAGCTTTAAAACAAGATACTGCCCACAGTATGATAAAAAATATATTAAAAAAAGGTAAAAGAACAAAATGAAAAATGAAGAATGCAATGCAATTGAGCTTCACAACCAATGACCAATGATTAAAACCACAACGCACATAAGCCCTTCAAGATATGTGGTATCCACCCAGAGTATTTTGTTTTAAAGCTCTGGTTAAAGTGTATGAGGTCTGGTTGAAAGCTACACATTAATTCATTTGCTGGATCCTTCCAGCATATTACCAGTGTTATGTGTGATTTTGAATAAGTGATACACATGGTTGAAGCAGTTTTTTGAATATCTATATATAATCACATGGCAAAGAATATAATATTTTTCAAAACAGTTTTTAGTGCATTTATAAAAACTTATCTGTGCTCAAAAGATACAAATCCCATCCCGACGCAGTCCACATTTCAAAACAAAACTTTCTGCATCAGGAGGCGATATAAACAATATTATGTTTTTTACATTACTCACTGAATGACAGCGTTCACATGAAAAGGAACCAACTAAGTAATGTAAAAAAGCATAATATTGATTATAACAGACACACACCCCCACCCCACCGATGCAGAAACGTTTGTTTCGAAATGCGGACCATGTCAGGATGGGATGGGACATGTAACTTCTGAGCACAGATAAGTTTATAAATGTACTAAAAAACTGTTTTGAAAAAAATTATATTCTTTGCCATTTAAGACAAGGACGGTCGTAGTACCGGTAGTGTCTATTATGATGGCATTATGAAGCAAATTAATATATGCAAAAGTTTTGTTGTATTATATTTTCAAATATCCATACTTGTTATACACTCTTAACCTTTGTAGCTGCACCTTTCAATTTTTTTCTATTTTCCTCATTTTACCAGTTTCCCTTTTGAAAGCTTAGTGCTAGACCTGTAGATTTACATATTTCCCCCTTCCAATCATTAATTCAAATTTGATCATGTTATGATCACTATTGCCAAGTGGCCCCACCTCTCTCACTAAATCCTGCATTCCACTAAGAATTAGATTTATTTATTTATTTATTTAAAAGTTTTATATACCGCACAATGGGTAGGGAACTATCAGTCTAGGCGGTTTACATAATTACACATACATAATTAAGCAAATACATAAATACAAACAAATTAAAACTTTTAAGATAGACAATTATATTGACAATCATAATGTAATATGATAAACCTTAATATAAATTGTATGCACAGGTAAAAAGGTGGGTTTTTAATAGTTTCTTAAATTCTGTACGGTTAGCTGTCAGTCGGATATGTTCTGGGAGTGAGTTCCACAGTATTGGACCGGCTACAGAGAATGCTCGCTTACGAGTCAAAGCTAAACTAAAATAGTTCCCTCTCTCATTGCTTCCTGAACCAATTGTTCCATGAAGCAGTCATTTATTCCATCCAGGAACTTTCTCTCTCTAGTATGACCTGATGTTATATTTACCCAAGTCAATATAGTTATAATTAAAATCTCCCATTTTTGCTGCACTGCCAAATTGGTTAGCTTCCCTAATTTCTCTTAGAATTTCATTATGTATCTTATTTTGGCTAGGTGGACGGTAATATACTCCTATTGTTATGCACTTCCCCAAAACACATGGGATTTCTACCCATAAACATTCTACTGTGCATTTAGTCTCTTGCTGGATCTTTATCCTGTTGGGCTGCCAACCTGGACATAAAGCAAGAAACCTGTGAGGGAGTCTGTTGGACCATTAGATGACAGAGGGGTTAAAGGGAAGATAAAACCATTGCAGAAAGACTAAATTAATTCTTTGCTTCCGTCTTTACTAATGAGGATGTTGGGGAGATACCAGCTCCGGAGATGGTTTTCAGGGGTGATGAGTCAGACGAACTGAACGAAATCACTGTGAATCTGGAAGATGTAGTAGGCCAGATTGACAAACTAAAGAGTAGCAAATCACCTGGACCGGATGGTATGCATCCTAGGGTACTGAACTCAAAAATGAAATTTCTGATCTATTAGTTAAAATTTGTAACCTATCATTAAAATCATCCATTGTACCTGAAGACTGCAGGGTGGCCAATGTAACCCCAATATTTAAAAAAAAGCTCCAGGGGCGATCCGGGTAACTATAGACCAGTAAGCCTGACTTCAGTGCCGGGAAAAATAGTGGAAACTATTCTCAAGATCAAAATCGTAGAACATATAGAAAGACATGGTTTAATGGAACACAGTCAACAAGGATTTACCCAAGGGAAGTGTTGCCTAACAAATCTGCTTCATTTGTTTGAAGGGGTTAATAAACATGTGGATGGGAGGACTTACAGCTGGGAAGCCTCTCAACCGAGAGGCCGGCAGAGGAGGGCAGTTCTTGAGGCTTTTTTACATCTCAAGCCGTTCGATCGCTGCCCCAAAACCACGCCCCCGGAGTGACGTCATCAGAAGGGGTCGGGACGCTGCGATAAATTTGGGCCACCTGTGGTGTGTGCTCGGAGGACTAACAGCTGGGAAGCCTCTCAACCGAGAGGCCGGCAGAGGAGGGCAGTTCTTGAGGCTTTTTTTACATCTCAAGCCGTTCCATCGCTGCCCCGAAACCACGCCCCCGGAGTGACGTCATCAGAAGGGGTCGGGACACTGCGATAAATTTGGGCCACCTGCGGCACGCAGCCGTCGGCGCGCGCCAAAGCCGCGGGCCAAAGGGGCGCGCCCCTGGATGAAAATTTTTTCTTGGTAGTTTCTCCTATATTTATGGGTAGGAAACGAAAATCAAAAGTGTGGACATCTTCACCAGCTGCCATGGAAAGTAGGGGACCAATGGATCAGCATGTAGTACGCCGGGTAAGTCAAGCAGCCCGTAGTACTATACCTGAGATATCATTTTCCTCAGGAGCCTCTGAAAGCCCCAGCCAGCAGTTTCAAACTCAAACTCAAGCCCATATAGAAGTGGAGTTACCCAATTCATCAAGTTCAGAGGTGATAGAAACTATTGCCGATCCTCCCCCCTCGGGGGAAGATAGCACAAATGAGGCGGTTTTAAATGGAGAAGCAGGACTACAGATATTTAGTTCTGTACCCATGGACCCGCAGAACATAGCCTTCCACACATCAGTCAAAGTTATTAATGACCTTCAGAAGATTATGACAGGTTTTATGTTACAAACTAATAAAGGGAATGTCGAAATGAAAAATGATTTACATAAATGTGATAGCCGTTTAAAACAACTGGAGGATACAGGGAAGATCACTACAGATCAAATAACAAAGTTACAGATAGCAAATAATTCCTTTATTAAGGATAGTTTGAGTACTCAAAGACAGATAGAAAATTTGGAAAATGAGAACAGGGCTAAGAACCTAAGGTTCTTAAATTTTCCCATGACGAGACTTCTCTCTGCTATAGAGTTACTAAAAAAAATCTTAAAGAGAATTTAGCTATATTTGATGTAGATGATAAATCCATATCCAAAATTTATTATGTAATGACTTCTAAGCTTAAGAGACAGGAAGGAGAGGGTGGGATGGACAGTATACAGCAAGAGTCCCCCAATTTAACCTCCTTCCTGGAGTCATCTATTGACGACATCCCACAAAGAGCTACTCTTCTAGTAACTTTTTGTAAAGAGAACGATAAGGTTAATATATTGCAGAAATACTTTAAAAATAGGGAAATTCTATTTTGTGGTTATAAAGTCCAAGTATTCCCAGATGTGTCACGATCAACACAATACAGGAGGAAGCAATTTCTTTCCTTGAAACCTCGAGTATTGTCCCTAGGGGCAACATATTTTCTTAAATTCCCCTGTAAATGCCTGGTAATTTATCAAAAAAATAAATTTATTTTTCATGATCCTACACATCTGGAAGTATTTTTGGCAGATAAGGAAAAGGTTTGAGTTGTTAAATAACTGCATTTAAAATGATGGCCCAGCAAATGCTATTGTATCATATAACATTTGCTATTTAAGTATTTCCTATTTAGGTCCTCCGATTTAGGGGACTATTCGATTTGCATCTTAGAAGTAATTACTTTTGGATTTATTTGATGTATTATTGTTGTGTAGATTGCAAATTGTTTCCTGATTTTTTGCATATTGTATAATTTGTAATAAACATGTGGATAAAGGTGAACCGGTAGATGTAGTGTATTTGGATTTTCAGAAGGCGTTGTTCAAAGTCCCTCATGAGAGGCGTCTAAGAAAACTAAAAAGTCATGGGATAGGAGGCAATATCCTTTCGTGGATTACAAACTGGTTAAAAGACAGGAAACAGAGAGTAGGATTAAATGGTCAATTTTCTCAGTGGAAAAGGGTAAACAGTGGAGTGCCTCAGGGATCTGTACTTAGACCGGTGCTTTTCAATATATATATAAATGATCTGGAAAGGAATACAATGAGTGAGGTTATCAAATTTGTGGATGATACAAAATTATTCAGAGTAGTTAAATCACAAGCGGATTGTGATACATTACAAGAGGACCTTGCAAGACTGGAAGATTGGGCATACAAACGGCAGATGAAATTTAATGTGGACAAGTGCAAGGTGTTGCATATAGGGAAAAATAACCCTTGCTGTAGTTATGCGATGTTAGGTTCCATATTAGGAGCTACCACCCAGGAAAAAGATCTAGGCATCATAGTGGATAATACTTTAAAATTGTCGGCTAAGTGTGCTGCAGCAGTCAAAAAAAGCAAACAGAATGTTAGGAATTATTAGGAAGGGAATGGTTAATAAAATGGAAAATGTCATAATGCCTCTATATCGCTCCATGGTGAGACAGCACCTTGAATTCTGTGTATAATTCTGGTCACTGCATCTCAAACAAGATATAGTTACGATGGAGAAGGTACAGAGAAGGGCAACCAAAATGATAAAGGGGATGGAACAACTCCCCTATGAGGAAAGGCTGAAGATGTTAGGGCTGTTCAGCCTGGAGAAGAGATGGCTGATGGGGGTTATGATAGAGGTCTTTAAGATCATGAGAGGTCTTGAACGATTAGATGTGAATCGGTTATTTACACTTTTGAATAATAGAAGGACTAGGGGGCATTCCATGAAGTTAGCAAGTAGCACATTTAAGACTAATTGGAGAAAATTATTTTTCACTCAACGCACAATAAAGCTCTGGAATTTGTTGCCAGAGGTTGTGGTTAGTGCAGTTAGTGTAGCTGGGTTCAAAAAAGGTTTGGATAAGTTCTTGGAGGAGAAATCCATTAACAACTATTAATCAAATTTACTTAGGGAATAGCCACTGCTATTAATTGCATCAGTAGCATGGGATCTTCTTAGTGTTTGGGTAATTGCCAGGTTCTTGTGGCCTGGTTTTGGCCTCTGTTGGAAACAGGATGCTGGGCTTGATGGACCCTTGGTCTGACCCAGCATGGCAATTTCTTATGTTCTTAAGTGCCACCCCCCCCCCCCCCCAATTTGAACCTATCATTGCAATATAATTTGTACCCTGGTATTAGACTGTTCCACTGATTTTCCTCATTCCACTAGGTCTCTGAGATGTCAATTATGTCCATGTCATCATTCACTGCTATATATTCTAAGACTTCTTGTATTGGCACAGCGAAATTTCAAAGTGTGTTTTTATTTGTATTAATAACCTGCTTTTCAGCTGACAGGGATAATTTGGAATCTTTCAGCTCAGGTAATTCTTTACTTATAGGCACATGAATTACTTTTGCTTTTATTGGAACCCTTTTGTTGGGTTGCCCTAACTCTTCTGTTTCATTAAAATACTTTGAAGATACCTCCCTCCAAATCATACACTGCTAAAAGAGACTGTTGACCTTCCTTTTGATATATTTTAAAAGCTGCTCTATCTCCTTTTTAAAGGTTAGTGCAAGGAAGAGGGATTCAGTTTTGTAAAGAAATGGGGAACCTTTTAGGGAAAGGGGAGTCTTTTCTGAAGGGATGGACTCCACCTTAACCAGGGTGGAACCAGACTGCTGGGGCTAACCTTTAAAGAGTTAGAGCAGCTTTTAAACTAAATCAAAGGGGAAAGCAGACAGTCAACTCAGCAGCACATGGTTCGGAGGAAGGTATCTTCGAAGGATACTAATGAAGTATTAGAGTTAGGACATCCCAACAGAGAGGTTCCAATAATAGGAAAAGTAGTCCAAGTGCCTATAATTAAAAACTCAACCTGAGCTAGAAGATTCCAATTTTTCCGTCAATAGAAAAGCAGAATGTAATACAAACAAAAAACACACTTTGAAATGTTTGTATGCTAATCCCAAAAGTCTAACAAGTAAGATGGGAGAATTAGAGTGTATAGCAGTGAATGATGACATAGACTTAATTGGCATCTCAGAGACATGGTGGAAAGAGGATAACCAATGGGATAGAGCTATACCAAGGTACAAATTATATCGCAATGACAGAGAGGAGCATTTTGGAGGCGAGGTGGCTCTTTAGGTCTGGGATGGCATAGAATCTAACAGGATAAAGATCCTGCATGAGACTAAATGCACAATTGAATATTTACGGGTAAAAATCCCTTGCGTGTTGGAGAAGAGTATAGTGACAGAAGTATACTACCGTCCATCTGGCCAAGATGGTGAGATGGACAGGGAAATGCTAAGAGAAATTAGAGAATCTAACCAAATTGGTACTGCAGTAATAATGGGAGGTTTCAATTACCCCAATATTGCCTGGGTAAGTGAAACATCAGGACATGCTAGAGAGATAACATTCCTGGATGGAATAAATGACAATTTTAAGAGCAATTGGTTCAGGAACTGACAAGAGAGGGAGCAATTTTAGATCTAATTCTCAGTGGAGCACAGGATTTGGTGAGAGAGGTAATGGTGGTAGGGCCACTTGGCAATAGTGATCATAATATGATCAAATTTGATTTAATGACTGGAAGGGGGACAGTAAGTAAATCCACAGCCGTAGCACTAAACTTTCAAAAAAAACTGAAAGGTGCTGCTACAAAGATAAAAAGTGTGCAACAGGCATGGACACTGTTAAAAAGAACCATCCTAGAAGCACAGTCCATATGTATTCCTCACATTAAGAAAGGTGGAAGGAAGGTCAAATGATTGCCAGCATGGCTAAAAAGTGATGTGAAAGAGGCTATTTTAGCCAAAAGATCTTCATTCAAAAATTGAAAGGATCCATCAGAAGAAAATAGGATTAAGCATAAGCATTGGTAAGTTAAATGTAAGATATTGATAAGACAGGCTAAGAGAGAATTTGAAAAGAAATTGGAAGTAAAGGCAAAAACTCACAATAAAAACTTTAAAAAATATATCAAAAGCAGAAAGCCTGCAAGGGAGTCGGTTGGACAATTAGATGACAGAGAGGTTAAAGGGGCACTTAGGGAAGATAAGGCCATCGCAGAAAGATTAAACGATTTCTTTGCTTCGGTGTTTACTGAAGAGGATGTTGGGAAGATACCCGTTCCGGAGACGGTTTTCAAGGGTAATGATTCAGATAAACTGAACCAAATCACGGTGAACCTGGAAGAAGTGGTAGGCCAGATTGATAAACTGAAGAGTAGTAAATCACATGGACGGAATGGTAAACACCCCAGGGTTCTGAAAGAACTAAAAATTGAAATTTCAGACCTATTTCAATAAATTTGTAACCTATAATTATATTCATCTGTTATACCTGAAGACTGGAAGATGGCCAATATAACTCCAATATTTAAAAAGGGCTCCAGGGGTGATCTGGGGAATTATAGACCGGTGAGCCTGACTTCAGTGCCAGGAAAAATCATGGAAACTGTCAAAGAATGAAATCACAAAACATTTAAATAGACATGGTTTAATGGGACACAGCCAACATGGATTTACCGAAGGGAAGTCTTGCCTCACAAATCTCCTACATTTTTTGAAGGGGTGAATAAACCTGTAGACAAAGGTGAACCGGTAGATGTGGTATATCTGGATTTTCAGAAGGCATTCGACAAAGTCCTGTATGAGAGACTTCTCAGAACACTAATAAGTCTTGGGATAGGAGGTAATGTCCTTTTGTGGATTCCAAGCTGGTTAAAAGAGAGGAAACAGAGAGTAGGATTAAATGGTCTGTTTTCACAGTCGAAAAAGGAAAACAGTGGAGTGCCTCAGGGACATGTACTTTGATTGGTGCTTTTATAACATATTTATAAATAATCTGGAAAGGGGTACGACAAGTGAGGTGATCAAATTTGCAGATGACACAAAATTATGCAGAGTAGTTAAATCTCCAGGAGGACCTTGCAAGATTGGAAGATTGGGCTTCCAAATGCCAGATGAAATTTAATGTGGACAAATGCAAAGTGATGCCTAAAGGGAAAAATAATCCATGCTGTAATTAAACAATGTTAGGTTCTATCTTAGGAGTTACCACCCAGGAAAAAGATCTAGGCATCATAGTGTATAATACACTGAAATTGCCGGCTCAGTATGCTGTGGCAATCGAAAAAGCAAACAGAATGTTAGGAATTATTAAGAAGGGAATGGCAAATAAAACAATGGATGTCATAATGCCTCTGTATCGCTTCATGTCGAGACCACATTTTTAATTCTGTGTGCAATTCTGGTTGCCGCATCTCAAAAATGATATAGTTGCACTGGAGAAAGTGCATAGAAAGGGACCAAAATGATAAGGGGCATGGAATGAAGAAAGACTAAGGAAGTTAGGCCTGTTCAGCTGGGAGAAGAGACGACTGAGGGGGTATATGATAAAGGTCTACAAAATCGTGAAAGGACTTGAAAGAGTTAATGTAAATCAGTTATTTACTCTCTCAGATAATAGAAGGACTAGGAGGCACTCAATGAAGTTAGAAAATAGCTCATTTAAAATAAAAAGAAGAAAATTCTTTTTCAATCAGCACATAGTTAAGCTCTGGAATTAATTGTCAGAGGATGTGGTTACAGCAGTTAGTGTAAATGGGTTTAAAAAAGGTTTGGATAAGTTCCTACAGGAAAAATCCATAAATTGCTAATAATCAATAAGCAATTGTAGCTTGAGATTTATTTAAAGTTTGGGTACTTGTAAGGTCCTTTTCACTTGGATTGGCCACTGTTAGAAATAGGATACTGGGCTTGATGAACCCTTGGTCTGACCCAGTATGGCAATTCTTATGTTCTTATCTGGGCACCTCCATGCCCCACTGGCAAGCTATGTCTTATCTGTCTGCAAAGAAACTAAAATCCTATGAGTGATCTCTGACTCCCATCTGATCACATGTACACAAATCTGCTCTATGGTTAATGCATGCTTCCTACAGCTATGCAACATCAGAAATCTGAGATCATACCCATCGAGAGATATGGCAACAATGATACATGACTGGATCACCTTAAGACTGAATTACAGTTACCCACTATAGGCAGATCTACAAAAATCATGTCTGCCAACCCCAGCTAGTCAAACATAGAAGCACAAATACCACTAGGCTTGAAACAGTCCAGTCACATTACCCCCCAGCCTGCACAGCCTACACAGGCTACCTGTAGCCTAGCAAGGCTGAATTCAAAATTCTTTCCCTGGTCTACAAGACACTTAACTAAAAGACACAGACTGACCCTATATGCCACAAGAAAAAAACACTCTGCTCATCTCAAGAGATCCAATGTGCATACCACCTATAGTCGAAGCAAAAGTGACAGTAATAACAAGGCCTTCTCCTGCCTAGGCCCCACACCATCGTAAAAGAAATTAAGATCTATTAAGTACTAACTAGGTTTCAAGAAACATTGCAAAGCCCTACTTAGTCAAATCCGCCTTCCAAGCATTGTTCTGAAAAGCAGTGACTCCCTTCTTTGTTCACACTAACCTCTAGCTCACACTGGATGGCACACCAGCCACATACATCAACTCCCCCATCTATCTAGCATCGATCTCTACTGCCTATTGCTCACTTTATTGATTTAAACTACATGCTTTCATTGATCTATGTACCTTGCTTTAATTTATGTGTGCTAAATCATTATAAGCTGCAAAATGCATAAAGGACATCTGCATTCATTTATGTATGTTGTACCGTTATCTATGCCTTGTTTTAATGTATATATATCATTTGTATACAAAGAACACTAGTATCGATTTAAATATGTTGTAATCAACAGAGCACCAATTTGACATGGCAGAATATAAAAGTAATAAATAAATTATTATAATAATATCCCTACTATAAGAGTGTAAATACAGAACTAACCAGTCCAATTTGCTGCCTTTTTTTTTTTTTTTTTTTTTTTTAAAGATTGCACACTTGTGCAGTCCCGTGAGCAGTCCATAGTTTCTGCCACAATCAGACGTTCAAAGCACAATTGCATTATAATGTATTCTTAACACAAAGCATAACACCAAATTTTGCAGCTTAATAGCAACTTCTGTTTTGACTCTCTCCAAGTCTGCTGTCTTGAATTACTAATTCAGAAAAATGAAGGGAACATGCCGATGGCAGCACAGCATGCTGCCTTGCAAGAGGCCCAGGTTTGTGTCCCAGTTTCGGCTTCTGCTTTTTGAGCCATCTGGTAGCCCCTGCTGGCTGACTTTCAAAGCAGAACTGGAAATTCCAAAGAGAAATGGGAAAAAGAAGTGAACAGAGACAAAATTCTTTCATTAGTCCATGAAAGGAAATGAGCTATGATTTTCTATTCATCCCTTTCACAATGCCAGCTAGGACACCCTTCTTCTATACAGAAAGCAGTTAGAAGGTCAAGTGGCAACCGACAAAGTGAGTGAAGTTGGGATGGCTACCCAACTACGAATGCCTAAAGAGAGGCGAGACGAGACCACAGCTATGAATTTAAAATAACAACAATATTTTTCTTCCATCTGAGATTTAAAAAAAAAAATGGAGAAACCCTTCTGAAATTATGGTCAGAAATGTTCAAACAAACTAGGTAGCTTGCATCTTATATTCCAAATACAGTGTTTCATGACCAGATTTACATGCTGACTAGGAAACACATTCTGCCTTCACAGCTGTAGGAATTTGCAAGGAGGCATAACATTGAATCGGAAATGTTAAGTAGTAGTAGAATTTACAATGAGGCATATCACATTACATCAGAACTCTTGCTCTCTAGATACTGTTTTCAATTAGATTTATATATTATAGTGGTCTCGTATCTAATTATTATTATGCTTATCTGACAAACATTCTTTCTTCCAGCTCCTGCCAACTCCACCACACCCTCTCCTCCCTCCTCAAACTGAGTCCACATCACATCCCATCCCCCCCTCCCCGTTCATCCTCTGCCCAGACTATGGCTGAATACTTTCTGAAAAAAAGACTAACAGGATTAAATCAAGAATTCTCCACCCGACCGCCTCCTCTGTCCTCCGCTTCATTTACCGACCTTTCCTTTAGCCCCTGCTATACATCGTTTCTTTTCTGAAATCACAGAGGAGGAAACTGCCTGTCTTCTTTCCTTCTCCAAACTTACTACTTGTTCATCAGACCTCATTCCCAGCTGATTTTTCAATTCTTCTCCCCTGCAACTGTCCCTCCATCTGTCATATCCTCAGCAGATCACTAGAAACAACAACTGTCCCCCCTCTTCCTTCAAACATATTATCATCACACAGCTCATCAAAAAACATTTGTTGGATCTTACCTGCCACTTTCCTCCCCTTTTGCATCTAAACTGCTTGAATGTACTGTTCATCTCCACTGTCTTGACTTTCTTTTGCCTCTAGCTGTACTTGATCTCCTCCAGTCAGTTTTCACCCTCTACAATCCACAGAAACTGCTCTTGCCAAAGTCTCCAGTGACCTCTTTGTGGCCATGGTCAAGGGCTTTTACTCGATCCTCATTCTCCTTGTCTTATCCACTTCCTTTTGATACAGTTAATAGCCATCTACTACTGGACACACTATACTCAAGGGGCATGGTCTGAGCAGGCAGCAGACAAGCATGGTTAGGTCCAAAGCAAGGAGCTTAGGGCCAAGCGGCAGGCAAGTATGGTCAGGTCCAAGGCAAGAGGTCAGGACCAGGTGGGCAAGCAAGCGTGGTTAGGCAGAGAGTGGACAAAGACACACGAGAGATACCGGACTAGACTGGAACAAGGAAACAAGGTAAGACAGACCAGGCAAGACAGGACTAGGCAAGGCTGGATGAGTCAGGGCTGGGAAGGCAAGGTAAGGCTAGATAGGAACATAGGGACAAGCTGGAATTCAGGAACAGACTGGAATTCAAGAGCAACACACACACTGCTGAAGCAGGAGGCCTTTTTTAAGGCAATGACAGGGAGCGCAGGCTGCCCTTAAATAGGGAAATCCTAGTGATGTCATTACTGAGAGCCGTGGTGCCTTTTCCACCAAAAGGTCCTTTAAATATAGGCGCATACCATGTGTCTGCCTAAGGGGAGAGCCTGGAAGAGCTGGAAGGTGGTGGCATTCAGCTGCAGCATTGATAACTGAGCCGCATGAAGCGATCTCAGTTACACAAGGTGGTGTCCTGGTCACAGAAGAGCTGTAGCTAAGTCAGGGGTGAGTAAGGTGGCTCATAGGGCCATCCTGTGAGCTGCTGACTGTGACAGTAACTCCTCTCCAAAGCCCCCTCCCCCATCTTCTAGGCTTGGGTTTAAGGGGGAATTTCATGTGGAAGTCTTTTAGTAAAATCGTAGGGCTTGCAAATTGGAGGCTGGCTCCCAAGAATTTTCCTCAGGCCAAAAGGTTTTCCAGGAGATTAAATACCCTGGGGAATCCAAGATCTCCTGGACCTCATACTGAGCATATTCTACAATAGGCACTTAGGTAGGCTGAAAAGCAGCCTGGAAGGCCGCGATATTATTGTTGGCTTCAGGAGGGATACATTGAATACATCATGGACCCGTAAAGATGGGGGTAGCTTCAATTTATAAACCACTGGTCCTGTCTCGTAACGAGGAATGGACCCACAAAACTTGGTGCAAATTTTCGTGAAAGCATCCTTAAGCAGAGGTATGTTATACTGAGCCACATCAAGTCTCCAGGGCAGAAAAGGGGTGCTGGGCAATATTTCCTGTCTGCCTGTTTCTTGAAACATGCTGACGCTTGTTCCAGGATGCAGTGCATTTTCTGCCTCAGAACCTGAAGCTCATGTCTCATCAATTTTTCTGCAGGATAGGAAAAGGATGATGAAACAGGCTTAGATGTGCGAGGATTACATCCAAACACATCTTAGAATGGCGATGACCCCACGGAGCTGCTCATTAGAACAGAAGAAATGCCATACTGGGTCAGACCAAGGGTCTATCAAGCCCAATATCCTGTTTCCAACAGTGGCCAATCCAGGTTACAAGTACTTGGCAAGTACCCAAACATTGATTATCATGTGATTATTATGGTAGAACTCGGCCCATGGGAGTAGGTAGGGATGCCCAGTTATCTTGCCACTGGATCACATAAGCTATTGAAAGGCCTTGAGGTTCTGATTTATCTGCTCCATTTGCCCATTCCTCTGTGGATGGTAAGCTGAAGTAAAATCTAAAGTGATTCCCAAGTTCTTGTACAAGCTTTTCCAGAATCTTTCCGCTCCTTGGTCCAAGAAGATGTGAAGGGGAAGCCCATGCAGGCAGAAGATGTGTTAGACAAAGGGTTTAGCCAGCTCAGGCGCCAAAGGAAGCCCAATAGGGGCGTGAAATGTGCCATCTTTGAAAATCAATCTACCACCACTCATATTGTGATGTTGCCAATTGAGAGGGGAAGGTCAGTGACAAAGTCAATGGCCAAGTGGGTCCAGGGTTCCTTGGGGGCTGGCAGCACCTGTAACAACCCCCAATGTTGAGCCTGAACACTCTTAATCATGGCACACGTGGGGCAGGACTCCACATATTGCATCATGTCAACTTTCATCTGGGACCACCAGTAATTCTGGAAGATTAACTCCAAGGTTTGGGTGATACCCGGGTGGCCCACCATCTGAGAATCATGGGCCCACTGAAGAACTTTCTGACACAGTACTGAGAAACAACAGTCTTCCCCACAGGGACTGTGAATGTGATAGCAACTATAATCCTCGCAGGGCTGATGATATGTCATGGGGCCTCTAGGGGGCCTTCAGTATCAAAGGAGCGGGAGAGAACATCGGTTCATCGGTTCTTCTCTGAGAGGCAATACCGCAACTCAAAGTCAACTGAAAAACAATGACCAACAGGCTTGCTGGGGATTCAGCCTCTGTCCTTGCACCAGATGTTCCAGATTTTTATGATCTATGTAGATAGTTACTGGGTGTCTGGCCCCTTCCAACAGGTGTCGCCATTCTTCTAAGGCTAGCTTAACTGCTAGCAGTTCACAATATCAAATGGTATAGTTCTTCTCTGCAGAAGAGATTTTTTTTTAAGAGATGTAGGAGCAGGTCTCGAGGGTGTGGTTGTACTGCAGGAGAACAGTGCCTACGCCTAGGGTCGAAGCATCTACCTCCAGTATGAATGGCTTGGAGGGGTTCAGTTGGTGCAGCCATGAGTGAATTCCTTCTTGAGGCGCTAAAAAGTCTGATTAGCGTCGATAGTCCAGTTCTTGGTATCTGAGCCTTTCTTGGTGAGGGCTGTCAGAGCAGCCAAAGCAGAATAAGCACAGATAAATTGCCTATAGTAGTCCGCAAAGCCCAGGAAGCGCTGCAGAGCCTTGAAGTCCATGGGATGGAGCCAATCCAGGATGGCTTTCAACTTCTCTGGGTCCATACATAGGCCTTGGTGGGAGATGATATACCCCAAGAATGGGAGTTCCTCCTATTCAAAGGTACATCTCTCTAGTTTTGCAAACAGATGGTGCTCATGGAGTCTCTGGAGGACTTGCTTCACATGGCTTCGGTGCTCCTGTAGGGAAAAGTCTAGAATATTGTCCAGATATACCACCACGTGGGAGTAGAGCAGGTCCTGGAAGATCTTGATGACCGTAAACTGAAATAATGCAGAGGCACTGCATAACCTGAAGGAGATTATCAGGTTCTCAATGTCCATCTCTGATACTGAAAGCAGTCTACCACTCATCCCCCCCTTGCAGATCCTAATCAGGTTGTATGCTCCTCATAGGTCCAACTTGGTAAATACTTGTATCCCATGGAAGTGGTTGAAAAGCTTGTTGATCAAGAGTCAGGGGTGACAATTCTTCTTGGTATTAGCACTGAGACCCCAATAGTCTATGCAGGAACGTAGTGAGCCATCCTTTTTCCCCACGATAAAGAAATTTGCTCCTGACAAGCCATGAAGAGAGGCAGATAAAGCATCGTCAAAATTGTCCTTGATATATTGTATTTGGACATGGCTTCTGTCTCTGGAGTGGAAAGTGGGTATACTTTCCCCCTGGGTGGTAACTTCTCTAGGACCAAGTCTATGGCACAGTCGAAGGGATGATGAGGTGGCAGATCCTCCGACTGTTGTTTACTGAATACATCTGCATATTTAGTGTACTGTGGTGGCAGACCCGGTAGCTCTGGGGTAACTGTCCTGGCAAGGTGCACAACTGACAAGACTTCGGCAAGGTAATACTCATGGCAATGAGAGCTCCATTTGGCGATCTGAAGAGAACCCTAAGGAAGGCCTCATATGACAGCGTTGACTGTTTTGGGAAGCATGTACAGGCTGATTTGCTCTCCATGCAGGATGCCTGTCTGCATAGTGAGCAGGGCGGTAGCACTCGTGACCCATCCAAGTAAGGGTTCACTGTGCACGGACAAGATTGTGAGTGCTGTGTCCAAGGGAACCATCAGGATCCTATAGTGATGGACCAAAGACTCATGAATGAAACTACCTCCAGCACCAGTATCAAGAAAAGCAAGAGTAACAACAAGGATGTCCCTGAGAGACGTACTGGTACTAGTATTTGAGAAAAGGTATAGGGTCGACCTAGGGTGGCCTCTCCCACCAGACCTAGGTCCTGAAGTTTCCTGGCTTGGCTGGGCAGCGACTTGCAAGGTGCCCAGAGGCAGCACAATAGAGACACATATTGAGGCTTCAGCACCTCTGCTTCTCTTCTGTGGACAACTTGAGGAGGTCAATTTGCAAAGCTTCCCCTAGAGCTGGTCCCAGCTCAGGAGGTGACCTGGGAGCCATGGGTCACTGGAAGCTAGAGGCGAGACGAATAGGGTCACAACTTTGTTCTTGGAACCTGAAATCCAAGCATATGGCTAGGCTGATTATCCCTTCCAACATTTCAGATCACTGGCAGCCAGCTCATCCTTGATGCATTCCATGAGCCCTTGCCTAAAGATTATGATTAAGGCTATCAAATCCCCCACTGAAATTCAGAAGCCAGGGTACAGAAATGCATCACATACTCACCCATGGCCTGGAAGTCTTGTTTCATCTGCAGAAGTTCAGACACCATGGAAGCCACATGGCCTAGCTCATCAAAAATCAGACGGAATTCTCATAGAATGATTCAGATCTTCCTGCCTTAAATCATCTCTCCCAAAGGGGTGAAGCCCAGGCCAGGGCAGAACCACCCAATAAGGAAAGAATATAAGTGACTTTGATTCGATCCTATTGAAAGAAAGGTTCCTGAAGTTCAAATTATATCCAGCATTGGTTCAACAAGCTCCTACATTTAGATGGATCACCATCGTACCTTGGGGTTGGAGGCAGGTGACGCATGGGAGACGTAGGCCATATTATGGGTGCCAGAGCAGAAGCCGGACAAGACCAAGCAGCCATACACTGGAAATAAGTGGCCACTGTGTTCAATTGATCCTGCTGCTGTTGAAATTGGTGTGCTAGCCCAGCTATGGCAGAAACCTGGGATGAGTCCATCAAGCTCATGGCCTCAGCAAACTGTGATGAGTGGCATGGAAGTGAGCCCTTGGTACTATATCGTAGTTGATGCTACCTCCTAGGAGAACCCTATGAGGTCTATGCCAACAGCTCGTAAATGCGTCATGTAGTGGGAAAGGCTGGAGCTTCACCTTGGGTTCTGGTGGCCAACAGGGCTTAGATGGGTTCTTAGAGTAATCAGGAGTGTAAGAGTCCAAAGGCACGGGTTAGGACAGGCAGTCAATTAAAGAATCCAGACATGGGCCAAGGTTGTGACAGGCAGCAGACAAGTGTGGTTAGGTCCAAGGCAAGAGATCAGGACCAGGCAGCAGACAACTGTGGTAAGGTCCAAGGCAAGAGGTCAGGTCCAGATGGCAGGCATGCGTGGGCAGGTCCAAAGCAAGAGGTCAGAACCAGGAGATCAGGCTGAGGGTGAACAATGACACATGAGAGACACTGGACCAGACTGGAATGAGGAAACAAGACAGAGCTAGACAAAGCAAGGCCTGGATGAGACAGGGCTGGACGGGACAGTGTGGATGAGGCAAGTCTAGACAAACATGACAAACAAACACAGAAACAGGATGGAACACAGAAGTAACATGCACTACTGAAGCAGGAGATCCATTGTTGAGACAATGACAGGGAGCATAGGCCATGCTTAAATAAGGAGGTCCTGCTGATATCACTGGACACCGTGGTGCCTTTCCTGCCACAGGCCCTTTAAATATAGGCATTACCACGCCTGCCTAATGGGAGGGCCCGGAGGAGCTGAAAGATGGCAGTGTTCAGCTGCAGCATTGATGCGTGAACCACGTGAAGCGGCCTTGGTCACATGAGGCCATGGAGAAACTGTTGCTATTTCAGGAATTAATGAGGAGGCTCGAGGGGTTGTCCCACGAGCCACTGACTGACAACTCATTTGGTTTTCTGGACTCTGCTTTGTCTTTGTTTGCCTCTTCCTTCTCCCACTGTATCTTCTGATAATTTTTCCTTCACTGTGCCTTAACACTCTATCCTGGGCCCTATTCTCTTTTCTCTACACTTCTTCCCTCACTGCTATGAACTTGTCCCATGGCTTTCTGTACCCCTTTTATGCCGATAACTCCCAGATCTAATTCTATACAACAAAATTTTCACCACAAAACCAGTCCCATATTTCAGCCTGCTTTGTCTATCACCACCACCTGGATATCCCACTACCACCTTAAAACTTAACATGGCCAAAACAGAATTTTTTGTTTTCATCCCAAATCCTCTTTCCCTCTTCGATTGTCTCTCTGTGGATGCTATTCTCATCCTCCCAATTCCCTTGGCCCATAACCTTGGGGACATAGAAACATATAGAAATATAGAAACATAGAAATGATGGCAGAAAAAGATCAAACGGCCCATCCAGTCTGCCCAGCAAGCTCCCACACTTATTTTCCCATACTTATCTGTTTCATCGACCACCAAGTTCAGGGCCCTTGTTGGTAACTGTTTGATTTGAATTTCCTGCCACCTCCTGCCATTGATGCAGAGAGTAATGTTGGAGTTGCATCAAAAGTGAAGCATAAGGCTTAATGGTGAAGGGTAGTAACCACCGCATCAAGCAAATTACCCCGATGCTTGTTTACCCAGACTGCACAGATCAATGCCTTGTTGGATGTTGTCTGAATGTAAATCCTCTTTTCCACATTTCCCCCTGCCGTTGAAGCAGAGAGCAACACTGGATATGCATTCAAAGTGAAGTATCAGGCTTAATTGGTTTAGGGTAGTAACCGCCGCAATAAGGAAGCTACCCCACGCTTATTTGTTTACCCAGACTGTTTAGTTCAGTTCTTGTTGGTTGTTGTCTGAATGCAAATCCTCTCTTCCACATTTCCCCTTGCCGTTGAAGCAGAGAGCAATGTTGGAGTTGCATTAACCGTGTGAAGGCTTATTGAGTAAGGGCAGTAATCACCAGGCAGCAGCCACTATTCCAGCAAGCCACCCCCATGGCTCTTCTCTTCATTCCCATCCTCTAGCCTTTATGGATCCACATGTTTGTTGGCTCCCTCTCCTCTACACAAAACCAAAAAAAACTTCTAAAGCATGTCATTTCTTCCTCTAAAACATCATTAAAATCTGCTCCTTCCTTTCTGAGCATGCTGCCAAAACAATCATCCATTCTCCTGCTTAGATTACTACAATTTGCTCTTCACAGACCTCCAATGAACCATCTTTCTTCACTGCAATCTATTCAAAATTCAGCTGCATGACTTATCTTCCTACAATGTCACTATGACCCATGTATTCCCTCTTCAAGTTGCTACATTGGCTTCCTGTCTGCTTCCACATACAATTCTCTTACTCACTTATAAATATGTTCACTCTGCAGTTCTTCATTACCTATCTTCTTTTCTCTCTCCCTATACCCCACCTCATGTACTCAGTTCAGACAAGTTGCTGTTATCTGTGTCCCTCTCCACTGCCAATTCCCAGTTCCACACTTTGCACCTTGCTGCACTATGTACCTGGAATAGAAGTCCTGAATCAGTGCATCATGCACCCTTCTCTGGCCGAATTCAAATCCAATTTAAAACTCACCTTTTTTTAAGCTGCCTTTAAATCTAACACACTTCTGTACAATAAATACACTTCTTATAGACTCTTGTGTGCCATGTATGTTTGTCTTGATTACACTGTAAACTCCATGGAGCAGGGACAGTGTCTTATTTGTATCTGTATAGTACTGAGTATGGCTGGTAGTACTTTATAAATGATAAATAGTAGTAGTATTTAGGATTTCTGTCTGGTAAAATAGAAAGAAGAGCACTTACTAAATTGGGTCCAACTCATGGAATTTATGAATGCAAGTCCTCTACACTACTGCATTTTAATAAGAGTTTACAAACTGTATGCATGACCATGGACAACCTCCTTAAAAGAAATTCAGGTGTGCCGGTAACCAAAACTGTAATATTTTTCATTACATGACATTATTGCTTTTGCAATATAACCAAGAGGAAAAAAATACGTTCAGCTTACCCGAAAATAGTCACTACATGCTGCTAGGACAGCCTTGTGGGCATGGAATTTCTGTTCCTCTGCGACGAGGGTGACGTCACAGAGTATCCCATCATTCCTCTGCTGGTTCAGCGCTGCCAGGACAGCATCTTTATGAGATTTTGACTGGCAAGGCCTCTGACCTGTTAACATTTCTTGAATACTGCAAGCATGAAGGGAACAAAAGGATTCCATCAGTGAAAGTGAGGTTCATCTTGATGTGTTCATGGATTAAACTCAACTGCTTCTTGGCATTTCTCATAAAGAGAGGCATTAGGCTAGAGTAAACCATCTGGAAAAACTGACCTGGTCCTGGTTTTACCCTCCATGCATCTACAGCAGGGCTTCCCAAGCCAATCCTGGTGTCCCCACTCAGCAAGTCATGTTTTTCATGATATCCACAATGAATATACATTAGATAAATCTGCATGCATTGGAGACCCAGTACATGCAAGATTATTTCATGCATATTTATTGTGGATTTCCTGAAAACTCATCTGGCTATGGGGGGTCACTGGGGCAGGTATGGGAAGTCCTGCTCTACAGACTTGCAGTATTGCTTAGATAAATTAGAAATGCAAGTCCAATGAAGTAATGGAAGATGAAATAAATGACTGGAATAACTTGTCAGATAACAGAGTTGGTAACCTTATGCTAGGCATGACAGCATGTGTGAAGAATTTGTATGTTTTTCAAGCTTGTATAGGATAGGAAAGATTTAATTGTGTCAAATAAGGGAGTCAATGTAATAAGGTACATAATTTTATCCTCAATTGTATGCACATCTTTTATATACAGCAAGGAGTTTTGCACACAAAAAATATGCATGTAAACTGTACGTCCTGCTTAATGCCCTCTCATGGAAAGCCCATGAAAATGAAGGCAATTACTCTCCAATGCAGACAGGTACACTGACTTTCTGGTTTTCTTACCCCTATTCAGAGGTGGAGTAAAGTTTCCAGCTCTTCTGTCAGTCTATGGGAAGAAGCTGAAATTCCAATACCAGGACCTGTTCTCGGGGTTTATGCACAGAAACTATGCTTTGCGCACACAAAGCATGTTTTCTGCAAATCCCAACACATTAGCATACCATTAGCTTACTGCATCAGGAGTTAAAAATATTCTCAGCACAAACTTTTAATCCACACATTTTGCATCGGCCCTAAGGACAGTTGGACTCGACCCGTGCTTTCAGCTTGGTCTCAAGAGGTAAAAGGGTGCAAGGACCATATTAAAAAATAAATCATAAACAATTACATAGTAAATATTGTATACACACCTAATTAAAGCATTTACAAATGTGTTATCTGATATATTGAACATATACAATTATTTAATACATTTTCACAGATTGGAAGGTAATTTTTAAAGGGACTTCTGAGGGTAAAACAGTGTTTTACAGGCAAAAATGTTCTTTTGCAAAATTGCCTGCCCATATGTGAGTAAACTTATAGCCATATATCCTGTTGCACATAAGTTTACCCGAACTGAGCAGAGGCATTCCTGGGGGCTGGCTGGGGAGGGGTTTCCCCTTAAGAGTATATTTTTACTTTTTCAAAATTATGCAGAGAAGATTTCCCAAAATCTTTCTGTGCGCAATTTAGCAGGTGTAGCTGTGCATGAGTAGTTTTGGTGAAATAATTTTCAAAAGGGAAAGCAGACACGCACGTATATACATAGATGTGTACTTTTCCTCTGAAAATCAGTGTAACTTATGTGCGTATTTTCATTGTTGCTCAATATATATATAGTAATGCAAAATGTACACAAGAAGGACATATTCAACAAATAAATTCGTTTATTCATGTATACCAATTATCTATCTAACATTAAAATCTCTCTAACACACTCATCCATCACACATACACCCACATCTAAAATCAATATGCAATGAACATGAAGTATTCTGTATACAATGTATATAATTTTTAAATATAATTTTATAATTATACAATGTATATAATTAATTTTTTAAATATTTTTTAAATACTGATGTTAATCCTATGTGTGATGGATGAGTGTGTTAGAGAGATTTTAATGTTAGATAGGTAATTGGTATACATGAATAAACGAATTTATTTGTTGAATATGTCCTCTTCTTGTGTACATTTTGCATTACTGTAACAAAGAGGTAGTTTGTCTTTTGACCCTTGTGTGACTATACAATATATATATATAGGGCATTGCTGCCTGCCATATAAAAGTTTGACCTATAATAAATGTAGAAATTCTCCTAAATTAGTTTTTAAACTTTGCAGGGAAAACACCCACATAGACAAGCCATCTTCTCACTTTAAACCTTTTATAAATTAAATGTGATCAAGAATATAATCATCTTACTAGCTAACCATTTCCTTCCCAAGACATTTTTTTTAATGTACAGAATGATAAAAACTATGCAATCCTATTAGTCGATAAGCCAAAATAGCTAAAGGGTACAGCACATATTAAGGAACAGTGGCAAGAGTAGGTATAAGTCCTTTAGTGTTAATCCTTAAAGAAGCATTGAAAAAGATGCTTTCGATTTATAGGAACATAAGAAGTTGCCATAGTGGGTCAGACTGAGGGTCCATCAAGCCCAGCATCCTATTTCCAACAGTGCAAATCCAGAATACAAGCAACTGACACATATCCAAACATCCAAACTGAGGCCGGTAATAAGCAGTGGCTATTCTCTAAGTCAATTTCATTAATAGCAGTTTATGGACTTTTTATACCTGCTTAACTAAGCTACCCAGTAATTCAGTGAGCTGAAGGCTAAACATGGATGATATTGCTCAAAATCATGTTACCTGAGGCACATCTCAGATGGCATCGTCCAAGTCAACTCTTCTGGGTATTGGCTTCTGGGATCTTGGGAAGCAGCAAGCAAGCATTCCAGCTACAACTGAAAGCAGAGTTTGGCACGTAAGAGAGCAAACTGTGCCTCAATCAAAAAATTCTAACATCACCAGATTTCTGCTGCCTTCACATTTTGGAAGACATGTTTTAAAATACAACTGCATGCATATCTTTATCTTATTTTCTCAAAAACAAAAGGTTAAGCAGGGCAGCATTAAAAAAAATAAAAATAAAAAAGTTACAAGCCTAGTGGCTGCCCTGCTCACCCAAGCTCAAAATACAGGGCCCGGCTTGCCAGGCCTGAAACAACTCCCAATCATACCAACTCTTTTTTATAAGGCTAATTTTAAAAGGCTAGTGCAGATCTCCTTTCCCCTCACCCTGCCTGCTCCCTGTTCCCATCAATAGTAGAGCAAAATGTTTAATCCCGGGCCCCATCCGTACCCCTCTAACCCTCCTGGTACCTTTAAATGAAGGATTTTCAGCCCAGATCATGGTAGCAGCCTATCATGACCCAGGCCTAGCATTTCTAGCATTAATAGGGGAGCAACTCTAGAAGCTCCAGGCCTGGATCATGGTAGGCTGGGTAGCAGTGATAGGTCCACTAGGTCATTAACTTTTTTTTTTTTTTTTTTAAATTGCTGCTCCACTTAACCAGCTACATTTTTTTTTTTTTTTTTTTAATATAACTGGTTAACCTTTCGTTATTTGACCACACAAGGCCATGTAACTTTAGAACTGCTCTTAGGCATGTCTAGAAATAATCAAATAACTTACTCACTTAAGTCCACATATCAGTTAGCGGGATAAGTTACTCAGCAAACTCGTCCCCACCCTGGAATACCTCCAATATGTACTGCTTTTATTCAGCTAATTTTTAATTGGATAATGCCTTATCCGGCTAACATTAAGCAGGATAAGTAAGGGGGATATTAAAAACTCGCCATTGAGATGGATAACTTGTGAGTTATCTAGCTAAATAGCTTTGAATATTGACACTCTTGTATTCTGTTTTTACCCTCTCTGCTCCTGTCCTGGTTCTGCTATCCATCTTCATGGTGTTTAGATACTTTACATGACATTTGTCTGAGCGGTGTGAAAAGAAGAACAGAACTGTATATGTATGAGAGGGGGAAGCCAAACATACGGGCTGATACAGTAAAATCGCAGGAGAGCGGGCGAGTGCCTGCTCTCCCGGCGCGCGCACAGGCCACTCATGTGCGCGTGATTCAGTATTTTAATTAATTTTAATTAGAGCCGGCGATAAAAAGAGGCGCTAGGGACACTAGTGTGTCCCTAGCGCCTCTTTTTTGACGGAAGAGGCGGCTGTCAGGAGGTTTGACAGCCGATGCTCAATTTTACCGGCGTCTGTTCTCGAGCCCGCTGACAGCCACGGGCTCAGAAACTGGACGCCGGCAAAATTGAGCGTCCGGTTTTCGACCCGCCAGCCGCGGGCCCATATGAACATAAGAAAATGCCATACTGGGTCAGAGCGGAGCGGCCTTGGAGGGAACATTTTTTCCGGCCCCCCCCCCCCCCACCTTCCTCTCCCTTCCCCAACCACCCCCCAGCCCTACCTAAATCCCCCCCACCTTATTTCTTACGCCTGGCCAGAGGCAGGCATATCTTGCACGCACCGGCAGGCTGCCAGCACACGAACCCCCGGCACGGCCAGAACGGAGGAGGGCTCGGGACCCGCCCCCAGACCGCCATCATGCCCCTGGACCGCCCACTTTTGAAAGCCCCGGGACTTACGTGCGTCCCGGGGCTTGCGCGCGCAAGGGCATATTTTCTCAAGTTACGCGCGTGGCCTTTGAAAATCTTCCCCTAAACCTTTAAAAGCAGCTTCTCCATGTGAAAGATTAGGACTCGTTAGAAGGGGGAAAGCCTGTGAAATTTTTCATGGTAACAATTTTTGGACAGCTTTAAGTATGAAGGTACATGAAAATGGGATGATTTTCCCAAAACAGGGAAAGCTTTTACAAGTGTGAAAAATGCCTATATAAATGAACAGGAGCTTTATAGTGGCTTTAAGTCAGAATTATTTCTGCCTGTAGCTGGAGTAGATCTATGTGAATATGAAAACACCCAGAAGTAAAGAAATGCCATTTACAGTATATATTTGGATGAATCAGCCTCTCTCAGCAGGCCCATGGCTAGAGTGGAGAGTACTAGTGGAATGCCCAGATGACTCTAAAATTTCCTGCAGGTTCCAAATTTTTCAGGTGCTGGCAAACATATATTGTTTTTTCTACAGAATATCAAACAAATAATCCCTGTCATAAGAGCTGATATTTAGCAGTTGCTGCTATTTGAAATCCAGAAGTTGCCCCACAACCACACTACTTTGTCCAGAAGACAAATATAATTTGGTGAACTGAGCACTGGGAGACCAGGAATCTACATTATCATGCTGAATATTGAGGTACACTTCTGACTGTAGCTATTTCTAGCATGTATAGGGAATGTACTACTCTGGCAGAAACAGCCATTACTCATGCAGTGACTCTCTGTGGTTGAATAAATATCTGTAGTCCTTGGCTCAATAAGAATAAGTAATATACCTACTATTCTCGTGATAAGAAAGATAAAAAAAAAAGATACCTTGAAAAGCTGGATGATGAAAATGAAGCATGTCATGAAAGATGCAGGATAAAAATAAATGAGCTGGTAAATAAAGAATTATAGTTAATTGAAATATTCACAGCACTGAGTAGGTGACAAGCAAAAGACCTGCACTGTCAGCTCTACTATAGCAAGTCTACAAATAGCTTATATTTTTTTTGAGTCCAACAGCTTCCTCTTGTTAATTTGAGATTCCACCTCAGTTGGAACTAGACCCTCCTGGAGTTAAGACATCATGAAGCTTTATTTTTGGCTCCCTGAAATTTTCTCCCCATTTTTAACCCCATCTCATCTAATCCATCCATATCAGTGACAGCCCTCTGGCTATGAGGTAAGGTCTACAGCTCCCGTCTGAATCCGACACAAGAGCACCCTGAAGCCAGCCAGTTAGTGATGCTGATGCGTAATGACAGAAGCAACCTTCCCCCCTTCATGGCTACAACTGCTGCCTCTCCAGCCTGCCAAGGAACAAAATCAAACTCAGGAATTGGGCCTGAGTCCCCTGCACAGCAGTACAACTTACTTATCTATTTTTGCTATTATCAACTCACTCTCATGTGTCTATTCTTTATACTGCTGTTGCAAGTTCCGAGTCCGGTGTACATGCGTCACAGTAAAAACAGCACAAGTGTAATGAAAGCTTTGTGAACCATGTCAGCAGTATGTTAATGATTCCCAGCTGCAGAATAAATAAAACGCACACCTGCAAGGTAATTTTATTGTTTACTATGAAATCGCACCCTAATTAATTTACTTAATTTAGCTGTATGATGCAACAAACATGTTAGATGTTTAGAGAATGCACTTGAGATTTAGTGTTAGTGCCTGTGTGTTGGTCTTTTCGGGGTGTTCAGTTTAAATGATTATTTTCACATTACAAAAAAAAAAAAAAAGGTCCAATATGATCAAGGAAAAAAACAAAATATACAAAGCAAATCATGCATATATAGGAATTTTTTTTACACTTTTCCACTTTTTATTTTATGTTGGTACCACTTGTCCGATAGTGCCCATCTGCAATAGCATAAATTGCAGAACCATTGTTGACCTTCACTCAAGACTTAAAGTCAATCGGTCATCTTTTACAGAAGTTACATTGCCACCAGGGAGACAGACAGATGAACGGACTGAATCACTGCTATAGCACTTTCAGACCAGACTGAAAAGCACTAAAGAAAGAAAGAAAGAAAAACAAGCCCTGATAGAAGGTATCTTCTTGGATCAATTCTATCAAAAAAGATCTTAAAAGGGTCACCATATGTCTTTACTTAGGCATGGCATAACAGCCTATGGGCATACTGAAATTAAACATGTGACCCCCTTATCGCATCCACAAAAATTGTTAAAATAAGTTATTGAAAAGTAAACAAATAACATCATTGTGTGAATATTTATTGCCAGTGCTGGTGGCAGTCAGTAGATTGCTCAACTCTTGCTTTCACATCTGCTCCTTGTTTTCTATGAGCACATCCCATGCTTTTTTTTTTTTTTTTAAACTCTGGTACCATTTTTTTTTTCTCTCTTCATCTTCTTCTGGGAGTATGTTCCAGGCATCCCCACCTTTTCCATGAAAGCGCATTTTCTGACATAGTTCATGAGTTTATACATTTGGTGCTTCATATCATGACGCAGAGTTCTATAACATCTTTTCCATTAAAAAAAGGTTTGCTTCTTCTGCATTATCAACTTTCAGATATTTAAATGTCTCTATCATGTTCCTTCCCCCATCTCTCCTCTCTTTTAGAATATACATTAGGTCCATCATTCTCATCTCATATGGTTTTTGGTGCAGACCCCTCCTTTCTCTGGAGATCTTCTAACCTCTCTTTATCATTTCTTTTTCTTAACTGAGGTAGCAGAGAAGAACGCAAGATGTATGCATTGGCATGACAAATGCATAAGAACTGGTTTTAAAAAACCTGTACAAGTAACGGGAAGTCATATGAATTTGATATATGTCCAACCCCATACCACCAACAACCCTTGACACATTTAAACTAATTTCTCCTTCTCCCAGAAATATTCAGCTACATCAAATGTAATGCAATGTTGTTTAGGTCAAGTCAGGGTCTTTTTACCTGCTACCATAATAATGGTAGTACAAACTAGAAAAACACGGACATGCCTTACTAGTTCACCCCTATTAAGACACAATAATCTGGACTTCTGGTTATGCTCTGAGTGAAGCGGAGATGTGTTGCTCATACTTACTTGCTCAAATCGTTTCACCTTTTACTAATCTAGTGATTATGGCAATGAGTAAGGATTCTTCCCAAGGTTCTTTACTTGCGTTTTGGGCTGAGCGAAGATCGAAGCCCCCTAAAAAACTGACGTGGGGCAAATTGCCAGAGTGGGATAGAGAGTTGGCGGCATCCATATTTGATGAGGAACCGGACGAGACCCCTGTGGCTACCATTAACGGCCCGGATAAAGTTGAGGGCCTTATGGAGGCGTTTATGACTAAAATAACCTCGCACCTCGATACCCAGCTAGGTGTCATGGTGGACAACATTTCCCAGCTCATGAACACTGTATGGCATCACTCGGGGTAGCTGGAGGAAGCAGAGACCCACATTTCAGATCTGGAAGACACGCTGACAATCGCTGAGTGCCAAGGTAGAGAAAAAGGAGCATTAGCAGACCTCCATCGTTTATAAAACTGATAATCTACAAAACCAATCGGGCATAATAGTATTCGGATTATAGGCCTCCCGGAGAAAACTGAGGGAAGTGATGCTGTCGCTTTTATAGTGCAATGGCGTCCCCAGCTGCTTGACATCCAGTGCAAAAATGGCGCCATTAAAATTGATCAGGCACACTGCATAACCATGCCGATGCCGACCCAAAGAGGAATGTGGCGGACCTTAATAAATTTCAAGACAAGCAACGCATCCTTACAACTGCAAGGGAAGCCGGATCCTTGGCTCACACAGGGGTGAAGATTATGATTTTCGCTGTCTTCTCACCATAGCTACAGAAACAGTGCCAGGCCTTTGGGGCAGTAAAACAGGAGTCTGGAAATTTGGAGGTCCCATATGCGATGCTCTAACCAGTCAAGCTCAAGGTTA
This sequence comes from Rhinatrema bivittatum, assembly GCF_901001135.1. Lineage (NCBI taxonomy): Eukaryota > Metazoa > Chordata > Amphibia > Gymnophiona > Rhinatrematidae > Rhinatrema > Rhinatrema bivittatum. The sequence goes on from NC_042617.1 coordinate 345,881,101, forward strand.
GTATTAATAAGGCAGTCGTGTTCTCTACCTTGCAAAAGGCTGAACAGTTGCTCTCTGAAGTGAAACGCTATACTAACCCCCTGGATACATCATGATAGCGCAGTGGATTTGGGTTTTTTGTTTTGGTTTGGTTTTTTTGGTCACCATTCTGCTGCGCCCCATGGGAGGCTGGCAGGCTCAGTTGAACTGAACTGTTGATAACCAGAGTTCTCTCTTTATTGGTTTTATATAATTTTTGAAATATACTTGGCATGGTCACCCGGCGACCCCACGATACTGTCTGACTCATTTACGATCTTCGCTTGCGCTTTTGGCACAAAGATTAACACCAGTTGTTAGACTGGGCCCTCTCTCTTTTTGTCTTATTTTTAACATGCATCTTGCAAGAACAGGTCCCTCTGCAATGGACCCTTGTTATGCTTCTTTTATGTTTTTACAACTTTTTTCCAGCTTGCTAGTAGTCCTTGCTGAAGTCATATCACCTTTTGAACTGTGTCAAAGTTGTTGTTTTCTCTCCTTCCAGTGTGTTGGGAACCTGGCTCGAGCCTTGTTTGTTTTCCTTAGACGTGTTGAGGTTCCCATTTGGACTTTGTCGTCTCTTGAACTGATTTGAATCGGAACAGTCTATTGTAATTTTCGATGTTTTGCTATTGCTACCGGGTGGATATGCTACGGGTTCCTTGATAAGGGTTAGGTGGCTTGTGGGGGATTGGCTTTGGAGGTTGGGGTTAGGGGTGGATACACTAAGGCTGGGCCCCTGGTCCCGATTAGTTTCCCACTAGGGTGGGCTCCAGCTCTGTGCCTTCTGGGTTAGTTGGGTTACCCTTATGGGTGGGGTAGTTTGGAATCATTTGGTTGATAGTTGGGGGTGGGTGGGGGGGGGTTAACATTGATTACAGGACTGCTTGTAGTGGTTAGGGTGTTCTTACTGCCTTATCTTTGGGTTTGGGGGTTTTCTAACCCTACAAATCCCACTGTTCAGTCTCTTACGCACTTAAACTATTGTTTATTTCTTGAAGCTTCTTGGTCGGAGTTGCTTCCTTCCTGGTTCGGCCATCATGTTTTCAAATGGGTGTGGTTGTATGGTGCGGAGCTTTGTTTGTTGGTGTTCTTCTCTCATGTTTTTAAGAATGAGCCTCCTGCAGAGCCTGTTCTTTTTACTATAAGCTAATGTCTGCTTTTAAGATTGTGTCCTTAAATGTTAGGGACATATCTCCCATAAAAAGGAAGCACATATTGCAATGGGCGAGTCGTAATAAGGCTCATATCCTGCTTTTGCAGGAGACTCACTTGTCCAATGTAGAATATGAGAAGTTGAAAAGTGGTTGGGTGGATAGTGTTTACTACTCATCCTATAACTCTCGAAGTTGGGGAGCCTGTGTGTTGATCAGCAAAATCTGCCACTGCAGGTGCATAAATCGATACATGACCCAGAAGGAAGATATATTATTCTTGACTGTTCTCTTTATGATGATAAATTTGTTCTAGTGAATGTATTCGGCCCCAATCACAATCAGGATGCCTTCTATAAGATTACTGGAAATTGTAGTTGCTTTTGGATATGATAAATTATGCATGGGGTTTGATCGCAGTGAGTTGGTTTCTTACTTACCCTTTATTAGACATTATCATGTCACGGACAGGGATAAACACATTCTATTCACCTCCACATCAGTCTTATAGTAGGTATACATAAAAAATAATCAAGTCTAACGTCCTCACTAAGACACGATATTGCACAATCCTCACTTGCACTATTTCAGATCATAGTTCTGCGGAACGTTTGCTTAGTCCCTTGGATACTAGACTTCGAACTCCCATGTGGAGGCTAGATACTTCCTTGCTGGGCAAACTGGAGCTCCTAGAATTGGTTAAAAAGGCAGTATGCGAATTTAATGAACACAACCCTGAAGGCGATTATTCGCCCATTCTTCGATGGGAAAATTTCAAAGCTTATCTTAGAGGACAAATAGCCAGCTATGCCAGTTTTCTTAATAAATAAGAGAGAAGAGTTGCTTTGTTGCTGGATGATATTTCAAAGCTGGAAGCCCAGCATAAAAGGGTCTGCAAAAACGTTACATAACAAAAATTAAAACGCACCTGACAAGAGTTTCACTCTATGAAAATGGCCAAAATTGAGCGTGCTCTTAAATTTATCAGGGTTAATTATTATAAACATGGATATAGGACTGGGACTCTGCAAGCTAAGGCAGTGAAGGAGAGTCAGGGGAAATCACATATTACAATCTTACGTACCCAAGAGGGTAGGACGACTTCGAACCCATGTAAGCTAGAGCGACTAATGTCTTATACTCGATTCTGCTCAGCAGGATGCTGGGACAATCCAGGCCTTTTTGAATAGTATAAACCACCCTGAGTTGGGTGAGGCCCACAAAGAGATGTTAGCTGAGCCCATTACTCTCTTGGAGATCCGGACGGCAATCCAGGCTCTCCCGGCTGGGGAAGTGTCCGGGTTCTGACGGTTATCACATTGATTTTTTATAAGAAATGTCTGGAGGACATTACCCCCTTTTTTCTGTCTGTGCTTAATGGTGCCGGATTGGTGGATTCCTCTTTTGGGGGGGGACTGGATGATGTGACTCTCTCTCCTTTATAAATCTTGTAGAGACCCAACCGACTGTGGATCTTACCATCCAAAATCATTGCTAAATTCAGACTTACAATACTTGCTAAACTCTTGCAACTTCGTTTGGAAAGGGTACTCTCCCTTTCTTAGTTCAATACAATCAGACAGGGTTTTGTCAAAGGATGTGTCTCCTCAGCTAACACTAGACATTTATTTAATATTGTCAGTCTTTCTAAAAAAATTGGAGAAAATGGGAATCGTATCTTTGGACACAAAAAAGATGTTTGATCATATCTACGGTCATTCCTGTTTTCAGTCCTGAAATTTATGCAGTGGGTGAGTGCCATGTATGAGGCTCCTAGAGCACGACTCTTAATTAATGGGGTATTATCCCCATTGTTTTCTATAAAATGTGGTACACGGCAGGATGCCCCCTATCCCTGCTGTTTTTTGACCTGGCCATAGAACCCCTGGATGCCTCGATCAGGCACAGCAGGAAATTACAGGCTTCTGGTTTGGTAGGCATGAGCACATTATATATCTCTATGTGGTTGATGTTTTGATTTTTCTTTCCACCCCACGGGGGTCCGGCCCCACTTTGTTTGGTGTACTTCAGCGATTTGGGGCTCTTACTGGGTATAAAGTCAATTATGACAAGTCTGAAATTTTTCCTATTGATCCTCGTAACATTGTCCCCACTTGTATGGCTGACTTTTGAATAGTGAATGAGGGATTCAAATATTTAGGCATTTATGTTCCATGAGATCTCAGAAACCTCTGTGCATAACTATGAAGGTCTACTGAACCAAGGTACGCAATGATTTGCAGAAGTGGGCAAACTTACAGATTTCTTGGGCAGGGTGTATAAATTTATTTAAAATGAGCATATTGCCTAAATTTCTTTACTGTTTCCAGCATGTCCCCTGTGATATGACAGGGTCTTTGGACAACCTACGTAGTCTAGTTTCAAATTTTATTTGGGGTTATAAATGGCCACGTATCAAATTCAGTCAATTGTGGCTTCCTAAAAAACAAGAGGATGATGCTTCCTAATTTTAGTGTACTATTGGCAGCCTGATTAAAACCGCTAAAGGTATGCTTCAGGCATAAAGGTGCAGTCTGGAGGTCATTAGGACAGTCCCAATCTGATGAGATGGGTCTCACTGTGCTACCCTTTGTTCCCCCCTGCTTCCCTGATCTGTAGGAGAGTGACTAGGATTAGCCCCTTGTTAGCCCACACATTGAAAGTTTGGGGACAGGTTGTGGGATTCTTGGGTTTGACTAGGAATATAGTGTCCTTAATGGGCCCCGTATATGGTAATACCACAATATTGGGCCTCACTTTTGCTCCTGGGCTAAAAGAATGGAAAGTGTGTGTGGCTTAGTCTTGCACAGCTTTGGGAAGTTGGGCAGTTTTCCACTTTTGAATCCTTGAGCTCAGATTTAGACCTCCCCACACACACATGCATGCTAACTATCTACAACTATGGGCAGCACTCTCTAGGCTACTTGACCTAGCTGCTCCTATCCTGGAGCTGAATGGGATGCAGTGGTATTTCTCTGCCCCTGAAGCATTTGCAAAAAGGTACAACATTCATTTACTGGGGAATTCTACAAGGGAAATTTGGCACAGACACCCCTGGAAGTTTGATTCACCAACGGAACAAGGACTTGGGTACCTCTCTCACTGTCCCATGTGGAAAAGTATTTGGGTCAATGCACATCGCAGTTCTCTCTGTCAACGCCAAGCAGAGTTAATGATCCAGCTGTTGCACAAAACCTACAGAATGCCTGTCAGTTACTCTAACATGTTTTCTGATTATAGTCCGTACTGTTGGTAGAGTTGTGACGAATGAGGCACTTATATACATATGTGGTGGCACTGTGTGGGTATTAGGAAATTTTGGCACGAAGAGGCTGATGTCATTGCTGAAATAATTAATGTTTCCATTTATCTCGCGCCCATTACAGGTTTCCTTGAGAGGTGAGATGGTTCTTTAGTTCCTAGGAAGTTTAGACGATTGATGGGCCATCTGCATGTAGCAGCCCATTTCACTATTGCTATATTTTGGAAGAGGAACTTTGAGTAATAACTCCCTGAGGAAGCTCAAATAGAGTGAAACAGAGGCTCTCTGAAGGGGAATGGTTGTATGTAAATGATATAAATGTTACAGTGGTTAAAGAGTGGCCTTTAAAAGATGTTCGACATGAACAGTTCAAATATAACGCAATTTAGGGTCCATATCATTCATATCTAGTGAGTTCTGCAGATTAAATGCTTTTTCCTCATCTATGTTTCTAGGTCTGCGCTGCAGCACTACTGCTCAGCTCACCAAGTCACAGCATTTTGGCTGTATTTTTGACTAAGCAGTGAGACATGTTCTGATGTGTGTATTCTACTTGATTCTGTTCTTGCTTTATTTGTATATGTTGGAAAATCTATAAATAGTTTAAAAAAAAAAAAAAAAAAAAGCACAAAACAAAGCAAAAAACACAAGCCAGTGAACAAGAGGGGGCTCACTTGCCTAGATGGCTGCCTCAGGTATTATATAACGTGGTAATCACCACTGTATCAGCTTGTTAACCACTTGAATATAATCATATACCTTTGCTGAGAGTGGTATTATGTAGACTTTTTTTTATATTTTTCTTTGCACTTTAAATCATTTAAAAACAGTCTCTCCCTATTATTTAAATGCGGGGTTCATGCTTCTCATATTTTTCAAAAAGGTCACTTTTCTTTCTCCCATATTAATGGGTCTTCTCTACTGTGATCGCTTCTTGCTGTTATTTCACTCCTGCTGTCTAAGCTGCCCAACACAACAAAATGGAGGCACATTAAGTAAGAAAAATGCCAACACCTACTCCCCAGCCCTTGAAGCAGACATCAGTTGTCGAAACACTGGCAGTGTCAGGCGTATTAGACAGCAGGAGTGAAACAACGGCAAGAAGCAAAACACAGTACGGAAGACCGATTAATGAGAGAAACATAAGTGATCTTTTTGAAAAATAATAAGAAGCACGAATCCTGTGTTTAAATAATAGGAAGAGACTGTCTACATATTATCACTCTCAGTGGCTAACAAGCCAACACAATGGTGTTTACCATGTTATATGATACATGAGATAGCCATCTAGACAAGAGAACCCCCTCTTTTGTTCACTGGACCATAACAACATACCTGCTGCACTTGTCAACAGTGAGCACTGAATGGCAATTATAAACCAGCAAATTTCTGGTTTTAAATAAGCAACAGCAGCAGAGAATTCTAGGGATAGCATACTTGTCCTTACCCCTGGCATAGGAAATGATGCTCTACTCTGGATGAAGCTCCTCTCTGGTAACAGCCATTGAAGGTCAGCATTTGAATCAAGATGAGGATGATTCCATGACAGCAGAGATGTTCTTCATAGGGCAAGGTCACAGAATGAATTTTGGGTAGAAGGAGAAAAAGACAGACAACAAAGCATCAAGTTAATTAAACATAATGCAATGTAAACATCATTAAGAAAGCCACATGAAACCATGGCTTATCCAAGCCTACAGGAAATCACCAGATACATAGCCACATGGTACTAGTGTTGTACCACAGATAAGTCTCTGAGAAGAAACCAGAAATTGCACCCATTTAAAAAACAAAAAAACAATAAAACACCATACAAAGACATTAGCACGAATTACAAACTTTATTTTTATTATAATTGTTTATTTTAGATATTTGTATAGGGCCTCATTGTTATCCCTATTAAAAGAGTTTGCCCTAGTGGTTACGTTGAAGCTAGTTGGAGTAGGGATGCATACCATTCATTCCATAGTACCCCCTTGAGGAAAAAGGAAAAAGAATTGTAAAAAAATATTGGGCCCAATATTCGAAGTGCATTCAGCACTATTTAGCCGTATAAGTGGCACTTATGCGGCTACCTACCAGCTGCTGAATATGAGCCTACCTTCAGCGGCCACCGCGTAGCTGTATAAGTCCCTTATACAGTTAAAAGATTAACTGCATAAGTTGTGGACGGGCAGTGGGCAGGTCAGGGTGGAGCAACTTAGCCGCAAAAATTAACTGGCTATGTTAGACCTGCCATAGAGCAGGTCTAACTTAGCAGGTTATAACTTATGCAGCTAAACGCGAATGTATACGCATATATTAAGCAATGTAGCTGCTGAATATACTGTGTAATTTAGTTGGCTAAGTTATATCTGGCAAAGTTACTTAAATGGCCAACTTTCAATACTGGGCCTATCATGTTTCATTTTTTAAAAAGCTTTTCAATAAACTTGTATTGAAACATCATTCCATTGGCTATAGTAAAGTTGAACATCATGACCAGGGTCCAGGAGGTTATCTTCACCCCAATGGAAGAATCCTGTACCAGGATTAAAGAAAATAGGGTGAAGTGTTTGAAAATATTTAGATCCCGGAATTCAATTATGTGTACTGTGGACTCCTAAAGAAGGTCCCAGTCCAGGGGTTACATAGTTGGCATCAGAACAGAGACGTGAGTATGATTTTTTAGGTAAGTGATAGGACCTTTCACTCCCCTAGCGAGAGAAGGTGATGTATTTGCTTGAATTAGGGATATTATTATTGCTATAATGATGTATGTATTATATCATTGTATATGTATGGCACAGTTGCTTACTTTTAAGAGTAGGATGTCAACCCTCACTTATCGGGGACATTATCATGTGACACCTATGTGCCATAAGAGGTATTTGAGGAGTAAACAAAAAGGGAAATTTTATGCTAAAGTTTTAAATTTTCCTACCAAGGGAAATCCTTTCTGTAAAGGTTGCATTAATGTGGGTGTGAGAAGGTTCTAGGAAAAAGGTTCATGCTGAGGACAAAGGGAATGACAGGAACCCTGTAACTGACAGCTTGGTGCAGCCCCTTTGGGCATGGTTAATAGAAGATTATAAAACCCCTGGTTACATGTGGGACTGGGGAGAAGGAAGATGTAGCTGTTGCCCCCTCCCGGGAATATAGTTGGGGGAGAAGTGGGAGTTCAGGTGGGATACTGCCAAAGCATCCCAAGAGACCTGATAAGAGACCAAGTAATCTGGTGAATTGGAAAAAAAAAAAAAAAAGTAGTTGGAGAATGATTTGTAACTGTGGTGGAACAGGAGACATACTGTGCCTAGTTGGAGCTTTCCACAGGGCTTGGAGGACTTCACTGCTCAAGAGAAAAGGAATGGGTCTTCCTAGAGCTAGGTTGGATAACTGTTAAGTGCAAGAAGTGGGGAAATACAACTGCAGCTGGGGACTGCCAGGACCAGGAGGAAATCTGTGCCTGCTTGCAGACATCAGGAGGCTTCGGCCTACAGCTAGAGTGATAATTTCTGAAGCTGTCTGAACATTGTGAATACTGGAAGAGGCTGTGATTGGGGAAAAATGTTTTTTCTTGGACTACTGAAGAAGATATTGGAGTTGAGGGAACTGGAATGAAATGTGGGATGAGAACTGTAATTTTTCCTGGTTTTTCCTATTTTTCCAAATGTTTGTTCAGATAAGATGGTGGCTAAGCCAGAAGGATGGTAGGCTGCATAGGGAGAGGCATAACAAGCATGAAAAATGAGGTGACAATGGTTCCTGTATAGGTTTTTAGTGAAGCCTCACCTGGAGTACTGTGTTCCTTTCTGGAGATCATATCTCAAAAAGGATAAAGATAGGATGGAAGCAGTCCAGACAGAGGTGACCAAAATGGTGTGGGGTCTTCATTCTAAAACATATTGAGACACACTTAAAGATCTATACATGGATACACTAGAGGAAAGGCGAGAGAGAAGATATGATAGAGACATTTAAATACCTCCACGTTTCCATGCACAGAAGGCAAGCCTCTTTCAATATAAAGGTGGTCTAGAATAAGGGATCATGGGATAAGTGTAGAAGGAGAAGACTCAGGAATAATCTAAGGACATATTTCTTTAGAAAGAGGGTAGAGGATAACAACATATGTGAAGGGGCTATGCCAGCCACTAACTTTATCCCTATATGATTTTTGCTATCTAGGGGCAGGAGGAGGGGTTTTGATAATGTTTGATTCCTCCCATTGCTATAACCCCACCTTTTCAGGGGATAGGCTTTTTGGGGGTATAAAGTACCTTGGAGCATGCCCAGTGCTTCAGTGGATGAGTGGTAAGGAGATAGAGGAAGAGTGAGGAGCTTGAAACTATTCCTGGGTTTCATGAAGAGGTGATTATAAAGTTAGAGATTTCCCCAGGATCTCAAAGCAGGGTGGTTGGAGAGCTGGAGATTCCCAAAGGATATCACAGAAGGCAATTCAAGCATTCGGTGAAGAGGTTTTGAGGAAGAGGGGGTATTTTTAAAGACTTTTTGGATTTTCATTGACCAGTGTCTGAAGGAAGGGCATACCCCTGGTATCCCAAAGGACTGGATCAGAGATCTTTTTGTCCATTCGACCAGTTAACATATGGGGTAAAAAGAGGGATGTAGTCTTTTCAGACAATAACTCAGGAGACTTGTAATTTTTGAGAGCTTAGATTACAGTTGAAGTGTTTGACATTTTGGAACCCAAATTGGTATTTTTGCTTGGTGATTTTTTTTTTCTTCTTTCATGCCAGAACTGGAACTACACTCTAGTTATCCCACTCTTACTGGTGAGGATATTTTCAATCAGGATGAAGATGCAACAGCAGGAAGGGAAATGAACAGAAGAAGAATGAACAGAAAAACCATTTGCTTTTTATTGATCATTGGATGTATGTTGATTCTTATTTTTGTAATTTTGACCTGGATCCTGTTTTTTTAAGTTACAGTAAAGAACTATACTTTATTTTAACACCAACTACGGATTCCAGAGTTTTCTTTGAGTGTACCCCAGTGTGGACTAAGGGATGAATGGACCTTTTTGTGATTCCTGGTTTCTCACTGTTGATTTTGATTTCCCTGCTTTTATTTCTCACTATTTGGCACTTTCTGGAAATATTTGATCTAGTGTGAGAAATGGTCATGGAGATTGTGATCAATAGCACCAGGGGCCCCGGAAGAGAAATCTGCCCCCCTCCCCAATCTGGACTTAAACCTGAACCCATAGCACCCCTAGTTAAGGATAAAGCACTGAAACGGGAGACCCACTACACATGTAGTAATGTAGTAAGACAAAAAAAAAGACCCGTGGTCCATCCAATCTGCCCAGCAAGTTGCCTAGAGTAGTAACCGCCACTCTGTGCAGGTTAACCTGATTAACATAGGTTACCCTTTTTCTTCATATCCATCCTTTAGTCATTAGGAGTCCTCTGTATTTACCCCTCAGTCTTTTGAATTTCATTACGGTGCTCATCTTCACTACCTTTTCTGGGATGTCATTCCATGAAATCTACCACCTTTTCTGTGAAGAAATGTTTCCTAATGTTGGTCCAACCCTCCTAAAGCTTCTTACAATGTCACTAGGTTTACAGTTTTCTTTCCATTGGATAAGGTTCAATTCTTGTACATTATTAATACCCTTTAGGTATTTAAAAGTACATATCATATCTCCCTGTCCCTCTCCTCCAGAGTATATACATATGTAGGTCCTTCAGTCTCATGTCATAAGTCTATTGGTGCAGACCCCATACCATTTTGGTCGGCTTTCTCTGGTCCGCTTCCATCCTGTATGAAATACGGTCTCTAGAACCAAACACAGTACTCGAGGTGAGGCCTCACCAAGGATCTGTATAGGGGTATTATCAGCTCCTTTTTCCTGCTGGTTATGCTTCTCTCTATGCAACCCAGCATTGTAAAGCCTCTCAGCAGAGGTGATGGAGACAAGGACAGTATCTGAATTCAAAAAAGCATGGGATAAACAGAGGATCTCTGAGGGAGTGATAGGGATTATAAAGATGAATAGTTGCTGTGGATGTGCAAACTAGATGTATGATTTTTTTTTTCTGCCATTGTTCTATGTTTCTATGATTTCACTGTGATTTGAGGGTCCATTGGGCTCGTCTTATGATACCATGATGCCCAACAATCTCAACATGCTCCATGCCGACATCTGTTGACAGAATCTTATCCTCTCCACTGCAGATATCAATGTGATAATCCTCCCTTGTGGGAGGAAAACTCTTGCCCAAGTATCTAGCAGCACTCCTATAAATTCCAATTGAGATCACTTGCTCAAGTGGGAGTTGGGGTAGTTTATGATGAACCCTAGCAACTCCAACACCTGGATGGTTTTGCTCATTGATTCTGTAGCACAGTCTTGAGATGTGCTCTTTAACAGCTAATTGTCCAGGCAGGGAAATTACTGCATCCCCAATTAGTGTAGATGTGTCACCACCAGTGCAAAACATTTTGTGATTACACATGGCACTGATGCCAGACCAAAGGGCAACAAGCAATATTTGAGGTGGTGGCTCCCTGCTATGAATCAGATATTTTCTATGACATGTAAATATCTATATCTGGGTGTAAGCATCCTTCAGATCTAGATAGCATAACCAATACCCTTTTTTGAGAAAGTGATGCCTAGGTTAACCATCTTGAACTTCACTCTCACTTGTTCAAAGCCTTCAAGTCTAGGAATGGAATGTAGTGACCCTGTTTCCTTGGGATCAGGAAGTACTTGAAGTAAAATCCCTGCCCTCTTTCCCTTGGTGGAATGGGCTAGATTGCACTGGCCTCTAAGAGGGAGGAGAATTCCTTTTACAGCAATTCCTGATGCTGAGATCCCAACAAAGCAAGTTTTAGTGGACAATTTAGAGGGATATCCAACAGGTTAATCTGTATTCTCTTTGAATTTTGCTGAAGTTATTCTGGGCCAACTGATACGGTAAAACCTTAGCCTTACCCTCCACTCCCCGCCCCTGGCAGAAAGGTCCTCTGGCACAGATAGCAGAATCCCAGCTATGCTCACCCCAGTCCAGTCAGAACCCTGTCCCATGTTTATTTAGGTTTCTAGCTGTGGTTTTGGGGCCCCCTACTGTTTTGGGCAAGCACAAGAATCCTGTTGCTGACAGAACATATGAACATAAATACAGCCATACTGGGTCAGACCAAGGGTCCATCAAGCCCAGTATCTTGTTTCTAACAATGGCCAATCCAGATCACAAATATCTAGCAGGATCCCAAATAGTAGACTGATTCCATGGTGCTTATGCCCAGGGATAAGCAGTGGGTTTCCCCAAGTCTACCTGGTTAATAACAGTTTATGGACTTTTCCTCTAAGAGCTTGTCAAAACCTTTTTTAATGTTCAAACTTTTTATTAAAATACAAAGAAAACAATATAAACAAAAGCTTGATGCATGTTACCACCTTATATTCACCAAGCAAAAAGCATAAACACAATTTTCAGACTCTCATCTCCTCTCCATCCATCAAAAACAAACCTTTGGAATAGATTAATAAAATAAATAAAAAGGTTCCTTCAGCCCACCACCCATCCCTCCTCATCTAGAGTTGGCTAGCAAAGGCTCCTTTTCTCCCCAAATGGCAAGCAATTACCCTGTCCAAATATAACCTCTCTTGTATTATATACTGCTCTTTGTTCCTCTTTACCATTTCAGATCTCCGGGTTATGGGAGGTTTTGAATTTTTTGGGCCTCCCCCTGGCTTGGGTCCATCCTTAATGGGGATAGCTTTTAGTCTTCTTATAAAAAGGGGTTGGCAATATATTTTTTTGCAGAGGGATCAGATTTTGGAGGAGCTGGAGTCAAACTGACAATCAGGGCCTGAGCTTGCTGTATTTGGTGGGCCTCAAGGTCCACCAATTAAGGAAGTAATTTTGAACACTGAGAGAACCTTTGGAGTTTTATTTTAGCCCGAGTGATCTCTATTTGAAGGGTACATCACCCCCTTCTAGGAGGGGCTGCATTCCAGCTTGTTTGATCCTCTATGCTCAATTAACAGTAGAGACCAGACAAATTGTAAAATTCAGTTTTTGGTGGCTCATGATCCAAACAGATCCAGAGCTTCCCACCCTTCACAGGGAGGGTAAAAAGTCACAGATTCAGCTCAAAAAAGAAAGGCTATTATGGATAAAGATACTGCTGCTCTTTTAGTTGTAATTCTTATAATATTTTTCACTACTTTTGTCATCTTGACCTGGTCTTTATTTTTCAAGCTGCAATAAACTTGTTTTAAGTTTATCACCATCAAAAGACTCTGGCAGTACTTTTCTTGGCCTCATTAATGTTGCCCACCATTCTACATAGGGGGTATTCAATGAATTATTTGTAAGGGCCATGAGGAGAGAGATTTTGTTGGACTATTCCCTTACTGCAATGAGGGCCCTGGAGGTTATACATAAGCGATTAATAAATTTTTATAAAATGAAAATGAAATGAAATACCTCCTCCTTGCCAGCAGAACCCTGACCTCCCAGAGGCTTGTTTGGTTAATATTATGAAAATAGAAAAGATAAGTGAGAAATTTGGGATATTAGAATTACAAACCCTGGGAAAATAGTAGGTCTTTATTCAGTCTCAAACGAGGAGGGGGTTTCATATAAAACTTTACTTACAGTTAAATATCTCACTTCTCGCTCCATGAGAAAGTGTCCAAATATAATCTTCCCACAGCACCAGAAATTTATTTTTATCCACCACAGATTCTTTAGCTGCTAGTTTTTCTATCTGCATTAAATTGTGAAATGCATTCCTCCACTGCCATTAAGGACGACGACAATGCTCCCTCTATACCAGCAGGATCCCCTTTTCTGCTACCAAAAAAGCCTGTCTCATAAATAATCTAACATTACTTCCCCTCACTCCCAGTGCCCCAGAATCATCAAAAAGACCACCCTCTGATCAGAGTGGAACTGTGCAACCTAACACCGATTCAAAAAATGTGATAACTCTTCCCCAATAAGAATATGCAGACATGACCAAAAGAGATGGCCCAATGTACCCCTAGATGTACCGCATTTCAAACAAAGATCTGACTGTGCAATTTTAGCTTTAAATGCCTAGAATTGAGATTATAAATGTTCCCTTAAAAATCTAAATTGCATTTCTCTCAGAGCAATACATTTAACTAACTTCGGAATTTTGACAAAAAAAACTAAACTAATGCCATTTTCCAAGAGCAGCTTCCTCATGTATGACTACTAGACTTCAAAGGGCAAGCAAAATTGGAAATAGTACTATTTCAGAGATTTTTTGTGTGATTGTGCTTGAGGTTCCCAATTTTATTTTTTGTAGTAAGTGTTTTTATAGGTGATTGTGAGTGCAAGTGGGTGAGTCCTCTGGTATGCATGTTATGTGTGGATATATATTTTTTTTTTTGTATGATATTTTTTGTAGAAGTCTTTGAGCATTTGAATATGTACTATACAAATGTGTGTATGGGATTGATATAGGTTGATTTGTATTCAAGTGTTTCTATAAAATATATGTAAAAATCACATTTATATTAAAATTGGGACATATGTTTAAATAAAATTGTTTTAATAATATGTGTTAAGGCCTATTTGAAATTAATTATATACTTATCCCTATAATTTGGGCATATTACTTCTCTGGGGCAAGTAATTTTGCTTTAGCCAATATATTGCCTTTTCTTACTGGGTAAGTATAAACATTCCCCAGAATAATTCGTTCCCCAAACAACTTTCCTTGAAGAAGCAGGACATAACACCCCCCTGAATTACCGACCACTTTTCCAGAGTAAATCCCAATGTTTTATTAAACAAAATCACAACCCTGTCTATGCCCAAACAATGCTCTGAGTATCTTGTGCCTCCTTACTGGAGGATTCAGCACAGATACATTCCAAGATTTACACCTTAAATTTCCTTTACTCGTAAAAAAGTGAAAACATCTTTAAAATAAAACAAAGAAACCTAAAACTCTAAACCTCAGTGCTGTCCCCTCAGTCTTTCAATACTTGTTCCCTAAAACTGATGTAAACCAACTAATCCTCACAAATAAAACATTTTATCCCAGCATATCCCTCTTGCCAGCCCAAACTCACACCATCCCCCACCCCACTTCCCATACTCCCCCACCCTCCCTGATTCCACCATACCCAAAACTAACTCCCAGAAATTTGAGACATCGTGGGACACCACCCCACCCCTCTGCCTTTCAGGAAACCACTGTCATTATAAAACTCAACCACTTCTAAATCTGTAAACCATAAAACTTATGAATAGTCAGAGAATTAAAAGCTGCACAAGTTTATACTTAGAATGTAATAGACGCTTCTTAAATATTTTCCTAAAGATTTCAGACAAGCTTCATCTGCTAAGATGGACATCTTTAAAGATAACCTGAGGCCCTCATACCATAGAGTCTTGTATGTCCATAACAAACCAAAACAACCTCAAAATATGGATTGTTGCTGTACTGATCAGAAGTATTTGTCCAACAATCATGAAAATGAGTACAAATGGAGCTGCTCCCTCTATATAAAAAAAAAAATAAAAAATTACAAAACAAAACAAAAAACTGTCACCTGTCCATGTATAGCAGCAAAACAAATTTGATAATTCTAATCAATTCTTCAGCAAAATTGACAAGAGTGTCAAGTAACGAATGTGGATCAAAAGTATCTTCTGGCTCCAGATCCTTGCTCAAGATTTGACCACAAAGAGAAAAAGGAAAAGCTGCAACAAGTGGAAGTCTCCGAAACTCATTTGATGCTTCTCCCAAGATACAAGTTTACTCCAACCCATAAAACAGCTTGAAAAGCAGTCGAGTTGAGTTGCATGAAGCACAAATAGGAAAAACACTGAATATCAGTACATTTATTTATTTATTTATTATTTATTTGCAGTTTTTATATACCGACATTTGTTTAGTAACCTCACATCGGTTCACATTCAACAAAAAGTTGCAGCAGTACTAAATAACAGGAGGTTAGCACCAGTGCATTACAATTAATGAATAAACTAAGTAAAGAGGGGGGGTGGAAAAAAGGTGCAAAAAGATACAATAAGTGAATAGAGATACAAAGAATAATGCTATAAAGTGGGACAAAGAAAGATAATTGTACATCTACTTCGCTTCTCCCTGTTCATTATTTAACTTACATCAGGTCGATACTGTAAGACCGCGGGAGAGCGGACGAACGCCTGCTCTCCCGGCGCGCGCACCGGCCCCTCGCCGGTGCGGGCGATTCAGTATTTAAATGAGGTGACGCGGGAAAAACGGGGAAAAGGAGGCGCTAGGGACACTAGCGCGTCCCTAGCGCCTCCTTTTTGTCAGGAGTGGCGGCTGTCAGCGGGTTTGACAGCCGACGCTCAATTTTGCCGGCGTCGGTTCTCGAGCCCGCTGACAGCCACGGGCTCGGAAACCGGACGCCGGCAAAATTGAGCGTCCGGTTTTCGGCCCGACAGCCGCGGGGCCGAATTCAAATTTATTTATTTTTTTTTTTAACTTTTTTTTACTTTTGGGGACCTCCGACTTAATATCGCCATGATATTAAGTCGGAGGGTGCACAGAAAAGCAGTTTTTACTGCTTTTCTGTGCACTTTCCTGGCGCCGGAAGAAATTAGCGCCGACCTTTGGGTCGGCGCTAATTTCTTAGAGTAAAATGTGCGGCTTGGCTGCACATTTTACTTACTGAATCGCGCGCGCATACCTAATAGGGCCATCAACATGCATTTGCATGTTGAGGGCGCTATTAGGTGCCGCGGGTGGGCCGCGTGTTTTCCTCCCCTTACTGAATAAGGGGTAAGGGAAAACACGCGTCCAGAGCAGGCTGACAGTGCGCTCCGACGGAGCACACTTTACTGTATCGACCTGATAGTAAATTGAGAACTTCTGCTGGGGGACTGAGTATAATAACTTCTCTACCATGAAACACACGCAAGTGGGCTGGATACTAGAGTGTGAAGCAGATCCTTTTTTCAAATAATTGTGAACAGAATGGCCAAAATGCTTTCCTCAATAATGCAAGCTTAGCCAACTCTCAGTCTACTGATGAGCCTTGCAGGTCTGCCTGAAGAATTGCTGTTCTGTGGACAAAACTCAAGAATCATGCAATCGCAATTCAAGGCCTAGTGGCATTGACCCACTTCAGATCCAGCCTGTGTGCAAGATCTTTAAACAGACAATCAATTGTTTGAGATGTAATTATTTTAATAATCACGTTTCCAGAAATCCTTTTAATTCAGGTTCCACTATGCTTTTAGGAATGCCAAGAAATCTCAAATTATTTCTATGTGATCTATTTTCAAGATCGTTAATTTCTCTTCACATTGTGTAAGCTTTATTTGAAACTCAAGTATGTTGGCCACAGCCACACGCCACAGCCACAGCCACACACATCCTTTCCTTGAAGTGTCTCTTTGAAAGACAAAGCCTTCCCTTCCTCAGATACATTGTGTCTGAGGGCTTCCACATAGATGCAGACAAGGTCAAGTACATCCAAGATTGACCACAGCCCTCCAGTCTACGAGCCCTGCAAAGGTTCCTAGCCTTCAACAAACTATTACCGGCATTTCATTTATTTATTTATTTAAAGGCTTTTATATACCGGAGTTCATGCACTAGTGCATACCACTTCGGTTTACACGGAACAAGGAACAGAAAATTACATCAAACAGATTGAACAATTAAACAAATATACAATTACATCCAACAATTGGGTATAAATAACATGGCTAACTTAGTAGGAACTTAGAGTTAGAGGTGAAGGAGAGAAATAGTACCAAGTGGTAATAGAACAATGTTAATAGCTAAATAATAAATATAAATAGTAAATACAAGTTCTTATAATAAATACAGGTGTTTACAGATTACAGTCTTCATGAAAAGTTTACGTCTACAGAATAGGGTTAAGTAAATAAGAACTGGCGGTTATTTCTATAGGAGTGAAGACTTCAAAAACTAAGGTTACATCTGGATTAAGAGGTATTGGTGTAGCATGTTCAAATATTTAATGATTTGGAATTGTGACATCTGTTTCATCCCTAACTACTCTACGATTGCGGCTCTGCTTACAGCACTCACCCATAAAGGAGCTAACTCTAAGGCCTAGCCGTCAGAGGCCATCACCGTCTTTCAGAACCTAAAAGATGCCTCCTTCGAAAACCCTGTCTCCACCACCCAAAGCCCACTCTTCCCTTCATACTTGAAGTGGATAAGTCCTCCCTGGGAGTAGGGGTAGTCTTGAGTCAGCATTCAGACAAGGGAATCCTCCATCCATGTTCCTCCTTTTCACAAAAATTCTATCCAATAGAGAGCAACTATGGAATTGGCAACAGGGAACTCCTGGCTGTTAAACTCATGCTTGAAGAATGGCATCACTGGCTCAAGGGTGCCCAGCATTGCACTAGTATATACACCGATCACAAGAAATTGGAACACCATCATCACGCCCAGTGGTTGAATGCCCGTCAGGTAAGATACCGACCAACCATTAAGAGCATCCAAGTGAACATTCTATCCCAGTCTTTCATAGCAGAGGATGAACCAGAACTGCCCAAACATATCATACACCCAGTGAGAACTCTCTTGGCCACCTCCACTACCATTCCATCAGAAAAAAAATGGTTGTTCCATGCAAATTCTTAGAAAAGGTGCTAAAATGTTCCCATGATTCCCAAGCTGAAGGCTATCCTGGATGGGCCTGTACCCTCGCAAAGCTCCAGCAGTACTACTAGTGGCTCCAGATATGAAGTGATGTCCGGACCTACTTGGATTCGTCCTACCTGCAAGCAGCAGAAACTGCCAGTGGGATGACCCTGGGGGCTGATACAGCCATTGCCAGCACCCAAAGAACCCTGGACTCATTTGTCTACAGACTTTGTGATGGACCTCCCTTTCTCTAACAGCTGTACAACTATTTGGGCCATAGTCTATCGTTTCTCTAAAATGGCTCATTTCATTCCACTCCCTGGACTTCTCACAGCCCCGGAGTTGGTTTGGTTGTTCATACTCCACATCTTCCACTTACACAGCTTGCCCAAGCACACTGAGTTCCTCGAGCCGAGACAATTTATGACCAAATACTGGCACTCTTTGTGTAAAAAATTCAATATCTTTTTGGACTACACAACAGCATACCATCCCCAAGCTAATGGACAGTCTGAGCGGACCAACTGCACCTCGATGTGCTTTCTCTGAGCCTACTTGAATGACAGTCAAGCAAATGGGCATTCCTTTTACCACAGGTCGAATTTTCACATAACTTGCACATCTGCTCTGCTACAGGGTCCTCTCCTTTTCAGATCATTTATGGTAGGCAACCTGCTCCTCTGTTGCCCATTCCATTGTCCATCCCTTCTCCAGCAGCCCAGCTGACCGCTCAGGAGCTCCAAACACTCCAAAGAGCAGCTAAAAAGGTCAAAAAACCATGGACACACATCACAGACCCAAACCGCAATTCCATCCTGGAGATAAGGTCTGGCTCAGCACCCATCAGATTCAACTTCAGATGCTCTCCATGCGACTTGCCCCCCACTACACTGGGCCATTCCTGATCCTATGCCAGCTGGGGCCAGTAACCTACCAGTTATGATTGCCTACCTCCTTTGCAGTCCACAATGTGTTCCATGTCTCCCTTTTGAAGTCCTTGGTTCTCTCATAGTCCTCCAGAAAACCACTGGAATCTCAGGAAGTCTCCTCTGAGGAAGATGTCATTTATCAGTAAAGGAAGTTCTGAATGTCCAACGACGTGGAAAGGGGTGGGAGTACCTGAACTCTTGGGAAGGATACAGTCCAGAAGAAATCACATGGGAGCCGGCTTCCAATATACTGGACAAAAAGCCTTCTAAGAGAGTTTCACGCCATACACGCCAGTAAACTCAAGCCCTCAGGGAAGAAGGTACTGTAGCGATTGGTAGACCACAGACCTATCTCGTGGCCTGTCGCTCTTACCACCAGCCCAGGCCCAACCAAGGGCACTCCCGGCATTGTGATTGGCCTCCCTGTGCAGGCAATCAGTTGCAGCATCTATCTCCATGCCCCCATCGCATGTCTCTGGCACAGGGCTGTCTCTCCTGCATGCGGTTGCATTGCCCCACTCCAGCAAGCCGCCCTCTTCCTATATAGCGGAACCCCAATGAAGCTGCGTAGCCCAGTCCCCCTTATGGTGTGTCTGCGCTGACAGCCCTGCCTTTATTGGGCCAGTGGCAGGAAGTACTCAATAGTGCTTCCAGATGATGTCAACAGCTCTGCTCTGAAAAGAGCTAAGGCCTTTGCTCCTTCAGCACCTCAGCAATAGGTTGTCTCATCTGAGAAGTGCTTTGCCACCATGTTCCTGCTTCCTGCTTCCTGTTCTTCGTTCCTGTCTGCAGCTCCTGTTGTAGGTTGCTCCTGTATCTCCATGTCATGTTCCTAGCAGTCTGGTTGTTCCGAGGCCTCATCTTCATGGTCAGTTCTCCCGTGCCTGTATCAGCATCTCATCTTGCCTCTGGAGGTTCTCTACCTGCTCTCCTCCCTGGATTGGACTTCTAGCTTGACCTCAGATTAGACCTTGAAGCTGCTTTAATTCTGCCTGCCCTGTACTCAGATTCCGACTGAACTCTGCCTGCCCTGACATTCTGCCTCAACCTTGATACCGACCGGATTCCACCTGCCTCTGACCTACGCCCATTCCTGATTCTGTTGCCTGTCTGACCTGGCCTTTGTCGCTGGCCTGCCATGTCCTTTCTTCTTCGGATCTTCATCTCCACAGAGACCTGCGCCTAAGTCCAGCCAGTCCAGCACCCAATGGCTCATACTAAGGGGAACAAGAGCTGATATTGATGAAGCTCCAGTTGGGCCCTGTGTCAGCCAACTCTGCCTGCCGGCGGTGGGGACCTGCAGGGCTCCTCCTTGCAGGTAGCACCAAGCCCACCTCAGCTCAAGGATCCACTTCCGCTACACTTGTCTATCTTTTTTCGGTGCTTTTGTTCCAACTTATACTCTCCACTTAACTAACAAATGTCCAGGTATTAGAGTAGACACCAAAAATTCCTCAAATTTAGACAAGAGAATCTGGTTTAATAACAGAGGAAGGAGGGACAATGAAGGGAGCAAGATAAACTCATGTGCAATTCCTGCTCATTCCCCACATGTACCCTTAAATCTTTTTTAAAATCCCACTACATTAATTTTACCACAATCTCCAGCATTGTATTCCAGAACTTAACTGTGAATTCAATGAAAAACTATTTTCTCAATGTAACCCTGCCCCAGGGAGCTTGCTTCACCCCAGTGGGGCCATGAAAGTGTTTTGTTGATTCAAAGCTAGCTCCTGGCTAGCTCTGATGTATTTCCCTTTCCCCCCAGAGTTGGGATCCTTTGCTGCTGGGGGCAAAGTTTTCATGGCCCAGAGTAGCAGGGATGTCCTTTATACATAGCTTTTTTTCCTTGGTGTTCCATTAGGAGAGAGGACTTGTTTTTATGGTGAGCGCAGTAGGTGCCAAAGAAATAATCTGGAATCACTGAGTTAAGTGTCCAAAAATAAAATCTTTATTGTTGAAATCACCTTTGAATTACGACACAATTAACTTAAAACAGCACGGATTTCTCAAATGTAATCCTTTACACAATCTCTTTCGTCTATCTGTGCAGGAATATCTTAAACCCTGAAAGGTAACTTCTACCTTCCAAGATGTAGAAAAAAATAGAGTTCCCAGGTAGGAAAGGAATCCCTTGGCTGGGTGGGATGCCCCTTCCAAACTAGTAAAAATGTAACTGTTCTGTCTCTGCACAGAGAGCTCAATTCTCTCTTCCCGAGGTGAAGACTCCTGATAGGGCTCCTCAGAGTTCTTTGAAAGCTCTTTACTCACAAGTGGTTCTTTACTTTGTAGTAGGTTAAGATCCCAAAGCTGGAACAAGCAGCTCCTGATGTCCTTAGATGGGTAGGAAGAGGGGCAGTAAAAAAAAAAAAACACCCTTCCTCCAAGATCTTCACAAAACAATTTCTGCTGGTCCCAAAAATGAAATACCACTGGAGTTGCCCCTTACAATGAGTCACTACTACCACAGATGGGCAGGTCTATCCTATCCCTGGGTGTTTGCTTTTTTGACCACTGCCGCACATTGAACTGAGGATTTCAAAATATTGTCCACGATGATGCCTAAGTCTTAGGGGCTGAGGGGTCAGAAGAAAACATCTTCAGAACTGATAAAAATGTCTCCCAGGGGCACCACTTGAGTACTGTCTGGTTGTTATGTTTTGTTTGTTCTTAACTATGAAAATTTGACTGAAGCCTCTTAGAACCATATATAATGCAGCCTACATACATACCCTGGTTGATTGCCAACCACTGGGGCCCCAACCAACTGCATGAATGGAAGCAAAGGTTATGGCTCAAAAAGCTTGCTCACCCTGGGCCTATATGATAGCAGGATAGACTGAGCTCTTTAGCAGTGGTTGGCAATCAGCCAGGATGTGGCATTCCAGTAGGTGGAAGAATGGATGTCCTCCCTCATTCTGGAAACACCTGCAGATATCTAGCTCTATCATTTTCCATTGGTTCTCACAAGGGAGGAAGAGAGGGGTACTCTGCAGCATAGGAAAGTTGAGGCTTCCAAAATCAGATACCCAGACTGTGTTTTGGAGAAGCCACTCCAGCAGCACTCCAAAGAATGTACGTAACACAGGAAGTAACAGCTACAGCTTATAGGGTTAATGTTTAAAAGGGTATAGGAACATAAAGCCTGGTTTATGCACATAAATTGCCTTTTCAAAATCAGCTAAAGGCCAGCATTATGTAAAAGCATGCGTGTAATTTGACTGCATGTATATTTTTATGCATACTCGCAAGAGACTTTGCAGTGGACAGAGTTGGGATAGGGAAAGGATTTACATGCATACTTTTGATTTACACAAGAAGATAAGAACATAAGAAATTGCCATGCTGGGTCAGACCAAGGGTCCATGAAGCCCAGCATCCTGTTTCCAACAGAGGCCAAAACCAGGCCACAAAAACCTGGCAACTACCCAAACACTAAGAAGAACCCATGCTACTGTTGCAATTAATAGCAGTGGCTATTCCCCAAGTATAATTGATTAATAGCCATTAATGGTCTTCTCCTCCAAGAACTTATCCAAACCTTTTTTGAACCCAGCTACACTAACTGCACTAACCACATCCTCTGGCAACAAATTCCAGAGCTTTATTGTGCGTTGAGTGAAAAAGAATTTTCTCCAATTAGTCTTAAATGTGCTACTTGCTAACTTCATGGAGTGCCCCCTAGTCCTTCTATTATTCGAAAGTGTAAATAACTGAGTCACATCTACTCATTCATCACCTCTCATGATTTTAAAGACCTCTATCATATCCCCCCCTCAGCCGTCTCTTCTCCAAGCTGAACAGCCCTAACCTCTTCAGCCTTTCCTCATAGGGAAGCTGTTCCATCCCCTTTATCATTTTGGTTGCCCTTCTCTGTACCTTCTCCATCGCATAAATCTACAAACACAAAGTCATGCTTGCTTGGGAGCCTGTGTATGTTGGGGCATATATTGGGGACATCCATAATTTTTCAGTGGATTTACACACAAGTCCGCGTTGTCAATTAGGGTAAAAATTACCCACATGCTTTAGCCTTATGTGGGCTGTTTGAAAATTAGCCTCTTTAAATCTAAGCTTGTTTGGTGTAGAGCTGGATGTCATGGATTGCTTCTGACAGCAGGAAGGATGTTATTCCATTGGTTGACTATCGTCCACCACAAGTCAGGCAATCTGCCTGTCTTAATTGGTGCATAGGATTCAGAGTAAAACTTGCCACCCAGATCAGAATTCAGCATGACCAAACAGAAAAAAAAAAAGATATCAAAATGGGTTTTTTGTAACAGTGTGGTATTTAAAGGGTGCATAAAGAAATAAAATACAGGCTGGGCATCCTGACTGAGGCCAGTAAGAGTGGGTCATATGGGTGAAAAAGAAACTTTGCTATCTATTCAGCCAACACTCGGGCTATATACCTCAGACTTCAACTCAAATTTTTAGTTCTCCTCTTGTTTCAAAGGGAGGAAAATTTTTTCCATGGATAATTTGTTTACCACAATACATAACAGCAGTAATGGAGCACTAATCCACTGAACCTCTTCTCTCTGCCAACATATAAGTGGGCCTAACGTGGCCATCTGTTTTCTATTTTCTCTTCAGAAATGTATTACTGGGACATTAGTGATAGGGCATAGAAAGCAAATGATTCACTCTTTCTTTAAAGTTCTCTTGTATTCTAAAATACAATCCTTTCCTTTTAGTTAAAAAGTGTAACTCCCATGCTAGCCCCAAATTTTATTTATTTTTATTTATATTCTGCACTTCTTTACATTTAGTGACTGTAGGTATTTCCCTATCCCCAGAGGGCTTACAATCTCTCAGGCCGATACAGTAAGGACGCGTTAGAAAGAGTGTGGCAGTGCCGGGCGCACCCTCGTTTGCCGCACGCACAGTTCGGATCACATACCGCTCGATACAGTATTTAAATTAGACCCAAATGCAAGCCGCGTCCAAAGCGCGTCCATGAAGCGGAAGGCCTGAGCCATCCATTTTACTGTATAGAGCGCTATACAGTATCCTGGGTGCGCTGGTACCTATCATTTCAAATGTCATTTGAAATGACAGGTACCAGGAAGTGGATGGTTCTCCTACACTCAGGCATCGGGGATTGCCAGTCCTCTCTCCCCCCCTCCTGAAGCAAGGCGCACGGCGAAAATCGACTCGACATGTTATTAAAGCAAATGTGAATAAAGTGCAACAAAAGTAAACTTGCTGAATGTGAATGACAAACAGCCCTCTCTCCCCTCCTCCCAAGGCGCGCACCGCGACTCCCCTGCCTCCCGGGGGCAGCCGGCGGCGAAAGCGGCTTCCAGCAGCCCCCGCCGGTGAAGGTGGATGAACACACGCCTTGGGCGCTCAAGGCAGTGAAAGCACATGACGCACGCCGTGCGATAAGGAGTAAATGGCCTGTATTGATGCCGCTGGTAGAATGGCTGTTTATAGTTCTGATAACTACACTTAGAAAGGTATTGTTCTGTTGGGAATGTGATTGATGATACTGCCATACTTTGTTCCTTAAATACGACACTGTCTCACGCAATCTGTCTCCAAACAGATTATCCCCTTTACAAGGAAGGTCAGCAAGCTTCTCATGGACATCATCCTTTATGGCACTTGTTCTGAGCCAAGCAATTCTATGGACTGCTATGGCAGCTGCTGACATTCTTGTGGAAGTGTCAAAGGCCTCATAAACTGTTCTGAGCAGATGGCGTAAGCCTTCTTTGTCTGATTTTATTTGAGTTTGTGTTTGGCCATCTGCACTAGAGGGACTTCCTGGTTTTAAGCCTTGTAAACATTCATATAAATACTGAATAATATAGAACTGGTATTGCTGAATCCTGGAATTCAGCATAGCCCCTTGAAACATTTTTTCCCCAAAATCATGTAGATATATACTGTCTCTACCCGGTGATGTGTTAAAGTACAGTCTTGACTTTTTCGTTTTCTTCATTGCTGATTTAATGACAACCAAGGCATGGGGCAGTTATACCACTCCATATTGGGAGGACTTACATATCCTAAATTTTAAATGTTTTCCTGGAAACAGTAGGACTCAAAAAAGGTGAAGTCCAGGATTTATCCAATATGTCCTTTAACACTGCATGGGGAGGGCATGCCGTTGGCTCTGATGAAATATTGAAGATCATTAATATTCCATGTACTTCCGTTCTCGGATCCGGTAGCTTTTTGTTTCAATTTTTAGGAAGGAGCCTACCTTTTCTATGAATTTCAAATATCTTAGTCTTTGGGAGGTGAAGTCGGTTTGGGCGGTCCTTCTGTTGGAACTGAAGGTATGCCTGTAGACGATCCAGGAGATGTTGGTGGAGAGGCAGGGACATTCAGTTTTCCTTTCGAGTCCGCCGGACTAACATCGTGTGCGGTGGTTTCCTCTGTCCTTTCATTTTCTGGTGGGTAAAATGGTAGTTACCTTGTAGAGAAGTTGTCCACAGGCTCGCTTCATGCGTTGGTTGATCCTCTGATCCATGAACTTAGCTTTGGTCTGCACCGTGCTTGGATTTTATTTAGTTAGTTATTTAATTTATTTATTTTTACTCCGCTGTGGGTTTTTGCGACACATTAAGGTGTTTGGGGGGGGGGGGGGGGGAGGATTTAATCTCCTAAACCCTTTCCATTCGGATGTTTAACATCTTGCCTTTCTTCTAGGATATACATATTTAGATTTTTGTCTGTTCCCAAATGTTTATGTTATTTCTTATTTTAATGTAATTTTATGATTTTGTTTTTATATTTTTTTTATTTCTCTTATTTTTGTTGTAGACCGTTGTGATTGGTCACAGAATGACAGTATACAAGTACAATAAATAAATAAATAAATAAATAGTACCCCTCAAGCCACTTGCATTTTGGTTGGGGCTCCAACGAAGATCTCTTACCTGGCACCAATATTTGGTTTTCTGAGCAGGTAAGGACTCTGAGGAACGATGCGACCTGATGGGTCACTCCTCAGTCATGCCATTCTTTCAGCCCTTTATCTTTGGACTCAGGGGGACATCCTGCCCAGTCACGACAGGAGGCCTGATCTAAGGCAAATGTAGCAATAACTGTGTTTGTATGTGACGGATATAATCTTGTCACATAGGCAGAACTTGAATCCTGGTGCTTTCGGAGCCATTTTAGCACTTAAAAGTGCTATTTGGGGCACACAAATTGTGTGGAAAAAGTAAAAAAACAGAAGAAAATTAGTGAGAAAGGCACGAGAGAAAGGTAGCCGCGACTGTGAGTTGTGCAGGAGAAACAAAAACTGACAAGAGGGGAAATGTGTGGGAATGGCTGTGCAGGGGCACAGAGCACAGCTCTGTATACTTTGAGAAAGTCTACATCAGGCTGCCAGGAAGATGTCCCAGATAGCTTATTCAGCCTGCTTATCTGTGGGGAAAAAGGTGTTACTAAAGCACAAACTGAAGAGCAAAGAAGAGACACAAAAAGGGGGGTTGAATTAGCATAAGCTTGAAACTTATGAGCAGCAGAGCCAGTTGTCAAAGCTTCTTCCCCTGGGTTTTAAACTTGAGCTAATTCAATCTCTTTCAGTGTCTGTTACTCAGGGTTTAAATTTTTGGTGGAACAACTCAGAATGGTATTCTGCCACCTTTGTTCTGGCACCCAAGGAAGCGGAGTAGAGCCAGCGGTGTAAATCAGTTCCAATTCACCTGCAGAAACAGAGCAGAGCCTGTGGTGGGCATGTAACATTTCTGGACTCCCAGACCCCAAAGGAAACAAAGCAGAGTGTGTTGGAGCTGTTTACCCTAAGATGAGGCAGCCATACAGCCTTGATTTTTGTGCAATTACCAGGCACAGTTGAGGAGGCCTTGAGGGATAATGGTCAAGCTCAAAAGAGACATGAGGTGAATGTCTGTCAGTCCTACTCCTTCTGCCGCTGCTGGCTGTTTTCGTCTTTCTGGTCGGGTTGCTGCTTACTATGCTGGCTTCCCAGACCCTGCTGGTGAACTTATTGGGGGGAGGGGGAAGGGACAAGAGAGTAAGGGGCCGATGCAATAATTTTTGCGGAAAGCGGGCGCTGACTTTTCAGCACCCGCTTTCTTAACACCGCAAGGGGGGTGCCATGCAATAGGCAAATTAGGGGGTCACGCTAGCGCTAGGGTTGCTTGCGCGACCTTAACACCTCCTTTCTAACGCGACCCCACGGCGGCTGCCGGTTATGAAGACCGACGCCGGTAAACTCAGCAGTCTGCCGAGGTTGGGTTTTTTTTTTTTTTTTTACTGAAGTACAGAAAAGCAGTTTTTTTCTGCTTTTCTGTACTTCTTTTACATGCGCTCAGCTATTAATACCTGCTCCAGGCAGGCATTAATATCTGAGCTATAAATGTGCGTCTCAGACGCACATTTATAGCTCAGCAGGTTAAACAGTGCGCTCGTGAGCACGCACTGTATTGCATTGGCTCCTAAGTGAAGCACTGGTGAGAGAAAGAAGGGAAAGCAGAGTGAGGGTAGGGGAAGGGCAAGAGAGTGAGTGAGAAGATGTGGGAGAACAAGAGTGAGTGAAAAGGTCAGAGGGAGGGGAAGGTAAGTGAATGAGGGGATGTGGGGAGGCTAAAAAGTGAGGGCATTGGTTGATCTGTGGGTGAGAGTGATTAAGGGAACCAAAGTTGAAGGATGTGAGTGAGGGAAGCAGAGGGATTGTGAGGTATGAATGAGATAAGAGTGGGGGGCAATCTGCAAGTGAAATGATTGGAGGGAGCAGGGAAGGAATGAATGGGGGGAGGAAATGGGTTAAGAGGCTGTGTATGGTGGAAGGAGGAGGAGAATGAGTGAGGAGAGCACATAGTACTGTTCCCGTACTTCCTTACCTGAGAAGGCAAAGATTAGGATGCACATTTGAATTCCAGACCCTCTCTCACCCTGTCTGAAGAGGCTGAGAGCAAGTGGTGCATGCAAATCTGCCTTCACTTTTAAGGCAACACTCCCTAAACTACATAAACCTGTTTATGTAGTTCATGGGGGTTGCTTAATTTTTTAGGGTGATATAGGACAATTCCCTGTGTGGAGATTGCTGTGTTTGGTTCACTTCTAAGGCAGCATTTAGCCAGCTGATTTTGGCTCAAAGGAGGCTTGTACCTTACTGACCAAGGAGGGAGAGAAGGAGAGTTGCTGAGAATAATTTTCCAGGAAGGGGAAATTAGTGACCATCAGGGGAAGGGAGGCTCGAGAATTCTCAGTGGAGCATAGAATTTGGTGAGAGAGGCAACAGTGGTGGGGCCGCTTGGCAATAGTGATCATAATATGATCACATTTTAATTAATGACTGGAAGGGAGCAGTATGTAAATCCATGGCTCTAGCACTAAATTTTCAAAAGGGAAAATGAGAAAAATTGAAAAAAATTGAAAGCTGCAGCTACAAAAGTTAAGTGTGCAACAGGCGTGGACATTGTTAAAAAAAAATACATCCTAGAAAACAGACCAGATGTATTCCATGCATTAAGAAAGGTGGAAGAAAGGCAAAATGATTACCAGCATGGTTAAAAGGTGAGGTGAAAGAGGCTATTGTAGCCAAAAGATCTTCATTCAAAAATTGGAAGAAGGATCTTTCAGAAGAAAATAAGATAAAGCATAAGCATTGGCAAGTTAAATGTAAGACATTGATAAGACAGGCAAGAGAAAATTTGAAAACAAGTTGGCCATACAGGCAAAAACTCACAATAAAAATTCTAAATATATCCGAAGCAGAAAGCCTGCAAGGGAGTCGGTTGGACAGTTGGATGATCAAGGGGTTAAAGGGGCACTTAGAGAAGTTAAGGCCATCGTGGAAAGATTGAACGATTTCTTTGCTTCGGTGTTTACTGAGGAGGATGTTGGAGAGATGCCCATCAGATCAACTAAACCAAATCACAGTGAACCTGGAAGATATGGTAGGCCTGATTGACAAACTGAAGAATAGTAAGTCACCTGGACCGGATGGTATACACCCCAGGATTCTGAAAGAACTGAAAAATGAAATTTCAGACCTATTTCAATTAATGTAACCTATCATTAAAATCATCCCTTGTACCTGAAGATTGGAAAATGGCCAATGTAACCTCTATATTTAAAAAGGGATCCAGGGGTGATCCAGGAAACTATAGACCGTTGAGCCCGACTTCAGTGCTGGGAAAAATTGTGGAAACTGTTATAAAGAATAAAATCACAAAACATTTAGATAGACATGGTTTGATGGAACACTGCCAATATGGATTTACCCAAGGGAAGACTTGCCTCACAAATCTACATTGTTTTGAAGGGTTGAATAAACATGTGGACAAAGGTGAACCGGTAGATGTGGTATATCTGGATTTCCAGAAGGCATTCAGCAAAGTCCCACATGAGAGGTTTTCAAGAAAACTGAAAAGTCATTGGAAAAGAGGCAATATCCTTTTGTGGATTGAAAGTTGGTTAAAAGACAGGAAACAAGAGCAGGAGTAAATGGTCAGTTTTCACAGTGGAAAAAATGTAAACAGTAGAGTGCCTCAGAGATCTGTTCTTGGACCTGTGCTTTTTAATATATTTATAAATGATCTGGAAAGGGGTAAGTGAGGTGATCAATTTGCGGATGATGCAAAACTATGCAGAGTAGTTAAATCTCAAGCGGATTGTGATGAATTGCAGGAGACCTTGTGAGACTAGAAGATTGGGTTTCCAAATGCAGATGAAATTTAACATGGACAAGTGCAAAGTGATGCATATAGGAAAAAATAACCCTTGTTGTAGTTACACAATGTTAGGTTCTATCTTAGACGTTACCACCCAGGAAAGAGATCTAGGCGACAGTGGATAATACATTGAAATTGTCAGCCCAGTGTGCTGTGGCAATCAAAAAAGCAAAACAGAATGTTAGGAATTATTAGGAAGGGAATAGAAAATAAAATGGAGGATGTCATAATGCCTCTGTATTGCTCCATGGTGAGACTGCACTTTGAATACTGTGTGCGGTTCTGGTCACCGCATCTCAAAAAGGATATAGCTGCGCTGAAGAAAGTGCAGAATAGGGCAACAAAAATGATATGGGGCATGGAATGGCTGCCCTATGAGGAAAGGCTAAAGAAGTTAGGGCTGTTCAGTTTGGAGAAGAAACGATTGAGTGGGGATATGATATAAGCCTACAAAATCATGAAAGAATTTGAACAAGTTAATGTAAATCAGTTATTTACTCTCTCAGATAATAGAAGGACCAGAGGGCATGCCATGAAGTTAGTAGCTCATTTAAAACAAATCGAAGAAAATTCTTTCACTCAGCACATAGTTACACTCTGGAATTCATTGCCAGAGGATGTGGTTTCAGCAGTTAGTGTTACTGGGTTTAAAAAGGTTTGGATAAGTTCCTTGAGGAAAAATCCATAAACTGCTATTACGAGAATTAATAAGCAATAGTAGCTTGCGATCTAATGTTTTGGTACTTGCCAAGTACTTGTGACTTGGACTGGCCACTGTTGGAAACAGGATACTGGGCTTGATGGACCCTTGGTCTGATCCAGTATGGCATTTCTTATGTATGTCATGTAACCAGCATGGCTGGAGGTGAGACTTGGAAGCTCTAGGACCACTGGAGGAATCATAGGGTTGTGGTGGGGCATCTTGAGATAAGAGAATCAAGATCACCAGGGCAGTTAGGAGGTAGAGTGAAAGGACTCCATTTTCTCTACCCTCCTCCTCCTTGCCTTAGTGACCCTCCATCTGCAGCCCACAACAGTGTTCAACCTACGGTTGTTTTTCTCCCACCAGTGCTTACTGAGCACTGATGGGTGAAGAATAGCTGGGAGATAAGTACTATTGGGGTCTGTGAATGTAGAATTACTGGGTTGAGAAGGAAAAATTGTTTTCACATATGTGTGTGTGTGTGTTTAGGACAGAGTTCACAACCAGTCCTGGTCTTTCCCCCTTACAGATGTAAAAAACTCCTGGTTTCCTTACCAGTAGAAGTATACTAACTAGCTGAGGAGATTCATAGAGATTTCATGAGTAGATTTTGTTCCATGTTGGAGACACAGGGGGACCAGGCACCATCTTAGGAGTGTGGATTTTCAGTTAACTTTTCAGAAGACAGAAGCTTTCTATCTCCTGTTGTTTATTTTTCTAACGTATTGCAGAGTAGTTTGTCTGTTTTTGCCCTCTTTGTTCAGCCTTTCAGATTGGCCTACTTCAAATTATTTTTACTTTTTAAGCCAAGTTTTAGATACATTCCCTTTGAGAGCCTTGGTATCTCTTCACGGAGGATTGGGGCATCCTTGTGTAAGGTTAGATCAAGAGGTAGGGAAGATTCTGGTAGTGTTCTATCACTCTTCCAAGGGATAGACCTGTCCGTGACCTAATGTACAGGAGTTTCAGCTTTGAGTATTCTGTTTTTAGTGACTATAACACCCATTTGGAAGGCAGGAAGTTTGTCCACCCTTCCTGTCTCTGTTTTGTTTTTCCTCTTTTTGAGTCAAGATCTATTTTTGTTCCACCTGGAACTGAGTACCCTAGGTATCAGGGAATCAGTTTCTAATATTGGGGAGATAAGCATCTTTCACACTGAAGGAACCTGAAGTTTGGAGACGTTATCTATAAGCACTAGATCTCTACCATTTGCAAAGGAGGGAATGAGCTGAAGGTATTGTTTAATAACGTGGTTGCTGTTGACTCAAGTGTGTTGCACTTGGGAGGAGAGTACCCACAGGTACTTCCAGAAGGACATCTAAAATACTTAAGAAGGGTTCTGGAAAAGTATGAGAAATGGGACTTATGTTCTGATAAATAACTGGAACCCTATTCTAACCATTCTACAGGGGGGAGAAATCTGGATAACTGTGGGAGTGGGAAGAAAGACTGAACTTTCTTCTGATTTAAGAAATTGAAAGACGAAGGAAATTAAATGTTAAAGAATTGGCTTCCAAACTAAATTCAGCAACTTTGCTATAAGAGTGAGGTCACAAATGTATTAATCTTTCTCCTACTTTATTGTTCATCGTCTTTATTTAAGAATCTGAGTGCTGTAAAGAAAATTTAATCCATATTATCAACTATCAGTAAAGAAGTTGGAAACCACATTGCTGCTTGGTGTCATTTGTGCTGCTACACTGGGGACATTCTTAGTGCTGATTACAGAGACTGGCAGGGCCGGTGCAAGGGTATTAGGCACCCTAGGCAAACCTTACATTCTGGCGCCCCCTCCCCATACACAATTTTAAATTATGCATTTATAACATTTTACATGAAAAATGACATTCTGAGGTAAAATTAATATACAAGTTGTGATAATTTCATGCACTGTTGTGATGCCAACAAGAAAACTTTGCATCTTGGAATTCATATGGCATCATACCTATTGTGATATATTTCGGCATGGTCCTCCCGTATCAACACAATACTATCTGCCAACACTCAAAGAATAACAACCCTACCTATGAAAAAGAATACCAAAAATATTACACCAGAATCTAAAATATCAATACACCTCCTATCAGGAAAACAGAACAGGCCAAGCTACTACAGATCCCTACAGAGAAACCACATGCTAAAAGAATGCTTCATCTCAGTCTTTGCATGCGGAACACAGACCCTCACCAAATACAGAATAAAGCCACATAAAGTATAAATAGAAATGTGCAGACAAAAACTGAACTGTAAAATGCATCACGCCAGACTCTATACAGTGCAACAATAGAAAAACAAAAATTTCACCATTCCTCGTGAAACAAATCAATAAAATAATGATATATAAATCATTAATCATAATTATAAAATCATACAAATAAAATAATTTCAAAGCAGCTGATGAATAGAATATCCAATAATTAAAGACATGCAAATTTTGAAAGCTTTATCAAACACCAATAAAATATTTCAAACAGCAGACACATCACATACTACCCAATAATTAAAATGATAGTCAATCAAGAAAAATGAACCTTTACTTACCCTCTCCAGCAGTTCTCCTACTCTTTTCCCTTGCAGGCCATACCAGAAGCAGCAGTAGCTGCTGAAGCTGTCCTCACAGACCTCTTCCTTAGGGACCACAACCAGTCTCTTCTCTCTCACACACACACCAGTCACACCCTCATGACCAGTTTCTGTCTCTCACACACCAATCATCTCCCCAACCAGTCTCTCTCTCTCTCACACACACACACACACACACACACACACGTCACCTCTCTGGCCAGTCTCTCTCAATCACACATGCTCTCGCTCTCTCTTACTTACACACAGGCTTTCAATCACACACATGTTCTATGTCACTTACAAACAGGCTCAATCACACACATGCCCTCTCTCACAGCCACAAGCCAGCCAAAAACATGCTCCATCTCTCTCGTGCACACACATTGACCCACAGAAACACCCTCCCTGACTCACATATACACCACACACATACAGAAGCACCCTCCATGACTCACATATACACCACACACATAGAGAAGCACCCTCCTTGTCTCACATACACAAAGCACCCTGTCTCACATACATATTACACTCTCACAGAAGCACCTTGCTTTCAGACTTGCAGCATTTTTCACATTTACTAAAAGTGAAAGTGATGCTTCCAACCATTAAATAAGAAAACCACATTCCTATCAAAAGGCGAAATGACACCCTTCCTTCAGGTTCTGTCCTCCCAAGGGACAGCCACCCACACAGTACAGCTTCTCTTGTTTTACGCTTCCAAGCAATAAAGCAAGTGTCTTTCTTCAAACTATCAGTCGTATGATTATTCATGTGGGAGATATGGAACAGAAAGACATCCTTAGCCAGCTTCCCTTTTAAATGGGAAGATTCCAGTCTTAGTCATTTAAAAAAATACATTTTCTAAAGGCTTAAAAAAAAAAAAAGCAAAACCATTTCAGATTCTAGTCTTCATGCTTAAATTATGCTTCAAAAAAAAAAAAAACCCACCTGGCATCAGTATCTTAAATTTGTGATATTTTATTGGTGCCCATTTTAAATACTTTCATTTTTTTGCTTTAGTATTGGTCTCTACCCACTTTAAGTTAAATTTTATTTTCCAGAAGAGGGATGCTTAAAATTCAGTAATTTTATCTTTCATCCAAACTTTTCAAAAGTTCAGGTATATGTATTATCATATTTCATTTTTTTTAAACTGTCAGATTCCTCTCTCACATACACACACACTCACAGAAAGAAGATCGGCGCCAAGACTTAGGGGGTGCCACGGCAGGCAGGCAGCCAGCTCCCAACTCGCCCTGCCTTCTTGCCAGTACCACCCTCCCGACACCCCGCTACTGGTCCAGCGGAGGTCCCGGGAGCAATCTGCCGCTCCCAGGACCTCGGCTGCCACTAAGCAAAATGGCGCTGGTGGCCTTCAGCCCCTACCATGTGACAGGGGTCAACCAATGGCACCGGTAGCCCCTGTCACATGGTAGGGGCTGAAGGCCACGGCGCCATTTTACTTAGTGGCAGCCGCGGTCCCGGGAGCGGCAGATCGCTCCCGGGCCCTCCGCTGGACCACTAGGGGGGTGTCGGGAGCTGGCTGCCTGCCGCGGCACCCCCTAAGTCTTGGTGCTTGGTCTCCATCTAGGCGAGTCGAAGGCTGGCAGAATTTTGAAAGGGCACTTTTTGCCCTTTCAAAATTCTGCTGCCTGCCGCGGCGCCCCCTAAGTCTCGGCGCCCTAGGCACAGACCTAGCTCGCCTAGTGGTTCCACCGGCCCTGGAGACAAGGTGCTGGTGTGAATGCTAAAGGGCCTTGAAGCTTTGCTTCCTCCCACAGGGAACACTGGAACTCAGATCTGTAAAACTATCTACGGAGAAACTGACAGCAGATAGAGTCCACTCTCTTTCTATATGCCCCTGAATACAGTTTAAAGGATGCATCCCACCCAGGGGGTTACACACAGGTCATACCCTATCCTGGCTCCACTTTGCCCCACAACCTTCTACAATTATGCTTCCTTTTTGTCCTCAAATTAAGCCCTGAATATGTCATCACATGCCACCACAGTACAAAGATAGGTTAAAACCTTGCTGTTTTAAGAGATTGCTGCGGAAGTGACTTAGAAGAAAGGAACAACTGTGTACTTACATCATAAAATTAAGGTTGACACAAAAACAAATACAGTTGTCTATGACCCAACCCCAAGTGACCCAGATCAGCCTCTGTCCAGGGCACTATGGCCTGAAAGAAAGTCAGACATTCCAGCACAATAAGGATAATTATTATTCCATACAGAAAAAAAACCTAGAGACTTTTCAGTTCCCTTTACTATTTGTGCCTTGATGATACGTCATTGAACAACACATCATTAGTGCATTTTTTGCAAGTTGCGATACAATTTCCCTGACATAAGAGATTATCCAAAGAAGTTGTTCTGCATCAGCTGTCAAGGCCACATAGGCCCTTTTTTTTCAGCTGCGACATCCACAGTCTCAAAAGCTCACTTACAGTGTAGTCTTTGCATAATACTTATGCTGATCCAGTGAAAGGTATTGCAACCTGCAAAGATTCCAGTTTCCTTCCAGACCAATACTGCTTCCAGCAGTCTTACACTACATGTCATCAATGTGAAGCCAAAGACCTCAGTGCTAATGGAACCGCATATGAAAGTGTTACATAAAAATCCTCAAAATGGAAAATGCTTTCATTATGTCCTTATGTTGCTCCTGCCTTCTGCTGCCCACACATTCACAGCCAGTGTTCACTGTAGTTCTCCTTTGAAGTATATCTGTAAATACACTGCTCATAGCAGGGGAAATCTCTAATTGGTTCTGGCAAAAGACTAAGCTCTCTACCCCCCTCCCCAGACACAAAATGGGAAACAAAAGTCTTAGCAATAAGACCCTTAAGCACTGTTTTGTAAAACGGTGCTTTTTGTTTTTATACAGCCTAAATGAGAAGGCCTTATTTTCAGCCAGAAGTTAGTTTTGTCCACACTGGGAGATGAAGTGCAGGTTGCTAAAAGTCCTCAAATTCTCATAGGAAAAAAAAATTGCCTGGCAATCTATGGTCTCTCACAGGAAATTTTACAGCTCTACAAGATGTCACCCACTGATTCCCAAAAAAAAAACTAAACAGAGGAGCATGAAAGTTATCTGGATAAAGTTATCCAAGTAACTTTACTCAGATATTCAGAGGAACTGCTTCTTCAGATTGGTTCTGTGAATGATCCAATGTGAGTGGAAGCACAGATGGTACCCTTCCACCAATAGCTGAGATGGGGTTAGCACTCTGGTGATTGGAAGAGAAAAGGGTAATTTTACACCCTTTCCTGCAGATCTGGAATGCACTGTATATAACTACATTGGAAGAGCAGCTGCTAGGATCAGCAACTTGGATGGAGCAGAATTCTTCAAGGACTCTGAAGACTTAAACTTGTCATGCTTAGATGACAAGTAGTCTGACCTTGTCAAAGATTCTGGAGTAATGCATTGATGCTGCACCAATGGAAGTGCTAGCTGCCTCACTACTGCACCATGTGCATCTGTATTGGGGCCTGAATGCATTGATCCAGATGCATCAAGCAACTGAAAAGCTAAAGCTATGGAATTTGTTGAGGCAGTACGGCGCTTCCTGACATGTGCACTGAGCCGAACTGTGTTGAAGCTGTCTGCGTCAAGTGGTCCATCGGCAAACGCATCAATGCTTCATGCTTTGAGTGCTTCAATGCATCATACATCGGATCTGTTGGCACATGTGTTGAGTGAGGCAAGGTGCTGGGTTTCAACTGCTTTGAAGGACAAAGCATTGAGTGCATCGATGAATCTTGCATCAAACGCTTCAAGACAGATTGTGCCATATAATTTGATGCAGCTTGCGCTGATGGCACCAATGCTGGATGTGTCAATGGCTGCTGCACCACAGTGCTGCACTTTGAATGCATATGCTTCTTCAATGCAGGCTCTAGCGGCTCCAGGGACTGGTGGTGCTTTCTCTTCAATGCAGGATGACTGCTAGAACTCGATTTCATGGCTTCAGCCTACGCTGGCTGAGAAGACTTAGACGAGCTGCAGCTCCAGCCTTTCCCCAATGAGGCAGATGAAGCTTTACTGCAGGAGGAGGATCTGCTGCAACTCATTAGAGATTTACATATCTCCTCAATACAATATGCCCTAGAGCATTGTGAGTGCAGAGACATCCATCCATGAGCATCACAATTCTACCAGTCATGCTCCGGGTCCAGGCAGATGTAGCAAAGCTCATGGCCATCTGTAATAGGCATTATCTTACCACAAATGCATCACCTGACACTGCTGAGGGTTGGCTCTTTCTTCTGTAATATCTCACGAAGGCAAGGCCTCTTGAAGAAAAAACCATGAACAGTAATTTTTTTTCTTTGATTTACACTGAAAATTGTTTTTGTGGGGCTGCTGAGGCAACAAGGCAGCAAGAAATGAAGAAAACAGAGAAAAAAGTAAGAATGTTGGATATAGAGAAAACACACAAGGAGAGACAGAGTACATGTCTGTGTTTTAGCTTGGACAAAAAATGACTGAGAAGGATAATGAGGCAACACCTAAGCAGGTATTCCCACATATACTTAGTAGAGCTCCAATGAAAAAGGCATAAGTTAAATATAAATAAACTAGTGCATCATTTGCTCTAAGTTTTAATTTTCTACAGCTTACAAAAGGGGAAAAAAATTTATAGACAAGAAAAACTATGCAAGCAGATGTTTATGTAAAAAGCACTGTGGGGCATTTGCCAGAATCTTAAATTAAGCTGGAGGACAAAAGTCCAACAGCAACTACCTTTTCTTCTTCTAAACCATACTGATTGAAACAAATGCTAAAATATTTAAAGATGATTTTTAAAAGCCTGACATGCACATTAATTAGGGGTTGTGCGAATATGTCGGGCACGCACACGCCGAGCGGATTTTAAAAGCCGCCCAGACACGCGTGTAAATGCCGCAGCATGCACATCTCAGAAGTTGTCAAAAAGAGGT
This sequence comes from Rhinatrema bivittatum, assembly GCF_901001135.1. Classification (NCBI taxonomy): domain Eukaryota; kingdom Metazoa; phylum Chordata; class Amphibia; order Gymnophiona; family Rhinatrematidae; genus Rhinatrema; species Rhinatrema bivittatum. The sequence goes on from NC_042617.1 coordinate 345,918,969, forward strand.
GAGACATGGGCATTTCAGGGCGTGAAGCTGAGATGTGCACGTAAATACTTAAGTCATCCGGCATTCGCAGAGGCCCCCTGCCACATAACTTTACTTCTGATATGGATGACGTGTAAGTTAAAAAAAATAAAGATAAATAGGCAGGGTTTTAAGGGTCAAGGATAACTGGGGGGGGGGGGGGAGTGAAGGCTATCAAACCATGGGGGTTGGAGGACCTATCTTAACTGGGTGAACTGGGGAAGAACTGATAAAACTGGAAATGGTGTTGGATTGCACTCTTTTTAAAATCACCTGATTTATGTGGTAGAAGCAACATTTGCGTGCAATTGCGCACACCCACTTAAAACGAGAAACACGTGCACTCGGCCAGGCTATTTTATAACATGCGCGCATATACAAGCACAAGTTATAAAGTAGCCATGGCCCTGGTAGTGGGCTGACGCACATGTGCGCCCACACACTAGTTTGAAAGTTACCATTCCTATTTCTTAACTGTCTCACTGCTGCTCACAATCATCTCTCTCATCTAATGACTTCATTGCTTTATTTATTAATTATGCAGAGACAAATCAGATTCTGGTAATAATAGATTAATGTGCTTCATCATTAATTCCCGACAATATAATTAAGCCAGTCACCAAAGAAATGTAATTTATAATAAAGAGGAAAACTGCCCAAAAAATCGTTAAGGCTTAGAGGGATATTGGACATATAAACAATCTTAATAAGCTTCTTTGGGATCAATAAGAAATAACGGACTGTAAAACTCATGGGAATAGTGGACCCTTAGTGCTGTGATGTGATTGGCGCGCCTAGTGAGCAAGCCCACTAGGCCCACGCTGACATCTGGTGGAGAAGCCCTTGGGCAGGACTGACTGGAGCTTTGCTTATACCAGCCGCCTCCCCAGCAGGTTGAACCCATGGGTTTTGGCAGCTGGTAAGTCTTAGGTGGGTCCCTAGGACTATTCAGGAGTGAGAATCCAAGTCCAGGTGAAGGTTGGGGCAGGCAGGAGACTCAGATACCAGACCGAAGGTCAGAGCAGGCAGTAGACAAGGCAAGGTCATATCCAAAGCAAGGGATCAGGTCCAAGCAGCAATCAAGGAAGGTCAGGGTCCAAGCCAGGGTCAGAATCTAGGAAGTGAAGCAGAGGAGGAAGGGACAAGACAGGGGCAAGGCAAGGAACAAGACACAGACAAGGAACAAGATATAGTATGACTTCCGAACAGTATTACAAGCAACAATATTGTCAAAACTGGATTACTGCAATGCCATACTACTAGGTCTCCCTAAAAACACCTTACAACCATTACAGATGATTCAAAACGCTGCTGCTCGCTTACTCACTAATACCCACCGCCATGATCACATTACTCCAGTGCTCATGTACCTTCACTGGCTTCCTGTAGCATCTAGGATTCTATTCAAAGTTCTCACCCTTGTTCATAAATCGATTTATAACCAAGATATGCAATGGTTCTCCGATCAATTCATCTTCCGCACTTCAAAGAGACCAATAAGAAAAATACACCAAGCCAAACTCGCGTCTTCTTCACTTAAACACATCAAACACGTTGCTACAAGAGACCGCTCATTCACTATTGCGGGAACCAACATCTAGAACAAAATGCCCACAGACCTGCGTCTAGAACCTTGCCATAAGAAATTCAAGCAGAACCTCAAAACTTGGCTGTTTGAACAAGCCTACTCTCAATGATCTTTTCCATTTTTCTGAAATGCCAAGTACTTGTTCTTGTATCTCTGATTGATTGATTTTGATTATCATTAATTTAATTATTAGTTCTTAATTTTGTTCTTAAATTGTTATTAATTGAATTGAAGAAAAGAGGGTTCGCACTCACAAAGCGGGGAGTAGCTGGCTTGTTACGGCGGTTACTACCCCAAACCAAATGTGCCTGATACTTCACTTTCGATGCGCATCCAGCATGGCTCTCTGCTTCAACGGCATGGGAGAAGACTTATACGTCACACATATCCAGCATAGCTCCCTGCTTCAACGGCAGGGGAGAAGAAAAACAACCAATAAGGGCTAATAACATAGTCTGGGTAAAACAAATAAGCATGGGTGCAGCTTGCTTATTGCGGCGGCTACTACCCCTAACGAATCAAGCTAGATATTTCACTTGGATGCAGCTCCATCACTGCTCTCTACATTAAAGGTGGGGGTGGAAGGGAAATAGAACCAAGAGCTAAGAGAAACAGATAAGTATGAGAGAAAATATGTGTGAAGCTTGCTGGGCAGACTAGATGGGCCATTTGGTCTTCTTCTGCCGTCATTTCTATGTTTCTATGTTTCTATAATTGATTTATTATGTACACCTGATTTTGTTATCATATTGACTGTAAAGCTTGTTGCTGATTTACTGTTTATTGTGAACCGAGGTGATGTTATTAACGTGCCGCGGTATATAAAAAACTACGAAATAAATAAATAAATAAATAAATAAATAAATAAATAAATAGTAACTAGCAACACGCACTGGGACACAAAGGCACACCAGGGGCTCTATTGCTAAGGCAAGTAACTACTGGGGAGCCTGTGTTTAAAGTAGTGCAGGCGGGTGACATCAGGAGGCACCATTCAGGTTCTTCCCACCACTGTGTGCATTTTATGTGCGCACATGCCCACATACAGGGAGGCCAGGCGCTGCAGCTTGATGACTGGATCCAGGGGCATTCCTGCCGTGTGAGAGCAGGCGAGTGCCACAAATCCTTATATGGACATGGAATTTCTCCTGGATTTTGTTTGGCTTTTACATATCTTCTGGTCATGGACAGCAAATACAATATGGTTCCTGAACAGGTACTAGTAACATATGAATGCCAATCATCAGCATAATGATTATCACCCTGTAAACTTTGGCCAGTCACGGGGAAGTTCTGAGACCGGCCACACTCACCCCAGGACACCCCAGCCCATTCCAATGCCATGTTTCCTCTCATGTGGCAAGGACGCCACCAGTCACTGCCTTCCCCTCCTCCCACCAGTGCTACCTCTAGGAACATGCATGCATACCACAGTACCAACCTATGAAGGCCCCGTGGTGGGGAAAGCCCTGCTGCAGCGTATCCTGATGATGTCAAACGGGTTGGTATTTGAAGCCCAGCCGCGCTTTGCTCTGTGCCTCAGCAACAGAGCTTCCTTCAGCCCTGCAATGCATGTTGCTTTCCCTGTGCTTTATCTCCTTGTTTCTGTGCCTGCCTTGCTCTTCGTCTTCCTTGCCTTGTCTAGCTCTGCTAGCTCCCGCCTTGCTCGGTCCCCTGTGCCTTGTCATGTCGTGTACATCTGTCTCTGCCTGACCTCTGGTTCTGAACCCTGCTATGGACACCAACTTTTCCTTTGGACTTCTGCCCACCCTGACCTTGGCCTGGACCCAGATACTGATTGCTCGCTTCCTGCCATGACCTCTGCCCATGTCGCAACTTCATCTCACCACTTCTTTTTGGACTCTCACCAAAGCCCTGCCAGCCTCTGGAACCCAAAGGCTTAACCTGCGGGGAACGAGGCTGTTATAGATGAAGCCCCAGCTCCAGTCCTAGCAAGAGCAAGTCCACTAGCTGTCAGCATGAGCCTAACAAGTACACCTGCTAGGCTGCTTCAACCACACCATTGCCAATGGGCTCATATCCATGATACTGCCAGAACTGGTGGAAGGTATATAGTTAATAGGCTGCATCAATTTGGTCAATCAATCAAGCATTCAAAAGGCTGTGGAGTGACCCAACAAATTAAAATGAACCCAGCAAAAGCAAAAGATTTTTCACATAAATAGGTCATCAAATAGGAGCCAGCTCATCGCTTTCAGAAAACTGGCTAAAATTAGCCAAATCAGTGTAGTGGTTGACCCAAAGGAAAAATAAAAATTGAAGAAAACATCTTGACATTTTCAAAAAATGATCAGCAGCAAACAGAAAGACACAAAGGGGTTAATATTCAAAACTGGCTGGTTAAGTAATAACTTATCCGGCTAAGTTTCGATGTATATTCATCAGCACAGCTATGCTGCTGAACATATGCATATAACTGAGCACTTAGCCGGATAAGTCTAAGCGACTAAGGTTAGATCTGCTCTATGGCACATCTAATTTAGCCATACAACTTATGAGACCGAATATCGGCAGTTAGCAGCACAAGTTGTACTGCTAACTCACTCCGCCCCAATCCGCCCACTGCCGGCCCACAACTTATGCGGCTAACTTTTTAACCATATAAGGGACTTATATGGCTAAGCAGCAGGCGCTGCACGTGGGTGCATATTCAGCAGCCGCTAGTTAGCCACGTAAGTCCCACTTACCTGGCTAAATAATGGTGAACGCACTTTGAATATTGACCTCAAAGAGGATAAATTCAAGGTACTACACATAGGAAGGAAAAACAGAAATGCTTAATGTAAAGTGGGTCATGACTGGCTAAATTAAGGCTTCCCAAACCTGTCCTGGGGACCCCACAGCCAGTCAGGTTTTCAGGATATCCACAATGAATATGCAGGAGATAAAATCTGCATATCATGGAGACTCAGTATATGCAAATTTATCTCATCCAAATTCACTGTGAATATCCTGAAAAACCCGACTGACTGTGGGGTCCCCAGAACAGGTTTGGGAAGGTCTGGGCTAAATGGTAACACAGCAGACGTTTTGGTGGGGGAGGAAGGGGAGGGGATTTATGGTAGACTATAAACTGAACAAAAATCATCAGTTTAATGTCGTCCTAAAGAAAGTATCACCATAGCAGGATATATTAGGATTATTATTTATTTAACAGTTTTATATACCGATGTTCTGGTAACAGAGCTACTAATCACTTTATACTGTCATTATATCTGTTGTAATGTAAACCGAAGGATTATTACATGCATGACATACTATTCAACATCAGTAAAGCCACTATTTGGCTTCCATGCTCAGTTCTGAGCTCCATCCTGAGGAGCTTGCATTTTAAATACTGACCATGGGAAGCTCAGGGATTAGCTGGAGAACACACAAAGGTAGACTAGAGGCAAGATTCAGAGCTGGATCTCCATGTTTTGCAGCTCTGAGCCCTAAACTATATTTCTAGTCTTTCCTCCTCTTTCTAACAGGAGCACTATAACCTCTACCCTGTGTATAAATCCCCATAATAAATGGTATATACCCCTGCTTTTGGATGCACTCTGAATGAAGATGCCCAGTGCTGATGGAATAAGATAATTAGGTAGTACACGAGTGGCAGTCTTGATTCATGCAAGCTAGTACAAGAAAGTCTGTAGATAAAGTTTTTGCTCGGGTTCCTAATTAAAAAAAAAATAATAATAATAATAGCATTGGCCAGAATTGATTTCATTATCTGTTTCCTTGTAGATGGCTGGCACATTGTTCTAACCATTTTTAGCATCACACTGAAAATAAATTCAATAGTAAAGCTAGCACAAAGGCTAAAAGAATCTAGCTCTGAGAGACCCAAAGGTCATAAATCATGCACTGCTTACAAGGTTATTCTACCGTGAGACTTCTTAATGAAAATGTTTTACTTATACTATTCAACTTGATTGATGTTTTGAGTTAAAGTAACATGTAATATGGTACTGCAATGAAAGCCAGTTTAAAGTATCTTATAGCAAAAGGAAGTCAGAACATACTGTAGATGTTACACAGAACTTCATGGAAATGAGCATCACCTATTGTGTTTATACAGAAACACAGAAACTGACGGCAGAAAAAGACCATATGGCCCATCAAGTCTGCCCCGCCGTCTTGTTTTAAATTCGAATCACAGACCTTTAGTCCGGGCCCTTTCATTGACACTAGGTTTATGCACCATATGTCTAAGTCAAAATCAATAATAAAGAATCTCCTTTGACAAGGTCCTCTCTTGGTGTACCTCAAGGATCCTCCTTATCACCCACGCTCTTCAACATCTACCTCCTCCCCCTCTGCCAGCTTCTAACAGACCTTAACCTAATACATTACCTATATGCAGATGACGTGCAGATTCTGATTCCGATAACAGAATCCATCGCAAAATCACTCACGCACTGGAACAACTGCCTAAAATCGATCACCAGCCTTCTCAACAGTCTTAATTTGGTTCTTAACGCATCTAAGACCGAACTCCTCCTCATCTCCTCCAACCAAGACAACCCACTCCCACTGACCATCTTCAACACCCAGCTCATGCATACCCATGTAAGAGACCTCGGGGTTCTAATCAACAATCGCCTAAACCTAAAGAAAATGATCAACACCACAACCAAAGACTGTTTCTATAGACTGCAGGTCCTAAAGAGACTTAAACCTCTTCTATTCTTCCACGACTTCAGGACAGTTCTACAAGCCTTGCTATTTGCTAAAATAGACTACTGCAGCGCTCTACTTCTGGGTCTCCCCAGCTCTACCACAAAGCCTCTACAGCTGATACAGAACGCTGCAGCTAGAATCCTGACCAACACCAACCGTGGAGAACACATATCCCCCATCCTCCGTAATTTACATTGGCTCCCGGTGAGCTACAGAATCCTTCACAAATCACTCACTTTAATTCACAAATCCATCTACAACCACCTGCATCTGGATCTTGAATTCCCTCTCAATCTCCATATCTCCAACAGACCGACTAGACAAGTTTATAAAGGAACCCTACAGGCCCCACCTACAAAAGCCACACGCCTCACCTCGACCAAAGATTGATCCTTCTCGACAGCAGGCCCAGCTATCTGGAACAACATCCCATCTGTCCTTAGACTGGAACCCTGTCTTTTAACGTTTAGGAAAAAACTTAAGACCTGGCTTTTCAGCCAAGCCTTCTCAGATCCCTCAGATACACATTAGACGACTGAGACAACTGAGCATCCTTCTCGAGACGACCGAGCATCCCTCCTGAACAATGGAGCTCAGTAATACTCCGCACTACCGTCTAGTCCTTAACAAGACCCACCCCTGATTATACTTTTGGTTATACTCCTTGTTTACTGCGTTCCTAGGCCTTTTGTTTCTCCAGCATTCTATGCTTCCAAGTTTTATTATCCTTGTTTTATGTAACTTTTTATTTTTTATTCTTCCTGTTTAAATATTGTTATTATTACAGTTCCCCAGTTCAATGTAAACCAATCTGATATGGTCCTCAACCATGAAGGTCGGTATAGAAAAGTATTAAATAAAAATAAATAAATATGAACCAGCCAAATCAAAGTGAATAACTTGTATTCAAAACAGGCCTGGATTTGCCAATAAGCAAACTAGGCCTCTGCCTAGAGCAGCAAAAAACATGGGAGGAGCAGGCAGCTGAAGATTTGTTCCCTCTCAGCTGTGCTGAATTTCATTCATTTCACTTCCTGATCCAGATGATCCCCTCCCAGATAGCCTGCAGGGAACACGATACAGGGGAGGTAAATCTGGAGCAGATAGAGTAAAAGGGGATCTTTTTGGAGAGTTTAGGAGTGGCTGAGTGTGGATCACCGAGGGGTGAGGAGAGAGGATCAGCTGGGGAACATGTCTATGTGTGAGAGAGAAAGGAACAAGGGAAGGGGGCAGTGTCAGAGAGAAGGGATTGGCTCCAGTTATGTGTGTATGCCAAACTGGATGGGAGATTAGAAAGGGGATACAAGGTGGATCAAGACTGAAGCATGGCAGGGACAGCTCCCCTTTCCCCCCTATCAATGCAATTCACATCCTCTCTTCCTTGACCTCTGATTCTATTCCCCAGATCTTCCTCTCCAGATCTGGGAACCCACTCTCATCCCTTACTCCTTTCGCTGCTTACTCAATCCCAGAACCTCCCTCCCTCTATCTCAGATTCCTGATTTCTCCTGCCCCCTTTTTCCTCAGTTTTCTCCATTTCCCATCCTCTTCATTCCCGGTCTTCTCTTGGTCTCCTCCCTGGTCCTTTTTCCTTCTCACACTCCTCCCTCTATCCCCAGTAACTCTTACCGTCTCTTCTCCCTATTCCTGATATTCCTCCTCGCCGCCTCCTCTCTCCATCCCAGAGATCTCATCTCTCTACTGATGCTTGAGATCTCTATTCCTCACTTAATTAAAAAAAAAAAACTATACAGACCCAAACAAGGTTGGAAAACTACTTCAATTTTATAATATAAAGATTGAAAAACATTTCCATGTGCTTCAGAATTTTCTTATTTTTTTGCCACATAATCCACCTATGAGCTGCCGCAGGAAACCGCGGGGCTGTGCCTTAGACCTTCTGCTCCCTGTAGTCTGACTTTATGATGGGCCCCGGGGGGGGCACGCACCACAGCACTAACAGTGCCTAGGGGTGGCAAAACCCTAAATCCATCACAGATTCAAAAGCCTTATTCCTCACATAATATAAAAAAATATCCTATTGTTCCCCTCATAAGTCACTTTCACTTGTTAACTTTCAGCCCTGATCAGGGTTTGCCCCATATACAGCCACTCTGTCCCAGGATTCTAGCTATGCTCTCTGAGATCCAGTCAAAACCTCATCCCAAGTGTTGACTGAGTTGCAGTCTGGGACTTAGACACCGTCTGTTCCCCAAGAGAGGCATGAGGGATCTGCTGTGTACAGGACTAAGGGTGTGGAGGATAGCACCTCCTCAAGAGGAAGTAGGCCACTTCACCTCTTTGGATACCTCTTGGAGGAGGAGGCTGGGTCTTGAGTGCCAACAAAGAGATGCTGCAGCACTACACAGTGATCTCTGTGTGAAGGGTAGCATGGGTGTGAGTCCTTTTTGCTGCGGCATAGTTAACGCAGCCTCATAGGCAAACCTATGAGACCTATGCCAGCAGTTGATGAACACGCCCTGCAGCGGGACAAACTGGAGCTTCACCTTTACCAGCCACCTTCCCTGCAAATTGAGCCTATGGGTTCTGGTGGCTGGCAGGTCATAGGCAGGTCCCTAGGCGGTGCCTAGCAAGAGAGTCCAAGGTAGGCTGAGGTCAAGGCTAGTAGCAGGCAGACGGAATTGGAGATAGGTCAAGGTCATGGCAGGTTGCAGACAAGAGCAGTCAGGTCCAGGCAAGAGGTCAGAATCCAGAAGTCAGGCCATGGGTGGACAGAGACACACTGAAAACACTGGATGAGATGGACAAGGAAGGCTAGACGAGGCAGTCAAGGCTGGAGAAGTCAAGACTGGATGAGGCAGGCAAGGCAAGGCAAGGCTGGACGAGACAGGAGAAGACAAGGCTGGAGATGCAGGAACTCGGGAACACTGGCAACATGCACCACAAAGCAGGCGACCCATTGCTGAGGCACTGGCAAGGCATCTGAGGAGTCCTTATATGGAAAGGGTATGCTGATGTTATCATAGGGCATCATGGGGCTTTTCAAGCAAGTACACTGTGCGCATGTGCATGCCTAGAGGAAGCCATGGTTAGGGCAGAATGGCAGTGTTCCTCGCCACTACAGCGGCAGTCAGCGTCAGATGAGCCACGAAGAGTCATCAGCAGGACAGGTTCGACCAAGTTACTGCAGCTTCGAGGGTAAGAGAGCAATTCGCGGGGCGACCTGCAAGCCGCATATCTTAACAGTACCACCTCCCTCCAAAGCTCCTCCCCAGACTTCTGGGCTTATTGAAGAATCTCCTATGGAGATCCTTTAGTAGTTGTAGAGCTTGCAGATTGGAGACTGGCTCCCAAGAATTTTCCTCCAGCCCAAAATTTTCCAGGCTATGAAGTATTGCAACTAGTTTCAGACTCTTTGGGAATCTAGAATCTCTTGGACCTCAAATTGCATGTCGTCTTCTGCAGAAATTTCAGGGATCTGGAGATGTGGGCTGCCTAGCCAAGAGAGAATGGCTGGTTTCAACAATGAAATGTGGAGTGCATGATGGATTCGCAGAGATGTTGGCAATTTAAGTTTATAAGTCACAGGGCCCAGCTGACATTCAATAGGGAATGGACCCAGGAGCAAATTTTATAGATTGCATTTTAAAATGTAAATTTCTGGATCTAAGCTCCCAGGGTGAAGATGAGGCATTAGGCAACATTTTTTGGCTGTTGTTTTTTTTTAAATACTTCACTGCTTGCTCTAGAACCTGATGTGTCTTCTGCCACAGCTCTTGAAGTTCCTGTACCATCAGGTTTGCTGCTGGGCAGAGTCATAGATTGGGACAGGTCTTCGAATACAAGGGTGTCACCCAAACACAACACAGAAGGGTGATATCCTGTGGAACTATTTACATACTTATCATCAGAAAATTCAGCCCACGGAAGGAGAAAACCCCTGTTATCCTGTCTTTGGATCACACAGGCTCGAAGAAAGACTAAATCAGAGCCTCAAGACCTATCTGGCCATTGCTCTGGGGATGATAAACTGAGGTGAAAGTCCAGAGTGATTCCAAATTTCTTGCACGAGCCCTTCCAGTACCAGGCCATGAACTAAACTCCCCAATTATAAAGGAAGGTGAACCTCTTTGTACGTGGAAGATAAGTTGGACAAATAATTTAGCCAGTTCAGATGCAGATGAGAGACCCAGAAGGGGCATGAAATGAGCCATCTTAGAAAACCTATCCACTATCACCCATATGGTGGTATTGCCACCAGAGAGGGGAAGGTCAGTGATGAAGTCAGTGGCCAACTGGGCCCAGGATTCCAAGGGGGCTCGCAGCGGCTGTAACAACCCCTATGGTTGAGCTCGCACATTTCTATTCATGGCACACATGGAACAGGTCTCTACGTAATGCTTCACGTCTGTCTTCATCTGGAGCCACCACTGGTGTCGCACAATTAATTCCAAGGTCCGAGTGATACCAGGATGACCAGCTAGGCGGGAGTCATAGGCTCATTGAAGGCGTTTTTGTTAGAGACCAGGGCAGCACGGACTTCCCATGGAAAACTATGAATGTGGCTGCAATTACAGTCTTAACAGGGTCAAAGATATGCTGTGGAGCTTTCAGAGTACCCTCAGTATTGAAGAAACTTGAGAGAGCATCAGCTTGGCGGTTCTTCTCAGTGGGATAGTACCACAACTTGAAGACAAATTGATTGAAAAACAATCAGCGGGCTTGCCTGGAATTTAACCTCTGTACTTGCGCTAGATGTTCAAGGTTTTTGCAATCTGTATAGATAGTTACTGGGTGCTTGGCCCCTTCCAACAGGTGTCACCATTCTTCCAAACCTAGCTTGACCGCTAGCACCTTGCGGTCTCCTACATTATAATTCTTATCAGCTAGGGAGAACTTTTTTTGAAAAGAAGGAGCAAGTCACAAATGCATCATTATGATTGTGCTGAAGGAGAACAGTGCCCACCCTGAGAATTGACGCATCTACCTCCAGGATGAATAGCTTGAATGGATCTGTTGGGTATAAGCATGGATCAAGAGTGAAATCCTCTTTGAGATGCTTGAAGGCTTGAATAGCATTCTTGGTCCAGGTCCTTGAGGCCCATAACCCAGGGGCCACTCCAATATATCCTTTAGTTTATCTGGGTTCATCCGAAGGCCTTGGCAGGACATGATATATCTCAAGAAGGGAAGTTCTTCCTGTCCAAAGGTAAACTTCTGTACCTTGGCATAGAAATAGTGCTCACGGAGTCTCTGAAGGACCTGTTTCACATGTCGCTGATGCTCCTCTAAAGATTTAGAGAAGACTAGGATATCATCCAAGTATACTACTACATGCGAGTAGAGAAGGTCCCGAAATATCTCACTGACCATAAATTGGAAGACTGCGAGGGCACTGAACAACCTGAAGGACATGATGAGATATTCATAGTGTCCATCACAGGTATTAAAGGTGGTCTTCCAATCATCACCTTCTTGGATTCTGATTAGGTTGTAGGCCCCCGACAGAGGTCCAACTTGGTAAATATTTGTGCACTCCGAAGATGATCAAAGAGATCAGAGATCAAGGGAAGAGGATAGCAGTTCCTCTTGGTAACAGAGTTAAGACCGCAGTAGTCAATGCAGGGACATAAGAACCCATCCTTCTTCCCTATGAAGAAGGATCCAGCCCCGGCCAGTGATGAAGGGCGGCAAATGAAGCATCTGTCCAAATTCTTAAAAATATATTTAAACATAGCCTTAGTCTCAACAGCCAAGAATGGGTATTCTGAATGGAATATTGCCAAAGTCCAAGTCTATGGCACAATTGTACAAGCGATGAGGCGGTAGAACCGCTGCTCGCTGTTTGCTGAAAACATCTGCAAACTCAGATCACATCATAATGTATTTAAACTAGAGAATAAGGGTGGCAGAAGGAAGTTGGAATGTCACCCTTGACAAATAAGGAAAGTAGGTGGAGAAATTAACAAAAACAAGCTCAACAGTCCCCTTTCAAACAAAAGGGCAGAAAAGGTGACCAGGAAGAGCAGCAGATCAAGTGAAAAAAAGCTAGCAAGTTATAAGGACAAATGCTCATAGTCTGGGCAATAAAATTCCATATTTCCAGGCCCCAAAAGTGGAGGTAGATTTGGATATTGTTGCTATTACAGGAGATATGGTGCAGAAACTCTCATGAATGGGATACAGCCATACAGGGCTACAATTTGTTCAGAAAGGAGAGGAGTATCTCTTTATGTCACAAACAATAACTGAACAACTGAAATGAAGGGGGTATGGGGAAAGGAATAAGCATTGCGGGCTGTCAAAAAAAAAAAAAAAAGAGATGATGATGACACTTCCATTTACACTGGTGTGGTCTATAGGCCTCCAAATCAGACTGAAGAACTGGATAGAGATCTGGTTGAAGACAATCAAAAGGTGGTAAGGAAGAGAGAAGTATTATTCATTGGAGATTTTAATCTGTCTGATGTGGATTGAAGTAACCCTGCTGCAGAATTTGCAAGAAGTAGAGAGAGATTGTGAATGCCCTTCAAGGAGCTCTTCTCAGACAAATGGTGTTGGAACCCACAAAGGGAGGAGCGATACTGGATCTGATTCTCACAACTGGAGATAGTATCTGTAATGTCTGGACAGATGCTCACCTGGGCATCAGTGATCAACAGATGGTATGGTTTGATATAACAGCAATGAAAGAGAGAAGTCGCATGAAGATCAAAGTCCTGGATTTCAAAAATGCAGACTTTGGTAAAATGGCAGCATACCTCGAGGAGCTAGAAGACTTGGAGGAGATGAGTGAAGTAGAACAACAGTGAGTCAAATTAAAAGGAACTATAACAAAGGTGGCAAACCTTTATTTAAAAATAGTAAATAAAAGTTAAAAAAAAGAAAGAAAACAGATATGGTGGTGGCTGAGAAAAGCAAGAAGGTTAGCATTAAAAAAGTATAAAAGAATTCAAAAACAGGATCACAGGTACAAATATCTGATGAAGCTGAAGGAAATGAGAAAAGAAATCGGGGTGGCAAAAGCTTGAGTGGAAAAAAAAAAAAAAGATTGTCAAAGAGAAAGTGTGGTGACAAAGCATTTTTCAGACTATTGAAAGAAAGGAGGAAAGCCAGAGGTGGCACTGTGAAACTGAAAGAAGTCAAGAAGAAAGATGTGGAGAAAGATGAAGAAATACACAGATCTGCTATACTTCTGCTAACTGTAACAGGTGTTCTCTAAGGACAACAAGATGTCAGTCCACAGATATGGGTGACATCATCCAATGAAGCCCGTCACAGACCTCAGAGATTATAGAGATTCAGCATGCTCTATGGAGCATGTGCAACTGTAGTCATCTCCCTGCCTCCTAGGCACAGCTCTCATGATATAGCTAATACTATTAAAGCCTTCAAGCATCTCAAAGAGGATTTCATTCTTGATCCATGCTTATACCACTCAGATCCATCAAAGCTATTCATCCTGGAGGTAGATGCGTCAACTCTCAGGGTGGGCACTGTCTTCCTTCAGCACAATCATAATGATGCATTTGTGACTTGCTCCTTCTTTTCAAAAAATGTTCTCCCTAGCTGATAAGAATTATACTGTAGGAAACCGCAAGCTGCTAGCGGTCAAGTTAGGTTTGGAAGAATGGTGACACCTGTTGGAAGGGGCCAAGCACCCAGTAACTATCTATACAGATTGCAAAAACCTTGAACATCTAGCGCAAGTACAGAGGTTAATATAGCTAATACCAACTCCCAGGAGAGGTGGGAGGGAAATCATGAGGACTGACATCCTGCTTGTCCTCGGAGAACACTTGTTACAGGTAAGCAGCTCTGCTTTCACTGAGAACAAGCAGGATGGCAGTCCTCACACATGGGTGATTCCCAAGCTACAGGCTGCCCAAAACAGGACAAAGAGGGGAAAGTCCACATTGTTCAAGGCACCTCCTTTCCCCCTTTTGGTTGAGAGGCAGCAACCCATAATGGGCTCTAGCAGGGAAAAGAGCCCAAAAAGAGCCATAGGACAGACTTAGAGACAAAACTGTGATGTGCAGCAGAAGCACCTAAGGCAGGGGTGTGATGTGAACTCAGAACGAGGAGCGCACTTCACCTCACAAAAAGTAATGCAGTCGGATCTGCTGACAGCTAACCCTGCAAGCACCAGTTGGCACTAATTACCAACCAAAAGAAAAGGCTCTTGGACAGAGACCACACAGTTTCCCTTCGATGCCACAAGACAACCGAAAACCAATCTGGGGCTAGAGAGCCCTCCAGAAAGAAAATTACGGTTCACTAGCATCTGAAGGGGAAGAACAGAATGCATTTGCATAATTGTACCTGATGATTGGAAGAAGACGCGACAAACAGCAACAGGATCTGCAGCAAACCCCACCTGCTGAATGACTACAAGAAAAGATCTGAACCCCCCACCCCCCCAGGTCAGATGGCGTGGAAGGAATGGAAGGGCTGCACCTCCAATGGGAATCGCCACTCCGAGACCCCAAGCACAGATGGTGAGCTGCAACTGAAGCTCACCCAGTCACGGCACTTCTATTGGCAGGCATATCCTCCTACCCAGCAGGATAAGCCCAGGCCCTTGAACAACCAAGCAAAGCACAAAAAGCCAAAGGAAGTACTTGCCAGAATTTGGCCAAAAAACAGGGAAAGGATGATATACCTTTCTTTGAAGGAATACAATAAGATATTTCAATTCACACCACAGCTTTTCCCTTGACATTACAACATTCCCCAAGAGGGAATCAATAGTCATAATCACCCTTCCTCAAAGGGAAGGGACAGTGCAACATGAACTAGGTCATCCCGATCCCAGAAATCTCCCTACTATCCAGACAGGAGTGGGGCACAGTCACCAACCTATGAGGTTTTTTTCAGTGACATAACCAGTCGCTGGTGGCCACCTAGTTGGACAGTAAGGCCACCACAGCAACCAAGTATAGGGACGCCAGCGAAACGGTCCAGTCGACACCCATTTCCTTTCCCTCTGCAAGATCCCAGCTCCCCTAGGAAGCCCTGCAAGGAGTTGTACTGATTCATGAGAATCGAGGGTCCAGCCCGAGCAATGAATCTGCAAGGGACTATACCCTAGAGGCTTCCCCAAGAAGGGAATACCGAGCATAAGCCAAAATGAGAGGGGCCCATACAGGCCTACCCCTTCCCCATAGGGGGAAGAAACCCAACAATATCATTCTGGTATCCACCCCCAAAAGCGGAGTGAAGAGGAGCACATGGGGGTGGGGCTCACGGAGTGACTCCTACGTGGAAATGGGAGGAGCTCTGCTCAAGGAGTTCCTGCTCAACTTGGCAACCAGGGTGCTAAAAGAAGCTCCACTCTGAAAAGAGGACTGGCTGCGAAAACCTGTGAAACTTCTCCATCTTCCCGGCTCTGGATCCCTGGATCCAAGGTGACAAGCCACAGTGGTAACAGGCACATCATGGTCAGGCCCACAACAGATATCGTGGCCTTTGGCGAAGGACATCTTTTTACCAATGTGCCTACCCTGCACGAGTGGGGCCATAAAAGATGTCAATTCTATTAGGGGCTGGAACCTCTCATCGGCTAGCTCTCTCACAATCTCTCTTACTTCCAAGGCCAGATCCTTTGTAGGTAGTGGGGGAGGGAAGATTTACTTCCAGGACCCAATGTGACAGGGGTATCCTCCTTACACATTCCCTTTTCTTATGTGTCCCCTTGGGAGAGGGGTCTTGTCCTTAAAGTAGGTGCAGTGGAGTACAAAATAAAACACTCTGGAGTCACTATGTTCATGTCCAAAATTAATCTCACTGTTCAGTGATGATGAATGGCATAATAAAGCAAACTGCAGCACCACAGAATTCTTTTGTTTTCTTACAGTCTCTTTCCCGCTATCCGTGAAGAATTCGCATGTCAGGGCCAGGGAAACATGCATTCTCCAGAGCTTGGTTAAATGGAGCTCCCAGGTGGGCAGGATCTCTTTAGTCTGGTCAAAAAAAAACAAAACCCTTCCAATCTGATAAAAATGTTAAAGAGTCTATGGCACAAAGTAAATCTTCCCTTTCTCTCCCCAGGGTGGTGAGACACCGGATGCGCATCCACAGAGACTTTGGGTTTCCCTTACTCATGGTTAGGGATCCCCTTGAAGCAATCAGCTCTCTTTGCTTCAAACAGGAAGGAAGGACGGGCAGCCAAAACTTCCTCCTGGATCTTGAAATCAAAGTCTGCTTTCCCAACAGAATTTAACACCGGAGTTCCTCCTTGCAGCAGGTCACTGACACCCCCTTTCCTCTTAAAAGGGTTTGGAGGGCAGGTCTTCCCTAACCTGCACAGCCCCAGACACAGGGTTCCCTGTTCCCCGAGTCCCAGGTGGTAAACAGGCTCTCACAAGGCTCCTACCACTTAAAATCTTAAACCTGAAAAATAGGCCCAGAGGGAAAATCCTAAGCAGCCAGTGAGTGGACTAGATAAAGAAACCCTTCTCGGCCCGACCACCAAGAAGGGTTTGCCTGGCTCCCCTGTCTGGGCCTGAAAAATCAATTCAAGCAAAACATCTCTTTACATCCAAACTCTGTGCAAACCTAATGGAAGCTGCTATATAGACTCTCAGGGGGACGGCCATTCCAGACCCCTCAAAAGAGGGGCTATATTCAAATAGTAACCTCCCCCTCACACTAACCTGCACTCTATAAGCTGAACTAAAGGCTCATTCAGGTCTTAATGGTGATGAAACTTTAGGGTCCGTCACACAAGCATTCCTTAAATCTGCTGAGAGTGGCCTTCTTGGAGCCGGATATTTTCCTTTTGTATTTTAAATACAAATAGCACTGAAAAATGCTGTTCTGTGGGCTGCCACAGCAGTGAGGCAACACAAAAGTATAGAAACATTTAAAAGAATTCCAAAAATAGTTAAGAAAGGAATAAAGAAAAACAGAGAAGGGTACACATCCGTGCTATAGCCCAGACGAAAAAAGACTGAGGCATGAACTCCCATGCAAAAGCTCTACGAACTGGAAGGGTCCATTCGGCACCATCGGATGACATCACCCACATGTCATGGCTAATTCAGCCCTGCTTGTTGATGGAGAAAGGAGCATGCAAATTCCCAAAGTTAAATCGCAACACCAAGCCCTCACCCCAGTGTCTTATCACCAAGCTTTGCATTAATTTAAAACAGGTTCAAAAACCAGTGAGGCTGGTCATACAAAAGCATCAAAGGTACGACACAAAAAACTGGCTGCAAGCATGGTTCCTAATCATATACTCCAAAATAGCATCTCATTTTAAATAGATGTTTAGAAAATGTAAAAATTCTATAAAACAGCTATTACTTCAGAAAGCATTATGCAGTTTTGTTCCCCAGAGAGTGTGAGTACAGCTGTGCATGTTCAATTTGAGCTGGTCCTAACAGCTGACTTAGTGGACCACAAGTGGCAAAGGCTTAAGTTACACTGTCCTCAGGGAAACAATTGCCTCCTGCTCTTGTTATTACTTTCAAAACATATGAGCCATACTAGTAATGAATTCTAAATGTGGCTGTTTCTATTTATGGTAATTCATAGCAGGGTCCAAACAACAGTGTCGTCCCAACGCTTCGTCAGCACACCCAAAATATTAATGCCTCCGCTTCCAATGAGGCTCGTGGGTATCTGACTTTAGACTACCTTCAAATTACAAACAAACTGAGCAAACTCTGACTGTAACTGCTGGCATTAGCTCTCCATTAAGCTCTCGCACTAGTGCTTCCTTCCACAAAAATGGGATTCCAATAGCAGCAGAAATGTAACGATCTCCCAATTTCCAGGCTACCATGGGGCAGCTCTGGAGACATTCCACCACAGATTGAATTATTCCATTTCTGCTTTGGGTAATTTCACTGACTGACAAAGTTTACAAGCCCTTCTCAAACAAACAATTAGGAGTCCATTTTCAATCTTTTATTATTATTATTATTGGAACCCACCCTGAACTGTGGAGGGTGTGAGATATAGATATTTTTAAATAAAGGAGGTCCATTCTATTTTCAGCCGCTGTGTGGCTCAGCTAGTTAGCCAGATAAACATATCAGGCTAACTAGCAGGGCGTATTCAGTGGCACAGTCGCAGCACTGAAGATACCCTGTTATCTTAAAGTTAGCCAAATATCGGAGTTAGCCAGTTAACTTAACTGGCTAACTTCACTCCTGCCCGCCCATTGAACACTCCCATTTACGTTATCTGTCTAAATGGCTTTTGAATATGGACTTCAAAATAAATAAAACTCATCCACCTAACTTAGCTGGGTTATTCAGCAGTGCGGGTTAAGTAACGTGTTCCCGAATAACTTTAAACTGGACCTAGCCAAACAACTTATTTGGAGATCTCAATTCTCCCCTGGAACACCCCCAGAATGCTCCTACATTATACGTCTAAATTTTTAGCTAGATATAATGGCTTATTCAGCTAAAATTTAGACAGATAAATGCTAGGGATATTTAAAAACAGGCATTTATCCAGATAACTCAATATATTTTCTATTAACGAATTGCATACATTAACGTGACCATTAATGCAAAGAATTAAGACCACCTTTACAGGGTAATCAAGCAGGCAAGATGTTCGAGCGACTGTTATGTCAGTATTGATAGCAACTAACTAAATTATCCAGATAACTTCAGCGGGACATTTCTACTGAATATTCCCGATAATTTATCTGGCCAAAGTTAGCCGGATGAGTTATCTATTATCCGGATTTTTCTAAAATTGACATCTATGTTACTATGTTATATCTATCATGCACAAATTAATGAAAATGATGGCATGGGGAAGATTCTTTGGATCAAAACAACCAGTTCTGTTGATTGGATTGTGTAGGAAAAAGAGGAGGGAAGGAACACAAGGGAAAGGACAGAAATCAGAGCACAAGAAGAAAGAGCGGAGGCAACGGGGGAAGAGAGTCGGAGAAGACAAGAGACTGGGCACAAAGACTGGAAGAGGGGGGATGGGAGATGGTAAAGGAGAAAAAAAGAGAACAGGGAAATAAAAGGAGATAAAACAGATGGGGGAAAAAAGAAACACATAAGGAAAAAGACAAAAATAAAATATGAGGCAAAGGAAAGAGACAGACAAAAGAGAGACCATACAAAACGACTGGGAGAGAAGTAACCTAACTGGCTAATTTTTTTCAAAAATGCGCATGCACCCATAAACATGAGTATCAGCATGCAAGCAGTGCATAATCTTTAGAGGTGGCTTTTGAGTAAACGTCCCATGCGTATTAGCACCAGGACTTTAGTGCGCATATACTCACACAAAGGGAAAACCAGTTTTTTCTTGGAGAGAGGGAGAGGGGGAACACTGGAGGAGAGAATGTGACATTCTATATCTCTCCCCACTGTAAGAGGGGCACGGTGTTACATTGGTGCGCTACAGACCCTTGCACCCTGGCCATGGGGGAGGGCATGAAGAACTTGAACAGGTAAATATAAATCAGTTAATTTACTCTCTCAGACAATAGGAGGACCAGGGCACTAGAACATAAGAACATGCCTTACTGGGTCAGACCAAGGGTCCATCAAGCCCAGCATCCTGTTTCCAACAGTGGCCAATCCAGGCCATAAGAACCTGGCAAGTTCCCAAAAACTAAGTCTATTCCATGTAACCATTACTAATGGCAGTGGCTATTCTCTAAGTGAACTTAATAGCAGGTAATGGACTTCTCCTCCAAGAACTTATCCAATCCTTTTTTAAACACAGCTACACTAAATGCACTAACCACAACCTCTGGCAACAAATTCCAGAGTTTAATTGTGCATTGAGTGAAAAAGAACTTTCTCCGATTAGTTTTAAATGTGCCACATGAAGTTAGCAAGTAGCTCATTTAAAACAAATTGGAAAAATGTATTTTTCATTCAATGCATAATTAAGCTCCGGAATTCATTGCCAGAGGATGTGATTACGGCAGCTAGTGTAAACTGCATTTAAAAAAAAAGGTTTGGATAAGGTTTTTATGATTCAAACCCACCCTAAGATGAACGTGCCCCCTCTTACAGTGGTAGATAGATAGTGTCATATTCTCTCACTCTCTCTAAATATATTTATGGTAGTTCAGCAGTCTTGCAAATCCCTTAGACTTGCTCCTCATTAGGACTAGCAGTAAAGTTATGTGGATAACACACCGATGCGTGCCATGGCCAGCTTGTCTAAAATTCGGAGTTCTGCGCATGACTCTTGGGAATGCCCCACCCCCTTGTCCTTGACATGGGGATGTACTTCGTGGTTTCTTAAAAATTTGTACGTGGCCCACATGGGGCTGTTTTTGCACGAGCAACGTTTTTTAAAATCTACCTGTAAGAGAGAAAATAGCAGAATGAAGATAACAGAATGGAAAAAGCAGGGAACTAACATAAAAGGAGACAGACAATGAAAGATGGGAACAAAGAAATAAACAAAAAAAAGGATGAAGACAAATGCTGAGGAGTGAGGAAGAAGTGAGGAGAAAACAGCAAGATATGTTTTAGGGCTTGATTATTTTCCCAAGGGAGGGAAAGAAAGCCTTAGTAAAGCAGAGCCTTAGCTGCTTGTAACGTTCAAACCTCAAGCGAAAGCTTTTCAGACGTTTCTGCTGTAAACAGCAGTACATCTACGGGCACTGCAACTTGGGGAGGAGTCATTTTACTTTCCTGTGCCCCAGTTTTGCCATCTGCAAATTTGTAACATGACTCAGCTCTGTCTCCCCCTTCCCCCTCGGAAGATTCCATGCACGAGGGTTGTAAAGTGCTAGTCGCCGTTTTGGTCCCACAGAAGACTGGATGCTTACTGCACCCATGTAAAAATGCCACCATGTTAGGGCTTTCGAGACCGATGCCTTTGAAGATTTCTCGTGCTGGTTCAATGGAGCCCAGTACCACAACCTGCCAACCTTGCATGCTCAGTGTCACAGATGTGCTATCCACTCAGGTGACTGCACAAGGTGCCGTCCCCCTCCCCCCCCCCCCGCTATAAAGCACAGTTGGATCCTGTCCTGATGAAAAGCACTCCGTCAAGCCCAGTGATTGTGACTGCTACCATTACTGCTACTGATGCCAGAAAGGCAATGCAGTAGACACAGTTATATATCGAGCAATCTTCAGAAAACGCCTGCCTTGGTGGAAAGCCCCTGCAATTTTCAAAAAGAAAACACACACATATACCTTCTCTTTGAGAACTGCCTTGAGGGGAAAGGTACTCCGCAGAGATTTTGCGCCTGCTTTTTCCTATGACCACTTTCTCCCTGGAAAATAACATGCCTACGTTTGAAAATGTAACAGAGGTGCCTTTTTTTCCTTCCCCAGGACTTGCCTACCTTTAACTCAGCTAAAAGTATGCGTGCTGTTGCTCCCTTTTGCGCCAGGGAAGAGCTGAGCGATCTTCGACCAGTTGGTTTACCCAGTTAAATACATTTGGAAAATTGCCCTCATAAGGACCATAGGACACACCCCAAGTCATCCGGTTTCCATGCCTAAGTGGTTTACTTTTCTATTTTAGTTTTTTTCACTTTAGCGTGTGCTAACACACAAAACCAAACAACAAAATGAAATATTTTCCCTGAACATCCCTACTGTCCTTCAGAATTTTCTACAAGCCTTTAATAAACCCGACTAGCCTACACCATTTCTGACGACAGTGAATGCCACGTACTGACTGTGCACTAACTGAAGAAACGCTTTTTTTTTTTTTTATTTTTATTTGCTTTCAAACTGTTGCTGGTCTGTTTCATGCACTGCCTCCCTGTGCTA
Source organism: Rhinatrema bivittatum (assembly GCF_901001135.1). Taxonomy (NCBI): domain Eukaryota; kingdom Metazoa; phylum Chordata; class Amphibia; order Gymnophiona; family Rhinatrematidae; genus Rhinatrema; species Rhinatrema bivittatum. The sequence goes on from NC_042617.1 coordinate 345,940,956, forward strand.
CAATTACTCAAAAGGGTAAATAACCGTTCCCCATCCACTCATTCAACACCACCACTCATGATTTTATATCATGTCCCCTCTCAATTGTCTCTTTCTTTCCCGCGATGAAAAACCCTAACCTTTATCATTTCTATTGCCATTCCCTGCACCTCTTCTAGTTCTGCTGTGTCTTTTTATTTCATTAAATTGGTATTATGCTCTGGAACATCATACAACAATCAATTGTACATGATAGACAACAAAAGATAGCAATAAAAACAAGAGTACAGCTTTGCTTATGTCTTTTTTGAGATGGGATGATCAGAAAAGTAGGCAATTTTTAAGGTGTGGCCACAACATGGCTCCACAGGGAAGCATTATGAAATCTGAAGTTTTGTTTTCTATCCCTTCTGAATAATTATTAGCAGAATAATCACTAAAATTCAATTCGCTCTTTTGATCGCTGCTGCACCTTGAGCTCAGGATTTCGATGTATCACTCATAAGGACTCCAAGGAGCTCTTTCTCTGTGCTGTAATTCCAAATGTGGACATGCAGTTAGAATTATTTTAGTCCCTATATGCACCACTTTATACACATCCACATTAAAACTTCATCTACTGTTTAAATGTCCAGTTCTCAAATCTAGCCAGGTCCCTTCTACAATTCTTCACAGTCAGGTTGAGTTTTAATTACTTTATATATATATATGTTTGATTGTAATCCATTTCTGGAGCTGTCGCTAATTACGTGGTATATAAATTTATCAAATAAAATTTGAATAATTTTGTGTATTCTGCACATTTTATCACCTCTCTCATACTCCATTTTCCAGATAGTGAATGAATGTTTAACACTGATACTAGTGCAAATCCCTGGGACACTCCGATCTTCACATCTCTCCACTGGGAAAACTGATTGTGTTTCCTATCTTTTAACCTGTTACCAATCTACAGTAAAACATTACCTTCTTTCCCATAATTTTTTTAAGCTCCTGAGGAGTTTCTCATGAGGGACTTTATCAAATGCCTTCTGAAAATCAACTGGCTCATCCTTATGCACACCTTCAAGGAATTCTAATAGGTTAGTCAGGAATGGCATCCCTTTGTTGTATCCATACTGGCTCTTCCCCATTAGCTATGTTTATCCACATGCCTAGTAATTCTGTTCTTAACAATAGCTTCCACCATTTCACCTGGCATTGAAGTCAGACTCTCTGGTCTGTTTCCTGGATTGCCTTGGAGTCATTTTTAAAAATTGGCATATTCATTCCACAGGTACTGAGGAAGATTATAATGATAAAGTGCAGCTTACCAGTAGCAGATCTGCAATTTCATATTTGAGTTCCTTCAGAACTCTAGAGAGACTACCATCTGGTCTTGGTGATTTCCTATTGTTTAGTTTGTCAGTTTGTTCTAATAAATTTTCCAGTTTCAAAATAATTTGCTTCAGTTTATCTGGATCATCTCTAAAAAGATGATTCTAGTGTGAGTATTTGCACAACATCCTCTGTAATGAAGACCAAAGCAAACCATGTAGTCTGGGCTGTGGGTTAATTCTTTTACATCAGGAGGAAAAAAAGCACCACAGAAGAAATAGGCATTAGGAAGATCTAGCACAGATTGACATATATTTTACTTCTGACTGTGACATGTTCAACTTGGTGCTCAGTCATATGTCAGTTCCTTTATTTCTGGCACACTATGATACCAATCAGTTGCACTAGTACTATATGTACTAATGTGTTTTGAAAAACAAAAAAAGTGTGCCAACCTCATTGTGATTCACTTTAATTCTCTAATTTTTAAATATACTTTCATCTTGACATGCGCTCTGTTACTATCAGTTCATTTGCCTTTGAGGTGAGTGTGTGTGTTGGTTATTTTACAACTCAAGCTTTGTTGTTTAAACTTGGTAAATCTTAATATTTTTTTGTTTCCAATTCAAAATTTGATGGGCTCCTGAGTCCGCTACACGCTAGGAAATGCTATATTATGGACTTAATGAAGTTAGTAAACAGTACAGTTAAAACAAATTGAAAATTATTTTTCTCTCAACAAACAATTAAGCTCTGGAATTCATTACCAGAGGTTATGTTAAGGGCAGTTAGTGTAGCTGGGTTTAAAAAAGGGTTGGAAAAGTTCCTTGAGAAGTCCATAAATCGTTATTAGCCAGGTAGACTTGGAGAAAGCCACCGCTTCTCCTGTGGCTTTAGCAGCATGGGATCTATCTACTGTTTGGGATCTAGCCAGGTACTTGTGACCTGGATTGGCCATTCTTGGAAACAGAATACTGGGCTTGATGGACCCTGGGTCTAACCTAGTATGGCAATTCTTATATCTGGAACTGAACCAAAAAGTGACCATCATATAACAGACGCAGGATTTCATAATCTTTATGTACCAGAATCCACTGTACATATATATTTGCAGATGAATAGCATCTCAAAATATAATCATCGGTCATGTAACTCTTCTTTTTTAGTGACAGCAAGTGAAAAAAAAATCGAAAGGTACTTAACCTGGTGGAGTAAAATTCACAAGACAAATTCAAAATCCATACAACCCGACACTGCTCCAGTCTCCTCTGCATCAGGACTGTGAAGCGGCTTTTCAACTCGGTGTTTCCCACTCTGAGGTTTTGTTAGTATATTGGTATATTAATGCTTAATAAGCCACAGCATAGATTATCTTTTTAAATAAAAATTCGTCAACACATTCATCGCTGAACGAGAAGCAAACGGCTCTGGGGGGGGAAAAAAAAAAAGCCAGCCGCGGGTGCCTTTCATGCAGAGAAACCGCTGGACTGATCACCGCGAGCCTCACCCTGCAAGGACTTAAGGCTTGGACGCTGCTCCTGAAACCCTGCGCGCGCGGGGGGTAAAAAAAAAAAAAAAAAAACCCGCACGAGCAACGCTGAATCGATTTCTCGGAACTCGGCCGCTGTTGAATGAAATCTCCTTGGCAACCGCGCCAGTAGAGCGCATCCCCTCCCTCCCGGATCCGAAACGCTAATTCGAACCGGGCTGGGGGAAAGAATGAGCCGACCCTGCCCCGCTGCCCTCCCCCCAGCCCAGAATGAGCAGCAGGACGAGAAGCTCACCTCCGGGGCACGTGCAGACGCGCAGAGAGGGGAGGCTGCACCCGCCGCCTCAGCCTGCTCTTCCACCTCCGAGGGGTTGTTTTTTTTTTTTTCTTTCTCCCCGGGCGGGATAGGGGGAGGTGAGCCGGGAAGGGCCGCGCGCTGTGCAGAAGCGTCTCTCTCCCTCTCGCCCGCTCCGCCGGCGCCTCTCCCGCCGCTCCGTCACGTGCCTCAGCAGCTGGAGCCGCCGCCGAAGCCCCGAGGAGGCGCGCGCACACGGGACCTGCAGGGAGGGCGGCGCAGGTGCATGGCTCCAGGCCGCACCTGCCGCGGCAGGGAGGGAAGAGGAGAAATTGCGGATGCAGCACTGTACCCGCAGGAGCAAGGCGGCAAGCCACAGGTGCGCCTCCCCAGTTCCTCACTGTGCCTCCAAGAGCGGCGGCAAGGAGGGAAGGGCATACTGCAGATGCGTCTTCCAAGTGCTGAATTGTACCCGGAGAAGGGAGGGTGCTCTGCAGGTGTCACCGTGGCTGCAGGAGGAGAGAGGGAAGGGCGCACTGCAGGTGTCACCGTACCTGCAGGAGGAGAGAGGGGAGGGCGCACTGCAGATGCCCTTCCCAAGTGCTATGTTTGAGGTGTAGCAGTAAGGAGGAGCGAGATACACTGCAAACACCCTCCCTATAGCTATGCTTTTCCAGCAGGAGCGACAGCAGAGAGGGGAGGACAAACTATGTTTATCTCCCTAGTGTTAAACTGCAGCTGCAAGAGTAGCAGCAGCAGAGAGAGAGAAGGATAAACTGTGCAAGTCCTCGCTAGTGTTAAACTGTACCTCCAGAAGCAAGAGTGGGGGGAGGACACATTACAGGTGTCTCTCCTTAGTGCTAAACTAGTACAGCGAGGGCGGCAACAGGAAGAGAGGATACATAGCAGGTGCACATATCCCTGTGCCACCTGTATCTGCAGGAGCAACAGATGGGAGGGGTGGATACACTACAAATGTGCATCACCTGCAGGAGCAGCATCAAGGATGGGAGGCAGCAAAGGGACTGGGCACACTGCACAGGGTGTGGAGGGTATACCGAAGGTACTTTCCCTGTACATTGTACACTGCACTAAGTTGTACTTTATTGATGACCTTAGGGAAGGAGAAACTGAGGTGGATACATGATAGGGAGAATATATTGTGTGTCCTCTCCCTGCAGAATTTGCTGCATCGTACCTGCAGAAGCAGCCACAGGGGATTAGGAGTGGGGAAGGGATTTTTTGCATCAGGCTGGGGTGATATGAAGTAGCATCCTAGTTTTGTGTGCTCTGCAAATGCCCTGCTATTCCTGCAGGATGAAGTAGGTACTGAATATATCTTAGGAGGGTTCAGCATGCTGACTGCTGAAAGGTATTAATAATGCAGAAGAAGTAACCTTTTTCATTGAAAGGTGGTTGTAGAACTAGAGACCATGATATGAAGCTCCATGGGTTAGACTCAAGAACAACAGGAATTTTTTTTTTTTTCAAGGAAAGAGTAGTTGATGCCTGAAATGCCCTCTCAGAATGTGTAGTGGAAGCTAAAATGGTAACAAACTTTAACAGCTATGTGATAAACTCAGCTCATCCTTACTTGTAAAATGTGGACAACAGAAGCATGAGCTAGTGGCACCACAGGACATAGTGGTTAGCAAAAGAATAACTTGCACAGGGTTGGAGGAGAGTTGAATACAACCCTAACTTATTATGCTTCCAAGAAGTTATTGGGGTAACCTACACAGGACAATGGTTATTTTCCTAACACTAGCGGCAAGACTGCATTGGGCTTCTGAGAAGACACTGGGGTAATGTGTATTGTGTGGCTACAATTAAAATCCAAACTTCAATGAGCTTATGGAAGCAAGGTGTTTTGTACAATGTTTTCAGTAGTTTTTGGTATCTGTGTGAATTATTAGAAAACTTGGTAATAAAACAGTGATGGGTTCTGTAAGAATCATATCGGATGATGACAAGGCCTGAAATTGCCTACCAGTGAGGTTGCTAGAGATCAGTATTTTAACAGATTCTGGGCAGACTGGATAGGCCAATTTGGTCTTTTTCTGCTATCACTTCCTATTTTACTATGGGCCTGTGTATAAGGCTTTTCCCCATAGATACAGAATGGTGAAAAAACCATAATCAATCAGGCCCTATATTTGCCCGAGGAATATCAGTGGAAGAAATGGTATTTGAACCCTGGTTCCCAACCCATTGCTCTAGCCAGTAGGCCAGTTCTGATTTAGCATGCAAGTTGTGCATATACCTTTTGAAAACATAAAGGTATATGCATACCTGATAATACAGATTGGGTAGTAGCAACAAAAGCCATAATATAATTTAAATATTCTTGGGACAAGCTCTTAGAGCAAAAGGCATTGTACCTAGTCTTGAACCAGAGTGAGCTCAGTTTAGGGCTGGTGTGCAAAGCCACAGAACAGCTCTGAGAAATCTAGCTGAGACTACTGCTAGCCTGGTGCATGGCCCTACCCCTGAGGATCCAGACTGATCCCTAACGGATTCAAAAGGTACAGTGGGACACCTAGAAGGTGTTCCCAGCATTTAAGTGGTTTGGAGACCAAGTGATGGTGTGGGATCTTATTGAAAGACCTGTGAATTCGGAATCCTGTGTATATTAATGTGAGGTGAAAGTATTGAAACTCTCTGTTAAGTCTGTAAGCAGAAGTTGTGCCTCAAATCTTGACTGTGTTTGTCCATGAAGAAGAATTACTATGGAAACTGACATGGATTTAAGCTGTGCCCCTAACAATGAGTGCTATTGAAACTTGATTGAAGATACCTGTTTCTTTGTACCACAGTGCATCATAAGTGTTATTACCTGATCAAATAATAAACCAGTATTTAGAAACCATGCTCAGTGTGTGTGTACTGCAGGGCAACAGAAATGATAAAGGGGATGCAGCATCTCTCCTATGATGAGAGGCTATGTAGGCTGGGCCTCTTCAGCTTGGAAAAGAGAAGACTGAGAGGGGACAGGATAGAAGTTTACAAAATCATGAGTGGGGTGGAATGGATAAATAAAGGATAGTTGTACTAAAACAAGGGGACACTCGATAACAACCAGAAGATTCAAAACAAATTATAGAAAAGTACTTTTTTACTCAGTGCACTATCAAGCTGTGCAATTGTAGGGTAAACGCTACTGAGCCTAAACAAGGATGTGCATCATTGAACTTGAGGCCTGCTGCTATGCACACAGACTGAACCAAAGTGCATGCCCAAGCAGCACAAAGATGGCATCTTCAGCCACGTGATGATCTTGGCAATTTCATATGAGACTATGATTCACAAAGAAGAGAGGAAACTGCGATTCTATTTCCATATTGGCCATTTGTCAACACCTTCTCAATGTGAGAGAAGAACCTTGGACAAGAACTGTGCATATGTCCTTTGTGAAAAACTTTGTATCCAGCCGTAAGACCAGCTATGAACAGATGGATATTGTTCAGCACATGTCTGCTGATGAACTTTATGAGAATATTTATTCATATGCTTCTGCACTCATACTTCATTGGTATTCCACCAATCCTGTCTATAGAAGGTGTTTACATCCAATCAAGATCAACACTGGATCCTGTGGAACTGAATATGCAATGAGATTCCGAACAGAGAAAAGGACTCTGAATTATATAGACTGTGGATTATCCCAGAACATTTTCCAGAAGGGATTACCCCAGAGGATTATCCCAAAGATCATCTGTTTAGGGATATTTGACTGCTGCAGTGAACCTGCAAATAAGATTGAGTTTCATACTCAGCAACCTGCTCTGTAACTGTGAAGCAGAAGCTTTGCCAACTTATCCTTTGGCAAGCTCCTTTACCCTGTTTCTTCTGTCATATATATATCACAGAGATGTCTGTGGGTTCTAAATGTCATCTGCCACACGGCTTGCTGGATTCATCCCGTGGTGTTGAAACAGATCCTGACTTCTGTAGGAGTTTGACCCAACTGGTTAAGGGTGAGAAAACTGGCTTAATTACTTTTCAGCTGAGTTAATTAGTTTTGGCAACTGTGTAATTATTTAAGTGCAAAGTTGGGCTTTCACTACAGTGGTTTGTGCTGTGAAACTGTAACAAACTAAAACCAATAAGAAATATATGTACCATATTAAACCTTTTATACTTAATGCTGCTACAAAAAAACTGATTACTTCACAAAAAAAGAGTATGGAACTGCTCCCTTAAAACTAATGAATTCGCATCATATGGTTATCAGATTAAATTCTTTTAATCAATTGTAGTTATCAACATGAGATAATCCTAAAGAATCTGTTACCAGAGGACACGATAAAGATAACAAGCGTAGAGAGGTTTGAAGAAGTTCCTGGAGGAAAAGTCCATGACACATTATTAGATGGACTAAAGAAAGAATTGCTATCCCAGGGCATGAATATCAGGAATGAGATCTACTTTATGGGATCTGCCAGGTTCTTTCAACTTGGATTGGTCACTGTGGGAGACAGAGCTTGATGGATCTTGGTCAGATCCAGCATGGGACTTGTGTAATATTCCAGGAACTGTATATTCTGCCTTCCAGAGTTTAATTCTTCCCAGAGTAAAGCTGCTTGGGTCATACTCCTAGATCAACCAGGAAAGAAAAGTTTGACCTGCAATTTTCTTGTATATTTTTCTTGCTTTGGAGGTAAAAAAAAAATGTAGCTTTCCTTCATAGTTAGTAAGATGGGGGGGGGGGGGGAAATAGAGTTTAATTATTGCTGAGACTCAAGCTTGTATTTTCTGAGTTTATTGCTTGAAATGTGAAGTATAAATTCACTCCGTAATTAACAGCTTGGCAGTAGTCCTCTGCATAAGCAGAGAGCCACACCCTGCAAAATTGTTGTCCTAAAGCTTTGAAAATAATTTGTAATCCACTCCTTGTTTTACACTTGCAAAAGAAGAAAGAAGATTGTGTTTTTCTTGTGAAATTTTCATACAGACTGAACTCCCATGCCCAATAGTTTTAGGGCAACTCAAAGGGACTGCAGGCATTTATTGATGGGTGCCATTACTACTTTGTTGAGACTGCCTATGCCTGTTGTCAAACTGATCAGACCACTGGTGCTTCATTAGTAGGTTGCTTGGCAGAAGGATGCAAGACTGGACTTACGAGTGACTCTGCACTATGCCATCTAGAGACCCTAAGGCTTTCATGGATACCCTTAAGCAGAAATTTGGGGAACCCGAAACCTCACAGAACCAGCTTCTGCTCCAGTTTCTACAAAGGAACCACTGCCTGTTAGAGGTGCTTCATACACTACTACTAACTTTCTCTCTGCCTTTTTGCCTGCAGGAAACCAGCACATACTGTTGCCTACAGCTGTGAAGGTGCCACCTGCAGAAAGCACTACTGCTTTTACCAAGCCTGGCATAGAATCGTAGAGGCTCATATTCAAAAGCTTTAGGACAGCTAACTCAGAAGTTAGCCAGCTAATAAGTTAGGTGGGTAGAATTTAACAGGATAAGTTAGGGGCATTCTGGGGGCGTAACTGGGAGGAATTGACTTAGCCAGCTAAGTCTGGTTGGGCCAAAAAGCTACCTTAAAGTTAACCAGCTATAGTTAGCTGGCTAACTTTAAGATAACTGGCTATATACCTCCAAAGTTAGCCAGATAAGTTTATCCGGCTAACTTTGCTATCCGTACTGTATCTGAATATGGATCTCACTATGTACAGAGCTCTTTGATGGCACCAGATAATAACTCCAAGAATACATTAACCAAAGCCGTACCTGGATTTAGAATAGTCCACCCTACTTACGAAATGAGGTGGACAAGACAAAGTCCACAAACTACCGCTTAGAGGTAGAGCCTAGACTGGTGGTGGCCACTAAAAGACTGCCCAGCCTTGCTGAACTTTAAAGGTTCACCAAAGCTGGTTGAGAAATTTAGAGGAAACCAAGTCAAGTGACCATACCTGAGTTTGAACCCCCCATTTCCAGTTAGTCATTCAGCCAAGACAGCCTGCCTGGAATTCAGCCGTGGAAGAGATGAAACCAGCTGTTGCCAGTAGCTTTGCACCTATAGGAGGCACTCCACAATGCTCCTTGCTGGAGAACAAGCTGGACCCTGCTCCTGATATTTTGAAGCCCATCTCTAACCATGAGTCAGAATGGGACACTTCTGACCTAGCTGGGATTATTGTACAAGTGAAATAGAAGATACAGAACGTCCAGACACTTCTGGACAGGACTGGTACCTTTGTCCCTGTTGTAGCTCGTCCTATGGAGCCTGCAGTTACCAAAGACATCAGTCTGCAGCTTGTATTTAAACAAATGAGTGACTGTGACTTTGATAAAGATGTATTTGTATGTATTTATTGATTTATATTCCACCTTTTAGCCACTTCAAAGTGGATTACATACAGATGAATCATGCTTCAAGAAAAGCTGGCTGGTGATCTCGTGCCTGTAAGAATTGCTTTTCTGTTTGGGTGTGTAGTCCCAAATGCCTCTATTCAGGACATCATATCTGACACTACAGAAGACGCTCCAGTTGAAGCTTTAATGGACTCTCTGCCCACGGGTGAATCTGTAGCTAAAGCTTCACCACACCTGCTCGAGACAACTCGGCCTTGACTTAGTATTTGAGACAGCCCAGTCTGCTCTTGGTCCAGTTAAGAGAGATGCTGCCATGGGAAAGGAAGGTGGGTTTAACAGAGACTGCTGAGGACATGGTGTGATTGCAGGGGTTCAGAAAGCCTGAAAGGAGACTGCTGGGAACAGACCAGCTGAGGTGGTGGTGGTGGGGGTTTTTTATTGTGCTAAGACATTGAGATGAGACTACTAGGGTCAGGGTGAGACATAGAGCTGTTGGGGGTTGAAAGAGACTGAGATAAGACTGTTAAGATCATGGTGGGAGTGGGTGGTTGAGATAGACAAGACACAAAGTCCCCTGGGGACAGTAGAGTGTGAAGGAATGAGGGTCTGAGCTGATATTAAAAAACTAAAGACTTGGCTAAACTAAAGACTTGGCTCTTCCTGCAAGCATTCCCAGAGAGCTAAGATCTAGAAGAAAAAACAAACCCTGTCCTTTTGTTCTAATGTATTTATCCTTATGCCTTATTTATCCAAGATTATAAATTGCCTTATTTATATGTTTATAGTTGAACCTAGTTAGTTTGTTTTTCTTATTTACTTAGACCACATTTTCTGTTTTTTGTTCCAAGATTTGTTCCATGTAAACTGCCACCCGGCAGTAGTTATTACTGTTAACTGTGAACCGGAGTGATATGTATTGTATACAGGAACTCCGGTATATAAAAACAATAAATAAATAAATAAATAATATTGCTGTTTCTCTACTGTTACCATGGAGTTTGGGATATTTCAAATATGTTTGTGTGACACTTGATGGTAGGTGGCAGGATGCGGAGTGGAGGAGCAGCAGGCTCTGAACCAGGGAAGCCAGCGTTCAAATCATAACACTCCTTGTGATCTTGGGCAAGTCCCTTCACCCTCCATTGCTTCAGATACAAACTTAGGACCTTAATTTACTAAGGCTTTCTCCCATTTGTGTCTATGGGAAAAAATGCTGAGTAAATGAGGGCCTTAGATTATAGACCCTTGGGGGGGACAAGGAGATATCTCAGTACCAGAATGTAACTCACCTTGAGCAATGAGTGAAAATGCATGAGCTAAATATAAATTTTGTCAACGAGCAAGGGAAGTTGGATATTTTTTGACAATAGCCTCACTAGTTTTGGTGACTGTATATATATGTTGCAAAACTTGCTGGTAAGAAGTGGAAGACAGCCTGAATTTTGAATTAAGCATCACCATAGAACCAACTGGGTTGGTGTTAGTAGGCTCATGGTGCCCAGTTACAATCCAGTAAGGTGATAAGAAGAAAATAAGGGGCAGATAAAGAGAGCATAAACAAACAGCACTTCAGGTCATGGGATAGCCAGGCTTGTATCGGCAGACATTACTGTTAGGAAAGCTCTGTGTTAGAGCTGGGAGTTAGCAATCTGTTGTCTATGGAGTGCAGGAGTTAGCAATCTGTTATCTTCGGTGTGAACAAACTGCTTGGGAGACAGCAGTCTGTAGGTATTTGTGGGTGGATCCTTGGACCAGTGGCAGACAACCACACCCTCGAGGGAAGATCCCGAGAGGAACCACCGGTCAGGCTTAGAGTATGGAGGCAGACACACACTAGTTTTTTTATTAAGCAGTATACTGAACCACCAGAGATGGCAGTAGTGAGTTGGAATGCCCGGCTGGGCTGCAATCCCTCAGATACTGGAATAGCGATCCCTGGAGGCTGAGCTGGAGAGAAACTGAAATATAGTGAGTAGGCAGGGTATGCAAAGTTCATATACCGAACCAGATGGTAACACTCACACACTGACTCACAGAAGCCCAGGAGCTGGAAGGTATAGGCCCTCGAGAAGCGAGCACCTGTTCCAGGGAAAGCTCTGAACTCACTGAAGTAGTTTGGCAGTGAAGACATCCAGGCAGAAGGGAATTCGGCAACAAGTCCGGGAACATAGGTCCTCGAGGAGCGAGTACCGGTTCCAGACTGACTTGAAAAACAAGAAGAGAGCGAGGCACCCGAGGAGCGGGTACCCCTGGTAAGTCCAAGGAGGCAGAGTAGCTCAGATAGAATGAATCCTTATCCTTGCTAACTCGATGTGTTAGCAAATACTGAGACCTTAAATATCCATCGTGGGTGATGTCATCTTTGGGGGACGCCCCCGAGGTTCGCGCCATTTGCCAGTACTTCTGTCAGGGCTGCGCGCACGCCCCTAGGCCTCTCAGGAACATGGCGGTTAGCAGCATGGAGCCGATCCGGGGACGCCGGAGAACCTCGGCAAGAGGACACCACAACAGCCAATCTTCCTGCAGATGAAGAGGGAGGCGCCAACGAGGTGAGGAGGGTGGAGGAAAGGGTGTCTGGCACAGACGGACACAACAATTACAAAACGAAAAAAACCACACACATTAAGTAAAAAAAAGTGTGGAGCCCAATGATTATATTTATAGGGTGCATAATCACTTTGGTGACATATGAACGTATGATTTCACCTTAAATAAGTGAATTCTGGTTTTGGTTAAGAGACTGCATAAAAAATAACACCTATTGTTTGTATATGAGGTCTTTCCCACTTGTTTATATACTATCTTCAAAAAAAAGTTTCCAGAGTTGTGTGGTTTTTTTCATTTTGGTATTGGCAGACTGCAAATGGGTTGGTGCCAGCATATTGGTGCTGAGCAAGTACCATGTATTGAAAGCTGGTGAAAGCTACTTTTATGGTAACCTTTGTTTTAGAATCTGACAGATTCAGGATTTTAAAAAATGATGTCTTCAAATAACAATTTTTAGCCTGCCTTTCCAAACAGGACATCTTAGTGCATTATTCATCATTCAGGTACAATAAGTGCTTGCCTTAAAGAGCTTCAGATCTATGCAGGGTCACAAGAAGTGCCAGTGGGATTTCAATGCTGGCTTCCTTGGCTTTTAGTCTATTGCTCTAACCACTAAGCCTTGCCACCTTCCCAAAGGAAAAAGAAAGCGACTTTTGAAATATAAAATTAGGATTTTTCCTGGCTGTCTTCAAAGATGCTCATGCTTGGTAAGAGTACAATTATTATTTATTGGCAAAAGTATCCTGGATTTGGGAGTATCATTCTGTCTGAGAAACCCTGGCAAAAACAGGAACAAATGCAAACAGAAAACACTCATTTTACAGTTCAGAGCAGATTTCCAACTTTTTTAGCTTTAGGAAAGAAATAAGCTATAAGGGAGAATTCTGATTTCTTTTTTTTTTTTAAAGAGCATCATTGACTTAAAAAAAAGAGCAACCAATGCCCAAACCTATGTTTCCTGTTGCTAAGTACACAGAATGCAAGTGCCCTTATAATTGAGTTGACATCCATTAGAAAAATCATATTAAAAAATAATTCAAAGCAGCATGCCAAATCTGCAGCTGCTTGGACTGAAAGAACGTTTTTAAACATGATTTTTCAAATGGATGTGACCTCAACTAAAGGAATCTTTCCACTGCTTGCATTTAATATCAGTAAACAAATGTTTGGGATGACCAGCAGCAAGACAGGTTTTAGATGTCTGAATTATTCATTTCTCCATCATGAACAGTTTAAGGGGATTAATAAGTTTCCATTTATGCAACTATTGTTTTGTGTACTTTTGCCTGAAATAACCTAAAATTATTCACGGTATTACATTTTCTTATTTTGTCTGAGCGGTAATTTAGTAATAGTCGATGATGGATGAAGACCCAATTCATCCATCCTGCGTGCCCAGTTATTCTAGTCTATACTGCTTAGGATATATCCCAGCTGCCAGCCATAGCAGCTTCACTGCTTGTAGGCTATCACTCCTTATTCAGGTCAGATTTTGCTGCCTTCCTATTTGGTTCTATACTATCCAGGGTAGGTGAGCATACAAGTTTCCATAGTAAATCCAACATCCAGCAGTCCCTTCCCCTCATGAATTATTACCAAGCTTTGCAATTTTCTTAACAGCTACCAAAACTAGAGGAACTGTTGCCCAAATAGCTGGCTGCCTAGATCCTATGACCTTGTTGGATGATACCTGGCAAACACCAACCTGAAAGCATCAACCTGGTTGGTTTCTAAGGAATTTTAACTTGTTGGTACCAACCTGGTTACTTCATGGCCTGCTGCATCATGAGATCACACTTTTATCTGCCCGCCCCCCCTCGTCATCTTCTTGTCACTTGGTTGGACAATACACAGTGATCACCAACTCACTAGCATTGACCTGTTTAGTTTCTAGGGAGCTATAGCCTGCTGGTTCCAACTAGGCTAACCTGTTGTCTGTGGTATCACTAGGTTGTGCTTCCTTTATCTGCCCTTTGTTTTCTCTGTATTGCCTCTCCCACGTCAGGGTCAACCACAGTGCATATGAAGATAGAGGAGTTGGGTTCTTTAGAGGGGGAAGTTACATGATCTCTGCATCCTCTACAAAAGACATACCGGTACATAATCTGTGGGGGAAACAGAGTTCCACCACTTCTTTTCAGATTTAACAAGGGTTATTCTATTCCAACCCCTCCCATCCTGGCAGCTGGCAGGGAAGAAGAGGGCAGGGGATGAGCCTGGAGCAGACAGAGAAAGGAACAGCCACTCTGCTCCCTAATCTAGCCCCCCCCCCCCCCCTCCTATTCTGTAGGGAACAGAAAGAAGGGGGATCCTGAAGCAGTTACTGCAGAGCAAAGAAAAGACACAAAAAGAGATTGAATTAGTATTTGAAACTTGTGATCAGACGTGCTAATTGACAAGGCTTCATGATGAATGGTACTACTGCTCACAAGTTTCAAACTTATGCTGACTTAATTTAATCTCCTTTTGTGTCCATTATCCAGGGTTTGTTTCTGGTGGAACAACCCAGAACAGCATTCCGCTACCTTTTTCTTGGGACCCAAGGAAGCAGAGCAGAACTTGCTGTATAAATTAGTTTTGGTTTCCCCGCAGAAACCGAGCAGAACCAGTAGCAGCATGGATCATTTCTGCCCCCTAAGCCCCTGGAGGAAGCAAAACAGATCAGAAAGTATTGGGGCTGCTTACCATAAGATGGGACAGCCACATAGCATTGACTTTTGTGAAATTTCCCAGCACAACCAAGGAGACTGTGAGGGAGAATGCCTGTCAGCCCCACTGCTTCTGCCACTACTGTTATGTTGGTTTACTGGCCCCACTGCTGCTTACCGTGCTCGCTTCTTGGGCTCCAACATCTCTGCACCTAGTGAAAACCCTGGGGGAGGGGGAAAGAGTGAGGGGATTGGGGCAGGAGAGTTAGTGATCAAAGGGAGAGAAAGGAGAGTGAGGTGATCAGAAGGAAGAGAGGGCAAGTGAGTAATGGATGTGGGAGGGCAAAAGAATGAGCAGATCGGAGGGGCTGTGGGTTGTTTGGAGGATATAGAAAGACAATGAGTGAGGGGATAGGAGAGACTGAGGTATGAGTGAGAGGCAGTCTGTGAGTGAGGTTTGGAGGGTCAGGGAAGAGTGAATAAGAGGAGGGGATAGAAGGAGGTGAGTGAGGAGAGCATGTGGTGATGCACCTTTCCTGCCTCTCTGTCCCGAGAAGGCAAAAAGCAGGTTTCACTCAGTTTTCAATGGCATGGAATACAAATTGTTAAATCAATAAATAAATTATAGCCCCCTCCCTCCCCCCCCCCTCCAGCCCAAGGAGGCTGAATGTACATGCTAGTCTACCGTCACCCCCAAGGCAGAGGAAAGCCGCAGATTCTGGCTCAGAGAAGAGTACTGGGTCTTATTGGCTAAGGAGGGAGAGGAGGAGAATTGCCTGAAAGGGTCATTTTCCAGGGGCCGGCTCGAGAACTACCAGAGATGAGGGGTGAGACTTGGGAGCCATAGAACAAAGACCACTAGGGGATTCATGGGGGCGGTAGGGTTGCTGGGAATGGAAAATTAGGCTCTGCAGGGAGGAGGAGGAAGATACTCCATTCCCAGCCCCTACCAGTGCTCAACCCCCATTTAATGAGCACTGATGGGAAAAGGACAACTGGGGTTTGAGCACTGCAGGGACTGGGGATAGAGGATTGCTGGAATAAGGAGAAACAGGATGAGTGTGTTCACATATACATCCATGAGAATGTGTGTGTGTGTGTGTGTGTGGGTGAGAGAGATCACACACCTGGGCCTGCTCACAACCCTCACTCCCAACTCCATGTTCTACAGTTCCACTTCCTTTGTGTCTACAATTTAAACCCTAAGCATTATATAATAAGAGGAAAACACAATGAAAAATGTGGAAACTTACACTTATGACCCTACTCTAAAACAAAAAAGCTAGAAGCCACAGAAGAGAAAAGAAAGGCAGTGTTGTAAAGTGTATGGGTTGTAGCCACATCATGAAGGATGCTTATTCTGCATATGATAAGGTTGCTGGACCCAAGGCAGCATGGATTCACAGGGAAGGTCCTGTCAGACAAATCTGATTGATTTTTTTGATTAGGTGACTAGAGAATTAAATCGAGGAAGAGCGCTTGATGTGATCTACTTGGATTTCAGCAAAGCTTTTGATATGCCCCGCATAGGAGACTATATAAAAAGCTTTGGAGTGCACGCCAAGGAGGTGACATGGATTATAAATTGATTGATTGATAGAAGACAACATGTAATAGTAAATGGATCCTACTCTGAAGTGAGAACTGTGTTAAATGGAGTGCTACAAGGATTGGTATTGGGACCAGTTCTGTTCAATATCTTTGTGAGTGACATTGCGGAAGTGATATAACCAGGATTGCCAGGTTATCAAGAAAGAAGAAGCACTATTTTATGAAAAAACAAGCCCAAGATAAATGATATTGAAACTTTTATTAGAATGTATTTATACATAAAAAACACTTAAAATACTTTTGTAATCCACACAAAACAGCTGACTTTGGGGGTCATTTTCCAAGGAGTTACCGCGGGAGATAATTCCACAAATCGCACTAACAGCTGTTAATGCGATTTGTGAATGCAAATTTTTAATTTTGTATTCAGGGGGCGGAGCATATGTAAAGTAGGAAAGAGTTATCGTGTGCCGCGAAACAGCCACAGTGTTAGCGCGGCTCCCAACGTGGCCAATAGCCACACCTCTTTCATTTGCGGTACGTTGTGCGCTAGAGGCTGGTAAAGGTTTATCGCGGTTCACGATGTTTCCAGACAGCCTGTTTCAGCAGGAGAGAGAGAGACTTGCTATAGTGCCTCTTCCCTAGACAGGTATTTGTATCCCTATAGGAGGCCCACCTAGTAACTCGAGGTGGGGATTAGGTATGAGTGTAGGGGGTTGGGGGCCACTTACACATTCAACATGAGACGTACGAACAGAACAGTGGTCTCTTGTGAAGATTTGCTGGCCTTCGGAGTGAGGAAGTCCAAGATGAGATTTGGACAATGTTCTCTCCACCTAGCTTGTTGTTGCCCAGGTAGAGTGTCCATCAAGCTAGGTGGAGAGAACATTGCCCAAATCTCATCTTGGAGTGAGTTTCCTCACTCCGAAGGCCAGCAAATCTTCACAAGAGACCACTGTTCTGTTCGTACGTCTCATGTTGAATGTGAAAGTGGCCCCCAACCCCCTACACTCATACCTAATCCCCACCTCGAGTTACTAGGTGGGCCTCCTATAGGGATACAAATACCTGTCTAGGGAAGAGGCACTATAGCAAGTCTCTCTCTCTCTCTCTCTCTCTCTCTCTCTCTCTCTCTCTCTCTCTCTCTCTCTCTCTCTCTCTCTCTCTCTCTCTCTCTCTCTCTCTCTCTCTCTCTCTCTCTCTCTCTCTCTCTCGCTCTCAAACAGGCTGTCCGGAAACATCGTGAACCACGATATATACTGGCAATGAAGCCCAAATTGGGTTAATAGCGCAACTTGCGCTAAGAGCGTGTTGCATAGCTGTTATCGCAATACACATGCTTATTGGCATAGTAACACCCCTTTTTGGTATCGCGTGCGATATTGGAAAATGAGGCCCTTTATTGTAATCAAATGTTGCAGCTCTCATAGTTAACTAAAAAAAAGGTCCGACAATCAATGACAACAGCCAGTACTTCTTCTTCCTTTGTGTTGTCAGCATTGTCACAATACATATTTTCTTTGAATCGCTTCAGCATTCAAAGAAAATTGGTACAGCAAATACCCCAGCGTCTCATTCCATTACGCACTTGCAATATTGCCAAAAGAATAGCATTGGCCATACGGTTTCTTGTTTTGGACTTAATTACATTTACTTGAGAGAAGACTCTCAACATCTGCATTACTCAGAGGCAGTGCTAAAAGCGAAAGAGCAAATAATGCTAAATTCCCATACGCATGTTCACAACTAGCATCTCTGTAGTTGTAAACTTCAATCCAAAGAGTTTCCAGGTTTGTGTAATCAGCAATCTCTAGTGCACCAAACTGAGTGATTTATACCGAATGTCTAGCATCCCTATGTCACCTTTGAATAACTTGATAAGTTCCAGAGCATAAAGTGGCTGTTTCACTTGAGATAGTATTGCAGAAGGGCTGAAAGATGTCAACAATTGCCACAGCTTTATGTTCTCTAGGAATTTGTTCTTTATTTGCTTTGTGGCCTCAATCAGGAACCAGATACAATGATTCTTTACGTCCATCACTTTGATTTGATCAAGTTTCATCTCTTGAAGTGAGAGATGGAAAACTGCTCCAAAATTAACTGCTGATATGGGCAGGAAGATAGATGCATCAGAAAGATTCAAAGCAATAAGATCCTCATCAGATGGTGGTACAAATGCAGGGATCACGAATCGCAACAATATTGAGCAAAAAAATGACAGTAGGTTGTCTTGCACCACAAAGCAATTACCAGATTCTAGTTGAACCAGATTGTTAATTCTGTTAAACTGCTGCAGTACTGGGGTCAAAAAATGGAAGTATAAATTTTGTCAAGCATGTTATACATGCTTGACAAAATTTCAGCATCGTAACATCTCTCCTAGAATTTGCACACGTTAAAATGAAGTTTTAATTCATCCCACTAAGACAGAACACGTTCGCAGCAATTATACATGGACAACTATCTGGTGTTTGGCAGCTGAACAAGTCTAAGAAGGTCTTGTCCATCATTTATTGTTCTGAACAAGTTTTGTAATTTCTCTGTCACTGGGCACTGTGAGAAAACCAAGAATAAGACCGCCCAACTAAAAACTCTAAATGCCGAGGCAGTTGTTCTACAGCTTTGCTCACACACAGCTGAAGTGAGTGACAGATGCACTTAACCAGCTGTAAATCTGTATTTACTTGTTTTAGGTTGGTGTACACCGAGTTGTGTGTGCCAGTCATCATTGCATCCATCAGTACTTATTCCAATACACTTGCTGAAATCAATGTTCAGTTTTTTAGAAACCCCAGCTCAGACGAGGTTATATCTTGTTGTTTTGCTCTGCAAATCAATTAAACCAAGGAATATAGAAAATTCTGTTTAAAGTATTTCACAATGACACACAGTTGTTTCGTTGAACTTATGTCTGTGCTTTCATCAATAATCAATGAGTATGACACCTTGTTGATGTCATCTACTAGTTCTTCTAGTAAACAAGGTGCAATCACATTGCAAATTAAGGCTCTACACTTAGTTCTATGAAGCCTAATATATTTGTTATGCATCACAGCTGTCAACTCGCATAGGTGATCAACAGTAGATACTTCAAAGTGACAGGCTATAAAACAAGCATACTTCAGTTGCACAGTAATGTTTTGTTTTACTGCAGTAACACCAATGTCTGTGAGTCACATAGACAACAAAGGAGCCAAATCTTTTGCGAGTTTCTCCGTTTTAGCATGTTGCAGAAGGTCTGCACAATGTGCACAAATTTTGTATTTACAAAATTTGTACATAGCCTTAATCTTATTGCCGACAACAGGCTGAATTCACACTTTTAGTTCACATTCCTCTTCCCATGCTTTGCAGTACCTTTTACCGTACTTAGCCCAGTTCCTTACCTTAGCCATAGTAGATCAAAACCATTTAGTAGAGTAACAGCTGATGACAAATAAAAGGTATGGACAGGTTTTCTTATAAAGGTGATCTTCTGCAAGGAGAAGAAATAAAAAAAATAAAATACTTAGATGAAATAAAAAATGGTGTAGAACAAATAAAACACACCAGCCCCCCTCACTCTCATTCCCACCTCCCCACTCCCTCCAAGTACATCCATGGCCCCCTCACCCTCATTCCCCCCTCACCATCCCCTTCATGCACATCTCTGGCCCCACACACTCATTTCCCCCTCCCCATCCCCTCCAAGCAGGTCTACAGTCCCCTCATTCTCCCCTCGCAGCACACTCATTCCTCCCCTCCTGATACCTCTTCTCTTTGGCTGTAGCCAGCTGAGTGCTACTCTCCCTTCAGCATTCAGGTCTGCTGTGCTGCATAAAAGCTTCCTTGGTCACCCGATGCTGTTGCTTGCCATGTGGGGGCTGCCCACGCTCCTGTGAGCTTTGCAGCTCTGGCTGGATATACTGCTGCAATAATTTTGGGTGGGCCTGCTATGGACAGGCCTTATCGGCAGCAGCAGCCAATCACAACAGTAGGGCACAAGTTCTGCCCACCAAGCCCAAAAAAATGCGACTGGCAGAAAAAAACGCCCAATAAGAAGCAACCCACGAATTGAAAAAAAAAAAGTGAATCACTAGGAAGAAAGGCTCAAACTCGTGGGAAATAAGCAAGGATGGCAACACTGGATATAACGTAGTTTGTCTATTTGCAATAATACTAAAATCTGCAATAGAGTGGACATGCCTGAAGGAATAAAGAGAATGAAAAGTGATTTAAGAAATCTTGAAGAGTGGTCGAAGTTTTGACAGCTGGGAATCAATGCCAAAAAGTGCAGAATCATGCATCTAGGGTGCGGTAATCCAAAAGAGCTGTATATAATGGGGGGAGAGGAGTGAAAAACTGATGTGCATGGACCAAGAGAGGGATCTTGGGGTAATAGTGTCTGGCAATCTGAAGATGGTTAAGCAATGTGACAAGATGATAGCTAAAGTCAGAAAATTGTTGGGCTGCATAGAGAGAGGAATATCCATTAGGAAAAAGGTGATAATGCCCTTGTACTGGTCCTTGGTGAGGCCTCACCTAGAGTACTTTGTTCAGTTCTGGAGCCCATATCTCAAAACAGATAGAGACATGATGGAGGTGGTCCAGAGAAGGGTGACCAAAATGGTGTGGGGTCTCCATCAGAAGACTTATGAAGAAAGGCTGAAAGATCTAAATATGTATACCCTGGAGGAGAGGCGATATAATACAGACCTTCAGATACCTGAAAGGTTTTAATGATGCAAGAACTTCAAACCTTTTCTGTTGGAAGGAAATCATTAGAGCTAAGGGTCATGAAATGAAACTCCAGGGGGGATGACTCAGAACCAACGTCAGGAAATATTTCTTCATGGAGAGGGTGATGGATGTCTAGAATGCCCTTCTGGAAGAGGTGACAAAGACAAAAACAGTCATAGAATTCAAAGGGGCATGGGGTAAACTGTGGATCCCTAAAGGCTAGAGGATGGAAATGTGGAAAAGGGTACAAGGGGGTAACTTGCTGGTACGGCAGTTACTAGTTACTACCCTTAACTGAAGGCATGGGGATTACTACCCTTTAATAATAAGCTTTAATGTTTTGATGCAACTGCAACATTGCTCTCTGTTTCAAACAGCAGGGGGAAAGGGGGAATTGGATTCAGACAACAACCAATGAGGATCCAGAGTTTTATTTTCTGGAGAACTGATAAGCATGGAGGTAATCTGCATGGAGCAGCAGTTATTACTCTTAATAGAAGGCATGGAATTGCTTCCCTTATCTAATATGCCTTGATACCTTTGATGCTCCAGCTTTGATGGTGGGGGCAGAGGGAAGAGGAATTGGATTCAGATGACAACCAAAACAGGCCCTGACCTTTAGGTCTGGGGAACTGATACGCAGATATAACGGAAAAAGCACAAGACTGCTTCAATGGCCAAGTCTATAAGCATTGCACTGTCTGAATTTTCAAGAAGGCTCATCACCCAGTAAAAGAGAAACATGGGGGTAACCTACATAGTGTGGCAGATACTATCATAAGAAGCTTGCTGGGCAGACTGGATGGACCATTTTGTCCTTTTCTTCCCTTACAATGTTTTCCCCAAAGTAATTTTCCTAATATTAGGGGTATTAGGAGGAATTAGAGTGCTGAAATTCTTCCCATTGCTTTAACACCACCTTTTTGGGGGACAGGCAGATTTTGGGGTTTATAAACCCTGGGAGCATGCCCAGTGAGTGAGTGTGTGGGTGAAGTTTGGTGAAGGAATGAAGTAGAAGGAGCAGGAGAGAGAAGAAGGTATTGGAGATTCATCCAAAATCTGTACTAAGGAGAAGATTTTGGGCTATTGGAGATTTTTGTAATTTTCTGGTCTGAAGGGAAGAATTGCCCTCCTGTTTCTCTAAAGTTTGTGATTTGATACCTCTCCCCCACCCAACCCCAAATATCCAATCAAGCAAAGGTGGAGAGGAGTTTTGGGACTTTGGAGAACAATCCAGAGCCACAACTTTGGATAACTGGACAGAGACAGGATGGAGGCGGTACAGAGAAGGGCGACCAAAAAGGTGGATGGTCTTCATCAAATGACTTATGAGGGGAGACTGAAGAATCTAAATATGTACGCCCTGGAAGAGCAGAGGTGATATGATACAGACTTTCAGATACTTGAAAGGTTTTAATGATCCAAAGACAATGACAAACCATTTCCGTTGCAAAAAAATCAGCAGAACCGGGGTCACGATTTAAAACTCCAGGTAAGAAGATTCAGAACCAATGTCAGGAAGTATTTCTTCGGGTGATGGATGGCTGGAACGCCCTTCCAGAGAAAGTGGTGAAGACCAAAACTGTGAAGGAGTTCAAAGAGGCGTGGGATAAACACTGTGGATCCATAAAGTCTAGAGGATATGAATGAAGTGAAGAGGCATGGGGACAGTTTGCGGGAATGACGGCTACTACCTAGAGATTAATTTCCTAAATCAATAAACATACACACGGTTAATGCGACTCCAACATTGCTCTATGCTTCAACGGCAAGAGGAAATGTGAAAAAAAGGATTTGCATCCTCAAAAAAGCAGGGGAATAGCTTGCTTGATGCGGCGGTTACCAAACCAAATAAGCCTGATACTTCACTTTCAATGATATCCAGCATAGCTCTCTGCTTCAACGGCAGGGGGAATGATGAAAAGATTATTTATATTCGGACAACAACCAACAAGGACTGAGTTGCACAGGCTGGATAAACATGCGTGGGAGTAGCTTGCTATGACGGCGGTTACTACCCCTAAACAATTAGCTAGATACTTCACTTAGATGCAGCTCCAGCACTGCTAACTACATCGATAGTGGGGGTGGAAGGGAAATAGAACAAAAAAGTCACTTACAAGGGACAAGAGTAACAGACAAGTATGGGGGAAAAAAAAGTGAAAGCTTGCTGGGCAGACTGGATGGACCGTTTGGTCTTCTTCTGCCGTCATTTCTATGTTTCTATATATATGTTTGAAGTTTCTTCCATTTTGGAACTTGTTAGGATATTTTTCTTGGTCTTGGGAATATTTTGTCCACTTGGGTTTATCGTGGAGAGGGCAAACTGATCAATGTCCACAGGGTGCATGGCCCAAGAGTTGTTCAGGAGTACCCTGCATATGGTCCCCGAGATATGAATGAACTAGGAGATCTTTCAAGTTTCGACCCCTACAAAAAGAAAAAAGGATTGGAACATTGAATGAACCTCCATTGCTCAGTTTGCCCTCTCTCACTCTCCGTGTCCATTTTTTAACACCCTAGCTCTCATGCTAAATATGAATTAAAATTCACATCAACATGTCAAACCCAGGGAGTCATCTATGTTATTTCATGTCCCTGTTCGAAATTATATGTAGGGAAAGCCTCCCGTGCATTTAGGACTTGTAAAATAGAACATCGTTCAAATGTCAGAAACAATCGGGAGATGGCCCCCTTGGTATCTCACTGGAGTATGTTAGGTCACTCTGAAAGTGATATAAGGTTTTTTGTTATTGACATTGTGGCCCCACCACCCTGGGGAGGTAACGTCTCTGAGATCTTGACTCGACGTGAACAAAAGTCAATTTTTAGATTAAATAGCTTGGCTCCTTTTGGACTGAATTATGAGATTGAGTGGCATTTTTTCCTATGAGTTTTTTCTGATACGTTTTCTTTTTCAGCACATCCCCCCTTTTTTGGGTTTCAATACAATATTTTTCATTATAAAATATTTTTCCTGAATTTACTGACTTCTCTATATACAATATCTTCCTTCGGTATGTATTTAAGGTATACACTGGAGTTCATTGGATAAATATTACAATGTTTTCTCTTTATATGATTCTTGTGAAACAAAAAGGGGGTCATTTTCAAAGGAGTTACGCATGTAAATGTGACATACTATCGTAGCAATTTTCAAAAGCTATTTACTCGAGTAAAGTGCACTTACTTGAGTAAATCCTATGGACAATTCAATGGCATATATTGTAGCAATTTTGAAAAGCCCACTTACTTGAGTAAAGTGTATTTACTCGAGCAAAAACCAGTTTTGCTCGAGTAAATGCTTTTTAAAATCTACCCCATTGTTTGGTACCCTTCTGTATTTACCATGTTAAATTGCATTAGTATATATATTATGGAAAATGTACATGTTTCTTTTTTTAACATTTTCTGTAATTTCAGCCAAGGTATATTCCTTGTAATTATTTTGAAAAATTCATAAATAAAGAATTTAAAAAAAAAAATAAAAAAATAAAAAAATTGCATTAGTATAAGCGCTATCAAACATGCTACTCCCTTATTATTTACTTGTATTTCCTAACTCTGAATTCTCATTGGCTACATGGTATTTTGATGTTTTCTGATTGGCTGAATGTTTTGGCACCATTTTTGAGCTCTTTAAACGCTGAGTCCGATCGGCTCCATCTGCTCTCCTTGCAACTCTAAAATGTAAGCACAGCGTGAATAAGGTATGTGGGCCATTTTTTCTTGATGTATAATCTTTGAAATATTATAAGAGCCCTTTCCCACATGGATAGTCTTTCGAGTCTAAATGGTAATTTATAAATTCTCATTTATCCGTTTTTGATACCTTATTGTGCATGTATTACTTTTCTCTGTAAGTAATTTTTGTTCATTTGGACACTCGATATGTTTTTTATATACAAGATTTATTTATATATGAGATTTAGTTCACTTTAAGTCTCACTAATAGACGCATAGTCAGTGTTGAGATATATATGAAAATGTATTTGGCTTATATGTCCCAGACTTTTCTTTCACTTTCTCTTCATTTTATTTTTCCACATTTTTATTTTCACGGTTCAATTGGCATGAAATAGACAATTTCTTCACACGTCAATTTAAAGTAGCAACGGCGGGTCTGCCCTGCATTTACCACATGTAAATGGTTCAGTACATGTTCCCTTTCACTTCATTACCCCTACTGTACATTTGAGATTTGCATCACCACTAGTTATTTGGCAGCTTAGTGTATTGCGATTGGTTAATTTCACATCAAATTTCATTAAATGCAGAGCGTTTTGCTAGTACTGCCCTCTCTCTCTTTCTAAATTAAGGATAACAAGCACAGCATTAAAATGAATTGTGTGCTGTTTTTTATGTAGAAAAACCGTTGTGTATATGATGATTGTTATTGGATCCTTCTTGTTAGCGAGTCCCTTCATTGTGTCAATTTTCTTCTATGTTATAGTTTATGAACCCCGCTTAAAATCCCTCCCGATGCAGCCGCGTTTGGCGAAACACGGGTCCGTGTCGGGGGACCCTGTCTAAAATGTGCTTGTGTAAGCAATGGAGTTGCCACCAATAAAAAGTGCATTTTGAAACTTATTTCAATTCATTGGGACTCATTGAAGTCAACTGCATTTCCCTTTCTGCTGTCATTGAATGCTTGAAGTGCAGTTTTTCGCTCCCGCATTTGCGTAACTTGTAATGACCACCTTTTATTTGAAAACCTTCTTTGGACTCCCTGCAGTTTTTCTTTGAATCACTGCTCAAGTTCTGGATGTGAAAGAGGATGGATGGACCCTTGTGTGACTCTTGGTTTCTCCCAGCTGTATTAAATTTGGCTTCCCTGCTCTTATTTTTCACCATTTAGCAACTCTTGGAGATATTTAGCCTAGCGTGTAAAATGGTCAGGGGTCCCGGAAGATAAGTCTTCCTCCCCAACCAGACTTGAATCCAGACCCGTAGCCTCCCTGATTGAGGATAACGTATTGAAATGGGGGACTCGCTCTATGCACATAAAGAGCAAATACATTTTTTGCATGCAATAGTGCACTGTACCCAAACCATGACACAGCACATGGATATAAACACACAAGACAGAGAATTGAGCAGTTGGCATGAAATGTATAAAAGCTTGAACTATAGGAAGTCACGTTATGCTGTGAACGGAGACAGATGCGTTTCCACTCTGTTCCCGGGGCCTCCTTGCCATCCACTCTTGTTTCGGGCCATCTGTGCAGTAATATTTCTGCATTGAGTAGATATACTCTTGGTAGGTCAGCACATTTCAATTTGCTTATTTTGAAAATGGAACGTGTCCAATAGATTGGTGAAGGAAGACAAGGAGAAGCCAAAATCAGGTGACTCTAAGATGGCGGATTGCAGTAAGTCAGGAGTGGCATCCAATGTGGTTGCTACTGGCGTGCTTCTCAAGACTGTGATGTCGGCTGTTGAAAAAGCTATGGCTGTAAAGTTGGATGCAAATTTTGAGGCTATTTTTGAAAAATATGATGAGCTAGCAGGAATCGTGGAATCTTTTACCCAAAGGATCAGCACGTGAGAACAGCGCATATCAAACATGAAAGATGGTGCCTGTTCAGAGGAGGGGGCCGAGAGAGCAGCGAACACGAAGCTGGAATAACTGCTGGAATAACTTGCGGTTCAGTGACCTCCCTGAAACTTTATTAGACACAGAATTGGGTGAGTTCTTGGAACAATGGCTGACTGTGTTGCAGCTTCCTGAAAAACTTGGGCTACCCCTGGTAGAGTGGGCCCACCATGTGGATCCCAGGCAGGAAAGAGCCTTTTCACCTATCTGCAATGTTGTGTTTGTAAAAAAGATTTGTTTTTTTCACTACATTATCCATTATCCAGCTAAGCTGAGTGTGTTGGGGTCGGCTGGGGAAGAGAGAAGGAAATGTGCTGGAGTCAGGCTTGGGAGGAGGGACTAAAGAGATGGGGTTGTGCTAGAGAGTCAGAGTATGATCTGTCTGGGCTGAGGACGGGGGATAGAAGATCTGGGTTTGTGCTGGGGCTGAGCTGGACAGGGAGAAGAATGCTGGGATTGGACTATGAGTGGAAGTTGGTGTGTTGGGGAGGGGGTTCAGAGTATGCTGGAGCTGGGCTGATGAGGGGGAATGGGAATGCTGGAATCAAGCCGGGAGGAGATTAGTTTGGCTGGGGAAAGGTGGGTCAAAGTGTGCTGGGAGAGAATGCACAAGGAAGAAGTGCTGGGGGCTGGGTCAATGAGGGGAAAAGTGAGTGCTGGGGTCAGGCTGGTGAGGGGGTTCAGTGTGTGCTGGAGTTGAGTTGAGGAGGGTCAGAGTGTGATGAAGTGAGCTGGACAGGGTGAAAGTGAGTGCTGAGATTGGATCGAGGAGGAACGCAGTGAATAGAGGCTTTTGGGCATTTTGATGGGTAGCATCTGATTTAAGAAAAATTCCTCTCTCTGATCTTGTTATAAAATGTCCCATAAAATAACATCTGAAAGTTTATCACATTCTGGGCTGGCCTTAGAGGTTGGCAAATTATCCCAAGCCCTGTGCGAACAGTCTCCTTTCCAAAATCCCCTCGCAGGGCCCTTGGTGTGCTGTTGGCCTCCCCACACTTGGTCCTCAAGTTGGGGGTAATAATCCCTCTCCCACCCATGTTACCACAGCTTCCTAGGGTCCATGGTCACACTAGAAACAGAGAAGAATATAGCAGAAAAGGACTCTGGGCAGACCGGATGGACCATGCATATCTGCATACTGTGCTGTCGCAGGTCTCACCTGACTGTGGTCTTCTTTCTTTCAGGCCAAGCGTACCGTTAGCCCCCGTCTGGGCGCATTTTCGATGCACGAGGAAAACACGTGTCCAACCCCCCAAAAACTTAATAGCACCTGCAACATGAAGGAGTTAATAAACATGTGGATAAAGGTGAACCGGTAGATATAGTATACTTGGATTTTCAGAAGGCGTTTGACAAAGTTCCTCATGAGAGGCTTCTAGGAAAAGTAAAAAGTCATGGGGTAGGTGGCGATGTCCTTTCGTGGATTGCAAACTGGCTAAAAGACAGGAAACAGAGAGTAGGATTAAATGGACAATTTTCTCAGTGGAAGGGAGTGGACAGTGGAATGCCTCAGGGATCTGTATTGGGACCCTTACTTTTCAATATATTTATAAATGATCTGGAAAGAAATACGACGAGTGAGATAATCAAATTTGCAGATGACACAAAATTGTTCAGAGTAGTTAAATCACAAGCAGATTGTGATAAATTGCAGGAAGACCTTGTGAGGCTGGAAAATTGGGCATCCAAATGGCAGATGAAATTTAGAAAGGGAATGGTGAATAAGACGGAAAATGTCATAATGCCTCTGAATCGCTCCATGGTGAGACCGCACCTTGAATACTGTGTACAATTCTGGTCGCCGCATCTCAAAAAAGATATAATTGCGATGGAGAAGGTACAGAGAAGGGCTACCAAAATGATAAGGGGAATGGAACAGCTTCCCTAGGAGGAAAGACTAAAGAGGTTAGGACTTTTCAGCTTAGAGAAGAGACGACTGAGGGGGGATATGATAGAGGTGTTTAAAATCATGAGAGGTCTAGAACGGGTAGATGTGAATCGGTTATTTACTCTTTCAGATAGTAGAAAGCCTAGGGGGCACTCCATGAAGTTAGCATGGGGCACATTTAAAACTAATCGGAGAAAGTTCTTTTTTACTCAAAGCACAATTAAACTCTGGAATTTGTTACCAGGGGATGTGGTCAGTGCAGTTAGTATAGCTGTGTTTAAAAAAGGATTGGATAAGTTCTTGAAGGAGAAGTCCATTACCTGCTATTAAGTTCACTTAGAGAATAGCCACTGCCATTAGCAATGGTTACATGGAATAGACTTAGTTTTGTGGTACTTGCCAGGTTCCTATGACCTGGATTGGCCACTGTTGGAAACAGGATGCAGGGCTTGATGGACCCTTGGTCTGACCCAGTATGGCATTTTCTTATGTTCTTATGTTCTTAGTCTATTATTTATTCCCGTGCCATACAGAAAGTAAAATGTGCATCCAAGCCGCACATTTTACTCTCAGAAATTAACGCCTGCCCAAAGGCGTTCATTTCAGCCGGGACTGGGTGTACAGAAAAACTGCTTTTCTGTACACCCTCCGACTTAATATCATAGCGATATTAAGTTGGAGGCCCCAAAAATAAAATAATTTAAAAAAATCGTAAAAAAAAAAAAAAAAAAATCAGCCCACGGCATGATTTTGCCAGTGCCCATTTTCTGAACCCGTGGCTGTCAGCGGGTTCGACAACCGATGCCGGTAAAACTAAGCGTCAGCTGTCAAACCCGCTGACAGCCGCCGCTTCTGCCAATAAGGAGGCGCTAGGGACGCGCCAGTGTCCCCAGCACCTCCTTTTTACCGTGGGCCCTCATTTGCATACAGAATCGCGCGCCCAGGAGAGTGGCCTGGGCACGCATCGGGAGAACAGGTGCTCGCCTTGGAGTGCCGGCCCTCCCGCGCATTTTACTGTAGCGGCCCCGTTTGTGTCTTATCCTTTGCAGGCTTGAATTCTGCCACAGTTCTAGCTTCTATAATCTCTGCGGGAAATCCCTCAGTGAAAAAGAATTTTCTCACGTTAAAACATTTAAGCCCTAACTCTGGCTACTAGGTGTTGCTGTCGTGCAAGGACTATAGCTCTCCCCCCGGGGGCTGAGAATGCTGCAGCTGCGGCAACCCAGCCCCAGATGACCCGGGAAGTCACTGATGTGAGCAGAGTATCAAATTCAAGTCCCACTGTATGGTAGTGCAAAGCATTTTCACTGAGCCACCAGACTAGGTGAAATATTTATTTTTAGAGTTTAAAAAAAAAAAAATCACATGATTGCTTTATCTATCTATGCATCTCTCAAACCATGCAACTGAAATTTCAGGACAAATAAATATACATAAAAGCTTAAAACCAAAATTTAGAAAAAGGATTGCTAGGATTTGCTCTGCATTCTTTTCTTGTTTGTCTTTTCCTCTTGCTGCAGCCTATTTTTCCAGGCAAGAATTGCAACCTGTAACTCTGGCTCCGTATCAGGGCTGCTGCTGCTGACCTAAAGGAGCCACATCATAATCTCTTTCAGAAAATAATTAATACTTTTTTTTCCTGTGCTGATTTATGCTGCGACTGGCAATTCTCCTCTCCTTCCACTGCAGCTGTCTTTTGTTAAGTCTGAGTCATAGGACGACTGCAGTACCTGCATTGTTCTCGCAGTAGCAAGAGAAATCGGATGGCACTGCCACAGCAACCAGGTACTGCCAGAGTTACATGGCTGAGCTATTTCACAGAGCAAAAACGAGAGTCTCACTATGAAGTATGCTCTTCCAACTGGCTGCAGGTCCAATTTTCTGGGACCCATGTTCGCACCAGTATAGCCAATGTGAGTAGAAGAAATTCCGAACTTATTATTGGACTTAGATGGTATCAGACTTGCTTCCTGCACCACCTACCTTCTTAGGGGATAGTTTTCAAAAATTTGTATGTAAAATCAGCATGTACATACATACGTAGACTTTGAAAATTTGCTTCCCGCATGCACAAAGGCAGATTTTCACAGTTCCATACATAAAGGAACAGGGAGGTTTAGACATTCCGTGGTGGTGTTTGGAAGTATGCGGGCATTTATGTATTTTATAAGCGGAGTACATGCATACACCATCAAACGTGTGTCTGTACACGCTTTTGCATCAGCTATTTATGCAATGGAATTTAAACAGCGCTTGTCTTTTGGGACCTGGTGCTTGGAGTGGAGGCTAGTGCTGACGACTGGAGATTGGTAGGAGTGCGTTGTGAGCGTCTGCAGTTGCTTTTGTTTGAATAATTGTGCCTTTTAGTTATTATCTGTTTGTGTGCAGTTTTGGTGCTCTTTCTGTGATTTCTTGTCTGGTGAGAGTTTCTCTTTTCTATCAATATGTCTGAGGGTCTGTCTGTGTGCTCTCTTTGGGTGTGTCTATACCTCAAAAGTGTGTGACAGCTGTTGGTGTGATGGGTGAGGGTGGTGGTGGTGGTAGTGGTAGTTTTAAGTGCTGCAATGAGTATTCAGAATGTGTGAATACTGGGAGAGACAACACAGGAGGAGGTGGTGCTCCATAGATTTAATATATAAACCCAGGACTCACTTTATGAGCCTGTCTGAGAAGCAAGTGATCTGCAAGTTCAAGTTTAATAAGGAAACCATTGTATGTCTCTGCCAGCAGTTGGAAGGGGGGGGGGGGGTCTGATGCCTTCCACTGGCTTTGCCAGTTCACCTCAGAGTTACTGCAGCCCTGGCTTTTTTCACCACCAGCAGCATCTAGACCCCGCTTAGGATCACAGTAGGAATAAGCCAATCGGTCACCTCATTCTGTATTTCACAATTTTTTTAGTACTTCTGAAGAGAATAAATCTATAATTTTTTTTCCTGCTGACATAGCCAATAGAAAACCATGACACAATTTTATGATTGCTCATTTTCCAGCAGTTTTGGTGGCAATTGTTTGCACACACATAGCAACCAGACTACCTGCTAGGAATAACACTATTAAGAGAAACCACAAGGGCTTTCACTCCCTCAACATGCAGGTGATCTGCAATGCCACAGGTCATAACTGAAGTTGTATTGAGTTTCCTGGTTCTTGACACAATGTCTATATTCTGGCATAGTCAAGCATTCATGACAGCTTGGAGTGTGGCAGCATCACTGGGGATGGCTTCTAGGTAGGTATGCTGCTCACACAACTACTAATTTACAACTAACAATTGCTCAATTTTTATCTTTCTGCTTCTAGCAGGTCTTGCAGCTCTTCACTAGGAGGCCCATTCCAGCCTCAACAAGACCCAGCAACAGAGCATTTCATTTTTTGCTTCTCTAATACTTTTCTTCTCCCTCTCCCACACAGGATATAGGAGGCTATTCCCTCAAAATTTGGCTCACAATCTCCCAAGTGTGCCCCAGCTGCGGATCAGGGCTATGAAAGAGAAAACATTTGGCTAACTCAAAACCCACTTTAGAGGTTCCTGGACAAAGCGGAAGGTGGTCTGCTATACTGTCCCAATAAGGCCTATGGCATTTTATTAACCTGCCGAATGCTCTATATTCTAGCCAAGACCCATGTCTCACCTCCTCTTGAGGATGAAGGTGCACAGCCCACTAACAGAAAAGGCAGAAATAGAAGGGATATTTGAACATGAAGAATGTCATGCCTACGACCAGGCGGTCAACTTAAAGAATGCATTGATACTAGGGGTGTGAATCGTGTGATCGATCGTCTTAACGATCGATTTTGGCTGGGGGGGGGGGAGGGAAATCTGATTGTCGTGGTTTTTTTTGTTTTTTTTTAAATCGTTAAAAATCGTAAATCGGGGGAGGGCGGGAAAACCGGCACACCAAAACAACCCTAAAACCCACCCCGAAACTTTAAAACAAATCCCTCACCCTCCCAAACCCCCCCCCCCCAAAATGTTTTAAATTACCTGGGGTCCAGTGGGGGGGTCCCGGCGCGATCTCCCTCTCTCTGGCCACGGCTGCGTTAAGAGAAATGGAGCCGTGGCCCTTTGCCCTTATCATGTGACAGGGCAAAAGTAGCGCCGGTGCCATTTTGGTTCCTGGCTCCCGACGTCACGTGTGCAGGAGATCGCTCCCGGACCCCCGCTGGACCCCCAGGGACATTTGCCAGTTTGGGAGGGCCTCCTGACCCCCACAAGACTTGCCAAAAGTCCAGCGGGGTCCGGGAGCGACCTCCTGCACGCGGGCCGTATTGCCAATATTCAAAATGGCGCCGGTGCTACCTTTGTCCTGTCACATGATAAGGGCAAAGGGCCACCGGCGCCATTTCTCTTAACGCAGCCGTGGCCAGAGAGCGGGAGATCGCACCGGGACCCCCCCACTGGACCCCAGGTAATTTAAAACATCCCTAATTGATACAGAGATGCTTTCAAAGTGTGCAAATATTTAATGACAATGAATTTCCTATGCGAGATATAAATATATATATATATAGTAACTAATAGAATTTAGGCAATGTATATACAAATGTAAAGTGCTCAATGAGTACACCAAAAAACTCCCAGTAAAGGAAGAAAAGCAATAATGTACAGAATACACTGGGAACATTTCAAAATTAAAAAATTACGTTATTAACACGTTCCAATCAAAATAAATGAGCATATGTAAAACATTACAACTCTGAAACAAAATGAGTTTTGCATGTGAAACCTTTTCTGGCATAATAACTATAACATTAAACAAGTGGTATATGAAGATCAATTGTATCTGATGTATTACAATGCAAAATTTCAACAATGAGTCTGGCGAGCAACGTATCTCTGCACTCTATTACAACAAGTAATTGATAAATAAAGTTTTTAGCTGATGAACAGTTTGTTATAACAGAAACTCCACTACCACTCCATCCTCTAAATAGACATGGTAAATTCATAAAATGATTCATTTGCATAATCACACACATATTATGCAAATTTACATACATTCATCTTACTCATAATGCCTGCAGATAATACAGTGGAAAAGACCTTGTAAGATACCCTGGGTCTGGTGAGAATCCCCTTGACTGTGATCAAATTTCTGAGTTCCCCCTGAGGAAGCCATTCTAGGTTAAACAGGGCCTTGTTGGAGACTCTACAACACCCACTGGCATGTATTTGCACTACATGATGCCTTTAAAGACCCTCCATTGATTGCCATGGTACAAGATATCAGTATAAGCGACCATGTAGTCCATTCCCATCTTACAGATCTTGCAGCAAAATGTGGGGCAGGTTTCCATCAGCAATGAAATAACTGCAGTATTTGTCATAATACAATAGTAGGATCAGAGCAGGAAGATTCTGTAACTGGATATGTGATAGAGAGGAGAGTGATGACCATTTGCATCTTTCCTTGCCCCAAACTTTATATTGGCCGTACCAAGTGTACAGTACAATCAGACTCATATAACATCGATCACATTTAAGAACTGTTAAATTGGGTGCACCAATGGTGCAAAATTGCACAGATTCTTTACATTAGAGATGTGAATTGGAACCGGAATCGGTTCGGATTCCGGTTCCGATTCACATGTGTTTTTTTTTTTAATGGGCCCGATCACGGTTTTGTTTATTGGCTGCGCCCAAGCCGATAAACAAAAAACCCACCCCGATCCTTTAAAGCTAATACCTTAGCTTCCCCCCACCCTCCCAACCCCCCCAAAAAACCTTTTACAGGTACCTGGTGGTCTAGTGGGGGTCCCTGGAGTGATCTCCCGCTCCCGGGCTGTCGGCTGCCACTAATCAAAATGGCACCGATGGCCCTTTGCTCTTACCATGTGACAGGGTATCCGTGCCATTGGCTGGACCCTGTCACATGGTAGGAGCACTGGATGGCCCGCGCCATCTTATGCTCCTACCATGTGACAGGGGCTGACCAATGGCACCGGTAGCCCCTGTGACATAGTAAGGGCAAAGGCTATCGGCGCCATTTTGATTACTGGCAGCCAATGACCCGAGTGCAGGAGATCGCTCCCAGACCCCCGCTGGACCACCAGGGGCTTTTGGCAAGTCTTGGGGGACCCTCCTGACCCTGTGCATGTACCTTTACGTGCATACTTTAGAAAATTGGAATGTGTAAATGATTTACTTGCCTCAGCTCCACCTCCTGGAATTCCTATAGCACGCGCAGGGAAAAGTACTTTTCCCTGTAAAAGCTTCCCACTCTTAAAACTAACTTTGAAACTTACCCTGCCTGGTTTCCTCCCCAGAGAGGGCACAAAGCCAGTAATGAAACAGTCTTTCAGTTTCAAAACATAACATTTAAGTAGCATAGAGATCTATAATCGCCGGCAGGTTTTTTATACATACAAAACTTGATAGCAGAAACCGAAGGAAACAAGATTATGTTTCCTTAAGGGAGTAAATGGAGCAAGGTATCACAGAATTAACTGCTCACTGGGCAGTGCCAGTCTACTCATCATTTTAAATTTGTCTTTTATGCACTGCTAAACATGGTTTGTACATCCCCTCTTTCTCATCCCTTACATTTGCTGGTAATTTTCCTTCATGTGCCCCTCAGATGTTACATATCATGCTTATTCAGTAGTTCTTTTGTTCTTGTAGTTTCCCAGGCACCTTCTTATCTCACATTTGTTTTGCAGTCTCATTTTCCACACTATTGCACAACCTCTGTTTTTCTGTCTCTGGGCTGACCATGACCTTTTTATTGCAGTTATTAGTCAACATGGGGCAGTTTTCTTAAAGCAGCAATTAACAAATAACCTAAATCCTCCCACCCAAGGTAATTTTAAAAAGTCAATTTGCATGCATAAACTGTGCATAAATCCTTTTGAAAATTACTTTCTCTATCAAATACACATATAAAGGTGAATATTTCATCAGTTTTGGTGGCAATTGTTTGCACACACATACAGGCCTATCCTGTAAAGTGCGGCCGCGTTTACCCTGCTCCTAAGCCGCTTTTAACTCACGTTCCGGCCGCGTTAGCCCTTCCTGCGATCCCGAATCCCCTTTAACCTACTCCTACCGCGTCCTAAATTCCCCGGGTAACCCCTTCCGCCCGCGGCATGTATATTGCATGCAAACGAGCGAATTAGCTCGATATTGCATGCAAACGAGCCAATTAGCTATTCCCCTAGCATCCCGTAACCCGCGCCCCGACTAACGCTACCTTTCCCTGCCGTTTTGTCGCGCGTTTAACCTGCAAACTTACCGCCTACCCTGACCCAGGCGGTAGAGGCATGGGTAAGGGTAGGTGGCAAGCTTTCCCCCAGCCCTCGCTCACCTGCCCCGGCCGCGATCATGGGTGCCGGTCTCCGTGGCAGCCCCAGTCCTCTCCCCTCCTCCCGAAGCCAAAAAAAAAAAAAAAAAGCTTTTTTTTTTTTTTTTGGCTTCAGGAGGAGGGGAGAGGACTGGGGCTGCCACGGAGACCGCTTTCCCCCGTGCAAGTAAGTTGTTTTGCCGCTTGTCTCTTCTCCCCCCTCCCGGAGCAGGGCGCGAAAAGCTGCCTTGCTCCGGGAGGGGGGGGGGGGGAAGAGATGACAGCGGCGAATCCAAAAAATAAGCGAAAAAAACTTAAAAGCTAAAAGTAAGTTGCTTCGCCACTGTCATCTCTTCTCCCCCCCTCCCGGAGCAGGGCGCGAAAAGCAGCCTTGCTCCGGGAGGGGGGGAGAGAGATGACAGCGGCGAAGCTTTCCCCCAGCCCGGACGCCGGCAAAAAACTTACTTTTTTGCAGCCAGCCATGAGCAGGAACACGATCTGGCCTGCCTTAGCTCCTCCCGACAAGATGGCCGCCTGCACGGGGAAAGCGTGCAATTGGCCGCTGAAGACGTGACGTCACGACATCACGTCTTGAGCGGCCAATTGCACGCTTTCCCCGTGCAGGCGGCCATCTTGTCGGGAGGAGCTAAGGCAGGCCAGATCGTGTTCCTGCTCATGGCTGGCTGCAAAAAAGTAAGTTTTTTGCCGGCGTCCGGGCTGGGGGAAAGCTTCACCGTTGCTAGTGTCCCCCCTCCTCCCGGAGCAAGGCGGCTTTTCCGCTCTGCTCCGAGAGGAGGGGGGACACTGAAAAGTCGTTTCGCTGCTGTCTTCGCCGTTGCTTCGCCGCTGTCAGTGTCCCTCCTCCTCCCGGAGCAAGGCGGCTTTTCGCGCCCTGCTCCGAGAGGAGGGGGGACACTGACAAGTCGTTTCGCCGTTGTTTCTGCGCTGTCGCCGCCGTTGCTTCCTGGTATCTGTCATTTCAAATGACATTTGAAATGACAGATACCAGCGTGGCGTGAAGCCTTAGGCCCGCGCACCCAGGATCCTGTATAGGCGCTCTATCCAGTATCCTGGGTTGCGCGGGCCTAAGGCTTTTCGGACGCGGCTTACATTTACATATAATTAGGCTTCAGGATCGAGCGGTAGGTGAGCTGCACTGTGCGGGCGGTAACCGCGGGTGCCGTAGGCACTAACGCAGCTCTTCCTACCGCTCGGTACTGGATAGGCCTGATAGCAACCTAATCCTGCTAGGAATGAGGCTATTAAGAGAAACCACAAGGGCTTTCACTCCCTCAACATGCAATCAGGGGATGAGTGACTAGTGCGCACTGAGTGGATTTTAAAAGCTTCCTGGATACGTGCATAAATGCGCACAATTGAAAAGTTTCCATAAAGGAGTGAGACATGGTCTGGGTGGAGCATTCCAGCATTTTAACCTGCAATTAGCGCTTAAATACTTACGCGATCCAATGTACACTGGTGTCCCCTGCCACATAACTTTATTTCTGCTATGGATGACTTGAAAGTTATAACAGAAAAAAGAAAAAAAACAGGCAGATGAGTGGGGTTTAAAGGTCAGGGCCAAGAGCGGAGAAGAAAGGGTATTAAACTAGAGGGGTTTGGAAGTTCTATCCCTTAACTGGGTGAATTGGGAATGAATTGTGAAAACTGACAATAGTGTTGGTGCGCATGCCTTTTAAAATTTCCCCCACTTATGTGGTACAAGTGGCATCGTGCACCCACTTAAAATTGAGTGCATGTGTGCGTGTGGCCAAGTTTATAACATACTCGCATCCCTTGGCGCGGGCTAATGAATGTGTGCATATACACGCTCGTGCACCGCTTTGAAAGTTACCATCCCAATTTTTTGCACACTCACTTATGTGCGTATATGCAAACTTATGTATACAGAGGTCCATATTCAGATACAGTCCTGATAGCAAAGTTAGCCACATAAACGTATCCGGCTAACTTTGAAGGCATATTCGATAGTGCAGCCGCACTAACTACAGCCAGCTAACTTTAGGACAGCATTTTGGCCTGACTAGAATTAGCCGGTTAATTCAACTCCTCCCAGTTACACTCCTGGAACCCCCCCACCCTAACTTATCCGGCTACAGTCTAGCTACCTAATTTATTAGCTGGCTAGGATTTAGCCAGATATGTACCCAAATATTCATGTAGCCAGCTTCTGTCCTATTCCCAGGGTGAGTGAGATGGCTCGATCATGCACTGAGCATTGGATGTGACTTACTGAATATTGCGAGTAGCAGCAGTGAAGGAGTTCTGGCAGCTACATATGGCAGCCAAGGTAACTAATTTAGCTGGCTTTCTGCACCACACCAACTTCTCTTTTATCTTGCATTTGTGTATAGAGGGAGCTAGTCTATCATAAGAGGTTCATATGTGTCTCTGCCTCCACTCTCCCTTTGTCTTAAAATTTGGAAGACAGACTGGCAGGGCTTTCAGTGCTTTCCTAACTCGTCTCCTGGCCATATGAGACAATGCCATATCCACACTGCCTATTCCATGGATACTGGTGTGCCACACAACACTTTTGTTAATGTATGCATGCCTTAGCCTTGAAAAGGATGGGAAACACTGCTCTAGATCTCTTCACCCTCTCAGATTTTCTCTTTTTTCCAGTCATTGCTTGTGATATTTTTCATGTAAACATGTTGAGTTTCTTAAGTGCTTTCCCTGATGAGTGCTGATATATGGAAGTAACCCACAAGAACTTATACAACCCTGTGAAGTGCCACTGAGGATTCTGTAAACACATCATGTTGATTCATGTTAACTGGATGTATTGCCCTCATACTGTATGCTAACCATTCTGCAGTTCCTGGAAATCACTACTGTGCTTTATTAAAGTAATTTATCTTAATGCACTGTATTCTGGCTGAAATGTCTTAAGTGTTCTTTATGACAGCGAACATCAAAAATACAACTACATAACCTATGTGATAGGCATTATATTCCCCTGGTGAATATAAGAAGACAGGCTGTAAGGAAAACCTAAGCAGGTGATACAGTATATAAAAGAAATCAGAATAGGAGGTGGACTCCAACTCCCAGGAGGTACAGGGATTCTGAGGGGAGGAACTTTCCAGGCTTTGCCCTATCAAGAGGACAAGAGAGCTTGGGCATGGTGGGAGAAGGGCAAGAGCTTGTCTGAAGGAGGGGCAGGGCAGGAACTGGAAAGAGCTCTACTAGAACCAGATGAAGAGACTGAGGCGATGGAGGTGGAGGTGTTGAGGAGCCTTGAGGATGAGCCAGAGCTAATGTACTTGGGAGACAAGTGGTAGAGACCACTCCAGAAGAGGACACACTCATGAAGACTACAGGTCAGGAGCTTTAAGTGAACACTGCTGTGGGTACTTCCTTCATGCACCCTATTTATTGAATTTTTCGTTATTGTATCTTCTACTTATTGTTTGTTGTATTTACTGGTTGAAAACTCTACAAATACTACTTATTGTATTTTCTACTTACTGACACATGTTTGATATGCCTGTCTTTCTTTTCCTCCCCTGCTTCCCCGACCTAGTTTTATGTAACTTCATCTCTTTTGTTAACTTTGTTCAATGTAAACCGGCATGATGTTCTCACGAATGTCGGTAGATAAAAAAAAACTTTAAATAAAATAAATAATAATAAATAAATAAAATATAGTTGCAGCCATAGTGAAAGGGGAAGCACAAACCCCAACCGGAGACTATGATGGGAGGTGGCAGTAGGGCCTGCTTCCCTAACAATCAGGTCCATGGAGCGCAGCTAAGCTTAGGCTGTGCAGGAAGGAACTGTGAGCAAAGTGCAGGATTAAGCAAGAGCTGCTTTCTTATTGTATGAGTTTGAGACTGATGTGGTTTGATAAAGTAAAGCTATAGAGACTATAAACTACTGGGATAACCTGGGACTAGGCGTGCTTAAGCCCAGCTCACCAACTGAACTGGGAGGATTTGAACCTGTACCCTGGAAGGAAAGGGATAAAGTATAGGCAACAGAGACAGAGACTGGAGTACCTAGCCTTGGGCAACTCCAAGGGTGGAACCAGGGAAGCGGCAAGGAGGAGTCGGGCAGCGGAACCATGGAAAAGCACTCCCAGAGGCTTATCCAGTGGTTCAATTTCTTACATAGCCAGAGAATTGCAACTGGGAGAGTGGCCTGTGGCACGAACCCACGACACTAGTTTTCAATGTCATCATTACACAACACTGCTGCACACTACATACATGTAGCTTTACATCCAACACAGCTACTAATTGCACACAACACATTCGTGCATACTAAAACAAACAACAAAAATATAGGGCACTAATAAAACCAGGGTTGAGAGAATAGGTAAAAGAAATGAGAAGGTAGAAAGAGTCCTGGTGTTGGTTAAATATACATAACTAGAATTCCTAGTGGAAACACAGCAGCTCAGGCAGCCGTGTCTGGCAGGCTACACAGGGGAACCAAGGAGAACAGATGTTCAGTAGTATTGCTTGCTATTTAGATTATTTCAGAGCCTTGGGTGTTAGGCATGGGAAAAGTGGGTGCTGGAGGGAACTAAGTTGGGATCTTGTGTGCTCTTCTACCCAAAATGCTGGAGTACAAAGGAGGAAGCCAAAAAATACTTTTGTGGATAAGAAATTTAGCAGGTGGTCACACTCTGTGGCTCATAGCTGGATGATTTTTTAACAGTGCAGACACTGGATGAAGCCAGATGGAATTTTTCTGCCATTACCTACTATGTTATTGTGTATGGAAACCTATATCCTCATCTACCCAGAATGGTAGAAGACCAAAGATAGAAAATGGCAAAACTGACTTGGATAAGAAGCAATATCCAAGCTTGTATGGCTCGCAGATGGGATATATCCTTTGCTGGAGCAGTGTAGACAGAAACAACTGGGCAAATTAGATGGACCATCAGATCTTTGTAGGGGAAATTTTCAAAGGGGTTTCCACAAGTAAACAGGGGTTTGCCTATGGAGAAAGCCCCTTTGAAAATTGCCCAGGGCCCTCTGTGAAGAAAGTATGCACACTGCTGACAGCATGCATACATTTTCCCATGGGGAATATAAAGGCAACTCTGGGGAGAGGTGGCTGATCAGGGTGGGCCCATAAAAGCCAGCCTAAGGATTTCATTTTGAAATCCTCACACCTGCTTTTATATTGGCACTTGCAAAGTACATAGCTTAAAGACTCCCTGTGGGCACTGGCTGCTGCAGATTTTCAAAGGGAAATACAATGGCAAGTTTCCCTTCATAGACTGGCTTGACGGCCCATGGATATACAAAACATCCGCAAGCCTGCAAGCTGCCTGCAGCCTCTAAAATTTACACCTTCCCCTCCGTGATGTCATTCATTATTTTGAGGCTAGAGATCACATAGATCCCTTCTTCAGATTATTCTTATAGAGGCAGATGTTGGCTTGCAGAGTCATTTCCAGTACCCTCTACACTACTCACTGGTTGTAAACTATGCTTTCACTATATAGACTAAGGGCCTGATTACTAAGACTTTTTCTCATTTTGAGGGCAATTTTGAATAGACTGCACTGTTTGAAATGCATGTTTGCATATTGCCATCACTTTTCAAAAAGAAAACACTCACCTTTTTTCCCTAGTGGCATCAAAGTGCGCAGGCAAAAAACACATGCATACTTTGCCCTTGCTATTTGTGCAAGTGGTTGAGCGGTAGCAAAATAGGACACATTTGAAAATCAAATGTACATGCACTGTTACTTCTCCGACCAATGGGAACACCTCTTTATAACCTGGCTAAAAGTTTGTGAATTATGGAATCCCACAAGTACTTTCAGGTGGGCAGAGGAGGACAATTTTAAGGCAGGCAATTTTACCCAGACAATTCACGATTTAAGCTGGAAAATGGCTTTGAAAATTGCACTCTGCATGCCTACAGGAAAAAAGCTTAGCAACTTGGGCCCCAAGTCTAACATTGCCCAGAATGCAGGCCACAGATACTTCTGTAGAGCTCTTTTCTTTTATAAGGGGTCTTTTTTGTAATAATACAAGTACTGAGAAAAACATAGGAAGGAATTTTGAAGGTTATCATTTCAACTTTATCACAAAGGGTTTGTCACATCCAGATATTTGTGTTTTGGCCTGTAATCATTTTAAAATACTTAATGTGGCCATATCTGATTACCAGCCCCCCCCCCCCCCCCTCCCCCCCTTGGGAAACCCTTCCATATGGAAGAGGGTTCCTGACCTGAGTCTATGAGACTTCATTTACATAGTCAAGAATGAGAGACAGCTTCATTAGTTCATTCCTTATCAGGAATTTATCTCCTGGGCTTTAGTGATTAGAACTGGGTGCTTCGCTTTCATCTTTCCTAACTGAATGGTGAGCCACACCTTACTCCCTATCTCCACAGACATTCCTCCACAGGCGCCTATGGTCTCATCTACCCTCTGGTTAGAAGCCAAGAACTTGTAGAACAAGCCCAAAATGATTAGAGTGACCTTGGAAATGATATCAAGACACTCACTACTGAATACATCCTGTATTTTGACAGAGATCATGTACCGGAATCCCTGAGGTTTCTATTTCCCTAAAATACTTCTTAATGGCGTCTACATTAAGAGTGGGGGCAATACTCTCATGCAGCAGAGTGTCACCTAGAGTTGTAGAGGTAGTGGCATCTAGGGT
Organism: Rhinatrema bivittatum; assembly: GCF_901001135.1. NCBI lineage: Eukaryota > Metazoa > Chordata > Amphibia > Gymnophiona > Rhinatrematidae > Rhinatrema > Rhinatrema bivittatum. Next base: position 345,983,264 of record NC_042617.1, read on the forward strand.
TGCCAACTGGCTCCAGATTTTCAGGACAGGATGATACAGGCCTGGTTTTAACCCATTGCATGCTGGGATTTATTCTGATTTCCCTATTGTATTCCCTAAGTTAAGCAAGACTAATCAGAAAGTGCATGCGGGAAAGTTAAACTAGGACTGGATCAACATGTCCTGCTACTCTGGAGCCAGTTGGTAACCCTAGTGGCATCAGCTGGTTCAGGTAGGAGAGTCTTTTGCATGGAGGGTGGATGCCTGGGAATGGAAACATAATCAGTTAGTCTTTGTGCACTAATAGAGGGCCTAGGGGAACCTGTCTCTTTCTTGGTGGTGCTGCTTTTAGGGCCCCTAGACGTTTGCTGATTTTTCTGGGGCACTTTTTCAGATGTCACCAGTGTTCTGTCCTGCTTGTCACTAAGGCTCCGGCGTGTGCCTTTCATTTCTGCCAGCTGACTCTCTAAGGACTGCACCGTCAGAATTTTGCCCACACCTCCAGTTGTGGTTTCTTTTTTAAACTGCAGATCACCTGAGGTGGTCTCCAGGGTCTCAGCTGAAACAGCTGCCTGCTCCTTGGAAGGAGGTGTCTTAGGCCTGTCAGATTGTGGGCAAGAAAAGACAGAATTAGGTTCAAGGTTTAAGTTCGGACTCTGAGTTATAATAAATACCTGGTTCCTGTCTTTCCTCTTGTCTGTGCATTGATCCCAGGTGGTGGTTTTGTTTTTATAATATATCTCATAGAGTTTCTCTAATTAACTATCAGAAAACACATGGCTACTTTCTTGTGGACAAATAAAGCTCTATAATGATCAGGAAGGGCCTCATAAAAAAACATTTTGCAACGTTTCAAGAGCTGCTTCGTTTGGGCATGGCTCTGCATGGAAAAAGGTCTGTTTGATCTTGTGGCTGATTGCCCTAGAGCTCTCATCTTTGCCACAGTGCATGGCATATGCTGCCCTTCTGGATACAAAAGCATTGAATAAGCACCAAAATGCGTATGGAGTGCAGCCTCAAAAGTTATTAAATTCCCTTAATTTCTTCTGGCATGCTTGAAAGATCTGAGATTCATCATTAAAACTCCACAGCAGAAGCAATATTTTGTCTTTTTCAGAACTAATGTTAAATTATCAAAGGTATCATGGTATTTAGATAAATGCTAGAATATTGTGAGTGTAGAGTCTTTTGAAAAGACTGAATAAGCGTCCTCAGGGTTTAAGTTTGGCCAAATTTCTGCAAAGGAGAGACATAGGAATTTCTTTGTATCTCAGCTCCCTCTAGCAATAGTTGGTGGTATTGCAACCTTGACTGGGGCCTCGGATTTTTCCTCCACGCTGTCCCCGCTTTGTGGGCAGGCTTTCCCTATCCACTTAGCAGAAGGGAGGGGCAGGGCCTGCATCTCTCCTCACCCCACGTCCATAGAGGGGGCAGGGAGGGCTCCCCTTCGGGAGAGAAATTACAGCCATTTTAAAGACCCCATGCGCTCTGGATGAAAGCACTAGGTTCTACTTTGGGACCTCCTGGCTCCTTGGTTCTCATAGCCTGATCCTTCTGTAGTTTGTTCGCATCTTGGGCTGCCTGCCTGCTGTGCAATTTCTCCCTCAAAGCTGTGAATCCTTCTCTCAACTCTGGCATGTCACAGCACAGGCTGAATAGCTTTATTTTGTCCTCCCCCTTTGCCTGGGAATGGACACCTGTCCGCTCTCGGCTTGGAGCAGGGGGATGGGGAATCTCTGATCTACAATTTCTCTATGGTTTCACCACCCCTAAAGCCACTTGTGCTGGAATTTTCAGATTCAGTCAAGTTTAACATTAATGCAGCAAGTTCAGATGTGCTACTTTCGAGCTGTGCTCTTAGCAAATTAAACTTACCTTGGCTCTCAATTTCTTCATGAAGCTGGAAACATTCTGCAACTTTCTTTGAACTGACTAAATATGGCCTTGATTTTAGTTGCTTCTGTGTCTGTCTATTCTTTGGATTCTATTGGCTGATCACACAAATCAGCCATTTCTCGCCTTCAGTTGGAGAAAGATTTCTTTAAAGACAACAGGTCACTGCTATTCTATTTTAAACTCTCACAATGTTTATTCAGCACTTTTTGATTGTTATTAAGGGCAGCTAGAGGCTAGCACTGTTTTTCTAACTTCATCAGCCTGCTGGGCAGGGGGCTAGGTTCTAATGTCTGTGTTCCTGCTCTTTAATTAAGAGCTTTTTTATTTCCCTGCACTCTTGCCTTAAGGCATGGTTTTCTGCCTATATACTATTTACAGAGGCAGCCTTAATCTGTAGCTGGCTCAACTGTGCCTTCAAAGATTGGGTTTCAGTTTTACTAGCTTCATTTATATTTAATTTCTGAGTCAGATTTGGATTCCAGAGATTTCATAGCAACACGTTGGACATTTATTTCTAAATGAATATTGTGCTGCTCCTCTAATTCATTAATTCTCTCCAGATACTCTTGTAATTTATCTTTAAAGTCTGTTTGTGTGAATGCTCTCTCTCCCCTATTCAGCAATTTGCATTCCTTTCTTAGCCAATTATTCCTCTAATGAAATTATTTTAATCACCAGGCTATTGGCCTCTTCAATAATTGCTTTCTGTCTCTCTTGATTAGAGGAAGCTTCAATGACTCCCTGGATTTCAGTTTTAAAACGGTTAGCTTCATTCTGTAACACTTCATTGGATGTGAATAAAATTGTTGGTGTCTCATAAGACATCTCACATCTGTAATACTGTATCATATTCTGCAAGAGTTTCTAAAACCAGCTTAGGTATTGTAACTAGTTTCTAGGTACCAGGGTAGTTACATAGAAACTGTCTGTTGTCATTAGATGAAAATGTTTTCTTTAAATTGTTCTGAATAATCCTAATGTTAGTGTACATCCTCTATTTGAACATATATTTGAGTAGGCCTTATCTTCTGACAAATTCTCCTGGCTATCATTGCCCATTTCTGAGGACAGTTTGTGTCCTAATAAATCTGAATCTCGGTGGAACCTCTACTTATGTAGGGAATGCGTCCTAAATTTTTTTCACCCACTATGCCTTTTTACCAAAGATCCGATTAGATCAGAGACTTAAATAAGAAAATTTTTATTATAGATATATGACTAGGGGGCATTCCATGAAGTTAGCAAGTAGCACATTTAAGACTAATTGGAGAAAATTATTTTTCACTCAATGCATAATAAAGCTCTGGAATTTGTTGCGAGAGGATGTGGTTAGTGCTGGGTTCAAAAAAGGTTTGGATAAGTTTTTGGAGGAGAAGTCCATTAACGGCTATTAATCAAATTTACTTAGGGAATAGCCACTGCTATTAATTGCATTAGTAGCATGGGATCTTCTTAGTGTTTGGGTAATTGCCAGGTTCTTGTGGCCTGGTTTGGCCTCTGTTGGAAACAGGATGCTGGGCTTAATGGACCCTTGGTCTGACCCAGCATGGCAATTTCTTATGTTCTTAATTGTCCTATCTGTAATAGTAAAAGTACTAGAGCAACAAAATGAATTGAGATAAATGAAACCATGCAGCATGCCTATAAATTATTGCTCCCAATGTGCACTGAGCACTTAGTTCAGTTTCTAAACTTTTAAACTGATGGTCACTGTGAAGTAGGTTCTGCTGGTATGGAGTATTTGCCTTGTGGTCTAAAACACACAGACAAACCAAGAAAATAACACTCAATGTATGATATGTGAAATAATGAAAAGGGTTTTTTTCCTGTATAGCATATGTGCAAAACAGGTGCTTATGAGAACACCTGAGAAAAAAATAAAACAGAATATATACAATATATCAGCACAATAAGCAAGTATAATTTCCCAAACTAATAAAGTATAATTATATACAAAGGCCTAGCAAAAGTTACCACCTTCCTGAAAAGTGCCTTCCAAAACTTCTCAGCGTTGGTAATCAAGCAGTTATCTTATGGAAGGCTGGACTGTGCAGGAATTAGTAAGTCTCTGCCAAGCCTGTCGTGCTATTCTGTGTAGCTCCTAGCAGGAATTCATAGATTGTATGGTGTACTGAAGTTATATACCTTTTGGACTACACATGTTCAGAAGGCATTTCTTTGTTTTAACTTTCCTTAAATATTGCCAAGCTACTAATAAGAAAAAGCAAAATTGCTTACCTTGTAATAGGTGTTGTCCTAGGACAGCAGGATGTAGTCCTCACATATGGGTGACATCACTGACGGAGCCCTATTGTGGGAAAACTCTCTGTCAAAGTTTCTAGAAACTTTTGACTGGCCCTGTGAGGCCACTGAGCATGCCCAGCATGCCATGATATTCTCTGCCACAGGGGTCTCTCTCTAGTCTCGTATGCGTTAGCAAAAATAAAATAATAAAATGTATTGGACCCAACTCCGCGGGGTGGCGGGTGGATTTCGTGAGGACTACATCCTGCTTTCAAGAATTGGCACTGAACAATAGTGTGCTACTGAGGTTGACGTTGCTTTTACTGAATGCGCCTTTACTCGCCCTTGGAGAGGAAGGCCTGCTTTTTCATAGCAAAACTGTATGCAATCTGCTAACCAGTTGGATAGAGTATGTTTTCCCACTGCTTTACCTGGTTTGTTTGGATCATAAGATACAAAAAGTTGAGTGGATTTCCTGTGGACTGCAGTTCGGTCTAAGTAAAATGCTAGTGCATGCTTACAGTCCAAGGTATGTAAGGCCCATTCTCCTTGGTGGGAATGAGGCCTTGGAAAGAATGTGGGTAAAACTATGGATTGGTTCAAGTGGAATTCCGTAACTACCTTGGGGAGGAATTTTGGATGTGTACGGAGAACCACTCTGTCATGTAGGAATTTTGTATAGGGTGGGTATGTGACAAGTGCTTGTAACTCACTAACCCTTCTAGCCAATGTAATGGCTATAAGGAAGATAGTCTTCCATGTGAGAAATTTAAGATCACAGGAATTCATGGGTTCAAAAGGAGAACGCATGAGTCTTGTTAAGACCAGATTCAGGTCCCATTCTGTGACTGGTGGCCGAATTGGTGGTTTAAGTTGAGTTAAACCTCTCATAAACCTGCTGACAAGAGGCTGTATGGATATTGGTACATCTCCCATATTGTTATAGTAAGCTGAGATTGCACTTAAATGTACTCTTACAGATGAAGTCTGGAGACCAGAGTCTGAAAAATGGCATAAGTGGTCTACTAGAGAAGTTGTGGGGCAGGAGAAAGGGTCAATACTCTTTTGTATGCACCACAAAGTAAACTTTTTCCATTTTGAAGAATAGTTCTTTCTTGTTGAAGGTTTACGTAAAGCTATAAGCACTTGAGATACATGTGTTGAAAGATTGAGTGGTTGTAGAATCAAGCTTTCAACATCCATGCTGTCAGAGTAGGGATTGAAGGTTGGGATGGTGCAACCGACCCTGATCCTGAGTTATGAGAGTGGGAGCTACTCCCAGGCAAATGGGATCCCTGATTGAGAGGTCTAGAAGTGTGGGGAACCCATACTTGTTGAGGCCAATACGTGGCTATGAGTTATCATGGACCCCTTGTCCTGTTGTAACTTCACTAGAGTTTTGGTTACGAGCGGAATCGGAGGATAGACATAGAGAAGGCCTGAATTCCAAGGGCGAGCAAAGGCGTCCTTGGCTGGCTGGTTTTTCTGTTTGTGTAGAGAACAGAATCTGTCCACTTTGTGATTCAGATGTGACGCAAAGAGGTCTATTGTCTGTTGTCCCCAACGTTGAAATATCCTGGTCGCTACTAAGGGATCCAGGGACCATTCGTGTGGTTGGAACTGGCGACCGAGTCGCTCCGCCACTACGTTGTGAATGCCTGCCAGATAAGTGGCCTGGAGAAACATTGAGTGTGACAGGGCCCAGCCCCAAATTTGTGCAGCTTCTTGACAAAGGAGATACGAGCCCATACCTCCCTGTTTGTTGATGTACCACATGGCTACTGTGTTGTCCGTTTGGATCAGAACAGTCTTGTGGGAAAGGCAGTCTTGTGGGAGCCGACAGTCGCTCAGCAGCACATGATTCGGAAAGATGTATCTTCAAAGGATACTAATGATGCATTAGAATTAGGGCATCCCAACAGTGAGGTTCCAATAATTAGAAAAATAGTCCAAGTGCCTGTAACTAAAAACTCACCTGAGCTAAAAAATTCTAACTTATCCCTATCAATTAAAAAGCAGAATGAAAATACAAACAAAAAACAAACTTTGAAATGTTTGTATGCTAATGCCAGAAGTCTAAGAAGTAAGATGGGAGAATTAGAATGTATAGCAGTGAATGATGACAGAGTGAATTGGCATCTCAGAGACATGGTGGAAAGAGGATAACCAATGGGACAGTGCTATACTGGGGTACAAATTATATCACAATGACAGACAGGAGCACCCGGGAGGAGGTGTGGCGCTTTATGTCCGGGATGGCATAGAGTCCAACAGGATAAACATCCTGCATGAGACTAAATATAAAATTGAATCTTTATGGGTAGAAATCCCTTGTGTGTTGGGGAAGACTATAGTGATAGGGGTATACTACCGTCCACCTGGTCAAGATGGTGAGACGGACAGTGAAATGCTCAGAGAAAATAGGGAAGCTAACCAAATTGGTAGTGCAGTAATAATGGGAGACTTCAATTACCCACATAAACATAGTGCAAGAACAAAGATACAGTTCCATCCAAACTTCACAATTATTTTTATTGTAAGTTCAGGTATTTATAGTTCATTTAAGTAAGGCAACTCCAATCGAGTGAACATAAAGAATATTTATAAAGTCCCCCGACGCGGTCCGCGTTTCGGGTGAGCTGCATCAGGAGGGACCACAGCGAAATTTTTAGTCTACAATAAAATAACATCAATCAAGAACGGAACAAAACAGGCTGCAAGTGAGAGATATAACATAGGGAATTCATACCTTTAGAGTTGACATCAGGAGCGCAAATGCCCCATACCAGTGACAGCCATTTAAATGAAAAAAGGCGCGAAAGAAAAGAGTTTCTCTCGCGAGATGCTGCAAGCGGTAAGTACACGGAACCACACATGCCAGATTAATGACCAATCAATAAAATAGATGCCATTCTATTTCCTTGTTTAGACCATTGGGTGAAACTGTGTCCAGAATAAAAATCCAACGCTGCTCCCTCCTACCTAATATCCCGGCGTAGTCTCCCCCCCGGTGAGGGTGTGGGACCACCTCTCTCCTTCCTTGTTCTGGAGGTGGTCCCACACCCTCACCGGGGGGGAGACTACGCCGGGATATTAGGTAGGAGGGAGCAGCGTTGGATTTTTATTCTGGACACAGTTTCACCCAATGGTCTAAACAAGGAAATAGAATGGCATCTATTTTATTGATTGGTCATTAATCTGGCATGTGTGGTTCCGTGTACTTACCGCTTGCAGCATCTCGCGAGAGAAACTCTTTTCTTTCGCGCCTTTTTTCATTTAAATGGCTGTCACTGGTATGGGGCATTTGCGCTCCTGATGTCAACTCTAAAGGTATGAATTCCCTATGTTATATCTCTCACTTGCAGCCTGTTTTGTTCCGTTCTTGATTGATGTTATTTTATTGTAGACTAAAAATTTCGCTGTGGTCCCTCCTGATGCAGCTCACCCGAAACGCGGACCGCGTCGGGGGACTTTATAAATATTCTTTATGTTCACTCGATTGGAGTTGCCTTACTTAAATGAACTATAAATACCTGAACTTACAATAAAAATAATTGTGAAGTTTGGATGGAACTGTATCTTTGTTCTTGCACTATGTTTATGTGAGTGCTTGCTTATGTGCAAGGTCGCTTCTGCTGATTTCTAGACTTCAATTACCCCAATATTGACTGGGTAAATGTATCATCAGGACATGCCAGAGAGATAACGTTCCTGGATGGAATAAATGATAGCTTTATGGAACAATTGGTTCAGGAACCAACGAGAGAGGGAGCAATTTTAGATCTAATTCTCAATGGAGCACAGGACTTGGTGAGAGAGGTAACAGTGGTGGGGCTGCTTGGCAGTAGTGATCATAATATGATCAAATTTGATTTAATGACTGGAAGAGGAACAGTGTGCAAATCCAAGGCTCTCGTGCTAAACTTTCAAAAGGGAAACTTTGATACAATGAGAAAAATTGTTAGAAAAAAACTGAAAGGAGCAGCTACAAAAGTAAAAAATGTCCAAGAGACGTGGTCATTGTTAAAAAATACCATTCTAGAAGCACAGTCTAGATCAGGGGTTGGCAATTCCAGTCCTCGAGGGCCACAAACCAGTCTGGTTTTCAGGATATCCCTAATGAGTATGCATGACATAGATTTGCATACAACTGAGGCAGAGTGCATGCAAACCTCTCTCATGCATATTCATTAGGGATATCCTGAAAACCAGACTGGTTTGTGGCCCTCGAGGACCGGAAGTGCCCACCCCTGGTCTAGATGTATTCCACACATTAAGAAAGGTGGAAAGAAGGCAAAACGATTACCGGCATGGTTAAAAGGGGAGGTGACAGAAGCTATTTTAGCCAAAAGATCTTCAATCAAAAATTGGAAAAAGGATCCAACAGAAGAAAATAGGATAAAGCATAAACGTTGGCAAGTTAAATGTAAGACATTGATAAGACAGGCTAAGAGAGAATTTGAAAAGAAGTTGTGAGTTTTTGCCTCTACACCCAGTAAAAACTTTTTAAAATGTATCTGAAGCAGAAAGCCTGTGAAGGAGTCAGTTGGACAGTTAGATGATCAAGGGGTTAAAGGGGCACTTAGAGAAGATAAGGCCATCACAGAAAGATTAAATGATTTCTTTGCTTCGGTGTTTACTGAAGAGGATGTTGGGGAGGTACCCGTAATGGAGAAGGTTTTCATGGGTAATGATTCAGATGGACTGAATCAAATCACGGTGAACCTAGAAGATGTGGTAGGCCTGATTGACAAACTGAAGAGTAGTAAATCACCTGGACCAGATGGTATACACCCCAGAGTTCTGAAGGAACTAAAACATGAAATTTCAGACCTATTAGTAAAAAATTTTAAAATTTCATTAAAATCATCCATTGTACCTGAAGACTGGAGGATAGCAAATGTAACACCAATTTTTAAAAAAGGCTCCAGGGGCGATCCGGGAAACTACAGACTGGTTAGCCTGACTTCAGTGCCAGGAAAAATAGTGGAAAGTGTTCTAAACATCAAAATCACAGAACATATAGAAAGACATGGTTTAATGAAACAAAGTCAGCATGGCTTTACCCAGGGCAAGTCTTGCCTCACAAATCTGCTTCACTTTTTTGAAGGAGTTAATAAACATGTGGATAAAGGTGAACCGGTAGGTGTAGTATACTTGGATTTTCAGAAGGCGTTTGACAAAGTTCCTCATGAGAGGCTTCTAGGAAAAGTAAAAAGTCATGGGATAGGTGGCGATGTCCTTTCGTGGATTGCAAACTGGCTAAAAGACAGGAAACAGAGAGTAGGATTAAATGGACAATTTTCTCAGTGGAAGGGAGTGGACAGTGGAGTGCCTCAGGGATCTGTATTGGGACCCTTACTTTTCAATATATTTATAAATGATCTGGAAAGAAATACGACGATTGAGATAATCAAATTTGCAGATGACACAAAATTGTTCAGAGTAGTTAAATCACAAGCAGATTGAGATAAATTGCAGGAAGACCTTGTGAGACTGGAAAATTGGACATCCAAATGGCAGATGAAATTTAATGTGGATAAGTGCAAGGTGATGCATATAGGGAAAAATAACCCATGCTATAATTACACAATGTTGGGTTCCATTTTAGGTGCTACAACCCAAGAAAGAGATCTAGGCGTCATAATGGATAACACATTGAAATTGTCGGTTCAGTGTGCTGCGGCAGTCAAAAAAGCAAACAGAATGTTGGAAATTATTAGAAAGGGAATGGTGAATAAAACAGAAATGTCAAAATGTCCCTGTATCGCTCCATGGTGAGACTGCACCTTGAATACTGTGTACAATTCTGGTCGCCACATCTCAAAAAAGATATAATTGCGATGGAAAAGGTACAGAGAAGGGCGACCAAAATGATAAGGAGATGGAACAGCTTCCCTATGAGGAAAGACTAAAGAGGTTAGGACTTTTCAGCATGGAGGAGGGACAGCTGAGGTGGGATATGATAGAGATGTTTAAAATCATGAGATGTCTAGAACGGGTAGATGTGAATCGGTTATTTATCCTTTCGGATAGTAGAAAGACTAGGGGGCACTCCATGAAGTTAGCATGGGGCACATTTAAAACTAATCGGAGAAAGTTCTTTTTTACTCAACGCACAATTAAACTCTGGAATTTGTTGCCAGAGGATGTGGTTAGTGCAGTTAGTATAGCTGTGTTTAAAAAAGGATTGGATAAATTCTTGGAGGAGAAGTCCATTACCTGCTATTAAGTTCACTTAGAGAATAGCCACTGCCATTAGCAATGGTAACATGGAATAGACTTAGTTTTTGGGTACTTGCCAGGTTCTTATGGCCTGGATTGGCCACTGTTGGAAACAGGATGCTGGGCTTGATGGACCCTTGGTCTGACCCAGTATGGCATTTTCTTATGTTCTTATGTATAGCTCGAAGTTCCAGGAAATTGATTTGAAATGTTGCTTCGAGTTTTGTCCAAGTACCCTGGGTTTGGAGATTGTTTATGTGAGCTCCCCAACCCAAGGTGGATGCATCTATAGTTAAAGTTATCTGTGGGACTGGTTGCTGGAAAGGAAGGCCCTTGTGCAAATTGTCCCTGTTTGCCCACCAAAGTAGAGAGGAACGTAGTCTGTGGGTTACTTGAATTGGAGAGTATAGTGGTTGAATGGCTTGGATCCATTGTGATCTTAAAGTCCATTGATTTATCCTCATGGCTAGCCTTGCCATAAGAGTAACATGAACTGTGGAAGCCATGTGGCCTAGTAAGGTTAGAAACTGATGAGCTTTTGCTTGTTTCTTTGAGTGGATCGAGTTTGCCAGTAGGGAAAGTGTTTCTGCTCGATCGTCGGGTAGAAAAGCCTTTGAGAGTATGGTGTTCAATTCTGCTCCAATGAATTGAAGCAGGTGAGATGGAGTAAGATGGGACTTTTGATAATTGATGAGAAAGCCCATGGAGTGAAGAATAGTAATTGTTCGACTGAGAGAAGCCAGAGCTCCTTGTTGAGATTGATGTCTGATGAGTCAGTCGTCTAAGTAGGGAAAGACATGGACACTTTCTTTGTGTAAGTGTGCTGCTATTACTGCCAGACATTTGGTGAATACTCTGGGAGCAGAGGCAAGCCCGAATGGCAGTACTAGGTATTGGAAATGTTGATGACCCACCATGAAGCGAAGATATTTGCAATGAGGAGGGAATATTGAAATGTGAGCATAAGCGTCTTGAAGATCCAGAGAACAAAGCCAATCTCCTGTTTGAAGAAGTGGAAGCATGGTGCCTAGAGACACCATCCTGAATTTTTCTTTTAGAAATTTGTTGAGATTTCTGAGGTCCAGGATGGGACGTAGGCCTCCGGTTTTCTTTGGAATGAGGAAATAGCGGGAATAGAATCCTCTGCCCTGCTGAGTCCAGGGACTGGCTCCACAGCCCTGGCTTTCAGAAGGGTGGATAATTCTACTTGTAATTGAATCATGTGACTTTCACTGAGAGAAAGAGGTCTCAGAGGAGAATCTGTTGGAATTGAGAGGAAATTGAGTTAGTAACCTCGAGATATTATTGCCAGAACCCATTGGTCGGCTGTTATTCGAACCCAATGGTTGTAAAAGGAGGATACTCAACCTCCTACCGGAAGCTCTGGATGAGGATTGTAGAGATGGCTGTGTTCCCTGGAAATGGCCTCAAAAGCCAGCAGCCGGACCAGTCTGTGGTGGAGGTTGAGGCCTGGATGGTCTAGGTTGTCTGGTCTGAACCCTTTGTTGTGGCCTAGAAGACCTGCTCCTAGATGTAGGGGGGTAATACCTCCTCTGTCTATAGAAAGGTCTTCTAGAATCCTTCCTTTGAGGCCTACGAATTGGCTGCGTAGGTGGAACCCTAAGACAGCTATCAGCGATCCCTCAGGATCCACCACTACTGACTGGTGGAGCAGCTGTGATTTTTGGTAACCAGGAGCAGACTGCACCAAATATATAGTGTCCATTCTCTTGTTAACAGCTGACACTGAGCAGGTATGTTCCCAAATCCGATGTTGTAATTGCAAAACATCATCATGGACTGGTACAGCTACCACTTGTTTTGGGGGGGTCCACAAACTGAAGAACTTCCAATGTTTGTTGCCTGACGTCCTGCTCTGTGACCAAAGTGAATGGGATGGTATCAGCCATTTCCTGGACAAAGGTTGTGAATGTGAATTCCTCCGGTGGAAATTTATTCCTTGGATCCGGTGGTGAAGGATCTGACATGAAGGCTTCAGATGAGGTATCTGAGTGTGTTTCACTCCAAGTGTCATATGGATCCTGTTCAGGTGGAGAAATTGTGGAAGTTCTAGGTGGTCTAGGTATCCCTGAAGGACCTGGTTGTGGATCTTCCAAGGGTGACTCTTCTAGGTGTTCTTTCCCAGGTTTGGGAGGAAGAGCACCGACCACCTCATCAAATTTCTTCATTAGAAGATGGTAGAGTGCCAGTTCTGGGTGCCCCGGGTCCCCGGGAGAGAGTGGCATCGACGGTGATGGTGCTGGAATAGATGATGGCGTCGGTATCTTCGGTGGTCATGCCGGCGTCACCTTGACTGGAATCGGTGTGGGTACCGGCATCGACGGAATCGTCGGCATCGGTATCGACACCGGTATCGGTTCAATAACCAGCATCGGTGAGGGCACCGGCATCGGTGAGGGCACCGGAGTAGGTGTTTGTTCCTTCAGGGCCTGAAACACTGCTTGTCTAATAAAATTCAACAATTCCTGCGATACAGCTGGTACAGGCAGAGCAGATTTATGTGGTGGCGGTGTAGGCATCGATATCCCGTCTGCAGATCCCTGTGGAGGTTCAATCGATGCAGGTATAGGCCCTGGCACCGAAGGTAGCGGAGTTTCCTGTGGTTTTCACCGTTTAGCGGTCGATTCCTCCGTGGAGAGGGGCGTCGCTGGAGTCGATGTCGGTGGCGATGTTTTGGACGATGTTAGATTACCAACCTTATCGATGACGTCGACGGCGATGGATGATCTCCCGATCCCTCCAGATGACGTTTTTTCAATAATACATAACGAAAACGCAGAATGGTTAAACACAGCCCTCTGAGTACACGTCCCTAACAGAAACCTAAGGTCAGCAAACAAAATACTCCTAACTATTCCATCAGTCAAAACAGCATGACTAACACAAGTAAGAGAGAGGGTGCTATCTTTGGCAGGACCCATACTATGGAACTCCATGCCCTTGGATTTAAGATTACAAAGAGATAGCAAAACCTTTAGAAAAAGTTTAAAAACTTGGCTCTTTAAACAAGCTTTTCAAAAAGAGAAGGGAGAATAGAAGCCAGGGATAGGCAAAGTACGAACAATTAAAACACCCACACACACTGCTGTATTCACTAAGTGTGTAGTTTTTAATAGATAGCGCATCATCACTAAAGTATAAATCACAATTATAAAGTTAGTTCTGTACTCAAAACCAAGATAGAGAGACATGGACATGATTCATGACATTAAACATTTAACATTCATCACAAACTATGTTACTGAACCTTATGGCATCTATATAAACGGACAGCCGTCGATGAAAAAATGGGAATGAAAATGAGAAAAAGATTTTACTAAAAGTAAAAACGAGACTGAGTTTACTCACCGGCCAGTGGAAAACTGAGAGAGAGAAATCTCCTATGGGAGAAAATCGTTGACTTTTCAGTCAGAAGTAGTGTGAGGAGAACTCACAAGGCTCCTAGATCCGTGATGCTTACAGCAGCGTGGAAAAACGAAGACTAGAGAGAGACCCCTGTGGCAGAGAATATCATGGCATGCTGGCATGCTCAGTGGCCTCACAGGGCCAGTCAAAAGTTTCTAGAAACTTTGACAGAAAGTTTTCCCGCAATAGGGCTCCATCAGTGATGTCACCCATATGTGAGGACTAGCATCCTGCTTGTCCTGGGATAAAACTTACTGCGTATGTATTCTGGGCCATTCTAAAATGGTAAATTTCTTACAATTTGTTCATATTCTCTATTTCTCAAAAAAGTTGTGCAACTACTACTTAAAATATTCTTTAAACTTAATCTATAATCAAACATAATATCTGCATTAGTATAAATGAAAGCAATTATATAATTCTGATAGAAAAATTATTAAATCACTACAAAAGGACCTATAAATACTGTATGCAATTCTATACTATACTTAAGTTTTACTGAAATTAATCTAGGTATAGGCCAGGTGTTTTTCAGCTTCAGCTTTCTTCAGGCTTATGCTATGCTTGACTGATACAGCCAGTCAAGGTCAAGATTAAACTCAATATATTAGCTGGCTTTAAGTAAGGATTGGTCTTATGCTTTTAATTAAGTGCTCAGTATCTATCTGCTTCATGACATTGAAGTTTGCAGACTTCAAGTTAGAGAACGGGAAGGCTACTGGGGGAGCCTGTGAAGGGGGTTCCATTGGCTATGGGCAAAGAAGCTGGGGAACTGTGAGCTATGAAGGGAGGAGGAAGCTGCAAAGGGGGTAGGGGGGGGCAATGGCTGTGGGCGAAGAAGGGGACGAACTGTGGACTACTGTGAATGGAGGACTAGCAGGGGAATTGTGTGTAAGATATTCCAGGGGAGAAGGGATGGTGACTGCACAGCATGAAGCAGGAATGGTTTCTCAGTAACACAAAATGACATGCAATCATAATAAACAAATCATAAATATGACTATTTCTCTCTCATAAAGGACAAAATTACAAACTAATACACACTAGCATATGTCTGTCAAGTCACATAAATGATTTGATTTAATATGACTTTTTGCATTCTTGTTCTGTTTCTATAGAGACCACAAAGTGGATTATTCTGTGGCTTTTCTTGTGACTGCAAGACTGTACTCTCATATGAGAGATGCAATCATGTGGAAGAAAGCCAGAGTGTCAATTTACTCTGTCAGAATCTATACAAAGTGTAAAATGCATGTAAAGGTGGGAAGGCAAACTGTTACAACAAATCCATGGCACTGTTATATGCATAAAATCTGGGTGCAGTTGATGGACCCAATTCCTGCATTCTGGGTCAGCAGGGGCTGGGATCTTGGCCTCCTATAGGAAGGAATCCCTGGCCAAGAACGATTAAGATATTATACAAACTGTGTTTCAATGAATGTGATATATCATATGTCCTTGTTGGCTTGGATATTTTGGGCACACAAAGACAATTCAAAGTGCATCTAACAGAACATCGTAGTTGAGTAAAAATAAAAAATTGGAGGCATGGTAAATGAATCATTGTGTACAAAATTATCGCATTTTTGATCATTTTTGATCCCCTACTATGTATTATACTTGTTCTAATGTTACTTTGTATTATCCGCATTATACGCATGTATTATAGTTACCATCCCCTAATGTTCTAATGTTACTATGTTCCTAATGTTACAATGTAATAACAGCCTGACCCCGTCATGCTTTTAACCCGTTATTATGTAAACCGATGTGATGTACCCCAACGAATGTCGATATAAAAAAGCAAATAAATAAATAAACTGCAATGACCAGTAATTGAACAGGTACAATCCAAATGCCAAGGAGGAGATATGCTGAGTACATTAAATAAAGATCCACTGTTCTATATAAATTTATAATGTTTATAAACCACTTCTCAAATAAAATCACCCATAATGATGTACAGATATCAACAGTTATGTAATACATTAAAACAAAACAATAAAAAATAGACCTGGGGTCAGTTTTGTCACAGGTCTCCTGAAGAAGGATCTACAAAACATAGGCTCTACTTACATTACAATTCCTTTTGGTGATAAATCAAAGAAGTTTTTGGCAATAAGTACCTAGGGTTTTAAATGAAATATGATATATGGCTGACGTTTTTGGCTTCACAACAAATTTAAAAAATGTGTGTGAGAATTAATGATTGATACATTTGGCATCACATATAAAAATCCTAAAAAATATTTCTAAAAAGGATTTTTAGAAGTTTTTAGATGGCATATAATGATCATGGGGGTGGAGATCTTCACTCAAGAACATGATGGTGAAGCTCCACGCTTGATGCTTTCAATGATACATTAATTTTGGATTTGGCATGTTAGCTCATCTATAGTCTTATGCCTACTTTTTGATTTTGGTTCACATATATATGGGTATTTCAGCACTTTGTGGTGTTTGTTTGATACATTAAAGCAATCCATAAAAATTATAGCAGGTTAATACAACCCCTAAAACTAAAACACCATATTGCCATCAAACTGAGTAGATTATCACCACTTTCTATCCCCTTCTACCTCTTATTTAATTTCTACAGGTCAGTAACCAGGTCTTTAATCATTTACGAAACCAAAAAAGTTCTTTTTCGGCCTTAGGGCCGAACAAACAAGTGGACCGGTACATGTTGAGGTGAATAATGATTGGCTAAGTCAGAGAGATGAGTTAATATTTAACTCTGGCATATTTCCACTTGTTTGAAAACTTACAAGAGGGATGTTCCATAGAGGTTGTAAAGTCCATCATAGGAAGACTAAACTTCTGAAGCAGATGCTTGAAACAGTATGTCAGATGCAATCTCAGAGTACAGGAAAGTGTTTGTTTAATTAAAAATTTATAAAAAGCTTCACCGTTGGAACACTTAAAATACACTTGAGAAACTTAGAGCTATGATTACACAATGGATAGTTTTTCTCTGATAAGTTGTCAGTGATTTTTTTTTATAAAGTGAGTTAAAATGTTTAAGGTGCTGGTTCTAGTAAATAAGTTATATATTTTTAGCAGCTTTTTGGGATTTTTTTGATTATATAATACACAACAGTGACATCTGCTGGTGACTCATGGTCCATCGATACAGAATTCAGAAAAAAAAGATGGGAAATATTCCCCCAAGATAAAGAAAAAAAACTAAAAGGGTTTTCCTCATTTGTCTTCACACCTGGCTGTATCACAAATGCTTTTCATTAGTTGGTTCAGCCTGCATCTTTTTGGTTTATACCAGAGTTAGGGTAGTAAAATTTGCATTTAAGATCACTGGACAGCAAAGTACACCCAACAAATTATTTGACAAACACAAATACACATACAGTAAATGTTAAGTTTATACATTCAGAAAGCCAGAAAATCATAAAATGCAGTGCAATTTTATTCTATATAGCAACTTGCATAAAGTGTAACACTCCCTCAACACCATCACAATCATTTACAATACCCAGAAAAGATAAAATATCTGTTTAAGAGCAGGCTATGGTTTACATTTGTAGGCAGGCCTGGACAAATTTGGCAGAGATCAAGAAGCCATCTCCAACATCTAAGCACCAGGTTGGCTAGCCATACATCCCTTTTCCCTCTCAGTATACTCCCCTACTCCAAATTTTCTACTGCTTTTGTAAATCTTAAAATTTCAAATCACAAAAAAAAATCATGAAGCTTTAAACAGCACCAGTAGAAGTGGCAGCTACCAGGAGGTGGGTATGTTGTTCGGCTCTCTCTTGGTTGTACATGAAAGAAAGGATAAGTAGCACATTGGGGGGGAGTTGGTGCATTGTGAGGGGAAGGAAAGGGCAGGGAAGAGATGGAGATCGATGGTGAATGGAAGTATTGGGCCAGAATAAAGCTGCATTAGGAAAGACATGGACACAGCTGAGCAGTGACAAATCCCAAGGACCACAGTGAAATTTCTAAGTGGGATAGCAACAAAGCACCAAGATTTGTCCAAGCCTGGCTGCAGTATGAGAAAAGAGGTGAGTCTTCAGAAAAGACTTAAGACATCTGCAGTAAACATAAATAGCAGAAGGGACAACAATCAAGAAACATCTGCCTCTACACATGGCTAGATTGTGACAGCTCAGTTGTGGTCTGAATGGAGTAAAAACAAATAGAAGGCACTCATTAAAGCCAGTGCTGAACAAATCAATAACTAGTGGTATATGTGGGCACCAACGACATAGGAAAATGTGGGAGGGAGGTGCAGAAAACCAAATTTAGGCTCATGCAGAAAGTTGAAATTAAGAAGCTTAGCATTCTCTGAAATACTCCCTATTCCACATGCAGGATCCCAGAGGCCAGCAGAGCTGCAGAGTCTTAATGCATGGATGAGACAATGGTGCAGGAAAGAGGGGCTTAATTTTATTAGAAACTGGGCAATATTTTTGGAAAGGGGGAGCTTATTCCGAAAGGATGGGCTCCACCTTAACCAAGATGGAACCAAGCTGCTGGTGTCAACCTTCAAAAAAAAAAAAGAAAAAAAAAAAAAGAGAGAGCAGCTTTTAAAACTAGAACATGCGATAAAGCCAAGAGTCGCTCAGCAGCACATGGTTCAGTGCAGTGGTTCTCAAGCCAGTCCTCAGGATACACCTAGCTAGTTGGGTTTTCAGGCTATCCACAATGACTATGCATGAGGTCGATTTGAATGCACTAACTTCATTGTATGCAAATCCATCTTATACACAGTCATTGTGGATAGCCTGAAAACCTAACTGACAAGGTGTGTCCCGAGGACTGGGTTGGGAGCTCCTAGCTCAGGAGGATGTATCTTCATGGGTTACTAAACAAACAGAGGAGTTTGGGCATCCTGATAGAAAGGTTCTAATAAAAGCAAAAGTAACCCATGTGACTATAAATAAAGAACCTGAGTATAAACCTGACTATAAATAAACCTGAGTATAAACCTGAGTATAAATAAAGAACCTGAGTTAAAAGATTCAAAATTACCACTCAATATATGGACTATTGTAAGGGGCACTTTGATTTGGGGTGAGTGACACATTCAGAGGTATTCAGTGCAAAATGGACATCATTAAAGAATTTTAGACCTTACAAGTGATGAAAAGGAGTTGATTTGTACAATGTAGCTAGAAGAGACTGCAGTGTACAAACCAACTCCTCTTGTTAGAATTTATCGCTTATAAGGTCTCAAATTCTTTAATGATGCCTATTTTACACTGAATACCTCTGAATGTGTCTGTAACACCACCCATCCTAACCCCAACCCACCTCTTGAAAACTCACCCCGAATCACAGTGCCCCCTTACAATAATTCATATATTAAGTGTCAGGCTGAGCCTTATAAAGAGTCTCTCTCTCCCCCCCCCCCCCCCCCCCAACAGTGTTCACCAGACTCCTACGCCTGAGGAGCTATAGCAAATTTACGTGGTTAACATATGCATGCTGGCTGAGGAAAATTAGGGGTTATACACGTCAGTGCTGGCCCCGTCTCTGGAATGCCCATGCCCTGCCCCTTTCCCACCTACTTTTTCTGGGCGTGCATACATTTAGGGGTACATTTTTTTAAAAAGTGCGAACGTGTACTTTTGTTCGCGCACCAGGCGCAAACAAAAGTATGCCGGATTTCAATAGATATGCTCGTAGCCGCGCAAATCTTTTAAAATCCTGAGTCAGGTTGGGGCGCGCGCTGCCTGTTCCCTCCACCTCCCCCCATCTTCCCCTCCCTTCCCCTATCTAACCCACCCCCCAGTCCTACCTAAATCCCCATCCTAACCTTTATCCAGGAAGTTACCCCTGCCTCCGGGCAGTCTTAACTTGTGCGCGCCGAATGTCTGCTGGTGCGGCAGGCCCCGACACAGGCCGCTGTGTCGGGGCACTCGGCCACGCCCCCGGACCGCCCCGGACCACCGCCATGCCCCCAAACACGCCCCGAGCCGACACCATGTCCCCCTCGACACGCCCCCAAACCGTCCCTTTTTGCAAGCCCTTTTTGCCGTCCCTTTTTGCAAGCCCCGGGACGTATGCGCGTCTCGGGGCTTGCGCGCGCCACTGAGCCTATGCAAAATAGGCTCAGCGCACGCAGGGCAGATTTCCTCAGGTTACGTGTGTATGTTACGCGCATAGCCTTTGAAAATCTGCCCATTAATGTACGTGCGCCCTTCCCAGCTTTTTAAAATTTGTGTGGCACCCATGTGGTCCACTTACACAAGGCTTTTAAAATCTACCTCTCAGAGTTTACATCAAGTGTTGTCATTTTTTAAAAATACAGTCTTGGAAGCCCAGTTCAGATGTATTCCACATATTTAAAAAAAAAAAAAAAAAAAAAGTGGAAGGAAGGCCAAACGACTGCTGACATGGTTAAAAGGTCAGATGAAAGAGGATATTTTAGCCAAAAGAACTTTTTAGAATTGGAAAAAGGATCCAACTGAAGAAAATAAGTTAGATGTTAAACATTGATAAGGCAAGCTAAAATAATTTGAAAGGAAACTGACCCAAGAAGCAAAAATTCTTTTTTTAACTATATCTGACGCCAGAAGCCTTGAGGGAGTTGATTGGACCATCAAATGATCAAGGGGTTAAAATGCACTTAGGTAAGATATGGCCTTTGTAAATAGACTAAATTAATTACTGAAGAGGATGTTAGGGAAATACCCGTGCTGGAAACTGTATTCAGTGGTGATCATTATGGTGAAGCTGGAAGATGTAATAAGGCAGATTGACGAACTAAAGAGTAGCAAATAGCCCAGGCCAGTATGTATACACCTCCAGAGTTCTGAAATAAATAAAAAATGAAGTTGCCGATCTATTCCTAGTAATTTGTAACCTGTCATTAAAATAGTCAATTGTACCTGAAGAATGGAGTATGGCCAATGTAACCCCAATCTTTAAACAGAGTTCCAGGGGTGATCCAAGAAACCACAGACTAGAGAGTCTGACTTCAGTGCCAGAAAAATCATGGAAACTATTCTAAAGAACAAAATTACAGAATGTATAGAAAAACATGGTATAATGGGAGACAACCAGCATGGATTTAGACAAATGAAAATCTTGCCTCACCAATCTGCTACATTTTTTGAAGGGTTTAATAGACATCTGGATAATAATGTATTTGAATTTTCAGAAGGTGTTTGACAAAATGCCCCATGCGAGATAGCTATGAAAATTAAAAACTCATGGAAGTAATGTCCTATTGTGGATTGCAAACTAGTTAAAAGATAGGCATCAGAGAGTAGGTGTTGCGCTCGGGGGTGGACCCTTGTCCTGGAGCAATGAACAGCTACCTAGTAGGGACCAGGAAGCACCTGCCCCCAGGGGGCAGAGCACTGGAGGAGACAGAGGCTAAGATAAGCTTCACCACTGGAAGCCTGCGGTCCCCCCGAGTGGAGCCCGTAGGGACCCGGGCCGCTTGGACTTAGGTGGGCCTCGCAGGGTCTCCTGGAGAGGTAGTACACAGACATGCCCACGGACAGCAAGGGAGCACGGTAGGACTCGAGACAGGTTCAGATGGAGCAAGGAAGACCAGAACAGCGTAAGCGATGACAAGGCAAGGGACAGAGTCAGAATCAGGAGACGTAGTGTCAATTGGCAGGGGTCAGTCCAAGGAGTAGTCAGGCAAGGCAGAGGTCAGGTTCCGGAGGTCAGATGAGGTCACAAGGCAGGCAGAGGTCAGGATGCAGGCAGCAGACAGGAACGTCAAGGAACAGGCCGAGCTCAGTACCAAGAGACAAGTCCGAGGGTACTACCTGGGGAGACGAACGGACAGACGCAGGAACAGAAGGATGCTGGAACAGGAGGATGCAGGAACAAGGCTGGAACAGTAGGATCCTGGAACAAGACTTAGGACGCAGTGACAATCTAGCACAGAATACAATGCCGACCCCATTGCCAAGGCAAGGAAGTGCAGGCAGGGACTTCCTTAAGTAGTTCCTTCAATCAGGGCGCGCTGCGGAGTCTGCGTGCATGTGCGCATAGGGGCGTGGCCAACGCCACGGGGGACACTGAACTCCGGCGTGAGGCCTGATGCGCAGTGGAAGGCCCGGTGACCGCCGCCACGGGACGCCGAGGCCTGGAGGTGCTTGCGGTTGCCACTGGGGAGGCCAACCCGGGACCTGCAGAGGCGCCAGAGAGGTGAGCAGGCCCGTGCGTGGGCCGGACGGGGCGCACAACAGTAGGACTAAATGGTCAGTTTTCTTAGTGGAGAAGACTAAACTGTGGAGTGCCTTAGGGATCTGTACTGGGACCAGTGCTCTTTCATATATTTATACATGATCTGGAAATAGGAACCAGTGAGGTGATCAAGTTTATAGACAACACAAAATTATTTTGAGTTGTTAAATCACAAGCAGATTGTGAAAAATTGTAGAAGGACCTTGCAAGACTAGAAAACTGGGCAGCCAAATGGCAGATGAAATGTACCGTAATATGGACACATGCAAAGAGATGCACACGGGGAAAAGTAACCCACACTGTAGTTACATGGTATTAGAGTCTATATTAGGAATCAGCACCCAGGAAAAGCATCTGTGTGTCATAGTGGACAATATTTTGAAATTCTCGGCTCAGTGTGAGGAGGTGGTCATAAAAGCAAACAGAATGTTAGAAATTATTAGGAAATGAATGGAGAATAAAATGGAAAATGCCATAATGCCTCTATATTGCTTCATGGAGAAGCCGCACCTGGAGGATTGTGTGCAGTTCTGGTCACTGCATCTAAAAAAAAAAAAAATATTTGCATTGAAAAGGTACAGAGAAGGGTTACCAAAATGATAAAAGGGATAAAATGGCTCCCCTATGAGGAAAGACTAAAGAGGTTAGAGCTTTTCAGCTTGGAGAAGAGACAGCTGAGGGGAATATGATAGAGGTCTATAACAACTTGAGTGGAACAGAATGGCTAAATGTAAATCCGTTATTTATTTTTTCAAAAATAAAAAAAAAATACAAAAAGAGTAGGGGAAACTCCATGAAGTTAATAATTAGTACATTCAAATCAAAAAGGAGAAAATTGTTTTTCACTCAATGCACAATTAAGCTCTAGAATTCATTGCCAGAGGATGTGGTTAAGGCTGTTGACAAAACCTTTTTAGCTAAGTTCCTGGAGGAGAAGTCCATAAATTATTAACCACGCAGACTTAAGGATTAGCCACTACTTATAGCTTTTACTTATACTGCGATAGCAGTATGGGATGTATTTACTGTCTGAAATCTTGACAGTACCTGTGACCTGGATTAGCCACTGTTGGAAATAGGATGCTAGACTTGATATTCCCTCAGGCTGACCCTGTATGGCAATCAGTCTGCACTGGACTGATTTGTGTCGTAGAAATTGTGGATTAAACGTTTTTACAAAAATAAATTATGTTCTTATGAGAACCTGACTGACTTCTCAGCAAAAATAATAAAAGTGGTACATCTTTTTGTTCATTTACACACCTGCTGCTTTTGTTCTTCAGGTCACACAGTTGTCCATTGAGTAACAGACTGCAAGCAAGGCTGATGCCATTTGCAGCGTCTTCTGTTTCGGTACTGCAAATAACTCTGTTTATAGCACATCTATATAGCCTGAGCATTTGTTAAAAAAAAAAATTATAAATGAAGCAAAGCAGTGTGGAAAATAACACAGTACCGGTAATTTCTTTATGGAGGTTAAGTTAAGCCATGACATGCCAGTTATAAATGTGTTCTATTGCCAAGAAACTGCTTCAGCATCTTCAGGATATAGCAGACATGCAAAGGCCAACATTACCTTATCTATTTCACTCTTAATTGCTCGTTGCATGCTATTCAGCATTTATCTTTATATACAAGGAATGCTGTAGCCCTCCTGTCCCCTATCAAAGTTAGCCTCATCACTCCTCTCAGGTAGTGCCACAGGTCTTTAGTTTGGTGTGGGTCCTTGTTGCTTCTGATAATGACATCGGTTTCTTCAGTTAATATTCTTTATAGCACCAACCATTTCTCCCACTTCCTTGCTGCTTCCCAGCAAAAGTAATGTGTGTGTGGAGGGGGTAGCTCAGGAGGAAACTCACAGAATATAAATCACATTGACCTCAGTGCAAGGATAAATGGTTACCTACCCTAGAGAGAAAACTACTCTTAAAAACCAATAGTAATGTAAATATACGCTTTAACAACGAGGCACAGAGAAACAGAATCAGGTGATACTTCACAGATTAAAACACTGCAACATGCACAATCCTTTTTCACCACTAGGGATCACTGACGCCTACTTTCATCAAACCTAAATTTAGGGAAGAAGAGGGGAAAACACATAGGTCTTTCCCTGCAGGAGGCTCTTCTGGCTCAATTCCCAAGTGTTTCTCTTGGCTGTTTCAGGTTCTACACCCAGCAGTTCAGTTAACCAACATTCGGGCCGATACAGTAAATATCGTGGGAGAGCGGGCAAGCGCCCACTCTCCCGGTGCGTGCACAGGACACTCTCCTGTGCGCGCTATACAGTAAATTAATTTAAATTAGGGTCCGTGGCAAAAAGAGGCGCTAGGGACACTAGCGCGTCCCTAGCGCCTCTTTTTGGACAGGAGCAGCAGCTGTCAGCGAGTTTGACAGCCGATGCTCAATTTTGCTGGCCTCGGTTCTCAAGCCCACCGACAGCCACGGGTTTGGAAACTGGACGCCGGCAAAACTGAGCATCTGGTTTTAAACCCGCGGGCCCATTTAAAATTTTTTTTTTATTTTTTTACTTTTTTTTTTTTTTTTTAACTTTTGGGGCCTCCGACTTAATATCGCCATGATATTAAGTCAGAGGGTGCACAGAAAAGCAGTTTTTACTGCTTTTCTGTGCACTTCCCCGGCGCCGGCAGAAATTAACGCCTACCTTTGGGTAGGTGCTAATTTAAAGTAAAATGTGCGGCTTGGCTGCACATTTTACTTACTGTATCGCGCGGGAATACCTAATAGGGCCATCAACATGCATTTGCACATTGCAGGCGCTATTTGGTTTGGGGGGGGGGGGGGGTTTGGACGCGTGTTTTCGACGCTCTATTACCCCTTACTGAATAAGGGGTAAAGCTAGCGCGTCGAAAACGTGCGTCCAATTGTGGGTTAATAGTGCGCTCCACCGGAGCACACTGTACTGTATCGGCCTGATTATGAGGCTTGAACACAGAATCCAAATAGCTCAGTCCTGGAGTCTGTAATTTTCCCTGGGCTTTCAGATGATGCACAGGAGAAAAAGGCTCTGAGACCACAACCCTTAGGGAAGTCAAAAGCCATCGGACTACCTAACCAGAGTAGGCAAACTCTGAATTCAATCACATGCAGAAATTTCAGTGAAATGGTTTTCTTAGAATCTAGGTAGCAGTTTCTTTCTCTGGTCTGTTATTGAAATAATCTAAAGTTCCTTGCAGACACTCTCAAGACTAAGGTAGTGCAACAATGGGAATTCAGTGGTGGAGACAGGATTCTGCACTCAAGCCCGCAGACTAGCCTTGCTTAGCTCCTTAGGGTTCTGCCTGAACTACTGTTGCTAAATGCAGAAGCAAACAGTCTTTTGCCTCTAAAGCAATTCCACTGGTTATTTATGAATGCCTATCAGGATGCAACATAATTTTATAACGCTCTCCTCTTACTCTCCAGTCTGCCTTGATTTTCCTTTGAACTCCGCATGCCTTCTGTTCTTTTATTTATATAATCATCCTCGTTTTACAGTTTTATTTGATAGAATATTGTTTTAACATTTACAAAAATGATACAGTTTGTTTCTGTTAGTATTTTTTATTTTAATTGTAATGTTTTTTATTCTCCTTGTTTTACAAAATTTATGTAAACCGTTGTGATGGTCCTCAAATGACAGTATATAAAAAAATTATTAAACAAATAAAAGAAGATTTCAGAGATGAAGACTCATTATGAATAATGATAATATTCTTTAACACAAAGGACTCTGCACGGACGCGCTCCTAGGAAACACTTCATGGGAGAGAGTCGCAGTATCGTAAACACCCAAGCTCTTATTAGAAGTAGTGACCACTGTAAGTTGCTGAACTGAAGGGTGACAAAGACATCAATCACCAGTAATTTACTTTTAGGTAGGATTAAAGTTCAGAAACTTCCCAGTTACTAAGATCTAAAATACAGTTATTTCTATTAGCTGGCCTCAACAGGGTGGCCTGGATCCCCAAGACCCAGACACCACAATCTCTGTTGTAAACCAGACTAAGGGTGCCACATACGTAAGCAGGAACTTGCTCCCTGTGCTCCTCTAAGTTCCCCAGTCCCAGGGGCATTGCTAGGCATGGGCCCAGGTCCTGAATCTATTTGACAAGGCCTTGAATGTTGCTGGCTCACATGGGATTCTGCCACTCAGCCATTTATGCTGCTGAGCACCTCAGACTTCCCAGCATCTTTGAATCACAGTACTTTATTTATTTAAGGCTTTTATATACCGACTTTCTTGATACAAATCAAATCAACTCGGTTTACATTGAACTAAGCATAGATTATAACCAAACAATCAACAAGTGACAATTTAAAGGAGCGAAAAGTTACATTATAACAGGGGTGCCCTAACTGGGAGAATGAAAAAAAGAGGGGGAGAACAAACATAAATTACTATATACAATAGAATATACCTGTGAGCATGATTAGTAATAATTATTTACATAAGTAGTATGAAAATATGAATATGAAAGTTCTGAATATGAATATGATATGAAAGTTATCAGAGAGACTCCTCCAAATCACTGGTTCACCTGACTTCAAAGTCCATACTCTGAAGCATTTCGCCAGATAACTCAGAGGTTATCTGGCTAAATGAAAATGCGGGCACTTATCTGACTAAATTCTAGCTGGATAACGTTTTGACTAAAATTTGGCCAGATAACTTAGGGGCATTATAGAGGAGCTGAGCTCGCTGGATAACTTATCTGGCTAACTCAGGTTGGCCCATATACCTGACCTAAAGTTAGCCAGATAAAAGTATCTGACTAACTTTAAGATAGCCGGATATATTCAGTAACCAAGCCACACAGCAGCTGATTATGGGGACCTCAAAGTATCTATTGTGGAATTTCAAACAGAGCAGGCTCCTTTCTGTCAATCAAAAGAAAGCTAAACTTTCTTTCACTTGTGTGTGCTCGATGCTCCTTAATCTCATCTTTTGCAGTGGCTTAATGAAAAAGACTCTTACAAAGTGAGTTCATATACTTTTAAAACACATTTTTTTTTTATTACAGTTCTTATGCCTTACCTGGTTACAAGAGATTATTGAGGGTGCTTTAAATCTTAACACATTTCAATATAATAAATATATTTTCTGTAGATTCCTGTCAGGTATGTTTCTCTAGACTGTAAGCTCCATGGAACACAGGCTGTCTCTCATGATTATCTATACTACACTGTCTGTGTCTGGTAGTGCTTTAGAAATAATTAGTAGTAGTAGACTTCTAGGGTTATAAATTCCCCCTCCAGAGCTCCCACTCTGTGTGATTAATTACTATTAATTGCACAGCCACCTCCCTGCTCCTCCACACCCAGTCGCAACAAAATATTTCATGCACAGCTATTTGCTCCATTGAAATATATTTACAATGGCTCTGATATGTAATGTTCTTATTTAGATTAATGTATATTAATTCAAGGATAATATCATCTCAAATTAGATACATGCATCAGATATGTTGTAATTCATGCCAGGGAATACATTAAAAGATATTTATTTCAATTTCATTACATGCCAAACCCACAAAGTATAGCTCATGCCAAGTTACAAAGTCCACATTAGCCAAACACATAGGATGGGTTCCAAATACAATTACAAACATATATATTATAGAATAATCGATATAATGCAAATAAAACACAGATCCCAAACAACCCAACCCCAGAATAAATGCCATCACTCCTACTCCAGAATCCCAGAGTTCACCAAGTTAACATATCCATATTTATGACTGAATTACTATGAATTTCTTCTCCTCAGAGCCATCTATCTAGAATGCTTGTAGACTGCAATATCATTTAGTTAGACAATCTATAAATATATGTACTTAACTGCATCTAAACCCCCCCCCCCCCCCCAAAAAAAAAACAACTCAATATGAAACAAAATGTTTCAAGTGAATTTTTAATTTATTATGTTTAAATCTGTTTATTGATTACATGCATCAACAAATATCCAAATACATGAACAGGGCTGGCAGTGAGGTGACTGCACACTGATGAAGGGCTCTTTGCTGGAGCCACATGCTTCTATAATTATCACTTAGTACAGTCTACTTTTATAAACTGTCAAACATGTGGGTCCAACACATCTCTAAATTTTTGTGCTAAAGCCTTGTGTCCCAATCTAAAACATCATACGCAAAGTACATTGCTGCTGATATTCACAAGTAATGCCTCCCTTACTGCCACGGTACATTCATGCCATGCAAATACTACTCCTGGGGGAATTCTGCGCACAAAAACTTAAAATTCTGCAAACTTTATATTGGCCAAAATAACACAATTTACATGACAGTTTGTAAGTAATTACACTTTAAATTAATACAGAAAAATTATTTAAAGATGCAGAATTTTAAATATTTTGAGCAGAATTTCCCTAGAAATTCACTGTAAGAGTGTCCCATCCAGTTGCTCTCCTACTCCCCTGGCCACTTTGCCCTCTCAGGGCCCAACTCCTCCACCTGTCAGTATCTCTTCCCCCTCCACCTCTAGGTTCAACCCCTTCCACTTCCAGAGTTTGACCCCATTCTCAGTACTGCCCCTCACACAGGCTCCCCTTTGTCCCTCCCTCCCTCTCTCACACACATGCTCCCTCTCTCTAGTGTACATACAAACATCCTCATACAGGTTCCCTCACACACCCATCCCCTCATACAGGGCCCTCTCTCTTGCATAAACACCCACACAAGCTCCCAATCTCTCACACACATACACACTCCTTCACAATCTGCTCATAAAGGCTCCCTCTCTCTGGCACCCACATTCAAGTACCCTCCCTGCTTACCCTCCCTGGTTTCTCTCACGCCCCCTCTGCTCTCTCACCCCTCCCCCTCAAACACTCCTTCTCATCCCCCCTGCTCTCTCACCCCCTCTCTACACACATTCACTCTCACCGGGGTCTTCCTCTTCTTTGCAAATGGAGCACATCCTGTGGCGGCCTTCCTCTTCACCGCAAACGATGCACGCTCTCTGTTCATAGAGCAGCAGGGCCTTCCTCTTCACCGCGAATGGTGCACCGGGACCTTCCTCTTTGTCGCGAAAGGTGCTTACTCTGCAGCATGCCGGATCTCCTCTGCTATTTTCTGCACAGAATTTGGCAATTCTGCACAAGAGGGAAATTCTGTGCATATTCTGCACTCCACAGTAGCACAGAATTCCCCCAGGATTAAAATACCTGAGAACTTTTGTTTTGTGATCACCTTCAGATTGCTGTTGATTAGCAGGGGGGGGGGGGGGGGGGGGAGGAAGGAAGGGAATGCATATCAGTTTCTTCTCTTTTACTCAAGCTCTCTATCTCCCACCCTGTTAGTCCCTCCAGGAATGACCCCAGCACTTTCCTTCCCTCACCTTTCTGACTTGTGCTCCATCACTCTACCTTCAGATCAATCTCAAATCCTGGAAACACAACTGCAGGCTGAGTGTTGTTCCAGCCCTCCCCTACTGCCTGCTGTTTCTGTTCCAGGTTCAGCCTTCTCCTCCAGATCCCTGCAGGCTTTCTGAGGAAGGGGAGAGGAGCAAGCACTGCAAAGCAGAAAACAATTGCTCTGCTCCTTTCTCCAACCCTTTCCCTTCCTTTTCCCTGCAAGGTTCTTGAAGAGGAGCGGCTGGAGCAATAGACAGAGGCCAAGAGTCACAGAAATTGATACAAATTCCTGGAGTCTCTTGGTGAAATCCAGAGAGTTTGCAGCTATGTCCATGCAGTCTCCAGGTGCTTGCTGCACAACAGGTCATTGAATCCCACAGAGCCCAACGGGCATGATGCGATCGGGAAATCCCAGCATCGGATGATGTTTTGACTTTTGCCTGCCTCAGGGAAAACACAGATCAAAAATTCCACAACTACATTAAAAAATGTCCACATCCATCTCGTTCCAATGTTTCAACAGTGTTCATGTTGCATGGTAAGACACTGCGCTTAAAAAAACAAACAACAAAACAAAAGATTGCTGGAAGACCAATAACATGATCCAATTGGTACATGCTGTGGGTCTGCACTGACAATCAACTGTTTCCAACTGTACTAGGCTGTCATGATTATGATCATACACCAAGATGGGAAAAAACGAGTGAAAAGATGATAAATCCAGTCTGTTCCTCTTAAACAGAGGCACCCTGGAAATCATATGCTGGCCACAAATCAAAGAAATAGAGATAAATCTTCAGTATTTAAAGCACAGGGGCTTTAAAGTGTTCCATTTGAAAATCCATTTTTGTTTTAATCTCACACTCTTGACTTGGTCTCCACCTTTCCACCCCTGGTTAATGCAATCAATAAACAATCATGTGTCATCAAAAACGTGATGAAATTTAACTCAAGGAGAATCCTCTGCAAGGGAGTCCTGAAAGTCACAGAATCCTCTGCAAAGCTACTACCCATCCATTCTAATGGCAGCTCCTGTGTTTTGACATCTATATGGTTTTGAGCAGGGACAGATAATCACAAACTATGGACCTGCAGTAGGCCCTATAATGGGGTTCAATTTGTTCTTGTGATTCTGGAATTCCTATCTGCTCAATGCCAGCTTATATAGAAAGCATACAAAATATGCCTTTTATAAAAGGACACTTTCAAAAGGAATCTTCTGTATAAAAATAAAATATGGCTCATTTATCTAAGACAGACAATATATAAACATGCATGGTAATAAGGAACAGCTAAGAAGGTGGCGACAGCAGAAAAGATAAGTTATAAAATTATTTGAGAATTATAAGAGTTAAAATGCAACAAATAGCCTTAACATGGTGAAGAGAGATAAAATTGTCCGAGACGATTAAGAGAATCACTGTAGGATACTTTAAAAGGGTGTTTGAAACGGGTAATTTTTGAAGTAATTTCATTCACTATAAAAAAAAGAAAAAATATTGAACGGAAAAAAGTAGATGACGTGAAAAAAAGTGCAAACAAAGGAGAGGGGTTGCAGCCCTTTGTGGACAAGAGCCCATGAGACTGAAGCACTGAGCATTCTGATACCGATTCCTGGGATTTTAAGAGCATAATTATTACTGTATTGTACAGTTTCCCTCAAAATTATTTTTTGGTATAATAAAATAGGTAGAGCATGTGTACACGTACACACAATTTCATATTGACACACGCATCTGCATGCAAATGCAGCCTCTACTGCGTAAGTGGGGGGAATTTTATAAGGGATGCAAGCCGATGCAATTATCAGTTTTCCCAGTTCGCCCAGGTAATGGATAGGACTTCCTAACCCCCCCCTAGTTAAATAACCTCCTTTTTACCCTGTTAGCACCAATCCTTAAAACCCCGCTGACTAGCCTATTTTTTTTTTTTATTTTATCACTTACAGGGCCGGGAACCCCTCCACATGAACATTTCATGTTCAAGTCCTGGAACACCCATGTCCTGCCCATGCCCACTTTTTCAACTTATTTGTGCACGTACTGCGAGATGCTCACCTAAGCGGGCAGCCTGATTTCTGTGCATCTCTCTCAGCTTTGGAACACGTAGGGTATTTAAACATTCACCCCAAGCTAGGCTTTTGTAGTCTGCTGACCATCCTTGCAGGCACCTCTGTGCTCTATAAAAGCAGGGTTTGTATAAGGAGAAGTGATTTGGAAGAGGAAGCTAGCAGTAGTGGTCCCCATTTTAGGCCCCACAGCCTGATCCAGGGGGAAGAGACTCTGCCCTGGCCAGGAACTTCCAAGATTTGGAAGAGATTGGAAACACGGAAGAGGAGTTTTTGAGAGCGCTGTTTTCCTGAGATTTTTGCTTTTTAGGGAGCCTGGTCCTCCCCAGGAGGATTGCCAGCCCTGCTTGTGGGAAGTCAGGATAAAGTACTATTATTCCCTGCTGCCCAGCTAAGGAGGGACAGGAAAAAAAATGTATGTGCGTAGTTTTCTCCTTAAGTTTTCGGGAGGAATTATTTTGCCACCAGTTCCTGCCCATTGAGAAGAGATTTGGGATTTTGAACACTTTTGGGGCTTTCTTCCACGAGTGGTCCAGCTGATAACATGAAAGAGAATGTTATTACTCAGGAGTGATGGGTCTTTCCCTAGTGCCTGCCATCTAAGGGGACACTGACTCAGCTAATAGAACTGAGATAAGAGGCACCCTTAGACTGTTTTTGTAAGGAGATAAAATTGGAGAAGTTTTGTTATGAATTGGACTTCAAGTGGTTGCAGTAAAATTTTGTTGAACACTCCATTAGTGTGTCCATCATCTTCACTGAGAGTCAAAGGAGCCCTAAAGCAAGGACACTGGAATAGTGGGCACACCTGAGAGAGCAACCAGAGTGAGACTGAAAGACTGTGTATTGGGCCCCCCACTCCGAGGTTGAATCCTCCTCCCTGTCAGAAAATTGGGGTAAGTGGACTATGGTGATGTGAGAAAGGAGAAAGATGGGAGAAACAGAGTTGCTTACCTGCAACAGGTGTTCTCCCAGGACAGCAGGATGTTAGTCCTCACATATGGGTGGCATCATCAGATGGAGCCCCGTCACGGAATATTTTTGTCAAAGTTTCTAGAACTTTGACTGGCATACTGAGCATGCCACTAACGCTGTAGCCACTAGGGGGTCCCCCTTCAGTCTCATTTGTAACAAAAGTACAAGCAAAAAATAAAATAAGAAAACATTATCGAAACCAACTCCGCAGGGTGGCGGGGTGGGTTTCGTGAGGACTAACATCCTGCTATCCTGGGAGAACACCTGTTACAGGTAAGCACCTCTGCTTTCTCCCAGGACAAGCAGGATGGTAGTCCTCACATATGGGTGAATAGCAAGCTACAGGCTGAGTCATACAAATGAGGCCAAGCAGCACACAACATGTGCAACAGGCACAACAACTGGGGTGCTGTTGGCAAGGATGAGGCAGACTGAAATACACAGCAGGTCGAGGTAGGACAAGTTGGGTTTCTACACTGGGAATAAATTCCTTAGGACAGACTGCCAAAGACAGTCTTGTCGTTCAGCCTTGTCTAGACAATAGTGAGCTGCGAAAGTGTGGAGAGAGCTCCATGTCGCAGCCCTGCAGATGTTGGCAATCGGTACTGAACGTTGCCATTGCCCCGAGTGCGCTGTCACTCGTCCCTGAAGTGGAAGGCCTGCTTGTTGGTAGCAGAATTCAATACAATCTGCCAACCAGTCGGAGAGAGTTTGCTTGCCCACCGTAACTCCAAGTTTGTTTTTATCAAAAGAAACAAAGAGTTGGGTGAACTTCCTGTGGGTAGTAGTGCGGTCTAAATAAAATGCTAGCGCACGCTTGCAGTCCAAGGTGTGTAGAGCTCGCTCACTTGGATGAGCGTGAGGCCTTGGAAAGAAAGTGGGCAAGCCTATCGACTGATTTAAGTGAAAATCTGTTACCACCTTAGGAAGGAATTTAGGGTGAGTTTGGAGAACCATCCGGTCATGGAGGAGACTTGTGTAAGGTGAGTAGGTCATAAGGGCCTGTAACTCACTTACCCTGCGAGCAGATGTGATTGCTACTAGGAAAATTACTTTCCATGTAAGATATCTGAGTTCGCAGGAGTGCAGTGGCTCAAAAGGAGAATGCATGAGCTGTGCAAGTACCACGTTGAGGTCCCATTCCACAACCGGTGGTCGTAGAAGTGGCTTAAGCTGTATTAAGCCTCTCATAAATCTACTCACCAGGGGTTGAGCAGTTATGGGCGCATCCCCTACTCCTTGATGGTAAGCAGAGATGGCACTGAGGTATGAAGGAAGTCTGTAGTCCAGATTCCGAGAGGTGCCAGAGATAATCCAAGACTGCTGGTGTGGGGCAAGAAAAGGGGTTAATGTCCTTTTGTGTGCACCACCCTGTAAACTTTTTCCATTTAGAGTGGTAAAATTTCCATGTGGAAGGCTTACATGAAGCTACAAGGACTCGAGATATGCTTGTAGAAAGGTTGAGGGGTTGTAGTATCAGCCTTTCAACATCCAGGCTGTCAAAGATAGGGTCTGGACGTTTGGATGGCGTAACTTACCGTGATTCTGTGTTATGACGTTGGGTGCTGTGCCTAGGCGAATGGGTTCCTGGACAGAGAGGTCAAGATGTTTGGGAAACCAGACTAGGCATGGCCAATACGGGGCTATGAGTATCATTAAGCCTTGGTCCTGTTGTAGCTTCATGAGAGTCTTGCTGATTAGCGTAATTGGAGGGCACGCATACAGCAGGCCTGTGTTCCAGGGGCGGGTGAAGGCATCCATGGTTGGTGCTCTTCGGTCCCTGTGTAGGGAGAAGTAGCATTCCACTTTGCGGTTCTGTTCAGACGCAAAGAGGTAGATGGTCGGTTGACCATATCAGTGGAAGATTCTGCTCTCAACAGAGGGACCCAGAGACCACTCATGGGGCTGGAAACTGGCTGAGGCGGTCCGCTACTGCATTCTGTGTGCCTGCCAGATAAGTGGCTCGCAGTTGTATTGAATGCAACAGGGCCCAGGCCCAAATCTGTCGTCACCTCTTGGCAGAGCAGATAAGATCCCGTGCCCCCCTGTTTGTTCAGGTACCACATTGCTACTTGATTGTCTGTTTGAATCAAGACTATCTTGTTGGATAGGCAGTCTCTGAATACATAAAGGGTGTACCACATCACCTGAAGCTCCAGGTAGCTGATCTGACAAATCGCTTCGGTGTTTGTCCAAGTCCCTTGGGTTTGAAGGCCTTCGACATGGGCTCCCCAATCTAGGTTGGAGGCGTCCATGGTTAAGGTCACCTGAGGAGCTGGTTGCTGGAAGGGTAGGCCTGTTGTAAGTTGGCCTTGTGCGTCCACCAAGTAAGGGACAAATGAAGTTGAATTGCTATGTAGACAAGGGACGTAAGTTGCTGAATGGCTTGATGCCACTGATACTTTAAAGTCCATTGTGTCAGTCTCATGGCTAAGCGTGCCATTGGGGTGACATGGACTGTTAATGCCATGTGGCCAAGCAACTTGAGAAGTTTGCGAGCCGAGGCTGTTTTTCGAGTGTGAGTAGGGCTGGCGAGGTTGGACAGCATGGTTGCACGGTCATCGGGTAAGAACCCTTTGGATACTGTGGTGTATAGGTCTGCTCCTATAAAGGAGAGATGGTGAGACGGTGTCAAGTAGGATTTCAGGTAGTTGATCAGAAATCCCAATGAGTGCAGGAGCCATATAGTGAGATCAAGGGAGTCGAGGGCCCCTTGTCTGGACTTATTTTTTATGAGCCAGTTGTCCAGATATGGAAAGATGTGTACGCCTTTGCAGCATAAATGTGCAGCCACTACTGCCAGACACTTCGTAAACACTCGGGGTGCCGAGGGGAGGCCGAATGGCAGTACTCTGTATTGATAATGCCTGTGACCCACCACGAATCGCAGGTACTTGCAGTGAGGAGGGAAGATTGCAATATGGTCATGTGCGTCCTGAAGGTCCAGAGAACAGAGCCAATCGGTTTGATGTAGCATGGTGCCCAGGGACACCATCCTGAACCGTTGCTTGCAAAGAAACTTATTTAAGGCATGGAGGTCCAGAATAGGCCGGAGGCTGCCGTTCTTTTTTGGAATTAGGAAATTCCTGGAGTAGAATCCTTTCCCCTGCTGGGTCAAGGGAACCGGTTGTACGGCTCTTGCATACTGAAGGGTTGAGAGTTCTGACTCGAGAAGTGTGTGATCGTCCCGGCTCCACGCTGCAGTGGGTGGGGCATCCGGGGGTATAGTTGAAAAATTTAGATGGTAGCCGTGGGTTATGATGGACAGTACCCACTGATCTGTGGTAATTGGGTGCCAAAGCGGCAAAGGCGGCCTCCCACTGGGATCAAGGGGAGATGGCTGTTGCTCTCTGGAAAGAAGTCAAAATCCAGTCGCAGGACCAGCTTGTGGAGCTAGCTGCGCTCTAGGTGTCCTCGCTTGACGTGCTGTCCTCTGAGGGGCTCGAGCTGGTCAAGCACGGGACGATAATACCTACATGGTCTATAAAATTGTTTCCTGGTGTCCCTGCACAGAGCCCTGCGGGCTATGGAGGGTGCCTCTAAGATGACAGTTGAAAGTTGACGCAAGGTCTCATGATGGTCTTAACTGGGCCACTGCATCTTGGATCTTATCCTCAAATAGGTTTTCTCCTGTACAGGGGAAATCTGCAAGTTTGTCCTGCACCTCCGGGCATAACTCTGAGGCCTTGAGCCAGGCCCACCGCCTAGCACTAATGCCCACTGCCTGCTTTTCACCTTCGTGGCCTGGAGGCCGCCGCTGTCCGTGGTCCTGCTTCACTCCCTGGGTCCTCCTCTAGGCGCGTGGCCGCGCCTCTTCACTGCATTTAAAGGGCCAGCGGCGAGAAAAGCCCATGGCCCCACCGGAAGTCCTCTTCGCTTCATTTCCTGCCTCAGCCCTATTTAAGGGCTCACATTCAGTTCCTCGAGGCCTTTGGAGTGGACTTCATGGTTGTCCATGTTCTTCCTTGCCGGTCCAGGTCCTCCGTGGTCTTCATGTGTCCGAGATGGTTCTTCATTCTGTGTTTTGATATTCCTGGTCTCGTTCCTCATCTGAGCTCCTTCGTTGCCTAGCCCTGATGTTCCATATGTCCTGTCATTCTGAAGTCCTAATGATCCTGTGTTCCGAGTCTTCCAGCTCTTAAAGTCCTCCAGATGGCCACCCCGAGGGTAAATCTGTATAGATCCGGTTCCTGTTTCCGGTCATTGAAGCCTTGTTTGGTTGGATCCCTTTCTGGCGATTGTCTTGCTTCCACATGGTCCACGACAAGCCTTCCTAGATTGTGTAGGGTGCGCAAGTGGACAGGGTGGTCCGTGACCAGCCCATGATGGGCTGTGTAGGGCACCCTGAGGGACAGTGCTATACCTTCCAAGTTCCAAGTCCTCGTCTTGTTCCTGCCCTCAGCCTTTGTCTGGGCCTCACGCACTCGTCGTTCCCAAGTGGCGGGTCCGGAAGGGGTTTTTTTGAGTGGCCGGAGGGTTACTCCTGAGACCAGCATTGCGTTGCTGGGTCTCATTGGTGCGTGTAGGTCCAGCGGAGGGCTGATCCTGCCTGGTTCCTGTTCCTTGCCTCAGTTTCAGTCCTGCTTGTTCTTGCTCAGCCCGTGCTTGCATGCTCTCACCTCCCACAGTGGGCCTTGGGGCTCCTCCTCGAGTTGTGCCGTGGTTCAGGGGCTCACGCTCTTCCATGAGCTAGCGGCCGTGCCTGCATCAGGATCCATAGGCCGTGGTTGCAGCAGATACACATGGGACACAAAGGTGAATGAATCGCTTCTGAAGGATTCAATAGTGTGGAAGGGACTCGTCAAGAAGTAGGAGGAGTATCCACAATTTAATAAGTCAGAAGTTCAATCAGCAACACTCTGGGAGGCTGCAAAGGCTACTTTAAGAGGCCATCTTACCTTGGTAGCCTCCTATAAGCAGAGGCAAAGAGGCTAGGATAGGTGATTTGGAGACAGAAATACAAAAGTTAGAAAGGGAGCATGTGTGTACTGGCAATGCACAGTGTTTTACAGATTTGTGCAAGGCTAAAAGTCAGTTGAATACCTTATTGCAGGATAGGATAGAAAGATTTATGAAAATGACTATGCAAGTCTACTTTGAGAAAGGAAACAGGCCTGAGGGTCTGCTGGCCTGAGGCAATTAAGAGGGAGGGTAAAATGCCACTATCAAAGAAATACGTAATAGAGGCCAAAAAGCTGTTACTCCTTCTGAGATAGCAGAGAGCTTTCAGATTTTATGAGGGTCTCTAGACATCTCAGGAATAGGCAGATGTAGCACAGGTTACAGCATTCTGGATACAGCCAAGATGCCCCACCTAGAGGAGTGGGGATAAGGAACACTTCGATGCAGCTATTTGTAGTATGAAAGTGAGACAGGTGATTAAGGAGTTAAAGGTTGGTAACGCTTATGGGCTGGATGGCTTTGGCATTGGTTTTTATAAACTATTTGCACGGACACCTAGCCCCTGTTTTGGCTAGAGTCTTTCAGGGGGTGCTAGATCATCAAGATCTTCCAAACACTATGTATGATGCATCTATTGTGGTAATCTTAAGAGGGTAAAATCAGCATGGATTGTGCCCTATCTCCTTGCTGAAGCTGACTTTAAAATTTTGGAGAAAATCTTATTAAAAAAGCTGTATCCTGTTCTTCCTAAATTTATACATAGGGCCAAGTAGGATTTATCTCCAGGAGACACTCTAGAATAATCTGTTGCAAATGCTGGGGGTAATTTATGTGATGGAGAGAGAGAGAAGCAAGATGGTGCCCTTATTGCCTTAGATACTGAAAAGGCATTTGACAGGGTAGAATGGAGTTTTTTTGCATGCAGTCTTATAGAGAGTAGGTGTTGGGGTGAATATGAGACTATGTTTTAGTGCTATGTATCAGAGCCCCAGGGCTGTTGTGTGGGTTAATGGAGTTGCGTCTCGGCCCTTCCAACTGTAGCGGGCAACTCGACAAGTATGCCCTCTATCTTCTCTCTTGTTCATTTAAATCACTGAGTCATTAGCAGTTCATATACTGAGGTCGGTAGGGATTAAGGGCATTAGTGTAGGGGGAACGGAACAGAAAATAGCCTTGTATGTGAATTATGTCACAGAGCTAAAAAAACAAACAAGCAAACTCATTATCACATATATTGAACATCTTGAGCAAGTTCAGTGTACTCTCAGGTTACAAGGTGAATGTTATTCAAGTCCGGAATTATGGTCCTGAGAGAAGACTCCTGGGGCATTGCGGGCTAGGGTAGAGTGCCCGTTACAATGCTCAAAAAAGGGGATTAAGTATTTAGGGATTTATCTAGCCCCTAAAGTAGAATTATATGATAAAGAACTATATGGTTCTTTTATCTAAATTGAAGAGAAAGATAAAAGATGGAGAGGCCTTTATGTTTTTTGGTTAGGCTAGAAGCATGCAGTGCGTATGATTTGGCTACCTCGACTTCTGCATTTGTTTGCAATGGTTCCTATATCCCTACCTCCAGATGTTTTTCATACTTCAGACAGAATTGTTAAGGATTTTTGTCATAAACATGGTCGAATTAAGTTTAGAATGCTACAGTTGTCAAAATTGGATGGTGGGGCGGGTTTACCTAATTTTTGGGATTACTATTTAGCTGTTATTTAGTTACTTGGGGCAAAGCTATCACCCACGCCCCACGCATTGGTTGGAGTTTGAGCTGGGACCTGGTGGGACCCAGCACATGACCGCTCCTTGATACTAGGAGATGAATGATTACCTTATGGATTATCCATAGTGGCCAAGAAACGGTAGGCATACCATTCTAGATGGGGATATGAACGTTTGTCAGGATATACTCCCATCTTGTCCTGTTCTAAATTAACTAACCTTTTGCCCCAAAAGGTGAAATATGATAGTGCAGTCCTCTCTGCGGACATTAGGACAGGTCTTTGTGAATATGGCTTTTAGTTCATGGGCTGACTTCAGGGAGAAGTTTAGCTTGTTCGGCTTTCCTATATATGAGTTCTTTCAACTTAGAGCCTTTGTATTAGATAGGGAAAACAGGCTGAATATATTGAAAACTGCCTCTCAGTTTTCAATATACTCAGCCTGTTGGGTGAGGTCCCCTAGAGGTAGAGTTAGTCAAATTTATCAGGCTATTAGGGGGAAATCGGAGGGTATGAAGCCATTATACCTGTTCTCAAAGCGTGGGAGAGGGAGCTGCAAGTTACCTCTTGTGAGGATGCTTGAGTGGAGGTGACAGTGGGCGTATAGAAATGTTCTCTCTCAGCTAATATAATAGAACAACAATATCAAATCCTTCAGAGGGTATACTTAACTTCAATTAGAATGCATGCAATCAATAAGACAGTTTCTGAACTCTGTTGGAAAGACTATGGGACAACTGGGCATCTCATTTGTGTTCTATACACATGTCATGTACTCACTTCCTGTTGGTCAGAGATCCAAGCAAGTAATAAGAACAATTACCTCAATTCAAATTCCAGAGGATCCCCAACTACTTGTATACTTGTTTTTATTCATTCGATGCAATTGAAGGGGATAGGACTTGTATTCTTATTATGAAACTTCACTTGGTAGGCAGAAGGTTATTTTGACTAAATGGAGGAGTAGCCAAGCACCTTTGATACAAGACTGGTATAAAGCCTTGGGAACCATGATGGAATTAGAAATCTTGACAGGAAGAGTTAGAGGTATATATGAACAGGTGAAGGACCTGTGGGACCCAGTGTGTGATATAAAAATATTGTTTCCTTATATATTGCATAGATACAGATCTCTTGTATGACATATGTGGTTTGAGGTTCAATATTTGTTGGATATATGCTAGTTTGGGGAGGAGGAGACGGGGGAACTAGGAGGAAGGATACTGAAGGGATACAGGATTAAAAAAAAAAAAAAAAATGAAGATTCTCATCCATGGGTTCTTTGGACGTTACCCAACACCTCTCTACCTGCCTACCTTTCTCAGAGTGCACTTTCCTCTCCTGATTGCAACTCTGGTGGTGAAAAACAGATAGAGCATGTTCAGAGTCTGTGGAGGCCAAAACATAGTAAAAACTAACTCCTTTTAATAGTATTTCTCCATAAACTAGAAATAATCTAATCCCTGGACTAGATATGTACATTTGCAAACAAAATGAAACAAAAAACACTCTCATTGCATTTCATTTGCAAATTAAAAAAAAAATATGCCAAAATTCAGATGATTTTTTTGTTTCTTGTGTTTCGGGCACTGGTACACACAACTTTCCAAAACAAAGAACTGAAAAAGAAAAATGAAAAAGTACCTTCCCTCCCACCATCTGGGAACCCCCACTCCATCAGAAACAAAATTAAAGTTTTCAGCCTACACACTTCTACTCTGGATCAAAACTAGGGCCATTCACCCCTTCTGAATTGTTTTCAGACTGTAAAAACTCAATCACTCTCAGACTGGAAGGGTTCAGATTTTTTCTAAAAGGTGTCCCTCTCTCATATTGCCATACAGGATCAAGAATGCATTTCTATTTTAGGGCTGCACATGTGGGGAGGCTAACAGTGCCAAGCCAGTCTGCTATTGTTCTCTAACTTCTGCTTTGTATCAATGTCAGCTAAAATGCTTTAACACCATAAAGCAATTATAGCTGTGTGGAATGAAATTCAATTTTACTTTGACAGCATAAAACACCACATGCTCTACATTTGAAGCTGTAGAAGCCAAAGCAGAAAAAGCAATATCACTTGGCAGTCTTCCAAAAACAGACAAATAGTGGACAAAAAACACTGCATGCTTCTAATTTCATCTGTTTTCATTTCTAAGCAGCATGAGAGAATAAAGCTAGTAGAAGTGTTATCATATCTAAGATAAAACCGTTGGGAACTGGGCGTGAACAATAGAAAATGCATCTACCCATTAGAATCTGTTGAGTTCTTCTTCCAAGCAACCAGATTGGTCACTATCAGAGACAAGATACTGAGATCAGTGAGAGCAATTGGTCTGGCCCAGTCTGGCATTTCTTATACTATTATAGAACATCAAAGTATCAAAATGCTACCAGGTATGATTCAAACAACTAGAAAAGCAAGTTTGCTTACAGTAAACTGTGTTTCTGTAGATAGCAGGATGAATTAGCCATGCTGTCATGAGAACTGTCCATCAGGCCCGGGAGGTGCTTCAAAGTGATGTCAGAGCTTTGCTCTGAGGCTGCGCATGAGTTCCCATGCTGGAATCGACTCTCCTCAGTCTGTGATAAAGCAAGCATGGTCGTGAAGGTGAAATAGACTGTTCAGGGAGGTGGGTGGGTCCACATGGCTAATTCATCCTGCTATCTGCGGAAACACTGTTTAAGGTAAGCAAACTTGCTTTTTCCCCGTCGATAGCAGGGCTGAATTAGCCATGCTGTCATGGGAGTCCTAAGCTCCACATCACGCAAAGGTCAGTATCTGTCTCTTGTATGACTGAAGCGTGATGAATGTTAAGTGACAGTCGACCTTGTTGAATCAGTGGATAAGGATTGTAAAAGTGTTCTCCCCAATTTTGTGTCTTCTGTAGTTTGCTGATCTAAGCAGTAATGGGAAGTGAAGGTATGAAGAGATTCCCACGTGGCCGCTTTGCAGATTTCCAATGATGGAACTTGATTAAGATGAGTCAGTGAGGTTGCCACTGCTCGCGTTTGATGCGCATTGGGTTGAGAAGGCAGTTTGGACTGACGTTTTTCGTAGCAGTATTGAATACATTGAGTGATCCAGCTAGAGATTGTATGTTTAGTTACTGGAAGCATTCGGGTTAAAAAATACAAAGAGCTGTGACGCTCTGGTAGGCGATTGAGTTCGGTGCTTGCAGTCTAAGGTATGCAAAAGCTTCTCCTGGTAGTTTTGATGTGGCTTTGGACAAAACGTGGGAAGTTCAATTGACTGGTTGAGGTGGAATTGGGAGATTACCTTCAATAAAAAGGTTGGGTGAGTACGTAGGAGCATCTTATGGTGATAAAATTGGAGATACGAGCTATAGTGT
Source organism: Rhinatrema bivittatum (assembly GCF_901001135.1). Classification (NCBI taxonomy): domain Eukaryota; kingdom Metazoa; phylum Chordata; class Amphibia; order Gymnophiona; family Rhinatrematidae; genus Rhinatrema; species Rhinatrema bivittatum. Next base: position 346,025,600 of record NC_042617.1, read on the forward strand.
ACCAACGCCTGTAATTCGCTCACCTGTTGAGCCGAAGTAATTGCTGTCAGGAACACTACTTTCCAGGTAAGCAATTTAATGTGTGCTGAGTCCATCGGTTCAAACAGTGATAACATGAGTTGTTCCAGAACTAGATTAAAATTCCATGGGACTGGAGGCTTGGAGATCGGGGGTCGAAGATGTGTTAGTCCCCGGATACAACGAGAAACCAATGGATGGATTGAAATCTGTTGACCATTGTGCAGTCTATGGAAAGCAGCTATTGCACTGAGGTGAACCCGGACCGAAGCTGTGGCCAAACCTGCAACATATAAGGTGTATAAATAATCTAGCAACCTGTCTGGTGCACATGTGAGTGGGTCAATGCCCTGGGACCCGCACCATGCTGCATACTTTTTCCACTTGAACTGATAGTTTCTTCAAGTGGATGGTTTTCTGGATTCTAACATTATATCCTGGACTGTGATGGAAAACCCTTGTTCTGATAAAAGGATCCGTTCAATCACCAAGCTGTCAGATGTAAGGAGGAGTGGAGCGGGTGAAGGAGGGTTCCCTACTCCTGCCGTTCTGCGCGGTTGGGGTCCCGACCACGGGGGATCTCCGGCCTAGTTTTTCTTCAGCGTTCACCTCCCGGCCAGAAGGTAGCAGGTTCCACCAAGGACGCCCAATGCTTCAGCGGTGGCACGGGGGTGGAAGGCCCCGGGGAAGAAGGGGCATAGGAGTCCTTCCGCGCTCCTTTTAACGCTAGCATTTTTTTCCCCCTCTGTCGGCGCGCTCTTGGGGACATTTTTCCATACGGCGGGCAGGTCTCCATCGGATGGTCTGGGCCCAGACACCGATAACGGTCATATCCATCCGTAATGGACATGACCTTTCCACAGAGGCACGGTTTGAACTCAGAAGGTCTGGCCCCTTCTTTCCTACCGTATTCTTTCAATTTTTGTCGTTTTTATTCTGTTTTTGAACTTTTTTCCCTTCAGAAGAAGGGGATGCTGAGAAGGTCTGAAGCTCCGTGTGCGATCCCGCGCGCGGAAAAACAGACTGAGGAGAGTTGATTCCAGTGCGGGAACTCACGCGCAGCCTCAGAGCAAAGCTCTGACATCACTTTGAAGCTCCGCCTCCCGAGCCTGATGGACAGTTCCCATGACAGCATGGCTAATTCAGCCCTGCTATCGACAGGAAAATATCTGAATAATTTGTTTTTTTTTACTCAGTTTTTTTCCTACTCCTTTATACTTCCAGTTCAATCAGAATCAAGTTTGGGATCAGATGCTATAAGTTATCATCTGCGACTACCTGGAGTATTTTACCCCAAATTTTATAGGTCTCTCTTTAGATTAACCAAAGTCCAGAACAGTCCTCACAATCATGCTCACTTTGGTATGTACATATGTGGTGTCCCCATCGAGCTACTATGTGTCACTATTGTGCGATGGCCAAGGCTTTCCATCCTCTGGGGCTGCAAATCATCCTGCCTCTGATAGTCCAGAGAGTATTTGTCTGAGGATTTGAATCAGGGTCCTCTGTCTAGCAGTGCATAGCAGTGCTGCTGAGCCATTGGGCTGGCTCTATTGAAAATGATTTAATGTAAGCGTCTAAGCACAAGTAGAAGCCCATATGAGGTCCTGACTTCTAAGAAGCAACCCCTACCTGTTACATAATGGTATTTGCTGCTTTTATTTCATTCCTTCCTGTGTTTGCCCAGCTCCTACAAGAAAACTGCTTTAGATAAAAGCTCATTTCTTTTTATGACATCATTGGAATACCACTAACATTGTGAGACTGAAGTTCAGACCAAGGCAGACAGATGAAAAAGATCAAGATAAGGAAACAAAACAAGAAAAGGCTTTCAATTTCAGCAATTCTTCTTCATTCTTAGCTAAAACCTTGAATAGCTTTCAATGAAAAAGACTATTTATGCCATATAGAACTTAATTTGACCATTTGAAATGCATAAAATCTATGACTCTGAATTGTTACTACAATATGCCATACAGAATTGGTCACTAAAGTAGGGCTACTTTCCATTGTTACATTTTTAAGGGACAGTCAAGGTTGGCAAAATGTTCCTATTACTAGTCCTTTTGCAGCCCTAAATAAATATGGGAAGCAGCAGAACACAATCTTCCCTACACATGGGCTGATACAGTACAGTGCGCTCTGGTGGAGCGCACTGTTACCCCACGTTTGGATGTGTGTACGACGTGCTAGCTCTACCCCCTTATATAGCGCGTCGAAAACGTGCGTCCAACCCCCCCCCCCCCCCGAAACTAATAGCGCCCACAACATGCAAATGCATGCTGATGGCCCTATTAGTTATTCCCGCGCGATTCACTAAGTAAAATGTGCAGCCAAGCCGCACATTTTGCTTTCAGAAATTAGTACCTACCCAAAGGTAGGTGTTAATTTTTGCCGGTGCCGGGGAAGTGCACAGAAAAGCAATAAAAACTGCTTTTCTGTGCAAATGGTGATATTAAGTCGGAGGTCCTAAAAGTTTAAAATAATTAAAAAAAAAAAAAAGTTTAAAATTGGCCCGCGGCTCGAAAACCGGACTCTCAATTTTGCAAGCATCCGGTTTCCGAACCCGTGGCTGTCAGCTTGAGAACCGCCGCCGGCAAAATTGAGCTGACAGCCACCACTTCCATCAAAAAAAGACGCTACGGACGCGCTAGTGACCCTAGCGCTTCTTTTTACCGTGGGCCCTAATTTGCATATTTGTCCCCCCGAATCACACGCACAGGAGAGTGGCCTGTGCACGCGTCGGGAGAGCAGGGGCTCGCCCGCTCTCCCGCGACCTTTACTGTATTGGCCTGACAGCTGGTTGCCAGAAACTGGGCTTAGAAGGGGTTAACACCTACAGATGAAAACTAAGGGCCTGATTTTAAAAGCTTTTACACCTGTAAATGCACTTTTGAAAACTGCTACAATATATGCCATTGAATTCTCCATAGGATTGTTCGCACAAGTGGCTTTTGAAAATTGCTACGATATAGAATATTTAATTTACATGCACAACTCCTTTAAAAATTCACTGGTCAATGAATATACAATCCTTTCATCCATTTGTAATCCCTGACAGGGACATACAAAACAAAGAGTACTGATACTGAGGGTTTTCTGTCCTGGATTCACAAAAATGATTGTGTAAGATGTTGGATTGGGCAGGGCAAAGGAGTATTAACTCTGCAGGACAGGGAAAAGAAAACAAACAAAAAAAAAACAAAAACACAAAAACAAAACACTTTTCCCCCTCTGTAACAATCTAACTGCTCCCTCAAAGTGGAACTTTTGCCCTCTTCTCAGACAGGCCTTCAATGGACTTCCTTATTAAACCCTCATCCTGGGATGCAACAAAATATCAGGTAATGGATTTATGGTTCAAACTTAATTACTCTTCTGGGATGCCAGAAGTTTAAAAAAAAAAAAAAAGCAAAACTTAAGAACAAGCCACACTGGGTCAGACCAAGGGTCCATCAAGCCCAGCATCCTGTTTCCAACAGTGGCCAATCCAGGCCATAAGAACCTGGCAAGTACCCAAAAACTAAGTCTATCCCATGCTACTAATGCTAGTAATAGCAGTGGCTATTTTCTATGTCAACTTAATTAATAGCAGGTAATGGACTTCTCCTCCAAGAACTCATCCAATCCCCTTGTAAACACAGCTACACTAATTGCACTAACCACATCCTCCTGCAACAAATTCCAGAGTTTAATTGTGCGTTGAGTGAAAAAGAACTTTCTCCCATTAGTTTTAAATGTGCTACATGCTAACTTCATGGAATGCCCCTTAGTCTTTCTATTTTCCGAAAGAGTAAATAACCGATTCACATTCTAGACCTCTCATGATTTTAAACACCTCTATCATATCCCTCCTCAGCCGTCTCTTCTCCAAGCTGAAAAGTCCTAACCTCTTTAGTCTTTCCTCATAGGGGAGGTGTTCCATTCCCTTTATCATTTTAGTCACCCTTCTCTGTACCTTCTCCATTGCAACTATATCTTTTTTGAGATGCAGCGACCAGAACTTGACTGTAAACTGCATTGATTTTAATTAGAAAGGCAGTATGATAATAAATAAAAAAAGATGGGAATGCGTCACAAGATCCAAACTACAGAAATCTTAATAGACAGGACTTGTATATACAGATTCTAAACCTTGACAGCAGCCAAACACAATTAGGGCTTGCCTTGGTTCCAGGATATTAACAATAACAACAAGGTTTCAGCTTTGACCCCCATGATATAACCAGGTAGTACTCACCAATAGCCCTGAGTCCATTTACATTGGATTCTTGCTATCAGGAAATTGTTCTTTAGATATCTATGCCCATAAATCCTCCTAGGGCTCTAGTTAAGAGGCTAGTCAAACCATGCCTTAAAAATCAGATCTTTGTAACATCCATGAAAAAGGAGAAGTGCTGTTGGGACTAGAAGAATCAGCAGGCCCCAAGGGATATAGCCAGAGCCCAAGGTTCTGCTCCCTTGGACTCCACAACCCCTACTCTTACACTAAAACTCAGTCTTATTCATTTCTAACCTGCTCTATCTTCAGTTCTAGGTGGTACAAAATTGCATACCTATTAAAAGAAGACATTAGTTCTTATATGATAATTTCCTTTTCTTGCGTCCAAACACACGAGTTATATCCACCAGCCATCAGGCTTGCTGATGTCACCTTACATAGGCTCCCATGCAGCCTTCAGCCTGCCAATATCCTATAACAAGCTAAGAACATACTAATCACAAACATTTCACCTCCCCCCAAATAGGGATTTCCAAGGAAGAATAACAAACATATCAATAAAACACTACAATTAGAATAAACCAAATAGATTAATATCCCCTTACCTTATCCACTGAAGGTTTGATTAAAATTATACCAACCCTTTTTGAAAAGAAATAGCTATAAAATACCACACATTTAAGGGAGAGATCTGGACTGGTTTGGCTAGACTCAAGGAAAGAAAGTCATCAGTAAGAACTAATTTATCTTCTCTTCATCCAACCAGACCAGTCCAAACACATGGGCAGAACATTGTCAAACTCACTCAAGACATTTGAATCAAAGGATGCTTCCTCTCTGGTTCGAAAGTTGAAATGCTAAAGTATTGCAAAAGTACACAAGGAAGTCAGTGTTACGTTTGATGGGTTGCAGGGCGTTCCTGCAAGCCGCCATACTCACAGGATGACTGTGCTCAGGCCCCTCTCTTGCGACAGCTGCTGCATGTGGCAGGATGCCGCTTGAAACCACCATCAGCTTCCTTAGGTACATGCACCCAACCCTGCAACATTTAAAGGGCCTGTGGAGGGAAAAGGCTGCAACGCCCTTGGATGACATCACTTACAGCTGCCCTGTAAAAGGACTCCTTGGACGCTTCCTCTTCGCCTCAGCAACTGGTCTTCTATATCGGAAGCATGTAGTGTGTGTTGCTATTCCTGTCTGCAATCCTGCCTAGTCTCTCCAACCCAATCTTATCTTCCTTCGGGCTGACCCTCGCCTGGACATTGACCACTCATTTGCCTCCGACCCTAGCCTGTCCCTGGATCACCTATGCTACTGTCAAAAAAAGACTATCGCCTAAGACCTGCCGGCCCAAAGAGCCCAACCCAAGGGGAAAGGGGTTGGTATAGGTGGAAACTCTTAGTCAGTCTCTTCCTAGCGTAACTCTGCCAGTTGTTGGAGAAGGCCTAAGGGGCCTACCCCATAGGCTGAGCCAATCTCACCACATAAGCAAAGGTCCACGGATCTTATACCAGGTTGCTGTTTTGTAACTTTTCAGTGGAGAAACAGCCAAAGCTTGACACAAGAAACTGCTTTCATCCTGTTTGGGAATGGCAGTTCACCAACTACATAGATCGTTTTCTTAAATTTCTTAAATCAGCACACCAATCAATGAAGCTTTCATAGCCACATCCCTCTTAAATGACCCATCATGGAGAACCAAGAGATGATGCAATCCCCTAAAACCATTCATGATCTTAATTCCACAATAGAATACTCTGTATATACAAGGACAGCGGATACCTTTATGCCTTCCCAGGAAAGATCTACATCCCTGGTATATATCAGGGTTTGGTGGATTTGTGAAGACTAGTGTGCTGCTAAGCAGGTTTTTTTTTCTAGAAGGAATTTGATACCTTCCATTAGACAGTTTTTTGCAAGGAGATTGGATAAAGATCTAGCTCTGGTTACTAACCAGAGCTAGATCTTTATCCAATGAACACTACATCCAACTGTTTAATGTAACGCCATAGCCACGATTGTTCTGTTATTATGGAAACCGATATGATTTGATTTTTTTTCAAGAATGTCGGTATATAAAAATTCTAAATAAATAAATAAATAAATAACCAACCAGATTAGCTACCTGGCCTCTACTACTAAGTTTTCTGCAAACAATAAAGATCTGGACAAAACACTCCCCAACCAAAGAGCTCGATATCTGTTATCACTACCACTTAAGGGGGCTTCAGATCTACTCATTTCTCCAACTCACAGGATCAAGTCACCAATTGAAATCTGCTCCTACCTGATCTGGGAGAGAACCCAATCACACAATTTTGTGACCAAGGACTTGGAAGCAAGGCTTCTCTGTGGGGAATTATGAGCTTTGCCGGCAGGCCATGTCAGGGTTTAACACTAACTTCCCTTCTCCCTGACCTTTGCACTGAATGAAGCAACACTAGTGCTTAAACCTCTCTGCCTAAGGAGAGGATACCTGACTGTCACGTATTTCTCTAGCTTATAATTAACCCTGATTGCCTGAAAGGATAGCTAGTTGCCATGTAGTCAGATGCAGGATAAAGACAGACACATAATGGTATAGGATTCAGCAGCCAATGAAATGATCCGTACACACCCCCTGAGCCAAGCCAATGGTGTAGTGACACGTCTGTATGCTATGGGGAGAGGAGCCAATGATGTGATGACACATTGTATGCTATTGGATGTATGTACAATAAAAAGGGGACCCACGGGAGTGGTCAGTCCTTTTTCTGCCTGCCATGAATCCTGCCTGATGTGTCTTCATTGCCTCAATATCCTCTGCAAGGGCCTCATAACAGCTCTTGCGCACTGAACCAGCTCCGTGGTCTTCAACACCTGAAAATAACTCCATACAGAGGATCTCCTAATGCACCTCAAGGAATGCAACTGTGCTTGTGGCCTACAAATCCTCTGTACTGTCAACACTCAGTCCCAATTAATGTCAAAATGAGCCCCAAGATCAACTAAACCTTACTGCTAGCTAACTAGTTCTCTTGGGCTGACTTTGACCTGGATTAATTAATCGTCCACATAAGGATGAACCATGAGACCTTTATGATATAAGAAAGTTCCAGGGGCAGTGGACAAGTAAAGAGGAGGACCTGAAAACGAATCCCCCAGCACTGAAGAATGGAGAAACTTCTGAAGGCCCTCTCAAAAGGGAATATGCCAAGGTACTTTCATCAAACCTATAGACACTAAAAAATGTGTCCCATCTCACCATTAAAAAGTGCTTGAACTGGTCTTGATCCAGTGGCATGCTAGGGAAAGAGGCAGGAGTTTTGTCTCCGAACCACCCAGCGGCTCTACTATAATAGATCTAGAGGGCCCCCATTCTGAAGTGAGGAACCCTCAAACTTTGTTGGCTTGCATCAAATCCAAAACAGGTTGAAAAATTCTTTTTTTTTTTTTTTAAACCAGTTAATATAAGGAATACTGACATTGACCTTATTTTGCTAGAGGCATGAAAACTACTCCTCCAATGTCTAGCAGATTGAGCACAACCCGAAGAGAGGAAAGACAAGGAGAAACCATAAAAGCTCCATACTAAATAGGCAAAAGGACAGATATGTGAATTACACAAAGTCCAAAGAAACTCCCCTTACAAGTCTCTTAAGGTAAACTTATACATGTCTTGCTGAAAAAGTTTTTTTTAAAGGAGGAAAAGACCTCAGAACCCGACAAGAAACATTTTTTGTTCTTGTAATTTGCTACGGACATTTTAATCATGGGTCTAAAAAAAAAACAAACCCAAACATCCTCCAAAACCAACCTATATTTTATAACTGCAAAAATTATTTTGAAAGTTTTCAATAAAACATTACTACAAGAGAGTGTATGGCTTTGAAAAAGACTAATGCTGAAATTCTTATATAAATCTGCCTTATAGTATATTTATTTTTATTTTATTTATTTAATTCTTTTATATACCGACCTTCATGACAGGTGTCATATCAAATCGGTTTACATGGAACAAGGGGTAAAAACATTCTTATCAATCATTTAACAGTAAAATAATCAGAGGAGGTAAAAAAGTTACATATAACAAGGAGATCGAACTTGGGAATAGAAGAAAGAGAAGGACAGAGGGATAACCATTGTGATAAAAGGGTATCACTATATAAGTTGTCCAGTAGGCTTGAGATGTGGAGTTCCGAAAGTGAATAGATTAAGGGAAAGCTTGGCTAAATAGCCAGGTTTTAAGTTTTTTTTCGAAATGTTTGTAGGCAGGGTTCCTGTCTGAGGTCTGGAGGTAAATTGTTCCAAATAGTGGGACCTGCTATCGAGAATGCTTTCTTTGGTTGCGGTGTGGCGTGAAGTTTTGTTAGGAGGTACATGGAGAGATCCTTTGTATGATTCTCTGATGGGTCTGGATGAGGAATGAAGTTTGAGGGGGAATTGGAGGTCCAACGGGTGTTGTTTGTGGATCGTTTTGTGGATTATGGTAAGGGATTTGTGTAAGATACGATAGTTTATTGGCAGCCAATGTAGGTTCTTTAAGATGGGGGAGATGTGATCTCTGCGGTTTGTATTGGACAAGACTCTAGCTGCTGCATTCTGGAGCATCTGCAATGGTTTTGTGGATGAGAGTGGAAGCCCCAGAAGAAGTGTGTTGCAGTAGTCAATCTTGGCAAAGAGTGTGGCTTGGAGGACAGTCCTGAAGTCATGGAAAAACACCTTGAAGCAGCAGTATTGTTAAACTCTGGCCATAGTCAGCAGCATGGCGGTTTAATGCAGCGTAATAGAAGCCTGCCCCTGAAGGAAAGCTTAGTCAGCTGACTCATAGAAGTCAAACCCTCAGACCAATTCCACAGCCACACAAATGCCTGGCTGCTATAATAAAAGCCATGCTTCTAGCCAACGAATGAGCTAATCAAATATGCACCTGTCCAAAGACTGCTCCCCAGATCCAGTTATGCTGCCTTTCCTGCAAAGTCACCTGCATACAACGAGACAAGCACAAACAAGCTTAATCAAACACAACCACCTGCTGCCACCTGAAGAGCCATAATAGTCATCTCAAAGGTCTGCTTGAGAACTGCCTCTATTTTATTCCATCCTGTGCATCTTAGAGGGCCACACCACCCTGTGATTCTCATCACCACACAAGCCAATGCATCCACCTCAGGAAAACGTGTTTCCCACTTTTGTGGAAGAAAAGGGAAGACGATCTCGCCTTTATGTTTTCATAAGTGAGAAAATCCCTTTAAAACTGGTTTCAAGCGAATGCCATTCCAAAACAACCAAAAAATCCTTAACTGACCCAAGCAACAGAAAACCCTCACTGGTGTCCGAATATTAGTGAAAATGGAATCTTCTGAGATCTCAGAACCTTCCTCCATTGTTCCCTTAGAAATGTTTTACACTCATAAGGAATAGGAAATTAAGAACTGCTCTTCTTCCTAAAGCAGTCTGACCAGAGCAGAGCTCTCTTCCCCTTCAGAGGAACACTCTGCATCCTCCAACTCTCCCCCACCGGCACTCTTCTTCAAACCACTTGAGGCTAAGGAGAGTCGCTGACTTAGAGGACTTTTTCAGAGTGTACATCAGGAAACAAACTGCCAATATAGAAAACAGCAGTTAATGCAGTCCTGAAGGAACAGGCCATAAGAGTCCTGCACCCAGGATCAAGGCCTAGTTCAAACCTCTTGCTGCACATACAAAATGGCTGCTGGACCAGCCACGGCAGACCAACCGCCAGCGGGAACCAACTACAGTACCAGCCCAACCATATGGTCCCCTCCAAAGCAGATTTCTCCTTCTGCTCCCTGAAATCCTCTCTCTGCACAGCCATGACTCAGACACACCTCCCATCATCTGCTGCTGAGAAGCTTACTGAATACAGAGGCTTTCTTCCATGCTGCACTAGGAGAGGATATACCTCTTTTACCCCATAAAACAAAGCAAAGTCACAGTATGTGTAAAAGAGAGGCTTGCTTTTTTTTTTTTTTTATCTCACTGCAATTGTATCTGAAGCACTGTTGAACAACACTGAGCCTCCCAAAAGGAAATACTGACCTATGCAGACATCTTGCTTTCTTTAACTTGATGAAAATGAACAAGGCAGAGAGAGAATCCGAAACTAACCCAGGTTTCTTTCCTGTCTTTCTTTTTTTTATTCCTCTTCCAAGGAGGTCCAGTCAGAAGAGAGGGAAATGGAAGGAAACAAGGCAACACAGAATGAAATGTAGCGCTCATACCAAACCCCATTTCCTAGCATGTAGCCAGATGGACTCAGGATGTACAAAAGCTACTCCCGATCGGGGTGAGAGGCTGCCTGCAATCCGGTCAACACCGCCCGAGCAAAGGCTGTGTCCTCTCGGGCCTGTACACCGTTTTCAGAGTCAATAATCACAAGGAAAGACTGCGCAGCGGTCGAAAGGAAGAACCTGCCAAAAAATTCAGTACTAAATTAAGATTCCACAAGGGAACCGGCAACCATAAGGGAGGTCGAAGGTGCTTCACTCCCTTCAGAAAACAGGTTACGTTAGGATAAGCCGACAGGGAGGCCCCATTTACCTCACCCCTGAAACAAGAGAGAGCCACTACCTGTACCTTCAAGGAATTAAGGGCCAAACCTTTATTCAAGCCATCCTGCAAAAACTCCAGAATAAGAGGGATTTTGACCGTCTGTGGGAGGTCACCGCATTCTTCGCGCCAGGCCTCAAATACTCTCCAGACCCGTACATACATTAGGGATATGGAGAATTTGAGCGTGAAGTAAGTTGATAATTACCGCTGCAGAATATCCCCACTTCGTCAGACAAGACCTCTCAAGAGCCAGACCATAAGACAGAATAGAGTCTGATCCTCGTGAAGGACCAGTCTCTACTGCAACAGGTCACTGTGTGGTGGGAGGCACAGAGGGTTCTCTACCAGGAATGTCTGCATACCACAGATGCCTGGGCCAGTCTGGAGCTACTAGTAGTATTAGTCCCCTATGGTGTTCAATTCTGTCGATGACCCTGCCCAGTAGGGGCCATGGAGGGAAGGCGTATAGCAACTCGTCTTCCAGCCAGATCTTGGTGAGAGCATCGATTCCCAAGGATCCTGGATCTCTTCTGAGACTGAAGAAATCAAAGGACCTTTGGACTGTGAGATACGGTTATCAGGTCGACTGATGGGAGGCCCCAGCAATCTACTATCAGTTGAAGTGTCTTGGTCAACAACCCCCACTCTCCTGGGTCCAGACTCTCCCTGCTTATAAAGTCTGCTCCGATGTTGTCTTTTCCTGCGATGTGAGAGGCTTGGATCACCTGTAGATGTCCTTTTTCCCACTCCAAAAGGAGGTCTGTCTCTTGTGACACATACTGGCTCTTGGTTTCTCCCTAGCGGTTGATGTAGGCTACCGTCGTTACGTTGTCCTACATCACATGGACTGCTTGACCCTGAAGTCTGGCATGTTTACAGTTCAGCCACAATCTGACTGCTTGGGCTTCTAAGCGATTTATGTTCCAGAGGGCCTGTTCTTCCGTCCAACGTCCCTGGGCTCCTGATAGTGAGCTCCCCAGCCCCGAAGACTCATATCAGTTGTGAGAACCAGCCAATTCAGTGAGGACAGGAACATGCCCCTGCTTATATGAACTTCCTGCAACTACCACTGGAGGCAAGAACAGATTTCCATTGGTAAGCGGAGACAAACCACATAATCTTGATAGCAGAGAGTGTTGAAATGGATGCAAGTGTGCCCTCACCCAGACACTATTTCCGGGGTTGCAGCCATCAAACTGAGGACTTGGAGATAGCTCCACACCATTGTGCATACCAGGTTCACCAACTGACGCACCTGGTACATCAACTTCTGTATCTGTGTGGTTGGAAGAAAATCCTTGCCCCACCTGGTGTCAAAATCGGACTCCCAGATATTCCAAGGACTGGGAAGGTTTGAGGCTGCTCTTGGCCAGGTTTACTACCCAACCAAGTTCCCGTACTAAGGAGGTCACCTTGTTGATTGCCAGGAGGCTCTCTTCCACGGACTTGGCCTGGATCAGCATATCCTTCTTACAGGACTTCCAGTACCCATTTGTCCGAAGTGATCTCGATCCACCGTTGGTAAAAGAGAGACAGACGACCCCCTATCTCCTTGTCCCGAAGGTGGGTCATTAAATTTCATTGGGGGGTTCAGGACAAACCTAACCCGAACCTGCCCCTCTTGAGCAGCCAAATATGAAAGGACTGAGACCTCCCAAGGGGTAGAGACCTCTGAAATGTCAATATTTGGTAGGGGTGAAAACGCTGAGAACCCCTGGAACGACCCCTCACTGGCAAGGGGCACTGTAACTGCTTCCTCATCTTCCTGTAGCCGGGGAACTGGAGATTCATCCCATTTACTGGCCAGCTTTTCCAACTCGCTCCCAAATAGGAGTGATCCTTTAAAGGGCATCTTTCTAAGATTAGCTTTGGAGGTTGTCAGCTGACCAATTCTGCAGCCATAGCTGTCGTCTGGCTGCCACCACCGAGGCCACTCCTCTGGCCAAAATATGGATTAAATCAGAGACAGCGTCTGCTAAAAAAGGCGGCAGCGGGTTCCATAACCGCTCTAGAATTCACCCATGAGTCATCTACCTCCTGAGAGAGAAGTAGACATAAACAAGCCACCAGAGTGCATCAAGAAGCAATCTATAAGGTCATTGCTACTGCAACAAAGGCTTAAGGATAGACTCAATCTGTCTACCATGTGCATCATTTAAGGCCGTTCCTTCCTCTACTGGGATAGTTGTTTGCTTAGAGACAGCACAGACCAGGGTGTCTACTTTAGGGAATTGCAAACGTTCTCTCACCACCAGGTCCAGAGCTTCCAACGCTCAGCCCCTTTTAAAACTTGCTTTTGAGGCATCCCGTACCAGATCAATCAACTCCTGGATGGCATCCATCACTGGAAAGTAGCTAGAAGCTTTCTGCAGGGAGATCAGAATGGGATTCTTCTTTGGTTCAGTCATAGAATCTGCCCCAGGAACTCCCAGCATCTTCAGGGTTTGGGAAACCAGGACCGACAATTCATCTCTGTGAAAGAGCCAAAACATGGTCAGATAAGGTTCCAACCCAAGGGGAATTTCCCCATCTTCCAAGAAATCTGGGTCTTCTTTGTCTGTGCCATTGGGGCCCTACCAGGGATACCCTTGGTAAGGCAATGCATGTCTCGGGGTCTGCTGATAGGAATGGAGAAGGAGGGGGTCACTGGCTGAGGTGCTGTCTGGACAGGGGCCAGAGAGGCAGCAGACTTCACCTGTACGAAGGCTTGTAGCCCCTGGAAAAACTCCACCCAAGAGATGACAGCTGGATTCATGCCTAGTCCAGGAAGTACTGGGGTAGGCTCAGCTGAATTTCCCTCTCCCACAGATGACCCAATCAAGGATGTACTCAGGCCCGGCATACTGCCAGTTAAGACTATGACCAACCCATCATCTGAATGGGAAGAGCCTGGTTTAGTAAAGTCCAAGGATGCCAACTCACCTTGGGCTTCCTCATAGTGCTGACATAAGTTGGAGTCCAGGTCAGGCTGTGAAGCCCTAATATGACAAGCAATGCAGAGAGCAAGGCGCTTAGGTTTCTCAGTTGCTGGCGCTATTGGCGGGTGGTGGCCGAGCGTTCAATCGACTCGTGCTTAAAGATTAATGCGCACAATTTGAGTATCTAAGCACAGCGAGGCGCACGAACAGTCTGTGCTCAGCCTTCCTGTGTGGCTTGCTTTCGAAGTTGTATGTGCAGGGACGCGCCCGATGTTAAGTGCACAGTATGTGCACAGAGCAGATGCACCGTGCACACTGACTTCCTATGAAGGGCAATACGGCACTCACAAGAAATGCACGCAAGATGGCGCCACCGTGGCCTTCCACTCAATGTGCCGACCAAGCCTATAGTGGGGCCTAGCCCACTGGGGGCTGCTCAACCCGCTTGGAAGTCCAATTCCCCTTACCCCAATGGGAGCGAGAAAACATTGGTACGGCATGCTGAGTGTTGCATTCGTGCCTACTCTACGCCCTCGCTCCACCCTCTCTACCTCTGTGGCGACTCCCTCTGGGCCTGAATGACAGCTTGCGGCTACAGCAGCTCCCTGCTGCGTTTCTCTGGCATCCCCGGGCTGGCTTGACGCTACCAATCTGCCATGTTCCTGATGACGTAAGGGTGCACGCGCTCCAGACTTGTATATTCAAGGGCGCGAACCTCGGGGGCGTCCCCCGTAATGATGTCATCCATTTTCACTTTAAAAGGTCTTTGTTTGCTAACCTCTAACAAGTTAGCAAGGACTCGAATCTTACTTCTTGGTTACGATTCACCAAGCTGCTCTGCTTTTCTACTTACCAGGAGTACCCACTCCATGGGGGCTCCACTCTCTCTTCTTGATTTCAGATTGCCAAGACGGATTCCGATACTCGCTCCTCGAGGGCCTACATCCCTGAATACTCAGAAGACTCCTCATTGCCTGGAAGCAATCGCAGATGTGAACACAGTGAGTTCTATTGTAGATAGGAATCGGTACTCACTCCACGAGGGCCTACATTCCTATATCTCTGAAGACTCCCTTCTGTCCAAGACGTTATCGCAGGTACGGAGATCGAGAGTTATATTGGCAAGATTGCAGATAGGAACTGGTACTTGCTCCACGAGGGCCCAAGTTCCTAGAATCCTTTACAGACTCTCTTCTATTCTAGAAGCCATTTCATATACAGCTATTGTGAGTTCTTATTACAGACTGTTTATAGGAACCAGTGCTCGCCTACGGCTCCTGTTCCTGAATATACTGAAGACTCTCTGTGGCATAGAGACCACTGCAGACATCTACTATTGTGAGAGTGTACCATCTTGTATCCAGTATACCCTGTCTACTCACTACTTCTAGTCTCTCTTTACAGCTCAGCGACCCAGAGATTACATTCTAGTATCAGAAGGACTGACACATCGTCTCACTACTGCCACCTCTGGTGGTTCAACTGCCAGACTAATAAAGATCTATCTGTGTGTTGTCTATATTCCAGCCTAGCCGGTGGTCCTTCTCAGGATCTCCTCCTGGGGGCGCTGTCATCTGCCCTCGGCTCAGGGATTCACCAATTCCACTACGAGTAGTATCCTTCAGATCGCCACTCTGTGGGAGCCAACCCACTACAGGCCATTAGCTCCGCCTACAGAGTATTATAAATTGCTAGCTCCTCCCCTTGGAGGAGCAGCATTGAACACCGAGCATGGACACCAGGGAGAATCCCATCAAAAATCCCTCTGTCTCTGAATTGAAGGTTGTTTTTTAATTTTTAATTTACCTGGGCTCAGCACTTACCGACTGAGTACAGACAGTCTCCGGCTGCGGGGGGGAAAGGGCTTTGGCCATCATCACCATGCTCGGCTTCCTGTACCCGCTGCCTTTCAGCTGCCTAAGCTGCAAAGTCCACACCGGGAACCGGCTACTGGACCAAGGGACCTCCCGAGGGATCTCAGAAATCACCTTGGATTTCTCAATGGGGGAGGGATCTTTAGGTATCACTGCAGGAGAGCAGGGCTCAATTTTCTCCAATTTAAATTGTAGAATTTCTCCTTCCAAAAAAGTAAGGCAATCCTCATAGGGAGAGGTACATCCATCATCTGCTGGAGACAGTGAATACTGGAGAGCTGAGGTCACTGCAGGGGCACATGTACTATGATGTCAGCTTTGCAGCCTGACTAAGTCTTCATCTGCTGGCAGGGGAGCATAACCTATTGGTCCTGAATCCATCTGGCTAGATGCTTGAAATTACAATATAGAAAACCTCCCATACCAAAACAGTACTGTCAGCACATAAAACAATAACAACCCTACCTATGAAAAGCACACTGCAAATATTTCAGAGACCTAAAACAGCAATACACCTATTAGGAAAAACAAGCCAAGCTGCTATAGATCCCTACACACAAAAACTCCACACAACTGGAATAAGTCACCTTGGTCACAAATTCAGAATATAGACAGACAGTCACCAAATACAGAATAAACAGACCATAAAGCATAAATAGAAGACAAAAGTATAAACACAGACAAAAACTGAACTGAAAACTGCAAACAAAACTATGTATACAATCATGGAAAAACAAACATTACCACTCCTCATAAAACATCAAGCAATAAAATCAAGAAATTAAAACAATCATAATGGTAGAACCATACTACTAAAAATAATAAATATTTTTAAAAAGGTGACAAATAGAATAACATCCAATAATTAAAAACTAATATAAATTTGTACAAATTTCCCAAACACCAATACAATATTTCAAAACAGCAGACAAACACCTATTTTGTTTAAATCCACAACTCTCCATACTGGGGAGATTTTAATTTTCAGTCACTCTGAGACTGTCGTAGATTAGTGAGGTGGGGAGGGGGAAAGGGATGGTGCCGCACAAATGTTCTTTCACCCCCATATGCTCTCTTTGCCTTTTGTGAAAAGGACCCAGCCGCTGCTCCCCTTTGAAGGCAGAGGCATGGTTGCTGTACCAGCTCCTTTCTTGGGCCTTAGCCTTTGCTGTTCTAATGAGGCCTCAAAGGCCTACTGCTTTCTTCAGGCCTCCTGGGGCCTATGTCTTCTTCTCCTTCTGGTGCAATTGGGCTTCCTTTCCACCTGAGCAAGTCCACAACACACTTTTCTTTCTGCCCACTGAAGGAGGAGGCCCAATCACCACAATCTTGCCACCAAGAAGAATTCATTCTGGAATGTTCCATTTCTAGATCTGAGCATTGCTGGTGAAAACACTTGGTGATGCCCCAAACCTTTGGTACTATCTAGACATCCACCTAGTACTTTCACCGCCCCTGGGATGGGAAGGAGTGAGACTTGAGGGGTCAAAAGACCATTGGGGGAATCAAGAGGGAGGGGATAAGGAGACAGCTGAAGACAGAGGACCACCAGAGTAGAAAGAGGGGCCCCTTCAATCTTCCTCTCAGTCCTTCTCTCCAAAGACAGTGTACAAATGAGATACAATGAAAAAGTTCCTCCCTTCTCCAGTTCCATTCCCTTTTTATCTACAAATTAAACACTAGCTATCAGTACAAACTCAAATCTATTTTAAGATATTAACACTAATATTCAAAATCATTCATTCCAATAACACCTGTATGATAGGAGTGACACTACAACCATATAGCCTCAGCAAACACTAAGATCCCAAAATAAAGGACTACTGCCTGTACCCACAATACAGAGCACAAATATGTTGCAAATAAGCAATCACAGGTTCTCCATAGCAAGCCCAAAACTCTGGAATTCACTACCAGAGATGTTACATTTGATACCAGATAGAAAGAGATGTAAAAGGAAGCTAAAAATATGGCTATTCAAAAACACAAATAACCTAACTTAAAAACAACAGAAAGTAAAGAACCATAGTAATAAGAATGACAAAAGATATGAATGCAAGAATGAAGAATATATCTAATAAATACACAAGAACTCTGCATAACATACTCTGTAATATTAATTGATGTATGTACTTCACACCTATGTTCTAGATACTTAGTTAATGTAGAATGAACATTTAGTTTAATGCCTGCTTATGAATACGACCCAATAAGCCACCTTTAATTGCTGACTCTGTAAACCGTTGTGATCTTTACATGGAACGATAGTATATAAAATGTCTAAATAAATAAATAAATAACTGGAAACACACAGAAGATCCATTCCTTATTCCAATCCTCACACTTCAGTGGTCAATAATTATTAATGGACCTGCTCACCAGAAACTTGTCCAAACCTTTTTTTTTTTTTTAAACCTAGCTATGCTAGAAGACTTGGCTACATTATCTGGTAACAGTTTAAACACGTTTAAGGCATTGTCTGAAACCTGCTACCCTTACTTTTATGTGATGTCTCCAACTGTTTATTTAACACTTCACTATCAACTTTTTCCACATCACCCATGATTTTATAAAGCTCTCTCGTATCCCCTCTGTCTCCTCTTCTCCAAACTAAACAGACCTAACCTCTTCAGCCTTTCTTCATGAGGGAAGCGCTCTATCCCCTTCCTCGTGGGGCGCTCACAGATTGGGGAAGAGAAGCAGCCTGCTGGTTCTCAGTCCCGGGCTTCCCTCGAACCAAAATCGAGAGACCCGGCCACCTACAGGCCGGCTAGGAGACAACACCAAGCGAAGTTATCACTCCCGCCACCGTTCAAGCTCCCGAAGGCGATACGGGCTCCCTCGTCACGCGCCAGGCGCCGACCTATCGGATCGCGACGTTCAGCACTCTGCCCTCGCCCCCTGGAGAACCTAACCAATCAAACGCCGGCATTCTGCACACCGCGCGCCACTCCCAGGACCTGGCGTACGCTCGGCCGCGGCTTTTCGGAGGTTCTGCGCATGCTCCGTGCGGCTGCCGGCATACTGTACGTGCGTGCGCTGGGAATGGGCGCCCGAGTGAGCCGCGCGCTGCGGAACTTTAACTTGGAGAACCGGGCGCACCGGGAGGTCGGGCTGCAGAAACCGGCATTAGCTCCGCGCCACCCTTCCAGTGTCCCGCTGAGTGAGTATGCACCTGTCTTCCCCTTCTGATATTGCAGTAGCGGCGCAGGGAGGTCAGGGCGTGATTTGCCCGTCCTTGAAGAGCTCTAGGTCCCGCGCCTCAGAGGGCATAGATTGTCTTACGTAATAAGAGGTCCTGCTTGCACCCAGTCGATGGAAGGTGGTGTTAAGAGCAGGCCTGCTACTTTCCATATCACTTTCCCTTGCTGCATTGTGCTACATGTAGTGCTGATTTCAAATCCGGGGGCACGCTGTAGGCTATAAGGCCAAAAAAGCGGGACTTGTTTCCCTATAGAAACTGGGCCCTTTAGTTGCTCTGGAACATACCATAAAAATCTGACGGCAGAAATAGACCGTATGGCCTAGCTTGTCTGCCGATCCACACCAACTGGAAAGCTCTACAAACTGCACCACTCTCAGAGATCCAATGCTTTCTTGAATGCAGATACTGTCCTTTTGTCCACCACTTCCATTGAGAAGCTGTTCCATGCATCTGCCACCCTCTCTGAAAAGAAATATTTGTTTATATTGCTCCTGAGTCTACCCCCTTTCACCCTGATCCCATGACCCGTTCTGAAAGTCCCCTTTCCATTGAAATGACCTGCCGCTTGTGCCATGATATTTTGGAGGTATCTAAATGTCTCTATCATATCTCCCCTATCTCGTTTTCCCAAATCCTCTAAGGTATATATATTTAATTCTGTCCCCATGTACTTTATAATGAAGATCACTGACCATTTTAGTAGCCACCCTCTGGACCAGTGGTTCTCAACCTTTTTCCCATCGTGACACACCTGACAGGCCATGCTCACATGTGTGACACACTGCTCATTACAATTTACGGTGGAAATAAAAAGTAAAGGTCCGGTAATTATTTTTATTGTTTAAAATGACACGAGGAAAAGATACATATTCTGTCTGAACAGAAATTGCATAAATAGTAAACATCCCACACCAAAACAGCACCAATTTCCAGTACTTAAACTGTAACCAGCTTACCTAAGAAAAGGCAACACTGAAAATATTACACCAGGCCTTAAGACACCAATACATCTCCTATTAGGAAAACGGACTAAGTCAGGCTGCTATAGAGCCCTACACAGAAACTACACGCCAGCAGAAAACCTCACCTGAATCACATGTGCTGACCCTCACCTAACAAAGAATAAAGAGACCAAAACGCATAACTAGAAGCATGCAGAAAAAACTGAATCGGAAACTGCAACAAACCAGAGTCTCTGTATGCAGTGTAATAAAGGAAAAAAGAAACATCACCCATCCTTATAAAACAAATCAAGAAATATAAAATCAGTAGCAGTAAAACCATACTAACAAAAAGAACAGATTATTTTGAAATAGCTGATGAGTGAATATCCAATAATTAAAAACTCATAAAAAATTTCTAGATACCAATAAAATATTTCAAAATAGCAGACACAAAGACCCAGTAATGAAAAATAAGGATACAAAAATGTTTTTGCTCTGCATACCTGGAAACGTTTGATATCCAGGTGTCCTGAGATTGTTTTGAATTAGCAGGAGGAGGGGTGGTTTGCTTGGAACTTTCTCCTCTCAGTCACATACCAGCGCTCTCTCACACTGGCTCTCAATTACATACCTATACACACATGCTCAGTCACTCACATATACACGTGCTTTTTCTCTCACTTATATAGGCTCTTAATTACGCATTTACACACATGCTGTCTATCTTTTCACGCTTACACACACAGGCTTTCAATCACACACATACATGCTGTCTTTTTCTCTCACACACAGTCTCTCATTCACATGCTTACAAACATGCTCTCTCGTTTACACACAGGCTCTCAATCACATACTCACATGCTCCCTCACCTAAACCATCTCTCAATCACACACAGACACACATGCTCTCTCTCTTACTTATACACACAGGCTCTTAATCATGCATACACATGATCTCTCTCACACGCAAAGGATCTCAATCATACACACATACTCTTTCACACAAACAGGTTTTCAATCACAAACTTACACATACAGGTTCCCAATCGTAAACTTACATTCATGCTCTCTCTCTCACAGGCAGGCTTTCAATCACAGACATACTCTCTTTCACATATACAGGCTCTCACTCACACACTCAGGATCTCAAACACACATGCTTGCTTGCTCATTCACTCTCTCTCCTTCCTTCCCTCCCTCTCCAGAACTAGCGGCAGCAGCAGCCTCCTCCCAACCCTAACCTTCATTTTCAGCCCTCGCGCAGAGAAAGGAGTCCCATTGGCCGCAGGATTGACGTTCTTCTTCATTTTCCTCCGAGCCGCGCTGCATATTCTTCAGACCGCGCCTCTCTTCTGTTCTTCGGGCCGATTCTGACCACACTAGCATGGTCTCTTCTTCCCGCGCACGCACCCGATGCTCACCACTTCCTCTTCCGGGCCGTGGGGGAGGGGGCGAAGAAGAGACCATGCCGGTGCCGCTGACTCCAGCTGTCCTGCCGCTTTCCGCCCGGGTTGACAGCATTTTAAGCCCGGGCGGAGGAGGACTGGGGAGCAGCTGGGTCAGCGGAGGACCGGAAAGTGTGGCGACACACCTGCATGTTCTTGGCAACACACTGGTTGAGAACCACTGCTCTGGACTGACTCCATCTGGATTATATGGTTTGGAAGATGCTGCCTCTAGAACTGTACACAGTATTTCAAATGAGAACTCACCAGGGCAATATCACCTCCTTTTTTTTTTTTTTTTTTTTCCTGCAGACCATTCCACTCTCTATGCACCCAAGCATCTTTTTGGCTTTTGCCATTTCCTTATCTTCCAGTCTTTGCCATCATGAGATCATCAGATATGATCATCCTCAGATTTAATTCTTATTTTGGGCAAATAATTATTACATCCCCTATGCTGTACTGCTGCATTGGGGTTTTTTTTACTCCTGGGGGAGTTCTGTGCAAAACATTTTAAAATTCTGCGTACAAAAACTTAAAATTCTGCAAAGTTTATATTGGTCAAAATAACACAATTTACATGACAGTCTTTAAGTAATCCAAAACATATAGAGGAGAGGGAAAACCAATTGCAAGTTTTAACTTATTAACAGGCCGATACAGTAAGGGCGCGTAAGAAAAAGTGCGGCAGTGCCAGGCGCCTGCTCGTTTGCCGCGTGCACAGTTCAGATCATATACCGCTCGATACAGTATTTAAATTAGACGCAAATGCAAGCCGCGTCCATGAAGCGCAATCCATTTTACTGTATAGAGCGCTATACAGCGCCTATACAGTATCCTGGGTGCGCTGGTACCTGTCATTTCAAATGTCATGTGAAATGACAGGTACCATTTGAAGTGGATGGTTCTCCTATGCTCTGGCATCGGGGATTGCCAGTCCTCTCTCCCCCCCCTCCCACAACAAGGCGCAGGGCTTTTCTTATTTGAGGGGATTTTTTTGATTGTGGTGTGTTAATTCCTTTTCTACCTTCTAACTTCTCTTCTTGGCAAGCAGGGAGCTGCCCCAGGCGCCATCGCTCCACCCAGGCAGTGAAGGTGGCTCTCTTCTGTACTGACCTGGTCACTTGGGAATTTTCCACCATTGCTTTGGCAATTTAACCACTAATGCTGATGTTGCTCAAGCGGATATGAGAAGCGCCACTGCATTCAACAGCAGATTAGTTTTTTCAATTGTATTGAAGCAGTGAAATGTTGGACAAAACTTTGTCTGCTCAAGTGATTGCAGTCATGTAATTGGTCTCTTACATTTTACATATATACAAAAATAAGAAAAATTAAATGGTATAAAAATAAAATATAAATAAGAGAAGTTAAAAAAATATAGAAGTTGGATGTTTATATGACTGATTTGAAAAAGGTGATGCTTTTTTGAGCTTTTGACAGCCATAGCACCTGTTTTTTCCGAGGTCTTTTCCTCCTTTCTTTAAAATTTATTGCAATTATTAGGTGAGGTTTATGTTTTGCGTGCTAATCTAGTATATATATATCCCTCCAAATGATATAGCATAGGTGTTTTGCTCTCTTCGTTTGTATGACATGGTTCTTATTTTTCAGATGTTTCTTTTGCTTCCAGAACATCCAGAAGTACTGGAGAAGATTTATAAAAAAGACGACCACCTTCTCTCATTACTGAAAGAGGTTTATGTTGATTCGATGGATCTGCCCGTGGAGGTAAGCACTTGCTGCCTTAGTGCACCATGAAGAGCAGGTGAACGAGCACAGCTGCTGTTCAGCTTCACAATGTCAGCAGATCTGACATCACTGCTATTAATCAAGTTGACTTAGAGAATAGCCACTGCTATTACTGGCATCAGTAGCATGAGATCTATTTAATGTTTGGGTACTTGCCAGGTACTTGTAGCCTGGATTGGCCACTGTTGGAAACAGGATGCTGGGCCTGATGGACCCTTGGTCTGACCCAGTATGGCATGTTCTTATTGATTTTATAAAAGTTTAGTGCTTGCTTCTGGAAGCCACTCCTGTATTGTATGAAGTTTTTCATTTTCTTTGCTTGTTCCCGTTATCTGGCTGCTGTTAATCCGTTTTTTCTTAAAGAACAATTTAGGCAGTCTTCTCACAATTAAAGAACGTTATTATCGAGAGGAGTAAAGGAAAAGAAACTCAGAAAAGTACATTTAAAACAGTGCACAATCATTTTTCTGAGGTACTGGAATCAGATCTCTACCAGCTGCCTGTAAAGTAGCAGAGAAAAGATGCCAGTCGTTTTATTTCCTCTTTTACTACTATTTTATATCTTTCTTTGCTATCCACCCATTACATCCTGAATGCATTTTATGGTAATCGTAGCTCTCTATGCATGCTGACATTATACAGTCTTGAGCGCATGCCTGCCCCAGTGCTGGGTTCTTGCACGCCACCTGACACATGGGCAAGAGTATGGCCTTCTAGAGTTTTCCACCATGCTCACATTCCCCTCTTTGAAACCTCGCGTGTAACGCTGTCAAGAGGTTTCATCATGAACTCTTGTCACTATACATATCCCAGGCGAGAAGCCCCTGTCTTGGGTTCGGCCGGGCAGATAGGATCAGTGCCGTAGTCCCTATCTCCAACCTGTTACCCGTCTCTTCCTGGGAGCCAGAAAGCTCAGAATAGTCAGCTGCTTCTTGCTGAAGCAAATCAGCACATCATTCTGATGCTTGGGTGAAATTTGCTTGAAAAGAGGTGACTTTAGTACACATTCATTGTCTTAGAGAACAAATGCAAGGAAGACAAATTCCTAACAATAAAAGGAAAAAAGTAGTCAAAAATCCTAAAATGCCTTGAAGTCCTCCTAAATTTCTGAACCAATCAGTAAAAGTGTACCACTAACTCCAAGAGGA
This sequence comes from Rhinatrema bivittatum, assembly GCF_901001135.1. NCBI lineage: Eukaryota > Metazoa > Chordata > Amphibia > Gymnophiona > Rhinatrematidae > Rhinatrema > Rhinatrema bivittatum. The sequence continues at coordinate 346,049,681 of NC_042617.1, forward strand.
AGTATCAATTCCTCCTTTAAAAAAAATTACATGTAACTTAGCCAAAGAAACAATTTATTTCATAGCATTTCTCACAGTTTCTGAATGAATAATTACAACAGTACAGCATTCACTACATAATGTACATAATCCTCCTTCTTTAGCAAAAATGTATTCAAGTCCTTGTCTATTGTATTTGGAAACTATGACCAATTTACAGTTGCAGGGCCTGTACTGCTTTATTCAGTTCACGAATCATTACGTGTAGCAAAGATTGCAATCGCTGTATGGCCATGCCAAGTTCAGCTGTCACTGCAGGAGCTTGAAATATTGGAATCCAAGAAGTCCATGATAGTGAGTCCAATGAAACTTTAGTCAGGGGTTATGTAGGATTTATATATTCAAGGGACCTCTCAATCACTTCATCCTCAGGTATAGCTGCAGGAACACTCCTAGGCATGCAACTTTGGTGATGGGATGCTGTCTATAAGGGCACAATCTTGGAAAAATAATTAAAAGTAACTAAAATACAGAAATAATAACTTTTAGGTAAGAATTTGAATACCTGACCTTGGCACAACCAGTAATGTAATTGGGTAAAATTATTAACAAATATAACATTGGCAGAGAAATTAACAAAATGGGGCCCATATACAAAAAGGGCTAAGAAAAATCCTGGCACTCCCTTAGATACTCTGTCTATATATGGGGAATTATCATTGTTCAGTTTGCAAACTGTGTAAGTAGCATTAAAGTGAGAATCAAAATAGTAACATCCGCATGTCAGTATTTAACTAGGTACCAGTAATAGTCCATGGACTAAAGATTCTAGATAGCTTCTGTGACAAAGGGTGAGATGATTTCAAGCTATGAGGTCACTTTTTTCTATAAGGTATCACACAACATTCAAAAAAGCAACACAACATATAACATGTATGTCAGTGGACTGATGGACACACAAATTCACAAGTGACACAAAAATAAATACTAACAAACACAGAACATTAAACAAGTAGCAAACATTTAAGCTAAAAAAAAGGGATAGGCTTAAAAAAGAATTTGGATTCAAAGAAAAAGTCAGAATTAAAACATCTGTTAAAAATGAAAGAAGGAGACCAAGATGGCCGCCGTCTAGTGAGCACGTATAGACGCTCTCTCCATGGATTCAAGTTTTTCCTACTTTATTCATTACAAATGCCGCATACTAAAAGAAAAGCAAGAGTAAGAGAAGTCGCGACTTCTTCTCCGATACTTGATACACGCCAGCAACGGATAAATGCGCTCTTTGCGTCGCCTCTGCCGATATCACCGGATAGAAGAGCTGCTGGGGAGTTCGGCGGTGAAAAAAACACCAATCTCCTTGGCCGAAGAAACATCTTTAAGTCCCGGTGTGCCGTCGACCCCATTGCCACCTTCTATGCCATCTGATTAAATACCAAAATCTGATGCCCCGAGAAGGGATGCCATTTTGACTTCACCTTTGGAGAGTCTGTTTTTTAGACTCCAAGGGCCCTCCGGGAGTGTTACAAATGTCCCCAGTAGAGATTGACAATGGAAACCCCACAGAAGAAGGTACGATTGACTTTACAACTTCCATTAGCTAGACTTCCGGTCATTATCATAGATTCTATCTGGAATGCTCTGACATCGATGGAAAAAGCCATTTGTTCATTAACTGAAGTTTTGAAAGAAGCTAGTTCTAAGTCCTTAACCATGGGATCTCAAATTGCATCTATTGATTCCCATTTGTGGGACTTTGATACAAGATTATCTCATTCCGAAGATGTTCAGAGTAACTTGGTTCGATCGGACTGTGTTTATTCAAGGAAATTAGAGAATTTGGAAAACTCGCTAAGAAAGCTGAATCTACAGGTTTTGAATTTCCCCTATTTAAAATTGATTTCCCCTAAGGATTTATTCAGGAACTACCTTATGCGTATTCTCAAACTCCCTAATGAAGCAATTCCTGTTATAATGAAGATATATCATCTCCTCCCATCTAAAGATGGAAATTCAGGAAATCAAGCACAAGATACTTCTTTGCATATATCTGATATTTTGGAACTTTCTCAGGATACAGACATCCTGACAAGAGGAACATTATTTGTTACCTTTGCATTTATATCAGAAAGGGACTCCGCACTGAGGTTCCATTTTCAAAATCAGTCACAGCTTTTCCACAGTCCGAAAGTTTGGATCTTTCCTGACATTACGAGGAGCACTCAGGAACGAAGGAAGAAATTCCCATCAATGAAACCAGAAGTTGTTTCTCGAGGTGCAAGTTTTAGTTTCAGATACCCGGGCAAGTGTTTACTTAAATTTCAGAATGTCAAATATGTTTTTTGAACCCTCTCAGCTATGTATATTTCTAGACTCACACTCCAAAGATTTCAGTTTCATTGAACTGAATGGGAAAGAGAATAAACTTTGCATCCGACATCTTTCCTGTGGGGAGAGGTGGAGGTGTATTTCACCTTCTCCCCTCTCTTTGGAACATCTGCAAACGCCGGACTGGACTATGGCTCGGGAATACCAGCATCAATGAAGGATTAATAGTTTCAAGGACAAACGTGGATATCAGTGCTGTCTACTAGTTATTAACATTTGTGGCTCTAGTCTGTGTAAAATAAATACCCTGTTGTGCTTGCAATTTAGATGATTGAACAGTATTTTCAACCCTCTCCTGGGCTAACCTGTCATTCTAATGTGCCTTCATAAAGCTCCTCTCTTGGTCTCTCCTGTAAGGCCTCTAGGGGGCACTGCCACAAGTTGTGGTGTGATTATAAAACCCCTCTTGTTCCATTTCCTGAGGTGATGATGTATAGATGAGAGGACGTAATCAGAATCAGTAAATACTGTTAAATTGTGACTTATATGTTTGCTGCAAACATGACTAGAACAGCTGCGAGTTTTGCATATTGAGCAGACGTTCCTGTTGAGCAAACAAATGCTACTTCCTCTTCATCTGAGAATAGAACAGCAGCAAAGGCTGTAATACCATTTTTACAAGACCCATCCATAAACCACGTGTGTGAATCTTGTATCTCAGAAGTAAAAATTTGGATATCTTTGGGCAAGGGCAAAACTGTTATTACACATACATGGGGTACTCAATCTGTGGACTGACCTAATGCTGCCTGGAGCATCGTTATGTGAGGATCTTTATTCTGCAAAACTACAACTGTGACACCTGATCTCAGCAACAGGGCTGCGTACTTCCCTATAAGAGCATTGGTAAAGGTAAGCTGAGGATTTTGGAACAATGCCTTAACATCCGGTGCATGAGAATAGAATTTTTTAGTGCCTCAGCACATGTTTAAATTGCACTGTAAATAAGAGGGAGGACACCACATGTCTCTGTCTCGACATTCACAATCACCAAAACCACCTGCATCTGCACTCCTCCCTTCACCAACACCTCCTGTTCCCTTCTTTTGATTCTCAATTTTAGGATCATTTACTTGCATGGCATAAAATTTAGACTTCAATTTCCTGAGATCAGTTTCAGGTTTCATCTGATCTTGTTCATATTTCTGGCAGAAATGCAAAATATGCATCATCATTTTTGGCCATGGCTCAACTTCTAAACTCACAATTCCTTCCAACCCTTTCTGTACTATGGCAGGGAAAGTTGACTTTAATATCTGATAAAATAATGGTAGTTGACTATCTTAATTAAATTTAGTATCTGTTTCCCGCAAACAAGCATCCTGGAATTTGGTTAAGAAATCCTCTTATCTTCTTCTTAACAGGGTCCCATCGACTGGCTGTGAGAGCAGCAAAGTATTTCTGGGTGGGAAACATACTCCTAAGGGCTTCCCAAATGAATGGATTGAACTCATTTCCATCGTAAGCTGAATTTACACTAGTAACAGCATGAAAGCCTGCTTTAGCAAACACTTTATCTAAGTCTACTCCGGGTAACTTCCCCAAAAATTGCTTTAATGTTCCCCAACCCTGTGTCAACTTTTCAAATTCACAAACTCACAGGTTGCCACCCTTGTGAATGGGGGGTAATTTTTCTAAAATAGAATGCATATCTGCAAAAATCCAGGGCATATACTTGTGTGCATAGCCTGTTTGAGTTAAAGGAAATAGATGTTCTTCCTATCCCTGATGCTTATACTTTTCCCAGACTCGTAACCCTTCTTTTATATATTTTATAATTCCATCTTGGATCTCCAGCTTTACCAGTAATACACTGGCAGGCTGCGTTCGTGTGTACATGCTCGAAAGAACCCTCCCGGGGGTATGGAATAATCTGTGGTATCCCTTCCGTCCATCCAGCTAAGTTATCAATCCACAAATACACATAGTCATGAGACCCCTCTCCTTCTGCCACTATCTCCCTTGGGGGCTGTCTAGACATAATAGGGGAGAGCCCTCCTCGAATTGTATGCCTGCTGTCTTCCTGTAAACGTGTCTGCGATTGTGTCACACTCTTATCCACTCTGTCAGAATGCTGCTTCTCTAAAGCATGCTGCACTTGATTTAAATGCACTTCAATATCGTGCAGGGACTGGTCCAAAAATTCCTTATCTGGTATAGCTCTTTCGTTTTTCATAGAGGAAATAAGGGATTCATCTTTATATGACCCTTCCCGAGAGGAATCCTCCTCATCATCACTGATTAGTCTGCAACTTATCTTTTAAATCAGCTGCAACACAGACTAAATCTGCCTCAGTTTGTCCCTTGAGATATATTCTCCCTGCCTTAGGTTTCACCTTCTTTGATGTCAAATCTGGGTATAGCCTAGACAGTTTATCCATTAAAGCCGAAGTATTAACTGCAGTAGATGACCCTTTTGTAGAGTCTGACAGACTCTGCTGCGATGGCAAGTGGTCATAACCAATGGCACAGATATTCTTGGTCTGATTTGTATTTTGTGCACCCTTAATAGTAAAGTCTGTGCCGCATGTCACCGCCAACGTTAACGTTTCGCCTAATGCTTCCTCAGGGCGGGTTGTTCCTCTCTCGGCCTTTGAATGTTCGGGCTGAGCCGCTTTTGGCGGTGACATGCGGCACAGACTTGTTGAAAAAAAGAAAAAACTGCAACAAGTTTAAGATAAATGCTTTCTTTCATGATGTCGGGCAGGTTTCAGTTGTAAATATTTTCTGAAACAGGATAAAGATCATACAAGAGACTAAATGCTCAGTACAATCTATATGGGTAGAAATCCCATGTGTGTTGGGTAAGAGTATAATGATAGGAGTATACTACCGTCCACCTGGACAAAATGGTCAGACAGATGATGAAATGCTAAGAAGTAACGGTGGTGGGGCCACTTGGCACAGTGATCATAAATAATAACTGGAAGGGGGACAATAAGTAAATCTGCAGCTCTAACACTAAATTTTAAAAAGGGAATGAGAAAAATAGTTAGAAAAAAACTGAAAGGTGCAGCTGCAAAGGTTAAGTGTTCAACAGGCATGGACATTGTTTAAAAATACAATCCTAGAGGCGCAGTCCATATGTATTCCGCGCATTAAGAAAGGTGGAAGGAAGGCAAAACGATTACCATCATGGTTAAAAGGTGAGGTGAAAGAGGCTATTTTAGCCAAAAAAAACATCCTTCAAAAATTGGAAGAAGGATCCATCTGAAGAAAATAGGATAAAACATAAGCATTGTCAAGCTAAGTGTAAAACATTGATAAGACAGGCGAAGAGAGAATTTGAAATGGCCATAGAGGCAAAAACTCATAAAAACTTTTTTAAATATATCCAAAGCAAGAAACCTGTGATGGAGTCGGTTGGACCATTAGATGACAGAGGGGTTAAAGGGGCTCTTAGAGAAGATAAGGCCATTGCAGAAAGACTAAATGAATTCTTTGCCTCCGTGTTTACTAATGAAGATATTGGGGAGATACCAGTTCTGGAGATGGTATTCAGGGGTGATGAGTCAGACGAACTGAACGAAATCACTGTGAACCTGGAAGATGTAGTAGGCCAGATTGACAAACTAAAGAGTAGCAAATCACCTGGACCGGATGGTATGCATCCTAGGGTTCTGAAGGAATTCAAAAATGAAATTTCTGATCTATTAGTTAAAATTTGTAACCTATCATTAAAATCATCCATTGTACCTGAAGACTGGAGGGTGGCCAATGTAACCCCAATATTTAAAAAAGGCTCCAGGGGCGATCCCTATAGACCAGTGAGCCTGACTTCAGTGCCGGGAAAAATAGTGGAAACTATTCTCAAGAACAAAATTGTAAAGCATAGAGAAAGATATATGATTTAATGGAACATAGTCAACATGGATTTACCCAAGGGAAGTCTTGCCTAACAAATCTGCTTCATTTTTTTGAAGGGGTTAATAACATGTGGATAAAGGTGAACCGGTAGATGTAGTTTATTTGGATTTTCAGAAGGCGTTTGACAAAGTCCCTCATGAGAGGCTTCTACGAAAACTAAAAAGTCATAGGATAGGAGGCGATGTCCTTTCGTGGATTACAAACTGGTTAAAAGACAGGAAACAGAGAGTAGGATTAAATGGTCAATTTTCTCAGTGGAAATGGGTAAACAGTGGAGTGCCTCAGGGATCTGTACTTGGACCGGTGCTTTTCAATATATATATAAATGATCTGGAAAGGAATACCACGAGTGAGGTTATCAAATTTGCAGATGATACAAAATTATTCAGAATAGTTAAATCACAAGCAGACTGTGATACATTGTAGGAGGACCTTGCAAGACTTGAAGATTGGGCATCCAAATGGCAGATGAAATTTAATGTGGACAAGTGCAAGGTTTTGCATATAGAGAAAAATAACCCTTGCTGTAGTTACACGATGTTAGGTTCCATATTAGGAGCTACCACCCAGGAAAAAGATCTAGGCATCATAGTGGATAATACTTTAAAATCGTCAGCTCAGTGTGCTGCAGCAGTCAAAAAAGCGAATAGAATGTTAGGAATTATTAAGAAGGGAATGGTTAATAGAACGGAAAATGTCATAATGCCTCTATATCGCTCCATGGTGAGACCATACCTTGAATACTGTGTACAATTCTGGTCGCCGCATCTCAAAAAAGATATAGTTGCGATGGAGAAGGTACAGAGAAGGGCAACCAAAATGATAAAGGGGATGGAACAGCTTCCCTATGACGAAAGGCTGAAGAGGTTAGGGCTGTTCAGCTTGGAGAAGAGACGGCTGAGGGGGGATATGATAGAAGTCTTTAAGATCATGAGAGGTCTTGAACGAGTAGATGTGACTCGGTTATTTTCACTTTCGAATAATAGAAGGACTAGGGGGCATTCCATGAAGTTAGCAAGTAGCACATTTAAGACTAATCGGAGAAAATTCTTTTTCACTCAACGCACAATAAAGCTCTGGAATTTGTTGCCAGAGGATGTGGTTAGTGCAGTTAGTGTAGCTGGGTTCAAAAAAGGTTTGGATAAGTTCTTGGAAGAGAAGTCCATTAATGGCTATTAATCAATTTTACTTAGGGAATAGCCACTGCTATTAATTGCATCAGTAGCATGGGATCTTCTTAGTGTTTGGGTAATTGCCAGGTTCTTGTGGCCTGGTTTTGGCCTCTGTTGGAAACAGGATGCTGGGCTTGATGGGACCCTTGGTCTGACCCAGCATGGCAATTTCTTATGTTCTTATGAGGATGTTGGGGAGATACCCGTTCCGTTCAAGGATGATGATTCAGATGAACCAAACCATGGTGAACATGGAAGATGTGGTAGGCCAGATTGACAAACTGAAGAGTAGTAAAACACCTGGACCGGATGGTATACACGCCAGAGTTCTGAAATTTAATTTCAGACCTATTTCAATTAATTTGTAACCTATCATTAAAATCACCCATTGTACCTGAAGACTGGAAGATGGCCAGTGTAACCCTTTATTTAAAAAGGGATCCAGGGGTGATCTGGGAAACTATAGACTGGTGAGCCTGACTTCAGTGCTGGGAAAAATCATGGAAACTAAATAAAATTACAAAACATTTAGATAGACATGGTTTAATGGGACACAGCATGGATTTACCCAAGGGAAGTCTTGCCTCACAAATCTACATTTTTTTTTTTTTTTTGAAGGGGTGAATAAACGTGGACAAAGGTGAACTGGTAGATGGTGTTCGACCAAAGTCCTGCATGAGAGACTTCTAAGAAAGCTAAAAAGTTTTAGGATAGGAGGCAATGTCCTTTTGTGGATTACAAGCTGGTTAAAAGAGAGGAAACAGAGAGTAGGATTAAATGGTCAGTTTTCACAGTGGAGTGCCGCAGGGCTCTATACTTGGACCAGTGCTTTTTAATATATTTATAAATGATCTGGAAAGGGTATGACGAGTGAGGTCATCAAATTTGTGGATGACACAAAATTATGCAGAGTAGTTTAAAACCTTGTGAGACTGGAAGATTGGGCTTCCAAATGGCAGATGAAATTTAATGTGGACAAGTGCAAAGTGATGCATATAGGGAAAAATAACCTTTGCTGTAGTTACACAATGTTAGGCTCTGTCTTAGGAGTTACCACCCAGGAAAGAGATCTAGACGTCATAGTAGATAAGACATTGAAATCGGCTCAGTTTGCTGTGGCGATCAAAAAACAAACAGAATGTTATGAATTATTAGGAAGGGAATGGCAAATAAAGTGATGGATGTCATAATGGTAAGGGGTATGGAACGGCTGTCCTTTGAGTTAAGGTAAGGAAGTTAGGGCTGTTCAGTTTGGAGAAGAGATGACTGAGGCAGGATATGATAGAGGTCTTTAAAATCATGTAAGGACTTGAACAGATTAATGTAAATCGGTTATTTACTCTCTCAGATAATAGAAGGACCAGGGGGGCACTCCATGAAGTTAGCATGTAGCTCATTTAAAACAAATCGAAGAAAAGTTTTCACTCAGCGCATAGTTAAGCTCTGGAATTCATTGCCAGAGGATGTGGTTACAGCAATTAGTGTAACTGGGTTTGAAAAAGGTTTGGATAAGTTCCTAGAGGATAAATCCATAAACTATGATGATAATTAATAAGCAATAGTAGGTTGAGATTTATTTAATGTTTGGGTACTTGCCATGTACTTGTGACTTGGATTGGCCACTGTAGGAAACAGGATGCTGTGCTTGATGGATACTTGGTCTGACCCAGAATGGCATATCTTATTTTCTTATGTTATGTAATGCGTGCATACATTTTCAGAAGTAATATATAGAAGGTTTCACTAACGTTTGTGTATAAAATGTAATAGTGTAGTTTCCATAACCATGGACTGGCTTTGTAAGGTCCCTTTTCTCATACGGGGGTGGAGAACAATAGCGCTGCTGGTGGGGAGCATGTCAGATCAAGACACCAAAAAGCACGGTTATTCCCAAGGACTTTGTATTTTACTTGCAAATCCAAAGCCTGATCAGACTTCACAAAATGCACATTTTTCCTGACAGTCCATCCAACAGTAATCCCTGGAGGGCATCGAGGTAAAGCAGTCTTTTTGTGGCAAGAACTAAAACTTTTCCCCAAGCTTTCCCGACACAAGAGGTCAGTTCAGTAGGTGAAACAGCAGACTGTCCAGGTGGCAGTCTTAGATTGGCACTTCGTTCCCAGATCAGTATAACAGCAGGTTAATGCAATTTCTTTACATTCAAGTGGAAGGTATCCCAAGGATCCCTGGAATAAGATTTTGGAATAAGAGTTGCTTACCGCTGCCAACTTTGCAGGCAAGATGCCACCTGTTTAAACCTGAAGCAAACTATATTGGAATTGATTTGTTCAGTCTCTCTCTGCTGAGACCAGCTTTCCATAATTTTAGCACCCCAGGCAGCTCCTCGCCAATCTAGAGGTAAAGCCCTGTTCTCTAGAAATCTTCATGCCCACCCCCGACCGGCACATACTGTTGAGACAGAAGTGGAGATGATTATCACTTTCTCATTATACCAGATCTGAAGGTGTCCCTGAGGATCCAGGTGGCCAAGCCCTGCTGGTTTGTTTTTTTTTGTTTGTTTTTTTAATTCTCCCTGGCTAAGGATTTATTTCCTTGGCTTTTTCTCATGAGAGTCTCACAGCATTTCAAGGGCCAGACAGCAGCAAGGAAAGGCGCCCCAGTGAGAGCTTGTTAATTTCTTTTGGGGTGGCAGTCTCCTCTTGCTTTCTGTAGAATCTGAAATAGCCTCTGCTGGGCTACAACTCCATGAACCTTCTTTTGCAACTTAAGGGATTTTCCCCTTATCTGTATCCTCTCTCTCCGCGCCCCCCCCCCCCCCCCCCCCCCCAATCGCTGGGCCACACAAGGGCTTTCTCTGGAAGCCTCTAATTATGGATCCTCACTGGCCACTAGATGTTGCTGTTGCATGATGACTGGGACTTCCACAGCATCCCCAGCCCTGGCTAAACCAGAGGGCAGAAGACAGTTCAGGGAATTGAACCCACGTCCTGTGCATGGCAGTTTGCCACTGAGATCGTGTCCGTCCCCCCCGCCAGCGTGCATCTTTTGTTATATGCAGCCTCTGAAATAAGGGGGCAGAGGAACTGTTTCGCCAGCTGGATAGCAAGAAGAGCCAAACTTGATGGACACCTTTTGAAATCCAAAATCAAGCACTTACACTTGCGCATCATTGCTGTGATTTGAAAACCCATGGGAAAAAAATCAGCAATTGTATTTGTTGCAGGAGCTCATTAAGATCCTGCAAATTTAAGAGCTCATTCCATTTCAGTCTTGTTTGGTGCGTCACGGAGCTTATGCTACTAGCAACTGGAAAAGACAAAATGCTTCTTGTTTAAAAAAAAAAAAAAATGGCCATGTTTTGGTAACTATTTCAAAAGTGGTTTCAGAAAATAGGGATCATTTTGTGCATGGTAGAAGTATGAGACAGGAGGATTGTGATGAACCGAGGTGGGTGTGGGTGGGGATTATAAATAATATTTATTTATTTATTTATTTATTTAAAATCTTTTCTATACCGTCGCTGAGATATATACCATCGCAACGGTTTACATATAGGCACATAAAAAAGGTAAGTGAATGTGTTCTATAGTACATTCTAACAGGTGCCAAAAGGTGCGGTTACAATATATCATAAAAGGGGCATAATAGTTGGGTAGAGTAAGTTTTGTCTAGGTGTACCATCGGTACTGTACATCAGTAATATTTGTTTATGAGCTTTAATAAAGTAATGTCATGTATGTTATGAGACTTGCTGTGTGCTTGTGCTTTTTTGCATGTTCTTGTATGTTCTCTATTCTCCGGTCTCTTTTAGAAAAGGCTTGTTTAAAGAGCCATGTTTTAAAGTTTTTCTTAAAGGTTTTGAGATCGCTTTGTAGTCTGATCTCAGGAGGCATTGTGTTCCATAATATGGGGCCTGCTAATAGATAATATAAAGAGCAAATGTTTTGGGCAGGAAAAATATGCATCATGTTTAGAGTAAATGTAAGTATAGATGGAAGGATAACCAGTTCAGCAATTTTGTAGTCTGGCCACAAGCTTTTTATTTTTATTTTTTTTAAACTTCTGTTTCATTAGTGTATGTTGATCTGTAGGTGAGTTTTTATGTGTTATTTTATTTTAAAGAAATATTGTAAACCGGTGTGAAGGTATTTACCAACATCGGTATAGAAAAATTAAGAAATAATTGGCTGATGCCTTTCTTCATGATATTCAAAGACTTTTTGTGCAGGTAAGCTTATGAAGTTGCTCGCACAAAAACCAAGACTGCATACATTTTGTGTGCACAAACTGTATGCAGATTTAAAAAGGCATCGGAGCCATTTTGGAGGTGGGGCTAAACTTTAGCCGGTGCATGCACAGATTTAGCACGCTCCGGCCACAGTTATGGTTGGAAAAATAGAATTCCTCATGTTATCCGGGTAAAATACTGTGCATAATTTTACCCGGGTATATTCAGCGGCAGATTTGTTCAGATAAAGTTATGTGTGCATAACTTTCACTCAGATAACTTGCTTGCTCACCAGTTCTCTAATTGTGATCGCAGACAGGCCGATGCAATAAGATGCGTGTTAAAATGGGCACTCGTAGCGAGCTTCCATTTTCCTTGCGTGCGCACAGCCGCATCCCTTGGGCACTCGATGCAATATGTAAATAAGGGACTGTGTGTAAAAAAAAAAAAAAGATGCGCTAGGGAAGAATTGTGCGTCCCTAGCATGCAAATGCATCGGGTGTGCATCCGCTTATCCTGCTTCAGGCCGATTTTTGCCCCTTGTTACTCTGCGTGTATATTTTGCATGCAACACTTTTTTTTTATTACATCAAGCCATTCCATTATACCTTTATCTTTAAACATTACAGCTAGTAGATTTAAACGTCGCAACAATACTAAGTTGGAGGAACCACAGAGGGCAGTATTCATTTCTCATGTGCCCTTGACTCGTGGATTGACAATGGCAGTTCCAGGGCTGGAGTTAAATTTGCCGCATTAAAAAGTGTGCGTTGGGTGCCCAGTGATGTATTTATTTATTTATTTTTTGCATCGAGGGGTAATATCTAATAACCTCATCTACATGGAATGTACATGTGATGAGCGCTATCGGCTACGCATTTGTTTGGGCGCACTTTATTGCATCAGCCCCCTTGAATTTTGTTTCTATTTTAGGATAGCCTTTGTCTTTCAGTTCTTATGACTTTTAAATGTTCTTTATGATTTTATGACTCATGCCATTTTGTATTTTTGAAGTTTTGTATCGTTTTATTATTTAATTTGAATTTGTCTTTGTTCATTTGTAGATGCTATATAGATTATACTTCTTTGCTGTAACTCACTTTGAGCGATTTTCAATAGGGCGGGATATAAATCCAATAAAATAAATGCACTGAAAAGGATTTGATGCCGTTTTGAACAGTAAATGATATTGTTTTCTCCTCCTCCTAGGTGAAGAACCAAAGCATCTTGGATAAGCAAATGGAGTCCAGGCTCCCAAAAGTGACCTTCAAGCTTGCCTCCTTGCAAGCTTTGGATCCTCCCAGCATCCCCAAGGGCAAACTTTCGGTCATCGAGGCACTGACTGCTCTGAGCAACCACAAGCGCTCGCCGACAGAATGGACCGCAGAGAAAATAGCGGAGGAATACAGCCTGGACCTGAAGGACACTAGGTCTCTGTTAGAATTCTTCATCCCATTTGAAGTGAAAATCATTCCCCCAGAAGACACAAAGCAGATAAAATCCACATGAGGAGAGGCAAGCCCCACCACCTGAGTGACATTGTGCTGGCGTTTTTTTTATTTTCCTCTTGTGTTTTTGTATTTATGAATTGCCACGGGCCTTTTTTGTAAAAATAGCATTTTGTTTGGTGTAATTCTGAAGCTGGCAATCACACTCTGCAGTTGGCATGTTGAGGCGATCCAGGACGCATCTGACACGAGCCGACTGAAAACAAGGAGAATATAAACATAATCCTTGGATCTGTGGAAAGTTGCAGTATATATGCAAAACATTATTTTGGAAGAAGAAAAAAACCACATCAGTTATTGATAATTATAAGATACCTATTCCGGTTTCACCACTAGAGGTCTCATATTACATTTTAAGGTCTTTAAAAGCAAGCAATTAAAACACAAGCTCAGTCTCCATTTGTGTGTATTTAATTTTGGAGTACTTTGTTTCATATTCATTCTCCCTTTCTAAGGAGACAATGTGTGTGTGTGTGTGTTAAGGGGAGGTTAACTTTTAAGGGCAATGGGCATAGAAAGTCTAACAAAACAAATTCATTGGTTTCCATGCTGCTTATTGTAGAGAAGAAGTAGGTTTTGCCCCCACTAAAGATGAATATCCTGAGTATTCATAAAATACCGCTGGGGTGTGCTCTATTATGTCCTCCTTCCAAAGATGCTGAATCATTAGGGTTCAAAAAATGTGAGGCTTAATGGGATGGGGAAGAGAGAACCTTTTATCAGATTTTTCTCCACTGGCAGCCACTCTCTCTCTTTACATTTCTGTTTCCCTGCAGTGGGTACTGTGCAGATAGATGAGTGTGAAAAGCAGTCGCTATAAGTTGCAGTACCTTGTACTAGCAGAGGTGTTGAAAGCAGTGAGGATGTGCCCTTTTTTTAATTGAAGTTTATCTTTCATTGATTCTTGCTTTTGAACAAATATTTTTGTTTGCCTGCACCATTGTTTTATTGGTTCATGGATGTGAAAGATGCTTTAGGAAACAGTTTGCCAACCAGAAGATTTCTCAGTGAAAGGATGACAGCATCTCTTGTTGATTTTGTAGAGACAAGGTAGAAGAGAGAGTATAGATCCTCATGTTCAAGATCTCCAGCCGGCGCACACTCTAGATTTGAACTCAAGCCATGAGATATGTACACCAACAACAGTAACAGGCCTGAACATACAGAAAGTAAAAAAGCAAGTAAAGAAGGAAAAAAAAAGGGACAGATAATGAAATAAAGAGGAGCACACAGAGTATAGACAAAGCAGATCAAGATCCATATCTACTTGCCTGAATAGAAGTATCTGAAGTAAGAGTGTTCACATGTTGCTGAGAGATAGTTGACTGTTTGTATCTCTTGTTTGTTACATTACAGTAAAGCAGGTAAAGTTAAAACAATAGTAGCTTTAAGCAAGATTGGTGCTTATCTGATTTATTTATATGTAAAGTCCTAAGTGTTCTGGAGCACTATAGTCTGACAGTCTGGAAAGTAAAGTTAGCCAAGTAAATTTACCCTGCTAACTTGGGAGGCATATTAAAAAATGCAGCCATAGTTGGCTATCTTAAGAACATAAGAAATTGCCATGCTGGGTCATTCCAAGGGTCCATGAAGCCCAGCATCCTGTTTCCAACAGAGGCCGAACCTGGCAAGTACCCAAACACCAAGAAGATCCCATGCTACTGATGCCAGTAATAGCAGAGACCATTCCCTAAGTCAACTTGATTAATAGCAGTTAATGGACTTCTCCTCCAAGAAGTTATCCAAACCTTTTTTGAACCCAGCTACACTAACTGCACTAACCACATCCTCTGGCAACAAATTCCAGAGCTTAATTGTGAGTTGTGAAAAAAAATTTTCTTTGATTAGTCTTAAATGTGCTACTTGCAAACTTCATGGAGTGCCTCCTAGTCCTTCTATTATCCAAAAGCGTAAATAACCAATTCACATCTACTCGTTCAAGACCTCTCATGATTTTAAAGACCTCTATCATATCCCCCTCAGCCGTCTCTTCTCCAAGCTGAACAGCCCTAATCTCTTCAGCCTTTCCTCATAGGGGAGCTGTTCCATCCCCTTTATCATTTTGGTTGCCCTTTTCTGTACCTTCTCCATTGCAACTATATTTTTTTTGAGATGTGGCGACCAGAATTGTACACAGTATTCAAGGTGCGGTCTCACCAGGGAGTGATAGAGGCATTGTGACATTTTCCATTCTTTTAACCATTCCTTTCCTAATAATTCCTAACCTTCTGTTTGCTTTTTTGACTGCTGCAGCACACTGAGCCGACGATTTCAAAGTATTGTCCATTATGATGCAGAGATCTTTTTCCTGTGTGGTAGCTTCTAATATGGAACCTAACATCATGTAACTACAGCAAGGGTTCTTTTTCCCTATATGCAAAACCTTACACTTGTCCACATTAAATTTCATCTGTCATTTGGATGCCCAATCTTCCAGTCTTGCAAGGTCTTCCTGTAATGTATCACAGTCCGCTTGTGATTTAACTACTCTGAATAATTTTGTATCATCTGCAAATTTGATAACCTCACTCGTCGTATTCCTTTCCAGATCATTTATAAATATATTGGAAAGCACCTGTCCAAGTACAGATCCCTGAGGCACTCCACTGTTTACCCTTTTCCACTGAGAAAATTGACCATTTAATCCTACTCTCTGTTTCCTGTCTTTTAACCAGTTTGAAATCCATGAAAAGACATCGCCTCCTATCCCGTGACTTTTTAGTTTTTGTAGAAGCCTCTCATGAAGGACTTTGTCAAACGCCTTCTGAAAATCCAAATACACTACATCTACCAGTTCACCTTTATCCACATGTTTATTAACCCCTTCAAAACAATGAAGCAGATTTGTTAGGCAAGACTTCCCTTGGGTAAATCCATGTTGACTGTGTTCCATTAAACCATGTCTTTCTACCTTTGGGTAGGCGCTAATTTCTGAAAGTAAAATGTGCGGCTTGGCTGCACATTTTCCTTTCTGAATCGCGCAGGAATACCTAACAGGGCCATCAGCATGCATTTGCATGCGGGTGCTATTGGGGGTGGGGGGTTGGACGCGCGTTTTCGACCCCCTTACTGAATAAGGGGTAACGCTAGCGCGTCAAACGTACTGTTTTGGTCCAACTGTTCTCTCACCCTAGCTTGATGGACTCTATAACGGTGTACCATCAAGCTAGGGTGAGCGAACATAGTAGAAATGGCATCTTTGTGAGACTTTCCTCACTCCAAATGAAGTCTAATCTTCACTGAGGTGTACTGTGCTGTTCATACATCTCACTCTGCATGATAAACTGGCCCCTAAACCACCACCAACACCTCACCTCAAGCTATTAAATGACCCTCCTGAAGGTATATAAATACTTGTCTACTATGAAGGCCTTATAGCTAGTCAGTCTCTCACTCTCTCTTATTTACTGCAATACTACTGATGTGGTGTGGTAATTCTAAAATTTCTATAAACATGCCCTTTTTTTTAGCGCATATGTTATTATAGCATTTTGATTAATCTAGGGGTTAATTTGTTAATAAACCTAGGTCTTTGCCAAGTCTTTTTTTTTTTTGTCAGTTCCAAGGCATCTAATTATTTTAACTTCAAAAGTCTTGTGCTGGATTGCTTTAAATTTTCCTTTGATTATCCTGATCATAAGGTCATTGATTGTTCTAAAAAGTGCTCCCCCATGGAGGTGCCTCCTTCGTCTTCCCTGTGGTGCTTGCTCCTGTGTCTGTGGGAATTGTCTCTGGCCGTTAATGCCTGATCCGTCTCAACAACATGTAGTGTGCTTCTTCACATTTTACGCACTGAATAACATATACTACATTAGAGGAGCAGCAGGACTGAATTTGTTTCCCATGTGGGAGATTGTGGGGTCCTGTGATATACGCTGGCATAGTTAGCAGAGTGGTGCATTGCAGGATTATGTACCATTTTCTTCTTTCTGGATTTCTGTTAGAAGCTTGTATTTACTAATTTCTGCTTCAAATTAGGTGGCTCTCTGAAGGCAATTACCAGTTGAGAAATAATATTTACTCATCCTCCAGGAGGAGTGGCTGTAGGTTTTTTTTAATGATTTTTATTAGTTTTTTTCAGCTCTAGGTTGTATGTAACCACATGGAGTACTCTCTGTGTTTCTTTCTTTGTATTGCAGTAGATTTGTTCTGGATGTTGTAAGTGAAGAGTAACCTTCCTGGAGATGATATTAGGGGTGCAGTCTTTTTTTCTTTGAAGGATTCATTCGGGACCTTGAGGTTTTAAATCCCAGAAGTGGGCTTCCGTTCATCCCTGTCTTTTGGATCACAGCATATGCGGCTGTGATCCAAAAAAGAAGAGAGGCAGTCCATAGAAGGGTAATCAAAATGGTGTGGGCTCGCCATCAGAAGACCTATGAGGAGAGGCTGAAGGATCTGAATATGTACACCCAGGAAGAGAGGAGATGCAGGGGACATATGATACAGACCTTCAGATAGCTGAAACGTTTTAATGATGCACAAACTTCAAACCTTTTCCATCAGAAAGGAAACAATACAACTGGGGCTCATGAAATGAAACTCCAGAGGGGACAACTCAAAACTAACATCAGGAAATATTTCTGCACAGCGAGGGTGGTGGATGCCTGGAATGCCCTTCCGGAGGAGGTGGTGAAGACAAAAAGAGTCAAAGAATTCAAAGGGGCATGGGCTAGAGGATGCAAATGAAGAAAAAGGTGCATGGGAGTAACTTGCACAGTGTGGCAGTTACTACCCTTAATAGAAGGTGTGGGGATTACTACCCTTAACCAATTAGCCTTGATGCTTTTGACACAACTGCAACATTGCTCTCTGCTTTGATGGCGGTGAGGGGGCAGGGGGAGAAAGGGACGCTGGATTCAGATGACAACCAACGTGTACCTCGATTTTTATATTCTGGGGTACTGATACGCAGACATAAGGAAAAAAAAGCACAGGACTGCTTCCACGGCCAAGTCCAAATGCTAAGCACATCAGGCAGCACTGTCTGAATTTTCAAGAGGCTCCTCACCCAGTAAAACTGTTGCTAGCAGTAATTTTTTAGGGATTTGACAGTTGATTTTTTTTTTTTATTGTAAATATTACTACCCTAATCATAAGGCTTGGAGTGGCATGGAACAGCAGTTACTGCCTGTAAGGGAAAAATAGGGGTAACCTACATGGAGCGGCAGGTTTTACCATAAGAAACTTGCTGGGCAAGCTGGATGGGCCATTTGCTCCTTTTCTTCCATCAATACTGTGTTACTAAATTATTACTATGTCTGCGTATAATGGACATTTATTTATTTATTTATTTATTTTTATATATATACACACACGTATCTAACCCTTTTCTTGGAAGTGGCACGTTTCTTCAAGGGCACACAAAGTAATTTATAGTTCTGGGACTGTCTATACTGATTTTCTTCACTCCCCTCCTTTATCCCAAGGTGTGGATCCCTTCTGTTGGGGGAAGCCGATGCTCACGCCCGGGTGGTGGCTTGCCTTTTCTAAGAATCTTGTGTGTAATTCCCTCTGTAGTCCATGGTGCTGGAGTGCTGCAGGGACAAATGCACTGGATCCAGAACTGGGTGTTCAAATAATAGTTCATTGATTCTTCCAAAAGTTAAATCAATGTGTCCAATTCTGAATAAATGAAATTGCAGCTGACTGTCTTTCTGCTGTGTAAGTGTCCCTGGCTCAGGTTCCTTAAGACAATCCTACTACTCCTGCTCGGAGTGTATAACAGTCCAGAAAGTGGGAAACATCCTGCTCTGTGCAGGGGTCCCCGTAAAACACAGAAAAAAACTTTTACCCGAGCACACAGATGTTTCATCCTTTCACTCCGCATGTGCCTGTGTCCCTGGGGCTGAAGATGCCGTTGAGGGTCTCCAGATTTCGTCACCACCTTCCTTATAGTTCATGGACCTCTCAGAAGGAGGGGTCAGATGGTAAAGTTCAGAGCTGCACCTTCCAGCCCAGCTCCAGGCAAGCGGGGGTGGGGACAAGAAAAAAACTCCTGCCAAACCAAAATAGTATAAATCTCTTACAGCCACACATCTTCTCTGACGGGGAATCACTGCCCTGCAGATCTCGATCTCTCTCTCTCTAGACAGGGTTCTGTTGGGCCTTCAGTGTCCTGGCATCCATCACCAAAATGACCAGGCTCCCACCTCAGTGATCTTCTCTTGAAAAACAGCAAAAGTCGGCAAGAGGAAAAGCTCAGAGAGGAAATAACCTCCAAAAATACTACATGTACTCTGTGAGGGGATAGGCCTCATTCTGAAACGAATCTACTAGAGCTCCTCCCTCCTCAAAAGCTGAACTCAAATGCCACGCCTCTTTCTGTCTTAGCCCCTATAGGCAAGGTCCACTCACTCAAGCAGCTTCCAGAGGAGGTGCTGACCTGCAATATACTTTCTAGCTGACTAATGGGATGCTAGCCGCATCTAGTGGCTAACATCAGAGGAGTGCCACCTGTCAAGGGTGGAAACTGCAACAGAGAAGGGTAATTGCATCTGCCAGTCAGCCTGCAGGCAGCCACTTAATATGAAGCAGAAATGAGTAAAAAAAAAGCAAGCTTCCAACAGAAACAAGCATATGGCACACATCCTGCAATGCACCACACTCTGCTATCTATGCCATCACAGGACCCCCACCTTCACTCATGGGGAAAGACACTCAAAGGAATGGGATGCTACTCATTCTCCTCCTCTAATATAGTCCTGGAAATGTGAAGACGCATGCTGCAATGCCGAGACAGGCAAGACGTTAAAGGCAGGCCACACTTCACCTAGACTCAAGATCAGGGAAGATCAGGCCGACGCCTCCGTGGGTGGGGATCACTTTTCGGACCCAGGACACTGCATCAATGACCTTATGATCAGAGCCCCTGGTTTCCTGCGGCAGATTTTTCAAGATTCTGTGGCAAGAGTTGGCAAATTCTGAGGCATAAATTTCAAAATTCTGCAGCAATTATGTGTCAAATTTTCATAATTTTGCATATATTTGCAATGTAAAATAAAGTTTGTTGGTTTTTTTTTACTTTTTAAAAATAAAGTCCTTTTCTGACATTTCTGTGCCCAGTTAATTTATTTGGTTCTTTATTAGAAAGAAAAGGAATCTTATTCATTGGGTCTGGGGAGGAAGAGGTGGAGGGGACCTGGGAATGGAAGGAGGGGAGATCACAAAAGTGGGAAATGAAGAAGGAGTCTTAGGCAGTAGGGGCTGAAGGATAAAGGATGGAGGAGGACAAAGGCATAGAGGGAGGAGGGGATGGTGGATTCAGGGAGGATAAGGAAAGAGAATGAAGGCAGAGGAGGGAGTGAGGGGGAGGGGAGGAAGAAAGGAGTATTGGGGATGGGGTGGAAGAGAAGAGGGAAGACAGATGAAGAGGAAAAAGGAGGGAAGATGGGATGGGTGGAGGAGAAGGAGAAAAGATTGAGAGGGGTGAAGAAGGAAGGAAACCACAGGCTCCCCATCACACCCCATTCCCTCTTTCTTTACTCCCCTTCAAAAACCCTTTTGATCCCCTCACTCTCCCTTTTCTATTTCCTTCCCACCAATCCCCTCACTCTCCCTCATTCACTTTCTCCCATTCCCATAGTCCTACAAAATCCTGGTTCCCTCCCATACCCTTCACCAACCTTGGCTCGCTCCCTCTCCCCCCAGCCCACCCCTCATTCACCATGCTCTTCTCCCTCCACCCCACGAACCCAGGTTCATTCTCTCACCCATGACGATCCCTGGCTCATTGCCTCCCTCCATCCCCCCAGTGATCCCCATTCCATTCACTTCTCCCTTCCCTCCCCTCCTCCAGGATCCTCAGTTCATTCACTCACCCCCCCCCCTCTCTGCCCTCCTGCCAAATCTCCTCCCCCACTCACTCCTATTGTAAAATAAATGGAGGAGAGCGGGGCCCTTTGAGCCCCTCCTGCACTTCCCCCCACCTCTCCTCCAGAAAAGGGCAACCAAAATGATGGGATGGAACAGCTCTCCTATGAGGAAAGGCTGAAGAGGTTAGGGCTGTTCAGCTTGGAGAAGAGATGACTGAGGGTGATATGATAGAGGTGTTTAAAATCATGAGAGGTCTTGAACGAGTAGATGTCTAAGAAGGACTAAGTCTAAGTCTAAGAAGTAAGATGGGAGAGTTAGAGTGTATAGCAGCAAATGATGAGATTGGCATAATTGGCATCACAGAGACCTGGTGGAAGGAGGATAACCAATGGGACAGTGCTATATCAGGGAAAAAATTTTATTGCAATGATAGGGAGCATCAACTTGGTGGGGATGTGGCACTTTATGTCCTGGAGGGTATAGAGTCCAACAGGATAAAGATCATACAAGAGACTAAATGCTCAGTAGAATCTATATGGGTAGAAATCCCATGTGTGTTGGGGAAGAGTATAGTGATAGGAGTATACTACCGTCCACCTGGACAAAATGGTCAGACAGATGATGAAATGCTAAGAGAAATCAGGGAAGCTAACCAATTTGGCAGTGCAATAATAATGGGAGATTTCAATTACCCCAATATTGACTGAGTAAATGTAACATGAGGACTTGCTAGAGACATAAAGTTCCTGGATGTAATAAATGACTGCTTCAGGGAGCAATTGGTTCAGGAACCAACAAGAGAGGGAGCTATTTTAGATTTAATTCTTAGTGGAACGCAGGAGTTGGTGAGAGAGGTAACGGTGGTGGGGCCACTTGGCAACAGTGATCATAACATGATCAAATTTAAACTAATAACTGGAAGGGGGACAATAAGTAAATCTGCAGCTCTAAACTTTCAAAAGGGAAACTGATAAAATGAGGAAAATAGAAAAAAACTGAAAGGTGCAGCTGCAAAGGTTAAAAGTTTTCAACAGGCATGGACATTGTTTAAAAATACAATCCTAGAGGTGCAGTCCATATGTTTTCCACACATTAAGAAAGGTGGAAGGAAGGCAAAACGATTACCGTCATGGTTAAAAGGTGAGGTGAAAGAGGCTATTTTAGCCAAAAAAACATCCTTCAAAAATTGGAAGAAGGATCCATCTGAAGAAAATCGGATAAAGCATAAGCATTGTCAAGTTAAGTGTAAAACATTGATAAGACAGGCGAAGAGAGAATTTGACAATGAAGTTGGCCATAGAGGCAAAAAATCATCATAAAAACTTTTTAAAATATATCCGAAGCAAGAAACCTGTGAGGGAGTTGGTTGGACCATTAGATGACAGAGGGGTTAAAGGGGCTCTTAGGGAAGATAAGGCCATTGCAGGAAAGACTAAATGAATTCTTTGCTTCCGTGTTTACTAATGAGGATGCTGGGGAGATAACAGTTCCGGAGATGGTTTTCTGGGGTGATGAGTCAGACGAACTGAACGAAATCACTGTGAACCTGGAAGATGTAGCAACTCACCTGGACCGGATGGTATGCATCCTAGGGTACTGAAGGAACTCAAAAATGAATTTCTGATCTATTAGTTAAAATGTGTACCTATCATTAAAATCATCCATTTTACCTGAAGACTGGAGGGTGGCCAATGTAACCCCAATATTTAAAAAAGGCTCCAGGGGCGGTCCGGGTTAACTATACAGTGAGCCTGACTTCAGTGCCGGGAAAAATGGTGGAAACTATTCTCAAGATAAAAATCATAGAGCATATAGAAAGACATGGTTTAATGGAACACAGTCAACATGGATTTACCCAAGGGAAGTCTTGCCTAACAAATCTGTTTCATTTTTTGAAGGGGTTAATAAACATGTGGATAAAGGTGAACTGGTAGATGTAGTGTATTTGGATTTTCAGAAGGCGTTTGACAAAGTCCCTCATGAGAGCCTTCTAAGAACACTAAAAAATCATGGGATAGGAGGCGATGTCCTTTCGTGGATTACAAACTGGTTAAAAGACAGGGAAACAGAGAATAGCATTAAATGGTCAATTTTCTCAGTGGAAAGGGTAAACAGTGGAGTGCCTCAGGGATCTGTACTTGGACCGGTACTTTTCAATATATATATAAATGATCTGGAAAGGAATACGACAAGTGAGGTTATCAAATTTGCGGATGATACAAAATTATTCAGAATAGTTAAATCACAAGCGGACTGTGATACATTACAGGAAGACCTTGCAAGACTGGAAGATTGGGCATCCAAATGACAGATGAAATTTAATGGGACAGTGTAAGGTTTTGCATATAGGGAAAAAGAACCCCTTGCTGTAGTTATACGATGGTAGGTTCCATATTAAGGAGCTACCACCCAGGAAAGAGATCTAGGCATCATAGTGGATTATACTTTAAAATCGTCAGCTCAGTGTGCTGCAGCAGTCAAAAAAGCAATAGAATGTTAGGAATTATTAGGAAGGGAATGGTTAATACAACGGAAATGTCATAATGCCCTCTATAATGCTCCATGGTGAGACCGCACCTGGAATACTGTGTACAATTCTGGTCGCCACATCTCAAAAAAGATATAGTGTGTGATGGAGAAGGTACAGAGAATGGGCAACCAAAATGATAAAGGGGATGGAACAGCCTCCCCTATGAGGAAAGGCTGAGAGGTTAGGGCTGTTCAGCTTGGAGAAGAGACGGCTGAGGGGGATATGATAAAGTCTTTAAGATCATGAGAGGTCTTGAACGAGTAGATGTGAATCTGTTATTTACACTTTCGAATAATAGAAGGACTAGGGGGTATTCCATGAAGTTAGCAAGTAGCACATTTAAGACTAATCGGAGAAAATTCTTTTTCACTCAACGCACAATAAAGGTCTGGCATTTGTTGCCAGAGGATGTAGTTAGTGCAGTTAGTGTAGCTGGGTTCAAAAAAGGTTTAGATAAGTTCTTGGAGGAGAAGTCCATTAACTGCTATTAATTAAGTTTACTTAGGGAATAGCCACTGCTATTACTGGCATCAGTAGCATGGGATCTTCTTGGTGTTTGGATAGTTGTCGGTTCTTGTGGCCTGGTTTGGCCTCTGTTGGAAACAGGATGCTGGGCTTGATGGACCCTTGTTCTGACCCAGCATGGCAAGTTCTTATGTTCTTATGTTCCCTGCTGGCAGTTCTGTTCTCGGGGAATTTTGCACCAAACTAAAACTTCCATATTGTATTTTAAATTAGCCATTGCTCAAAGCTAGACCATAGTGTGTTATTATGACAAACAAACTATGCAAACATCTGCAGAATTTAAAAATGTTTTGTGTGGAATGTTAAATGCTATGGCATGCAGTTCCCTTAGGAGAAGACCGTTATAGGAAGCAAATTCATTGTCTCCCTGATGGTTTGGTTTTATAGAGGAACCATTTAAATTTCTGCGACATAGCATCAATGCTAATCTGTCATACTATGCACAAGGTTTAATAAGTATCCAAGTGTATTTAACTGAAATGCCGTATCTGTGAGCCAGAACGTTCATACACTTATTCACCTCCTCTCTCAAGCTCTGCAGCTTTTATCCTGCTCCATCTGGCTAAATTTCTTTTTCCTGACTGCTTTACAAAGCAGCACTTCCATGAATATCCTCCAGATTATAAGGAAAAGATGATGCATTCTCAATAGAAAGAGGTTGAACTTTATGAACACATCCTGCTCGTGAGCAGAATAAGGCAGTGCTAATAGATTTCTAAGTATTTAAGCTGCATTACGCAGTCGTTTCTGCTGGTACTGTATTGTACTTATTAAGTGAGCTAGGCTTGGCAGCTGCGCAAAGAGCCACTTTTAATTTATTTATTGGTATTTATATGCCGTTAATGCAAAAGCCTGAAGCAGCTTACAGTAAAAACATACATAATAAAACGAAGAATAGAAAACGTTAAATATATGTTATAAAACTGCAGATGAAAAATACGACAGAATTAAAAACAACTAATTAAAAAAAAAACAACAGTGGTCAACTTGCACAGCACCTTTAGATCTTCATTAACAAAATGCTTGCTTGAATAATAATGTTTTTAAGGCACTTTTAAACCCCTTTAGGCATGCCATCATCCTAAATTCTTATATAAGAACATAAGAAATTGCCATGCTGGGTCATACCAGGGGTCCATCAAGCCCAGCATCCTGTTTCAAGCAGAGACCAATACAAGCTACAAGAACCTGGCAAGTACCCAAACACCAGGAAGATCCCATGCTACTGATGCCAGTAGTAGCAGAGGCCATTCCCTAAGTCAACTTGATTAATAGTAGCAGTTAATGGACTTCTCCAAGAACTTATCCAAACCTTTTTTAAACCCAACTACACTAACTGCACTTGCAGAGCGCTCGAGTGTAGGCCAGCCTGTTCTCTAAATGAGGCCCTGGCTTCAGCCCTGGGCCTAGGCCTTATGGATCAATTTGTTTTATTTCAAAACAAAACGTGAAAACCAACAAAATTTCATCATATTTTCAATTGTTTCACTTTCAGACTGAAATGAAACGAAATAGAAAATATTGTTTCATTCCCTATTTCATGTCTCCTGAATGCCCATCCCTATTAGAACATGAATGGAGAATAAAACAGAGAATATCATAAGTCCTCTGTATTACTCCATGGTGCAACCGCATCTTGAGTATTGTGTTCAGTTCTGGTCACCATATCTCAAGAAAGATACAGCAGAATTAGAAAAGGTACAGAGAAGGGCGATCAAAATGATAATGAGGATGAAATGATTCTCCTATGAAGAAAGGCTAAAAAGGTTAGGACACTTCAGCTTGTGGTGGAGATGGCTGAGGAGAGATATGATAGAGGTTTATAAAATAATGAGTGGAATGGAATGAGTAAACTTTAATCAGTTGTTTAATCTTTCAAAAATTACAAGGACCAGAGGACACACAATAAAGTTACTGGGTAATACATTTAAAACTAATAAGAGTCACCAGAATCACTCTTCCTGGGTGGACCTCTATCCTTCTGAGTATTTTGCATAATTAAGCTCTAGAATTCATTGCCAGAGGATGTGGTGAAAGCTATTAGTGTAGCTTTGATTAAAAAAGGTTTGGACAAGTTCCTGGAAGAAAAGTCCATAAACCATTATTAAGGAGGAGATATAGATATCCACTGCTTATTCTTGGCATAAGCAGCTTGCAATCCTGCCATGTACTTGTGACCTGATTGGCCACTGTTGGAAACAGGATGCTGGGCTTCATGGACCCTTGGTCTGACCCAGTATATTCTTATGTCGTATTGTGTCGCTAACAGGGAATGCTTATCGCATCTGGCCCTGGGGCCCAGAGTACAAATTAAAGAATGAACCCAGCCATTTTCAAATTCCCTGAAACTCAGACTCGGTGACATTATTTGATATTACCAAGGGGTCACCCCACTCTCAACCCCAGTGCTAACCCTGTCTGGCCCTGTTGCACAACTGGGGCTGCAAAGTGCCTTGACGGCAGGGTGCAACGTCAACCATCAAGCTACAGTAGTTTGCATTTTGTCAAAGAAAATAGCTGGGTGGCAGTTGGCAGCGGGCTGGGGGCAGGATACAGAGCCAATACCGTATTTACAAAAGATGTTTAATGCGAAACATCGGCCTGTGTTGAGCCAGGATCATTATCAATATAACTCAGATATATAACTGATGAATTTTTAATTCCAAAGAAAAAAAAAGACTATAAAATGAATTTCTTCACATAACGCAAATGATGTAGCGGTCCGGGCGGCCCGTATGTGTAAGGGCACGCCGTCAGGCTTGCTGATGCGTGTCATATCATTTAATAAGCTCATACTGTCCGAAATTTAATTGTTTGTTTAATAGGACTATCAATAATCTGTTGGTTGTTGGAGTTTCCTTTTATTATGATTTGATTAATGAAATAGTGAAACATAAAGTGAATTGGGATCCAGTTGTCCACACCCTTTAAATGATCTATATCTATGATATACTTGGCTCACTGAATATGGTTTCTGTCTGTCAGGCACCATGCTGGTACAACTCTGGCCGTGAAGGGGTGATGTGTTCAATAGTTTGCAAGGCCGCAGGAGGGAGGGGGTGGAACCAGAGAGATACTGAGGCCGATAGGCCCGGTGGAGGCAGAACAGCTCTGGAGCTGGAGAGAGGGAACGAGTGCTTGGGTCAGGCTGGGGGGAAGGAATGAGAGTCCTCAGGTCAGGCAGTGAGTTGGAATGAGCCTACTGACCAGGGATGGGGGGTATCAGCATCATTGTCCTGCCGATGTTTCCCAGAGACAGCAAGCAAATGGTTAATATTTACTATCCAGAACTCTAATATATTAACAAGGTAAATGACAGCAGATACAGAACAAAAAGGCCCATTTAGTCTGCCCTGCAGTGATTTTATAGAGATCAAATTGTATTTATTTAGATTTGTATATTCCGCTTTTCACTCTTTTTTTCAGCACTTCAAAGCGGATTACATTCAGGTGCTGTTGATTTTTCCCTATCCCCAATCCCACTGTGTCCACGTTATGGCTGCAACTGCTGCTCTGTGTAGGTTACCCCATGCCTTCCAGGAAGCACCCCGCAGCCAATTCACTGCTGTCCTGGGCTGCAACTGTCACTCACTGAAGGTTACTCAGTCAGTACTTCTCTTGCCATTCTCTTGCCACTAGGGATCCTCTGGGTTCATTCCAACTTTTCTTGAAGTATGTCCTTGTCCTGGCCACCATCACCACCACCTCCGGCAGAGCATTCTTAGCATCCACTACCCTCTCTGTGAAAAAAATATGTCCTGACATTGATCCTGAATCTACTCCTCTTGGAGCTTCATATTATGAACCCCCCTAGTTCTATAGATTCCTGCCCACTGCAAAAAGATCGGCTCCCTGTGCATTAATACTTTTCATTATTTAAATGACTGCATCATATTCCCCATCTCACCTCTCTTCTAGGGCACACATATTGAATTCCTTCAGTCTCAATTCATAGGGCTTTTGGTACAAACAGTGCTGCATTCTGGTTGCCTTTTTCTGCGCTGTCTCTCTCTATATCTTTTCTAACTTACGGCCTCCAGAACTGAACACAGTACTCCAGGCCTCACCCGTGACCTGCAAAAAGGCATTATTAACTCTCTGTTTCTACCGATTGTGCCTCTCCCTAGGCATCTAAGCATCCTCCTGGCTCTGGCCACTACCTGATCACACCGTTTCACTACCTTGAGATCTTGACAAAATATGTATATATGATTGAATAAATATGTACACTAAAGAGCATTTGAAGATGGGATTGCCCCCCCCCCCAGCGCTCCCCCTTCTGTAACAGTGCCCTTATTTTAGTATTATTTGAAAGGACAAATACCCCTCCTTTATGTACCCATTTCACCCCACTCATGATTTTATAAAACTTCTCTCACATCCCCTCTCAGCCATCTCTTTTCCAAGCTGAAGAGCCCTGGCCTGCGGAGCCTCTCATCATAGGGTATTGTAAGTCCACTGGGAATATTTATCCCTTCTATTGTTCCATCCCCTTTAACATTTGTCTCCTTCCTCTGCACCTTTTCTAGATCCGCTATGTCTTTTTTGAGTTGGGGCGACCTAAACTGCACACAATACTCAAGGCGTTGCCGCACCATGGATCAGTACGGAGGCAATAAATATACTGTTTTCTGTTTTATTCTCCATTTCTTTTTGGATCATTTTTAATGTTCTATTTCCTTTTTTTGACTGTTGCTGCACGCTGAACTGAGGATTTCAATGTACTATCCACAAGGACCCGAAAGTCCTATTCCTGCATGGTGATTCCCAATACAGTCAAACATACACAATATGTGAGGATTAATTATGTCTTAACATTTCATCCGTTTGTTTTTCACCTTCAGAAATTGGTATCAGACTGCGTGCTCAATCGCTTAGGCTCTTTTATGATGGCAATGGTACTAGGATAGTAACTTCATTTACCAATTTCACTAATGTACTCTTTTTATTATATATGCCAATTTTTAACTTTTTAATCGTTTTAAAATTTTTTTACTTATCTTGCCAAATTCATGACAACCTCTCCGCACCGTTGTGTGAACTTGTCCCGTAAATATCCAAATCAACTGCCTGACAGGCAGTGCTATCAACCAATATGTGTGTGTGTGACTGCTAAAATTCTACCCTCCCGACATTGCAATGTTTCGGCGGCACAGCTCGCTTGCTTCAGGGGATTCCTCCTAATAAGAGGATATGAAATACCATTTTCATTAGTACACTATTCACATTTACTGATATTTTTTGCAAACATTGTACTATTAAACATAGAACGCACATCTCTTTACTATCCATTGCCAGTTTTTTTTTTTTAGCGCAAAACTTACAGCGCAGGAAGTGGTGGTGAATATACATTCACCACCACTTCCTTATTTTTAAACCTCCCCCTTTTCTTCAACAACTTTACTGTTTCCATTTCAATAAAATTCCTTTCAAACATTATTAGACATGAGATGCTCAACACAACGGTACTTACTCGTTTTACTGACCATTACCGGTTCCTTCCCCACAGCACAAAACTTTCAGCGCAAACGCTCAGTATATACTGACCATTACTTCCTGGATTCCCAATACAGAACACAACAATACCTGTACCTGTAGTTGGGGTTATTTTTCCCTATGTGCGTCACTTTGCACTTTTTCATATTAAATTTCATCTGCCATTCAGATGCCCAGTCCCCCAATCTTCTGCAGTTCCTTGCAATCTGCTCCTATTTTAACAGCTTTTAATAATTTTGTGTTGTCTGCTTATTTGATTGCTCTCCAAAAAGTGAGATTTATAGTCAATACAGGAGGTATGGATTGTATTTATGATGCTGCTTAATTCTAGCTTAATGACCTAAAAAATATAGTGAGTGTAAAGAACCCCAAGGTAAACTCACAAATGGCAAAGAAGCTGTTTGAAAGCCGTTACCTGTGAAAGAAAGGCATGGGTTTTTTTCCCTACAAATATATAAAAGCTAGAGGAAGAGCAAGCTGCTAAGTGGTTTGCTGGCCATCTGGTAATTCTGCCACCCATTGCAAACAGTGAGGAACAGTTACATCATCAGTGCTGCAGCTCCAGCCTGCCATCCTTGGATTCATGTCTAAAAGTATGAATGGATTGATTCACCATAAGAACATAAGAACATGCCATACTGGGTCAGACCAAGGGTCCATCAAGCCCAGCATCCTGTTTCCAACAGTGGCCAATCCAGGCCATAAGAACCTGGCAAGTACCCAAAAACTAAGTCTATTCCATGTTACCGTTGCTATTAATAGCAGTGGCTATTTTCTAAGTCAACTTAATTAATAGCAGGTAATTGACTTCTCCTCCAAGAACTTATCCAATCCTTTTTTAAACCCAGCTATACTAACTGCACTAACCACATCCTCTGGCAACAAATTCCAGAGTTTAATTGTGTGTTGAGTAAAAAAGAACTTTCTCCGATTAGTTTTAAATGTGCCACATGCTAACTTCATGGAGTGCCCCCTAGTCCTTCTATTATCCAAAAGAGTAAATAACAATTCACATTTACTCATTCTAGATCTCTCATGATTTTAAAGACCTCTATCATATCCCCCTCAGTCGTCTCTTCTCCAAGCTGAAAAGTCCTAACCTCTTTACTCTTTCCTCATAGGGGAACTGTTCCATCCTCTTTATCATTTTGGTTGCCCTTCTCTGTACCTTCTCCATCACAACTATATCTTTTTTGAGATGCGGCGACCAGAATTGTACACAGTATTCAAGGTGCGGTCTCACCATGGAGCGATACAGAGGCTTTATGACATTTTCCATTTTATTCACCATTCCCTTTCTAATAATTCCCAACATTCTGTTTGCTTTTTTGACTGCCGCAGCACACTGTACCGACGATTTCAATGTGTTATCCACTATGACGCCTAGATCTCTTTCTTGGGTTGTAGCACCTAATATGGAACCTAACATTGTGTAACTACAGCGTGGGTTATTTTTCCCTATATGCATCACCTTGCACTTATCCACATTAAATTTCATCCTCCATTTGTCAAACTTGAAGTCGCAGCCCAGGAACTGGGTTGCAGCCCCATTCCCTGCGATTCTGTGCTACGTGGCGCCTGCATGCTCGGGCTTCTCTGCCTCATGGCAAGGACAGTGCTGAAAGTACGGGTACCATGTGGCTCAAACGTCTTGATCGGTGCACGATACCTGCACTCTCAGCGCTGTTCTCGGGATGAGAGCTGAGGAGCCCGAGATTACGGGCGCCACACGGTTCAAAGTGACTGCGAGGCATAGAGCAGGAACGCCGGTGACAGGGAGTGATGGAGATGGGAAGGGGGAGACGGTTGTGAGCAAGAGAGTGTAGGCTGGGGGTAGAGAAAGTGAAAATGAGCAGTGGGAGCTGTGGAGGAGAGGTGTGGTGAAAGTGAGCATTGAGGACTAGATGGAAGAACCCAATTTTAAATTAAAGATTGCATGAGATGATAGAAGGTGCAGGAGCCTTGACAGAACAACTGTCCAAAAGTTAAACAAAATTTGATTGTCATGCACTTAGAAGAAATTATGGCAAATTAGGTGGCTTTTTGGAGCACCAACTGCAGTTCATGAGAGAAATCTGCCTTCTGCCGACCATCTCCTCTGCCTACTGTAATCCTCTCCCTTCTCTGCAGCCAGCTTGTGGGTGGAAGCCATAAATTTAAAACTTTTGCTTGTGAATTGGCTACTGAGAAGGGGAAAGATTGCAGTGTGCAGGATCTGCCTGCCTTCACAACCGCTTCTTTCCCAAGTGACAGCTGCCAGCGGACCCTATCCCATGCTGGCTGAAGATGAGGTCTGTGGGATTGCCACAGAGCCCATCCTGCATTGGCTGAGGAAGAAGCCCAGGCTACCATGAAGCCTGTCCGATGGCGGCTGAAGATGACATCTGGCGGGGCCACTGCAGATCCCATCCCATGGCAGCTAAAGAAGAATCCTGACAGGCCGCCGCAGAGGAAATCTAGCAACGGCTGAAGACGGGGGGGCCTCCACAGAGCCCATTGAGTGGTGGCCAAAGACCAGTCCCTGAGAAGGTGTGTGCTTGAGTGAGTGTGAGAGTGCCTTTGTGTTTGTGTGTGAGTGTGTGTATGAGAGGGAGAGAACCTGCATGTGTGTGTGTGTGTGCGGAAGAGCGAGGGAGAGTCTGTGAGCATGTGTGTGAATGAGGAAGAGAGCGCTTGTTTATGTGTAAAACGTCTGTGTGGCCCCCCTGCCCCCAATCCACAACAATCTCAGAGTGGCTCAAAAAATCAAAAGATCCCAGGACAGCAGGAGATTTTTTAATCCTTATTAGTTTTGTTGTTAGGGTGTTATTTGATGTGTCTGCTGTTTTGAAATAATTTATTGGAGTTTGGGGAAATAGTAAAACAAATTTCTGTGAGTTTTTCATTATTGGATGTTCTATTTGTTGGCTGTTTTGAAATATGTATGGTTTTACTATTAGAGACATAGAGACATGACAGCAGAAAAAGACAATATGGCCTATTAAGCCTGCCCATCCACCCAACTAATTATGTTTTATATTTCTTGATTTTATTTGATGTTTTATGAGGAGTGGTGATGATTTATTTTTGAACTGAACAAAAAAGATTCCACCCTCCTACTTAGCAAAACAAATATACTAATGTATCACATGGCTACCATAGGTTAAGATGCTGGACTGCATTCCCTTAGCATATGACTTCTATCCAATTAAAATATCTTGAGGAGGGCGCAGAGAAAAGAATAGACCAGCCACCTGAGGCTGTTGAGAACGGGGCAGGGAATCCCCTTGCCGGCCGTGAGCTCCAGCTGACCCGCCGACGCCGCGACGTGAGGGGCGGACCCTGAGGCGGATCCCGGAAGTTACCCTTTTAGGGGAGCTTAGCAGCGGCGCACAGCAGAGCCGGCGCGCTGCTGAAGCCGCGCGCGCTAAAGGGGCGCACAGCGAGACAGCTTTGCCCGGCTTCGCCCGGAATCGCCGGACGACGGCAAACATCTGTTGGGTGTAACCAGGTACTGTTTTTCGTTTGTTTTGCTTGTTAAAATAGTATCTTCTCTGCTTACCAACAATTGCACACAAAGTTTGGCGTCATAAACTGTGTGAATCTGCTATTACTAAAGCAAAATGCCTCCAAAAAGGAAGGGCAAGGTGCGAGTGTTTCCACCACTTCCCTTGCCGTCTCCAATTCAGCAGGAGATAAGCAGATTTCTCCTTTCACCTGCGCTGAATGAGATGAAGTCCAAAGACTTTGATGTGCCTCTCAGTCAGGGAGGGCTGAGTGGGCCTACAAACGAGGCTTCATTAAGCCCTAACATCGGCATGCCCCCTGCACAAAGACTGGCGGACAGTACCCAGGAGGGTATTGTAGAGAACATCGTAGAGGGGGCGGCTGCTATCTTGGACTCAACTTCAGGAAGTGGAATAGGAGACCTGAGGTTGGAAAACCCTGAGGGAGGGAATTTAGATCAAAAGCTCCGAGATATCAGTATTATTGACCTCCCTACTCGCCCAGCAGTGGTAACCCTAGATTCACTTTGGAGGATGATGGAAGGAATGCTTTTGAATATTAAAGGGTTAGAAAAGAAAGTGGATAGTTTAATAACAGGAACTCAACAGGACACGCTACAAACACAGAAACAAATTAAAGAGTTGGTTGACAGGACCAAAGAGTTGGAGAATTCCCAAAAGAAAAATATAGAATTCCAAGTAGCTGTTGTCAAAGACAGAGAAATAATTTCTAGAAGGCTTGAATCTCTAGAAAACACAGCCAAGAAATATAATTTGAGAATCATGAATTTTCCCAGAGTAATTGGGGAAATACCCCATATTACTTTAAAAAATTTGCTTAAGGAAATACTTGGCTCTGTTGCTGGAGATAAAATAATTGTACTTAATTAGTATTTTATACCAAAAAAAAGAATTCCAGAAGATAGATTAGAACAACCCTTTCAGGGTGATCTAACAAATTTTCTTGAGTCTAGTAACCAGGTAATTGATTGGGGGACTCTTTTGGCCAATTTCTCCATATTAGAGGATATAAGCTTGATAATGAAAAATTATTTCCAAAAATATCCGGTCAACTATATGGGAAAACAGATAAAGATATTCCCTGATCTTGCTTTCTCAACACAATTACGTAGGAAAGCCTTCCTGGCTTTACGCCAGGAGGTAACTGATATGGGATTTATTTTCACCTTAAGATTTCCGTGTAAGTGTGTCCTGAGAAAACAAAATGATGTATTTATTTTTTTCTCCCCTGACCAACTTAAAGATTTCTTAGAACAGAGGAAAATTCCAGCCTCATCCCCAATAATGAATTAAGGAATAAAGGAATATAAAACAGGCAGGTATTATGGGCCCTTTTGTTTATATATTGAAGTAAAAATACTCCCAATGATTTCTGTATGTAGTGCAATGTCCCCTCAAATGTGATTAATACTGAATGAAACTGGCTGTGGTAAAATGTTAGTAGTGCTTTACAATGGAGATAAGAGCCCATTGAAATTACCATTATAGATTTTCTTTATTATTTATGTACCGCAATCAGATCATGTATTTCCCATTGCAAACATTTGTTTGTATATATTGAAAATGATAAATAAAGGATTAAAAAAAAAATAAAAAAGAAAAAAAAATAAAAAAAAAAAAATAAAAAAAAAATAAAATATCTTGAATTACAATCATAGATCATAAAGTCTGTCCTCGACTCTCCTGAATTTTTTACACCAATAACTAACAAAACTATCCCCATTTATCATATCTGGGATCTCGGACAGAGGAAGACAATTTCTCCCCAACAAAGACCAAGTAATCCTAAAAATTTCTTGTGCATTATTATCTGCTTTCTCTATCTTATCTTTCAAAAACATTGTTTTCGCATGTCTAACTTCAAATATATATCTATTTGCAAATTTACGCAAGTTCAGCTTATCATCCCATCAATGGGATTTTATCCAAATCTTTTCCAGTTTCCATGCTTCTTGTCTTTTCTTATTTGACTCTGGAGAAAACCAAGGCATAGAGGCCAACTTTTTATGTAACCTCACTTCCTGTCTAAAACTTTCACAATGGAAGAATTCCATTGTACCACCAAGTCCTCCACCTTTTTGTTCTTCAATAATACGTTTTCCTTGCTCCATTCTGAATAAAACATATCCACAGCAATTTTACATTGGGATATTTTTTTGCCATCAACCCGCTGACTCCTGACAGACTCCAAGGACCTCAAAAGAAAAACAAATGAAATGATGATTGGACCATAACACCTCTGAGTCCGGGAAAGGTATCTAAAGGTCTGTATCATATCTCCCCTGCACCTCCTCTCTTCCAGGGTATACATATTCAGATCTATCAGCCTCACCTCATGTCTTCCAGTGCTGATCCCTCACCATTTTGGTCGCTCTTCTTTGGACTGCCTCTATTCTGTCTTTATCCTTTTTGAGATATGGATACGAATACAGAACACAGTACTCCAGGTGAGGCCTCACCAAGACCTGTACAAGGGCATCATCACCTCTTTTTTTTACTTACTGATTATTCCTCTATCTTTGCTTTAGCTATCGCCTTGTCACATTGTTTCGCCATCTTCAGATCATCAGACACTATTACACCAAGGTCTTTCTCCCAGCCCATGTGCATTAATCTGTCACCGCCCATCACAAAATTTTTTTTTTTGATTACTGCACCCCTGATGCATGTCTCTGCACTTCTTGGCATTGAATCCCTGCTGCCAAATCTTCAATCACTCTTCAAGCATTTTGAAATCACTTTTCATTCTTTCTACTCCTTCAGGCATGTCCCCGCTGTTGCAGATCTTAGTATCATCCATCAACAGTCAAACTTTACCTTCTATCCCTTCCCCCAGTTCGTTTACAAAGATATTGAAAAGAACTTGTCCCAAAACCAATCCCTGTGGCACTCCACTTAAAACCATTCTTTCTTCAGAGTAGGTTCCATTTACTATTATATGCTGTGTCCTGTCAGTCAGCCAGTTTGCAATCCATGCTACTACCTTGGCACCCACTCCCAAGTCTCTCATTTTGTTCACCAGTCTACTGTGTGGGACCGTATCAAAAGCTTTACTAAAATCCAAGTAAATCACATCGAACACTCTTCCCTAATCCAATTCTCTAGTCACCCACTCAAAAAAATCAATCAGATTTATCTGACAGAACCTTTCCCTGGTGAATTCATGCTGCCTCGGGCGAGCAACCCACCGAATTGTAGATAGTTCACTATCCTTTCCTTCATCAGAGTCTCCACTTATTTTCTCACCACTGAGGTGAGGCTAATCAGCCTGTAGTTTCCAGCCTCCTCTCTGCTACCACTCTTGTGAAGTGGGACCCAGGACCGGTGCTACAGGGTGTACAAACTGTGCATTTGCATGGGGTGGCAACTCTATGGGGGTGGCATCTCAAACCAGAATCAGGTTAGTGCCATGTGCAGTAGTGGAGGAACAACAGCCCTGCCTGCCCTCCTCCTCTACACAAGCAGCAGGAGAAGCCATGTACCACAGTAGAAATTCAGTTTCAATTACTGGCTTTCTCTCTCTTTCTCTCGTGCCTCCCTCCCCACAAATTCATGATCAGCCTCTGCTTTCCTGCACAACCGAAGGGTGGAAGTCTGCTTAAGCCTGAAAATGCCCCCAGTAAATTCTGTCATCATGGAAATGCAAAGGGTTGCCACCCTCGTTCCATTCCCCTTTTCACCGTGAGGCAGTGCGGGGACTAGAAAGCAGAAAGAGTATGCTCGCACAAAGGCTGCATTGCAAAAAGCAGCAGGAAGCAACAGAAAGTAAATGTGGGGCTAATCTTGAGCAGGAGCACGAATGTCACTCTGCAGTTTTTAAAGAGACTGCAACAGGAAAGCTCCTGGGGCCCCTAGAGATGACATCACCAGTGCAGCCCTATAAAAAGGAATTTCCCAGCACAACTCACCTCAGCAACAGGTCCAGCTACTTCTTAAGAGATTGTGTTGCTTCCCAGCATTCTACCTTTGTTCCAGCCTTGCCTTCAGTCCTCATCCAGCTTGCCTTAGACTTCATCCTGCTGTCTTCGGTTGTCCTCTATCTTCGTTCCAATCTATACCATACTGCTTACTTGTTCTTGTCCTAGCCTCTTCACTCTGCCTATCCATCCCTCTTCATCTCCCTCGGATGGATATCTGGTTTTGATCTCAACTTGGACCTCAGATATACTTGACCACTGCCTTCCCCTAACTACTGCCTGGACCTTGGATATACCTGACCAGTGCCTGCTTCTAGCCATTGCCTGGACCTCGGATATGCTTGACTGCCACCTGCTTATCACCCTAACTACTATAGACTTTCTATTCTACCATCAGCAGAGACCCCCACTTAAGTCCTGCTAGCCCCAGCACTTAAAGGCTCAACCTGAGGGGAACGTAGGCAAGTATACATGAAGGTCCTAATGGGTTTCTGCTTTGCTTGGATCCATCATCTGATGGTGGGAACCTGCAGGGGGGAGCCCTGCAGGTAGAGCCAATCCTGCCTCAGCCTAAGGGTCCACAGATATAACAGACCCTCTCCCACCCCTTCTCCTCACTATGAAGTAGGGAATACATGCAGAGCAAGGGAGAGCATTAAGTCAACCAGTACTGTTATCATCTTCAGAGCCAATGGGGGAGGAGAAGGTGGGGCTCACTCCTGCCCCAAATACCCTTTCTATGGCAGTAGATGGTTTCAGGGGTGGGAGTGGAAGGAGGGTTCTTGGGGCATAGAGAACCTTATATCATGCTGGGGGGAGACAGAAGGGTGAATACAGAGCTCTCGGGATGGGGGGGGCAACCATTCAGCCAGCAATAGGTTCTTTATGGGGAGATATTGAGCTGCAGATGCCCTATAGGCATAGTTGGGGGTGGGGGAGGGCATTGGCATTACCACCACTAGTAACATAAGCATGTTATCAGCAGGCTGTGGTAACATGGCTTTTAATGTGGTATCCATTAAAGATAGTGAATACCATCTTGATCGTGCTGCATGAATTTGTATTTCTTATGTGCTTTAATAAAAGACCCCTTTGTGTGGAGAAATGTCTACAAATAGGCTTGTTTTGTGTTTTGTTTATTTATTATGTATTCATTTATTTTAAAATATTTATAACCTGAACTTTACTATAAGCATGAGGTGGTTTACAAAGTGAACAACATAAATAAAACACTTTCAGGTTTGATAAAAACAAAAACCGTCTAAGTCTAGCTCCAGTTAAAATCCTCACTGCAGTATTTTGCACAATTTGTAATGGACGGATGGCATTTGCGGGGAGACCAAGATATAAAGAGTTACAATAATTGAGATGATTCAGGACTAACAATTGCAACACTGAATGGAAATCTGGTGGTTCTGACAAAAGCTTCAATTGCTTTAACAAGCAGAGCTTAAAGAAAGAAGATTTAACAACTGCAGAAATGTGATTTCATTCAAGCCAAGGTGGATGTTAAGTAAAATTGCAATTTCTCAAACTTACTTCTAATCAATGCTCTTCTTAAGAGTGTGGGATAAACCTAATGGCTAGAAGATGGAAATGAAAAACCAAGAATCTGTAGTAACTTTTGATGCAACATTTTTGCATAGGGAGGTAGGGCAACCTGCAAAAAGCAACATTTACAACCCCAAACAGAACCTGTGCAGATTAGTAATCTAATGGTTAAAGCAGCAGGTTGTAAATCAGAGAAACTACAATTCAAATCCTGCTGAGACTCCTTGTGAATTTGGGCAAATTCCTTTAACCTTCATTGCCTCAGGTATAAATTTAGGGGTTCATTTACTAAAGGATTTCTCCCATTCTATGTCTATGGAAAAAGTGCTTAGTAAGTCAGGCCCTGAGATTGTAAACCTTGGGGACTTGTAAATACCTCCAGTCCCTGAATGTAATCTGCTTTGAAGTGGCAGACCAGTTATGAAAGGTAAAATAAAAAAAAACCAAAAAAAACCCCTACATGGCGTGACAATTACAACTCTAAACATTTGCTGGGAAGACTAGGTGGACCATTTCAGTCTTTATCAGTGATAATTTACTATGTTACTATGTAAGTCCCAATTGTCTTGGGCACCACTAGCCTGATTAAAAAAGAAATTTCAAGCACACCTTGATGTGCTCTCTGTAAATATTATATCTGATGTGCCTGCAAAACTATAATGGCAAGGAAGTGATTAAGATCGCTAGGTGGCTCTTTCTTAATTCCCACTGACAAACAGAAAACATCTTCACACTGTACTTAGCTGATTTTCACATTTATTGAGTAAATTGAGTATATATATTAATCTAAGACTAATAATAATTGCAATGCACATAAGAATAAGGTATAGAAACATAGAAACATAGAAATGACGGCAGAAGAAGACCAAACGGCCCATCCAGTCTGCCCAGCAAGCTTTTGCAAATTTTTTTTTCTCTCACATACTTATCTGTTTCTCTTGGCTCTTAGTAACCTTTTTTTATTCTATTTCCCTTCCACCCCCGCCATTAATGTAGAGAGCAGTGTTGGAACTGCACCTAAGTGAAATAGCTTAATTTAGTTAGGGGTATTAACCACCGCAATAAGCAAGCTACACCCATGCTTATCTGTTTATTTAGACTATGTAATTCAGTCCTTGTTGATTGTTGCCTGAATATAGATCCACCTTTCTTCATTCCCCCCTGCCGTTGAAGCAGAGAGCCATGCTGGCTATGCATTGAAAGTGAAGTATCAGTCTTGCTCCCCTACCGTTGAAGCAGAGGGCTATGCTGTGTATGCGTAAAGTGTCAAACTTCCTCCCCTGCCATTGAAGCAGAGAGCTATGCTGGATATGTGTGAAGTGTCAAACTTCCTCCCCTGCCGTTGAAGCAGAGAGCTATGCTGGATATATGTGACGTGTCAAACTTCCTTCCCTGCCGTTGAAGCAGAGAGTTATGCTGGATTTGCGTTGAAAGTGAAGTATCAGGTATTTTTTTTGGTTTGGGGTAGTAACCGCCATAACAAGCAAGCTACTCCTCTGCTTTTATGTGGTTGCAAATCCTTTTTTCCACATTTCCTCTTGCCATTGAAGCATAGAGCAATGTTGGAGTCGCATTATTGAATAAGGATATTCATCACCAGGAGTAGCCATCATTCCCTCAAGCCACCCCCATGACTCTTCTCTTCATTCACATCCTCTAGATTTTATGGATCCACAGTATTTATCCCACGCCCCTTTGAAATCCTTCATTTTGGTCTTCACCACTTCCTCCGGAAGGGCGTTCCAGGTATCCACCACGCTCTCCGTGAAGAAATACTTCCTGACATTGGTTCTGAGTCTTCCTTCCTGGAGTTTTAAATTGTGACCCCTGGTTCTGCTGATTTTTTTGCAACGGAAAAGATTTGTCGTTGTTTTTGGATCATTAAAATCTTTCAAGTATCTGAAAGTCTGTATCATATCACCCCTACTCCTCCTTTCCTCCAGGTTGTACATATTTAGATTCTTCAATCTCTCCTCATAAGTCATTTGATGAAGACCCTCCACCTTTTTGGTCGTCCTTTTCTGGACCACCTCCATCCTGTCTCTGTCCCTTCGGAGATACGGTCTCCAGAACTGAACACAGTACTCTAGGTGAGGCCTCACAAAGGACCTGTACAAGGGGATAATCACTTCCCTTTTCTTACTCGATATTCCTCTTAACTTAGTAAGTTCAAGAAGTTCTCGGTTAAATTTGTTCATCTGTAAAAAGTTGTTAAACTGTAAACTGGAGTGAAGGCAGCTTGCTATACCTCGGTATATAAACGATCCTAAATAAATAGATAAATACAAATGTAATAGAAGATAAGATACAAGAAAATATATGCATAGAATAAGTAAATCAAAACTAGAATATATATATATATATATAGCAAACAAAAATTTTTTTGGCACTATCGTCTCCTCCAGTGCTATCTGCTTATCTATTTATCAAAAAAACCCCAACGTGATACCATTGGAGACAACTAGCACTTTTTACATATACTCAACCAACTTATAAAACCCCACAATATTTTTTAAAAAAATTATTAATTTTTTATTAGTGTATTAACACTCACTTTACATATATATTAATACAAAATTACAAAATTATATCAAATACATGATTATTACACACATTAAAAAATCCTATGAGTCCAACAATTATTAACCCTCAATTTTCTCCTAACTACTAAACTCAATCTCACCCTCAGTGGACTTACATATACTCTATGATGTTGTACTTGGTCTTCTGTAACAAATCAACCACTAAACTATTGAACATTTTATCTGCATAGCTCAATTGCTATGCCCATCAGTCTTAACACAATTTAGTGGTATGTTCTATTTTGAAGATTCCATCTTCCATCCCGACAAGGGCCTTGTTTCGCCAGTGCTGGCTTCTTCAGGGGACTACTTGTATAGAGACCAAACATCAACAAAACCAATGTCTTCTATTTCATATATCTGAAAATCACACAACTATGTTAAAACAAATCTATTACCCACAATAATCCTCCCACCCCTCCATAATCATATAATTACCCAATCCTCAACAATATTCAAACATCTTCTTTACCCCTATTTTATCAACAATATTCAAAAATACTTCGTGATGTTTCATTAATAATTACAATAGAAACCATGATATTTGAAAATTCTAACCTGATACCCACTCCTGCCTAAACTGAAAGGAGTGGATTCAGACCAACACATCCAATTCACTCCGGCTGAATAGCTCCAGATTTTAATTATGAAACTCCCGAATATGAATGTGATCCTACAAAGTATTTTCAAAGGAATATTCTTTTATTCAATTAGATCCTCATCTTTAAAACCATCTTCAAAAATAAATAGTTTCTAAAAATTATCTCGATGTTTCTTTTAATCTGGCATCGTCTTCTGATGTTCCCCCAAAAAGACTAATAGAACCTTACCTTTATCTCTTCACCAACTCGTCTCTACCGGCGTCTACCAAGGATACAAACTTTCAAAGAGTGTTAACTGGTTCTCATCACCTATGGACATTACAAAGTACAATTTTCTATTAATGTAACACCTGTGAGACAAGACCAGTAACGCTCCCTCACATTATTCTTATGTCTATTTAAATTGTAAAAATTACCTTTTCCTCCACAGTGAAACTACTATTCACAATAATGTTGCAGTTTCAAACTCTTCTCTCAATTTTCGAAATATTGTTATAGAAAACGTGGAGAAGTATATAAGGGTGGTTTTGAAAGGAGGATCCTCATTGTGGAAAAATCTTTGCAGCTGATGCACGGCTACATGCTGAGGAAGGTGAGTATGATGAATCATTGTAAAGGAGGAAGTTGACTAAGAACGGTTTGGGGTTGTTATTGTCTTGATTTTAAATTTATAGAAATTGAAGGTGGTTGAGAATTACCGGGAATAACTTTGAAGTCAAATGAGAATGAACTGAACAGCGGTAGCGTGCAGTTGCTTTGGAAATATTTTGAAAATTGAGAGAAGAGCTTGAACAGCGGTGGCGTGTAGTTGTTTCGGAAATATTTCGAAAATTGAGAGAAGAGTTTGAAACTGCAACATTATTGTGAATAGTAGTTTCACTGTGGAGGAAAAGGTAATTTTTACAATTTAAATAGACATAAGAATAATGTGAGGGAGCGTTACTGGTCTTGTCTCACAGGTGTTACATTAATAGAAAATTGTACTTTGTAATGTCCATAGGTGATGAGAACCAGTTAACACTCTTTGAAAGTTTGTATCCTTGGTAGACGCCGGTAGAGACGAGTTGGTGAAGAGATAAAGGTAAGGTTCTATTAGTCTTTTTGGGGGAACATCAGAAGACGATGCCAGATTAAAAGAAACATCGAGATAATTTTTAGAAACTATTTATTTTTGAAGATGGTTTTAAAGATGAGGATCTAATTGAATAAAAGAATATTCCTTTGAAAATGCTTTGTAGGATCACATTCATATTCGGGAGTTTCATAATTAAAATCTGGAGCTATTCAGCCGGAGTGAATTGGATGTGTTGGTCTGAATCCACTCCTTTCAGTTTAGGCAGGAGTGGGTATCAGGTTAGAATTTTCAAATATCATGGTTTCTATTGTAATTATTAATGAAACATCACGAAGTATTTTTGAATATTGTTGATAAAATAGGGGTAAAGAAGATGTTTGAATATTGTTGAGGATTGGGTAATTATATGATTATGGAGGGGTGGGAGGATTATTGTGGGTAATAGATTTGTTTTAACATAGTTGTGTGATTTTCAGATATATGAAATAGAAGACATTGGTTTTGTTGATGTTTGGTCTCTATACAAGTAGTCCCCTGAAGAAGCCAGCATTGGCGAAACAAGGCCCTTGTCGGGATGGAAGATGGAATCTTCAAAATAGAACATACCACTAAATTGTGTTAAGATTGATGGGCATAGCAATTGAGCTATGCAGATAAAATGTTCAATAGTTTAGTGGTTGATTTGTTACAGAAGACCAAGTACAACATCATAGAGTATATGTAAGTCCACTGAGGGTGAGATTGAGTTTAGTAGTTAGGAGAAAATTGAGGGTTAATAATTGTTGGACTCATAGGATTTTTTAATGTGTGTAATAATCATGTATTTGATATAATTTTGTAATTTTGTATTAATATATATGTAAAGTGAGTGTTAATACACTAATAAAAAATTAATAATTTTTTTAAAAAATATTGTGGGGTTTTATAAGTTGGTTGAGTATATGTAAAAAGTGCTAGTTGTCTCCAATGGTATCACGTTGGGTTTTTTTTGATAAATATATATATATATATATATATATATATATATATATATATATATATATATTTATAATGTAAAACCAAATCTGCTCACTTCCCTGAGGTCATCCCATGAATCTCAGCAATAGAGCAGTCCTTAACCCTTAGGACTCAGTGCACTGGAATATGGCATGTCATTGAACATCTTGCGTTACCACCAATACTAAGACGTTGATCTTGTAAGGCGGTTTATATAGAATATCTTGTTCTTTATCTGATTTTTTCCTGCCAATATCCAGCCATAAATCATACTGTGTACCCTTTCCTTTCCCATGCATTCTGGCCCTAGGGCAGAGGAGCCCTGCCAGGTGATGGCTCAAACATTTCAGTGGAATGTGTGACCTATAAGTTTCCTGAAGGCCTTAGAGACTCATCACTAGCACACAAAATTCAGTGGTTTAGTTTTCCAGAGAAGACAAAGAGTTTAACAGAATAGAGAAGCCAAAAGGCTTAAAAAATCATAAATGTATATATTCACAATTTATACAGCTCAGTCAGTTGTTCAATTCTTCAGGGGCCTAACTGGCCCTGTGCCCTTAATACTGAGCTTTTTCACACTGTCAGTCACTGTCTAATACATTCCATTTCCCTCCATGTCAGAGAATTGAACCACAACGTGGTGTTGAAAGGTTTAGGTATTCCTAGACTATGTTTAAAGCTAAGGGACAAGGATGAAGTACAATTATCATCACTTAAGGATTTCAATAAAAATTAGAGAACATTATAAGGAAGCATATTAAAACAAGACAAGTCAAAAGAATGGCAGACATTAATATACTATAACTTTCATGTTATTGTAAAATTTAGCAAAGAGTTCTTATGTCTGCAGGGACAGAGTCTGCATCCTTTTTATCTGTCAAATATCATTACGGTCATGTATCTACATGCTTCAGTATTGTTAGGATTTGTAGGTATGTGAGCCCTGGGCCGAGGTGAGAGATGGTACCCCCCCCCCCCCCCCCCCCCACAGGGAGGATCCCTGTGAGGTCTCAGTGGATGTCAGACACAGCTGTGGAATAGAGTCTTTATAAGAGAGATAGAGAGGCACTGCCCGTGAAGTGGGGAGTGCAGGAGAAAGACACAGAGTCTTTGTGATAGGGTATACCTGAGGGGAATACCTCTGTAGTGAAGTTATAGCAATGGTCCACGGAGCAGGGTACATCAATGAGGCTCCTCAGTAGAGATGATACGGTAGTGGTCCGCAGTGCAGGGTACACCGATGAG
Organism: Rhinatrema bivittatum; assembly: GCF_901001135.1. Lineage (NCBI taxonomy): Eukaryota > Metazoa > Chordata > Amphibia > Gymnophiona > Rhinatrematidae > Rhinatrema > Rhinatrema bivittatum. The sequence goes on from NC_042617.1 coordinate 346,094,621, forward strand.
GGTTCCTCACTAGAGATGGTATGGTAGTGGTCCATAGAGCGGAGGTACTCACAGTAGTGAAGGTTCCAGGAGAAGCCCTGGGGAATGGGGCAAGCAGTAGTCCAAGGTGAAGGCCCTCCAAGGAGCGGATAGCCAGGGATGAGGAAGGGCCCCCGAGGAGTGGGTACCCAGAGCGTCTCATGCCAAAGTAGCAGGAACTGGAACGGGAAGTCCATAGTGAACGAAGCGGATTCAGCAATGAGGGAACTCGTTGCCAAGTCACAGGTAGGCAGGGCCAGCTGGCTTAAATGTCCTGGAAGGATGATGTCATCTGGAGGGGACATCCCGAGGTTCCTGCCATGACATGCTTAAGACTGGCGGGCACGCCTAGGGGATTCCGAGGGCAAGATGTCGGTCGGCAGCATCCGCAGCATCCAGGGAGGCTCGGAAACGGTAGGCAGGCCGGTGATAGCTGGCGGAGGCCACAAGTCTTTCCAACTGAGTCAAAGCTGCAAAAAAGGAGGTGAGCAACAGTAATCACAGCCATCTGCGACCGACGGGCGTAACAAGTATATTTTGTCTGTGTGTGGCTCTGAGCTCATTAATAATCAAACTCAGGTTAAAGTCACCCCCTGGACTCAGAGAACACACATTGACACCTGGTGGTTGAAAAGTCTCCTCTAAGACCAGAGCAACTATCATGGTTGCCAAAAAGGACAATTTCATGAGTTCATTGCTTACCGAATGTAACTGGTCAGTTAAACTCTCAAACAGGAGTATCTAGCCCCCATCTAAGCTTTTCACCTAAAGTTTAGCTGCCCCAGAAGTCTTGCTGAATTAAAATCTTTAGCAAGGTTTGCCTCCACACAGCCAGATGTTTCTGTGGCAGTTCTCAGCATCTCCTGTCATTCATTACAATCTCAATTCTGGTGCAAATCTATTCAGTTCATAGTCAGATTCTCATTAGCTGTTCATCATCAGGATCACTTTGCTCATCATGGTCTGTTTAGCAAAATTCACAATTCTCTCCTGCATTATACATTGCAGTGTCTCCCCATGCTGTGCTGAATTCTGGTCTCGGGCCAGCTGCTCCCACGTATTGCACTTGGAGGTGGACCCTTGTCCTGGAGCAGTATAGGACGGCTCCCTGGTTGGGCACAGGAAGCATCTGCCACCAGGAGGTGGAGCACAGGAGGAGACAGAGGCTAGCTGGAGCTTCACCACTGGAAGCCTGCGGTCCCCCCCGGGTGGAGCCCTTGGGGACCCAGGCCGCTTGAACTTAGGTGGGCCTTGCAGGGTCTCCGAGAAAGGAAGTTCAAAGGTGTGCCCACCAGGATCAAGGGTGCACGGTTGATGTCTAGGCTAGAGGCCTGACAGATCAGAGAAGGCCAGAAGAGTGTCTGTGATGACAAGGCTAGGAGCAAGGCCAGAATCAAGGAGACGTGGTCAGTGATAGCAGAGGTCAAGTTCCAAAGGTCAGTCTGAGAGTAGTCAGCCAAAGCAGGGGTGAGTTTCCAGGGGTCAGACATGGTCGAGCAGGCAGGCAGAGGTCAGTATCCGGGCAGCGATCAGTGTAGTTAAGAACAGGCAGTGGTCAGTATCCAGGCAGCGATCAGCATAGTCAAGAACAGGCAGCAGTTAGTACCAGAGAGTCAGTCCAAGAGATACTACCTGGGGGATCGCAGGAACAGGAAGACACTGGAACAGGAGGACGCTGGAACAGGACTGGAACAAGACTGGAATGAGACTGGAACAGGCGATGAGACATGGAGGCAAACTAGTACACACACGGTGTCGACCTGATTGCCAAGGCAAGAAAGTGCAGGCAGGCACTTCCTTTGCTACAGAGTTCAATCAGGGCATGCCGTGGAGCTTGGACCCGCCCCTGGCCCTATAAGGGTCTGGGAGGCTGACACCTCGGAGGACGCTGAGCCCCGCCGTGAGGCTTGGTGTGCTGAGGAATGCCTGGTGACTGCCGCTGCAGGACACCGAGGCCTGGAGGAGCTTGTGGCTGTTGCTGGAGAGGCCGACCTGAGACCTGCAGAGGAGTTGGTGAGGTGAGCAGGTCCGTGCGTGGGCCAAGCACGGACGGGGCGCACAACACCACGGGATGCACATTCTGCTTTATTATATTTTGTATGTATCTGAAACAATTAAACTCAGGTGTACCATCTATCTACCTCCCCCTAAATTTACCCTCTCGACATCCTGATGCTATGTGTTAAAGGTAATAACATTCAGATATCAAGATCTCTTTTTTTTTTTTAAATTTTTTATTTTACAAATTTTTCAAAATTCACAGACCTCAATTCAAGTGCCTAACAATATAGGCAGAATGTATATCAACATAATAAACAATATATACTTTTTGAATACATATTTACTTTTACTAATAGAAATAATATTCTTAATACCAAACAATACTAGTCAATCATACTGCCTATAATATTACTTATATACTAGTTGTGGAGATCCAAGGTTAACATAGAATAATATCAATTTCACTTAATTACCAAAAAAAAGAATGTAAGGCAGTTTAACATGTCAAGATCCCTTTGATCTAACCAGTAGCACAAGGAAGGCAATGATGTACAAGAAAAGAAACACAATTTTCAATTTCATTATAAAATAGGTCAGAAATGCAAAACCAATTGCTGAGCAAAATAAAAATGTTTCTAAATTGTGTAGTAAGTATATGCAAATATCTGCATAGATGTTTTTAAATTGTTATCTCATCAAGTAAAATCTATTTCTTAACCATGACTATCTCTGTAGGGCAAGAGAGTATGATAATATGTTTTCTATTGCCCTCTTCCAAAAAAACCCCCAAATGTAGTGGGAGCACTGAGAGGAGAGGATCGCCTTGCTAGTGGCTGAAAAGAATTAGAAAGTACTGCTTGGGGAAATTTTCAAAACTTTAAAGTACTGGGGAGAAGTAAACTATTGGGGTATATTATTTAGTGTGTTTATGTGACTGTATTAAATAGGTAGTCAGAAAGGCAGGCAAAAACAGAAGTTTGTGTGTTTGTATTTCCCAACCTTCCCGCCCCTCTCCCATCCACCCTTAGCTCATCCTTTAATTTATAGACATGTGACACTTTCACACTAAAAAAAATAAAAATAAAAAAATGTATCAGCCTTTTAACTTAAATTCAGAAATTCCTCACACCTTATCAATAGTTTAATCATTCCCTTGTAGGTCACTACCAGATATATAGTGAATACACTAATAGGGATGTGAATCGTTTTTTGACGATTTAAAATATCGTCCGATATATTTTAAATCGTCAAAAATCGTTAGGGCCACGATACAATACCAATTCCCTCGATTTATCGTTAAAAAATCGTAAATCGGGGGAAGGGGGAGGGCAGGAAAACGGCACACTAAAACCCCCTAAAACCCACCCCCGACCCTTTAAATTAAATCCCCCACCCTCCCGAACCCCCCCCCAAATGCTTTAAATTACCTGGGGATCCAGCGGTGGTCCAGAACGGCGGCGGTCCGGAACGGCCCCCTCAATTGAATCCTTTTGTCTTCAGCCGGCGCCATTTTGCAAAATGGCCGCCGCAAAATGGCGGTGGCCATAGACAAAAACGATTCGATGCAGGAGGTCGTTCCGGACCCCCGCTGGACTTTTGGCAAGTCTTGTGGGGGTCAGGAGGCCCTCCCAAGCTGGCCAAAAGTTTCTGGGAGTCCAGCGGGGTTCAGGAAGCGATTTCTTGCCGCGAATCGTTTTCCGTACGGAAAATGGCGCCGGCAGGAGATCGACTGCAGGAGGTCGTTAAGCGGCGGTCCGGAACCCCCGCTGAACGACCTCCTGCAGTCGATCTCCTGCCGGCGCCATTTTCCGTACGGAAAATGATTCGCGGCAAGAAATCGCTTCCTGAACCCCGCTGGACTCCCAGAAACTTTTGGCCAGCTTGGGGGGGCCTCCTGACCCCCACAAGACTTGCCAAAAGTCCAGCGGGGGTCCGGAACGACCTCCTGCGTCGAATCGTTTTTGTCTATGGCCGCCGCCATTTTGCGGCGGCCATTTTGCAAAATGGCGCCGGCTGAAGACAAAAGGATTCAATTGAGGGGGCCGTTCCGGACTGCCGCCGTTCTGGACCACCGCTGGATCCCCAGGTAATTTAAAGCATTTGGGGGGGGTTCGGGAGGGTGGGGGATTTAATTTAAAGGGTCGGGGGTGGGTTTTAGGGGGTTGGCTCACGATTTTAACGATTTTTCACAATATTTTTAAAACCCAAACGGCAACAATACGATTCCCTCCCCCTCCCAGCCGAAATCGATCGTTAAGACGATCGAGGACACGATTCACATCTCTATACACTAATACATTTAAAGGACCCTAATTGTATGCAGTCCTACTCCCATAGCAACCTAAAACTTAACTAGGAACTGAACAAATTTAAGTTGAAGGCAGCAGTCCAGCAGCAAGAGGGGGCCTCCCAGTTTTTTGCATTAAGCGTTAGAAATTGTACATGTGCATCTGATGCAAAGAGCTCCAATCTCTCTGAGAAGAGTAAAATCTCTGGAGGCTAGAGTGGCAGACCTGGAGGAGCTGAGGAAGAAAGAGAGGTATATAAACATAGTGTTGCGTAGGAGGTGGATCCTTGGGCTGAGGTGGGGTTGACGCAACCCGTAGGCGAGGGTCTACAGGTCCCCAATATCAGCAGGCAGAGTGGGCTGAAGTTGGAGGCCACTGGAGCTTTACCTATACCAGCCTACGTTCCCCTTGGGTTGAGCCTTCGGGTGCTGGGGCCAGCAGGACTTAGGCGAGCCTCAAGGTTGAGTATAGGTAGGAGATGGTTCAGCCCAGAAATAGTAGCCAGCAGGGGGCGTGGTCCTATCCAGGACGGGATGTGGAACAGGAACTCAAGCACTAAGGGACAAGAAGGAACTAAAGGTGCCTGAGCAAAGGAAGGCCGAAGCCTTAATAGTCCGCGTCCAGAGGATAGGGACAGAGGCGTCACTGTCAAGGTTGAATGGAAGCTGGCGGCACGTGGAAGGTGTAGCAAGCAACGTGGAACTCTGGACTCAAGAAAGTCTGAGGCAAATTAATTCGTAGCAATGGTCAAGGTACAGAGAAGGCAGGTGTGGTCAGACGTAGCAATGGTCAAGGCACGGAGAAGGCAGGCATGGTCAGACGGAGTAATGGTCGAGTCACAGAGAAGGCAAGCATAGTCAGACATAGCAATGGTCAAGGCATGGAGAAGGCATGGAGAAGGCAGGTGTGGTCAGATGTAGCAAAGGTCAGGCTTGGAGAAGGCAGGCGAGCTCAGGTGTAGCAGAGGTCAGGCTTAGAGAAGGCAGGTGAGGTCAGGCGTAGCAGAGGTCAGGCTTGGAGAAGGCAGGCGAGGTCAGGCATAGCAGTGGTCAGGCTTGGAGAAGGCAGGCGAGATCAGGCGTAGCAGAGGTCAGGCTTGAAGAAGGCAGGCGAGGTCAGGCGTAGCAGTGGTCAGGCTTGAAGAAGGCAGGCGAGATCAGGCGTAGCAGAGGTCAGGCTTGAAGAAGGCAGGCGAGGTCAGGCGTAGCAGAGGTCAGAACCAGGTAGTCGATCCAGTAGACAGATGAGACGAACACAAGGAACAGGAATCAGGAATCAAAGGAACAAGACAAGAGCAAGGCAACTAGAACTCGGAAACTGGAACAGGAGTCTAAGGCGACCTGTTGCAAAGGCAACGCTGAGGAGCACTGCCTGAGCTTTTATATGTTGAGGGAACTGATGTCAACATCCGGGTCTGCGGCAGGTTCCCACCGCGGGCCCTTTAAAGGTTTCACTGGTGTGCGCGCGCGCCTAGGGAGGGGCATGGCACTGCCAGCGGCGTCTCTCCACAAACCCCACGGAGCAGGACCGGAGGAGCTGGTGGAAGTCTGAGATCGAGACTGGCAACCCTCCACCGCCAGCGACGAGGAGTTGGAGCCTGAAGCTTGTGTAGAGAAGTGAGAGGGCCGCACTGTGGGGCTACCATGGGCGGCAAGTGTAACAGTACCCCCCCCCCCCTTTACACCTCCCTCCTGGAGGTCGGGGTTTGCCCAGATGGGCATGATAGAAACTCGAGAGGAGGGTCTTGTCCAAGATGTTGCGAGCAGGCTCCCACGAATTTTCCTTGGGTCCATAACCCTCCCAAGAAAGGAGGTACTCCCATCGGCGACCCCTACAGCAGATGTCCAGCACTTTATGGACCTTATACGTGGTATCAGTCTCTGCCACCAAAGCAAATGGCTCAGGGACCTTCCAGGTAGGCCAGAACAACACTACCTGCTTAAGCAATGAAACGTGAAATATGTATACCCAAGGAAGGAGGCAATTGGAGCTGGTAAGCCACAGATCCGATGCATCGGGTAATCAGGAACGGTCCAATGAAGCTTGGAGCAAATCTCTGCGAAGGAATTCGGAGTCTAATATACTTGGTACTCAACCAGACTTTCTGGCCAGGAAGGAATTCAGGAGCTGCGTGGCGATGACTGTCAGCAGTTTTCTTGGCCCAGGAAGCGGTCTGGCGCAGGCGAAGATTCGTCTGTTCCCACAATATTTTAAGGGTATCCGCAGTAGCCTGTGCCACAGGAGAGGCACGGAGAGAGGTATGAGTAGTGGTGGTCAAGGTTGTTTCCCATAGACTATAGAGAATGGTGATGTTTCAGTAGCTGTGGCGATGTGAGAGTTGTGGGAAAACTCTGCCCAGGATAAGAGGTTCGACCAGTTGTCTTGTTAGTCATTGATATAGGCCCACAGGAATGCCTTCAGGGAGCGGTTCATCCGTTCAGCTTGCCCATTGGCTTGGGGGTGATGGGCGGTTGTGAGGCTGATGTTAATACCGAACTTTCAGCAAAGGGAGCGTCAACATCTGGCGACGAATTGAGGATCTCGATCGGAAACAATATTCACTGGTAGGCCACGCAGTCTGAAAATATGATGAAAAAAGGACATGCTAGCTCTGGTGCAGATGGTAGGCCCAGAAGAGGTACAAAATGGGCCATTTTTGAAAAATGGTCTATGGTGACCCATATCACGGTATTAGCCTTAGAAAGGAGCAGATCCACGACGAAATCCGTAGATAAGTGAGTCCACGGTTCCTCGGGTGCTGGAAGTGGTTATAAAAATCCCCAAGGTCGCCCAACCGGGGGTTTTTGTTGTGCACACACATTACAGGATTCGATGTATGCCTTAGCGTCAGAGACCAAAGTAGGCCACCAGAAAAACCTCTGGAGCAGTGCCACGGTTCGCACACGTCCTGGATGGCTGGCAAATTTGGAATCGTGTGCTCAGCGAAGAACTCTTTCCCAGAGTTGTCGGGGCACCACGGTTTTCCTGGTAGGAACTGGATGGGTAGCAGACAAGGATAAAGCATCTGCCCGGAGATTCTTATCCGCAGGGCGGTAGCGGAGCTCGAAATTGAACCTTGAGAAAAATAAGGCCCATCGAGCTTGATGGGCATTGAGGCACTGAGCGTGACTTAGATGTTCTAAGTTTTTGTGATCAGTGAACACCGTGAATTTATGTTGTGCGCCCTCGAGCCACAGGCGCCACTCTTCAAGAGCAAATTTAATGGCGAGCAGTTCGCGGTCGCCAATACTGTAGTTCTCCTCTGCCGATGAAAATTTTCGAGAAAAGAATGAGCATGGAGCTGTGGTACCAGAAGCAGTGCACTGACTTAGAACAGCTCCAGCCCCAATGGTGGAAGCATCCACCTCGACTAAAAATGGACAAGTTGGGTCAGGGTGACATAAGCAGGATCCCTTTTCGAAGGCTTCTTTCAAACGATGAAAAGCGGTAACGACCTCGGGCGGCCAATTCCGTGTATTTTGGCCCTTCCGGGTCAGGGCCATCAGAGGAGCAGCCAGTGTGGAATAACGCGGGATAAAGTGGTGATAATAATTAAGGAATCCCAAGAAGCACTGGAGTGCTTTAAGTCCCACTGGTTGTGGCCAATCCCGGATTGCCCTCAATTTATCTGGGTCCATGGAAAAGCCTTGTGGAGAGATTATGTAGCCAAGGATTGGTAAATTTGACCTCTCAAATAAACACTTGTCCAGTTTTGCTGTTGTGTCCGTCGGTCTCAGACGGCTTCGACCCTTGTGCCTCACCTTTTTCTCTGCTCTCCCCGCTAGCCTTGGGAAGATGGCTACCACCGCATCTGCAAGCCATTCTCTCCGGTGTCCCCGGAACGGCTATGGCATTGCCTCCCGCCATGTTCCTCACAAGTGCCTCCTAGGGTGCGCGCGCGTGCTACCCATGTCTTTATTCCAGCTATGGCGTGAACCTCGGGGGCATCGCCCTCGAGTGATGTCACCACCATCCGGGTATTTAGCTTTCTCTTCTTTGCTAGCTTGTTGAGTTAGCAAGGATTGGATGCGTCCGGTCTACGCTACTCTGCCGCTTCCTGCTGCCGCTGGAAGCTCTACATTACCCTTCGGGGTATTCTCTAACCTGGGTACCCACTCCTCGGGGGCCCTCTGTTTTCCTTTCAGGTGCCTTACTGGGATCAGGTACTCGCTCCTAGAGGGCCTGCTCTCCTTGCATCGGTGCCTGTTACCAACTACTTCAACCTGGTGGAATCGCCAACCTTACAGCTACCATCTGGTGAGTAATCTCATTCTCAGCCTATCTCACCCTCAGCTTTGCCGTGCTGGGAAACCTACACCGGAATCTCCCTATACCAGCTTGGTGAGACGGGTCCCCTGCTACCTCTGGATCACCTCACTACTGCCACATCTGGTGGTATACTACAAGCTGTATAATAAAAATCTAACTCTGTGTTTGTGCGTCCCGAGTCTAGCCCAGTACTGTGGCTCCCCATGGGGTTCCTCCCTGTGGGCATGATCATCTGCCACAGTACCCAGGAATCCACCCAAACACCGCTAAACCATAACAGATTGCTAACTCCATGGATTTGGCTCAGCTCACCGCATTGCAGGCCATTCCAGGCCTGGCCCAGCAAATCTCCGAACAGCAGAACACTCTGGAGAATTTGACTGCTGCATTTAACCAGCTGCACACACAGATGAACATACCAACCACCACAGGTAAAGAAGTTATACTGCCAGTAGTGACGGTCAAGACAATTGTACCTCTATCTGCTCCAACATGCTTCTCAGGGGAAATGTGGAAATGTAGAGGATTCATCAACCAATGTTGCATGCACTTTTCCCTGTAACCTAATCATTTTCCTACAGCATATGCCAAGACCACCTACATCTTCTCTTATCTGGACGGAAGAGCACTGGCTTGGGCCTCTTCGCTGTGGGAACGCGATGACTCTATTCTAGATGACCTTGCTGGGTTCCTTGAACTGTTCAGGTCAGTTTTTGATGACCCTGCCCGGTATACTAATGCAGGATCTTCGTTGATTCATCTGAAGCAAGGTAGTAAACCTTTATCAGACTTCGCCATAGAATTCAAGACACTGGCGTCTGAATTACATTGGGATCCTAAATGCCTGAGAACCCTCTTCTTTGAGGGGTTGAATTCTCGTTTAAAAGACGAGCTGGCAGCTCGTGAGATGCCTGAGACCTTGGCGGAACTGGTGAAGTTGGCAACAAGGATTGATCGCCGACTTCGTGACAAGGTTCGAGAGACCAAGACTCCCAGAAGACCCCTTCTGGGTGAAACTCGAGTTAAGACTACACCCCCTCGGGTCCAGTTGCTGGCGAAGAAGACCCTATGCAACTAGCCGCAGCCACCTGACATCAAAAGAGAGAAGAACGCAGACGAGGTTGGGCCTCTGTATGTATTGTGGACAAGCTGGCCATGCCATACAAACTGCCCTATATGTCTGGGAAACTGGCAGACCTAAATTCTGCGGGAGGGCTCTTCTTAGGTCTAACTGCACCCTCTCCTCCACTCTCTCTTACTGTATCCTTGATCTGTGGACCTATAGAATACCAGACTCTTGCCCTAGTGGACTCAGGGGCAGGAGGCAATTTTATTTTGAAAAGATTAGTGGAGCACTTGCGGATCCCCACCACCACCATGACGTCTCCACTACTCCTGTCTTCAATTCATGGAGAACCTTTACCGGAAGAAGTAACTCAGCTCACTGAACCTGTGAGTTTACGGACTGGTGCTCTCCATTCAGAGACTATCTCCTTCTTTGTCCTAGAGAAGGCCATGCACCCTATAGTATTGGGGTTACCGTGGCTGCAACAGCATATGCCTCAATTCAATTGGGCCACTCTGGAACTTTCATGTTGGGGTCCAGATTGCCATGGTAAATGTCTGATGGAGGTCGCTCCTTTACCCTGCATGCCTACTACCCCATTGCTGCCTGGGTTGCCGCCTCAGTATGTATCTTTTCAAGATGTATTTTCCAAGGAAGCTGCAGAGGTACTCCCTCCACACAGATCCTATGACTGTGCCATCAATTTGAAGCCTAACACTGAACCACCAAAGGAAGGGTTTACCCTCTCTCCGTGGTAGAAAATAAAGCCATGTCTGAATACATACAGGAGAACCTTCAGAAAGGCTTCATAAGACCCTCCAAGTCTCCTGCTGGCACAGGCTTTTTCTTTGTGGGGAAGAAGGATGGGACATTGCGTCCATGTATTGACTATCGAGGTCTAAATGACATCATTGTGAAAGACCACTATCCCTTACCACTCATCTCAGAGCTATTTGACAGACTACAGGGAACCAAGATATTCTCCAAGCTTGATCTCAAGGGAGCCTATAACCTAGTTCGCATCCTCTCTGGCGATGAATGGAACACAGCCTTCAACACCCGGGATGGGTACTTTGAATATCTAGTGATGCCTTTGGCCTGTGCAACGCCCCGGCTGTCTTCCAAAACATGATGAATGACATTCTGCGTGATCTACTCTACAAATGTGTTATTGTGTATCTAGATGACATCTTGATATTCTCCCAAGACATGAACACTCATCTGGAGGATGTCAAAAGAGTGCTGCAAAGACTCCGTGAGAATCATCTATACACCAAGTTGTCTAAGTGCGAGTTCCATAAAGAATCAGTGCCTTTCTTAGGGTACATTGTTTCCAATCAAGGTTTCCAGATGGACCCACAGAAGCTGGAGAGCATTAAGAAATGGACACAACCCAAAGGTCTAAAGGCTCTTAGACGATTTCTGGGATTTATCAACTATTACAGAACATTCATCAAGAACTACTCCTCACTCACTGTTCCGCTTACAGCTATGACTAAGCAAGGTGCCAACGTCGCCAATTGGTCTAAGGAGGCTGTATCAGCATTCCAAAAACTGAAAAACGCCTTCTCAAGCAAGCCATGCCTCTGACATCCGGATCCAACCATGCCCTTCATCGTAGAGGTCGATGCCTCAGACGTAGGCGTATGGGCCGTGCTAAGCCAGGCTGGTGACTCTAAGACCTTACACCCATGCTCATTTTTCTCCCGTTGCTTCTCGCCAGTGGAGAAGAACTACGGAATAGGAGATAAATAACTCCTGGCAATCAAGATGGCATTCGAGGAGTGGCACCCCTGGCTTGAAGGTGCACAACATCAGATCACAGTCTTTACAGATCATAAAAATCTGGAGTACCTCCACCACACACAGCGCCTAAACCATAGGCAGGCAATAGGGTCCCTGTTCTTCAACAGATTTGACTTTGTGCTGAAATATCACCCTGGAGATAAGAACATCAGAGCAGATGCCCTATCTTGCTCATTCCTCTCCGAGGATGTACCTGATGAACCTCAACATATCATCGACCCGAAAAGAGTTATCTTGTCAACTACTCACCCAGTACCTGCGGGTAAGACCATTGTACCCAAGAACCTAAGAAAAAAGTTATTAGCATGGACTCATGACTCTAAACTGGATGGGCACCCAGGTCAATGCAGAACTCTGGCAAAACTTCAGAAGTACTACTGGTGGCCCACCATGAAGGAAGCAAAACAGGATTAGCAGCCAGATGTCCAAACTGGATTTCTTTATTGAGCAGTAACACGAATATGTAAACAAGCCCGACTCTGGCCGAGTTTCGCCCTCTTTCAATGGGGCTACATCAGGGGCTAAAACATACAATAAATAACACATACTCTTAAATAATAAAAATCATAAAAACATGACTGAAACATACAAATAAAATGGTAACATAAATAAATGTGATGTAACATATAAAATGCGGAATGTAATAAACTTACATTAAAAACCATATACATAAGGCACATCATTAAACCAAAACAACAAATGTATTGCCTTTACCTCAACTTGTGTCGTGTTTTGATTAATAAATATCCAGGTCTTAAATAAGACTTAAATCCAGGTCTTAAATAAGGGGACAAAAATTCAAAAGGTCCAAAACATGCAAAATTATTTGGAAAAAACAAAAAAAATGACAGGGTCAAAGGAAAAACTTCTGTTCAGAAGAGCAAAAAAAACCCAAAGAAAAAGGTACAAAGGGGGTCTCTTTATTCCTGCTGCTCTAGAAGGAATGCCATCTTTATTTCCTGTAAACACGGATACTTCACAATGGAGAAAGAGAGGTTAATTCAATTTCAAATGAAGTCAGGGTCGGACCGTTTTCTGTTAGTTAAGTTAGTCTGATATTGAGCAAGAGGCAGGTAAGGCAAATATAGAAAGCTCCTCCTTCTAACTCATTCAATCAAAGCTCAGCTTAGCAAAGAGAGAGAGAGGAAAAAAAACGTGTTTGCTCACGGAGACCAAAACAAACAAGAGGGAGAGCACGAGATTTGTTTCAGAGGCACTGAGGGAAAGTAGAGCAGTGCATTAATATTATTTCTTTTTCTAAATAAGGACACAGCACATGAGCAACAGAACAAAATGAGAAAAAACAAACTTTGTAGATTCAGTCTCCGTTCAAGGCTTTTCTACAGACTTGTACATTAATGTATATAAAGAGAAAATACCTTATTAGCAGCTGCGCTAAACACAAGACAGAGAGAGAGAGATTAAAACCGATTAAGACATAACACACAAATACCCAAAATAAAATCTTTGTGGCAGAACCGAGCTCCAGTTCCCTCTCCTATTTGCAAAGTGACTTCTGTTTCCACCACAGGGGTAACTTGACCTCCATATCCTTGGAGGGACAGCATGCGCCCCTTGAATCAAGGTGGATTGCCCCGCAAAATTGTGACCTCTGACATACATTCAGGCCAATACAGAAAAACCCGCGGGAGAGATGGTGAGCACCCGCTCTCCTGACGCGCGCCCAGGCCACTCTCCTGGGCGCTCGATTCAATAAGGAAAAATATGTAAATGAGGGCCCGCGGTAAAAGGAGGCACTAGAGACACTAGCGCGTCCCTGGCGCCTCCTTTTTGACAGAAGCGGCGGCTGTCAGCGGGTTTGACAGCCGACGCTCAATTTTACCGACGTCAGTTCTTGAACCCGCTGACAGCCACGTATTTGGAAAACGGACGCTGGCTAAATTGAGCGTCCATCTTCCAACCTGCAGGCCGCGGGCAGATTTAAAAATTTTTTTAATTTTAATTTTTAATTTTTTTTTACTTTTGGGGCCTCTGACTTAATATCGCTATGATATTAAGTCGGAGGATGTACAGAAAAGCAGTTTTTTCTGCTTTTCTGTACACTTTCCTGGTGCTGGCCAAAATTAACGCTTGCCTTTGGGCAGGCGTTAATTTCTGAAAGTAAAATGTGTGGCTTCGCTGCACATTTTGCTTTCTGTATTGCGCAGGAATGACTAATAGGGCCATCAACATGCATTTGCATGTTGCGGGCGCTATTAGTTTCAGGGGGGGGTTGGCTGCATGTTTTCGACGCGCTATTACCCCTTAATGTATAAGGGGTAAAAATAGAGCGTCGAAAACGCGCGGCCAAACGCGGGCTAACAGTGCGCTCCACCCTTTACTGTATCGGCCTGATTGTTGTTTATTTCTCCCCTTCCACCAGATTGTAACGAGCACAGTCTTAGGATCTTAAATCTGTCTGAAGGGGAAGAAGGGACATGGGGGCTTGGTCTGCACCCCATTGTCCATGGGCAGTACCCGCATTGTGAGTCAACGTGGGGTTAAGCTGTTCTCTCTGTTGGTGGTAGGGAGATTCAACTATTCCCCAACTGCCCAATCCCGGAGTCAGGTGGAGTTGAAGGGGTTACAGGGGCCCCTCCCATCTGCACTTCAAGGAGTTTTGCTCCAGAAACCCCGGGCTTTATACCTCAGTCTCCTCTACCCGTACCCCTTTTGTAAGTGAAGCACGCTAAAGGTGCCCTTTTGTGCCCATCTGTTCCCCTCTTCTTTTCTATTCCCTTATTTTTAATCTGATCCTCTTCTGCATAAGGTGGAGGTGGGGGCAACACCTCTGCACTGCTTTCACCCTAGTAGGAGGCTCACCAGTGTCTCCCTGTAAATCAACCCGGGTGGTAAGGAACTCTAGCAATTCCTGAAAAGATTTAGAGCCTGCTCCCTTAATGCGAGTAATAACTGAGCCAGCTAGGGTAGCTATTGCTTTGGTTCCTGCCCGAGCCAGACACACAATGCTTTGGAGCGGCTCACAAGCACGTTTTTCCCTAGCTGTCCTGCATTGGCTTTGGGCTATATTCTATTGCTCAATTGCTATGCCATCCAAAACATTCTTATCTTGCAAAATAGCTAACAATTCAGCATTCTCTTTCTCCGGGAAGGCAGAGTACTTTAATGCCTCATCCTCTTCATTACAAGGCCTTTCACAAACCAAAAGAGGCAACCAGCAAGCTCGCACAGAATGTACAGGTTTTAAACATGATAAACAGTCTGTAATTGCAAGCGGAAGGGGCAAACTATTTTTCTTTTGTCTAATTCTTTATTCCAGGACTCTGCCAATACATTTGTTTTCGCAAGGCAATTAGCTATCGGGAACCAGATAATCGCTTTCATTCCTACCTGAAATACATTTTTTTATTTGTTTGTCCTCTCTCTTAAACGAAAACACTGTGGGGAAAAAGAGAGGAAAAATGATCACAACACCAGGTGTTGGCTCAAAAAGGTAGGTAGAATGAGACCTATAGGTTTCCTGAGGGCCTCAGAGACTCATCACTAGCACACAAAATACAGTGGTTCGGTTTTCCAGAGAAGACAGTGAGTTTAACAGAAAAGAGAAGCCAAAAGGCTTAACAAATCTTGAATGTATATATTCACAATTTATACAGCTCAGTCAGTGGTTCAATTCTTTGGGGGCCTAACTGGTCCTGGCCCCATAACACTGAGATTTTTCACATTGTCGGTCCCTGTCTAATATAAAGACCACTCTGCTGTGTACATACAGATTCTACCATAGTTACCTAAAGTAACAAGTAACATAATAATGACAGCAGAAGAGGACCAAATGGTCCATTCAGTCTGCTCAGCAAGCATCTTAAAGTAGTATCTGCAACACTAAGCAGGTTACCCCAATGTTTCTCTTTAACTGGATGATGATCCTTTTTGGAAATTCAGACAATGCTGCTTGACATGCTTTGCTTACGGACTTGGCTGTAGAAACAGTCCTGTGCTTTTTCCCTTATGTCTGTGTATCAGTACCCCAGACTATAAAAGTCAGGGTCCATGTTCGCTGTCGTCTGAATCCAATACCTCTCCCCGCCCCCTCCACCATCAAGGTGGTGAGCGATGTTGCAGTTGCGTCAAAGACATCAAGGCTTATTACTTAAAGGTAGTAATCCCATGCCTTTTGTTAAGGTAGTAACTGCAGCTCCATGTAGGTTACCTCCATACTTATCAGTTCCACAGACCGTAAAAGTCAGAGCCCTCATTGGTTGTTGTCTGAATCCAATTCCCTTTTTCCCTTGCCATAGAAGCAGAGAGCAATGTTGCAGTTCCATCAAAGCATCAAGACCTATTTGTTAAGGGTAGTAATCCCCGTACTTTGGTTAAGGGTAGAAACCACCATACCAGCAACTTACCCCCAAACACCCTTTTCTTCATTTCCATCCTTTAGCCTTTAGGGATCCACAATGTTTATCCCTTGCTCCCTTGAATTTTTTAACTGTTTTCATCTTCATCTCCTCCAGAAGGGCATTCCAGCAATCCACCACCTTCTCCATGAAGAAATATTTCCTGATGTTGGTTCTGAGTCATCCCCCCGGAATTTCATTTCATGACCACTAGTTCTACTGATTTCTTTTCAGCATAAAAAGTTTGAAGTTCATATATTATTAAAACCTTTCAGGTATCTCAAGGTCTATATCATATATCCCCTATACCTCCTTTCTTCCAGCATATACATATTTAGTTCCTTTAGCCTCTCCCCATAAGTCTTCCAATACTGACCTCACACCATTTTGGTTGCACTTCTCTGGGCCATCTCCACCCTGTCTCTATCCTTTTTGAGAAATGGTCTCCAGAGCTGAACACAGTACTCCAAGTGAGGCCTCACCAAGGACCTGTACAAGGGAATTATCATCTCATTTTTCTTATTGGTTATTCCTCTCCCTATGCAGCCCAGCATTCTTCTGGCTTGAGCTATCGCCTTGTCACATTGCTTCACTATCTTCAGATCACCAGACACTATTACATCCAAGATCCCTCTCTAGGCCCATGCATATCCATTTTTCACCCCCCATCATATACAGTTCTTTTGGATTACCGCATCCCAGATGCATGACTCTGCACTTCTTGGCATTGAATCCCAGCTGCTAAGTCTTCAACCACTCATCAAGCTTTCTTAAACCACTTTTCTTTCTTGCAACTCCTTCAGGTTGTCTCAGGTTGTCCACTCTGTTGCAGATCTTAGTATCATCTGCAAATAGTCAAACTTTACCTTCTAACCCTTCTGCAATGTCACTCACAAAGATATTGAAAAGAACCGATCCAAACACTGATTCCTGTGGCACTCCACTTAACATGGTTCTCTCTTCAAAGTAAGCTCCATTTACCATTGCACATTGTCTCCTATTAGTCATACAGTTTGCAGTCCACATCACCACCTTGGTGCATACTTCCAAACCTCTCATTTTACTCATACATCTCCTATCCGGGACATCAAAATATCAATCAAATTTGTCTGACAAGACCTTCACCTGGTGAATCCATGCTGCCTCGGGTCCAGCAATCCACCAAATTGTAGATAGTTCACTATTCTTTCCTTCAGCAGAGTCTCCATTAATTTTCCAACCACTGAGGAGAGGCCAAACAGCCTGTAGTTTCCAGCTTCCTCTCTGCTACCACTCATGTGAAGCAGGACCACTATGCTCTTCTCCAATCCCACAGCACCACTCCTATTTCCAGAGATCTATTGAATAAGTCCTTCAGTGGACCCACCAGCACATCTCTGAGCTCCCTCAGTATCCTGGGATGTATTTCATCTGTGTCCATGACATTGTCCACTATCAGTTTGCCTAGCTCT
Source organism: Rhinatrema bivittatum (assembly GCF_901001135.1). Taxonomy (NCBI): domain Eukaryota; kingdom Metazoa; phylum Chordata; class Amphibia; order Gymnophiona; family Rhinatrematidae; genus Rhinatrema; species Rhinatrema bivittatum. Next base: position 346,111,878 of record NC_042617.1, read on the forward strand.
TCCCATACAATCTGTTCCATAAACAGAATTCTGTCTACCCCATTCCCATCTACGGTCTGGTCTTGTGCATGGTAGTTGTGAGAGGTATATTATGTCATAGAATACGCAGAAACAAATATTGCAAAAAAAAAAAAGTAGTTTACTAAATGTTGTAAATATATGGATAATAATCAGCAAAGTAATATCAACATTGAATACAGTATCACTGTAAGCTATACATAAATCAATACAGGTAAATAGGAGACAAACAGAAATAAAGATAGCATATCATATATAGTAACATATAAATTAATTAGAAAAAATTTTATTGTTGTATACAAAACATTATATCAAAAATCTTCAAAAACATTTAATTACTATTCATCGTTGGATACAGAGAGTAAATAACAAATATTCACCATAAAAGCACATTCATACACTCAAGCATACTATTAAAAAAAAATTCTTTTTAGAAAATCTATATAATGCAGTTGTTCCACTCCCTCTTTACACCATTGTATTAGAACATAAGAACATAAGAACATAAGAAAATGCCATACTGGGTCAGACCAAGGGTCCATCAAGCCCAGCATCCTGTTTCCAACAGTGGCCAATCCAGGCCATAAGAACCTGGCAAGTACCCAAAAACTAAGTCTATTCCATGTAACCATTGCTAATGGCAGTGGCTATTCTCTAAGTGAACCTAATAGCAGGTAATGGACTTCTCCTCCAAGAACTTATCCAATCCTTTTTTAAACACAGCTATACTCTCTCTTTACACCATTGTATTGTATTTCTTCCGTAGTTCAAATTCACAAATTCATACTCCCAACATGTTTTGCCGTGCAATCGGCTTCTTCAGGGGAGCATAATACACAGATCTTCAAAAGTTTCCTCCATGGAATCACCCAAATGTATCCACACTCAATTTTCACAGTATCTTACTCTTGCCGCATACAGACAAACCAAATTTATTGGCCCCATAGTTTCACCTTTATCTCTTTTATAATCGTCAAAGCGCACATCCCGACACTCCCATTTTTCAGAGAGTCCACATCTTCAAAATACCTTTACTGTTATAAAAGAGATAAAGGTGAAACTGTGGGGCCAATAAATTTGGTTTGTCTGTATGTGGCAAGAGTAAGATACTGTGAAAATTGAGTGTGGATACATTTGGGTGATTCCGTGGAGGAAACTTTTGAAGATCTGTGCATTATGCTCCCCTGAAGAAGCCGATTGCCCGGCGAAACATGTTGGGAGTATGAATTTGTGAATTTGAACTACGGAAGAAATACAATACAATGGTGTAAAGAGGGAGTGGAACAACTGCATTATATAGATTTTCTAAAAAGAATTTTTTTTTTAATAGTATGCTTGAATGTATGAATGTGCTTTTATGGTGAATATTTGTAGTTTACTCTATGTATCCAACGATGAATAGTAATTAAATGTTTTTGAAGATTTTTGATAAAATGTTTTGTATACAACAATAAAATTTTCTAATGAATTTATATGTCACTATATATGATATGTTGTACTAGAGTGTGTGATATATTCTTTATATATTTGCCATTTTTTGTAATCTTGTAGAAATAAAGATAGAACATTAATCAAAGAACAATAAAGAATAAAAAGAACACCTCTCTTATATGCCCTCATCTATATAAGCCAGTGTTCATAGAAATCTGGAGGACTTTACAAGCTCAGGGATCCTGAAAAAAGATACACGCTCTGGTCTTTTCAGCTCATCCAACTAAAATAAGCAAATGCTATGTTTTATATATCCCTCTGCAAGTTAGATGTTTCAAAGACATTTCAGTACCAGTCCTTTGATCTCCCATTTCATAAAAAACATCAGTTGTTTAACTCATTATCAGCTCATTGGTATCTGTATTAATCTTTAGTATTTGATTTTCCCAGGGACACCTAATGTTCCTTGGGGCCATCCCAGCTCTTTATTAGCATATTGGTGCCAGGAAGTCTCAGGAATGAGGGAACAAATGGTGATAGTGTCATGGCTTTATGCAATCTTTGTACTTAAATTATATGCACTATATTGATTCATACATATCAATCGTTGGAGTCTGTTCTGATCCATAGCTGGCTATTCGCAAGTCTTCCGGAGAGCTAACTAGCTTGCCTAAAAGTATCCTTACACAGGTCTTCTTAACCTGCAACTGTCCTTCAACAGGGGCTTCTTTAGTGAACACCAAACTGAAATATTTGTTTAATATTTCTGCCATTTCTTCATTTCTCTCCACACATTGTTCCTTGTCACCCTTCAATTTCACTATACCACTTCTGGCCTCTCTTCTTTTCTCCAATATATCTGAAAATTATTTTGTCACGTCACTTTACATATCATAGAAACATAGAAATGACAGCAGAAAAGGTTTTGATAAGTTCTTGGAGGAAAAGTCCATTACCTGCTATTAATTAAATTGACTTAGAAAATAGCCACTGCTATTACTGGCATCAGTAGCATGGGATAGACTTAGTTTTTGGGTACTTGCCAGGTACTTGTAGCCTGGATTGGCCACTGTTGGAAACAGGATGCTGGGCTTGGTGGACCCTTGGTCTGACCCAGTGTGGCAATTTCTGATGTTCTTATGACCAATGGTCCATGCAGTCTGCACAGTAAGGTTATGGTAATATCTGTTGCGCCATGTAGGTTACCCCATGCTTATCATTTTTCCACATTGTAAAAGTCAGGGCCCTCGTTGGTTGCTGTTTGAATCCAATTCCCCGTTATGCCTTGCTGTTGAAGCAGAGAGCAATGTTGGAGTTACATCCATATTTATTTTGTTCTCTTGTATTTATAGAGGACTCCTTATTTACATTGTACACTTGTATATAATTATCCTCATCTATCTCTTTTATTTCTTATAGTCCCAGTTCATGAACCCTTGTTAATTGTAACTGCTTCTCTTCTCCATGTTTATCTATGTTTTTTGGTTGTATTATCCGCACCCCCGTTTTCTGTAAACCGACATGATGAGAACGAGTTCTTGAATGCCGGTATAAAAAAAACCTTAAATAAATAAATAAATAAAATAAGTATCAATCTTATTGGTTAAGGGTAGTTAACTGCCACATCAGCAAGTTACCCCCGTACTTGATTCCCCAGACCGTAAAAGTTAGGACCCTCGTTGGTTGCTGTTCGAATCCAGTTATCCTTTTCCCCCCTGCCATTGAAGCAGAGAGCAATGATGGAGTTGCATCAATAGTATCAAGGCTTATTGGTTAAGGGTAGTAACTGCTGCACCAGCAATCTTTTCTTCATTTCTATTCTTTAGCCTTTAGGGATCCACAGTATTTATCCCATGCCCTTTTGAATTCTTTAACTGTTTTGGTTTTCACCACCACCTCCTCCGGCAGGGCATTCCAAGCACCCACCACCCTCTCCGTGAGGAAATATTTTCAGATGTTGGTTCTGAGATATCCTCCCTGGAGTTTCATTTTGTGACTCCTAGTTCTACTGATTTCTTTCCAATGGAAAAAATTTGATGTTTGTACATCATTAAAAACTTTCAGGTATCTGAAAGTTTGTATCATATCACTCCTGCGCCTCCTCTCTTCTAGGGTATACATATTCATATTCTTCAGTCCTCCTCAAAGGTTTTCTGATACTGACCCCACACCATTTTAATTGCCCTTCTCTGGACTGCCTCTATCCTGTCACTATCCCTTTTGAGATAAGGATTCTAGAACTGAGCACAGTACTCCAGGTGAGGCCTCATCAAGGACTTGTTCAAAGGCATTACCACCTCCATTTTCTTAATAGTTATTCCTCTCTATGCAGCCCAGCATTCTTCTAGTTTTAGATATTGCCTTGTCACATTGCTTCGCCATCTTCAGATCACCAGAGACTATCATAGAAACATAGAAAATGACGGCAGAAGAAGACCAATCGGTCCATCCAGTCTGCCCAGCAAGCTTCACACTTCTTTTCTCTCATACTTATCTGTTTCTCTTGGCTCTTATTAACCTTAGGTTCTATTTCCCTTTCACCCCCACCAATAATGTAGAGAGCAGTGATGGAGCTGCTTCCAAGTGAAATATTAAGTTTGATTAGTTGGTTAAGCGGCAGCATAGCTCTCTGCCGTTGAAGCAGAGAGCAATGCTGGATATGCGTGAAGTATTAGTTTTTCTTCTCCCCTGTCGTTGTAGCAGAGAGCTATGCTGGATATGCATTGAAAGTGAAGTATGCCTTGAAAGTCACATTAACTATCATCTAATATTGAAATGCCTAATAATTGGTAATTGAATAAGCCTAATAATTGGTAATACCTATAGCCCATGAACCCATCCCTGTTTTTTTTGTTGGTTTTTTTTTCTTTTTTTAATTTGGAGATGGCAGCCCTCCATCCTTCTGCTCCATGAAGGTGGAACACCAACCACTGGCCACTGGCATCCCGCTCCGTGAATGCCTCTGTGGCTACTGCCGCTCCGTACAGTGTTTTGCTGCCTCCTCTTTATACGCTTCCTCTAGACCTGATGGATCCACAGTGTTTATCCCACGCCCCTTTGAAGTCCTTCGCAGTTTTGGACTTCACCACTTCCTCTGGAAGGGCATTCCAGACATCCACCACTCTCTCCGTGAAGAAATACTTCCTGACATTGGTTCTTAGTCTTCCTCCTTGGAGCCTCAGCTCGTGACCTCTGGTTCTGCTGATTTTTTTCTGACGGAAAAGGTTTGTCATTGTCTTTGGATCGTTAAAGTTTTTCAAGTATCTGAAAGTCTGAATCATATCACCCCTGCTCCTCCTTTCCTCCAGGGTGTACATATTTAGATTCTTCAATCTCTCCTCGTATGACATCCGATGAAGACCCTCCACCTTTCTGGTCGCCCTTCTCTGCACCGCTTCAATCTTGTCTCTGTCTCTTTGTAGATACGGTCTCCAGAACTGAACACAGTACTCCAGGTGAGGCCTCACCAAGGACCTGTACAAGGGGATAATCACTTCCCTTTTCTTACGCAATATTCCTCTCTCTATGCAGCCTAGCATTCTTCTGGCTTTTGCTATCGCCTTGTCGCATTGTTTCACAGACTTCATATCATTAGACACTATAACCCCAAGGTCTCTCTCCTGCTCAGTGCACATCAGCTTTCCCCCCCCCCCCCCCCCCCACCATCGAATACAGTTCATTAGGATTTCCACTCCCCATATGCATGACTTTGCACTTCTTGGCATTGAATCTCAGCTGCCATATCTTCGACCACTCTTCCAGTTTCCTTAAATCCCGTCTCATTCTCTCTACTCCTTCCGGCGTGTCCACTCTGTTGCAGATCTTAGTGTCATCCGCAAAAAGACAAATCTTACCTTCTATCCCGTCCGCAATGTCACTCACATAGATATTGAACAGGACCGGTCCCAACACCGATCCTTGCGGTACACCACTTAAAACCGCTCTCTCTTCAGAGAAAGTTCCATTTACCATCACACATTGTCTTCTGTCCGTCAACCAGTTTGCAATCCAGGCCACCACCTCGGCACTCACTCCTAAGCTTCTCGTTTTATTCACCAGTCTCCTATGCGGAACCGTATCAAAAGCTTTGCTGAAATCTAAGTAGATGACATCGAGCGCTCTTCCTCGATCCAATTCCTTGGTTACCCAGTCAAAAAAGTCAATCAGATTTGTCTGACAGGATCTTCCCCTGGTGAATCCATGCTGCCTCAGGTCCAGTAATTCTCCGGACTGTAGATAGTTCACTATTCTCTCTTTCAACAGTGGCTCCATTACTTTTCCCACCACCGAAGTGAGGCTAACCAGTCTGTAGTTACCAGCCTCCTCTCTGTTCCCACTCTTGTGAAGCGGAACCACCACCGCTCTTCTACAATCACTCGGCACCACTCCCGTTTCTAGGGATCTATTGAACAGGTCACACAGCGGACCCGCCAGCACATCTCTGAGCTCCCTCAGTATCCTTGGATGAATCCCATCAGGTCCCATGGCTTTGTCCACTTTCAGATTCTTTAGCTCTTCCCATACATTTTCTACTGTAAAAGGGTTTTCGTCTATTCCACTTCCTTCCAGTTTCTCGTTGTGTAGAGATGGTCCTTCTCCAGGGTCTTCTTTAGTGAACACAGAACTGAAGTATTCGTTTAATATATCTGCCATTTCTTCGTCTCTCTCCACGCATTGATCATTTCCACCTTTCAATTTCACTATACCGTTTTGAACTTTTCTCTTTTCACTGATGTATCTGAAAAATGTTTTGCTACCATTCTTTATCTCCTTGGCAATCCTCTCTTCCGCTTGACTTTTTTCCGACTTGATTAATTTCTTTGTCTCCCTCAGTTGAATCAAATATTGTTCTTTGTGCTCCTCCCTTTGGGATCTTTTATATTTCTTGAATGCTGTTCTTTTAGCCTTAATTTTGTCAGCCACCTCCTTTGAGAACCAGATAGGTTTCATTTTTCTTTTCTTTACACTTCTAACATATAGAGTAGTTGCCTTGGTAATTGCTCCTTTTAGATTGGTCCACTGCTGATCCACATCGCTCTTGTTCTCCCAGCCTTTTAGTTCTTCCTCTAGGTATTTCCCCATTTCTTCAAAGTCCGTGTTTTTGAACTGTAAAACTCGGGTCTTTGTGCTTCTTTTCCATATTCTTTTAGTGATATTAAACCATATCATCCCCAAGATCCTGCTTCTGGTCTGTGGCATCAGCCTTTCCCTTCCCCCCACATCCCAGATGCATGAATCTACACTTCTTTGCATTGAATCCCAGCTGCTAAGTCTTCAACCACTCTTCAAGTTTTGTAAATCACTTTTCATTCTCTCTACTCCTTCAGGCATATCCACTCTGTTGCAGATCTTGGTATCATCTGCAAATAGACAAACTTTACCTTCTATCCCTTCCACAATGTCGCTCACAAAGATATTGAACAGAACTAGTCCCAATACCAATCTCTGTGGCACTCCACTTAACACAGCTCTCTCTTCAGAGTAGGTTCCATTTACCTTTACATGCTGTCTCCTATCAGTCAACCAGTTTGTAATCCACTCCACCACCTTGGTGCTCACTCCGAAGCTTCTCATTTTATTCACAAGCCTCCTATGTGGGATGGTATTAAAAGCTTTGCTGAAATCCAAGTAGATGACATTGAGTTCTTTTCCTTGATCCAATTCTCTAGTTGCCCAATCAAAAAAATCAGATTTGTCTGACAAGACCTTCCTCTGGTGATCCGTTGCTAGAAAGACTTGGCAGACCAGCACAAGAGGACAAAGTCAGGTCGGGCAGCGGTCAGGGCAGGAGGAGGTCAAGCGATGTCATGGTACAGGCAGTGGTAGAAGCAGATGGAAGTCAGCAGCGTCAGATCTGGAGCTGGGGCTTAAACCAGGAATCCACGAAAACATGGAGGAAGATGGAGTACAGCAAGGAGACTAGAAACAGGACCGAGGAACAAAAGATACCAGGTGACCAAAGACTGGGCACAGGAACACAGAAGACTGGAATGTTGTGGCAAGCACTCTTCAAGGGAAAAATACCTATTGTTGAGGTGAAGAGCAATGAGGGACGTGGCCTTTTAAGGCCCACGGCAGTGATGTCATCAGAAGGAGCTGCGGGGCTTTTCTCGCCGCGGTTCCTTTAACTCACCAGCAGAGACGCGTGCCTAGAAAGGACGCACCGCTTGAGGTCCCAATCAGTGACATCCCCGCCATGAGATCTGGCAGCCTGGGACCAAGCTGGGAGGCGGCGCTTGTGCCAGGGATAGCAGCGCAGCATACACAGCAGATCCCACTGCTCCGGAATGTCGCAGAGCCAGTCGAACCGGGGATGAGGTGAGAGCGGCGTTCCGCAGGGATAGCCCGCAAACCACCAAGCACAACAATGTCATAATGCCTCTGTATCGCTCCAAAGTGAGACCGCACCTTGAATACCGTGTGCAATTCTGGTTGCCGCATCTCAGAAAAGATATAGTTGCCCTGGAAAAAGTGCAGAGAAGGGTGACCAAAATGATAAGGGGGCATGGAACGGCTGCTCTATGAGGAAAGGCTAAAGAAGTTAGGGCTTTTCAGTCTGGAGAAGAGACAGCTGAGGGGAGGATATGAAAGAAGTCTACAAAATCATGAAAGGATTTGAATAGGTAAATGTAAATTGGTTATTTACTCTCTCAGATAATATAAGGACTAGGGAGCACTCCATAAAGTTAGCAAGTAGCTCATTTAAAACAAATTGAAGTAAATTCTTTTTTAGTTAGCATGGAATTCATTGTCAGAGGATGTAGTTATGGCATTTAGTGTAACTGTGTTTAAAAAAGGTTTGGATAAGTTCCTAGAGGAAAAATCCATAAACTGCTATTAATCAAGAAGGAACAGTAGCTTGATATCTTATGTAATGTTTGGATACTTGCCAGGTACTTGTGACTTGGATTGGCCACTGTTGGAAACAGGATGTTGGGTTTGATGGACCTTTGGTCTGACCCAGTATGGCTTATCTTATGTTCTTATGTTTTAACCCTACCCCTACCCTGTCACACTAAGAATCATTTTCACCCATTCTGTGGTCTATGGGAAAAAGGTTTAGTAAATCAGATGGTGAAATATTTACTCTGTATGTTTCCCTGCTGGCTGATCATACACTGCCGTGAAGCAGTTGGTTCAGGAAGGCTAGGGCTGTAGCTTGGGAGCAGGGCACTAGAGAGCTCAGATTTGCAGCCTCAGACTTCCCACAACAACGTGTTTCAGAGCAGAACTGCTATCAGTACTCAGCTGGTAGCAAAGGGTAGTGCAAATCTTTTCTTCTGCAGAAGGGGAAGGGTAGGAGTTATCCTACTCCCCCAAGTAAGACCCATGAGCATACGCCAAACCCTGCAGAAGGAAAGGCTTTTACTTTATATCTCCTAGCACACACAGCAATTCCTCCTTATATGGAGTCATTCTAAAAAGCGCCCTAAGGGGGTTATTTTCTATCCGTATCACATGCGAAAAGTCCCTTTCGCGTGTGATAGCAAGCGGGGGGTGGAGTCGGGGTGGAGAGGGGAGGAGTCGGGGCGGCGAGGAGGCGGACATGGCAGTATCTTCGCTAGCGGTGATAAGGTAAGCCACGTTGGACACTTACCTTCAGGCTTTGCCACACCGGTCCAGGAATTTAATTCTTAATGATTGACTTGTTACTTACCTTTGAAATACGTGACTTTGGAACTCCGGATGGGAGTACCCTCTAAGTTCTAACTCACAGCATGACCTTGTTGGTTATTCTTATGTTTGGTTTGGGAAAAAATAGGGGGGGGGGGGGGGAAGGGGGGAAGGGAGGGAGGGGTGTGTTGATTTCTGGATGATTTGAATTATGTCTTAATGGAGGGCCAATGCAGGTTCAGAGTAACACCTCTATTGACCCATTTTTGGTGTACTGCTTCTTTAAAACAATAAAACCTTTTACAACTTAAAAAAAAAAAAAGGTAAGCCACGTTATCGCCGCCAGTAGTGCACCCAATAGCACCACCTTTCACGGTGGCGCTATTAGGTGCGAAAGCCGGCAGCGATAACACTGCTGTGGTGCGATTGCTGCCGGCTTTCGCAGGCCTGCCCCCCGACCCCCTGCTACCGCCGGTATTCACCATTCTCTGCGAGAATGGAAAATCCAGGCCTAAGTTTCAGGAAAAGAAAATCTGAAACATAAAGCTGCAGATGCATTTTAGGAGAGGAGAGCCTGGGACAAAAACTCCTGCCACAAACCCATAGCCTCCCTTCAGATCTTCCCTCAGCCTGTGGGAAGTAAAAGGAAGTGGAAATGTCTGTGTGGCATCCATTGTCTGGAGGGCAAGGCAGAAGTACCAAAAGAGACAGAAAAAGCTTTACCTCGGATGTAAAATTAGACACTGTGAGTCTGTTGAAAAATGGACCCAAAATTTTAAACAGAAATAAATTAACAAAAATTTAAAAAAAATTTTTCATGTATACCTTTTTAATTGGACATTTCTTGTCTAGCTTTTGAGAGCTAAAACTCTCGAGGTCGATATTTGAAAGCCTTTTAGACAGATAACTGAAAAGTTATCTGTCTAAAAGGATAATTAGCGATATTAAAAGCCATATACAGCTAGAATTTAGCCGCATAAGTTGGACACATTCCAGGGAGGAGCGGAGTTAGCCACATAAGTTATGCGCACTGTACCTGTGCTTTTCTTTCATATACTGTTTTAAGAGATCTTTGGTAGTCAGATGACTTTACTAAATGTGAGGCAGCTGATCAAGCAAGGGTAAAAGCCCTCGATTTTGGGAGGCTTTGTCATGTGATCGCTGGTTGAGGTTTTCAAGACAATGGGAACTCCAGCTCCTCAGAGTGTCCTCACAATGGCTCCATATCTTCATAAACAATACCCCAAGCCATCTAGTTAATCTAGGGGATCTGTCTGACAATACCAGGGTCAAGAACCTCCCCATGAACACAATAGCTTTGATCCTGGGAATCAAGGAGCAACAACCATATTCAAGGCTTCTGATCCAAGGCAAACCTTTCAGCAATTGATAAAATGAACTGAAGGGGTGTGATAGGTGGTATGGGAGTGAGCCTTTAGTGCTGTGTAGATAAGCCTATGCTGACAGCTGGCGAACACACCCTGAAGTGGGATAGACTTGAGCTTCACGTATACCAGTTGCTTCCTCTGCAGGTTGAACCCTTGGGTTCTGGAGGCCAGCAGGACTTAGGTGGATCTCTAGGGAGGTGGGATGGGTAAGAGTCCAGGAACATGCAGGGGTCAGGGCAGACAGAAGACTGGAGATACAAGGAACAGGCCAATGGTCGGGGCAGGAAGAAAGCAAGCATAATCAGATCCAAGGCAATGGTCAGGCCCAGGTGGCAAGCAAGTGTAGTCGGGTCCAAGGCAATGGTCAGGTCGGGATGGCAGGCAAGCGTGGTCAGGTTCAAGGCAAGAAGTCAGTACCAGGAGATCAGGCCAAAGGATGGTTGAGGACAGGAGAGAAAACACTGGATGAGATGAGCTGGGCAAGGCAAGGCTGGTTGAGACAGGCTGAACAAGGCAAGGCTGAATAAGACAGACAAGACAAGGCAAGGCTGGATAAGACGGGCTTGAAAAGGAAAGACTGGAACACAGAACTACAGGAACGCAGGAGCATCATGCACTGCTCTAAGCAGGAGACCCATTGCTGAGACAGTGTTAGACAGTCCAAGGAACCCTTATATAGTTAGGTCTAACTGATATCATCAAATGGCACCATGGGCTCTTTAAGAGACAATGCATGTTGCACATACACAACTATAGAGACCCCGGAAAGAGGCAGGAGCATGGTGGCGTTCTGGCGGCATTGGAACTACGTTGGGAGCTGGGACCTTTTGGTATGCGGCATCATTCCTGCCACACCAAGAGGTTGCTGGGGTGAGTTGGAGAGTGTGACCAGTTGTGAGCCTACCCCGCAGCCGACCAAGCATAACATAGGAAGGATAAGCTAACAGTAAGTTCTGGTGAAACTACAACATCATGAATGTCATTGACAGCAATGCTGAGTCCTGGGAGGAATTCAAACCATTTACTTTCAATGGAGTGTGGAAGAAGATATGGCCAGAGTTTGTAATCATATGCTGTCCAGGGTTCATCAGACATGGAAACCATTCCACAAATTCAACAAATCATAGTGACCTTCGCTAATAATGTCATATCGGAAGACTTCATAGAGTCAGAAGTGGTTGTGATTGTGGAGCAGATTTGTTCAGTGAGGATTTGATACAGCTAGAACCAAGTGCAAGCAGAGGAGGAGGTGAATGTAGAAGCTCTGGTCATCCCATGGCACTTGAACACAAAGCAAATGTCTGAAGTCTTTACGCACTTTTCGGCCAACCTGCAGATCCTGACAGACAATGATCTCAATTGTGAACACAGTCTTAACGTTTCCAAAGAAGTAAACAATATGTTCAGTTGCTATAGGGTGCTGCACATGGAGAAGAAGAAATATTCAACGCAGCTGTGTTTGAATGCAATTTTTTGTAACGAAAGCTCCAGTACAAGATCTACAGCATGAGAAAGATGATCAAGAGGCCTGAGGGTCGGATGTGGCCCTTGGCTGAATTTCATCTGGCCCCCGGAAGCAAAAGCAGAAGTAACTTGATCCTACCCGCAGCAGCGTCAACAGAAAGAGCTTGATATGGCCTGCACTGGTGGTGGTAGGAACACATTCTGACATTACTGCCAGCTCAGATACTTGAAGTCGGAATTGTAAATGACAGCATGTCAGAACAGTGCAAGGCCACCACTGATTGACTGGATTATGCATTGCTAGCATTAGTGTTCCAAGTTTAGGTGAAGTCTCTTGGGACAAAGACAGGGAGAGAGGCTACAGCACAGCCATAAAGAGTTTTTAGCTTCTCTGGCAGGCAGTGCAGGCCACAGGGAGATGGGCACTGGCGGTACTGAGCCATGTTTTCTGTGGGGCTGCCAGGGAAAGCCAGGTGAGCAGAGTGGTTTCTGGAGCTCCCAACTGTGCTGCCATCTCTTTAGAGCTGTGTGGAGGGGGCATGGTCATCATACCCTATGGATGGAGGCTTTGGAGGCACAGGGTGCAGAAATCCTCATTATTACAGGTCTAAGTGTCTCTCCCTGGATTAGGGTCTCCAGAGGTCGTTGTCTTGCTCATACCATGAATCTGGCATGTTGCAAGAAAGTGAGAGGAGAGGAAAAGGGGTGGGGAAAAGATGAGAAATGGGAAGGAAGTAGAGAGAAAGCAAAAGTCCATGGGGGGCTGGGAGTGAGAGACAGAGCTTTATAGACTCACACACACACAAACAGCCCAACCCACCATCCACCCTTCACCCTCCCTACCCCCTACTTCCCTAGGGGTGGGTGGGATACTGGGGAAGGGGAAAGACAGAGGGCTAAGGTCACTGGGGGACCTGCCAAGTTAGGTGAAATCTAGAAATATTACTGACGCTCTATCCACCTCACCCCTACACCCTTGGAAATCCTGCCCCCCCCCCCCCCCCCCCCCCTTCTCCAACGTTTCAAATCACCGAAAAGGCCAGACATGGTTCCCTTCTTTCAAAACCCTTCTCAGCAAATAACTTTGAGAGTCTCTCTCCATTCCTCGCTCCCCACCCAGCCCTCTCGGGATTTGAAATGTCCTATATGGCCCTTCGCTTTTTCTAACTCTTTAATACATTTTTAGGCATATGCAACATATGATATCACAACACTTTCTCAACAATACAATTTATCCAGCACAGGAGGGAGCATAGAACAAATGCAGATAGTTCAAGCTAGCCCATAAAATTTGGTGCTGGAGGTAATTGCCTTTGCCTAAATCTGGGCCTGAATATGATTCTTCCTAGGTTTCGTTTTTGGCGTCCAGTTCCAAAGTTGCTTTCTGACTACTTAAAAAAAAAAAGCTTTTTCCTCAATCCTCCTACCCTACCCATCCTCCTTCAAACTCCCCTTGCCCTACTGCAGCCCTTAAAACATCCAAAACGGGCATTCCCTAAACCTTTTTACCAACCCATACATAAAATGCATGAATGAAAGTTGTTTTTTTAAGACCATTGCATTAAGAATGTTACAAAAGATGTCTTAATAAATTAAATTCCCCAAGTCTCTTTTACTCTCTATGGCCTGGATTTATCAAAATGCAATAAATATTGTATGTGATAGGAAAAGGGGTGTGTTTTATGGTAATAGGCAGTTTATTGTACTAATAAGTATTTCCTACATACAACCACTGGGGGGAAGGAGAGAGAGAGAAAGAAAGAGAGAGAGAGAACCTAGCCATAATGCCCTCACGCTAGATAGGTATTTATATCTCCATGGGAGGCCCACCTAGTAACTCGAGGTGAGGTTTAGGTATCAGTGTAGGGGCCACTTTGACATTCAAAGTGAGATGTATGAACAGAACAGTGCTCTCTTATGAAGATTTGATGACCTTTGGAGTGAGGAAACTCACCCAAAGAGTCCATCAAGCTAAGTTGAGAGAATATTGCACAAATCTCATCTTTGGGTGAGTTTCCTCACTCCGAAGGTCATCAAATCTTCACAAGACAGCACTGTTCTTTTCGTATGTCTCACTTTGAATGTCAAAGTGGCCCCTAACCCTCTACACTAATACCTAAACCTCACCTCGAGTTACTAGGTGGGCCTCCCATAAAGATATAAATACCTATCTAGCCTGAGGGTGTTACAGCTAGGTTCTCTCTCTCTCTCTTTCACACCCCTTTTTCTTATAAAGCATTTTCTGCATGCAAAAACGCCATATAGCACTTTGATAAATGACCCCCTATGTTTATCTTGATTAGATTGTAAAGTCAACTGAGCAGGGACTGTCTCTTATATGTTTTGGTTTTTTTTGTATAGTGCTGCTGCACATGTCAAGCAGTGCTAAAGAAGTGTTAAGTAGCAGTAACAACCCCAAACTTGTTCCTTTTAGAATGCTGGCTCTTCAGGGCAGAGCAGTTTCTCAAGGTCTGCTATGTCATGAACTTGGGCAAATCAATGATCCAAGTTAGATTTAAATTTACAGAAAGTGTCCCCTTTGGAAATGTTTAAAAAATATCTTAGGGAAATAATGCAGTACGAAGATAAAGATATGCCAAAGGTCTCTAAAATCTTTTATTTTCTTAGAAAGATGGATAAGAAAGATGACAATCAGGAAGGGGAAACTATTGGAGTTTCCATATTTTTACAAGAATCCATTGATATAATTCATAAAAGATCCACACTCTTTTTCTCATTACAATTAGAAGCTGATAGAAATAAATTATTTAGAGAATTCTTTAGAAATAAAGAGCTAAGTTTTTGTGGTCAGAGAATTCAAATGTTTCCAGATGTCTCCCGTGCTACACAAGCCAAAAGGAGACATTTCTTATCCCTGAAGGTTAAGTTACTAGCAATTGGAGCTAGTTTTTTCCTAAAATATCCTTGTCTGTGTTACATAACCTATCATGGGAATAAATATAGTTTCTCAGACCCTTTGCATTTGGAGACCGTCTTACAGGATAAAAGTTTAGAAGAGGGAAAGATTGATGATCAAGAAGAAAAATAAATTCTCTCCACAAATCCGATGAAAATTTATATGTATAATTATGATGGTTTCTCCCCCTTAATTATGGGTTATGTACTGCAGAGATATGATTATATGGATAATATGATGTTTGGTATATATATTGGATTTCTGTACTACTTTCAGTTATTTCTATTTAAAAATTTTAGATGAAATTGAATAAAATATATAAAAAAAAAATTACAGAAAGTGGTGATGTTCAACCTCTATGTGGCCCTTCTCTTGAAAGTTAGGGGACCCCTGATCCACAGAAGGATGATTATGATCCAAAAAACAGGCAGATAATAGTGAAGATGAGAGAGAAGAAGATGAACACAGATTAGGATTTGATACATTTCTAAAATAAAGAAAACAAAAATAAAACTTTGTTTTCATTAACGCTCATCTGTCTTTTTAGCTATAGGAATGCATCTTCGGATTTATAACAGGAGTCCATGGGAAAATGAGTTTCTATCTATGTAAATAAAACTGCAGAAGCGAATGTCTTTCACCTGGCAAGGGATGACTGTAGTGGCTGATCTGACCAGAAATTAGACAGGAAATTTTATATGGAAAAACGCAGCAGTTGATCATGTAGTAGATATTTTTTTTTATTTCTATTTAACATGTAAGGTCTCAAAAGAGAAAAGCTCTGGCTCAAGCAAGCTGCACAAATGTGCACACCCATGAGGCTGAGTTTTATTCTGATTGCAAACACTGGGGGAAACACACCAATGTCTCTTTATATAATTTGCTATGTTTGTTCGCGGGTCATTCTCCGC
The DNA here is from genome assembly GCF_901001135.1 of Rhinatrema bivittatum. Taxonomy (NCBI): domain Eukaryota; kingdom Metazoa; phylum Chordata; class Amphibia; order Gymnophiona; family Rhinatrematidae; genus Rhinatrema; species Rhinatrema bivittatum. The sequence continues at coordinate 346,127,621 of NC_042617.1, forward strand.
GTCACACTCCAAAACCCAACTTTGTGCTGCATGTTTGGGAGATTTAGTGATGGATTTTCCTTAGGATCCACTCTTTCTATCCCACCAAACATTGTCCCTTAACAACCTTCAGTAAACACACTATACAACAAAATCATGTTTCTCATGGGACGTGTAAAGATGGCAATTTTCTACACTTCCCCTCCAATGCATACATGCATATGCATGGAATATGCATTTCAGAACGTTGTCTGGCCTCTTTGTGGGTAAAAGCACACATGCAGTGTAATAGTGCTCATACTTTTACCCATTCCAAATAGCGTGCCCACTTTCTATCTGTAGCGAAGAAAAGGGGAGTATCCGATGGCAGAAGGAGGTAGGGTGGAGTGACTCAAGTTGTGTCAATGCCTTCCCCCCCCCCCCCCCTATCCTTTTTGATGGGCCCTTTCACTAGCTGCAATATAATCCTTCATGAACTTTGCTAGCAGAGCATGAGGAGGGTGTTGCATTTACTGAATGTTATATTCAGAACCCAGATTTGCACTGGAGGGAAACCACCTCACATTTTCATTACTACTCCAGGCCACAGACATGCAGCCTTGCACTCTGCCAAACTCTAAGAGATCAATATTCAGTGAGCCGCTAAGTGGCAAGTTTATCTGGGGAAAGTTATGTGTAATATTTCATGGATATTCAGCAGAACATAGGTGCACATGTCTCCCGCTGAATATACTCGAACAAAGTTATGCATGGATGATCTCCTGAAGTATGTTACCCAGAACGTTCAGAACATTCTGAGCCAATTGGACAAAATTATGATGCAGTCCATTAGAAAAGACTTAGACCGACCCAAGAGGTTTATTGGACTTATTCCTGGATCCACTATCTTTTCTGCCCTGAGTTCCCTCTTTGGTGCATCCATGTCCATTGCAAATGCAGTTTTGGCAAAAGTCTTGTGGAACACTGATAACGAGTTGCAGGATGATATGAAAAGTATCTCTAAACAGATACGACATCAGCAAGAACAGTTACCTTCTCAGGGTAAAACTCTAAGTAACACTGTCACCTTGGTTAATCTACATTCTCAAGCGATTGAGCATAACCGAGAGGACATCACCACCATCTAAACAGTGCTGAGTGAGGACCGTACCTTTAGCTAGCCCATTCAGGTGCTCACTAAAGACTTGTTTAGAGAGTTGGATAACAGTATTAGTAACTTAATGAAAGGACTGATTTCAACAATTTGGTTTCCCCAAATATCATTACAAATGCTTTTGCTAAAGCTACCTGAAGTAGTACTTAGTCTATCCAGATCCAGATTACTTATCATATGGATAATGCTATACCTCTGTATGTGGATGTTGAGAATATGGAAATTGCTTATGTTTTAAATTTGCCTTTTATTTTATCTGAGAACGTTTACCAATTGAAAAAAGCAATTAATGTAGGTACTTGGAAGACAATTTATACCTGTGTGTAGATACACCTGCCATTCTGGCATATCAAAGTGACAACCCACAGCAATATTCAGTTCCCCAATTTAGGTCTATGCTAACAAACAAAGGACATACATACATTCATTGGTTGTGTCCCAGTAAGACTTTTCTGAAGGATTCTACTCTTCCTGAAGGATTCTACTCTGTATGGTTTGTCCTCTGATGATGTCCGAGAGAAATTAAGATTACCATGACAAAATATAATGAATTCTCTGAAATCAGGATTGCTGTTGTAAATTATGTTTGGTTAATTATCAACCCATTCAAAGAGATCACTATCTCTAACAAGCATGATGTCATCAGAAAAGTTCCCTTACCCAGTAATGTTTCTTTAGTCACAGCACCTAAGAACTCTATTTTCATTGTAGAGGAGGTGTCCTTATATTACCTAGAACCAGAACATGTTCCCAAAGAGGTAGAGATCCTGGATGTGTTTCGGGGCAATGAAATCAACTTTGATGAAAACCTGATATATATTTTAGACTATAAAGATGCTCACACTGTTGAACTGTCTGTGAACCATGACACAGCAGAAATTACTGACTACAATTATGGTTTCAGAGATGAAAATATTTTGCAAACTGACTCTGTACTGACTTATCCTTTACATGTCCTAGCCACAATATCAGTTGTTCACCTGATATATTCTATCCTCCTTTTTAGAAGAATAATGGCCCTCATCAGATATACACAGAAAATCTCACCGTAAGGCCATGTGCCTGCTTGACTTCCCACTGCCCGAGACTCTAGAACTGTAGCTTGGCTTAGCATCCTTACATATTACTATGAAAGTAATTAATTAGGGATATGAGTTATAGAATTAATCTTAGTGATTATACTTTTTCACATTTAAATTAGAAGTAGATTTGCATAAACATATTCTACCTCAAATCTAAGACTGATGTCACTACCTCATATGCCTATAGTATGCACACTGTGTGAGAACTACAATATTTCTTTATTATCTTATACTTTTATATTTCTGCATTTACAATTATCATTTCAATTATCAATTATTATTCAATTACTTTCCATTATTACTATTATTATTATATTAATTATTATTCCATTTATTATTATTATTATTATTATTTATTTATTTATTTTACGTTTTTTTCTATACCGTCGTTTGGTGGGGACCGTCACAACAGTTTACATTAAGGCACATAAAAGTAATGATACTACAATTTGTCCATTTACATAGGTGCCATAAGGTTCGGTAACATAGTTTGTTATCAATGTTCGTTGTTAAATGTGATTAATCATGTCCATGTCTTTCCTTCTCAGTTTTAAGTACAGAACTAATTTTACAAATGTAACTTATCTATTAGTAATGGTGCGCTATATCTTAAAAACTACACACTTAGTGAATTTCTGCAATGTGTATGGTTGTTTAATTGTTCGTGCTTTGCCCATCCCTGGCTTCTATTCTCCCTTCTCTTTCTGGAAAGCTTTGATTCTTTATCAGTATTATTACTCTATTATTGTTGCATTATTATTATTATTATTATTCCTTCATAATGATATCATAATTGATCATACATGTCATTTTGGCAAAGACTTGCACAGTAGTCTAGTAGTTAGGTTTAGGTAGTGATGCGCCCCTTGCCACACATCACTCTTTAATAAGGGAGGGGAAATGTTAGAATAAAAACCCCAACTTTACTACTTACATGCAGCAAAATGGATTCTCTGACTTCATGGAGAGGTGAACTGTATTTCAGAGAGGCACAGAAATGCTGAATTTTTAACTAGTTGAAGTGTTTGAATTATCTGATTGCCAAGCAGGAACTGTTTACATAGGCTGCTGATAACAACAGGAGTCATGTCTTAGCAATCACAGCAGAGAGCACAAGCAAGTCTGTGCCTACTTGCTGAGTCCTTCAAAAAGGGGATCAGAAAGACACTACAGGCCAGGTTTGTATACAGGGCCGGCAGTAGCACTAGGTGAGCTGGGCCTGGGCCTAGGGCGCGACCATTAGGGGGTGCCACAGACACCGCTTGCGAGCCAATGAGGCAGGGTGAGGCAGCTGCTACAGGCAGCAGGATTTTGAAGTGGCAAAAAGTGCCCCTTCAAAATTATGCCCAGCCCCTGCCTCACCATGCATTTCCCCCCATTGCGCCACCCTCCTGACCCCCCCAAGACTCACGAAAACCCTTGGTGGTCCAGCGGGGGGCCTGGGAGCGATCTGCCATTTCCGGGCCATCAGCTGTCACTAACCAAAATGGCGCCAGTGTCCTTTAGCTCTTACTATGTGACAGGGGCTGCCAGTGCCATTGGCCAGCCCCTGTCACATGGTAGGGGCTAAAGGCCACCGTTGCCATTTTGGTTAGTGGCAGCTGACAGCCCAGGAGTGGCAGATCGCTCCCGGGTCCCTCACTGGACCAAAAGAGGTTTTCATGAGTCTTAGGGGAGGTCTGGAGAATGGGAAGGTTATTTTATTTAAATTTGGGGGGGATGGCGCAGAAGGTGGGAGAGCAGTGGCATGTGGTCCCCGCCTTAGGTGGCACATTGCCTTGAGCCACCCCTGGAGGTAGAAGTTGGGACTGTGACTGGGGGTGGGGCAGGGCGAGGTGAGTGTCGGCATGACCGGAGGTGGGGGGGGGGGGGGGGCAGCACAAGGCAGAAGGTGCCTAGGGTGCCTAATCCCCTTGCACCGGCCCTATGTGTATGAGTATAAACAGATCCAAATCTGTCAGCATGGCTCACTTTTGCCTGGAGGAAAGTAACAAAAAGAGATAGATCCAGAAGTCCTTAAAACCTTTTATTGAATGTTGATAAAGATGCTATAAAATTGCCCGACTCTGGCCTGAGTTTCGCCCTCATACATAGGGCTGCTTCAGGGGATAAGTTACATAAATATCCGGTAATACATCGGTATAGGCACTTATAGCTTTGTGGGAATGAATGTAAATATTCTTGCTTCTAAATGCCTGCACGAAATTCGTTAATGCATATCTGAGATATCAGGTGATTTAACATTGATTAAATCAATACCTGGTAATGCGGCATTGTTAAAAAAAAGTTTACTAAAGGACAACAGGAAAAACAGAGACAGTGCATTTCTCATGAACAATAGCCTTTATTACTTATGCGCATAAGGAAGTCAGCTCCCAAGTTGGAGAAACTGACTTGGTTGGATATTTGATTGGCTAGTCTTAAATACAGTTTTGCCCTAGTAATTAAAACAACACTTCTTTGATTTAAGGTCACAAGGTGAAAAGAAACATTTGCTTACATCTGACATTCCAAAGAGTCCTGGGAAACTAACTAACTTTGAAGACAGGCACATTCCATGACTCTTTACTGTAAATCTTTTATTATCACAGCACTTACAACTTTATGGGAATGCAAAGTCTACACTCTTATATCCACACATGAAGGTAGAGAGCAGGAAATATTAGACAGTCCAAACACTTTTGAATTGTTGCAAAAGTTCTTTGTTTAATTATAACGCTTTCCAAGCCGCAACTCCAAAAGCTCTAATACGATACAGTAGTTTTCAACCAGGTCCCCCGACACGGACCGTGTTTCGCTAAGAGCTGCGTCGGGAGGGACTGAGTACAGTGTATAGTTTCAACCACTACAAAAAGATAAAATTTATACATTAGCAAACTGAGGTCTGTACAAGGGCAAAGTTAACTCTATAAACCGGGACACATACCTTAACTCAGGTCCAATAATAGGTTAAACGGAGCGCGAGCACACCTTACAGAACCGTTCATTTAAAGAGCTGTAAAATGGCGCGAACCAGGAAGCCAATCGGTGAACAGCAACACCGATGACGTCAGCGCCAATGACGTCAACCAGTCAAAGGAGTATCCCTACAGTCAGAGAAAGTGAAACCATTCGATTTCATTGTTCAGTCCCATCGGGCTAAGCAGTTCAATCGAAAGATCCACTTCTGTTCCCTACGTGTCAGAATCTCAGCAAAATTCCCTCCTCGTGAGGGGGGAGAAATAATATCAATAATGAAAAATTTTAGATCTGATTCAGAATGCCCATGAGAGGACCAGTGAGAAACCAAAGGAGCCATTTCTCGATTGGTGTGTATATTGTATCGGTGTTCAATGATCCTGGTACGAATGGGTCTTATGGTTTTGCTAACATATAACTTAGGGCAAGGGCACATCACCACATAGACAACCCCCCGCGAAGCGCATGTAACTGACAGCTTAAGATCATATAGCTGATGAGTGACAGGATGAACAAAGGTATTACCAGCAATAGTGTGGGGACAAACTGAACAATGTCCACATGGGTTGAAACCAGTATTAGGAGAATTACAAGGTACCAAGCTAGTAAATTGCGAGTGTACCAACATATCCCTCAGGTTACGGCCTTGTCGAAAAGAAAACCTTAAAGGAAAATTAAAGCAGCCATGTAAAGACAGTATGTGCCAATGATGTTTAATGATATTTGTAATGTCCTGAGTGTGGGTAGAAAAGGGTAAAACGCAGTTAATGTAACCATCCGACGACCGGGATTGTGGTAAAAATAATAAATCACAGTTAACATAGAGCGCACGCTTAAAAGCTTTTCGTAAAATCTTACGAGGGTACCCTCTCTCTTGGAATGGTGAGATCATCTGCTTAGCTTGTTTGATGAACTCTGTTCACATAGAGCAGAGCCGAAGGCATAATAATTGTCCAGTGGGTATGTTCCTTCTGAGATGTGTGGGGTGGTGACTATCAAATTTAAGAAGAGTATTACGGTCTGTTGGTTTCCTGAAAATTGAAGTGAAAATGTAGGTATTGTATTAGAGCTTTTGGAGTTGCCGCTTGGAAAGAGTTATAATTAAACAAAGAACTTTTGCATCAATTCAAAAGTGTTTGGACTGTCTAATATTTCCTGCTCTCTACCTTCATGTGTGGCTAATGTTTGGAGAGCAGAGTATCTCCTTTTCCTGTGTTGGATTTCTACACTTATATCAACATAGCGTCTCACGCAGCAAAAGCAGACTGAGGCCAGAGTCGAGCAATTTTATAGCATCTTTATCAACATTCAGTAAAAGGCTTTAAGGACTTCCGGATGTATCTCTTTTTGTTACTTTCCTCACAGCTTTGATAGACCATCTTCCTTGCTGTTTTTTGGGTCTATCACTCTTGCCTGGAGACAGGACCCTCCAATCACAGAGGAGCTTTGTCAGTCAGGTCAGCCCTGTCTCAAGACCTGGTCAGCTCTCTGTCACATTTGCTTGCTTGATGGTTTAGCTGGGGGGGGGAGTTTCCCAAGAAATATACGTGAAGAAGAATCCAATCAGAATCGGATTCATGTTACTAAATTAGTATGCATTAAGCTTCTGAATATGCATACACTGGCTTTTAAAATCCCTGGGATTATAATCATGAGAGGTCTAGAACGGGTAGATGTGAATTGGTTATTTACTCTTTCAGATAATAGAAAGACTAGGGGGCACTCCATGAAGTTAGCAAGTGGCACATTTACAACTAATCGGAGAAAGTTCTTTTTCACTCAACCACAATTAAACTCTGGAATTTGTTGCCAGAGGATGTGGTTAGTGCAGTTAGTATAGCTGTGTTTAAAAAAGGATTGGATAAGTTCTTGGAGGAGAAGTCCATTACCTGCTATTAATTAAGTTGACTTAGAAAATAGCCACTGCTATTACTAGCAACAGTAACGGAATAGACTTAGTTTTTGGGTACTTGCCAGGTTCTTATGGCCTGGATTGGCCACTGTTAGAAATAGGATGCTGGGCTTGATGGACCCTTGGTCTGACCCAGTATGGCATGTTCTTTTATTCTTATAATCATTCACCAGTGAGAAGATATCACTAACTGACCAGCTCCAAGGTCCTGAAGTGCTGTATGGAAGAGCTCTCCAGCCCTGCTATTGTATCCAGAGTCACACTTGCCGGGGTCTTCCCAAAGAACTAAGCAAGTCCTCTGCTCTCCTTCGATTGCCTCAGAGACAGAAGCGACGGCCAGTACTGTCACTCGCCTCATGGCTCTGAGACCAGGGATCTTCCAAGTGGTAAGAAGGGGGTTAATTCCTGGCTTATTGTCTATGGGCTAGCAAGTTAGGAGTGTTTTAAAGTATGAGCAAGTTGCAGCCAAGGTGATGTATTATATTTCTTCTTATTTATTCATATCGGCTAAGCTAATTATCAGAAGCATATTCTATGCTAGTGATTTATTATAAGTTTCTTGCCTAACATAAGATGTTATTTTGTTCTAAGTGATAAATCTGAAATGCCTGAAAATAAATCCATCTGATTCTCAGACAAACAGGTGTCCTTTCCTGGGCTATTCGTATCACATATAAGGGAGATAAAGAGACAAAGAGAAACCAGAGAAGGGTGTAAAGTGGGCTGTCTCCACAGGTTGCAGAATACCTGTATCTTGCTAACAGGTTCTTAGAACAGACTGATCTGATGTTTCTGGTTTTCAAGCTCAACAAAAATATTCACACTTTCTTACTTCCTGGCAAACGATGAATTTCCTTTCCTTTTTTGGAGAGTTATTGTGCCTGCACACAGACATTGATTCCTTTTACATAATTCTATGAGTTAAACAGTATTATAAAATGATTTCTTTGGATAGACCTCCATCCTCTCCTCCTCCCCTCCCCGGAAATAATTGTGTTGCGGGCTTCTGATGACATTTCAGAAAACCACTATAGCTTTTCTTTTGTGGCAGATGTCAGCAGAGCCCTTCAAGTATCTCCTGGAAAGCCATCAATAAAAGATTGCAAGATTAGTCATTTGAAAAAAACAAAAGCTGCATGTACAGCACCTCAGGTCCCAGTAAAATATCATATTTATTGATTTTTAATCCTTCCCAAGGAAGCAAGGTTGAAATATGTATTATTTTTCTTCTTTCTTCCCTTCCTAGCTCTGGCATTAAAAACGTTAGATTTCAGCTGACTTATGGATCTGCATTTTTCAAGACTGGGCATTGAGCAGCAGCAAAATCAAGAGTCTAACCAGTAACAGGACCCTTGAAACTTCTTTTTACAGAATTCATATTCAGTAATAAGTAATTACAATTAGGGGAGGAGTAGCCTAGTGGTTAGAGCAGTGGGCTATGAACCAGGTGACCAGGGGTCAAGTCCTATTGTCACTCCTTGTGACCTTGGGCAAGTCACTTTACCCTCAATTGCTCAGGTATAAATTTAGATTGTAAGCCCTCTAGGGATAGGAAAATACCTACAGTACCTGAATGTAATCCACTTTGAAGTGCTGTGAAAAGGCCTCCGGCTTCGCTCATATACCACGTCCCGTCCACTTGCACAGCTCATGCACAGCGCTGCTATGGACTCCTCCCGGCCTCTAGTCAGAGTGCCAGGCCTAGTCCTGGCACTCCCAAACAGTACACAGAGAAAAAGGCCTTTATCACAAAAAGGGTTTAATGTAGTCCTGTAGCCTCACCGGCTGCAGCTGCAACAATGCCTGGTTGACCTTACAAACCCCGAGCCTAACTGCTTAGGTTCTCTTTAGCAAGCTCAGAGTTAAACCGCATTCAAACCATAATTTCCTTCTAACCTCTCTTCAACATCCTTGTATAAACCCAGGATTTACCATCCCCCAACCTCCTGGTTATTCCACCTCCATAGAGGAACAGCTGGAGCTTTCCTCTCCCCAGCTTACCTCCATCTCCTCCTCTAGAGACTCTGAGGAGCCGGGCTTTTGTGGCCAGCTCCAGCACAGCGGCACACCCTCTTCCTCAGCTTCCATAGACTCTGCTGAGTCATAGGGATCAGTCCCAATTTCCTCCACCTGTTCCTGCTCACTCTCCAGCCAGGGGTCAGGTGTCGGTTCAGGGAACCTGGGAAGTGTAGTCTTTGCTACCTTCCTCAGCGCCCTCCGGTGGCTAGATTTGGTACTGCCAGCTTCTGCTTTTCTGTGTCCCGGCTGTTTCTGCCCCTGGCCAGGTCGTACTGCATCACAATATGTATTCCACACATTAAGAAAGGTGGAAGGAAGGAAAAACGATTACCGTCATGGTTAAAAGGTGAGGTGAAAGAGGCTATTTTAACCAAAAAAACATCCTTCAAAAATTGGAAGAAGGATCCATCTGAAGATATAGGGGTAGATTTTAAGAGGCGCGCGAACAGCCTACTTTTGCTTGCGCATCAGACTCAAGCAAAAGTACGCTGGATTTTAGTAGATACGCGCGGAGCCGCGCGTATCCACTAAAATCCGGGATCGGCGCGCGCAAGGCTATCGATTTTGTATAGCCTGCGCGCGCCGAGCCGCGCTGCCTCCCCCCGTTCCCTCCAAGGCCGCTCCGAAATCGGAGCGGCCTCGGAGGGAACTTTCCTTTGCCCTCCCCTCACCTTACCCTCCCTTCCCCTACCTAACCCACCCACCCGGCCCTGTCTACACCCCCCCCTTACCGTTGTCGGGGGATTTACGCCTCCCGGAGGGAGACGTAAATCCCCGCGCGCCAGCGGGCCTGCTGCGCGCCGGGCCGCGACCTGGGGGCGGGTACGGAGGGCGCGGCCACGCCCCCGGGCCGTAGCCACGCCCCGTCCCCGCCCCCAAAACGCGGCCGACACGCCCCCGAAACGCCGCGTCGACCGGGCCCGCCCCCCCGACACGCCCCCGACACGCCCCCCTCCGAAAACCCCCGGACGTACGCGAGTCCCGGGGCTCTGCGCGCGCCGGGAGGCCTATGTAAAATAGGCTTCCCGGCGCGCAGGGCCCTGCTCGCCTAAATCCGCCCGGTTTTGGGCGGATTTAGGCGAGCAGGGCTCTGAAAATCTACCCCATAGGATAAAACATAAGCATTGTCAAGTTAAGTGTAAAACATTGATAAGACAGGCGAAGAGAGAATTTGAAATGATGTTGGCCACAGAGGCAAAAACTCATAATAAAAACTTTTTAAAATATATCCGAAGCAGGAAACCTGTGAGGGAGTCAGTTGGACCATTAGATGACCGAAAGGGTAAAGGGGCTCTTAGGAAGATAAGACCATTGCAGAAAGTCTAAATGAATTCTTTGCTTCCGTGTTTACTAATGAGGATGTTGGGGAGATACCAGTTCCGGAGATGGTTTTCAGGGGTGATGATTCAGACAAACTGAACAAAATCACTGTGAACCTGGAAGATGTAGTAGGCCAGATTGACAAACTAAAGAGTAGCAAATCACCTGGACCGGATGGTATGCATCCTAGGGTACTGAAGGAACTCTAAAATGAAATTTCTGATCTATTAGTTAAAATGTGTAACCTATCATTAAAATCATCCATTGTACCTGAAGACTGGAGAGTGGCCAATGTAACCCCAATATTTAAAAAAGGCTCCAGGGGCAATCCGGGTAACTATAGACCAGTGAGCCTGACTTCAGTGCTGGGAAAAATAGTGGAAACTATTCTCAAGATCAAAATCGTAGAGCATATAGAAAGATATGGGTTAATGGAACAAAATCAACATAGATTTACCCAAGGTAAGTGTTGCCTAACAAATCTGCTTCATTTTTTTGAAGGGGTTAATAAACATGTGGATAAAGGTGAACCGGTAGATGTAGTGTATTTGGATTTTCAGAAGGCGTTTGACAGAGTCCCTCATGAGAGGCTTCTAGGAAAACTAAAAAGTCATGGGATAGGAGGCGATGTCCTTTCGTGGATTACAAACTGGTTAAAAGACAGGAAACAGAGAGTAGGATTAAATGGTCAATTTTCTCAGTGGAAAAGGGTAAACAGTGGAGTGCCTCAGGGATCTGTACTTGGACCGGTGCTTTTCAATATATATATATAAATGGCGAGTGAGGTTATCAAATTTGCGGATGATACAAAATTATTCAGAGTAGTTAAATCACAAGCGGATTCTGATACTTTACAGGTGGACCTTGCAAGACTGGCAGATTGGGCATCGAAATGGCAGATGAAATTTAATGTGGACAAGTGCAAGGTGTTGCATATAGAGAAAAATAACCCTTGCTGTAGTTACACGATGTTAGGTTCCATATTAGGAGCTACCACCCAGGAAAAAGATCTAGGCATCATAGTGGATAATACTTTAAAATTGTCGGCTCAGTGTGCTGCAGCAGTCAAAAGAGCAAACAGAATGTTAGGGATTATTAGGAAGGGAATGGTTAATAAAACGTAAAACGTAAAATGTCATAATGCCTCTATATCGCTCCATGGTGAGACCACACCTTGAATACTGTGTACAATTCTGGTCGCCGTATCTCAAAAAAGATATAGTTGCAATGGAGAAGGTACAGAGAAGGGCAACAAAAATGAAAAAGGGGATGGAACAGCTCCCCTACGAGGAAAGGCTGAAGAGGTTAGGGCTGTTCAGCTTGGAGAAGAGACGGCTGAATGGGGATATGATACAGGTCTTTAAGATCATGAGAGGTCTTGAATGAGTAGATGTGAATCGGTTATTTACACTCTCAAATAATTGAATGACTAGGGGGCTGCATGAAGTTAGCAAGTAGCACATTTAAGACTAATCGGAGAAAATTCTTTTTCACTCAACGCAAATAAAGCTCTGGAATTTGTTGCCAGAGGATGTGGTTAGTGCAATTAGTGTAGCTGGGTTCAAAAAAGGTTTGGATAAGTTATTGGAGGAGAAGTCCATTAATGGCTATTAATCAAGTTTTCTTAGGGAATAGCCACTGCTATTAATTGCATCAGTAGCATGGGATCTTCTTAGTGTTTGGGTAATTGCCAGGTTCTTGTGGCCTAGTTTGACCTCTGTTGGAAACAGGATCCTGGGCTTGATGGACCCTTGGTCTGACCCAGCATGGCAATTTCTTATGTTCTCTGTTATCTTTGTAAAGATATATTGAAATTAAACTAAGCTAAATATGTGCTTTTTGAACCATCGCAACTTAGTTTATCATGAGTCTAAAAAGTAGTTGACGGAATAGCGGTGATTCTCTGGTGTGTGACTTTGGCCTGCAAGTGGTGATCCCTCGGTGTGTGACTTTGGACTGGTAAGCGACAACCCTCTGGCACTCAACCTTGGATCTCCTCTTGACCATCATCTCCAAGGGCCACCTAAGTCCCAGCGGCCCGGGTCCCTACGGGCTCCTCCCAGGGGGACCGCGGGCTTCCAGGGTGAAGCTCCAGTTAGCCCTTGCACTGACCTCTCCAAGGTTCACCTAAGTCCCAGCGGTCTGTGTTCCTATGGGCTCCTCCTGGGGGAACTGCAGACTTCCAGGGGTGAAGACACAGCTCCTCTTCTCGACTCTTCCTCCGCTTCCACCGTCGCCACAGTCTCCAGTGCCAAGGGTCAGCTGGTCACATCTTCTCCGCCTCGCCACCCGACGGGAGAACCTTCGGACCTCCCTCCTAAGGAATTCCACCCTCCTGAATTGCACGCCCAGGAGAGTGGCCTGTGTGCGTGCCGGGAGAACGGGCGCTCGCCAACTCTCCCACGCGTTTTTCTGTATCAGCCAGCTTCATAGCTAAACATTTAGACAAAGAAAAAAGAAAAATAAAATAACAAGATACAAATAAAACTAAGTAAAAGATAAAAATACAAATCCACATTAAATATTAAAGGCCAACAGCAGTGTAACAATGACAGATTTTGATTAAAGGCCAACAGCAGTCAACAGTTATATATTTGGATTAAAAATGCTATACAACTTCATGCAAAACCACAAAAATAATCAGTTGAATCATCAGCATTTTGCTGGCTTTATTCAGTGTATCCAGCCTGCAGAACATTATAGTTCAAAAGCATCTGACATGACAAAGAACCGCCTGCTACACCTATCACAAAATGCCTTCAAAGGTTTAATTGCCTAAGCCATTTGAGCAAATTTATAATCACCAAAGGGACAGGAACAGTAAAACAGGAACGGAGATGGTTTTAAGACATCTGAGCCCACGCATTCAGGGCTATATGCATATAATTAAGTGTCGCTGTGAAGGGAACAAGAAAAAAAAAATTAGAATTATGCAAAATGCTTTGAACATCCTAAAGAAACACTGCTATTCGATACGGATTATTCAGAAGAATTTCTCAAGGAGGCTACTTGGCATAAATTGACTGTACTGTGGGTGGGAACTTTCCTATGCCTTCCCTCTCTGACTTGTTCTTATTTCATGGTACTTTTATTATTTGAACTGGTTTTCCTCTCAGAAAAGAATGCATTTCAAATTCAGTTTCGTACTTATGTTACCCAACAACACTGAAGTTTTACTAAGCATGGAGCTGTGCCAGCGAAGGGGATAATTACTCAGCTCGAGTATGGCAGCACGCCCCAGAACGACGAGATGGTTCATTCCTTTCAGGAAACCTGGAATCTTTGGGTTGTAATCTTTAAGGGGAGCAATATTCAAAAGCATGCGGCTGGTTGCAAAGTCACAGACTTTGCACCAGTCGACAAAGGGAAGAACATAAGAACACACAAAAGAATTTATAACTGGGGACATCCTCACACGTCTCATTCTCCTTTCCTGAGTTCCCAAGATGTGGGTTCTTTCTGTGGGGGTGAAGGCTAACCTTCTTGGCCCAGGCAGTAGTGTTCTCCCATGTGTGTGTGTGTGTGTGTGTTACCATAGCTCTTCTGGACAGGTACACTTATAAACCGGGTAGGACTCACTGTTCAAATTAAAGTTTACTGTAATTCCTCTTTAAAAAATCAACAGATGCAAAACAATGGGGTTGATTTTCAAAGAAGCGAGAAACCGACTATGTGCATGTGGTTCCCGGCGCGCACATGGATGCGGCTATTTTATAACACGCATGCGTGTTATAAAATACAATATCTGCATGCATATGCGTGGCAGATTTTAACATCCACGTGCGCATGTGTGGGCGGATGGCCTCCTCCGCATGTGTGTGTGTGTGTGTGTGGGGGGGGGGAATTTTAAAAATCCACATGAGTCGATGCAATTGGACCTCCCCCAGTTCCCTCCCAGTCCACGCCAATTAAGGAGCAGACTGGGAGGGAACTTTCCTATGCCTAGCCCTACCCTTCCTCTCTCCTGCCCGACTCCTACCCCCTACCTAACTCTTAATTTTCTTTTTATTTCTTACCTTCTTGCTCCTCTGGCACAGCAGTAGATTCCACGTGCCAGCCGGCTGCCAACGTGCGCATCCCCAGGACAGCGTTGAATGGCACTGTCCCTGCCTGTAAGGATACACATCTTTCTCTTCTGAAAGCATACTACATCTGCCCTAATCTTACCTAAACTAGCCCCCCCCCCCCCCCCCCCTTGTGCCTAAGTGTCGTCAATTTCAGACAAATTCTGGACATTGCTGCCTGGATGTTCCACTGCCACCTTAAACTCAACATAGTCAAGACGGAGCTCCTTATCTTTCCTCCAAAGCCCACTTCCTCTCTTCCTCCTTTCTCTGTTTCTGTGGGTAACACGGTCATCATCCCAGTCCCATCAGTCCATAACTTTGGATTCCTCTTCGACTCCTCTCTGTCCTTCTCGACGCATTTCCAAAACTCTGCTAAAATGTGCTGTTTCTTTATAAACTTGCCAAAATCCGCCCCTTCCTTTCTGAGCACACTACCAGAATCCTTATCTACTCTCTCATCTCCTCCCACTTAGACTATTGCAACCTGCTTCTCACAGATCTCATGGCAAACCATCTCTCTCCATTGCAATCTGTCCTAAATTCAGCTGCACAACTTATCTTTCACCAGAGTCGCTGCACTCACATAGCCCCTCTTCTGAAGTCACTGCAAAGGCTCCCTATCTGCTCCCACATTCAGTTCAAGCTCCTCTTTCTCACCTTCACTCTGTAGCACCTCACTGCCTCTCCTCTCTTATCTCTCTCTACACCCCTCTTCGTGCACTCCACTCGTCGGATAAGTCACTCGTATCCGTGCCCTTCTCCACTACTGCCAATTCCCGACTCCGTGCTTTCCACCTGTCTGCGCCGTGAGCTTCGAATAGTCTTCCTGAACTGGTGTGTCATGCTCCCTCTCATGCCATGTTTAAATGCCATCTAAAGACCCACCCTTTTGATCTGCTTTTAAATCTTATGCCCGATTGTCTGATTTTAGTCTTAACTAACTTTCTTTTCTTTTTAATCATTGTCATGCTTTATGAAATACCCCAAGTCTCTTGTTCTGTATGTTTGTCTTATTAGATTGTAAGCTCTATTGAGCAGGGACTGTCTTTTTGTATGTTTGTACAGCACTGCGGTCATGTAGCACTACAGAAATTTTACGTAGTAGTAGTGGTAGTAGTAGTCATAGGGAGATGCTGTAATGAATTGTTTGTCCCTCTGCAGCTGACTACCCAAGGGCTGGGACTAGGGTCAGCTAGTGGAGACCGCAGGGGGTCTCCACATGTACTTTTCTCTTTGAAATCCTGCCCTGTGGAAAATGTACCCATGGGGATTTGTGCCTCCAATTTTTTTTGCAGGGGACTTTTTTCCCCTTTCCAAAAAGAGTTTTGAAAATGCAAACCTCATGCATTGTTGTGTTCCCTTCCCTGGGACTGCCTGCACTCCTCCCAGGAATACCTCCACTCAATGTAGGTAAATGTGTGTGTGTTACTTTACCCGGGGAAGAGAAGAAAGGTGGTTTTCAAAAAGTCCTTTAACCTGGGTCATTTACCCACCTAAGTGGTTTTCCAGGGGATAAAACAGCGCTTTACTCATGGAATGGCTTGTTATACAATGGCCCATCCGATACGCAGATACACTTACATATGTGCGTCTTCATTACTCAAACTGAGCAGAGGCGTTCCCGGGGGGGGGGGGGGGGGGTGTCAGGGAGGGGTTTGCACTTCCTTACTTATTTTTGTATTTGAAAAGAAATATGTGTACATTTTCCTAAAAGCTTTCCACACCATCAATAGCGGTTGTAATTATGTGCAGAGAAATTTGGTGGGATAATTTTCAGTGTGAACTTTACTTAACATGCATAATGGGTAGAACCTCTGCCTGTGTTTGTCAATGTTCTTACGTGAACTGTTACAGTATTACCTTCCTCGAGGGACCAAAAAGAAACATAGGACACTCTTGTGAGGTTTGTGAAGTGTCCATGAATATCACCATTTTATATGTGGCCTTGCGAATATCATGGTTTCACTCCATCAGTAAACGTCTTGTCTGTCTTTGGGAGTTATCTATGCCATAAGGAGTCCATGTGACAAATTTTACATCGGCAAAACAAAGCATAAAATAAAAACACACATTATTGAACATCGTTCTAGTCTCTCTACTCAATGTTTGAATGCACCTTTAGTTCCTCATTGTCTCGAGTTTGCACATACATTCAATGATCTTCGTTTCTGTGTTTTACAACAACCTACCACAAGTTGACGAGGAGGTGATTTTTATCAAAAGTTGTTATGTTTAGAACAAAAATGGATTTATAGATTGAATACCATGACACTATTTGGTTTAAATCTCAAAGTTGATTTCAGTGTTTTTTTGGTAAAATAGATATTCAATTTATAATTATTTTCTTTAGTGATGATTTGGAGCCTATGGGATAGATCTTATGTTAAAAAGTAGACTTTTAAGACAATTAGGCATCCGATATGGCACCACAGACCAATCTTCCATTATTTTTTCTGGAGATGATAGAATTACCATGTTGTATGCTATTTGAATCTATTTAATTCTCTGGATTACGTCATTACCTACATCAGTGGGATGATGCTTAGGCCAACGTTACCACATTGTTTGAAGCTTTCTGCTCTGATTTCTCACGTTGTTTTTGACGTCAGCATGCTGATTGACTTGTCGACATTTTATACCCAGCATTTTTCCCTGCGGTTTCCTTCTGTGATTCTGCTGAGAGACATGCTCATCCAAGTGAATGAACCAATATACCATAAGATGAGTATTAACAATCTGTATATTTTTGAATTAATACTGATTAAGTAATGTTTGTGTTTTTATAGACATTAGTCCACTCTAATGAAGTGAGGATTCACATTAAGTCATGCATATCTACTGATGAAGCTCATTGTGAAACACTAGCCATTGTTGGGCTTGGATATTTAATGCTGCAGGACTATTGTCCTTTAAGAATCAGATTCAATTTTTAAATTCCAATCCATATAAAAATTTTAAAAAATTATGTTGAGCAAAAATTTTGCCACTGTTTTCCACGTATGAATGAGCTGCCCAAGTGGCCTGTGCAATGCAGGGCACACTGTCTTGCTTGCTGATGTGGAAACAAGTCAATATTTATTTGAGATAATTTCCATCACATAAAAAACTGTTTGTTATAGAAATACTGACATCCTGTTTCCCTGATTACCTTCAGGTTCTAAGTCATCAGCACTATCAAGTACAGTTCCTGGCTTGTCATCTGGAGCTCCTGAGTCTTTTACTACTAACCAGATTTGTTCAGAATCTGAGTCATCTTCCCCTAACATCTCAGAATTTTGCATTTGCTAAATTGCATCCTCAGGTGCGTTTATAGTATTCCTAACCATTATATTGTGTTCATCCTCCAGAGTATACAGTTTAATTTGGTTTCAGTGTACAACTTTCGCCTCCCTAGAAATTTGAAAATAATCTGAATGTATTCTCATTGAGTTCAAACAATTTTATCACTTCATAAGGAGCAGATTCCCAGACATCTTGCATCTTATGCCTATCCTGGAAGTTATGTCGTCTGAGGAGAACCTTATCAACCACACCTATCAGTGCACCTCTGGACCTTGGGTCATATTGTCTCTTCTGAATCTCTCCACTTCACCTTAATGTCTCCTCTGCTATTGCACAGGCTGTATTTAGCCTATTTCAGTGAGACAATACCCAGTCATCTAGCATCTCATACTCTTCTTCTTCAGTGAATGGTGCAGAGATTTCATCCCATGGTTATTGTGAGTCATGACCATACAGTAGGTAATGTGGGGAGTACCCGATTGAACTGTGCACATTCCCATTATAAGCCATCACTAACTTTGGAAGATGCTATGTCCACTTTCTCTTCTTCTCAATGGTCAGTGTCTTGAGCATGTCATGTATTGGCCGATTGAACTGCTCACACCTGCCATTCCCTTCAGGATGATAGGGAGTTGTTCTGCACTTCTCCATACTATACAACTTACAAAGTTCTTGTATAGTAGCAGATTCAAAGTTCCTCCCTTGATCAGAGTGTAGGTGAGAAGGGCAGCCATAATGGACTTTCCACTGTTGCACTATCATCTTTGCTGTGGGTTTTGCTGTCTGATTTCGAGTAAACATGTCTGTCAGCTCAAGAACATTTTCCATTCCAGTGGAATCTAGCATGGTATAATCGATTGCTAGTACTTCAAGTAGATACAAGACATTGATACACTGGAGGAATGTGCGTACTTTGGGGAATATATCCTTCGCAAGAACACATCTTTTGCAGGTCTTAACCCATTCATAAGAATATAAGAATTGCATACTAGGTCAGATCAAGGATCCATCAAGCCCAGCATCCTGTTTCCAATGGTGGCCAATCCAAGTCACAAGTACCTAGCAAATACCCAAACACTCAGGTATATCAATAGACATTGTGACCCAATAGTACAACTTTTTTAGGTCCTTCAAGGTGGTTTCTGCTTCAAAATGTCCACCTCGATCAGGCTTATCTGCGAACACTTCCCTTTGAAGAGTCTGTGGGACCATGAACTGAAACACATCGGAGGAGTCAAGGGGGTCACTTATTTTTCGGTATAACAGCCCTCTCTTAAGAAACAGTCTGTTTCTCTGTTTCCACAATTTCTGGCAGGTAGGACTCCAATTAGCAATTTCTAGATTGTGCACTTTCTCTAATGTTGTGATGGTAATATTCAGTTCATCATCATCTCGTTGAGCCTCCTTTAGAAATTCATTAGAGTACTTCATACTGTTTGCCTTAGTCCTACATCTTAATGCATGTACTTTGCTCCAAACTTTTTACTTGGCAATAACCATTCTCAAACTTCCTGTTTGAATTGAGAGGAAATCTTTCCCATTATCTTCAACTTCTGGCTCTTCTCTTTTTGGAAGTCTCAAAAGCATCTCCGCATTGACATTGGTTTTGCCGGGCTTGTAACAGATTTCAAACTGCAGCTCTTCTAGTTGAGCTAGCCAGCATTGTTCCACAGCCTGTATATTAGCATTTATTAATTACTGCAAGGGGTTATGATCAGTCCTTACAGTAAATTTCTTGTAGATCAAGTATTCACGGAACTTTTCAGTATTTACCTACTTCAGTGCCAAAAGCTTCAGCTTAAATGCACTGTAGTTTTTATCATTACTCTCAGACTTTCATAGACCCCTGATGGCATAAGCTACGCTGTCCATCCTGCACCTGGCTGAGAACTGCCCCCAATCCATGAAAGCTTGCATCAGTTGTTAATGTGAAAGGCAGTTCAAAGATGGAGAATGCCAATCCTGGAGCAGTACTAAGCTTGGTTTTCAAGGTATCAAAGGTGGCTTGACACTCTGCACTCCAGATGAATGGCTCTAGCTTTTTATATTTCTTGGGCCTCCCTGTGACAGCATGAAGAGGGGCAGCTATTCTTGAAAACCCAGCCACAAAATGGCGATAATAGCTGGCAAAGCCCAGGAACTGTCTTGTCTCTGTCACTGATGAGGCTACTTGCTAGTCTTTCACAGCAGAGATTTTGCCAGGGTCTACTGACACTCCGTCATTTGAAATCACATGACCTAACAAGTCTACCTCTTTGCACAGCAAGTGACACTTGGAAGGCTTTAACTTCAAGCCGCTATCAGTAAGTTGCTGGACTTACTGATAGCGGCTTGAAGTTACTTGTATGAAAGTCACATACAGTAAGTTGTATGTGACTTTCAAAGTCTTTTGAAAAAAACAAGATATCATCAAGATACTGGAGCAGGATGTCATAGATGTACTCAGCCCAGACTCCATGAGTCTTTGAAAACTAGCTGGAGCACTGCACAGCTGTTTTCAGAATGTCATCTCCTTGCATGGCCATTTGAAAAGAACCTGATGTCAAATCAAGAGATGTAAAAAATGAGGCTTGGCCTTGTGCATCAAGGGACTCCTCAATTCTTGGTAGTGCATAAGCATCTTTAACTGTCACACTGTTTAGGTTTCAGTAGTCACAACAAAATCTCACACTCCCATCTTTCTTGTGGATAACTACAGCCGGTGAGGCCCAGGGGCCATTACTTTTCCTCAGAATGCCCTGGTTCACCAGGCCTTGCACATGCTGCTTGAATTCATTGAAGACATGGGGTGAGACTCTCCGGTAGGCTTGTTTAATTGGACTAACATTTGCTGTAGGAATGGTGTGCTGGATGATATCAGTGTATCCAATGTTAAAATCATTGATTGAAAATACAGGCTTGTGCTTCTGCAGTAGATTTTGTAATTCAACTCTTTGACTGTCTGAGAGCTGATTCCAATCTATTGTCACTGGGATATGGTTTTCATGGCTATCCCCTACTTCTGGTGCAGTGGTCTTTTCTCCAGCTTATATTATTCTTACTTGCCCTCTTTCACTGTCTAACCTTAAGTCCACACGAGATTTAATTTTTTCGGGCTTTATCAGTTCAGCCACGCTCACTTGAAGGGGTAACCTAATACTTCATTCTCCTGCATTCAGAAAACGTACTGGAACTCAACCCTTGTTTGACTGGGCCAATACTTGAGCCACCATGAAAGCATCAGGAAATGTTGCAGTTTTGGTTGGCGTGACCAGCACTGGACAAGCTGGAATCGAGTGCAAGTTGAAACACTTTCCCCACTATTAATTCTCAGTGAGAGGGGGAATAGTTACCCCTTTGTCCCCATTAGTATGACAAAATCCAACTTTTCTGGTGCCTTCTCATAGTTATGAAACTGTTTGATGTCAGCCCAAATCTTGGCCACCCTGCCTCTTCTCTGCTGTCCTTTGGTCAAAGTGGTATCCTTGGAGAACATTCATCCCGAGTATCTTAGGTACGTCATCTGGGGTGTCATTACCTCGGATGATGAACACACACCTAGGGGATAATGTCTGTCCCATACATGTAATCTCTGCGATCTTTGCTTCCAGACAGCCAACTACTGGCAACTCCATGCCATTGGCTGTCTTCAAGGTCACCAAACTGGCATTTTCAAATTTACCAGATGCTTGCAAGTTCTGTTGAAAATGACTCTCAGTGATCGTAGTTACATCTGATCCTGTGTCTATGTAACAGCGGGTGTTAATACTTCCGATGACCACATCTAGTATGGGTGATTTTCCAAAGACTTTTCTCTTCTTATCCTCCCAGTATCCCTCCGTCATACCAACTGATTGGGGTCGTACTGCAGGAGTGGTATACTCGGATCCAGCTTCCTCTGATATAGATGCCATGTCCCTCTGCCTTTTCATGTCTTCTCCACCAGCACTAGGCCGCAACTCTTGTCTACAGTCTGTCATCTTCCTTTCACTCAAACAGTTTCAGGCTCCTGACAACGGTAGCATATCAGCTCACCAAGCTGGGTCCTTATCAGAGTAGACCTCAGACCTGGTGTACTCCTCTTGGTCTTTCTGAAGTGTTCGGGTGAAGTTCAAGTTGATTCTCCCTGTTGGGAGAAAAACTTCTCTTGCTGCAGGATGAGCTTAATCTGCTTCAAGGAAGCTATAGCTATTGCTGTGGGATCAGTTGGAGCTAAGGTTGCCCTCATTGCCACTTTAGTTCTGGGCCTTGTCAGGATCTGAGTGGTGCTCCTGTTTTCAGTCTGTTGGATCACTTCATCTTCTTCAGCCCATCCCACAGTGGCCTGTAATAGCTCAGGGAATGTCATATTGGAATTCTCTAGGCACCTCTGTTTCAACCCCCTTTGCAGGTTGTCTTTCTTTAATCTGGAGACAAATTTCTCTTTGACCCTGGCCTCATGGTCTCCCATGCAGGTAGCATCTCTAGTGATCACCTTTGTAGCCTTTTCCTGTAGGTTGTAGGCATAATCTCTAATACTTTCCCCAGGCAGTTGTTTCTGGGCATAGAATTCCTTCAGCTTCTCACTAATTGGTGCCTTGTCTCCATATACTCAGAGCAATAGTGAGAAAATATCTTCTACAGATTTCTATTCTGAGGCAGGTGCAGTGTTCTTAGCTTGGCCTTTCAAATGGTCCTTGACCATCACCAATTGATCTCCTTCTGGAATGTGCAGAATCTTCAGGGTCTCTTTGGTCTGAGTGATCCATTCTTCTACAGTTAGGTCCTCAGGCCCCACAGGCACTCCACTGAAATCTGGTATCTTCTTGTATCAGGAAACTATAATGAAAGGGTACTTTTTGTGACTCTATCAGTTTCCATTACATTCTTGGCCAAGGACAGTGCTTCTTTCTGCTCCTCCCTTGCCAGTCGTAGAGCTTCAGCTTGTTCCTCAAACCTGGCCTCCTGGTCATCCAATTTCTTTATCAGTGATTTGAACTGGGCCTTCAATTCTTTCATATCTGGGAAGTAAGACTGAACTATGGTGGGGTAAACAAGCTATTCTCAGATGACACCCCTCCAAAGTAAAGATGCATACTAAAAAAATATTTTGTAACAGGTACAGAAATATCCACTGACTAATCTATGACAGGTTTTGAGTACAGGAATGGATCTGATTGGATAAGAATTGATTCTGTTCTTGTGACGCCAATTGTAAACCTTTCCCCTATTGTGGGAGGGGCCACAAAAATAACTCTACCTCTCAGCTGTGTGTTTAGGGACAGACACATGTAATGCACCCACACAACTAAAGGGTCTCCCAGGGATGGGGAGGAGAGGCTGGAGCAGAGAATAGAACAATATATGATAACATAAAACCCACCTTATGTAGCTAAAGTAAGTATTGCATATAAAATCAGTGCATGCACAATTACACAGCATATTATGATTCTTAAACTTTATAGCAAACACAGACAATTGGCATTAAAGTAAAAAAAAGAAAGAAGATTTTATTAACATTGAAAAGTGAGGAAAATCAGGTTGTATGATATAAAAGAAAAATCACTAGCCCTACTCTGTATCTCAGTTCAGTTCCCTTACAAAATACTTCAAACTCCCACCTAAATTCTGGCCAGAATAATAACATAAATTTCTTGTGAGTTCTGTTTTCCTTTTCTTTAGACAAGCTGCTCCACTGTATGCTTGATGAAGCCAATGCAGATGCTTGAGATCCTGTGCTCAGTTCAGCTGCAGGAGATTGGAAGTTCCAGTTCTCACAAAAAATAAAATATAAAGTCACTCTCTACTCTATATAAAATCATGACAAATCTTCCGAATTTCCCTGCAACTAAGTCAACCTGATACTGAATATATGCAGATACTATTCTAATACTGTCCTTCTAGTTATAAATGAAACAAAAGGCCAGAAAATACTTGAAACTCACACTTTTCCCTCACTACAAAATAACAAACCACTAATTTCTCAGCACTGCTGTATAATTACTATTCTACAGGCTTGACTATGAGGAATGCTTCCATCTATCTGAAACTGCTCTTTCCTTTGTGGTAGCAGCCATGTGGCTGGGATAAGAACCTCACCTCATTGCTATGTCCTTCTGTCTTTTCCTCGCTCTGCCTGTCTGACTGAACACAAAAGACAAGCTCTCTTTTATACCTAATTGAAAAAGTTTATTAGCAATTGTTAGGAACACTGCCCGCGGAGGTAATCCCTGCGAGCAACCACTCACCTTCCCCCCATGCTGCCGTGCCCGACGCGGCTGTACGCTGCCGAAGTCGGGCCTTCCTGTGCGGCAGGAGCCGCGGACTCAATTTCCTTCGCAGCCCAGAGGCCGCCCATCCTGTTCTGTCTTCACTGCGGCCAGAGCCGCGGACTTTCAGCATCATCTTCGTGGCATGGAGCTGCCGCCGACGTTGCCGTCCTCTTTGCGGCTGGAAGCCGCAAGCCCCGGCCTGGATTGGCGGCTGGAGCCGCCCCCGGGGCCTCCTGCAGCGGCTGGAACCGCTCCCATCATCGGGGCCTGTCTCCAGGCCCAGCCCTGCTGCTACATGCAGACGTTGTTGCAGGACCGCTGTCCACGGTCCTGCACAGTTCCTGTTTCTTGCCTTCTAGGCGCGTGGCCACGCCTCTCTTCTACATTTAAAGGGCTCATGGCTGGATATGGCCTGGGCCCCACCTTTGTGACTGTTTCCTGTCCTAGCCCTGTTAAAGGGCTGTTGCTGCATTTCCTCGTTGCCTTGCATCGGAGTGTCTTCAGTCCTGGAGGCTCCTGCTGCCAGAGCTCCATCAGGTCTTCTGTCTTCTTCGTGGAGCTCCTCGTCTCGTCATGCCATGTATTCATTGCCTGAGGTCCTCGTCCAGGTGTCCTGGTGTCTCATCTCCTGATGTCTCGCTTCCTGGTGTTCTAGTCCTCCTTGGTGTTCGTGCTTGCTCCGGTGCCTTCTGTTCTGCTGGCCGTGGATCTCCAGGTGAGGGGTGGCCGTCATGGGAGATGGTGGCAGTAGACTGGTGTCCTGTGCTCCTGAGCCGTCTTGTCCTGCCAGCCCTTGTGGAGCTCCGGATGACATCTGGCTCCGTCGTCGAAGTTCTGCCTCGGCTGGATTCTTCCCTGCTCTTGTCCCGCTCTCCGCGTGGTCCGTGACCAGCCTCTTTGGGCTGTGTAGGGCGCGCAGTGGGACAGGGTGGTCCACGACCAGCCCGTTGGGTCCACCCGTGAAGGTGGGCTGAGTAGGGCGCCCTGAAAGACAGTGCCAATGTCTACCTGCCCAGCTTCTCGTCTCGTCTGGACGTTGTCAAGTTCCTCGTCTCGTTTCTGATGCCGTCGCATCAACCTTGGTGTCATGTCTTCGTGTCAAGGCTTATGTCTGCCCTCATCCTCAGGCCGGCCTGCTGCTCCATGCCGATCCAAGCGGCAGGTCCGAAAGGGCTCGGAACGGTCAGAGGACCGTTCTCCTACCAACATCATCATGTTGTTGGCGCTGGGAGCTTGCAGGCCCGGCAGAGGGTAAGACCATGTCTCTGCCATCCTGGGACACGTCACCAACCCTCGGTTCGGTCCTGGATCCGTCTGGGGTCGGGTCGAGGCCCAAGGGCACACTATAACACCCGTTATGTAACAGCAATTGATACCCTGTTCCTCATTGGCTCTGGTCCGGGATTACACCCCAGGTTGATTCCAAGAACTGACATAGGTTCATTAAACTCAAAATTTTCCTTCTGGTGAAATATCAGTTTCACTTGGTATCACTGCAGTTCAGGGGATAATACTACTGGCTTCCAGCCATGGAAGCCCCTCCCCCTTGTGGTGGAGCCAGAGGGTAATTTAACATTTGCATAGGTGAGAAGGACTTCTGTAGGCTTCAAATTAAAGAAATTGCAATGGCCCCTTTCTGTCTCAGCCAACAAAGGTACTGCCAAGTAATTTACATGTCACCATTTGCCTTTACTATTCTTCTCTAGTATTTTTTTTACTTCAAACAGAGAGTGAACAAGAGTTCTCCCCTTTTCAATTTAATTCACCTTTGCTAGTCAGAGAAAGAACAATATCTTAAGCTTCTGGCTTACATAAGTAAGAGACTGGGAGTGTGTGTGTGTGTGTATGGAAGTGAGGGTGTGTGTGTGAGAGAAGGAAACTGTGTGAAGGGGTATGTATGTGTGAGGGAGAAAGAAATGGAGGGAACCTGTGTGCAAGGGTGTGTCTGAGTATGTGCAAGAGAGAGAGGGAGCCTGTGAGAGGGAGAGTAAACCAGAGATCACTAGGGGAGAGGGAAGTATCCACCCTGGGTGCCAAATACTTAAGGTACACCACTGGCCCATATAGCGGTTTCTAAGAAAACAAACCACGCCACTTCTCCTCTCCTTGAGAATTGCTAGGTGCAGAGTGCATGTATTCAAAGCATTTGCACGCTTTTTGCCTGCTATTTATGGGTGGGGCAGAGGCTGGGGGTTGGGGCAAAGCAACACGCGTGCATTTAAAAATGAAAGGTGGGGACGGAGCAGAGGAGATTTCCTTAGAAAGAACTTTCTGACTAGCCGAGCCGGATTACCTTTTTGCTGGGGTAGAGGAGACGCTTTTCCCCGGCCCCTGGGGCCCCGCCCACGAATCGACGACGCCGACGTCATCAGCTTGGGACTGGCAGTACAAAAGCTGGTCTCCCTCGGCGCGTGTCGCCGGACCGGCGCGAGTCGCCACAGATTGGAAATCCTGCTGTGACGCAATTTCAGCCCTCCTGTCTTCCTTTATTCTAAATAGAATTTCTTAACAATGCCACATAAAAGAAAGGGGAAGGTGAGGGTTTATCCACCCGACCCCCCACCAACCACAGGACAGCGGGTAATTACTGACTTTGCGTCACCCATTCCACTAGGGACAGCGAGCCCCGCTAGCGGTGAGGGAAGAGGAGTCCCTTCCCCGCTTGGGGATATATCGCTGTCCCCACCAGAACCACGATTACCGCCGAATGCTACCTCAGCGTGGACAACTGGGCAAGTTGTGTCGCCAGTGCAAACTATCACAGGAGCGACTTCATTGGGTGGACTGCCAGGAAGTCCCGCGAAAGTGGAGGGATCACCCGATGCCTCGAGCCCCCTTGAAGCTGCAGCAAGGAGTGAGTACCGAAATGAGGATATGCTGCAGAGATTTAAAACAGCTGTGGGTGGACGAGAGGGAACGGGTGGTCTAGTAAGAGGTCCCATAGAGGTGAAAAGACCGACGGAAATCACAATAGAGTCCCTATGGGACCTGGTTGCGGGGTTAACCACGGCATTTAATGAGCAAGCCCAAAAAACGGAGGAAATCTCACTCAAAATGGACTCTATTGATAAACAGTTACATCTGAGGGGAACAGAACAATTACAAGAATTACAGCAAGTAAAATCAGAGTTAAAACAAATGTCTGACATAAATGCTATATGCGTGAAAGACCAGGGGGTTCTAACAAGACGACTAGAATCAGTAGAAAATTATCTCAGACAATTAAACTTAAGGGTTTTGAATTTCCCGAAAGTGGTGGGGGAAATCCCATTACTAACTTTTAAGAGATATCTGAAGGAAATCCTACAGATCCCAGAAGAACAGATACCATCTGTAAAAAAGATTTTATTTTTAAGACAAGGACAGAGCCAAATACAGATATCCCCAGTTGGGGATACAGGGAACTTTAACAACTTATCTCAGTATTTGGAAAGTTCTGGACTTGAAATATCTGAAAGAACTGTACTTTTTGTTTCTCTGTTTTCAGAGTATGATAGAGCCATGATAATGAAACACTACTTTAAAGCAATTAATACAACCTATTTGGGTGGATTAATCCGTATTTTCCCTGACCTTTCCAGGGTTACACAACTACGCAGAAAATTATTTATAACTATGCGCCCTGAAGTTATAGCTCTTGGTGCAAATTTTCTTCTACGGTACCCTGCAAGATGCGTAGTAAAGTACTCTGGGAACACTTATGTTTTCTTTAACCCAGAACAGTTAAGGGGCTTCATAGATGCCAGAAAGGAACCCCCTATAACCTAAAAAGATCTGGTTCTAATTTATAAATGAATGGGATGTTAGCAGAGTGCTAGTTTAAATTTTTTCTTATTTACTCCTTTTCTTTTTTCTGTTCCTTTCCCATGTTACTTAGAAAAAAGGGGATAAATATTTTCGTTTAAAAATAATTGTATATTACAATTAATGTGGTGTAATATTTTTTTCTTATGATTCATCCTCCTGTTTGAATGCAAAGGGCTTTTGTGTATAAGTTGTAAAATTGAATAAATAAATAATAAAAAAAAAAAAAAAAAAAAAAAAAAAAAAAATGAAAGGTGTACATGCTGTTTTCCTCCCTTCAGCTAAAGCTGCCCATAGAAACATCCCTGTTTTTTTAATGCGGCTGGAAGTTCACATGCTCTGGAGGCATTTGAGGAGAGCAGTTTTCAGGCAGGGTAATTCGTACCTAAAACATCCTCTTCCCATTGCTGGCTCCCAGATGTTCACTTGGAGGCTTGGGATCCCCTTATGTGATCTATATTCCTTCCCCAAAGCTAGGTCTGAATTGCATCAGCTTTTGAAAAATGGTAATCCCTACCCCTACCCCAACAGCTAGAGGAAATACTGCTCACCAAATGAAATCCTGCAGAGAGAGAGAGAGTGTGATTTTTTTTCTCCCCCACCCCCCAAGCTACTCAAACAGAATCAATCCAATCCTTGTCTTTATCAGCTCTGAACTGGTGTTGCTGGAAATTAAAATCCGTTAGTAACTCAAAGTAAAATAAAATCTTTGCCATCATTACCCCCCACCTCTTTCAGCTTCTTCTCCTCCTGTCCAGAACTTCCCAACCCCGACCAGCTTTCAGGCAATTCACCATCCAGGCAATGTCCCGTGGGTAGGGGTAGGGGTGGGATAAGGGCTGGCGAATACCTCTCCACCCCCCCCCCCCCCACCACACACAAAATGGATTGCACTTCCTTTGCCACCCAGTTAAAGGTCACCCCACAGATACTCATCCCGGGTGGGCCAGAAGGAAGAGGATGGCCGAATTGGTCTATATGGGCTTCTTAAAGCTTGCAATAGCGAGATTTACAAGTCTGGAGCGAGCATCCTATTGAGTGTGTGTAGTGCTGCGGTGCTATCCTGTTGAGTTGGTACTTCTGCTTTTTTTCTCAGATACAGGTGTACTTTGGGGCGGACCTGCGTTCTGTATACGGGAACACAAAATATTTTGTCTGCCTCTATTGCTAGATGTATCGATCCAGGAAAAAGCTGGCTCCTTTGCAAGAACGAGCTATCTTTTTATGGTTCATATCAACATAAGTTATCCAAGGATGCCATACATGAGTTTGAGATCTTTCTTGAGATGTTTAGGGTTTTTTGTTTTTTTTTGCCGGATATTGATAAAAGATCTGCATTTCTCACATTTCATAGGATGAATATCTAGCTAGTCTTATCTGCTTAAATTGCACTCAGTGAGATGCATAGAGTGAAAGGCTGGAACATTACGATGCAAAACAATCTGCTACACGTTTTTAAGCATTCTTTACTTGAAAGTATTAAAAAAAAAAAAAGCACCTTATGTTCAGGTCCTGATTCTCTGCTCATGATCCTGCGCAGATCTATCGGCTGCTGCATAGGAGGCGCTGTGAGCTAAGATTGGTGTACCAGGTAGGCCAGTTGTGCTGCTTGGCTCTGGTATGGTAGCATCCGAAAGTCTTGGCAAGGAAAGAACGCCGGCGCCTCTCCGTGCACTCCCTTCTGGGACTGGACCGCTCCAGCTTGTTCAGCAACTGTTTTATCAGGTTCAGCTCTCCATGCAAGGATGAGGCTACTCTCAGTGATATTTTGCTTAGATAAAACACAAGGGTACAGGGTCAGGGCCGGTGGTCTCCGCCTTCTTCCCCCAGCTGAAATGGGGGAAAATGGAAACAAGCTAAAACAGGGTCAGGGTTGGCAACCTGGCAGAAAGTCACCACTGGCTGTTTCCATTGGTTGCTGAGGGTCAAACACAAGTAATGGCTGGAAATCCTCAATAGCACGTGCAGGATTTATCCTGTAATTGGGAAGGTATGTGTTACTGAAGCCCCTCGACTTCTTCCGAGGTCTCCAGTTGCGCTTTCCAAGTATCCACATGCTTCATGCTTCAGACTCCACATAATATTTGTCCTGACATTCTCCTAAGTTGACTCACTGAAGAAGGGTTTCGTTTGGCTCCCCGGTGAGCGGCAGGCAGTTATTTGCCCCCGGCCCCTGATATACACCTGAATAAAGTGAATATCCCTGTTTGCATAGAGATGAGTCATCTTGCAGGCAAGGGCTCTACAGGCAGGGGGACTTGAGCTTTGCACTTCAAAGCATTGTCCCTGGGAAATACTGGGCTCTGTTTTGTGCTGCTTAACAAAAGCTGGAATGAAGATGTAGGGTGTCAGGTGCTCATATATATGGTATAGGGGATAAGAAGGGGGCAGCAGCAGGCGACAGAGAGATGCAGTGGGCAAAGCCTCCGTTGCTAGGCGCTTACCCTCCTCTCTGTGCCTTTTTTTTTTTTTATGACTGGAGAGCCAGGTACCAGCCTATGCCTTCTCCCAGTTACCATGGTTTCCCTGCAGACTCCTGCCCTCTCAGGAAGGAAACGATTAGACTTCATTTTGCGGTCCCGACTTAGAACCCTCCTAAGTAGCTTTAATATCCCAAACCGCCGGCTGACATCGCCTGGCACTCTTGTCATGCATGCCTTGATTGCTCAAATGAGTTTTTCTGTACTTCTGGCAACCTGAAGTGCGCTTTTTTTTTTTTTTTTAATTCACCCGCCCCGCAGGAATCTTAAAGACGAATGCTGTTAAAAAGAAAAACCCGACTTCTTTCATTTCAAGCCAGTTGAGCGGTGGGTAGGTTGGTGGCGAGCTGTCTTGGGACTTGCATCGGTGACTGCGAAGACGGGCAGGAACGGCACCTGCTGCGGAATAAGAAAAAAAAAAGGCTCCTCGGCCGTGCAGGCTCCGGACTGTGACCGGGAGCAGGGGGGGCGGGCGAAGCAGACCTGGCACTGCTGGCTGCGCGCTCGCCGCCTAAGAACACGTGAAATCTTGCTTTCCAAGAATGCGGCTCTTCTCCTACTCCCTGCAGTTGGTAAATAAAAACTGGCTTCCATTTCTCACTGCTGATTTTTTTTTTTTTGGTGTGTCTTCTGGCAGAGAATTGTCCCGATATTTGAAAGCTCAGTTTTAGGTCGGCTGTTTCTGCTGCTGACGGCTGGTATGTGTCTTTGATATGATGAATAATAATCTTGTTGGAGCTTCCTCTCTGAGCCAAAGCAGCCACTTACCCGGGATTGTTGCACTTGAGGCTCGGTCCTCGAGACAGGTTCATGCCCTGCTGCCAGATCATTGGCTTCGCTCAGTTATTAATAAATCAGCCAGGATCAAAACAGATAAGTTTTTAAGCAGCTGCGGTTTTGTTCAGCCTTTTTCTTTTCGCAGATTAGAAAGCGCTTTTGCTTTCATCATGCATCTAAGAAAAAGACATTGATCTGAATAAAGCACAGAAATGGTCTAAGTAGCAAATGGGAGCATATGTTCTCCCTGCCTGTGATGGGGTTTCACCCGTCGGCCAGATCTTGGGTTTAGCTTTCTAGCGCCCTGCAGGTAGTCAGTCTTGATTGCTTGACTTGTTCCTTTTTTTTTCTGTTTCGTTTTAAAAAGGGAAAGAATATATTATGTACAGCCTCTCATACTCGGCGTAATACTTTGCAATTAATTTTGTCCCAACATTCTCCTCAGCTGGTAAAGCACCAAAGGGAAATGTAAATCTTTGTAAATCTAGCGTTGTCTGGATATTAATAGCTATAAGGAGACATGCTGGTGTCTGTCCCTGAGAGGTAAAAATGCAGGGTTGTCATCGTATTGCTGCAAAATAGGTTAGGGAGCACCTTCCTATCTGTACCATTCTTTCAAGGTCACAAATGCTTTGTGGTTAGATATAAAACTTGCACGCAGACTGTGGTTACATTAGATCTAAAGCCTGCACCCCAGCCTTTTTC
Source organism: Rhinatrema bivittatum (assembly GCF_901001135.1). Lineage (NCBI taxonomy): Eukaryota > Metazoa > Chordata > Amphibia > Gymnophiona > Rhinatrematidae > Rhinatrema > Rhinatrema bivittatum. Next base: position 346,159,389 of record NC_042617.1, read on the forward strand.
TTTGACCTAGCAGGCTCCTCCTGCTGTTTTTCGGCTTCCTGCTCAGTCGGAGCCAGGATGTGGCACCATAAGCCTTCATTTCCAGCTCCCCGAGGATTTTTTTCCCGTGGCGGGTGGGGGGGGGGGGGACACGGGCCCTGAATCCGGCCACTAGATGTCACGCTTTAGTAATGTCTGCCAGGGCAAAAAAAAAAAAAAAGCGGAACTAAACTCGCACGCCAATAGCAATATTCACAACATAAAGGCTTAAAACTGTGCATTCACGTAAACGGATCAATTAATGTGAAAGTATCACTTAAAAGTGCTCAAAAGCGTTATATAGCCCAGCGCTATGGCACTGGGTATAATCTTACACCTCGTGTACAGCTGAGAACGTTATATGCAAGAAATGAAAAGTAAACTTAGGGCTTCATTTTCCCCATAGCCACAGAATGGGAGAAAAGCCCAAGTAAATCAGCCCGCTAGTTTGAACTTCCAACAATGCAGTGAGTGACCTGGTGCGAAGTGAGCTGGTGACAAGTAAGAACGCCGGAGCCCGGCCTTTCGCAGCGCAGATCTCACACTTTTATGGAAGATCTGAGAGCGTCTTCCTGGTAATCGGTGCTGGTGAGAACACAGAACACAAACGGACCAATCTGGCAATTAAAAACGACAAAATGACGGGCTTGAAGCGGAATAGATGGAAGCTGACACCAAAGTGGCCAGCAGCAGCCCAGCGTTCACGCCAGGCAGCTGGGAGGATACAGCCGCAGGGCGCGCGGCTGTCAGTCCACGGGGCGACATTTGTAAAGGAGCCAATCAGCGCGCGGAGAAAGGTCGCGCGAGGACAAATCAAGGCGGGGATGCAGTCTGCATCGTCTGCGCGGGAAAATCAAACTAGACTGCCGCAAAAAAAAAAAAAAAAAAAGCGGGAGCGGACCCGAGCCCGGAGTTACAAAGCCAAAGAAGTAATATTACTCAGGTGACCTTAAGAGAGAAGAGCCCCCCCCCCCCCCCCGATTTTATTGCTTAATCTACGCGGTAAAACAGCGCGCGAACGATACATCCAGCGTTGATCCCTCAATAGTAGGGTTCACTACTCACAAAGCACTGTCCTGCTGCAGTCCAAACCCGTCACCCCCTGTGCATGTCAAAAGATGCAAACTGCCAGCCCAGCCTCTCTATTTAATGAGCAGTCCATCGGGTCTTTAATTCGTGGTTTCATTGTTTCCCCGGTCTGCAGTAAATCAAAGGGATGTTGCCGACAGAACATGCGCTAGAAATATTTACAAAAGATCTCACGTCCTTCCCAGCCAGGAAACGCAGCGGTGCCCCGAAAGAGAACCGTGAGCACATGCCCTTCCCTGTTTGTGTCCCTCCCTCCTGTCTGTGCATTCGGCCGCTGGGGACCATTCTTGCCCGAAATGCCTTGCCGGGGCTTAGTACATGCCAGAGCTTGTACTTAAGCTTGACATATGTCATTAAAATTTGGACCCATGGATGTTAACTTTCAAACTGGCGCACAGGCTAGGACTGCCAACTTTTCTATGGAACAGGACCGGACACTTGGATAGGGGGGTGGCCGGCCACAGCTAAACCCTGCCCCCCCCACCTTTTCTCCTTTTAAATCGAGCATCAATTTGTTCCTGGGTCGATTCTTCCCGCCTGTCCTTGGGGCTCAGTTCGACTTTCCTCTTCCTCTGGGTCTCCCAGGAGGACAACATGAAGTAGAAACAAGTGCTGCACAGCTGTGGGAGAGGCAGAGGAGGAGGAGAATCAACCAAACCCTGAAAACAGGTAGCTGATTGGAGCACTGCCAGGCTGCCACCACTGATAAGCCCCTGGCCTTGCCTGATCAGGTTTTACCGGACGCTGTACAACAGGATGCAAAACCAGGCTGTTTGGTCGAAAACCAGGCAGTTGGTCACCCTAGCACAGGTGCATATATGTATGCATATGCTGGTGCATGCCAAGATACGTGATCATTTTATAACATATGCACACATAATAAAATAGCCTGCCCACGCGCCAAATTTTAATTTGACGTGCACAGACACATAAATCCTTCTACCACTAAAGTCAGGAACTTTTAAAAGGGGTGCGCATTCATCCCATTGCCAGTTTAACTAGTTCAACCACCAGTTCGCCCAGTTAACAGCTAGGTTCTCCAAGCCCCCTAGTTTGATAGCCTACACTCCACCCAATTACCGCAGTCACTTTAAACCCCTCAGAAATGGCTCGATCGTTTTATTTTATTACTTACACATCCTCCATTGCAGAAGTAAAGTTACATGGTGAGGGACTTTGGAACGCACTCAGATGCATAAGAATTTATGCACACAACTCTTGGTTAGGCCCTGAAATGCCCATGCTCCACCCAAGCCACCTCCATACCACCCCTTTTTTGAAAATTTCTAGGATGTGCATGTGGTGGGTTTTACATGGGTATCTGGAGGCTTTTTTTCAGGGCTGGTGGGCATAGCCTAGTGGTTAGAGCAGTGGGCTATGAACCAGGAGACAAGGGTTTGAATCCTTCTGTTGCTCCTTGTGACCTTGAATAAGTTACTTTACCCTCCATTGCCTCAGATACAAAACTTAGATTGTAAGCCCTTGGAAAATAATCAGATGAAAATTTTTCAGGAGATATTCTGAATTTTCTATCTTGCATCTAAGCGTTAGATTATCCGTCATTAGAAAATCACACATCTAATTGGGTCACTGATGGTTCTTTAGATACAACCGAGGCTAACTGCTTACTGTACCTTGAAGTCTTTCTTCAGTTTAGCTTTATTTAGTTGAATCCGCAGCTTCCAAGTAATCACAAAAATTCCATGCCCATTTTTTTTTTGTGGAAGTTTTCTAATTTTTTTCCTTAAAACTCAGCAGTTTCTCCAATAGTGCAGGCAGTAGCAGCCACGTTGAGACCACAAGTTCTTCTCGGGGGCCCAGAGCCCCAAATGCTGCTCAACACACAACTAACACCTCACTGACAACCAGATCCGCAGGCCTCCTCATCAGCCCTGGCCCTATGCAGAAAGTGGTCTGAGAATCTTCTGAGGTGGAAAAATCTCCAGGCTGGGAGTCTGAGGTTTCTGAGGCAGACAACGGTCGAGTCACTAGATTGAATTTCTAGCAACCTTCCTATTTGGCCAAAAAGGGATTGACAGCACTGACAATTAATTACTGATGAACAGTTTATTCTTAATCCAAATTACATTTTCTTCTAATGTGCCTTCAGTCTAATCATTCAGTTTCCCACCACATGCTGGAGGAATGCAGGATGTAGCATCTACATCAAGATCTCCCCACATGACTGAACAAGTCCTAAGCCCCAGGACTTGAGCCTATTGTAGTGAAGCCTGCAGCCCCATGATTAACCCAAAACTATACAGAACTGGACAGAACCCCTCAACAGAAACCCTGCACTTCCGGATCTGCAACAGTCCTAAGAAACTATCCTAAGAATGGGGGCAGAACAGAACTGGAATGTTTCCCCTTACTACTCAACAGACAATAAAAGAATATTAACACTTCCATCCCAGCAAAAAAAAAAACCTAACACCCCCCCCCCCCCCCCCAAATATTTTGTGAATTTATGTTGTTAATACAAAACTAGAGCAGTGCTAAGTGTTGATGTCTACTCAATCAGTGATGTATTACAAGTTTCTTCATCTATCCTTATAATAAATATTAAACTGTGCATAGAATATACAATAATTTAATACTGCAAATCACACTGCAATCATGGGATTCTTGGTAGATTCTGGAACAAAAAGTATCCAAAAATATGGTACATCAGGTTTTGAGACCACATAGGTCCCTTCAAACGCAAATGTCTCTCATGAAGCATCTTAAGAAAGAAACTGTTATGATCGCCTCTGCCCGCGGGTTCCCCCATGAGCAGGATCACTCACCCCAAGCATGTATCTCTTCGCCGACGCGGCAGGACGCCGCCGTCGGCCCTCCCACGCAGCTGGAGCCATGGCTTGAAGATCCTCATGCGGCCCGGAGGCCGCCCGTGTTTCCCCTGTTCTCCGCGGTCAGAGCCGCGGCCTTCTTCGGGGCTGGGACCGCCCCCGACGCTGCCTCCCATCTTCGCGGCACTAAGGCCACATCCCCGGGCTGGCCCGGCGGCTGGAGCCGCCCCCGGGGCTCCCCGCAGAGGCTGGAGCAGCTGCCGATGGCAGGGCCTGCTCCTCAGGCTCTGCCGGTGTCTGCACGTAATGACGTCGGTGCAGGCCGCTGTCCGCGGTCCTGCACAGTTCCTGCTCTCTCCTTAGGCGCTGGCGCGTGCCTCTCTTCAGAATTTAAAGGGCCAGACACAGGAAATGTCCTGGCCCCACCTTTGTGACTGTTTCCTGCTTCAGCCCTATAAAGGGCTGCTCTGTCAGTTTGTTCTTGGCCTTGCATCGAGGTGACTTTGCTCTGGAGGCTCCTGCCTGCCAGAGCCTTTGTAAGGTCTTCTAGTCTTCGTGGAGCTCCTCGTTTCGTCCAGTTGTATCATGTCAAGTCTTCGTGCCTGAGGTCCTCGTCCAGGTGTCCTGGTGTCTTGTGATGATCTTCTACGTCCTGGTGTTCTTGCCTTCCTGAATGTTCGTTCCTGTGTCTTCGTCTGGTGCTCCTGAGCCTTCTGGTCCTGTGGGCTGGACTCCCTCGGACGACGTCTTTCCCGGGTTGTAGTAAATCACCTGGACCGGATGGTATACACCCCAGAGTTCTGAAGGAACTAAAAAATGAAATTTCAGACCTATTAGTAAAAATTTGTAACTTATCATTAAAATCATCCATTGTACCTGAAGACTGGAGGATAGCAAATATAACCACAATATTTAAAAAGGGCTCCAGGGGCGATCCGGGAAACTACAGACCGGTTAGCCTGACTTCAGTGCCAGGAAAAATAGTGGAAAGTGTTCTAAACATCAAAATCACAGAACATATAGAAAGACATGGTTTAATGGAACAAAGTCAGCATGGCTTTACCCAGGGCAAGTCTTGCCTCACAAATCTGCTTCACTTTTTTGAAGGAGTTAATAAACATGTGGATAAAGGTGAACCGGTAGATATAGTATACTTGGATTTTCAGAAGGCGTTTGACAAAGTTCCTCATGAGAGGCTTCTAGGAAAAGTAAAAAGTCATGGGATAGGTGGTGATGTCCTTTCGTGGATTGCAATCTGGCTAAAAGACAGGAAACAGAGAGTAGGACTGAATGGGCAATTTTCTCAATGGAAGGGAGTGGACAGTGGAGTGCCTCAGGGATCTGTATTGGGACCCTTACTGTTCAATATATTTATAAATGATCTGGAAAGAAATACGACGAGTGAAATAATCAAATTTGCAGATGACACAAAATTGTTCAGAGTAGTTAAATCACAAGCAGATTGTGATAAATTGCAGGAAGACCTTGTGAGACTGGAAAATTGGGCATCCAAATGGCAGATGAAATTTAATGTGGATAAGTGCAAGGTGATGCATATAGGGAAAAATAACCCATGCTATAATTACACAATGTTGGGTTCCACATTAGGTGCTACAACCCAAGAAAGAGATCTAGGTGTCATAGTGGATAACACATTGAAATCGTCGGTTCAGTGTGCTGCGGCAGTCAAAAAAGCAAACAGAATGTTGGGAATTATTGGAAAAGGAATGATGAATAAAACGGAAAATGTCATAATGCCTCTGTATCGCTCCATGACGAGACCGCACCTTGAATACTGTGTACAATTCTGGTTGCCGCATCTCAAAAAAGATATAATTGCGATGGAGAAGGTACAGAGAAGGGCTACCAAAATGATAAGGGGAATGGAACAAGTCCCCTTTGAGGAAAGACTAAAGAGGTTAGGACTTTTCAGCTTGGAGAAGAGACGACTGAGGGGGGATATGATAGAGGTGTTTAAAATCATGAGAGGTCTAGAACGGGTAGATGTGAATCGGTTATTTACTCTTTCGGATAGTAGAAAGACTAGGGGACACTCCATGAAGTTAGCATGGGGCACATTTAAAACTAATTGGAGAAAGTTCTTTTTTACTCAACGCACAATTAAACTCTGGAATTTGTTGCCAGAGAATGTGATTCGTGCAGTTAGTATAGCTGTGTTTAAAAAAGGATTGGATAAGTTCTTGGAGGAGAAGTCCATTACCTGTTATTAAGTTCACTTAGAGAATAGCCACTGCCATTAGCAATGGTTACATGGAATAGACTTAGTTTTTGGGTATTTGCCAGGTTCTTATGACCTGGATTGGCCACTGTTGGAAACAGGATGCTGGGCTTGATGGACCCTTGGTCTGACCCAGTATGGCATTTTCTTATGTTCTTATGTTGGAGTGGCCTGCAGGTGGACTGGTGTCCTGCGCTCTTGAGCCGTCATGTCCTGGATCTTTCCTGCACTGTTCCGTTCTCCTCGTGGTCCGTGACCAGCCTGCAAGGGCTGTGTAGGGCACGCAGTGGGACAGAGTGGTCCGCGACTCAGTCCCGCGGGTGGCCTGAGTAGGGCGCCCTGAGCGACAGTGCCAATGTCCACCTTCCCTACTTCTCGTCTCGTCTGGATTCCAAGTTCCTCGTTATATGTCTGAATTTCAGCGTCATGTCTCTGATGTCGTTGCATCGACCACTGGTCCGTGATGTCTTCGCATCAGCCTTGGTGTCAAGTCTTCGTCTGCGATGCAGTTGCATCGATCCTGGTGTCACATCTTCAACCCAAGTCTTCGTGTCATGTGATGCCGTCGCATCAACCCAAGTCTTCGTGTCATGTGATGCCGTTGCATCAGTCTTCATAGTCTTGTCTTCGTGTCAAGGTCCGTCTGCCCTCAACCTCAGGCCAGGCCTGCTGCTCCATGCTGTTCACAGCAGGTCCGAAAGGGCTCGGAATGGTCGGAGGACCATTCAACTTCCAACATCCTCTGATGTTGGCCTTGGGAGCTTGCGGGCCTGGCAGAGGGTATGACCGTCAGCCATGCGGAGCCACCGTCAACCCTTAGCTCGGCCCTGAAGGTCTGGGTCGGGCTGAGGCCCATGGGCACACGAAACTCCCCCGTTCTCAACAGAATGCAAGGCCTTCTGTTTCTCAACAGAAACTGTGGTCTCAAGAGCTCATATATATAACATTTTTGGATAAGTCTTACATTGGTCCAATAAAAGTCTTCAGTGTTTACTCCAGGAGCCACACAGCAACTAGATTATATAACATAGTATTTAGGGTTTCTGATTTTAGGTTTTACCCAATATACCCCAATAAAGCACCTCAGATGTTTATCCAATAAAAACCAAAACAAAACACTACTTTCCTAGCTCTCTTTATAGCTACCTGGGAATCTCCACACTGTTTTCCTGTTGATAGCAGGGCTGAATTAACCATGCTGTCTGGTACGTCCTCCATTGGTCGTTGAGGTGGAGCTTCCCCTAGAGATCACAGATTTTTGCTCTGTGCGGCTGCATGGGTCTTCCCGTGCAATACAGCACCATCTTCTCCTCAGTCCTTTTCTTCCACGCTGCCATCCACACATGGAGTGTTTATCTCCTTTCTTCTCCTCGGAGTCTTTTTCATCAAGAACAGCAAACAGCACTTTTCAGTGCTAACATGACCCTAAACCGCCTGGCTTCAAGTACTGCCAGTACAGTAAGGTTATGACCATCACAGATGGAGTCAGGGAAGTGTAAAGAGAGGTGAACAACAATGGTCGCAGCCGTCTGCGACCGATGGGCATAACAATAAAGTTTCCACCAGCTCCGGAGTCTACTAATGCCAGGGTGTGAGACTCCTGGGTGTCCAAATTAATGGTGACAGGCAGGGTTAATGGAGGAGAGGATGTGGTCAGGTCTAGGAGGAGTCCTCCAGCAGTTCCTAGGCATGGGAGTTTCCCGGATGGAGTGGGTAGGAGGGTAATGCATGACCCGATTGGCCTTCTGGCGACAATGTTTCTCCTTAGAAGATAGGTGACTACGACCCATTTGTATCAGTTCTTCATCTTTGGTGCTTGGTGTAGTGACGACCTGAGTAGAAGACATTGGGCGAATGCGTGGAGCACTAGAAGCCATTCACTTGGCTCCTCTGACCTCTTGGGAACATTCATGCAGACGACGGTCTATGCGACCAGTGAGGTCTATAAGGGAGTCCAAGGCTTCAGAGTTCTCGTGCTGCCAACTCGTCCTTGATACGTGGACTAAGGCCCTCGAGGAATATGGCACGCAGACAGCCCAGGTCCCAGTGCAATTCAGACGAGAGAGTCCGAAACTCAATGACGTAGTCAGTCAGAGATCTGGAACCTTGTTGCAGATACAAGAGATTAGATCCAGAGATGGCCTTTCGACCTAGGTCGACAAACATAGTGCGAAAATGGGCGAGGAAGCCTGGTAGGTCATTAAGGATTGGATCTGTACGTTCCCAAAGAGGTGATGCTCAGGCCAATGCTTTCCCGTCCAGACGGGATAAGATATATGTAGTTTTGGAAACTACATCAGGAAAATATGCAGGTTGTAAAGAAAAGTGCATGCTGCACTGGTTCAAGAAGCCCCTACATGGGGGCTGACCTGTGAGAGAGGAGGCGAGGGATGTTCTTTCTGAGCCAAGGAGACTTCTCTCCCTGCAGAAAGAGTTTTTTAAGAGCTGACTCTTTGGTCCCGCGAGGAGGAGGGGGCGTGACGTCACTTCCGCAATGAGACGCTGCCAATAAAATCAGGCCTGCAGTGGCACGCAGCCGATGCCGGCGCACGGCTTTGGTTTGAAATCTCTCCGAGAAGCTTTAAGAATTGATATTTCCTTCAATATATTAGGTCTCCCGAAATAGTCAGCCCTCACTGAGAGATCATCTGCAACACTAGAAAGGAGACGGTAAGCAGAACTCTAATACTTCGTCTAATTTTGGATATTTCCACTGAATTTAAATGCCACATACGAAGAGGAAGGGGAAGGTGAGGGAGGGAACCTCGACCCCATGTCAACCTTCCCCAGGTCAGACGACAATTAAAGAGTTCTACCCCATGGTGGGGATTGTCCCAGGAGAGTCGGCTGGGTTAATAGATCAGGAGCAGAATCCAGAACCCCTCGACGAAACATCTTTGAGCCCTGGGGCTCCTGAGACTCCCTCTCCCCCTGCCCATGATAGAACAGCTGGACCTATAGATCCCCTGAGACCGATGTTGTCCCAGTTGGGGGAAGCAATCGAGGGAGGTGCAGCTGTTATAATACATGGACAACTTCAAGGCGAGAGAGTTTTGTCCACCTTGAAAGAAATTAACATCGGGACTTTGAGTGGAACAGGCAGTTCTCTGCAACTGTCCACAGAAAGGGAAAAAACAGATATGGGTAGATTAGAAAATATGTCTCAGAGGGTACTGGAGATTACACTGTTGAAAAAACCAGATGTTGTGACTTTAGATGTATTATGGAATGCAGTATCTGTATTTGAGAAAACAATAATTTCTTTGACTCAAGCATTTCAAGATCAGTCCACAGTTGTGAATCCGGTAGTATTAGCTAACTCTATTAAGATACAGGAATTAGATTCCCAAGTAGTACAGATGAAAGAAATACAGGTTGGCCTGATTCAGGGGGATTCTAAAACAGATAAAAGAATTGAAAAGCTGGAAAATAGTCTCAGATATAATAATCTGAGAATGATAAACTCTCCTAAGTGTAAACTTATTTCTCCCAAAGAACAATTAAATAAATATCTACGGGAAGTGTTATCTTTCTCTTCTACTAATTTACCTTTAATAACGAAAGTTTATTTTCTACCTGAAGTAATTAAAAGAGGAGACAGGGGAGTGGTTGGAGAAATTCCTAAGCAGAATTTGGTGACGTTATCCCCTTTAGAGGATCTATCGGGGTTCTTAGAGACCTCTCAAGAAGAGCAGATAGAGAGAAGGGGAATATTATTGGTAACATTCACCACACCAGTGGAAAGAGATAATGTATTAAGAATATTTCTTAGGAATAGGAATAAATTGTACTTGGGAGAAAGGATATGGGTATATCCAGACATTGTTGGATCGACACAGTTGTTGGTTGGGGTGGACCCTTGGGCCAGCCTGATGGAACTGGGGGTTCTGTCGTGGACAGGCCGGGAGGTGGAACCAAGCTGAAGCACCGAAGACCACTTCACCCTGGAAGTTCTAGATCCCCCCAGGAGGAGCCCGTAGGGATCTGGACCGCTGGGACTTAGGAGATAACGAGCGAGGAGACGAGAAGGAAGTCAGAGGGTCGAGGCAGGCGGCAGGCAAGACAGGTCAGAAGCGAGCTGGAGTCAAGAACCAGGAAGTCACAGAAGCGAGGGACAGCTGGAGCTGGAGCAGGGGCAGAAACACCAGGAGGATCCGAAGTCAGCAGGAACAGCGAGGTCAGCAGGAACAGCGAGGACAACAGGAACAGCGAGGTCAGCAGGAACAGACGGCAACTAGACACTCCGAAGAGGAACCTCGTTGCATCGTTTGGGAGTCAGACGCCGGCTTAAGTACTGTGCCGGCATCTGTCGTCATCCAGGGGGTGGTCCAGCACTTCTGGGTGCTGGACCTTTAAATGCTTTGCCCTCGCACGCGCGGGCGTAGCCGCGTGGGGGCGGAGCCAGCATTGGGCCTCGGCGGCATCTCCCTCGTGGAGACGTCGCAGCCATGCGGCCTAGAAGGCCTGAAACGCGGCGATTCCGGCCGCCGCCCGAAGCAGGGGTAAGTGGGCACGGACCCGATCGCGAGGGAGGCGATTGGGGCCGCAACAGTACCCCCTCCCTTACGCCCCCTCTTCAGAGGGCCCGGCTTACCGGGATGTTCCAGATGGAACTGTCGGAGGAGGGATTTGTCTAAGATGTTGCGAGTAGGTTCCCAGGTGTTGTCTTCATCACCGCAACCCTCCCAAGATAAGAGGTACTCCCAACGGCGGTTGGAAAAGCGCACGTCAAGAACTTCACGCACCTGGAATGTGGGGTCCTCAGCCGTAGGAGTCGGTGCTGCCTCTGGTGGCTTGCGGTGGAAACGAGAGAGGATCACTGCTTTAAGGAGGGATACATGGAAGACATTGTGAATGCGTAATGTGGATGGCAATCGTAATCGATAAGACACCATCCCAATCCGTTCTGCCACACGAAAGGGACCACAAAACTTGGGTGCTAACCTTTTAGAAGGTAGCCGCAGATGGATGTTCTTCGTACTGAGCCAAACGCGGTCCCCAGGCAGAAATACTGGGGCTGGTCGCCGATGCCGGTCAGCATACTGCTGAAGCGAGTTTGCTCTGTATGGAATTCCACAGTCGTTGAAGTTGCTGAGCTGACAAGTGTGCTGCCGGCGAGGAAGCTGATAGAGATAAAGGCAAGGGTGGTTTAAGTTGTTTCCCCATAAACTGTCTGGAAAGGAGATCTCCCAGTTGCAGAGTGAATCTGGTTATTATAGGAAAATTCAGCCCAGGGAAGTAGTTCCACCCAATTGTCCTGCTTCTCATTTACAAATGCCCGGAGGAAGGTCTTCAGTGAACGGTTCATACGCTCCGTTTGACCGTTCTCTGAGGGTGAAATGCCGAGGAAAAACTGAGCTGTACTCCAAAGCTCTTACACAGGGCCTTCCAATACCGAGCCGTGAACTGTGGCCCCCGGTCTGACACGATGTCCTGTGGAAGGCCGTGGATGCAGAAAATGTGCTGTGCAAACAGGAGTGCTAGCTCTGGAGCAGATGGCAGCTTAGGCAATGGCACAAAGTGGGCCATTTTAGAGAAGTGGTCTACCGTAACCCAAATTACAGTCTTCCCTAGTGATACTGGCAAATCCACCACAAAGTCCATGGCTATATGGGTCCACGGCTCCGTGGGTACTGGAAGTGGCTGTAATAGACCCCAGGGAAGCCCGCCCTTTGTTTCTGTTTGGCGCATGTGGGGAATGAATTCACATAGGTTTGGACATCACGTTGTAGGTTGGGCCACCTGTAGTAGCGATTCAGTAAACCTAATGTCCTGTCTCTTCCGGCATGCCCACCAGTTAGAGAATCATGGGCCCAGCTTAGCACTCTCTGTCGTAGGCGTTTCGGTACTAACATCCTTTCCTGGGACTCGATGGAGACAGCTGCCAGACGAACCTTGGAGGGATCTAGGATGTACTGAGGGCTCTCCTCCTCCTCCTCCACGGATGAAGTTCGGATAAGGCATCGGCCCGAACATTCTTTGAGGCTGGATGATAATGGAGAGTGAAGTTAAAGCGGTTAAAAAAGAGTGACCATCTGGCTTGTCTGGGATTCAGGCGCTGAGCTTGGAATAGGAACTCGAGGTTCTTATGGTCTGTGTAAACTGTTACTGGGTGGATTGCCCCTTCGAGCCACTGCCTCCATTCCTCGAAGGCCAACTTGATTGCCAAGAGTTCTTTATCACCTATGCTGTAATTGCGAGAACTTCTTCGAGTAATAGGAGCATGGGAGCAACTGGCCGGATTTCGAATGCTGGCTGAGTATAGCTCCTACTGCGAGGCTAGAGGCATCAACCTCTACCACGAAGGGGTGTTGGGGGTCTGGATGATACAGGCACGTATCCGTTAGAAAGGCTTGCTTTAGGTCTTCAAAAGCCCGACAAGCTGTCTCCGGCCACACCGTAGCGTCAGCTCCTTTGCGTGTCAAAGCGGTAAGGGGCGCCACTCTGCGCGAGTAATGAGGAATGAAATGCCTGTAAAAGTTGGCAAATCTGAGGAACCGTTGTAACACCTTGATTCCCGTGGGGTGAGGCCATTTGGTAATTGCGGATACCTTTTCTGGATCCATTCGAAATCCGGTTGACGACACTATGTACCCTAGGAATGGGAGTGACTCGCACTCGAACATGCACTTTTCGAGTTTGGCATAAAGATGATTATCTTTCAAGACTTGCAACACTTGTTTGACATGCTGTCGGTGAGACTCCAGATCTTTAGAGTAGATCAGAACATTGTCCAGATACACTATGACATAAGAATTCAACATGTCCCTCAGTACCTCATTCATGAGGTTCTGGAAGACTGCCGGAGCATTACACAGCCCAAGGGCATTACCAGGTATTCATAATGCCCGTCTCTGGTGTTAAAGGCAGTTTTCCATTCGTCTCCCGGGCGGATGCGGACTAAATTGTAAGCCCCACGTAGGTCGAGCTTCGTAAAGAGTTTGGCTCCCTGTAGCCTGTCCAGGAGCTCGAGGATCAATGGAAGTGGGTAGCGATCTCGTTTGGTGATGGCATTTAACCCACGGTAGTCGATACATGGTCTAAGCATCCCGTCTTTCTTCCCCACGAAGAAAAACCCTGCTCCCGCAGGCGACCAAGAAGGGTGGATGAAGCCCTTAGCAAGGTTCTCCGTGATATATTCTGACATGGCACGAGTCTCTGATAGGGATAGTGGATACACCCTGCCCCGAGGGGGCGTGGTTCCAGGTAGCAAGTCTATCGCGCAGTCAAAGGGTCAGTGCCATGGAAGAATCTCTGCTTTTTTCTTCAAGAACACTTCCGCGAATTCTTTGTACTGTTCAGGAGGTAGTATCGAGGTGGTTAATATAGATATCCTGGGTGGTCTGGGTGTCTTGTTGCAATGGGAAAGGCAGAAAGAGCTCCACTGCGCAAGTTGTAGGGTGTCCCACTTAATTACTGAAGAATGTAACTGCAACCAGGGCAAGCCCAGCCCCACTGGATGTACTGCTTTCTCCAACACTAAGAAAGAGATTTCTTCCGAATATAGGGCTCCTGTCTGGAGCCTCAGGGGCATGGTGGCTTCGGAGATGCTTCCAGGGAGCATAGTTCCTCGAATAGAAGTGACCCGTAGCGGGGGGCGCAGTGGTATGGTGGGCAATTGTAGTTGTTGTACCAAGTCTGCTACGATGAAATTTCCCTCCGCTCCGGAATCTATGAAGGCCAAGGTGTGGAAATACCCTCCAGGGTATTCTATTGTCACAGGGACTGAACATTGAGGAGCAGAACCAGCGCAGCCTAGGAGTAGCTCCTCCATACCACCTAGGCTCTGGTGTTTTCCGGCCGTTCTTTGCACTGCGCTAAGAAGTGGCCTTTACCACCACAGTACAGGCATAAGCCCAGCGTGCGACGTCTCCTCCTCTCCTCAGCTGTTAGCGGCGTACGCCCTATCTGCATAGGCTCTTCTGAGGAGGGAACCGCAGGAGCCGCTCTCGAGGTGGCAGATGGAGTCATGGGCCTGGAGAATGCTGGAGCTAACGATATGGGGCGGCGTGGCAGGTGCCCCTCTTTAGCCCGCTGTTGAAGCCGTCGGTCAATCCGGCCAGCCATGTCGATAAGATCGTTGAGGTCATCTGGGATGTCTCTGGCGGCCAATTCATCTTTGATACGGCCCGCCAGTCCCTCTAGAAAGACTCCCCGCAAGCAGTCGTCGCGCCAACCCACCTCCATGGTGAGGGTGCGAAATTCGATGGCGTAGTCGGCCAGGGATCGAGCTCCTTGCCTCAACTGTAGCAGCTCTGACGTGGCCGTGGACAGGCGTGCGGGTTCGTCGAAGACTTGCCGGAAATTAAGGACAAACTGCTGGAGGTCGTTCAGTAGGGGTTCCTGGCGTTCCCACATTGGCGAAGCCCAATCCAAGGCCTTTCCATCCAGCAGTGAAAAGATGTAGGCTACTTTCATCGAGTCGGATGTGAACTGGGCTGGAAGCAAGGAGAACAGGACGTAACATTGGTTTAAGAACCCTCGGCACATCTTGGCGTCGCCCGCATACCGTGTCGGAGCTGGGAGCTGAGTTGGTGCCACTATATTCATGGTAGGAGCTGGAGGTGGCACTGGGGGCGGTTCCGGTGGGGCCGCATCCAGCCAGTTGGCCAAGCACTCGACGGTGGCCGCCAGGACGTCGAGGCAGTGTTGCTGCTGCTGAAGACGCTGAGTCATCCCGGGGATGGCTTGCAAGCCAGGCATGTCCGCCGGGTCCATGGCCTTGCAAACTGTTGCGGTAGCGGGTTGGGGTGGACCCTTGGGCCGGCCTGATGGAACTGGGGGTTCCGTCATGGACAGGCCGGGAGACGGAACCAAGCTGAAGCACCGAAGACCACTTCACCCTGGAAGTCCTAGATTCCCCCAGGAGAAGCCCGTAGGGATCTGGACCGCTGGGACTTAGGAGATAACGAGCGAGGAGACGTGAAGGAAGTCCGAGGGTCAAGGCAGGGGGCAGGCAAGACAGGTCAGAAGTGAGCTGGAGTCAAGAACCAGGAAGTCACAGAAGTGAGGGACAGCCAGAGCTGGAGCCGGGGCAGGAACACCGGGAGGATCAGAGGTCAGCAGGAACAGCGAGGACAGCAGGAACAGCGAGGTCAGCAAGAACAGACGGCAACTAGATACTCCGAAAAGGAACCTCATTGCAAGGCATCGTTTGGGAGTCAGACGCCGGCTTAAGTACTGTGCCGGCGTCTGTCGTCATCCAGGGGGCGGTCCAGCACTTCCGGGTGCTGGACCTTTAAATGCTCTGCGCGCGCATAGCCACATAGGGGTGGAGCCAGCATTGGGCCTCGGCGGCATCTCCCTCGTGGAGACGCCGTAGCCATGCGGCCTAGAAGGCCTGAAATGCCGCGATTACGGCCGCGGCCCGGAGCAGGGGTAAGTGGGCATGGAGCCAATCGCGAGGGAGGCGATCGGGGCCGCAACATAGTTACGTAGAAAGACATTTTTGAATCTATGTTCTAGAGCCTGTGTTTTAGGTGCACAAATATTAATAAAATTTCCATGTAAATGTATCTTAACAATAGACAATTTACGATATGTATTCATGGAGCCAGAGGAGTTAGAAACATTTTTTGATTTCTAAAGAAGTATCAACCTAATATCTGTGGTAACTTAGGAATTTAGTATTATTCTCACCACTTTCTATTTTGTAAAAGTATTGATGGAATGATATTATGCTCCTTTATTTCTTAATTATGATGTCTCAGATTTCATGGTAATATAAAAGTTATAGCATAACAATTAGGGTTTGGGTTATGATGTTATGTTACCTTTATGATTGTATTGAATATGCTATACCTGATGGTAAGGTAAGAAATCCTTATTTGTATTCTTTTTGAAAACTAATAAAGAGATAATCATAATAAAAAAAAAAGAAGCCCCTACATAACAAGGGGTCACCTGCAAAGCGAGGAGGTGCAGGCAAGTGCACTGGAGGCCAGAAGGGTGGCGCATGCATAGCTAAGTCAGGCTTGGCAGGTGTCGGGATGGAGTCCAGCCGATTATTCAGCTGATTGATGGTGCTAGCCAAAGTCTCTAGGATCTTCTGCTGTTCTGTGATTTGCTGGGCCAGGCCAGGGATGGCCTGAATGGCTGAGACCTGTGCCGGGTCCATGGACTTGGCAGTCTGTTAGGGTTAGTGGTGTGTGGGCTCTGAGCCGAGGTGAGAGATGGTACCACCCACAGGGAAGAGCCCCGTGAGCCTCACTGTCGGGAGGCGAGGTCTCAGCTGACGTCAGACACAGTATCAGTGTAGAGTCTTTATTAAAGAAATAGAGTGGCACCACCTGTGGAGCGGGGGATGCCAGAGAGGAGGTTTCACAGACCCAGAGATACAGGGTTGGTGGAATGGGGGATACCCAGAGAGGATACCTCCGGAGAGTTGGTAATGGTCCGCGGAGCGGGGTACACTGAAGAAGGTCCACAGGAGAAGCGGTAGTGGTCCACGGAGCGGGGTACGCTGGTGATGTCCTTAGTAGAGATGAAAAGGCCAGTAGAGTAGGATACACCCGAGGGGATCCTCCGTAGAGATGGTAATGGTCCGCGAAGCAGGGTACACCAGAGAGGTCCTTGGTAGAGCAGGAAGTAGTCCGCAGATCGGGGTACTCACGAAGAGAGTAGCGATGGTTCCAGCAAAGCCCTGGGGAATGGGGCAGGCAGAAGTCCCAAGTGATAGGCCCTCCGTGGAGAGGGCCCCCAAGGAACGGGTTCCCGAGACGTCTTACGCCAGGAAGCAGGAACTGGAATGAAGGGTCCTCTGAGAGCGAGGCAGATTTTACAAGGAGGGATCTCTTTGCCAAGTAGTCGGTAGGCAGGGCCAGCTGGTTTAAATGTCCTGGAGGGATGACATCATCCGCAGGGGATGCCCCTGAGGTTCCCACCATGATGTGCTTAAGACTGGCCCGTGCACGCGTGCGCACGTGCCTAAGGGATTCTGACGGAAATATGGCGGTCAGCGGCATCCATGCCGCCCAGGGAGGTCTGGGAGTGATAGGCAGGCCATCGGCAGCTGGTGGAGGCTGCCAGCCTACTCCACGGAGTCAGGGAAGTGAAGAAAGAGGTGAGCAGCAGCGGTTGAAGCCGTCTGCGACCGACTGGCATAACACTTTTCTAGTCCCATGGACAGGGGGGACTCCTCTATGCTTACCTTCCAATTCCACTCCTTTCTCATACCATACAAAAATGCATTGCAGATGTCGCAGACTTAATCTTCATAGCCCCAGTGTGGCTAAGACACACTGGGGCTATGAAGTATTCATAAGAACAAAATTACCGGTCATATGGATAGACATAGTGTACTGTTTCCTTTTTAAATCGTTTGAAAAAAGCTTTTCTCTTCCCCTTTTAATTTTTTATATTTTTTCCCTTTTTCTTTAATTTTTTTATATTTTGTAAATTTATTTGGTTTTTTTTTGTTGGTAGTGTTTGTTGTTGTCCTGTGTGTATATACATAATTTGATTCTTTTTGGTTTTTTTTTTTTGTGTGTTTATGTATAGTTGTCTGGATATTTATTCAGCTAGTGTAAATGCATGTTTTTCATGTATTTGCTTTGTGAACCTTTAGATGTTTTTTGTGGTTTAATACATATGGTTGTATTTGATTCTTTGTATTTAGTTTTCATTATTTACTTTTGATATGTTTTGGCATTTGAATAAAGAATGTTTTAAATGTTTTTGTATACTGAGTTAGTGTATGGCTTTGTTTTTGTAAATTCCTCATGAGCCATACAATTTGAAACCGTTTTATGATTTCACTGTAATGGGGAAGTGCCAACACAGATTCAGCATAGGTAAGTCTTGCCTTAGTAAGCGAAGATAAATTTTTGAAGTTGTAGATAAGGACCAGCCAGTTAATATAGTGATTCTGGCTTTTTAGAAGGCATTTGAGAAAATCTTTCATGAGAGACTATTCCAGAAATTAAAAAGTCACGGAATAGAAGGCAATTTCTGGTTAAAGGATAGAAAACAAAGAGTGGGACTAGTCAGTTTTCACAATGGAGAGAGGTGAATAGTGGAATGCCCCAGGGAATCTTACTGGGACCAGTTCTGTTTGATCTGGAAAAGGGAGCTACGAATGAGGTCATATTTGCAGATGACACAAAATTATTCTGAATACTTAAAACACCTGCAGATTGTGAGAAACTGCAGAAGGATGTTGCCAGTCTAGGGAACTGAGCTTCTCAGTAATAGATGAAACATGTGCAAACATGCATATAATGAAATATAATTCTAATTGTAGGGTCAAAAAAGCATAGACAATGTTAGGAATTATTCATAAAGGAATGGAGAATTAAAATGAGATACTCATAATGCCTTTGTATTGATTTATTGGTGCAGCCTCGCTTTGAGTATTGTGTGAAGTTCTGGTCATTTAAAAAAAAAAAATGTAGCTAGTAATACTCTACTGAGCTCCATTAGGATGTGTAAAGACAAGCTTACCTTGATGGTTAAGTGCAATGTGAAGCACTGGGCTTACCCTTGTGTCCCCTAACCTGATGGATGCTTGTTAGAGCGGACTTTTCAGCGACATCTAGAGCTTAATCTTTGGAGCTGATTCTGGGGGAAGAATTGCTGGCAGGCTCCCTAGATTTGGATGTTTCTCTCAGCCTGGACATGCATGTTTCCCCATTGACATCAGCTCAAGATGATCTTTCCAGCAGGTCCAAAATGATGGTCCTGATGGATGATGTCAGATGCCGAGGTGCTGCAGAGGTGAGAGTTGCTGCAGGTGTTTCAGAGCTGGGAGAAGAGCAATGGCAGACCATGGAGTTTGAGAGATCCTTGCAGATTGGGGTTTCTATGTGGAGCATTCAGAAGACCAAGGAGGAGGGATTTACCTTCTGACGTGGCCAAGATTTTCCTACCACTTGTAGAATCTGTGAAAACCATCAAACAGAAACTTACCTGAGCCCTGACCAAAGGTAGTCAGTATGGAAGGGATTTGGGAAGCAATTATGCAAATGGTAAGGTCTTTAACTAGCCATATTCATATTGTGCTCTCTAGTCAATTTCTGAATATTACATTTGCTGTAGGCAGGCCCCACCGACCGCACTTACCCCATGCACACTGAGACCCTGGCTGCCGCCTTAGGCACATGCGCACACAACCACGCGCACCTTAAAAGTCCCATGGTGGGAAAGTCACTTCATGGTGCCTAGTGATGACATCTCCTGGCGCCCTATTTAAGGCTCAGCCATTCTGCTCTTCCTTGCCTCAGAAACCGGTCTTCTGCCTTAGCATTCCTGATTCCTATGCTTCTCTCAGCCTTGCCTTCTCCAGTCTTCCTCATCCAGTCTTGCCTTATCTTTTCGTCCACCCTGGGCCTGACTCTCTGGACCTAACCATGATTGCTTGCCGCCTGGATCTGAGAGCTCTTGCCTGGACCTCCTGACCACTCGTGCTAGCTGCCTGCCTCGACCTTGGCCTGTCTCTGACTTCTTTAATCTGCCTGCCCTGGCCCAGATGTGCTTTTGGACTTTAATTATCTTCACTACCCTAGGGACCCGCCTAAATCCTGAAGACTGCCAGAACCCAAGGGCTCAAACTGCAGGGGAGGTGGCTGGTAAAGGTGAAGCTCCAGACTGTCCTAGCTATAGGGTGCATTGCCAGCTGCCAGCGTAAGCCTCGTGGGTTCGCCCTCAAGGCGGTGTCAACTATGCCATAGCACAAAGGGCTCACACACCCGCTACCCTTCACACAGAAGTTTTCTGATAAATTAAAAAAATTTGAATAAGAGGTTTCTGATCAGAAAAAGTGTTTAGAGACTGTGGAGGGTAACCTGGTGAAATTTCTCATTATCTAGAGTTATCTTGTTAAGGACAATTTACTGACTGTTTAGAGAATATGGTCAGACGTCATACCCTACGATTTCTTAATTTTCCTAAAGTGAAGGCATCTCCTCCCCCGGTTTTACTTAAGCTCCATTTTGTTAAAATTTTGAAAATTCTGGAAAATGCTTGTTCTCCAGTCTCTAGAGCATATCATCTCCCTTTCTTTTTAAATAAAGAAGTTACTGCGAACGAAGTTGTGGCTGCAGGTGTCTTATATGTTTCCTTGATTTAATCGAATTGATCTAGAGAGATTTTGGAGGAAGAAGCGAATATGTTCTCAACCCTTAAAGGTGAATTTTCAAAGCTGGACATGTGCCAAAATTGGGAGATGGGCCTGCATCTAGCACTTGCGCATGTCCACCCAATTTTACAAGGCAGCCAGATGTGCGCACAAGTGCCAATGTGCACCCATCTCCCACTGGATAAAAAAAGGGTTGTAATGTGGGCAGGGTGAGAGCTTTCTAGGACGGAGTCAACAGATGTGCACCCAAGTACCTATGCGCCAAAGTGTGTGCCATGTAATTTTTTTTTTAATTTTTATTTCAACAATTTGAAGCAAGAATTAAACCTTACTTACCAAAAAGAAAAGATGATTAGTCTGTTAACAAAAGGATAATAAAAAGAAATAAAAGGAAAACACATCCAATTATAAATCTTTACTAAAAGATAAGTGTTGAGGAGTACAGTAATAATGAGAGATAAAAGGCAAAAAATAAAATTAGAAAACAGCATAGCATGTATAATAACAGCATTTAAATTGGTAGGATCAATACAGGCCTAGAGATTCCCAGGAGAAGAAGACAAAATACTCCTGGAGTTAATGAAGGACTTAAGCTGTTCAGGCAGGAAGAACACAAAACATTCATTACGAAATCGAATTACACTTTTACAAGGATATCTAAGCACAAAAGAACACCGCAAGGATAAGGCCTGAGACCCAAGGGCAAGAAAATCTATCCGCCTCTCCTGCGTGGAGCAAGTCAGGAAAAATATGAATCATCTGACCATAAAAGAGAGAGAGGAGATATTCCTGAAATATCTTTTTATCACCTCACTCTGTTCTTGTTCAGAAATAAAGGAAACAAGAAGGGTGGAACGTTCATAAATCTCAGCATTGGGAGTCCTCCAAAAATTGAGTTAAATTTCTAAAAACATCAGTAGGTTGGATCTTGAGGAGATCTTGCTTTATTAACCACTGGAAGAAAGAATATTTTATTTATTGAAGGAACTTTATCAGCATCAAACTGAAGAATTTCAAGGAACTATTTCCTCAAGGTAAGATAGGGATTCTCCCCCACTACCTTTGGAAAATTCAGGAAACAAAGATTTAGATGCTGAGTATAATTCTCAAGTGATTCCAGTCTATGAGAGAAATTATTTGAGCGTTTAACCACCTTTACATTAAAGGACTGAATTTTGGTGACAGCAGACTTGGAAGCCATAAGCTGGGCTTTTAAATCACGTAACTGTTCATCATATTTATTCTCCATAATATCAACTTTAGTTGAGAGGTGGTCAATTTTTGCATTGCATTCCTTCATGGAACAACCGAAGCCTGCAATTAGGTCCCATATGGCTTCTAAGGTTACCATGGCCGGCTTAGTTGGTAATACATGGAACTCGCTGAGATGTCCAGGGAGCAACCATTGGTGCAACAGTCTCCATTTTCTCCTGGGTCTCAGCGGGGAAAGAAGCTGCTGTGCACAAAGCTAAACCAGGACTCCCCGAGTTCTCGAGCACCTGAAGAGACAGCAGGAGCTGAAGTGGCAAAGCTCCACTCCGACCCCCACCCCTCTGGAGCCAACTGTTGCAACCGTCCCTTCCCAATGGCTTCACTCAGCCTACCTTTCTTTCTTTGCACCTCCCCTCGCTATGGATGGACGCCTGGCTGCCGTGGAGTCTGCCTGCCGTCCTCTCTGGCGTCCCTGGACCGGCTTGGGCACTGCCTCCCACCATGCTCCGCTGGTACCTTAGGGCGCTGCGCGGCCCTCACACATTTCCTACTTGGCGCGAACCTCAGGGGCGTCCCCCTGTGATGATGTCATGCTGCCCGGATATTTAAAGCCTGCGTTGTTTGCTGGCCTTTGAGTTAGCAAGGGGTATTCTTACGGATGGGATTCGCTCTCCGTACCCAGCTACTCTGCCTCTCCAATTTTCCATTGGACCCTTAACGCTAACGGGGTACCCGCTCCTCGGGGGCCTCACTTGCTTGTCAGGTCGCTATCAGGAAACCGGTACTCGGTCCTCGAGGGCCCATGTTCCCTGACTCGCTGCCTGCCCCTACCTTCTCTTCTGCCTGGAAGGATTCGCTGTCTTCAACACCAGTGAGTACTACCATCTTCACCTCAGAGCTGTTCCCTGAAACCTGGTACTCGCTCCTCGAGGGCCTGCCTCCGTTCCAGCCCTAGTGCCATATCCTACGTGGAACCGCTGTGAGAGTAAATTACCTTCAAGCCTCTAAGCTCTCAGGGATCAGGTACTCGCTCCTCGAGGGCCTGCTCTCCCTATCCTGCGGTTCTCCATACTGGGGCTTTGTGCATATTCCATTGTATTCATTATTCTCAGTTCTTTCCACTACAGCACTGCTACCGGAGGAGTTGCTGTTCCAGCGCCTGAGGGATACTAGCCCAGCCGGGCTACTTCTGCTGCTCACCACTGCCACCTCTGTTGGCTTCACCACATTGTCTAATAAAAGATCAATCTCTATGTTTGTGTGTCCTAAGCTGAGCCTGACCTGTGGCCCCTCACGGGACTTCCCCCCGTGGGCATGGTCAGCTGCTGCAGTGTCCGAGGGTCCACCCAAACCTCACTAATTATAACACCAACACAACATTACCACATGGCGCCAGGGCCAGGAGAGAAGATTCAGTGCCTCCAGGAGCCGAAGATCCGGAGGACTCAGAGTGAATTCTCCAGGCGAGACGGTTCTCCCTCACCCGACAACAAAACGGGGCTGGATACCCCCACAGATACTGCCAGACCTGTTGCGAAAGATGGAATTAGCTGCTGCCTGGGAAGGAGGTCGGGAGGGGACACTCATCTTCCCCTTATGTTTAGAAGGCATTGTTCAAGAAAAAAATAAGAAAACCGGCGAGCAGTCTGTAGCGTCCGGTTCATGCTGCCATCTTGTCCCCCCCCCCCCCCCCCCAAGCCATGTAATTTTACTTCTACTATGATTGAGGTGTAAGTTTGAATCCATCTCTGAGGTGTTTGAGGGATCTGCATTAACTGGAAAAAGAGTGCAGAATAAAGAACTGGGGGGATATGGAGGACCTAGATGTAGACTGGGCAAACTGGTGGACAATCTGGTTAAACTGGTCATGGCATGGATGCACGTCTGCTATAAAATTCCTTCATGCAGCTCAAACCCGATTTTATGCTGCTGGGCATGCAGAAGCTTAAATTTAGGCGCACATATATGTGCACCTAGGCTATTTAAAACACACACATGTTATAAACTGCCACAAATCTGGGCACACACCGGCACACGTGCATATATGTGTGCTCGCATGCCCATTTGAAAGTTACCATCCCTCTGTAAGTTTCGCTCTTCAACCCAATAGGGATTGGGTGATGACGATTCTTTATTTCTGAATTTTAGAATTTATATTTTCCCTAATATGGCTAGGGACTTGTTAGATCACTATACCTCTGCAATTTTGAAAATTCATCCTGGAATTACTATGCTATTAATGTCTTGCCACCCTTGAAGGACCTTCTTCTCCTCCAGATAAGTTTGTTTTATTTGCATATTTATATATAAAAACAAATTGTATAAAAAGGACTATTTCATGATTATACCCACTTACCACTTGATTAAAAGACTCCAGACATATGTCTGGTGTGGAGTCTGTGGGGTAAAGTTATGATGGTCATAATTTAGACATTTTTTGATCTTTGGAGCTTAAACATTTTTGAGCAATTTAGGTTTTGGAAGAAAACAAAAGAAAAGAAAGCAGATTTTTTTCAGATGTGGCTCAAGTAATACCTCACGGGGCCATATTTTGGGTAAAGCTTCCTTCCATGTAAATGTGTGCTTAAATACAGTGTCAGGGTGTGAGTCAGTGGTGTAGCCATGGTGGGCAGCTGCCCACCCAATTTAGACCCAGGCCCACCCAACTGACACCGGAACTGCAAGGCTGTCACGGGATCCCATCCCCATGACAGTGAAGAGGAAAACCCATGCCTGGCGTGCCACCACGGCACACGTGGGGAAGCGGTCCTGCAACCATATGGCTGACCGATCTTCCTGTTTGGGGGGGGGGGAGTGGAAGCGCCGCGCACAACTTCCACTTCCTCCCCCCAAAGCAGGAAGATCAGCTGGCCTCTCCTGCTATCTTCGGGCCGTACGGCCGACCAATCTTCCTGTTTGGGGGGGGGGGGGGGAGGAAAGCGCCGCGCAGAGCTTCCGCTTCCTCCCCCAGAGCAGGAAGATCAGCTGGGCTCTCCTGCTGCCACCGGCCTCCTGCGTACAGCCGACCGATCTTCCTGTTGGGGGAGGAGAGTGGAAGCGCCGCGCACAGCTTCCACTCCCCCCCCCCAAGCAGTAAGATCGGTCGGCCGTATGGCCCGAAGATAGCAGGAGGCCAGTGGCAGCAGGAGAGGCCAGCTGATCTTCCTGCTCTGGGGGGAGGAAGCGGAAACTGTGCACAGGCTTGAATGTGTATGTGTGGATGAGAATGGGAGCCTTGGTGTGTGTGTGGGTGAAAATCGGAGCCTGGGTGTGTATGGGAGTGAGAATGGAGTCTTGAATGTGTGTGGGTGAGAATGGAAGCTTGAATATGTGGGTGAGGATGGAAGCTTGAATGTGTGTATATATGGGTGAGAATGGGAGCCTGGGTTTGTGTGTGGGTGAGAATGGGAGTCTGGGTTTGTGTGTGTGGGTGAGAATGGAAGCTTGAATATGTGGGTAAGAATGGGTGCTTGAATGTGTGTATGTGTGGGTGAGAATGGGACCTTAAATGTGTGTATGTGTGGGTGAGAATGGGAGCTTGAATGTGTGTATGTGTGGGTGAGAATGGGAGCTTGAATGTGTGTATGTGTGGATGAGAATGGGAGCTTGAATGTGTGTATGTGTGGATGAGAATGGGAGTATGGGTTTGTGTGTGTGGATGAGAATGGGTGCCTGGATGTGATTCATATTATTAATGATACCTATAATCTCAAGTTCAGAAACAGGCTCAAATTTTTCTCACAATGGGCCATCAAAGATTAAGTCATCGGGAGTATCATTAGTGGAAGGGAGAAAACTACTATTACATTTCAGTCACGTCCTCTCACATTCTACCATTCCCTTCAGACTGACTCCCTCATCCCAAATTATCCTCTTTCATATTTCCTCTATCATCCTCAGATTTATTTATTTTTTAATTTTTTAGTTGATTTATATTCTACTTTTCAGGCACTTCAAAGCAAATTATATTTAAGTACTGTATGTATTTCCCTATCCCCAGAGGGTTTACATCTAAGGGGTACATTTAAGCACAATGGTATAATACCACACTCCAAACCCAAAAATGCGAGCTGAGGAAATGAGAGAGAAAATGGCGGAAAGACCCCTCCCACCCAAATAAAACATTATATAATGATAAACTGGCATCATATCAAGAGGCCATCAACTCTGTTAAAAATCTTTTATCTACAAAAAGCTGTCAGCTGCATGAAACAATCCCACAGAATTATACTCTTCTATAAAGAATGTAATTAACCCCTGCTCTGCCCCCTCTACTCTCCCTCCCACCCTCCTGGGGATGGACATTGCAGAGACATTCGCCTCTTACTTCACTAATAAGATAGCATCTGTCATCAGCACCTTTAACAATTCCTACACTGAAGAATCCAACGATGATCCAAACATTGACTGCCCTACCTGGGATGCTTTGATGACATTACAGCATTTGACACCACCAAGATTATCAATAACCTTACCCAGTGTCATACCTCACTTCTTAAACTGATCAAGCTGGATATTGCTCTGTTTATCACTAAATTCCTTAACTCATCATTAAAACATAGCATCGTCCCTGAACTTCTAAAACAAGTTTCGGTCTGACCCTTAGTCAAAAATCCTTCAGCTGATCCCACCATTATCTCCAATTACCGACCGATCTCTGCCCGATCTTTCGTGGCCAAAGGATTAGAAACAGCAGTTCTCCACCAACTCTGCAACTTAATTGATGCTAATAATATCCTCAACCAATATCAGTTCACTTTCAGGAAACACCACAGCACTGAATTACTGCTTCTCTCCAGTCTTGATACTGTGAGATGAGGCTTTGATCAATGCTCATTGTTCCTTCTTTGTCTTCTCGACATATCCACTGCATTTGACATGGTCAATCACGCCATCCTACTCTCAAGACTGCGCTCCTTTGGTATAACAGGCTCTGTGCTGGCCTGGTTTTCTTCATACCTCAATAACAAGACCCAACAAGTCCAAATTGGTTCTTTTACCTCCTCCATGATGCCTCTGAACTCTGCAGTGCCCCAAGGCGCTGCACTATTTAACCTAACTCCTTTATGCCGCACCCTTGATGACCTTGGAGTGCACTACAAAATTTATGCTGTCGACATTCAATTCTTCTATCCTCTGAAGGAAACATGGGCCCTTACAGAATCACTCACTGTCTTACTACCATCCAAAAATGGCTTCACATCAACAAATAGCTCTCAACATATCTAAAATGGAAATCATTATTTTATCACGCAACCCTGTCACTGACACTCCCAACCATTTCTCCTTTGAGTCCCATTCCATCTCCCAAAGTATATGAAATCTGGGAGTCACAATTGACCCCTCTCTCTCCATGCACAACCATATAAGAACTGTTACCAACTCCTCCTACTACAAACTACGCCTGCTTCGTCACCTTAAGCCCCTTCTTGAACACTCTGACTTCTGGTCAGTCCTTCAATCTCTACTTTTTTCAGGGATAGACTACTGTAACTCTCTCCTGACAGGCCTCCCTTCCTATGCAACCTGCCCACTACAGATCATACAAAACTCGTCAGCAAGACTCCTTACCAGCATCTCCATGTGCAATCGCATCTCTCCTGTACTCAAAGCTCTACACTGTCCTATTGAGTACAATACAAGCTTGCCATGATCATACACTCCTCAATTCACAATATACACCCACCATGGTTCTCCTCAACAATAAAAATCCATGCCCCCTCCTGTCCACTCAGATCGTCTAACCTAATGCTACTAAATACACCTCCTCCAAAGCTCACCCAACTTGAGGAAACCAGAGAACAAGCATTTTTCTCTGCAGGACCACTCCTATGGAACAGCCTATCTAAAGAAGTAAGATGTCTCCGAGAAAGAACCTTCTTTAAAAATCCATAAAAACTTTCCTATTCAAGAAAGCATTCCCAAACTGAAATGATAATGGAATAACCTCAACATGAACCTCCTCAGATGGCTCAACATAGCAGACTACTGCCCCACTTCTGGCACCTATCTCAAAAATGGACTCCCTAGGTGCCCATTTTTGTTTTTCCCCCTTCCTGATGAACTATGCTGTTCCTCATAATAAATGCCTGAAAAACAGCATTTATCACATAATAATTGCATATTGCACAATATTTTGACTTAAAAAACACCCCTATTGAAATCTGCATGCCTAAAATTACACGCATCAGTAATCCTATGCGTGCCTCAAAAAGAGCAATCTATGTTATTTTAATGAAAACTCAAGAGATGCAAATAACTGATGCTGGGTGGGGGAAGGGGGACATTGGGATGCTAATCTGCATCCCGATGTCCCTGGGATGCTTCTTAAAGAGCCTGCAGTGGCTCTAAATCAGGTGCCCCCCAAAGTGAAAAAGACCCCTGCCCACCCTCCTCCTCTATAGAATGCCAAGAAGTTTAAAAAAAAATCATGAATTGCACGTTTAAAATAATTTGTTAATGCTCCACCTACCCTACCCAAACCCCTCCCAGGTTCCAACAATCCCTTCCCCGGGTTCTCCATCCCAAAAGGCATCTTATTTCCCATTCCCCCTGCTACCCCTTCCAACTTTAGAAGTAGTCCCTAGTAGTCTAGTGGCCCTCCCAACCCCCCTTCTATGAAAAGAAGTCCTTGGCAGTCTAGTAGGCCCACCCCCCAGATCCTTCATTCCTTTAGAACTGTGGTTCCCAGCCCTGTCCTGGGGACTCCCCAGCCAGTCGGGTTTTCAGGATATCCACAACGAATATGCATGAGAGAAAATTTGCATGCTTTGCACGGTATGTTATGCAAATTTTATGCAAATGTCCTCTTATGCATTTTCGTTGTGGATTTCCTGAAAACCGACTGGCTGGGGTGGTCCCCAGGACAGGGTTGGGATCCACTGCTTTAGAAGAAATCCCAAGTGTCAAGTAAGGCTTGGAATACACCCTAGGATCTGGGCCGATGGACATCAATTTTCAAAATGGCATCCCTATCACGTGATAGGAACAACAGTTGGCTGACGCCAATGTTCAAATCCCATTTCTGTCATGCACCTTGTGACCTTGGACAAGCCCCTTCATCTTCCACTTGCTTTAGGTACAATTTTAATTGTAAGTCCTGTGCAGCAGGATCCGACTAATTATACCTGAATTTGTAACCTGCCTTGGGCTGGATTTTAAAAAGTAATTACATCTAAAACAACCCTAACATTAATCGCCACCTCTTCACCTCACCCCGTCCCCCTTTCAGCATTTACCTTCACTTCCCCTCCATAAATCCCCCTGACTCGGGCTTCTCACCTCTTCCCCTCACCTGAGCGTCAAGTCCTGGGATCAGGCAGCCAGTGCTCCAACCCCTCCTAGCGCTTCCCACATGGTGCCCGGGGGTGGGGGTCCAGAGGGACAGAGCCGAGCAGAAAACAGTTCGTGTCGTCCTTCTCCAGCCCCTCCCCTCCTCTTCCCTGCAGCTGCCTGAAGGGGAAGGGCTAGGGAGGTAGGCAGAACAGCTGTTTGCTGCCGCCTGAGATTCAGCGGGGCAGAGGCCGGCGTTTCCCAGTTGCGAGAGAACATGAAGAGAGAGGAGCAGGAGGCGGGGCAGACGGCGAGGCATTCTTGACCCGGAGCCGGACGCAAGGATTGGCCAGGTAAGAGATGGAAAAAAATGCGCCGAGCCGCTGCACCGAGAAACGGAAAGAGGAACGGAGGGGGGCTGCAGGCGGAGGCTGGAAGGGAGCTGAAGGGGGTCTGAGCCCAGCCTCGAGAGCGGCGGGGGGGGAGGGAGTTGCGCTGCAGCGGGAAAGGCACCAGCCGGGGATACCGAGAAGGCGGAAACGGCCGCTCTTAAGGAGGGGCGAGTGGGGGGTCGGAAGCGAGGAAGGCGGCAGGCGGGATCGGGAGAGAAGGGAAGGGGGAGCGCAGCCGAAAAGTTGACGGGAGGCGGGAGGCGAGCAGGGCCGGAGGCTCTTCGGATCCTGCAGGTTTCGGTGCTGGCTTGCAGCGTGCGGAGCAGGGCAGGATCGGGGTAAAACTCGCCTCGTGCTGCAGCCGATCGGGAAGGGGCGTGAGGAGGAAGAGCCCCCCCCCCCTCTCCCTGGGGGCTGCGAGTGCACTGGACCCCCCCGGCCTCGCTCCTCGCCCGCTGGCCGCTCTGCCCCTTGCCGATGGCTTTTCCTTTGGGGGTTTTATTTCTGAACTGGTGAAGAGGAGGAATGTTCTGTTCGCATGTTTTAGGGGTTTTTTTTTTGTTTTGTTTTTTTTAATCGGAATGAAAGGTGAGCACTAGTTTCTGGTAGTCTCCCTCGGCATTCGTGTTTAAGTAAATATTTGCGTCCCCTCTTTCCATCTCCCCGTGCACTCCAGCCTGGGGCTGCGGGGAAGTCTCTCTGCTGAGCCTCAACCCCCGGCCTGGCTCCAGGACCGGAGAGGGGCCCCTTGCGGTAGCGGTCCCTTGGCTTTTCCTTCCTGGGCTCTGTTGACTTCCATGATGCGCCTGAGGCTGGCCGGCCCCTTAACATTAGTCGTCCGTCCTGATTTCTTTTACATTTCCGATGATGTTATATTCGAGGAAGTCCAGTGGTTCGGGGGGGGGAGGGGTAGGTTGAGCCCCAAGCCCGGTTTCCCCCTTGGGTCGCCTGCGCACTGGAACCCCTACTTGCCCCCATGCAAGGACGACCCCTGACGGTCAGACTCGGCGTGGCCGTGGGCTCTGGCCTATTGGGAACAAAGGCCGGTAGTAGTCCTGCAGCACCGGTTGGGTACCGGTTCCAGCGGAGCTGGACAACGCGAAGGAAGGGAAAGCTTTCAGAAATAAATATTTTCTGAGATGATCTAAACTGCGGTGAGGAACAGGACCTCGATGAGTTTGCTTTAACAACCGATTAAAATGTAAGCATTTGTTGCTTTGCACTGCTTTTAGCACAGGGCTGAGCAGTGCTTTCAGTGGCCAGCTTTGATTACCTTCTTTTAAAAATGCAATTTCATCTGAATGACCAGGGAGAGGAGGAACACAATTGACTCAGCTGAGGCTGTGCTGAAATGAATGGGAGTTTTATTGCAAGGAAAAAAAAAAGAGAATTTATGCTCAATTTAAACATGTACCGTATCTGAGTAAATATTTCCTACTCCCAAAAACAGATAGCAATAGCTCCTGCTACCATAGACAAGGCAAATCAAACCTTTGATCTCTGCAGATCCACCTTAAATTCTGACCGGGATCTAGGGTAAGAGGAAAAAATGGGGTAAAAATGAAGTCACTCTGAATAAAGAATAGTGGAAGCACTTCAGGGATTGATCCTGTTTATGCAGATGACGTCCAGTTCCTTGTGCCTATACACTCAAACTGAAAAAAATTTCCAGCTGGATGAATAAGGCCAAAACTGAAATTCCTGAAGGTGGTTTTTCAAGGCTTGGAGAGATGGTACAGCCCGTAGTGGATGGCTGTGTACAGAGATTTCGGATAATGTCAAAAGCTTAGGAGTTATGTTAAACTCTCTTTAGTACCTTATGTCTCTCAGGTATCTCAGCATGCCTATGGCAACTGAAGCCCTGTCAAGGTGATTTTGCTTTCTGGAGAGGTGGTTTCATCTTTAATTGTTTAGACTCCTGTAATGCCAGTTGCTATGATCAAGAAGCTCCAATTTATTTAAAATAGTGCGGCTAGGTTAATTTGCGGTAAGAACAGAAATGAGAGCAATGCCGCATTTTGTCCATCTCCATTGGTTACCAGTGCTGGAGAAAACGTTCACATTACTGGCCTCAAAATCCAGCATGGCTGTGTCGTCCTTCCCCCGTACCATACTCACTTTTTTGCACCATTCAACCAGTTTCATTTAGATTTCTGCCACAGATAGTGAATGGCCCGATTGACTCTGCCTCCCTCAACCCACTGACCCACACTTTTGCATGTCTCCTATGTATGCTTAGAATGACTTTTAGCTACAGTTGCCTGTAAGGACATTGCCTAGTTCAGTTAAAATCTCAGGGAAGTCAGAGCACACACGTCATGGAGCATTTTTAAAGTCACTCTGACGTTGGTTAGTGTCTGTGGTGTTAATATCTTATAAAAATTGCTACTGGGATGTTTTTACCAATGGGTTCCTATATCTCTGCACCAGAGAAGCAGAAAACTAAGTGACATTTATTTATTTATTTTGAATTCTTATATACCGACATTCCTGTATAATATACAGATCACACCGGTTTACAGTACAACAGAACAGTCACGGGTAGGCGTTACATTAAAACATTGAGTCTAAGAGAATAAGAACATAAAAACATTCGAGGGAACATGAGGGAGAACCATTAAACATTAGAGCCTTAATACATTATAACATTAACATTAAACATTGAAACATTAGCTTAATGGCATAACAGCATTAATGCGATTGGGGAGACCAAAAGAACAATAGTAGACCAGCGAGAGCTTAAAGCGGGGTAACAGTGGATAACAGTACAGAGAAACTACAGCGGAAGAACTGAAGACTTCAGAACCGAATTAAGGAATGAAAACATTAGATGTGAAAAAAAGGGGTCGGGGGGGGGGGAGAAGGGGTAGTGATAAGAGAGGAATGAGGAGGCGGAGGAAAGGACAGGTCATGAGATAAGGAGGGAAAGAGCGGGCGGAAGTAACTGAGGAAGGAGACATCCTCGAGCCATGGTTATGTCCTTTTGAACGGTGTCAGAGTGATCTTGGGTTTCAGGGAAAGCTTGTCTGAAAAGCCACGCAGACATGCAGAGATCCGTAAAGCACCAGGGCTGCGCGTTCATGATTTCTCTTGCATGAGTCTTAAAAGGTTAAGCTGCCGTGGAGCCGAAAGCGTAACTGTGAAAAACGTCTCGCCGATGTTGGGCCTTCTACATATGGCTCTTGGATGCCACTGCCAATTTGCGGTGACTTGCTTCTGGCTTTGTATTAGGCAGTCCATCAATTCTTCCCTCCCAGCTTCTTGGTTTCTTATTTATTTATTTAATAGCTTTTATATACTAATAGCCGTTTTCACATTTGTATCGGTTTAATGTCTTCTACATTTATATTCCTGTTTTTTTTTCCCTTGTCCTATAGGGTTGAACGGCCAGTGCAGTTAATTTCAGGGTACTTGGAATGCGTTGGATGTCATTAGGTGTTTTGAAAGTTGCCCTGCCATTGGTTAGAGGTCATTACATGCAAGTTTCTGTACCGAAGAACTAAAGTAGGCATTGTGAAATGTCCGCATCTCGCTTATGGTGTGTTCCCTTGCTTTTCTCCCACTTCCAACTTAAAACTTTTTCCCTCTTCGGTGCTCGAGCATGTCACTTCCCTGATGCACCTGATCTCTGGCAGTCCTGTCTCAGGAGTATGTAAACAGCTGAGCCCTGCGAGTAACTTAAGTCACAAAACAAGGTGGACACAGTTTAGATTCTGGGGATCACGTTTAATATTTCTGTAATCTCTTCCTTTGACCCTCTCTGAGTGCCCAGCGCCCTGTGCAACCCGTCTGGCTCTCACTGCCTGCTCCGTGGGAACCAGGCTAGCATGCACCTGTCCAGAATCCTATTTATTATCGGATTCCTTCCAAAACCTTGCATAAAATAGGGGCTACCTTGAAATAATGAGAGAGGGTTATTTTCAGAAGCCATGTCCTCAAATAAATGCTCTTTTACCCAGCTCAAACAGCTATTCCTTCCCAGCAGGGTTCAACGACATGCATTCTTTTACCCAGGTAAAAAGCAAATGGCTTGCAGGGGTGTGTGTGTGTGTGTGTGTGTGTGGTTAGTTCAGGGTGGGGGGGGGGGGGCGGGCTGGAGGACAGACGGCCAATGTGCATACATTCGATATTTCAAATCTGCATCCTGGTACTGAAGGGAAAAATTGCCCACCGAAAAACGGGTGCCCACTTCTGCAGGTAGTTGGTTCTTGGGCAGTATGCTCGTTCTTTCCCGTCGAGAAGTGATGCAAAGTCCGTGGGTAGCTGTACCTTCTGGATTTTGCATCTATGTGGGTATTTAGGAAAATTGCCCCTTGTGGGCAGGAGAGGAGGAATAGCCTAGTAAGTCAGAGCAGTGGTGCTGAGAGCCAGGGTTCAAATCCCACCGCTGCTCCTTGTGACCTTGGGCAAGTCCCTTTACCCTCTGTTGCCTCTGGTACAAACTTAGATGGTGAGGCCCCTAGGGATAGGGAAATACCCACAGTACTTGAATGTAATTCACATTGAAGTGGAATGTAGATCATCCTCAGATTAATGGATGGGGAGGAGGGACATTGTGTGTTATGCTGTGGTATGACGCCTTCCCTCCCCCCCCCCCCCCCCCGCCTTGTTTTATTTCTGGATAAGGAAAATTAATTATGACTTCAAGTGTTTAGATTTCCAATAAAGTGGAGTACGCAGCTCTGATGCTTGAGGGCCACAAGCAGTTGAGGCTCACAAGGAACCCTAAATTTGCCAATTACATACTCGCTGGATATGAGTAATTCCTTTTCTGTTGCCTCTCTGCCAGTCTGTACCATATAGAGACATACTTCAGCAATGCTTTGCACAAATAGGTTTTAAATTTGGCTGGCAGAAGTCATCTTTCAGACACGGAACCTGCTGATGCACGTGCCAGTACCTCCGTGGCAGCTAGGCCCTTCAGTTTTGCTGCCTGTGCTGCAGCTCTGTTCGGGGCGGAAAGACCCCCCTTTTTTTTTTTTCCCCCCTCATCAGCAATTCATTTAGAAGGTAACGTGCATTCACAAGGGGAGCAGCTGAGCAGCCTGCACCCAGAACCATTTATCATCCTGTCACCTGCTGCCTCGCGAGAACAGAGAGGTCCCTTGATCAGAAGATTCGAAAGAGCATGCTGTCTAGTAAGACGCGTGTTCTCCAGGGTGTCTCTTTACTGTTTTATTACTACGCGTTTGAGCTGGGGAACGACTTGGCTCTGGGTAGTCTTTTTAGATGTTTGTGCAGTAACACACAGCAAGAGGTATGCAATATGTACCATGCAATATTAAAACTCAAACAAATCTGTCTGTGGGGGCAAGAAGGGGAAGTGAGAGCACTGAAAATGGCATATATCTTAAAATACATACATATTTTCAACTTTTTGAGTTGCGGTGTCAACTACTTGGTTATGTAGACACAATTCAGGAGAAACTGCCTGGAATTGTGATGGCGACCAAGGCCTCTGAAGCGGACATGGAGGCAGAGAGTTTAGATGGTGCCTAGCTGAAACAATCCCTGATCAGGGAGTAAACATGTAGAAGGCAAATCCGGTCTGAAGCAGGAAGCCAGGGAGTCGAGATAAGATGAAATGGGATGAAGGGACAAACGCCGGCAAGGCCGATAGGGGTATTGGTCGGAAATGGGCTAAAACAAAACAAGGGACGGGACCAACAGGTCAGCCAAACAAACTGTGCACCTGTCAGGAGTATGCAAGCTAAATGGGGCTTGGCTCCTTCTGGGCCAGTCCAGAAATAGGGGAGGGATGGAAGACAAGCACAGGGAACGAGAGGGAGGCGAGATGGCTGCCAAAGCCGCTAGACAGGAGGTAAACCGTGCGAGAGACCATCTGTGAAAGTGCAGAGTGCCGACTTAAATCCACGAATTGCTTGGTAACCGGAAGGGCCCATTTGGAAGAAGAATTCGAAGGTCCTGAAACCGTTCCACGCGAGGCACTGACAGTGTTCCTCCTGCTGCCGTGTTATGTTAACATTATTTGTATGCCGCTTATGTTGGTAACCCTAAGCGGCTAACAAAAGAACATGCAGTTAAAATCCGTATGTACAGTACTTAATAAAAAAAAGAGTAGGACGCAATTAAAATAACATAGTTTAATGCTAACGTGGAACATTAGTGGATTGAAACAAAGCTGAGCAGCAAAACTAGGATAAAAATTTTGGATGTACTCTGTCGTCCCTGAGCAAAGGCTTTTACCTGCACCATACCAACAACTGGAAGCTCGGTGAGGCGGGTGCATCTTTCCTCCCCTTTGCCTGTTTTTCTTCCCTTTCTTATAACTTGGAGCTTACTCCTCCCCCCCCCCCCCCCCCCCCCCCCCAAGTCCTTAAAGAAATGCGGAATTTATTAAAATTCCTGAAAAACATTTTCTTGGAAACTCTTTCGTACTTTGTCCAGAGAAGAAACCCTTCGCTTAAAGGAAGCTCAGCTTCACTTGCCTCGCACTGGTTTGATTTAACTTCCTAGATTTTCTGCAAAGTTTATACCTCCTGATGTTGGCGATCTATCTCTCTCTCCTTCCTCTTCTTGGTGTATTTTAAAACATTTTTATTGTGTTGTAAGTCACCACTATGTAGCGAATAGTAGCTGGGGTGAAATAAAGGTTGTCAAATGTGCATGGTTTGCAGTGGATCATGGTCTCTGTACTTTCAGAGGGCATTTCCATCACAGGACTTTGCAGCCTTTGGGACTGCACTTCCTATGACCATTTAGTTGGGGATCAGCTGGGTCTGATGCGATTCCTCAACTCCATGCCTGAATGAAGTCCGAATCGCTGCATTTTTTTTTGGTGGGGATAGGAGAAGAGGCCAACCATGAGCTGGTGGGATAAGGGGAGAGGCACTCGGCGTTGGTGGAGGGAGAGACATGAAAGCCAAAAGCTCGTAGCACCCCAATCTGCGAGCTATACTTGCTTGATTCTAGTTCATTGGGTAGCTAGAAAGAGCAGGTGACAGTGGCTGTTTGTTCACACTCTTGTTTGAAGTTGACTTCAGTCCTCAGAAGGGCTTGTGGTTCTTTCTTCAGAGTGAATTCAGCTTACTGCTGCTCCCAGTTGTCTATCCCATAACCAGTTTTTAATCCAACCTTGAGACATACCTCCAGGCTGCTTAGTTTATTCATGAACCTCCTATTTTATTGATTTAATGACAATTTTGTATGCCGCTTTTCTAAAGCAATGCTCAAAAGCGGAGAGCAACAAAGAAATAAAATTACAGAGCAAGATAAAACAGACTATGCAACAATAAATCTCACCCAATCAAAGAAATTGAATTCAGTTCAATCCTGGTTGCAGCATGATAAGCTAACACTAAATATGATGAAAACAGAATTTGTGGTTATTCAGTGATCCCATATTTCAAAAACCTTTCCTGGAGTTTTTCAGCTTCAATTTAAAGTTTGGGAGTGTTTGAAACTCATCTTTCTCTTAAATCTAAGATCCAATACGTTATCAAATCAGGTTTGTTTTTTTTTAAACTTCGAGTAATTGCCGGTCTGAGGCATTTGTTCTTTACCTCAGATTTTCAATTATTTTTTCAGGCAATAATTTTTTCTACGATTGATTACTGTATTGGTCTGTATCTTGGTTTGTCAGCATCTACTTTATAACCACTGCAGCTCGCCTTATTTCAGGCACCAAGCGAAAGCAGCAGATCGCACCAGTACTTTTGAATCTGAAATGGTTACTAATCAATCAGAGAATTGTTTTCAGACTTTGTTTAATTGTAGCAAAATTACAGACTTCTGACGCATGTCCTTGGGCTGATGCCCTATTGAGAATATACAAACCAATTGCGCTCATCTCAGCGTGGACTCCTTGACGTGCCCTCTGTTCGCTTAGCATCTACTAGAGAGAGAATCGGCCTTCTCCGTGGCAGCACCCTCCCTATGGAATTTAAGACTAAACCCCAGCAGAGAAACCTTTCGGAAAGATTTTAAAACCTTTCTTTTGCAACAGTTCTCTTGACTGTGTTAATGCTAATGGTTAATGATCTCCTTATGTGCGGACCAGATGTCTCTTGTTTTGTATATAATACTATGTTTTATTAATTTAATGATTTTATGTATTTAGTTTTTCTTATACTTTTATGAATGTTTTTTTACTGTACTTCGGCCATTATTGTGTGAAGCGATTTAATACATTCTAATAAATGAAATGATGGGATTTGTCTAACATGAGTTTCCTCTGGTAAAACCATGCTGCCTCAGATCCTAATGCTTCGCTATCCTTCGGAGGACTCTCTATTAATTTTCCCACCTCCACAGTTAGACTAAGTGGTCTGTAATTTCCATCCTTCTTTTCTCAGTGGAAGGGAGTGGACAGTGGAGTGCCTCAGGGATCTGTATTGGGACCCTTACTTTTCAATATATTATTTATAAATGATCTGGAAAGAAATACGACGAGTGAGATAATCAAATTTGCAGATGACACAAAATTGTTCAGAGTAGTTAAATCACAAGCAGATTGTGATAAATTGCAGGAAGACCTTGTGAGACTGGAAAATTGGGCATCCAAATGGCAGATGAAATTTAATGTGGATAAGTGCAAGGTGATGCATATAGGGAAAAATAACCCATGCTATAATTACACAATGTTGGGTTCCATATTAGGTGCTACAACCCAAGAAAGAGATCTAGGTGTCATAGTGGATAACACATTGAAATCGTCGGTGCAGTGTGCTGCGGCAGTCAAAAAAGCAAACAGAATGTTGGGAATTATTAGGAAGGGAATGGTGAATAAAACGGAAAATGTCATAATGCCTCTGTATCGCTCCATGGTGAGACCGCACCTTGAATACTGTGTACAATTCTGGTCGCCGCATCTCAAAAAAAGATATAATTGCGATGGAGAAGGTACAGAGAAGGGCTACCAAAATAAGGGGAATGGGACAGCTCCCCTATGAGGAAAGATTAAAGAGGTTAGGACTTTTCAGCTTGGAGAAGAGACGGCTGAGGGGGGATTTGATAGAGATGTTTAAAATTGAGAGGTCTAGAACGGGTAGATGTGAATCAGTTATTTACTCTTTCGGATAATAGACTATGGATAATAGACTATGGGGCACATTTAAAACTAATCGGAGAAAGTTCTTTTATACTCGGTGCACGATTAAACTCTGGAATTTGTTGCCAGAGGATGTGGTTAGTGCAGTTA
Organism: Rhinatrema bivittatum; assembly: GCF_901001135.1. Taxonomy (NCBI): domain Eukaryota; kingdom Metazoa; phylum Chordata; class Amphibia; order Gymnophiona; family Rhinatrematidae; genus Rhinatrema; species Rhinatrema bivittatum. Next base: position 346,197,634 of record NC_042617.1, read on the forward strand.
GTATAGCTGTGTTTAAAAAAGGATTGGATAAGTTTTTGGAGGAGAAGTCCATTACCTGCTATTAAGTTCACTTAGAAAATAGCCACTGCCATTAGCAATGGTAACATGGAATAGACTTAGTTTTTGGGTACTTGCCAGGTTCTTATGGCCTGGATTGGCCACTGTTGGAAGCAGGATGCTGGGCTTGATGGACCCTTGGTCTGACCCAGTATGGCATGCTCTTATGTTCTTCTCTATTGCCCCTTTTCTAAAACGGGACCACATCTGCCCTTCTCCAGTCCCACAGAACTGTTCCTGCTTCCAAAGATTGGTTCAGCAGGTCTTTTGGCAGACCCACCAGAACCTCTCTGACCTCATAATATCCTAAGCTGCAGGGGCAGTGGCACGTATGTTTGGCTGGGGGGAGGGGGGGCTTCCAAGCTCTGCCCCCCAACTACCCCTATTTCCATCCTCGCTGCCAGTTTCTTACTTTGTTTACAGTTAATGTCATTCTTTCTTACATACATTCTTTGCATAAATAATAGATTAAAATTAATTCCCTGTACATACCAGGATCAGTCCAGGACACCTGGGTTGTGACTCCGCACCAGTAGATGGAGACAGACTAAAACTTGTGGGCGGAGCCATATATGCCCCTGTGCCAGTCACAGCCCCTCAGTCTTACTCTGTCTCCAGTAGATGGTGCAGGTGCGGTCACAGCTCCTTCCTGCCCTGGTTCTGGTATTCCTTCAGGGTTGGTTATATTTTTCTTGATTTTAGGCCAGTTTAGGATAAGGCGTTTTATTTGGGTTCTTTTACTAAATTGTCCCTGACGTCCCGTCCGCCCTGCCTCCCAGGGGGGTTGAGAGGTCCTGAGGGGACTATCCTCCCCCGGTTGAGGCCGCTGCTAGGGTCGAGGACCCGGCTATTCCAAGTAGCAGCGTCAGGGGTGACACCGGGGAGCCCGGTTTCTCACCCCTGCTGGATTAGGGCTCCAGGACCTTGGTCAGCGACAGGCTTTTTTGTGTAAAAAAAAAAAAAAAAAAAAAGTGTTTTTTTTATTGTGAGCCGGCTCTCTTGTTTCTTTGCGTCGCCGCTCTCGGGGGGGACGCCGCTGACAGGGTGGAGGCCGTTCGCACTAATTTTATTTTGCTTACCTGCCGTTGCTCCCCGTCTTCGCGCCGTTTTCGCCGGCATGCCTCGCGGTTCGATTTCCCGGGCCTGCGGCTCGGCGCGCGCGCGTCTCTCACGCGACGGCCTTTGCGCGGCCTGCATCCCGGGCGATGAGGGGGTCATCCGGGGCGACTCGGGGGGCTCGGTCGTGACCCGCGCGAGCGCCGCTGAGCGGGGGGGCGCGATAGAGAAGCCCCAGGAGCTTTTCCCGCTCAGGGCGGGTGCGGTGGCCATTTTGGCCACGGGCCGCGAAATGGCACGGGAAACGGCAGGGCCTGCAGCCCTGCCCCCCGCGTTTTCTCCTCAGCGAATTGCGACGGAGAGGGGTCCCTCGGGGGACCCGGGGTCCCCGGGGAGTCCCGCTGAAGTTTGTTCCGGTTCCGGTTCGTTTTTCAGAGGACTTTGCGCTCTTGCTGCGCAAAGTCCTGAAATATAAGAAGAGCAAGCGCGGCCGGAGGGAATCCCGCAAGGCTCCACGGCTGAAGAAGTCCAAGAGGCCATCGGGGGTTGCGGAGGTGCCCCCGAGCGCTTCGAAGGCAAAACGGCCTCCGCGTGGCGTCCCACAGGAGGCAGACTCAGACTCCTCCACTGGTTCGGACACTGATTCCACTGAAGAGCCCCAAAAGGGGGCCGACGAGGTGGCAGCGGACGGATCCACTCCGTCCGGCGCAGGAAAAGGATCACAGGCAGTGGAGGGAGTCGATCCCAAGGTGGTCCGGCTCTTCCGCAGGGAGGAACTGCCGCCCCTAATTCCAGCCATTCTCCAAGAGCGGGGAATGAAGGCCCCTCCGGTAGTGGTTCGGCAGGAGGCGAACATGGATCCGGTCCTGATAGGCCTCACGGGCCCGGCAGTTGCTTTTCCGTTTCATTTTTCTTCACGGACATCCTGTTTCGCGAATGGGACACTCCAGAATTGGGTCTGAAGGTCAGCAAAGCCATGGACAAGCTTCACCCGCTCCCGGAGGATGCGCTGGACCTTCTCAAACTGCCCAAGGTGGATTCAGCGGTTTCTGCGGTAACGAAGAGATCCACCATCCCAGTCACGGGAGCGACAGCCCTCAGGGATCTTCAGGACAGGAAGCTGGAAGTTCAGCTTAAGAATATTTTCGAGGTCTCCGCGCTCGGAGTACGAGCCGCCATCTGCACGACTTTCGCGATGCGAGCTAGCTTGCGCTGGGCTCAGGTTCTTCAAGCCAATGCGGATCTTTCTGCAGGCGAGGCAGCGTAGGCGGATAAGTTGGAAGCGGCGATAGCTTATGGCGCAGATGCGCTCCACGATCTGCAGCGCACCTCGGCGAGATCTATGGTGGCTGCTGTTTCGGCGCGTCGCCTCCGGTGGCTACGCAACTGGGCGGCGGACGGCTTTTCCAAGGCTCACCTCGGGGCGCTACTATTCAAAGGTAAGTTGCTGTTTGGCAAGGAATTAGACGATTTAATGATGTCCCTGGGGGAAAACAGGGTTTTCAGGCTGCCCGAGGCTAGATCCAGGTCTTTTTCCTCCCGTACCCTGCAGTGGCAACAGCATTCCTTTCGGGGGAAGCGCTTCGGACGGCAAGGCGGACCCCTGGCGATCACAGGGGCCAAGTCTTCACAATGAAAGGTGGTCAGCCCATCTCCCGCCGCAGCCCCAGCACTCCGTTCCCAACGTCGGGGCGCGGTTGAGGTCTTTTTTCGAGAGATGGGCCGGTGTAACGTCGGACCTGTGGGTCCTCAACGTGATAAGACACGGCTACGCGTTAGATTTTGCTCGCACTCCAGGGGACAAGTTCCTCGTCTCGCCCTGCAAGGCCCCCGAGAAGAAGGTGGCGGTGCTAGACACCATCCGACGCTTGGAAGGCTTAGGGGCTATTTCCCCCGTCCCGGTCAGCCAACACGGCAAGGGCCGTTATTCCATCTACTTCATCGTCCCAAAGAAAGACGGCACGTCCAGACCAATTCTGGATCTCAAAGGGGTAAACCGATGCCTTCGCGTTCCTCACTTCAAACTGGAGACGATTCGCTCCGTCATAGCCGTGGTTCTGCCCGGCGAGTTCCTGGCCTCCCTGGATCTCACGGAGGCGTATCTTCACATAGGCATTCAGCCATCGTTCCAGCGCTTCCTCAGGTTCTGCATTCTGGGACGGCATTACCGGTTTCGTGCGCTCCCGTTTGGGCTCGCGACGGCCCCCCGTACATTCACAAAGGTGATGGTGGTGGTGGCAGCGCAGTTGCGCCGGGAAGGTCTCCTGGTCCATCCTTATCTGGACGATTGGTTGATTCGGGCGAAGTCCGAGGATCAGTGTCGGATGGCGGTGGCCAGGGTCCTCCATCTTCTGCATTCCCTAGGATGGGTGGTCAACTTCAAAAAGAGTCATCTGGCCCCCACGCAGACCTTGGAATATCTGGGAGCGGTGTTCGACACGAAACAGGGCAAGGTGTTCCTGTCGCACAACCGGGTATGCAAACTGCAATCTCAAGTGAGGCGCTTATTGTCTCTCCGCCAACCGCGGGTCTGCGACTACCTTACGGTCCTAGGGTCTATGGCTTCAACGCTAGCACTGGTGCCCTGGGCGTTCGCTCATCTGCGACCATTACAGTCGTCCTTACTGTCCCGCTGGAAGCCGGTCTTGGAGGAGAGGTCCAGCCTGCTCTGGTGGCGGGATCCCAGTCATCTGTCTTCTGGAGTCTCCCTTCTAGTGCCCGATTGGATAGTGGTTACCACGGATGCAAGCCTCTCCGGTTGGGCAGCGGTCTGCCTAGGGAGCTCGGTCCAAGGCCTATGGTCAGTGTCACAAGCCCAGTGGTCTATCAATCGCCCGGAGACCAGAGCGGTCCGTCTGGCCCTGCAAGCTTTTCTGCCGTTGCTGTGGGGAAGGGCAGTCCGAGTGTTGTCGGACAATGCGACCACCGTGGCATACTTCAACCGCCAGGGCGGGACAAGGAGCCCCCAGGTAGCGGAGGAGGCTCAGCGCTTGATGGCCTGGTCGGAGCTGCATCTCAGCAACATACCAGCGTCTCACATTGCGGGAGTCGACAACGTGCAGGCGGATTTTCTCAGCCGTCAGCGCCTAGATCCCGGAGAGTGGGAGCTGGGGGACGCAGCGTTCCTTCTCATTTGCGAAACGTGGGGTGTGCCCCACATGGATCTGATGGCCACGTGGCACAACGCGAAGGCCCCGCGATTTTACAGTCGACGTCGAGAACGGGGGGCAGAAGGCGTCGACGCGTTGGTGCTTCCCTGGCCGACGGATGTGCTGCTTTACGTGTTTCCCCCGTGGCCGATGATCGGCAAGATTCTACGGCGCATAGAGTTGCACCCGGCCAATGTGATCTTGGTGGCACCGGAGTGGCCGCGCCGGCCGTGGTTCGCGGACCTCGTCCAGCTGGCGGTAGCGGCTCCCCTTCGGCTCCAAGGAATGGCGGGCCTACTCCGTCAGGGCCCTGTCTGTTTGGAGGATGCGGATCGCTTCTGTCTCGCGGCATGGTTTTTGAGAGGACGCGGCTGAAGAGAAAAGGTTTCTCAGATGCGGTGGTGGCTACGTTGCTGCATTCCCGGAAACAGTCGACGTCTCTGGCTTATGTCCAAGTCTGGGTGGTCTTTGAGGAATGGTGCGTGCAGCGTGGGGTGGACCCCATTTCGGCGTCAGTCTCCGACATTCTGGCGTTCCTCCAGGCAGGTCTGGCCAAAGGTCTGGCGTGCAGTTCTCTACGTGTCCAAGTAGCGGCGCTTGGTTGTTTACGAGGTAAGGTCCGTGGTACGTCCCTGGCGCTTCATCCGGATATTTCTCGTTTCCTTCGGGGTGCTAAGCACCTTCGCCCTCCATTGCGTCTCCCTTGTCCGGCTTGGAACCTCAATTGGATTCTCTCCGCTCTCTGCACGGCGCCGTTTGAGCCCTTGAAACGCGCAACTCTTAAGGATCTCACTTTAAAAACGGCGTTCTTGGTAGCGATTGCCTCGGCACGGCGTGTTTCCGAGTTACAGGCCCTGTCCTGTAGGGAACCTTTCTTGCGTTGTTCGGATTCCGGAGTTCTTTGCGGACAGTTCCCTCCTTTCTTCCGAAAGTTGTGTCGTTTTTTCACGTGAATCAATCGGTGGAGTCGCCCGCTTTCGCGGGAAGGGAGTCCTCCGATCCAGAATAAAGGGATTTACGGAAGCTTGACGTGCGGAGATCCCTCCTTCGATATCTGGAGGTCACTAATCCGTTTCGGGTCACAGATCATCTGTTTGTCCTGTTCTCTGGTCCAAAGAAAGGGGCCGCAGCGTCACGCACAACGATCGCCCGTTGGCTCAAGGAGGACATTGGGTCGGCGTACTTGGTACGGGGGAAAACCACTTCCTGCGGGCCTTAGGGCTCACTTGACTCGTCCTCAAGCGGCGTCTTGGGCGGCAGCTTCGCAGGTGTCACCTCAAGAGATTTGCAGGGCGGCTACCTGGAAGTCGTTGCATACCTTTATCCGGCATTACCGGTTGGATGTCCGGGCTACCGATTCCGGAGGGTTTTGGAGAGAGGGTACTCCGAGCGGGACTCTCTGCTTCCCACCCTCGTTAGGTTTGCTCTGGTACATCCCAGGTGTCCTGGACTGATCCTGGTACGTACAGGGAAAGGAAAATTAGTTTCTTACCTGATAATTTTCGTTCCTGTAGTACCAAGGATCAGTCCAGGATCCCGCCCGCAGTGCTGCGCTGAAGTAATGGAGAGTCCGCTCTTGTTCTGAATTATTCTGTTCCGCTTGTTTAGCTCTCTCGGTTGGAGAGTCTGTTTCCAGGAGGGGTGTTTCTTTCCCCGTTCTATTAGCGGTTTATAGATAGTTTAGTTCTCTGGTTGTGTTCTACTTTGACATTACGTATGACTGAGGGGCTGTGACTGGCACAGGGGCATATATGGCTCCGCCCACAAGTTTTAGTCTGTCTCCATCTACTGGTGCGGAGTCACAACCCAGGTGTCCTGGACTGATCCTTGGTACTACAGGAACGAAAATTATCAGGTAAGAAACTAATTTTCCTTTCCCAGACCTAACAGTAAAATACTTGATGTTAAAAAAAAAAAAAAAAAAAAAAAAAAAAAAGGCCCTAGTGGGTGTTTTTTTTTTTTTTTTTTTTTTTTTTTTTTCTGCCTGCAGGCATGGATGACTTGCCCCGAGATAAAGTTGGGCAGCCCTCCCTGTTCTGACGTCTGTGCAGTTTTGCCAATTCCTACTTGAAGAAAGTCACTAGATCCACTGTGAAAAGTCTCCAGATTGGGTAAAAAGTAGCTAAAACCTTGTTGCAGAGTGGTGTCGGCATAGCTGCTGAGCTTAAGAGTGGTGGTGGAAGAAGGGTAGCACACACACACACTACCTTGGTGCCTGAGAAACTGACACACATTCTCTCAATCGCTCGTACTTTCTGAGACACGCTCGGACACAAAACTTACACACCACATGCTTCTGCTGCTTGTGTGCCTACTTAGCCAGTCCAGAGGAGGGGATACTCACTAGGGACACTAGCATTATCCACCTTTACACTACCTCCTTCTCTTTAGGCACTGCCTCCATGTGCTCCTTCAATGGTCCCCCATGGCACTGCTCTTCTCTGATATCAGCCCAGCCAGCTCACACAGAGGCCTGACTAGCAGGGCAAGGAACTTTCCCTGACACCCAGCAGCACAGCAGTACTTATCATAAAGCATAGCCCTTGTCTTATCTTCTCGTCTTCTGCTGTTGTCTATCTTAAGGTGGTGATAAAGTTGCAGCTCTGCTTTTTTTTTTTGCTGGCTGTGATTTGTTCTCCTTCCAGGAGATAGAGCTCGACTGTAATGATGACAGATTATCCAGGGTGGGAGTTGGGGAGAGACAACCAGCAGAGCCTGTTCTGAGGAAGGAGGGGACAGGACCAGCAAACACGGCACTCTAGCCAGAGTTCTCACTCTCTTGCGCTCTGCCTCTAGCCAGACGAGGCACTTGCAGTTTTCAGTTTTCAGATATGCTCAGTAAGTAAGGAACCAGACACAAATTTAGGAGAAAGGAGAGGTTGTTGCAGTGGTGGCTGAATTTGGGAGGGCCATGGCCCTTGTGGCTGCCTTCCCTTTCCGCTGCCTCTGTTAAACTGTATCCCATTTGGCCCCATGGCTTTGTCCACTTTCATTTTTTCTAGGGCCACACAAACGCTGTCTTCTGTAAATGCACTGGCATCTGCCCCACTTCCATGCATACCCTCACCAACGATCGGCGATTCTTCTCCAATCCCTTCTCTAGTGATTACTGAACAGAAGTATTGGGGTAGCATTTCTATTTTTGTTTTCCTTGTCCCACTAGCACATGTTTCTCCTTGTCCCACTCTTTTTGACAGTCCCACCTCTAGCCTTCCTCCTTTTACTGAACTAGCTGCAAAACATCTTGTCAGTTTGCTTTACCTCTTTCTAACAGTCTGTTCTTTCGCCAGTCTGAATACTTTCCTTGCCTCTTTCAGCTTTATCAGATAACCTTCCCTGTGCTCCTCTTTCTGAGGTCACTTTATGCCCTACTGCTTTTATGAACTTTCTTAGCATAAATATGTTGCTCTTTCTAATGCTGTTTTTTTAGTTTAGCCCAGCATTCCTCTGCTTCACTTAAATCTTTCCACCCTGGAGACCTAGAAACACAGTGTCCTATATTCAAAAGCCCTAGGTGCCAAACTATAATATTTAGGTCTCTAGACTTCCTAATTTAACTTTGTTTTCCTAGGCTCAGCGGCTCAATTTGGTGCCTTCAAAGGGGACGTGGACATAGACAAGCTTTTTGGCAATCGGCGCTAATTTCTAAGGCTGGTTGCCTACATAAGGCATCGAAGTTCACCTTGCCTAAGTTCAGGAGTTTAACGTTCAGGGGCCTTAAGTCCATTTAGGAGCCTAAGTTCAGCTGTTTTGAGGCTCCTAAGTAAGGTGCCTTAAATCTGGGGCCAAAGCCCTCTTCAAATGTCAGGGCTGGTTGCTGTGAAGTCCAGCGATCATGGTATCAGCACTGGACAGCGACAGCAGAAGAGAGCCTGCAGTTACCAGGTGTTGCTTAGGGCAGGGAAGGAGAGGGGTGACCCCTTGAACTCCATTCCATGTTCCTCACTTCTTTCTGTCCCAGATACATTTTTGGCTGCTACTGCTGTATCCCTCCCCTCTCTCTCTTTTTTTTTTTTTTTTTCCCTCCATAGCGTCTTGTTACCTTTGGGTGGTCTTGTGGTCCTCTTCCTCCATCCTCTGTGCAGGGCCACACTGCATTGCTGTATCTTCTTCTTCTCCCTTGCTGATTGCCCTGAGCCTCCAGTTTTGGTCCCGTGAATTTGCTCTGAACCCAGGCGGCTGCAAGGGGTTGGAGGAGCCCTTGCAAAGGAGGGGAAGTGTCCTGGTTATATTCCCTCACTTGCTTTCTCCTTAGTGGTCGGTTCTGCGGGGTTAGCAGCCACTGCTCTATGAAAGGGATGTGTGCACCAAACACTTTGCTCGCCTGTGGCCTAGCATCATGGCAATGCTTTAAAATGTATATATTTTTTAATCAAAATGCACTTTATGCTTGGTTCAGCTTTAGGAATTCTTGTCACGTTGTACAATTTTTTATTTTTTTAAAATTGCTCAAGTGCATTAACACGGAACTCCCCCCGTATGGTGTTCCAAATTTGCATAGCAGGAAAATACGGAGTTTCTTAATGGTGCCGTGGTAGGAGTTTTGTGTTTAATTTTACTAGGCTTGTTTCCAGTGTGTGTGTGTTTTTGACTATCCCAGCACCACGCTCGCTCTCTAAAACGAAATCAAGGCGCCTGAGTTGCTCTCGTTCACCGTGATCGACTTGAATAGAACCATGCTGTGCTCCGGCTTCCTGCACGCAGATGGGATGTCAATACAACTTGCAGGTGAAGTGCAAAGTCATAATGAGCCGAGGTGCTGAGAGCGAGGCGCTTTCTGAAACGTGTCAGTAATTTTTTTTTTTTCTTTTGTCGAGTGGAAGTACAGTTTGCTGTGTTGCCGGCATGTTGGTGTTCAGTCCCATTAATTAGATATCCACCACAGTGCAACCCAGGCAGGTTTTTGTATGCAAGAGGTGATAATTCCAATGCATGAATGTCCACAAAAGACAGACTAGGCAATTGGTGTAATCTATTGCATATCAAGTCGACGCTCGGAGTTGAAATGTTAATAAACATTTTTAGTGCAAGACTATTGCTGTTGAACAGATGTATATTATGGTGGATTTCTGACTTAATGTGTGTTTCAATTTTTTTCTCCCTATTTGGGCTTCTTGATTTGAGAGTCGATGTCTGTATTCAGCCCATTTTTGGGAACAGCCTGAGGCACTGCCGGGATGACTGTTTTGGGCTACAGCCAGCCCCTTCCCTGTGTTCCTTTCCGGTGGTGCTTGCCACTGGTCTTTTGTGGCACATGATGTGTGGGTGGCACTCTTTGCATCAAGCCCACACGCTGCCGGACCGGCATTGCTGGCATAGTTGCTAGGTGAAAAAAAATATGATTCACTCTATGCACACATGATTGCCTGTGTGGGGGAAGGAAGGGTGGTTTGCTTGCCAAGGAAAGGGATTTTCTCCAGAAATCACTGGGTGTATTTTTTTTTCCAAATGAACTTTTCTTTTGTTTTTGGCAACTATTTCCTGATCGTGCCTAGACGTTGTTCAAGTTCTGAAAGACTTAGAGAGATACAAGCTGTTAGCTAATGTTAAATTATCATTATTGTGTTTGTCGTTTTTAATATTTATTACCTGTAATTTGGATAACCTTTTTTTTTTTTTTGGACACATTTCCAACCTTTGTTGTCCCAGGAAACTGGAACACAAACGGAGGCATGAACTTGGATTGTCTGCATAGTGCAATGGTCCAAAGGAGCTTTCTAAAATGTACTTTATATGTGAGTTTACAGGTTCTAATTCACTTGAGTCACTCCTTTTAATAGAAACCTATAGTCAAAATGCAATAGCATCAGAAATACAAAACAATGCAAGCAAATATAAAATACGATGCCATAATTAAATACATAATAATATAGCAAATAACCTAACCGTGACCCAAGCCCCCCCATTCTTACTAGGAGGAAAAGTCCACAGTTAATCTAATACATACAGTGCATACACTAATTGTTTTCATAAAGTTAAACCAGTTCCTTCCAGTTGGGTATCTGAAAAATGCAGTTGTGTTAAGTGTTACTAGGGCTTCCCTTCTAAAGAGGGCAAGGACAGAGTTCGGAGGAGACCAGGGATCTTGGTAAGCAGAGTTTCAGAAAGTAGGTTCACCAAGCACAGCACCTGGGCAGGGTCTTCACCTAGCACCAAGGCTATCCCCCCCCCCCCCCCCATGGGTTGAACCCGCAGGTGCAGGCCATGGCTGGAACTTGATGGTCTGCACCATCAAGGTACGTGAGGATGCAAGCAGATCGAGGCTTTGGGCCTAAGCACCCATCAGAAATTGGGGGGGGTCAGTTGGATGGTGTTTCCACAAAGAAGGCTGTCGGGACCACCTCAGAAGACAGTTTGGACCACCAAGAATGCATTGAGCAGGATCTCCTCATATACAGCCTTCAGTGAGGGGGGGCACACATCCAGAGTCTGGTCCAATTGGGGGCTTCCAGGGCTGTGGACTTCACCTGCCAGGTAGACTAAGCAATTTCTGCCAAGATGTTTCAAGATCATCTGGTCCTGTGGGTCCCTGGTTTGAGGCCTGCTATTCCTTATAAGTAGACGATCTGATGCTTATTGCAGGATTCTTGCTTTGAGTATACAAGTGTCTATTGACTACACAGGGTATCTCTACATAAAATGGCTGTCTAAGAAGTACTATTGCAATTCCTGCTGCTTGGCTTTCAGGAGCCGGATTACATGTGTGAAAAGGCCACATTATTTATTGCCCCTTTGGGAGTCTCTATCCTTCTAGGGAGTGTCCAGCAACTTCTTTCCATCCCTTTTTTGGTTGTGGGGTGGAGGGAGGGTTCTTTGTCCTCTCCTGGGCTGAGGATTGATCTGTGGCACCCAGGGAGCCAAAAAAAATGTGTTTGACTTGGAAGTGCCCTTCTGCTCCTTTTGGGTTCCCAGCTCGGTCAGAACAAGGACTGGGATCTGGCACCATGAGCCTTCAGTCACAACTATCTATGGATTTCCCCCTATCTTTTTTTAATATTCCCTCCCAACTTAGAGGATAACTTTCAAAAACTGCTCACCTGGGCCCATATACGAATGTGTATGGGCTCACAGCAGTTTACTATTGTATTTTATAACCGCACATAGGATATGTGCAGGTTATAAAATATTACGTATGTGCACATACATGTTTGCATATGTAAAAACCGTGAGGTGCACCAAGTTCGGACTTATGCAAATAAGTTTCAATTTATGCAGCTAAGTAGCAGCACTTAGCCGGATAAGTCTGAAAAGCACTACTTGTCCATCTGATTGCCACTTTTGGGATCTATAAGATAGCTGGATAAGTCTAAAACAAAAAGCGGTTTTATCTGGATAAGTTCAAATGTGTCCAAGTAGTGGCAAAGACGCCACTTAGCTGGATGTTAGAATATAGCCAGGTAAGTGTATGCAAATTATATGCTTGCATATTTGTACTTCAGATTTTGAAAGGATTCCAGAATAGGTTTTACTTGCGTTATTTAGATGCGTTTACCGCCACTCCCCCATACGTTGACTTTTACATGCATAAGCTGGGATTTTATAACAGCGCGGCAATGAAATAACCAGTTCTGCCAATTAGTCAACCAGTTTGCCCAATCCATCTGCTGCAGCTTGTGAGGTCCCTCCTGGCTCTTCAGCCTGAAGTCCGCTCACCCAGACATTTTTTCACTATTAAGATGTTTCCAATCACTTATACCAGATATTAAGCAGATGTAAGACTTGTGTGCATCGCTTTGGTAGGCTGCAAAATAGCACCGTATGCACGGAAATGTGGGCTCCTCTCATGCAACACCCCTAGCCTGCCCCCTTTTATACGTGCAAGTTTTAAAATAGCATATACTTGTGCATATTTTTTTTACACTCGCATCTTTTGAAAATTCACCTCTTACTTTAGTCATTTCAGTGACCTTCCTCAGCAGTGAGAGAGGGGGCAGGGGGGTCCCTAAATCCTGCTGCTAGATGTCGCCGTTGAGCCTTTCCCCTCGCCTGGGCTGCGTGTGCTACCTTTTGCAACAACCCCAGCCCTGGCCCACCCGAGAAGCAGAAGACCTGGACTGAGAATCAAACTCCTGTCCCTTCACGTGGCAGTGCACCAAGCCAGCCCTTCCAAGGCCTTGTAAATTTAAAACTGCCACTTAGTGTTTCCTGGGTGGTTGTTGTGTGTGACACATGAAATATAGATGAATTTGAGGACTGGCCCACGGGGTCATCGTCCCCCCCCTCCGCGGGCAATGAAGAAAGGACCCGCAGCCAGTGATGGCCACTTCTAATGATGTGCCCTTCGGGTCCCCACCCCTTGTGGGCAGGAAGAAGGAACCAGGGTGCAGCGGCGGCAGAACGGTTTCCATTAATGTGCCCGCAGGGTCCCTGCTTCCCTTGCGGGCAAGAAGAAAAGGACCTTGCCAGAAGCGACGCTTGGGCCGAAGCAGAAGCGTGCGGTGCCAGAGATGACTGCCCGCAGGATTCCCACCCTCCCGCGGACAGTTAGGACATAGGGAAGAGGAGAGGCACGGGCAGCGAAAGGAAGGGAAGATGAGACAACTTCTCACACTCCCCCCCCCCCCCCCCTTTCTCAGTGAGAAGGAAGGGGAACTGAGCTGTGCTCAATGAGTGAAAGGGGAGGGGATAGAGAGAGAAGGGAATGGAAGTTGAGTGAGAGGGAAAAGGGGAGAAGCAAGCATGTATTGTGGGAGATGTGAATGAGAGTGCGGGGCCTGTAGAAGTAGGTGGCTGCCTAGAGTGCCTCAGTTTTATGGGTGGCACAGCGGGGGCAGGACTGTGATGATGGCAGCTCCCTGGTCTTCCCACCCATGTGAGCCCAGCATAGGAAGTTGTCTCATGGGCCCACATGGGTGGGAAGAAAGAAGCACAATCACTGCAGCCAGAAGGAGGAGCAGGTGCAGCCTTGGCCCATGTTTTTAATACAATAATGTTTTATATTTCTTGATTTGTACTGGTTTTACGAGGAATGGTGGTGATTCTGTTTTTCCATTGTTGCACTGCATATGGAGTCTGACTTGTTGCAGTTTCCAGTTTTTGCCTGGACTTTCTATTCATGGTCTCTTTATTCTGTATTCAGTGAGGGTCTGGCTGTGTTTTGCATGTGCAACTGTGGGGGAGGCATTCTGCTGGCGTGTAGTTTCTGTGTAAGGATCTATAGCAGCCTGGCTTGTTCTGTTTTCCTAATAGGAGGTGTTTTAGTACCCGGTGTAATATTTGCTGTGTAGCTTTTAATGGGTAGGGTTGATACTGTTTGAGTGCTGGCAGTTAGTGCTGTTTTGGTATGGAATGTTTTTACAGTATTATAACTTGTAATTCAGTTTACTTATGGCTTTCTGAGGGCCAAGCTCACACTTTATCATAGGCCTAATACCATAGATGTTGCAAGTATCTTGCTTTTTTTGCAAGGTTTTCTGGTTGACACCACAATAGTGCATGTAAATATAATATACCTGATGTAAGTGGTTTTGACCTCAAGACTGTATTTCATGTAACATGTTTTTATAAATGCCTAATTTGAAATTGTGTGTAGAAGGACCCAGAAGGTGGGTGCAAGGCTGTCAGATTCCCGAACACACACTGTGGCAAGGTTACAAATGTCCTGGAAATATCAACAGCACGCTATCTGCCACTCTAGGAACCCTGATGCCTGAAACTCCGCCAGCATTTCAAATCATCAAAAGGGCTAGACTCTAAGGGGAATCCACATCCCTCCCTCCCCTGCGCTCCTGGTAATTTGACGTTCGCTGCGCCTTGAGGGGGGGCGTCTTCTTTCTCCTCGCCTCAGGCAGCAGACTATCTTCAGCCACCCCTGGGTTTGAGAGTTGGATCAGCTGGAAAGGGATTGACTGTGGAGGATGAGAGGGAAACGAAAGAAGATTGGGGGGGATATGAGGGAATCAGCTGGTGTGGATGTGAGGGAGGGGCTGGAGGGAATGGGGTGAGGGAGGGGATGGCATGATCTGATGGGGATGAAGTAATCAGCTGGAGGTTGAGAGAGGGGGCGTGCTGGAGGGGAGGAGGTTCTCTTGAGAGGGGTGGGGGTAGAGAGAGGGGACATATGGGTTGTGGTGAGGGGGATCACACCTCTGCTGATTTGGTTTGGTTGTCCTCTGGGATCATGTGACAGCCTTGCACCCACCCTCTGGGGTCACATTGGCTGGAAGTTTGGGAAGCACTGTCCTAGATTGTGGAAACCACTAAATCCAAACAAGACATCCAAGACCACTGAAAGCCAGAAGGGCTTTATAGTGCTAATGTTAAGCAGTCGTCAACATTTTTGTTGTGAGATTGAAGGGCCTGATTTACTAAGGCCTTTCTTCCATTCTGTGTTCGTGGGGAAAAGATGGTGATAAATCAGGCCTTGAATGATCATATAAAGACCTAGGATAATAAAAAAAAAAAAAATAGCAGACTCTGAAAGAAAAATAAAAGTTAGTAATCGTAAATGAGCAAAATCCATTATATCAACTTATTGTCTAAAAATAGAAGAACCATCTGCACGAATTTCACCACCGCCCTCCTCCTCATGCAGGATGGTGAAGTGGAAAATTGAGCAAAAGAGCTTAACATTCCTCGTTCAAAGTCCTAAAGAGCTGTAGCAAAACATCTGTAAATGGGAAAATATATATAGCAGTTAGGAAAATAAAGATCTCCTGGAAATAATTTGTACTTGTAGGCATTGAAGGAGACATTGGGGCTGATGTAATACGACCCGCAGTGAAATCTGCACTATTTTTTCAGTGCATTTTTTTTCTTGTTTTTTGTTTTGTTTTGTTTTTTTTTAATTTTAGCACACGTGGCAAAAGCATGCACCTTCTCGGGACATAATAAGAGGACAGCATGCAAACAAGACACACGCAGAAAATCCACGCAAAACAAATATCCACACAGTCCACGCTACAACATGCGCTGAAGACCCAGTGCAATAAAGCACGTATAAACCTGCATTACCTTGGTGACCCATGATTGATTCCTGATTGAAATGAAATAGTGACAAAGGACACTAGTGAGTTAGTAATCCAGGAGTGGGACTAAAAGTGGGTAGAGCACTGTCTCGCCCCTTCATGTTCCAGATGCCGGTGAGCGGGGGAAATGCAGCAGACATTTGGAAGGAGGTTACAAAAAGGCACAAGGAAGCTTTGAAAGACGGACTGTCATCCAGATGCAGCCGGCCATGGAGTCAAGAGTTATCTATTCAAGGGTGCAGCAGCAACTGAATGTTTCACAATGCAGTGGCATGCAAGGTAAAAGTGAAGCCAGGGTCAGCATTCGGCAATTCTGACAAGTGCCTGTTCCCTCTCCGATCTCTCTCTCTTCTGGCTTCTGCTGCTTAATTCTGCGACCTCCAGACAGGTGCTTAAACTTAATTCCTGCCCTGTCACAGGCGTGCTAAAAAAAACACTTTAAAAAAAAAGGCCAGGGTAGCTCTCTGCATTGCCCATGAATAGTTAATTGCCTCCTTTGCATGGTATTAGCATGGACTCGTGCTAAATCAGCTGCGGCTTTTTGAGCAGGTTTGTGTGCACATTTTTTTTTTTTTCACTTTAGCTGTGTTATTACATGTGAAAGCGTAGGAAAACGCATGTAATACGCACAAAAACCTGTGGCAGGTCTACCGCAGCTTATTAAATTGGCCCCATTGTGAGCTGAAAGCAAGAGATTTTGCTGTCATTCTGCAGATTCAGAGCTCAAAAAAATTGGCGTGATATGCATGCGTGGCCAAAGTAAGACTTCCACCAGTGGAGAGGAATTGGACTGGCCAGGCCCGCCTGCTCAGGGACCCAGATTTGATCTTCCGTTCCTTTTGAGTCAGCTGGGACTGGAGATGCAGGCGAAGGCAGCGTTCATAACCTCCGAGGTGGCTGGTGATGGGAGGGAGTTGAGGATGATGGCAGAAGCCCAGATGTTTCTCCTGGGTGGAATGAATAATTATAGGGCTCATCAGACCCAAGCTAGGAGACTGAACAGGCCAGCTCTCCTAATTAGATGAGACTGCATTTTTGTAATGAGATGCAGCCCTTTCTAAAAGAAGAAAGTTGTTGGCGACTCAGGCTGAGTTTGTATATGAACTTTTTTTTCCCTTGATCCAGACTCTCTGGGTCGAAACTTGTACAAGTCGGGGATCCAATTAGCCTAATTTATTTTTTCAGTTAGAAACCTTTGGTCTGAAGTATGAAACAAAAAGAAAAGAGATTTTCCTTTTGAGAACTAGATGCAGTAGGAGCTGCCAGCTTTGGTAAATGATTGTTATAAGACTGTTTTTGATATCTGACTTGGTGTGTTCACAGGGATATGATTTAATGGCTAACTATTTTGAGGATGTCTGCAGAATTATATCCAGCGTTTCAAAAATCCGCTGGTCTGTTTCCCTGAGGCACGTGCCTTTTCTGTTGGGAGCTGAGGAAGAGGGATGTCAAATTTCTGGAAATCTTGAAGTGTTTTTTTAGATATAAAATGAACTATGTCCAGCTCGGCACATAAGATTTATTTATTTTTTACTCTAAATTGAAAGCATTTATACTTCTTAAATTTCATACGTTTACCAAACAGATATAATCTAATGCTAGAGATTGACCTACAAGCTGCTGCAACCCGAATATCTGAACGGGTCTGAAATTTTACCAGTGGTAAACTAGGAACCATCAAGGTAACTTTTTTATTCTGTGAGAATCTGAGATGGCTTTCCTGCAGTTAGCATTACATAGATTAGAAGAAACTCCATTTTCTGAGCTCCCCCTCTCTCTCTCTTCAGTATCATAGAAATCCCTATTTCAAACTGCCTTCAGTTCTTGGGAAAACAAACCTGTTGGTGAGCATCAGCCTAACAAACTACAATATTTAGTAGTAGTAAATCTGGATATTCAGATACACTGCTGTTCCATGTGATGAAGTTTATCATCTTCTAACTGACGAAAATTTGCCACATAAGATGTCAGTATTTACACAGGAACATTTTTCTGAAGACTAAGATCTCAAGTTTGTTTCTAATCTGAATTGGTGTCCGGAAGATGACTGTAATCCGATTCTCAATCTGAACATTTGTTTTTATTTTCATGGACTTTGGTAAACTGGAGTTGGCACAGATTGCATTTCACGTGCGAGTCTGTATTTTGAGGCAAACGTAGATCAGTTTTTCATGTGCTGCCGAAGATGAAGGAATCTGAAGCAGCAGGGAAGCAATGGCTGTGTTGTATAAAGGCTCAAGCCACCATGTTGCCAGAGCAGCGCGCTTGGCAGAGTCCCCAGATTGCGCCCCTGGACCCAGTACTGAGCCTGATGATGTTCTATATTTTCAACATTCAAAAGTACCATACCGACATAGTCCTAAAACCTTTGTCAAAAGTTTTACGTTTTGTATCTTGGATCTAACAGATTTGCAGCAGTGTGAACTGATTGGCAAGAGACATAAAATAACACATTACAGAGAAGAACAGAGTGACAGCTCAGTAAGTGAACCTTTCTCAAAGGAAGGCCACTCCCTTAACGACCTCACAATTGGAATACTTAATGGGAATTTCAGAACTGCACAAGAATGCAAAAACATGTGAGACAGAAAGACTTAAGGACTTTGACTTTCATACTCACTGTCAGATATAGGCCCTTTGACCTGTAAAGTTTTAATACCTCAGTTATCCACTCCACTGTTTCACTTAACTCAGTTTTAATGGTATACTCAGACTGCTTCATGCCTAACTGGCCTTCTAATATTTAAACATGGTATAACTGTGCTGGTTGTTCACTCACCTAATGAAGGGAGCTTAGCTGTGAAAAGCTAGTCACAGATGTATTAGTCCAATGGAAAGGCATTGCATGCCGGCCATAATACTTTGCTTGTTGAAACTGTAATTATCTGATAAGTGTTGTGTTTTGTTTTTTTTACTCACTGTTTCATAGCCCATAGCATTTTGAGTGCAAAATGGGCAGGGAGTTACATTTTTTAACATCTTGAAAAGCATTTCTCATATCATTCATTCTAAGGGAGAATCAAATCTCATTGAACCTGGAAGATGTACTAGGGCAAATTGACAAACTAAAGAGTACCAAATCACCTGGACCGGATGGTATAAATCTCAGACTGCTGAATGAACTGCAAAATGAAATTGTGTACCTGCTATTGGAAATTTGTAAAACTATCAATAACATCATTTATGGTACCTGAAGACTAGAAAGTTGCCAATGTGACAAACAGTTTTAAAAAAGGGATCAATGGGTGATCCAGGAAATTACAGACCAGTGAGTTTAACATCTCTGCCAAGCAAAATGGTAGAAACTATCAAAGAACAAAATTGTTGAACATATAGATAGGCATAGTTTAGGACAAAGCCATCATGGATTTAGCCAAGGGAAATTTTGCCGCACAGATCTAAATTTTTTTGAAGATGTAAATAAACGTGGATAAAGATGAGTCAGTTGATATATATTGACAAAGTCCCTTATGAGATACTTCTTAGGAAATTTACATCTTCAAAAAAATGTAGATCTGTGAGGCAAAATTTCCCTTGGCTAAATCCATGATGGCTTTGTCCTTAAACTATGCCTGCCTATATGTTCAACAATTTTGTTCTTTGATAGTTTCTACCATTTTGCTTGCCAGAGATGTTAAATTCACTGGTCTGTAATTTCCTGGATCACCCATTGATCCCTTTTTTAAAACTGTTTGTCACATTGGCAACTTTCTAGTCTTCAGGTACCATAAATAATGTTATTGATAGTTTTACAAATTTCCAATAGCAGGTACACAGTTTCATTTTGCAGTTCTTTCAGCACTCTGAGATTTATACCATCCGGTCCAGGTGATTTGGTACTCTTTAGTTTGTCAATTTGCCCTAGTACATCTTCCAGGTTCAACGAGATTTGATTCTCCCTTAGAATGAATGATATGTGAAATGCTTTTCAAGATGTTGAAAATATAACTCCCTGCCCATTTTGCACTCAATATGCTATGGGCTATGAAACCGTGAGGGGAAAAAAAACCCCACTATCAGATAATTAGTTTCAACAAGCAAAGTATTATGGCCGGCATGCAATGCCTTTCCATTGGACTAGTACATCTGTGACTAGCTTTTCACAGCTAAGGGATAGATGGCAGTGACTATTGAGGATCGGAAACTTGTTAAAAGATAGAAAACAGAGACTAGGGCTAAATGGTAAATTCTTCCAATGGAAATAGGTGAATAGCAGAGCACCCCAGGGTGAGAAATTGCAAGAGGATCTTGAAAAACTGGGAGACTGGGCATGCAGTGGCAAACTAAATTTAATGTGGACAAGTGCAAAGTGATGCACTTAAGGAAGAGTTTTCTTTCTCCCAGTTCTATTACCTTTGTTTCATTGTAACTGCAACCTTGATGCACTAGTTATAGTTTTATTGTTCTGTGCACCCCTTGTTCTAATGTTAACCGGCATGATGTGATCTGTTCATGAATGCAGGTATATAAAAAACCTAAATAAAAATAAGTTATCCAAATTATAGTTATAAATACAAGGCTCTACATTAGGAGTCACCACTCAGGGAAAGGATCTAGATGTCATGGTTGAAAATAAGTTGAAATCTTCTGCTCAGTGTGCAGCATCAGCTAAGAAAGCAAATAGAATGCCAGGGATTATTAGGAAGGAATGGAGAATAAAACAGAGAATATCATAATGCCTCTGTATCACTCCATGTTGCAAACTCATCTTGAGTATTGTATTCTGGTCACCACATCTCAAGAAAGATATATAGCAGAATTAGAAAAGTACAGAGAAGGGCAACCAAGATGCTAAAGGGGATGGAACAGTTCCCCTGTGAAGAAAGGCAAAAGAGGTTAGGACTCTTCAGCTTGGAGAAGAAACAGTTCAGGGGAGATATGATAGAGGTCTATAAAATGAGTGGAATGGAAAGAGTAAATGTTAATCAGTTGTTTACTTTTTCAAAAAGTACAATGACCAGGGGACACAAAATGAAGATACTGGGTAATACATTTAAAACTAATAAGAGAAAATTATTTTTTTATTCAATGCAAAATTAAGCTCTGGAATTAATTGCCAGAGGATGTGGTGAAAGCCATTGGTATAGCTGCGTTTATAAAAGGTTTGGGCAAGTTCCTAGAGGAAAAGTCCATTATCAATTATTAACATAGAGCTGCATAAATCCACTGCTTATTGTTGGGATAAGCAGCTTGGAATCTAACTATCCCTTGGGATCCTTCCAGGAACTTGTGACCTGGATTGGCCACTGTTGGAAACGAGATACTGGGCTTGATGGACTCTTGTTCTGACCCAGTATGGCAAGCCTCATGTTCGGATTTCTGTACCATCACTAGACACCAAAGACCACATGCCAATTATGGACTTAAGCTGTTAAATTTTCCCCTCTTGATGATAAACTAATCTGAAATAACAGAATTCCCTGTTGGGGGGGGGGGGGGGGGGGGGGTGGAGAGAGAGAGAGAATCTTTTAGATCCTGAGCATTGTTTAAGTCTTAATTAGGCATTAATGTCTCTTGCACACAGCAGTGATAATCACGCTGGAAGCTATGGTTTCCAACTTGAATGATGTAAAACTGATAAATATGTCCAGTTACAGTTCTTGTTTTCAAATCCATTTTACAGCTTTAGTTTTACTAACACATTTATGACTTTGTTTCCAATTTATTTATTCAGTTAATGATGCCAGTTTCCTTTTTGAATCCGATCCCTTCCAATTAATTGGGTAGTTTTGGAGCTTCCTTCCAGAATTTGGTGGATAGAACAATAACTCCCAATTTAGATGTACAAAAGTAAAGGTCAGTTTCTCATACTTTAGCCCAGTTGTTTAGTCATTCTCCTTACTTCCGTTTTATTGGTACCTGGAGGGTGCCTCCCTGCTCCTCTCTTCAACACTCTGATGATGTGGTCATGGTTAACACCAGAAGGTTAACACTATATTCTCCTCTGCACTCCTCACTTCTCCTCCTCCCCCCCCCCCCCCCAAAAAAAAATGGTGATCCATTCCCGTCCATGGCTTCTTTAGTCCACTGGATTTCTCTGAGAGACTGCAGCTCTTGTAGGACTGTGAGAATCCCTGGGAACTTGGACCGGTGGCGAAACTGAAAAGGTTCCAAACAACCCAGAAAGTGGAAAAAGGCACCCTGTCCTCTTCCTCCGTACCCAGGCTTCATCCCTTGAAGCCCATGGCTCCTTGCCCCATAAAGGCAGCAAAACCATAGTGCCATCCTATTTCCTAAAAGAGTGAACTCAAAATCCACACCCTAAGATGGTGGCATGGGTTTATATTCGCTGGGAGCGCACCATCTCAGCCTTCCACAAGGGGGAGCTAAATCCCAACCAAACTATTGCTTCTATTCCCCATGCAACAAATGGGACAGTCTTTTTAGTAGAGACCCTTAAGGTTCTCTGCATTTCAAAAGTGGTTTTTTTTTTCAATTTCCCCCCCTTACCTCTGGGGAAAAGAAAAGGGGGGGGGGGAAGGGACTGTTTTTCCTGAATTTTTCTATTCTCCCCCCCCCCCCCCTCCCCATCATAGCTGTAGTAAGGAGGCTGTGTCTTTTGGGCCTGATCTGGGGATCCAGCAAGAGGAAGTGACTGTGACTTTGGCCTTGATTCTGGACCAGGGCAGGAGGACATAGCTATAATTTTGGCTCAGATTCAGGGCCTAAACAGGAGGAGATGGCTGCTACTTTGATCTCAGGTTACAACAGGAGAAGGCAGCTGTCATTAAAAAATAAATAAAATTTACATTTCGCCTTTCATGACACTTCAAAAGAGCATTCAGAAACTGAAGACATTTTCCTATACCTAGAAGTCTTAGAAAATAAGGGCCTTAGATTGTAAAAGGGTTCTCCCATTCTGTCTATGGGGAAAATGCTTAATAAATACCTCCTTAAGTCTGTAGCTGATCCAAAGCCCTGGTAGAAAGAGGACTGCAGCAGAGGTAAGGAGAGTAGAGAGTGAGGAGTTGGAGTAGAGTGAAGAGGTGGGATAGAGAGGAGGACAGTAGGGAGCTAGAGAAGAGGAGAATTGGGGGTGAAGGAGAGAGGACTGCACCCGAGGGTGTTGGAGAGTGAATGAGGAACGAGGGAAGATTGCATGTGAGTAGGTTGGAGAGCATGCACTTACTTATGTACTCCTTTTGGCCTCTATATAGAGCTTTGCTTGAACAGAATTAGTAGCCACAGTAATTCCTTTAGTGTTTACCCTGGTTTTAGTAAAATAAGCTACCCCAGGGCATGCCAAACCTGTTCTGGTGACCCCATAGCCCGTCAGGTTTTTCAGGATATCCATGCAGTGGGTGCAGATTTATCTCTTGCATGTTTATTATGGATATTCTGAAAACCCGATTGTCTGTGGGGTCACCAGAACAGGTTTGGCATGCCCTGGGGTAGCTTATTTTACCAAAATCAGGGTACAATAAAAGGATTACTGTAGCTACTAACGCTGTTCAAGCAAAGCTCTATATACAGGCCAGTGGGAGTACATTAAGTGCATGCTCTCCAACCTACTCACATGCAGTCTTTCCTCATTCACTCTCCAGTTCCCTCGGGTACAATCCTCTCTCTCCTTTCTCATCTCCACCCCCTATTCTCCTCTTCTTTCCTTCTCCACTCTCCTTTCCAGCTCCCTACTGTGGAGTCTCCAGCACAGGTTTGGGAAAACCCTGATCTGCCCTGAACTAATGCTGTCATCATTCTGTGGAAGGATCTTGAGAATCCTCTCGTAGTTACGGCACTATTTACATGCTGTGTATAAATGCAGCCTATTAGTGTGGAGTGCTTTGGGAATACAAACTCTCAAGATTGCTGTTAATAGCCTAAGGTTTATGTATTAAAGGTATAACAGGTTGTCAACAGAATTACATTTAAGGAGATGCTTTAGGTCTAAATTTTTCAGGGATTTAATTAACAACTTTGCAGCCTCTCTCATTTTAATGTGTATGTCACCTTTGGGATAGTTTGCATTCTTCATTCTCCGAATATGCCCTGTGCTGTCTGTCCTCTGAATATATTTGGAACATATCTAAATATTTCAAAATACAAAATTTATTATATAAAATATCAAAACTTTTTCACACTAATACACAATAAACACTAAATTTCTAATAAATGCAAAATCCACTAATCATACATTATTTAGCCACACATTGCTATATTTATTAGATTGTATAATTAGTACAAACTACAGTAATACATATTATACTAATACAAATTTAATAACGCACTACAAAGGACACAAATGCAAACACATCAATCTATACCCACACACACACACATTAAAAAGCATAAATCTACCCTTAAATATTCAAACATTGCATGTTGCATTTGTTGTAAATTTAGTGTTTATTGTCCACTAACTATGAAATGTTTTGATATTGTATATAATTTGATATTTTTGTTTTTGAAAGATTTTGATTGTACCATACATATTTCTTTTCCCTGGGTATTGTATGACTTACTGATGGATGTAAAACCCTTTCACTTTTTTGTGTTTCTCCGAATATATATTACAAACACAATGAAGCCAAGCTTGGGATACGTTGTCAAGCGCGGAGAACTTGCCTGTGCTGCAGCAGAAAATCAGTTCAGGGGAAATGATGAGCTTCAATGAGCCTGTTGTAAACTTTAGTTTGCTTTTCCAACATTACAGTGTGGAGCAGGTCTGCTCCCAAATGGGAGTAACAAATTCTGGCTGCTGCATCAAAGATGATCAATACTCGAATGTGGGAAATTCTTGATCCCAATTCTAGTGGGAGGAGAGGTAGAAATGGAAGTTATGTTGATGAAAACCAGGTCAGGATTTGTCAGTATGCCTTCTAGCTGAATGGAAAGAGCCATGTTTGACTCCAGAGTAGAGTCTCCTGTTGAAGATGCTCAGTTTACAAGAGCTTCACCATTTGGAGAGCTCTACTTGGTGTACTGGTAAATAAATTCTTCAGAGTAGACCACTGATTGAGTGTAGACTGGGATGATAGTAAAGGGGTCATTTTTGGTGACTTGCAAACATTAAGTGAAATGCAGCAACCAGAATGAAGCTGGGAATATGCAAGTGCTTGTCATTGATTAATACAGTAAATGATGGCCGATAAAGACCAAAATGATCCATCCAATCTGCCCAGTGTTTTGTTTTGGTTTTTTTTTCCTTGAAAACCAATCCCCACTGCTGAATGCCATTAAGCAAGTTGTTGGATAATTTCACATTTAGATTTAATAGGACTTTTGACACTTAGTTGCCAAAGACAGGGACTGCTCAGAGAGAGCCATAATTTTGGTTGGATTTCTTCAGTCCTTAAGAATCTTGCTCATTAACTGTGAGCAGCCTTAAGGGCTTTGTATATGGGAGAGGAAGTCACCACTGTTACTGTCTGGGACAGGTGTCTAGTGATGGGCCACAGTGAAGAGGGAAGTGATGCTGCTTTGGTTCAAGGAAGCCCCCTACCACAGGGTTGCTGCCTGAGGGGAAACTCTCTTACCCCCTGTTTACCCAAGAAGCTACAGCCTGAAGCTTTCCTGCTTCAAGAGCCTAGGAGGAGAAGCTGTCATCTACTTTCTCCTCCCCTCCCTCTGAACCACTGTGGCCTGTGGCAGGACCATGCTTCCAGGCAGTGGTGAAGAGGGAAGTGCCAGGTGAAGAGGCAAAGAGGAAGAAGATAAAGGAACTGGAGGGATGAATGCGAAAAAGAGTAAAGAAGCTGGACAGGAGGTAGAAGAGGAGCAAAAAATAATTAAAAAAGTGAACCAGGTCAGCACACGACTACACAGGAAGTACCTGGTAGAATTCTTGAAAGTTGAGTTTTATGACTTGTTGCTGTTTAATATTAATTTGAGAGCACTTAGCTGTCAGCGATGTTTCCAGGGATCACTGCATGGAAGGAGCCCATTGGGATAGTTAATCACGTTTCACATTGCACAGGTCTGAAAAGATAAAATATTGATATTAAGTCTTGCAAGAAGTACTTTACTTAAAGCAGCCATCTTGTCCTTCGTTAATTGGAAGTATCTTCATTAAAGCAACATTTTTTCCTTTTCTTGACAGACTAAGATTTTGTGGGAATAGAAGACCAGTCTTGTAAAGATCAGAATCATTTTGTCTATGAATTCTTGCTTTAGTTTAAAAAAAAAAAAATTAAATTTTCCAAAAAATCATAGGGACTCTTGACTTCAGATCTGATGCTGCATTGAGAAAGGAATGTACAAGAAATGCTGAACAAAGTGCACACTTATGGATAGAAATAAATGTAGTATATATTTTTGCCACAGGTACTCATGCTTTGTTTTCTATTAGTTTAACTGGGACCCCAGAAAATGGTCGCTGAATTTGATCTCCGCCTTCCTCCATCTCTTTCCTGTCATCCTCTTGTCCACCATGTGGGTTCTTTGGAAATCAGGGCCATCTTTTGAATGTGCAAACTGTGTGGCTGCATGAGGGAGTTCTCTGTTCACCAAGATTCCCTCTGAGCCATGCGGACAGCTGCTCTTTGTCCACATACTTCTATAGCAGGGAGAGCATTTTTGAAAACCTCTGGGCCAGCACTTCTAGCAGCTGATCTCATGCACCACAAGTCCAGCAGCCAGAAAGTGCCTGCCTGCAAGCTTTGAAAATGCAGTGCCAACATAGGGCAGCTGGTGGAGCCCATCCCTTCAGCCTCTGCAGAAAGGGATGCGGCCTGGGCAGCTGGCAGACACCAGCCTACCAATCACCATAGATAAGGAGAAGCATCACTGTAGTTGAGGGAGGGCTGCTTGGGAAGGTAGGTAGGGGATTTGGGGGGGGGGGGGGGGGAGAAGTAGAGACACAGGCAGAAGGAGAGTGGAGGGTAAAAGAGAGAGAATAGGAGCATGCTGCTAGACAAAAGGGAGGATGGTAATCAGCTCATATAAATGTGCTCTTAACAAAAACTGGCAATCCTGTAGAGAATGATTTTCATAAAAATAGAAATAAGAGCTTTACAAAAGGACTTTTATAAAAGAACTAATTCAGCATTTGGATCTTGTAGTTCTACAGTGTTTGGTTTATAAATCAGTTTTGTTTCAGCCTTAATAAACTCTTAGTTTCGTTTTTCATCTCTTTACCCCAAATTAATGCATCTGATGGTTTAAAAAAATTTTTTTTTGTTATCAAAAACATGTTGTAATGCACCTCGGTGAGCTACTCTGGGAGCTTCCATGCACTGATTTTTAAGGCCATTCTTGCACTCTAACATTGCCACTCTTCAAACACATTCTCTGTTTTGCCCAAGAAGAGCAGATGATCATGTACACTGCCCCTGATGATCTGAAGTCTGATCTCCTGCTGAGTGTGAGAAAAAAAAGAAAAATCTGCACCTTCATTGCATTGAAGAGTGACCTCCCTCATCAAAACAGCTCAATGGCTCCTATTCAAAGAGAAGGCTGACAAAATACAAAGTCTTTGACCTTTCTACCCTTGGAAATTGCCAGAAGGGGTTTTCTCTCTAAAAATGACATAAAGCTGGGTCTTAGTCTTCTGCCATAGAGTGGCTCATCAACTTCATTGTTATAATGCCCTGCTCATTTAAAAGCACGACGTGGAGAGAGAACGGTGTAACTTCGCTCAACCTGCTTCTGGGAGAGAGCTGGCTAGCCTTGTGCTCTAAACTCCCCTAATGTGTAGAGTAAACATGTCATTGATAGAAACAGTGCCTTACTGGCAAAATTTTCTTCAATCTAGGATAGGAACATCAGAAAATGTATTCAATGGGTTGGTTTCCTGTAGATGGAAAGACCAAAACTATCAGTCTTCATGATCAAAATAGCCAAGCAAGTACAAGGAACGACTTTCTGTGTAGCCTTGGGTTTATCCCAATGCGTGTCCTATGGGAAAATTTCTCAACTTAGCCGCCCCCCCCCCCCCCGCCCCCGAAAGCACTCCCCAAGTTTCAAAACTGAAATGGTCTAATATCCTTCCCCAATGACTTAGCTCTACACACCATGTTTGACTGAGCTAGGTTCAGCCGTTCAAAAGTTATAAGCGAACGAAACCTCAACGCACTCAGACATTGGTACAGTCTGATAAACCCAAGGGAAGGGATGGTGGTATCCACCAGTGCCCATGCCTGAGAGCCACCAGAAGTGAATCCGTATGCTGTGGGGCAGCCACTAGTAGCTGAGTCGAGCCAGTATCCCCAGGGTTATGGGGAATGCAGCGCCGAGGAAACGCTGAGAGTGAAGTAGCATTCCTTGTTGTGAATTGTACGTATAAAATAAAGTTGTTGGATGCTTCCCCTCCTTTGTTACACACCACCGCTGAACCAATGGCCTTGGGGGTGGGAAAGGGAGAGGAACCCAAACATGGGACACACACATTTGGAATGAAATGAGGGGGTTTGGTGGTCAGGACTGACAGTGGTGCACTGAATGCTGCCATGTGGTAGGGCCTCTCTTTTTCTTTGTTTCTCTCCAGCAGGGAATCTTCAGGTAGTTGCAGCATGGATTTGCTGCCCTTGGATTTGTAAATGCGTCTTTTTTTTTTTTTTTTTTGTGTGTGTGTGTGAGCTGTTTTTCAGCATGCTAATTAACCCAGAGGGATTGCTTTTGGCATTTATCTGTTGGGGAGGAGTTCAAGAGCAAACGACTAAAACACAAACACAGGAGGGAAAAAAAAAAAGTATACATAGGGGTAGTGACGTGTGCCGCTCAACATATGCAGTAAATGTGGCGGGTCTGCCATGTATACAGCCCCTTTAGAGATGGGGGGCTGTATACAACAAGACTGTCAGCCACCTGAGGAAGCCATTACCTCTAGGCATGCCACCCTGTGACATACTGTGGAGAGTACAGTAAAGCACACGGTAATTGCAGAGCTAATATTTGCAACAGTGGCTGTAATAGAGGAGGTGTAGCAATCAGTGATCAAGTACAGTGGTTTCCTTTGTTTAGGGCAGTCTGCACTTAAATACTAGATTGCATGTCGTGATCCTTAATCTGAGTGGCTAGCGTGCTTTAAACGTTGCTCAAGTCTGAGCCACTTATGGCCCCGTTTATAGGAGATGTATCGCTAAGGTGAGAGGTCTCTCTAACTTCAGGGTTTGTTTTACGTGTGCTCTGCTCTTTAACGTGTGTGGTTTGCTGAGCACCGTTTGTGAATCATTAGTGATTTTAAAAAAAAAAAAAAGTCACAAAGCTTGTTTTAGCTCTTTATTTCTTCAGACACAAAAGGTAAGTACAACAAACCGCAACTGGTCAATTTATGCTCGAGATCTAGGAGAATAGCGAACAGATGTAAGGGTGTCCCCAAAAAAGCATTTTTACTGTGTCCGTCTTCACAGACCCTGGGTGATGAGGCAGTGCAGGAGGTGAAGTGGTCTTCAGCTTTTCGTGACTGCCGCTATTAACTATGTTTGGATTACTTTTTTTCACTAGTGTACGTGTTGCACGAGATACAAGTGTACCTTTTGCCAGATTGTCTTTGATGCACATTAACAAATACCCAGGAAAACAGATTTACTTTGGAACAGCTCCGGCTTTGTGTGGTTTCTTTACACTGGGAGGTAGCAGTGGCCATTCCACAAGCCTGGGGGTCTCGAAAGAGTTCTTACTCCCCACCCCATCAGGAAAGAATCCTGGCGGGCATGGGGGTTGCCTCATCGTTCTTGACTGTACCCGAAATTATACTAGCTGACGGAACGAGGGTTACACAAAGAGAAGTTGCAACATTTTTAAGCAAGAGAAAAGGGGTACATTGTCATTTCTTTGCATAAATTGGTGTCGTGTCTCTTCTCGGGTACACCTCTAGGCAAGGAAGCACCACTCGATACCAGATTGAGTCCTGACTCGCATTTTCCTGTCATGGGTTCTCCGATGTAGGGAAAGATTTTTACCTTTTGGAGCCCAAGGAGTAAGACTCATAACTAGGGGACACAGGCTGTCCACACAATAAAAATGACTTGGTACATGACATTCTCTCCATGCAGCATCCATATTAAGTGTTGAACAACTCAAAGGGGGATTCTAATCCTTTTCTGCAGCTTCATGGGAGCTCGTCCATTTCGAAATTTAAGTTCCTGCTGGACTCCTAATTCCTCAAGGGACCCTTTACTGAGTGCTTGTTCTTCACCTCTCCCTTTGGACTCCTTATCCAGAGCACCTGAATAGATCGTGCTCTCTCCTTTCTCCTTTCCAAAGAGTCTGGTACTTGGCTGACACTTTGCTGTATCAGTTGGGCTTGCTGATCTCCTCCTCTTCCTCTTCCAAAGCTGCTTGCTCACTGGTTAAGTCTAAAGTTACAGAACTTGGACCGGGGCTTTCTTCCCTTGAAAATCCAGGAGTTGAGGGTAGGGAAAAACAGAATAGTGTAACATTTACAGCAAGAAAGAAAACTTATCTTAAGAGAGCCCCGCTTCTCCTGTGGTGAAACATAATGGTCCCTCCCCCAGTCAAGACTTTCCTGAGGTGAATTCTGCCCTCGGAGGTGAGCCTTGGTCCGACAGCCAATCCGGTGTGGACTTAGCCCCCAGGGTGGCTTAAAGCAGTGGGTGTAAATTCTAGTGCAGCGGTGAAGGTATTTCCCTCTTTCCCCCACAGCTGGAGACCGTCCAGCATGCGACTGGTAAGCGCAGAGACCAGGTAAGATAGAAACCTTTACTTCTATGTCTCCGGTCTCCAAGGCTTGAATAGCCGTACTGTCCATCCCTCCGATGAGGTTTTTAAATCGGGTTGAGCATCCCTCCTTGGGCAGGCCCCAATTTGGTGCGAGGGTCCACAAATGTGGAGACCATCCGGAGGGGTTGCCATCTTATCTTCGGGGTTGTCTGTGCCATTTTCCCACCTCGACCAGCGGTACGCGTGGGGCAGGCTGGAGGCCTGAAGCACCTAACTTAAAACACTTATCTACAGGGTGAACGCACAGCGGCACGCACATCTGGGTTATGTGCATAACTTCCACACAGACAACTAAGCCCATCCACGTGCATAACCCCATGCATGGGACAAGATTTGAAGACCTAAATGTGTGGAAACAATGGCACCGCCATCCAAGAAAGCCAAGGGACCTTTTCTTTGCCCAGCCTGCCACCTAAGAGCCACACAGCCTGAATTGGAATCCCTCCTGTGCCAACAGTTTGAACAGAACCAGGGAGAACCAAATCAAGACCCTCTACAGCCAGGAGAGGGATCCTGAACCACTGATGATGGCACCCTGGACCTAAGTATTTCCAACTCTGTGCCCCCATAGGAAAATTCCTCTGGGGCGACCACTACAATTTCCCCTGGGATCAACATGGACCCAGGAACCTTCTCCTGGGTGGAATTTTTTTAAAGGGCTGCAAATCTTTGTCCAGGCCCAACCAGCCCCTACTACCCACCTAATTCAAACCTTGCTGGAAGCTCAAGCACTTCCCGGCCTCTCCCGGGTTCCTGGAGACATGCCTCTCCTAACCAAGAGCGTCCCTGATAAGGATCCAGACACCTCAGAAGAGGAAACTGACTCCCTGAAAGAAGGAGAAATTCCCCCAGGGATGGAGCCATACCGGACCATGCTCCGATTCTTCCACAAGGACGAATTACCAGCCCTCGTGTCCCAGACTATGAAGACACTGGGTCTTCCAGGCACAGAACCCACAGCGAAACCAAAGAAGAATCCCATGCTGGTGTACCTCCGTAAGGCCTCATGCTATTTCCCTATGTTGGAGCCCATTAAGGAACTGATTGATCTGGAATGGAACGCTCCAGAGGCCACTTTCAAAGGGGGGGGGCAGGCACTAGAAGCCCTATACCCGCTGGAATCCATGGCTAAGGAACTTCTACATTTTCCCAAAGTGGATGCTATGATCTGTGCAGTCTCAAAACGCACTACGATTCCAGTTTGTAATCCACGGAAGGACACCACATCCTATCCTATGACTTTTTAGCTTTCTTTGAAGCCTCTCAGGAGGGACTTTGTCAAACGCCTTCTGAAATTCAAAATACGCTACGTCTACTGGCTCACCTTTTATTTACATGTTTATTAACCCCTTCAAAAAATTGAAGCAGATTTGTGAGACAAGACTTGCCTTGGGTAAATCCATGCTGTGTTCTATTAAACCATGTCTTTCTATATGCTCTGTAATTTTGATCTTTAGAATGGTTTGTGTCCCTTTGCTGCTGCTCTGCTGACTAAGTGCTATGGCCTAGGAGAGGATTAGTCCTCTATCAGCTCAAGTGGCTTCTTTGTTAGATGGGAAAAGAGGCTCTGATGCTGCTCCTTTTGTCTGGCGTAAACGGGGCAGAGAAATGCTGGTATGCTTCAAGCCACGGGCAGCAGTATCAAGTTTGTTTCTATGTTACAAAATTGCTCGTCAGATTTCCTAAATGCATAAGGATTGGTTCCAGCCCTGGTCCCACATTCCATTTGAGATTTATTTATTTATTTTTTTAGCTTAAATAGATTACTCCTCAAGCATATGAAACTGCTTTAATTATTCCCCCCCCCCCCCCCTCCAAGCTGGTTCCTAGAAGCCCAAGTGTAAACACACACTTTTTTGTGTTTTGTTGCAAATAAAATGTTTCTTTAGTAAGGGATTCCAAGCTGAGCGATTTGTCTGTCTGTTACCTGAGTTAGGGTTACTTTATTTTCAAGATACCTGCAAAAATATCCTGGTTTGTATAACTGTTGTTGGTGTTGGGTCACTGACATAGGGGATGTAAGTTTGTGGGTTGGTGGTTGTTTTTTGTTGTTGTTTTTTTACCCTCTGCTCCCTCTACTACCGCCATAAAAATGGCCATATAGGAATCTGGGCATAAGGACTCAAAGACTAAGCCTCCGGTTTGTCGAGATTGTGGCTGTGGCAACTGCCAGACAACCCTTGAGAATTGCACTTGCTATAAAAGTGAGCAGCCCTTATGATTTAACGAGTAGGAAAAGCCAAGGCCTGCTGCTGCAGCCCCCTGCCCTGTGGAACAGAAGGGCCACCACTGCTGTAGCCCAACATAAGAAATTGCCATGCTGGGTCAGACCAAGGTTCCATCAAGCCCAGCATCCTGTTTCCAACAGAGGCCAAAACCAGGCCACAAGAACCTGGCAATTACCCAAACACTAACCCATGCTACTGATGCAATTAATAGCAGTGGCTATTCCCTAAGTAAACTTGATTAATAGCCGTTAATGGACTTCTCCTCCCAGAACTTATCCAAACCTTTTTTGAACCCAACTGCACTAACCACATCCCCTGGCAACAAATTCCAGAGCTTTATTGTGCGTTGAGTGAAAGAATTTTCTCCGATTAATCTTAAATGTGCTATTTGCTAACTTCATGGAATGCCCCCTAGTCTTTCCTGGAATAAAGGAACCAACAGCAAGGATAGGGGTAGGGTAGAAAGGCTATATAGAGAGTGTGCAGGGGTATAAAGAAAAGCAAATAAAGCCTAAAACCTGATCCGTAAGGACTCTGATAGTTGGGTGCTCTAGCGCAAGGTTAGTTCTCTTCCATCACCCTAGAATCGGGAAGATGCTTGTAAGCACTGCCATTACAGACAGCAGCAAAGGTGCAGCCCATGATCGTTGCAAATGGCCTCCTGATTCCCCTGACATGCTTTACCCTCAGGAAGGTTATGAAGTGCTCGCTGTCTTTGTAAGCTCATGCGCTAATAAATTAGTCAGTCTACAAGGTGCCACTTGACTCCTGTCTTTTTTGCTACACCAGACTAACGTGGCTATCCCTTTCTAGATTTTCCACTTTTCTATGCAGTCGAGGGCTCAATAAACAGGCTGCTCCTAGCTGGAGGTTACCCAGCCTCCAGTCATTCATTCTCTTCTGTCTCTTTTCCTTACACATACAGGAGCCATGCCTGTGTATGCAAACTCTAGTAAAAGTTGCCAAAGGCACGCAGCAATAAAATGTAGACCCTATTTGCCACAACTCTCCACAGACAGCTTTTACTTCTGAGGTCCAGGGCTCCTGGGGGGGGGGGGGGGGGGGAGAGCATAGCTTCAAGGCCCTTTTATATTAACCAATATTTACAGCTCATTTCTAGTCCCTGTCAACAGCACTGATAGACTCCACAGTCTCCAGCAGCAATAATCACACTGAGAAAGCAATGTGATAGTTGATAAATTAATTCAAGATTCTTTACAGCATTTAGATGTCAAATAAAACTCATGAACAATAATAAAAGAAATAGATGAATACATTTGTGACCTCAATCTTCTAGTAAAGTGAATTTATGGAAGCCAGTTCCTAGCAATTTATCTCCTTCTCCTTTTAAATTACTCAGATGGAAGACGGCATAATCCTTCTTCCAACTCTCAAATTTATCTGAAGCTTCTCCCCCTGTGGAATTGTTAGAATTGAGTCCCACTTACTTATCAGAATAACTTACCAGTTCTTATTTCTTTCCTGCAGTGGTTTTGCATGTTAGTTCTCCTGAAAGCACAGGGTTGGCAATTTCCTCCCAAATGTAAGACACTTGGGTCAGCAAAAAGAAAATATTCTTGAACGATACATTCAACTGTTTCCTACTAGTAATTAATGGGAATCCATTCCTCCCAGTTGAAATCTCTATTTCTCAGGTGCTTCCTAGGTAAGACATCTCTTCTTCCACATGGTTTGGAAACAGGATCCCAAGGGCACTGACTCAAAAGTGGGAAAAACAAATAAGAGACAAGGGTGGAAAAAACTCAAATGCGGAATTCCTCTGTATCGGGTCACTGACTGAGCTGTCCATGGTGGATAGATAGAGCAGAATCTTTCCTACCCCCTGGTCTAACTTTACACAGGTTGGAAAAAGTATTATCCACAATGACTCCCGGCTCCTTTTCCTGGGTGGTGAATTCTACTACGGAACCCAGCACTGTGTACCTCATCAAAGTGTGCTGAGAGGAGCCTTGCAGGCTCAGTTCTGATGACCTCATCTCCATGCACCTGGGAAGCCACTGCTTAGGTGAAAGCTTTCCCGGTGCGTAGAATGAGGTCATGCAGAGCCAAGGCTGCACAGCTCCTCTTGTCTCCTGTAGAAAAGTGTGGCTGCTATCGAGAGAAGGGTTGGGCTGCTGGTTTAGCTCCGGGAAAGGGCTGGAACCGCAGCATTGGCCAGAGCATGCCTTCACTGACACCCACCCAAGCACAGAGGAGCAGCAGCCCCACCCTGGAAATTTGTTTCCGGCAGGATCTCTGCCTCTCTAGCAAGGGTATTAAACACCCAAGGCAAAATTTCAGCCATGCGGCCCCCCTTTGGCCCAGCCTTTTTTGTCTTATTTTATTTATTTATTTATTTGTGATTTTTCTATACCGGCATTCACGGAGTTTGTATCATGTCGGTTTACATAAAACAAGGGGTGAGCAATACAAAACTATAACTTGAATGTATACATTACAACTTATAATAAATTATAACAAGTGCTCAGAAGAAGAAGTTACAATAAAACAGGGATGATTCTAACTGGGAGTAAAAGAAGAGGAAGATAGAAGTTTAACAAGAGGTAGTTCTTCTGTCCAGCAGCCCACTGATGATTCTCCGCCAAGCAGAGGAAGTATTGGCTCAGCTGGCTTATCTTCAGGTTGCATCCTGGATTTTCTTAGTGCAGGCAGGCTAGGCAGCTAGTCTGCTTCCTTTGCGTTGTGTGGATTTTCACAGTTGGACGCCGTGGGATGCATCAGGTCTTCTTTTCCAGTGTCCTGCTGCACTGCTCCTGTTCCGCTCCTTCTCACGTTTGCACACAGCAGATGGCTGCGTCTGGGTATTTGAAGATAATGACATGATGATTGCCATGGGGGGGGGGGTGGGGGCACCAAGAGAAGAGAAGCCTTTGAGGCTTGCAAGGCAGTTGGGTGCAATGGGGCATGCGCAAATATCCTGCCAGTTGCTGTCCCTTCTTAGTCAATTAATTGCACCGTTGCCATGGTGGCTGTGTCTTGCTGCTGCCCCTGGGACCCTGGCACCCTAAGTGGCCACCTAGTCTGCCTAGTGCTTTGCCGGTCCTGTCTCTAGCTCAGTTCAGACTCAGAAGGGCAGTGTAGGGCTGGACTGCAGAGCTTGGGAACCAAAAACAGAGTGAGAAGCCTGGAGTCACCACAGCCAGTAAGGATGAATGTTTGGGGGAAGGGAGAGGGAGATTCTATGATGGGGAGGGGAGGAGACTTTTGGAAAGAGGGTTTTGAAAGGATTTGCGATACTGCTATATTTCAGTAGAAGTGTCAGTGGGGAAAAAAACACACTTACACCTACCTATTCACTTTCCAGTAGCATGTTGTTCTTAGAGTTTCTTCTACTAGTGAATCTAGGTTTCCTCATCAAAAGAACTGTGCTGGGAGGCAACTTGCCTTACATAACCTGATTCCTCCATGTTTCCAGCATGCTAACCGCCAATACATCCAAACTCGTGCGTGTCCTTGGTTCTTCCTCCCAACATCTACTGGAAGTCCCGACCTTGAAGCATGCCTGCTTAACTTCATCTAAAGAACAGATAGTTTAGTATAGCTAGTTGTTGCGACCGTCACTTCCCGACGGCTTCACTCCGCCTACCTTTCCTTTTTTGCGGCTCCTCCTGCTCTTCATGGACACCTGGCTGCCCCAGCATCGTCCTGCCGTCCTCTCCGGCGCCCCCGGACCGGCTTGGGCGCTGTCTCCCGCCATGTTCTACAGGTACCTTAGGGCTACATTGTTGTTTGTTGCCTTAATGAAATCATTTTTTTTCCCCACATTTCCTCTTACCGTTGAAGCATAGAGCAATGTTGGAGTCTCATTAACTGTGTGAATGTTTATTGAAATAAGGGTATTAATCACCAGGTAGTAGCAGTCATTCCTGCAAGCCACCCCCCATACCTCTTCTATTCATTCCCATCCTCCAGGCTTTATGGATCCACAGAGTTTATCCCATGCCCCTTTGAAATCCTTCACAGTTTGTCTTCACCACTTCCTCCAGAAGGGCGTTCCAGGCATCCACCAACCTCTCCGTGAAGAAATACTTCCTGACATTGGTTCTGAGTCTTCCTCCCTGGAGTTTTAAATCGTGACCCCTGGTTCTGCTGATTTTTTTCCAATGGAAAAGGTTTGTCGTTGAAAAGTTTTAATAATACAGACTTTCAGATACTTGACTTTGTATCATATCACCTCTGCTCCTCCTTTCCTCCAGGGTGTACATATTTAGATTCTTCAGTCTCTCCTCATAAGTCATTTGATGAAGACCATCCACCTGTTTGGTCACCCTTCTCTGTGCCGCCTCCATCCTGTCTCTGTCCCTTCGGAAATGTGGTCTCCAGAACTGAGCACAGTACTCCAGGTGAGGCCTCACCAAGGCCCTGTACAAGGGGATAATTACTTCCCTTTTCTTATTCAAAATTCCTTTATGCAGCCCAGCATTCTTCTGGCTTTAGCTATCACCTTGTCATACTGTTTCGCCGACTTCAGATAGTTATACACTATCACCCCCAGGTCTCGTTCCTGCTCCGTGCACATCAGCCCTTCACCCCCCATTGAATACAATTCTTTCGGATTTCCACAGCCCATATGCATGACTCTGCACTTCTTGGCATTGAATCTCAGCTGCCATAATGTCGACCAGTCTTTGAGCTTCCTTAAATCCTGTCTCTTTCTTTCCACTCCTTCCGGCATGTCCACTCTGTTGCAGAGCTTAGTATCATCCGCACATAGACAAACTTTACCTTCTATCCCATCCGTGATGTCGCTCACAAAGATATTGAACAGGACCGGTCCCAACACCGACCCTTGCAGCACTCCGCTCATCACTGCTGTCTCTTTAGAGAAAGTTCCATTTACCATAACACATTGTCTTCTGTCGTTCAACCAGTTTGCTATCCAGGCCACCACCTTGGCACTCACACCCAAGCTTCTCGTTTTATTGACAAGCTTCCTGTGCGGGACCGTATCAAAAGCTTTGCTAAAATCCAA
Source organism: Rhinatrema bivittatum (assembly GCF_901001135.1). Lineage (NCBI taxonomy): Eukaryota > Metazoa > Chordata > Amphibia > Gymnophiona > Rhinatrematidae > Rhinatrema > Rhinatrema bivittatum. The sequence continues at coordinate 346,234,706 of NC_042617.1, forward strand.
GTAGATGACATCGAACACTCTTCCTCGATCCAATTCCTTAGTCACCCAATCAAGTCAATCGGATTTGTCTGACAGGTCCTTCCCTTGGTGAAACCATGCTGCCTCTGGTCCATCAGTTCTGCTGCTTGTAGATAGTTCACTATTCTTTCCTTCATCAGCGACTCCAATACTTTTGTTTGGTGGAGGGAGGTGGCAGTGGAAGTGGTGCTGCGCTCACATCTTGTTCTGTACAATGAGTTAGCTTTTCTATTCTCATTCCCTCCAAAGTGGAACTAGTTCTAGGTCCTATGCCTACCCTTTTTTTTGAATATCAATTATTTGTTGTGGAAAAAGCTGGCTAACTGATTACTGTCGGGAGTTTTTCCATTGCACTGCTGTGACATTATGGAAGTATCTAGAAGGGCATTAACAATGCAGAGGAGCTCTTTGGTAGAATCTGTCGTGCCAGCTATGCTCTTAGAGGTGAATTTTAAAAACTGGATGTACGCCAAAATCGGGAGATAGGTGCGCATCTAGGACTAGCATGTGACCACCCTATTTTATAAAGCGTGCCGGGGCGTGCACATCTCACATCAGAAGAAAAAGGGGCATGGTGTGGGCGGGGCATAAGCATTCCGGGGCAGGGCCAAGAGACGTGCATGCAAGTACTGACACACCTTGGGCAGGCATCCCAGGTCCAGTGCTCGGTAACTTTTTCTTCTGCTATGGAGGAGGTGTAAGTAAAAATACGGGCATCTGTGAGGAGTTTGAGGGGGACTGGGGTAACTGGGGGCACTACAGGCTGTATAATCAGGGGGTTTGGGATGACCTAGGAGAACACTCTGTGAACAGGTTGTCAGTGTTCTCGTGTCTGTTTTAAAATACAAGCAGTTGCGCATCTGTAAATGTAAAAGTAGGCACACACATATGCGTGCCTATAACATCCGTGTATATGTGCATGCATGTTATAAAATGGCTGCGTGTCTGGGCGTGTGCCCGTCTTGGACTAGTAGTCTATTTTAGCTTCATGAACTTTTCTGTAGTTCTTAAAGTATAATGCCCAGTCTAATTTGTGTTCCTGTTCCTCGATTTTCTCCTTCCTAATTTTGTCAGTATGTTGCTCAACTGTTAGATTCTGCCTCTGTGTTGCTTGACTATTGAAATTCTTCATTTTTTTCTAGCTTTTAGAAACTTAAACATTTTTGTTAGTCTTTATTTTAATTCCCTGTGTTTTAAAGAGAGAAGTAATGGGACTGATACCTACAAGAGATTCTGGCGTTTGCATAGGAAGGAGTATGCAACAGACACGCTTCTAAAATCTAGAATTCTAGTGCATGCGGCTCGGCTGAGGGCCGATCAGATTCCCTGACATTGCTGCTTGGATAAGTTTCTGAAGTTTTTAATTAAATTTTTATTTTAATTTTGCCGATTATATTTCTTGTTTCTGCTGCTGTTCTTCCTCTCTGTGTTGCTCACCTATTGAAACACTTCATTCTTTCTAGTTGTTAAAAAAGCTTAAGAATAATTTTTTGCCAGTCTTTATTTTAGGTTCCCTGTGTTTTACAGGGGAAATAGGGCTTTTACCTACAAGAGTTGGTGATCCTTGACCTAGTGCTCCCAAATAGGGTAATGCCTCTAAGGTCGGGTGGGTGCTCATTTGAGCCCCTATGATCATCAGACGTTATGGTTCGATATTGCAGCCAGGATTGAGAGTTACAGAAGTTTTGAATTTCAAAACTACGGACTTTGTCAAAATGGAGGTGTACCTGGAGGAAGAACGAGAAGACTGGGAGAAGATGGGCAAGGTGGAACAGTGGGCCAAATTTAAAGGAGTTATTACAAAGGCTACAAATCTATATGCTAGAAAAGTAAGCAAGAGTAAGAGGGTAAAAAAAACTGATCTGGTTCTCAAAGGAGGTAGCTGAAAAAATAAAGGCAAAAAAGAGTGCTCAAGAAGTATAAAAGATCCCAAAAAGAGGAGCACAGGGAAGAATACCTGGTGAAGCTGAGGGATTGTTGTGCACTATCGTAGCATCCCACTGTTGCCCATCGGAGACCCAGGCGGTACCTGCAGAGTGCAGCTCATACTGGCATTCTTTCAAGCCCCATGCCCATCATCCATTAGTTCCTACATAGAAAATCTGTGGGCAGGAAAGGGTGGTAAGGGATATGTTTGAAGGCCCTCTGTCCCCTCTTCCCATGAAATGAATCAGAGGAAAAAAGATAAATTATGCGTCTTACAACCAGATGCCATGGTCTTGTGTTTGTGCACGAAGCCAGCAACTATCCAAGAGTTGAAGGATGCAGGAGGAGGTGTGATGGCTTGCTTTCGTGACTGCAGGTATTACATCTAATTTGTTCACCTAGACATGAGCCTTTTTTATTACATTATTAGGTTGTAACTTCTGCTTTGCAGTTGATGTGGGAAGTTTTACTGTAGAGGTGTAATGAACTTATTAATCTGGGCTGACAGCATAGCTTAGTAACGAGGGTGCAGATCTCTGAAATCAGATTCAGCTATGATTACTGTTGCTTTTCTGTTGACTTTGAGTGAGTCACTTGCCCTGTGTTCGAAAGTTTGATTGTAGAGCAGGGCTTCCCAAACCTGTCCTGGGGCCCCCACAGCCAGTCGGGTTTTCAGGATATCCACAATGAATATGCATGAGATAAATTTGCATATACTGAGTCTCCAAGGTATGCAAATATATCTCATGCATATTCATTGCTGAGAAGGCATGCGATTCCATTCCCACCGGGAAAGAGGTATTATGGAACAAATAGGAGAGGTGAAAATATTTTGAAAGGGTCCCATCAGTTTAGCCTTCCATTGGTTCCAGACTTTAAGCATATTCTCTAACGCTGACGGCATGAAGTTCACTGGACTCATGTCTGTTTGGGCTGCCACAGAAGTGCCTGCAGCGTCATTGCACCCACTAGCGCTTGTTCCAGACAGACCCATTGTTTAATTTCATTCTGGTTATAAGCATCCACTAAGGCCCAGAGTTGCGCTGCCCCAAAGTACCATAGCAAATTAGGGGCACCCACTCCACCGTTCCTTTTAGGAAGAAATAATACAGCCCTAGCAATTCATGGTGGTCGTTTTTTCCCAAATGTAGCCGAAGATCATCTTCTGCCACATCTTTAAAATGGCTGCAGATATGTGAATGGGGATTGTGGAAAAAAAATACAGTAAACGGCCCACCCAAGAAAAGTGTTCCCTACTCCAGTTATTAAGGTCTTTCTTAATTTTCCCCCACAGTAGGGTGTAGTTAAGTTCAAAGAGGTCAGATAAATTGGAGCCAATCTGAACTCCCAGATATTTAATTGATTTTTGCCCAATGAAATGGGAAGTTTTTTGTTATGCGGGCTACCTCTTCACTTGCTAGGTTTATATTCAAAAGCTCAGATTTGTCATAATTCACTTTGAAACCAGCTACTCTATGAAAGCGGTCCAGCTCGCTCGCCCACCACCTCCACCAGCGAATTGCAGAGCTCTGTGAGTGTAAATAAAATATTATCTGCGAAGGGTGATAATTTAAAATGTAAATCTTGTAGCGCCACTCCAAGAATGTGATCTGATTTACGAATCCTAGCTGCAAATGGCTCCAGGAAAAGAGCAAACATAGGAGACCATGGGCAGCCTTGTCTGGTACCCCGCTGTATGTTAAAACTAGGGCCATAGCCACCATTTACCTTTACCCTAGCTTTGGGTGAATTGTATAACTTAGCTACCCATTGCTGGAAAAACCTCCCAAAACACATTTTCCGCAGCACTTTAAACAAAATGGACAAGGTCAAAAGCCTTTTCAGCATCTATGGCTAGCAGACCAGAGGGGATTTGATTACATTTAACCCAGTCCATAATATCAACCACTTTTCGGATATTGTCACTTGCCATGCAAGTGGGTATAAAACCCACTTGGTTGTTATGGATTAAGGTAGGTATTACAACCTTTAGTTGCTCAGCAAGGATCCTCGCCAGTATCTTGAGATCTATATTGATCAAAGATATAGGTCTGTATGAACCGCATGCAGTGGGATCCCTTCCCGGTTTCGCTAAAATTGTAATTCCTGCTACATTGGCATGATTCGCTAGGGAACTGTTTTTCCACAGAGAGTTAAACATCTGTCAATGGTGCAGATATTATATGGGCTAATTTCTTATAATAAGCCCCAGACAGACCATCTAAACCTGGTGACTTGCCCGGTTTTAACAACTTTATGGCATATGTCACTTCTGATTCCCGAATAGGGCTATCCAAAAGGGCTTGCTGTTAAAGCGTGAGTGGTGTTTGACTCATACTTAGAAATATAGACTCTATTTCTGCCTCAAGAATATTATCCTCTGCCCTGTACAGGGGTTGCATAGAAAACAGTAAAGCACTTCCGAATGTCTTCGGAAAACATGAGTATGGAATCACTCTCATTTTTAATTTTGGCAATATTGTTCTGGGCCAGTACTACCCTTAATCGCCTAGCTAAAAGGTGCCCTGCCTTATTCCCCTCTTTGTAAAAATGTTGTTTACCTCCAGTGCAAAGGCGATAGCCTCTGAGTCTAAAGTCTGGAGTTCTGTCCTAGCAATATTTAACCTGCGAAAGACACTAGGGCATTGTGATGATTGATGATGCTGAGTTGGCTGGGCTATTTCCCTAGATAATTGGGCCCGTCGTTAATCCTGTTTTTTTACAGAAGGCTGCTTGGGATATGAGCAAACCCCTAGCGATTGCTTTGGAACATTCCCAGATAATAGAAGGAGCATGGGCTGAGGTAGTGTTGAGCTGAAAATAATCCCTGAACCCTTCCCCTAAGCGGGTCAGGAAGGAATTGTCTTTTAATAAAGTTTCATTTAACCTCCAGAATCGTTTCCCAGGATGTGGAAGTATGAACTACAACGCCATCCACATGGTCGCATGGTCCGTCAAAGTAATAGGTTCTATGCTCACCATGACCACTCTGTTCTGCAACTGAGTGTCAACCAAAAAGTAATCGATCCAAGAGTAGGATTGATGAGCATGAGAGTAGTAAGAGTAGCTGCGAGTAGTGGAATATCTTTGCCTCCATACATCTTTCAGACCCCACCGTGTCATCAAGGATATAAGGGATTGGCGTGATTGCCGGGACGTGGTGGACGCTTGTGTCGAATTGTCAATTAAAGGGTTGCAAGTTATACTAAAATTACCCCCTAATATTAAGAGCCCTTCGGCATGTTTTACCAGCAAGGCGTCTATTGCTTGAAAGAGAGAACCCTGCCATATTTGGAGCGTATAGGGTAACTAGGGTAACATCTTCCCCTCCCAAACGCAGCTTTAAAATAACATAGCGCCCGTGTGGATCAGTACTTAGGGCTAATACATCATGAATTAAATCCCTTGCTATCAGAATGCCTACACCCATGTATTTCCCCCTTTAGTACTCACCGAGAGGTATCTGAGGGAAATTGCCTATAGGATAGCAGATGTTCGTGCCTTTTACGTAAATGAGCTTCTTGTATCATCGCAATTGTCGCTCTATTAGACAGTAACTCCTGCTCAAATAAGTAACCCTTGTGGTAATGGTTTAGCCCTTTTACATTAACAGAAACAATGCATTCTATCATTGCCATGATTCAAAAGCAAAAAGATCTACTATAAAACAAAGGTGTGAGCCCCATAGTATAAAAAGAATAATACCCTTTATGCAGACATTAATAAGTATTCCTTCTGGAGAGGCTTTCTCTTCCCATACCAACCACCCCCAATCATACCGCCCAACCTCCAGGGTGGTCATCTCCTCTCTAGGGAGGGCCCATCGCAGTCGGGAACAGCCACCACCGGGCCTCACCCCCCCCCCCCCCCCCAGAACACTTAGATTTTACATCATAAACTTAGCTATTAATAGAATATAACAATAGCAAAATTGAAAAACAAAACCCTACAGTCCGCAGCATTATAATAGAAATGGGCCATTATCAGACCCACTACGGTCTCCCAGTATGGTCAGATATGTCTTTGAGAGATACCTTACAGGGAAACTTCATGAATAGTCACCAACCATTCATCCTTGTTCCGATAGTGCTGATCACGAATCCAGAGTCTCCGCAAACGCCTCCCACCTTTGCCATCTCAGTGCCATGGTGGATAGTCATCAATTCTCTGTGGCTTAGGCGGTTTCTTAACAGTGGCGATGTTTGGCTGAAAAGCCAGCCTTGTTCAATACCTCTGCTGCCTCAGCCAGTGTTTTTACTCGGTGAGTTGTTCCTTTTACCGTGAATTGGAGGCCAAATGAGAAGGTCCATCTATAGCGTATGTTCTCTGCTCTCAGGAAAGATGTTGCATCTCATAGTTCAAACCGCCGGTGCAGCATGGAAGGCGCCAGATCTTAGTATATGTTTAATGAGTTACCCTCCCAAGACCAATTATTTTGCTTTTTAGCGGCTTCAAGTATTTGTGATTTTTGCACGTAGCTATGAAAACAGATAATAATGTCACGTGGTCTGGCGTCCGACCTTGGGCCCAACGCCTTGTGTGCCCTTTCAATTTTAATGTCCCGGAGTGTTTCTTCCATAACACCATTTTGTGTGTGTTCTTCTTGTAGCAAAAATCTACACACCTTCTCAGTCACCTCCTGTGCATTGGCATAGTCTGTAGAGGCAGGGACCCCCGTTATTCTAATATTGCACCTTCTAAACCTATTTTCCAGGTCTTCGATTTTATCTTGTAGGTTGGCAAAGTCTGTTTCCATCGAGCTGTGTTGCGCAGCCAATTTGTTTAACGCTGCAGCATGGTTATCTGTGTGCACATTCATATCATCGACTTGGTGGCCCAGCGTTATAAGATCTTCCCTCAATTTGGTAATAGAAGTCAAAAGATCCTTTTTATGGATTTTAAAGTCTGATCTGATTTCCAGGAACCATCCCTGTATTTCTTCTCTCAATTGTGGGGTGACCATTGAAGGTTCAATCCCTGCCTGCATGGGGTCTCCAGCGCCATCTTATAGATTAGCTTCGGGGCTGCCCATTGCAGCCTGCTCGGGCCTTTCCGCAGCATCATCAGCCAGCTCTGGCAGTTTGCTAAACGAAAACTGTTTCAAGTCTGCAGTTTTTCTCTTCGCCGTCATTGGAGCAGTAGCAGCGGCGCTTAGATGTTGCGGAACGCCGGGTTCTGGGGCTCAAGATGAGGTTTTTTCAACTTATTTGTGTTCCGGGAGGGAGAGCACTGTTCTCATGCGGCCATTCCTGTCCACAGCGGAAGAGCACTCCCCTGCAGTATAAGTTTTTTACCTTAAATCTTGTCACAGACACAACGACTCACAATGCTTACCTCCAGCACCAGTCATCCTCTGGAGCCCCTGTGAGTCTTTTTGAATTTGAATCCAAAGTTGAATATAAAATTGAATATAATACTTTTCATGGGATGTTTGTTAGAAAAACCATATAGAGATGTTTTCATTAAGCCTGTTCCTGTCGTTGCCATTTTTGGAAAAAGCAATGTGTGTTGCAAAATGTGTGCCTAATTATCGCCAGCACCCAGTGTTAATGGGGATTAGACTGTTGCAGAGGGAACATATGTGGGTGAAAATCTGAAATTTTTTAAATAGGTAAATCTCCCAGATTTATTTCTTATTTTTTTTCTTTTTAGCAGGTATTATAGTTTGCCCTCCCACACACGAGTTCTGCAGTGACAGCTTTTATAGTGGCA